>NC_082662.1:2765000-4118750 GCF_025265405.1 Mesoplodon densirostris
ATGACCTGCACAGGTCATTATGCCCAGCTGAGGTGTAGTGATGAGATTCCTAACATTGACTCTTTATAACATTACAGATATTAATAATTGTTTTAGAAACTATCATGAAATTATTGAACCAATATTTACTTCATTTTGCTTGGGTTTCAGAAATGAGTGCTCTGAGTCTCAGCAGGACCGGTCTCCCCTGTGTGGCTGGAGGCAAATCCACTCGCCTTTCTGCTAAGTGATAAGTGATCTGACCCTGAGTCCAGAGTCCCAGACTGTTCATCTCTCAGCGATCCCCATGCTGAGAACTCACTTGCCGAAACGATCAGAGATGCAAATACAGTTTCAAGCATAAACCCGTGGATGGCACGGTTACATAAAATAAGGAGCAACCTCGATCCTATAAATAGACGAAAAGTTGATTGTGGCTCATTCACAGTGTGGATCATTGTGTAGCTGCAGACATGGTGTGGGGAGGAATTTTTGTATCAGGATAGAGATTTTTAGTGACAAGAACATATACAAACCATCTCTACTGAATATCACACCCAGACACCACATCGGTGTCTCTGGTGGGCTATGAGAAGTTTGAACTGCACCCCTGATCCTCACAGGATTTCTCAAGTTTTCTGAAGTAATTGTCTATTATGTGTATAATCAGAAACATGGTGTCGTGAAAACAGATTGGGTCTGTGTCCCACGATTTCTCTTCTGTATTTTCTCCCTCCTCCCCCACCCCCAGCTCTTCGATGGCGTTGAAAACCGCGTCACAGATTAATGTAATGATATTTGGTGATCAACACTGTAGCCCCTCCACCTCCTGTGCTCCAAACGATGGATGGTCAATCTCTCTTCTTTTCCACCCCCCCCACCCCCCAGATTGTCTGTAGATTTGGGACATAGCGATTCCATCAGGGCCTCCAGGATCTGGGCTCAGCTGTGCTGCCACATTCAACTCGATTATCAGTTATTAATCAAAATGCAAACACGTGCTGATTTGCGGGACTCTGACAAGTAATTCCAAATGTCCTAGACCGACAGGAAGCAAAGCGAACGGCCCTGGATGGTGCTGTGGGCTCCCAGACGGAGGTGGTGACTCAAGTCCTATTTCTTTGCACCCCCTCCCCTCTGTGCTCCCTGTCAGAGCCCCAAGCTCATAGGCACCTCTACCTCTGGGCGGGTGTATTCCCTTAACCAGTGTTTTTCCCTTCAGAGTCTTAGAGCCTCTGTCTACACCCTGCTTTAGTCAGTTCGGGAACCAGAGCAAAGCACCAGAGACCAGGAAGGTTAAAAAGCAGGATTTATTCTCTCCCAGTCCTGAAGGCTGGAATCCGACATCCAGGTGTGGGCAGGGCTGGTTTCTCCTGAGGCCTCTTTCCTTGGCCTGTAGATGGCCATCTTCTCCCCGTGTCCTCACATGTTCGTCCCTCTGTGTGTGTCTGTGTTCTGATCTCTTCTTATAAGGACGCTGGTTCTATTGGATTTGGACCCACCCTCATGACCTCATTTTACTGTAATCACTTCTCTAAAGGTCCTTTTTCCAAATCATCACATTCTGAGATCCTAGGGTAACCAGGACATCAACATATGAATGTAGGAGGGAACACATTTCAGCCTGAAACACCTGCTGTGTGTGTTTTGAGAAAACAGTGGCTGGCTCTTTAGCCAATTTCCTTTTGGGAGATAAAGGATTGCTATTTGGGTATCTTAAAAAGAAGCTGATTACTCTTTGGAGTTCTTTCAGGAGACTGGGAATGAGAGGCCCCCTTTTGGAAAGGTCTGTGATAAACATGACCACTGAAGCAAAGTGGAGATTCCCAGAGCAGATCTCCATCTTACAAGCAATAGGCACTGAGTAATCAATCATTGGATGAAAACAAATTGTGCTATTGACTGTTTTTTACTGATGGAGATAGTTTTAGGCAGAAGCTCCTCTGGAGGAAAAGTGATGTCATTCACGTCCCCTTCTTTATGAATGGTCGATAATTTTACCATCACTCATTTGTTTTGCACATGACCTCAGAAGGACAGAAAATACACTATAATTTCATGTATTGTATGTTGCATGAGTTTGTATGGGGGCTTCTCTGAAATGCCCCACACCTAGTCTTCATAAATTTAAGTATTCCTTCAAAGGGGATTCCACTCCAGGATCCAGAAGTTAGCATTAGCAACATCTGTCCCTTCATAGCACATCTCCCGCTGGGACAGTTGTGTAGTGAGGAATATGGCCCTACCTAGAGAGCTCTGGCTTTCGCCCTGGCTCCTGGGAGGAAACTCCTAACCCCATGGAATTCCTTGAGGAGTAAGAGCATCTTTGCTCTTCATGGAGGACCCCTTCCCATCACATCTGATAGCCTCCTAATATCACAGCCCCTGGCAGGCCCCTCTGTGCTAATTGATGATTCAGGTGGGCCTGGCCACACCAGGAATACCCAGCACATGATTAGAGGGTTGGGGCTTGGGACACAAGGGGTCAGCCTGACCTCCCAGGAGCTGGAGACTGAGTTCAAGCACATGGCTGATGACGCAATCACTCTATGTAATGAAACCCTAATTAAACTCTGGACACGGACACTAGGCTGAGTTTCCTGGGTGGTGATACTTGGTGTGCATTGCCACAGGTAACACTGAGAGGGTGAAAACATCCAGAGGACCCAGCAGCTTCATATGAGGGACGCTCTCTGGCCCTATGCATCTCTGTTTGGCCATTTCAGTGGGCATCCTTTCACTGTCTAGCGCCTGCACTTTTCTGAGTTCTATGACTTGTTCTAGCAAATTATTTAGCCTGGGAGTGGTTGTGGAATCCCTTAAATTTTTAGTGGGGTGTCCTGCCATGAGGGTGGCCCCAGAGACCTTGAACTTGCAGTTCATATTTCTTTTTTTTCTTAAACTAGGGAGGAAAATGCTCCCCCTAAGCCTGTTGTAAGCATTTCCTAAACCCCACTGACCACATTGGATCACACTTCAATGCCTAAACTGGTCCATGGCAATAGGGGAGACTGGCTTAGACCAAACACATTTCCATCCCAGGGGACAGAAAGCCTCCCTCTGCCTGAGCGTGTGGCTGCAGAGGGCTCTGCTCTAGAAAGAAGGGCATGTGACCACTGGGAAGGAAAATATGTGTCATCCAAGGAGAAACTGTGGTGTCATGCTTTGGCCCAGAAACGAGGCAGAAACAGGCGAATGGGTAGAGCAAAGCCTTCAGAGTCAAGTTTCTCTTTCAGGATTTAGAACTGGGATTGTGATCTGGGTCTTTACGTGTCGGACAGCCAAATGCCCACCCTTTTCAGGAAGCACGTGTAGTAACTGGGTTTCTGTCACTTGCAAACCAAAGAATCCTACTCAGGACAATAGGATCAAAAAGGGCATCTGATGGAGGATATTAGAGTCCAGGGAAGAGTCCAAGGCTTGTCCCAGGAATTTTGGGGACTGGAAACTGGGCTTAGTTTCCATCAAGATTCTCTCTTGTTTCCATTTAGCCTGGCTTCTTGGCTTCATTCTCTCCCACGTGAGATGGGATTCCTTGTGGCCCAAGGAACAGAATAACTGGGACCTCTGAGTCCCATTCTTTCAGTGCCTTGGCCCAAGATGCAAAAGGTTCCACTACCACACTGCATGAGTGTCCTAGGGCCATGGTGACAAAATGCAACACACTGGGCAGCTCAGAACAATAGGAATCTATTGTGTCACAGCTCTGGAGGCTGGAAGTCTGAGATCAAGGTGTCCACATGTAATAGGGAAGAACCTTTGTATTCTATTACAAGTTAGTCACTAAAGGGATATTGCCTATAAACTTCATTTATACATAATGGCCCATCTCTGGGAACCCTGCCTCCCAGGTAATGAACATTAAGCTAAAATACCTTTGTTTAATTCACAGGAAACATCCTGACCAGGCCCACCTGTGAAAGGCTGCAGGAAGGAAGAAATTAATACATCCCCTCCAGAGGCTGATGGGAACCAGGAAATGTTTGACTTTACTCCTTCCCTTTTTAGTGTTGATATAAAAGAAGCCTGAATTCTAACTCAAGAAAGATGGTTCTTTGGGGCACGAGTCCACCATCTTCTTGGTTTGCTGGCTTTCCGAATAAAGTTGCTATTCATTGCCCCAGCAACTCTTGATTTATTGGTCTGTCGTGTGGCCAGCAGTACAAGCTTGGACTTGGTAACACACATGGTCGTTTCCTTCTGAGGGCTCTGAGAGAGAATCTGTTCCAGTCCTCTCTCCTAGCTTTATGATACTTTGCCAGAAATCTTTGGAATTTCTTGGCTTATAGAAGCATCACTTGGATCTCTACCCCATCTTCACGTGGCATCTCCCTGTGTGTGTCTCTATGTCCAAACTTTCCCCTTTTGTAAGCATACCAGTTGTACTGGATTAAGGGCTCACCCTTCTCCAGTGTGATCGCATCTTACCTTATTATATCTGCAGTGACCCTACTTCCAAATAAGGTCACACCCTGAAGTGTGCAGGTTAGGACTCCATCACATGAATTTGAGGGGACAGAGTTCAGCCCACATCACACACCAGTAGGCAAATTCAAAGGAACAGCCCTTTTGGGCATTGTGTGCTCACTCTTGTTACCAGGGGATCAAGGTCTTTTATCCAGGGGGAGGGGAGTGTGCAGGAAAATAAAACCTGAAGTTAGTGGGCACCTGAGGGCTATGCTCCCTTGAAGGGAGACTCTTTTCCAACTACTTTTGTAAGAAAAGCCAGAATTCTGTGTGGACCATCACCCTCGACATTATCATGGCTGATGTGTAGCCAATCACCCCTAGGCCACTGTTGGAAACACCTGGTTTCTAGTGTTTGCTGATTTTCTCACATATCTCAAGCACTTTACCTCTTCCCAACAATGCTGCAAAGAAGGTACTGGTGACAGGCCGAATGACCTGGTGACTGAAAGAGTGGCCTGGACTCACATGCTGGCTCAGCATGTGACCTCTGGTAAGTTCTGTTAACCTCTGGGCTTCCGTGTTCTCGTCTGTAAATTGGGGACCATAGAGTAGTGCTTGAAACATTGGGTCATTTTGAAGTTTAAATACCTATAAATTTCATTTCGCGTGGAGCCTAGGTTAATTTCTACTAGTTTATGTTTACTTGTTCAATGTTTGGTGAGTACTTTCCCTGTACCAAGAACTGTTCCTGGTGCAAAAGATACAGTCATGAACAGGAGACAAAGATTCCAGATTTTATGGAGTTGGCATTCATTTAAGCAGAGACAGAAGATAATCAAAGTATACAGGGAAGGTATGTAGTGTAAAAGTCATGAGTGCTGTGGGAAATCATGCCTGGAGGGGGTGACGTGTTCCCGTGCAGAGTGGGGCTGTGCTCAGAGCTGTAACCACATGGGGAGATGAGGAAGGGCTGCATCTATCGGCCAGGGCAAGGTACATTACACTAAACCTCCCCCCCACGATGTTTCTTATTCATGCCACACGTGTCCACCCATGTTGGTTCTGCTCTGTGTCATCTGCCCTCCAGAACCAGAATCGTGAATTCGTCTGAATCTGGAATATTTCTGGAATTGTGGCCACGAGAAAAGAAAAGAGCCCATCACTGTTAAAGCTCCTTCTCAGACAAGAAGCAAGCCACACTGCTTGCATTTCACTGGGCAGACAGACATCACAGTGGCCAGAGATGCTCCTCCTTCCTGGGCAGGGGCAGCCATACTTGTGGGCTGGGATGCAGTCCACCAGGGATGTTTGAAGAAGGATCTAAAGGAGGTGAAGTCATGAACTCTCTCTCAGTTGTAGAAACCGAGGCACCGGGAGTTTGAGTGAATTTCCCGGGGTAGCTCAGTCCCATCAATCTGTAAATTCAGCTGGTCACATGACCACGATGACTGTGTGGGGCTGGGATGAGGACATGGTGCACACAGTGCCCTGCATGGGATCCCCTCTCACTTCTCTGATGTGTCCTCTGCAGAGTGGCGCTTTTCTCTGAGAAGGCCAGGCTGGGTTTGCCCAGTTGTCAGCATTTCCTGTCCAGCCACCATGCAGGCCACATAGAAGCCACATCTCCCTCCCTTGCACCCAGGCTGAGTCGGGTTCCCAGCACCCAGGCAAGCTGGCGCACTGGCTTCTGAGGAAGGGCCACATAGTACCGACGGCTGGCGTTGCCTGAAGCCTGATGGGCACTGGGCTTCAGGCTCAGGGCATTCAAAATTCAGGAAGGAGAGGAGGTGGCTGTCCTTCCCTTAGTCCCCTCCCCAACACAATGCAGCTGCCAGGCACCCTGGGCTGCTGTCCCAGAGCCCTGCCCCTGACCCCTCTCCCCTCTCCCCTCTACACCTTTCCCACCCTCCACAATCAAAACTTGCCTGGGCTGGTCAGTGGTGGGGGAGGGAGTTTTAACCTCTATGGAACCTGATGCTTAGTTAGGTTCATCTCCCTGTCCAGTCTCTCATGTGAATCCTATGAAAAGCAAGGGGTGGGGATGGGGGTGGACAGGTTGTTAGGAACAGGGAGAAATAAAATGTTTGTTCCTAAAACAAACAAAAAATCAAAAACAACAAAACTTGCCTGGGAAATGTACATCCCACATCTGCTTTCCCAGTTCTGCGGTCAGCTAGAGCCAAGGCCTCTAACTGAGGGTGATTCTGTTGCCTCTGTTCTCCCTCCTGTCCCTAAGAGCATCTTTGCGGGGCATGCACCTGTTCTAGACAAATGGTAGAAGGTGGGCGGGGCCTACACCTAAGAGTGAAAATCCGAAGAGTTACCTCATTCCGGGTGGGTTCTAATCTCTGCTCTTTACACAGAGAGTTTCATTTAATGCCCATGTTTCAGAAGGGAGGGATCAATCCTCTAAGTGTATCCTTCCCTGCCCGGGAGGTAAGAGTGAAGTGTCCTGTTTTTGACCCATGTGCGTGACTCCAGACCATGCTCCTAGACAGTCTTGCTGTGATTCCCAAAGAGGGGCTTTCCAGGGTGCCTCAGGCCACGTTGGCAACTCGTTGGGACCCCATTGTTCTTTTCGCATCTCAATAAAAATCTCATTTTATTGCTCCTAATGGTTGGCTCTGCTGTCACCTCATCCTCCATCTCCCACATTGTCTTGATCCTTGAGAATTCCTCCATTTGGGGCACAAGTTCAGTGGTTCCCAGAGAAGGCAGTGCGTGGACACCTTGGCCTGACCCTGGTAACTTGGACATGTGTCCATCTTCTAAGCACTTTTCAGCCAGTAGGCTCTGCACCCTGGCTGCCCCTTTGGCCGAGACCAAGGGTGCTGGTGAGTAGGAACAGACAGTCCTCCCTCCTGCTCTCTGCCTGGGTGGATACACCGAGCCCTGGCATCCCCCCTTCCTCTCCCTGAGCATGCTTTTCTGGGTCCACCTCAAAGGTGCCAAAAGTGTTTTGGGACTGAGCCCCCTGGGGTCACACCAGGAGCGGTTACATCCAACTCCCTGAGAGCCCATCAGTTTTGCTTCCTGTCTACCCTACTTAGCACTTCTATGAGCAAGAACTAGGAGTCTCTTTCCCCTAAAACCACAAGGTCCAACTTCCACATTTCCTAACTGTCCAAAGCAAAGCAGATGGCCGATCCATTGTGTCCCCAAGCACACCTTCTGTGCAGGCCTTGGGCCTGGTGAGTCACACTGTGCAGCCAACATGACTGTCAGGCCATAATATCCAGTTCTCCTGCTCTGCCCCATTGGTTCCCTGAGTGCTGGCCCTCGGAAGAAAGTCCTGAATCTAGAATTGTCCCAAGACTGGGAACAAGGCAGGGCTGTCCCCTGTCATCACTGCTTTTTAACATTGTACTGGAAGTCCTAGATGATGCAATAGACAAGAAAAGAAAGTCAAAGGTATATGAATTGAGAAGGAAGAAATAAAACTGTCTTTGTTCACAGATGACATGATTGTCTATGTAGAAAATCTGAAAGAATCATCCCCACCCCCCCAAAAAAAAAATCCTCCTGGAACTAACAAGTGGTTATACAAGGTTAATATACAAAAGTCAATCATTTTCCTATATACCAGGAGTGAACTTAAAAACATATTACTATTTCTATTAGCACTCCAAAAAAAGACATACTTATGTATAAATCTAACAAATTTGTACAAGATCCATAGGAGGAAAGCTACAAAGCTACGATGAAAGATATCAAAGAACAAAATAAATGGAAGGGTACTCCATGTTCATGGATAGAAAGACTCAATATTGTCAAGATGTCTGTTCTTCCTAACTTGATCTATAGATTCAACACATTATTAAGCAAAAGTGAAGCAAGTTATTTTGTGAATATTAACAGACTGATTCCAAAATTTATATAGAGAGGCAAAAGATCCAGAATAACAAACTCAATATTGAAGGAGAAGAACAAAGTCAGAGGGCTTAATCTATCAGACTTCAAAACTTACTATAAGACTATAGTAATCAGTACACTGTAGTATTGTTGAAAGAATAGATAAATAGATCAATAGAACAGAATAGAGAGAGCAATAGACCCTAGAAATAAACCCACATACATATAGTCAACTGATCTTTGACAAATGATCTAAGGCAATGCAATGAAGCAACAATAGTCTTATCAACAAATAATGCTGGAACAACTGGACATCCTCATACAAAAAAAAAAAAAAGAATCTAGACACAAACCTTACATTCTTCACAAAAATTAACTCAAAACAGATCATAGACCAAAATGTACAATGAAAAACTATAAAACTCTTAGAAGGTAACATAAGAGAAAACAGAGATGACTTTGGGTTTGGCGACGACTTTTTATATACAACACCAAAGGCATAATCCGTGAAAGAAATTACTGATAAGCTGGACTTCACTAAAATTAAAAGCTTCTGCTCTGTGAAAGACAATGTTAAGAAAATTAGAAGACAAGCTCATACTGGGAGAAAATATTTGCAAAAGGCATACCTAATAAAAGACTATTTTCCAAAATATACAAAGAACACTTAAAACTCAAGAATAAGAAAATAAGCAATCTGATAAAAATATAAGCCAAAGACTTGAACAGACACCTCATCAAAGAAGATGTACAGATGGCAAGTAAGCAAATGAAAAGATGCTTCATGTTGTAAGTCATCAGGGAAATGCAAATTAACACAATGGGATAACATTACACACCTGTTAGAATGGCCAAACCTTACAACACTGACAATACCAAATATTAGTGAGGATGTGAAGCAATAGGAACTCTCCTTCATTGCTGGTGAGAATGAAAAATGGAATAGCCACTTTATGACAGTTTGATGGTTTCTTATGAAACTAAACATACTCTTGCCATACGATCCAGCAATCCTGGTTTCTTGGTATTTGCCCAAGTGAACTGAAAACTTAGGTCCACTGAAAAACCAGCACATGGATGTTAATAACAGTTTTATTCATAATTGCCCAAACTTAGAAGCAACTGAGATGTATTTCAGTAGGTGAATGGATAAACTGTGGTCCATCCAGACAATGGAATATTATTCAGCACTAAAAAGAAATAAGCTCTCAAGTCATGAAAAGACATGGAGGACTCTAAAATGCCTATGACCAAGTGAAAGAAACCAATCTGAAAAGGCTACAAAGTGTACAATTACAACTATATGACATTCTTGAAAAGGCAGAACTATGGAAACAGTAAAAAGATGAGTGGTTATTAGGATTTAGGGAGGGGGCCAGATGAATCTGCAGAACACAGAGGATTTTTAGGGCAGTGAAGCTATTCTGTATGATACTACAATTGTGGATACATGTCATCATACATTTGTCAACACTGATAAAATGTACAACACCAAGAATGAATCCTAATGTAAACTATGGACATTGGGTGACAATGGTGTGTCAATGTAGGTTAGTCAATCAGAATAAATGTGCTGAGGGGTGTCAATAGTGGGGGAGACTATGCATGTGGGGAGAGGGGCACATGGGTGATCTCTGTACCTCCTGCTCAATTATGCTATAGACTTAAAACTGTTCTTTAAAAAGTTTTTTAATTAAAAAATGTAGTTAGGACTTTTGGGAGTGATGGAAATATTCTGTCTTGATTGCGATGATGTATACATTCATCACAGCTCATTGAAATGATGGGCTTTAATATAAGTTATATCTCAATAAAGTTGATTAAAAAAATAGAATTTTCCCTTGAGTCTGCCTCCCTGCCAAGAGCCAATATTTTATGAGCAATGTGCTGTGTCCTATGGCTTTGGCCCAGCTAGTTTTGGGAAAAGATGAGATTTCCCATATTTATGTCTCAGCTCTGAATTTGGAGTCTGTTTATATTTTATCACATCAACCAATCAGAATGGGAAGGCTCCCAGGCTGACTAGAGTTCATTACACTGGTGCTGTGTGTGTGTGTGTGTGTGTGTGTGTGCGTGCGTGCATGCAGCATCCTCCCAGAGACTCTGCCTAGAGTACAGAGAGAAGGGAAGTGGGTACCAATCTTGAGGCAGAGGACCAGGGACCAGGTGGACGTCACTCCAATTTAGTTCACCTCTGCCGGGCTTGCTGAGCTTGGCTATGCAGTACCTGTGCCCAGAGCCTGTGAGGGACGTGGGGAGGATGAGCACAGCTTCCTGAAGGAACAAATACCAGGAACAATGATTTATCCTTGGTGGTGGGGGGAAACAGGGGATCTAGAAATCTCTAGGAGCATTTGGAATGATTTCATGGTGATGATAGAGGCTCTTACCTGTGTCTTGATGTGGGGCAGGTTTCTCCAGGTGATGATGCAGGACGGGCAACCCAGGAGATGGGGAGTAGGGGTCTGGGGGGTGGGGGCAACAACACCTCTGAGCATGTGCAGCTGCCCCTCTGGCTGTAAGGACAACGTGGGTCCAGGACTCACTGAGATGCCCTGATGGGCAGCCAATTTATTCCAATGAGCCCACCCATGGTGTCTGGCTAGGACAGTCCCAGAACTGAGCTTTGCCTTAGGAAGACCTCTGGGCTGGTTGCTGCAGCCAGGACTCGTGGGGAGGGAGGGCTTTGCACCTGGGCAGCTGGAGGTTGGAAAATGCAGCCGGGCAGCGACATTGAGAATGGATGAAGGGGACAGACCCACGGGATACGTCGGAGGCAGACTATGGTTCTGTAGCACAAATAAGACAGGAAATCGGAGGGGAGGGTGGATGGAACTTTCTAGAACTCTCAGACTGGACGACTTGGTAGAATGATTAGCGAAGATAACTAAATGTATCACTGAATGCCTATATGTGCCAGAGACGTTGGAAAGTAAATAACGTTTAGGTAAAGAATTCTAATTTTATCTTCACAGACCCTCCAGGAGGAGAGTGATGAAGAAACAAAGTCTCACGGAGGACAAGTGGCCCACTCGAGGTGTCCAGCAGGACTGGAGCCCCAAGCCGCCCTTGCGTGTCCCCCAGCTCCCAATTCATCAGGGCCAATGCTGCAGGGTGTGGGAGTGCTGAGGATGGTGGATCTGGGTGCAGAGACACTGGGATTGGTAGCTGTCCCCACTGACCTGAGAAGGTCGCAGCAGGGAGCTTGGAGGGGGTGTGGAACTCGGGGGGCAGTAGGTGCTGGATCAGGAGGAACGGGGTCATTCTGCCAGCAGTGTGGACCCCGGTGGATGTGCCCCAGTGGGGAGCGTGCAAAGAAGTATGGGAAAGAGTTATGCAGGGAACTTCAAGAAGCTGAGCAAACACAGACTGACTCCTGTATACTGTGACCCCTGGTACCTCCCTGTCTTTCACCTTTTTTGTTTTCACCACATCATCTTCTCCTTTCTCTCCATCTCAACCTACCAACCTCCTTAATTTCCTTAAATAAACCATAGCTAAGATAGATAGAAACTATCGACAAAGACTGAGCACAAAAACCCCACCTGGACTTTTTTCTTTCTTTCTTTTTTTTTTTTTTTTTTTTGCGGTACGCGGGCCTCTCACTGTTGTGGCCTCTCCCATTGCGGAGCACAGGCTCCGGACGCGCAGGCTCAGTGACCATGGCTCACGGGCCCAGCCGCTCTGCGGCATGTGGGATCTTCCTGAACCGGGGCATGAACCCGCGTCCCCTGCATCGGCAGGCGGACTCTCAACCACTGCGCCACCAGGGAAGCCCTGGATTTTTTCTTTTAAGAACAAACCAAACCTAAGCAAAATCTGAGCTATGATTTATAAGATCACTCTCCCCAGCACACTGGAAAGATGCAAGTGAAAGCTACTGTTTGGGGTGATGTATCAAATGAATGTGGACGATGATCCTTAAAAACATGGCGGCCACGGCTTGCTGCCCGCATTCACATGCCGTGAAAGGAAAGACAGGAAGGACACAGCGGCCCATGCTGGGATGGGGTCTGATGACTTCATTCCCTCCCCCAACAAGAAGGCACAGCCTGTGAGTGCAGGGCATCTGGCAGCAGGAGCAGGCTGGCCGGGGGTGGGGGTGGAGGGCCCAGGAAGGAGCTGGGATTTGGGGTTTTGTTAATATCAGTTTTTGTTATTCATCTGCTACACTCCCCAAGCTTGGACCATCTCAATATGCTTTGAGGTCTTGAACCCTCTTGGCTAGTTCATAAAGGAAATATATATATGTTGAATTTTGGATGGGACAAATGCTTAAAGATGTAAAGAGAAGTCAGATGAGATTCGCCAAGTGAGAAGCAGGGATTGAGAAGCAGCTTAGATGTAACCTGCCAAGCGCTAAACACCCAGATCTCCATGTGATCTGGGTTTCTCCAGTCTCTTGGGAGCTAGACTATTCCTGCCCAAAGAGATGAAGAAGCAATTATGGGAAAAGTCCCCCAGGAGTTGGGAGCATTCCTCAGTGGGGGTCTGGAGGGCTGCTCTGCTTACACCCTGTACTCTTATTGTTCCAACTCCAGGGACACCTCAGCTTTTATTCTATGAGAACCTGGGGCCAGGCTGGGGCAGGTAGAAGCTGACAGAGCATCAGGGCCATCCCAGCTGCCCAGGCCTGGATTCGATTTCTGTGCAGCAACTGATCACACTTGACTAGTTGTCTCACATACTATTTTGGTTGCTGAGCTCATATGGCTGAGCTGTGATAACAACAAGATGCCTTCTTTTCACACTAACTGAGTCATGGATATGGATCTGATACAGATATTTTTGGTGTGGGTCAGAATTTTATTCTGTTTCTAAATGTTCTTTTTCTCCTCCTTTTTAAACCAGAGTGAGGTTTAAATTACAGACATTGAAATCTCCCAGAAAAAGGGTCACGGACAGCTTTGATTTCAGGGCCTTCGAGCCCCCGCCCTGCCCTCCCCCTGCCAGGGGTGGGGTGAGGTGGGGAAACCTTTCCCCTCTCTTTTCCCTCGTCCAACACAAACTTCCCACAGAACAGATTTCCTGTGCCCAATGTTTCCTGATGCTGTGAATCCTGGTTCTGTTAAGTGACATTGATTGAAAAACGTGAAATCAGTCACAACATTTATTCAGTATGTAAAATGTTGTACAACACCAGGGTTTCAGCTGGCATGTGGAGGAGTACGCAACATTAAACTAATAACTTCTGAGACCCTGGGACCCCAAAGTAGCCAGCAGACAGGCCTCGGGGAAGAGCAAATGAGTCAATGTGACCAGTTACTTGTCATTTACAATTTAAATAAACCCCGCATGATAACGTGAACATCTCGTTGGAGATTGGATAAGCCTCTCAATTAGAGGTGGTGTTATTAGTTATTACCAGGTCAGCCTCCCTTTCATTCAGGCCTGACCTCTAAATTCTTCATCAATTACAGGTGACACTTGGTGACACTTCTGCGAGAAGGAAGCCAAGTAAGTGAGGATTCTGGGCCAGGGAGGCTGCTGATGAACGGCCCAGCAGAGGAAGCCCTCACAAGGCTGACTTGGCAGAGATGGGTCCCTGAACTCATTCTCCGGGTGACTGAGCTGCTCAGACTGTTCTGGGCAGGCATTCTGGAAAGTCTTATGTGCCTTTTTTTTAGTCTTATTTTTACAGACCCAGGTTGTTATTGGCAACCATTGAAAAGATGACTAAATAAATCAATGATGCAGGCCTTGAGCTGCCGGGGCTGGAACCAGGAGTTGGTGTGTTTCCATTTCTGTCCTTAGCATTCCACTCCTGTACACTGGGAACTACCCCCCACGCCTCCAGCCTCAAGGCCCGAGGGAGAACGAGTATTCCCACGGACGGACTCCGGAGAGGGCTCCAGCACTGAAACGTTGGCCAAAATGTGCCTTTTCTCCCCTCCCCTCTCTCTAGTTAAGGACACAAAATGTTGACTCCTTTGCTGTCTCTCCTGACCTTAAACTTGTTCCGGCAGCAGTGTGTGCTTTGGGTAGAATCTCACACAGAGGACCCTACAAGAGCTTAGTAAGTAGCCCAGGGTTCTCTCAGTGGAGGGAAAAAGAGGCAGGTACCACCTGCAGGAGGGCTGGAGCTCAAATTCGGGGGAGGCTTTCTCCCGGGAGGGGCTGTGGGACCTGAAGACCTTCGTTGTCTCTGTTCCAGAGTTGGCAGGAAGGCCCTCATTCACGGGGGACCCCAGGAGCAGCCCCTCCAGGTCTTCTGGCTTTTCCAAACGCTTGGACTTGCTCTCTGGGGTAAACGAACACAGCATGTAGAGCCAGAACTTGGATGAGCAACTGGGGCCTGGCAGCGGGTGAGAAGGATGCTACTTCCCACCTGCCTCCTATCACACTGCCCCATTGCCTGATCTCGTGGTGCCTTGGTCTTCTTTGGGTCTTGAATGGCTTTGAGGAGCTGGTGAAAGCCCTGAACTTCCCCCTGGAGTTCTGCCCCTGGGAAGATGCCAAGGATTTCACTGCCACGTCCATGGCACCTTCTAAGGGCTCCCTTGGACTATTCAGGGCAGTGGCAAGCGATGGGACTTTCCACGTCTACACTGTCCAACACCATAGCCACCAGCCACACGTGGTTGTGAGCACTTGGAATGTGGCCAGTGCAGCCGAGACTCTGACTTTCAAATCCTATTTAATTTTGATTAATTTATAATATTTAATCAGCCACAGGTGGCTCACAGGTATTACATTGGAGAGCACAGCTCTCAGGGTAAAGACTCCTGGTTTCCTTTCAGGGATCTTTGGCAAATAAGAAATGCCAATGGGTCCCTTGGCTTGTGTGTATTTACACATTGACCTTAGCTACTTTCTGCTTAGGACCTGGGAGCAGGTGGGTCCAGCAAAGGCGTCTGGATAGTGAGCGTTAGGGATGGTCCAGTGGGGTTTGTGCCCAAGCTATTATGAAGCTGCCAGGCACCAACTCATCTATCATACATTTGTGCCACTTGAAGGTGGGCACTGAAAAAAGCTTGACATTCTGGGAAGCTTCACGCTTCCCCTGATAAGAGGGCATTTAATCAATGAAGCTTCTTTTTGGAGGGAGCCAGGGATGACCCTTATGGACAAGCAAGCTAAGACATTTTGGAGTGTGCTGGCTTTTTTATTCCCCTAGAAATGCCTTTTCTTGTGGCTTCATGGGGGAAAGGAGGGGATTCTCTTGTGAGTTTACTTAGAAGGTATGAGTATCAGTGATGGAAAAAACATACTTTTTTATGGAAAACATCTCCTGGTCATGCCCTCCTCTAGCAGGCTTGCTCACTCCTTACTGAGGGGCGAAAGCACACTCCATCAAGGGAGTGTATCGTAGGTGCCATACCTGATGCCTGCCTCCAAGTGATGTATCCGTACCTGGGTCAACAGAGCTTTCAGCCCCGAATCCCAGCAGATGTTTCAGAGCTGTTTTCCCCACTACAACACTTTTTCAGTCCAGGGAGTTCAGTGTCTCTGCTCTTAAAGATACAGGGCTCAGAGCTTGATGCAAAGGATCCTGTGATGTGACCTTGCCCCAGGGCCATGTAGCTGGGCCAGAGAGCCAAGGTTTAAGAGCAAGAATTAATTATATAACAATGCAAGATGGCCAATGGTGTGATGGTGTGGAAGCCTCTTTCCCAGCCCGAGGTGGGCCCCCATTGCTGGGATATCCATGCACGGTGGGGACATGGCAGTCAGGGATGGTCCAGAGGGCATGACACCCTGTCCCAGGACAGCCAGTGACAGCTCAGCTCTGGTCCCGGGGCCAGGGACCCAACCAGTAACTCTGGTTCTTGGAGATGCTGCATACTTTCCAAGATTCTGGGCCCTATACTGACCTTTCTCTCACTTTGAGACTTAGTCCAGAGTTCAGTGTTGCATGGTATGAATGGGTTATGAAAGTCTCCTCCACCTCAGCAGTCTAAGAAAGAGAAGAAGGAAACAAAATTAAATCCCTCTTCAAAAAGGAGGGCATAACTCCCCACCCCTTAAGTACGGGCTTCACAGAGTGACTTCCTTCCAGAAAGGACAGTGTGGAAAAGGGAGAAAAAAGGACCTTCACAGTGGAAAAGCCTGACAAACCCTCCTCAGTGGGTGGTCAAGGTCAACATCAACATGATAAATCATGTTGATAGCAGGTACCCTTGATATGTGATGAAAATAACACCTTATTTCTGTGATCTTCCTCCCCAAAACCTATCACCCCAGTCTAACCATGAGGAAAACATCAAACAAATCCCAGTAGAGGGCCATCCTACAAACTACCTGACCAGCCCTCCTCAAAACAGTCAAAGTCATCAAAACAAGGCAAGTCTGAGCAACTGTCACAGCCAATAGAGTCCTGAGGAAATGTGATGACTAATGTTATATGGTGTCCTGGATGGGGTCCTGAATTAGAAAAAGACATTAAGGAAAAGCTAAGGACATTTCAAATAAAGTGTGGACTCTAGTTAATAATAATGTATCAACATGAATTCATTACTTGTTACAAATGCATTGCTAATGTAAGATGCCAATAATAGGGGAAACTAGATATGGTCTTTTTTTTAATTGCTGAAAGTTTGTACCCTTTTACCAATATCTGCCCATTTCTCCTACCTCCAGTGCCTGGCAACCACTTTTCTACTATTTCTATGAGTTTGATTTAAAAAAAAAAAAACTTATGTATTCATTTATTTATTTTTAGACTTCACATATCAGTGATACCATGCAGTATTTGTCTTTGTCTGGCTTATTTCACTTAGCGTAATGCCCTCCAGGTTCCTCCATATTGTTGAAAATGAAAGGATTTCCTCCTTTTCTAAGGCTGATCAATATTAAATTTTAAAACTTCCCTCCTTCCTCTTGCCCCTAGCTCACCAAAGCGTGTGTTGGGGAGTGTCCTGGACATCTGCTTACAACTGCCCTCCAGACTTTGGGCTCCTGGCAGGTGGCCCAACTCAGGACAATACCCAACATCTCCTGTGTCAGGACACCCTATTACAGAGGCCTCACCTTGCCTTTTGGGTACTCCGCACACCCTGCATTTTCAAGCTACATTTTCACAGTGAGACCCCAAGTCTCCTAAGTGCATCTGGTGGTCCAGTGAGTGAATGTGGGGCTGCCTGTGGCCTGAAGCATCCTCTTTTAGCACAGTGGGGAGGATGGTTCTAATGCCTCTGAAAACATTCATGATGCCTCCATGAATGTCTGGTAATGGGATGGGCACGTGATGGCTGATTCATCCCAGGAGCTGGGCGCTGCCGCCTGGACCAGAGGACGCACATATGCTTTTACATGCTGCCCATCACCACTTCCTCCCAGTGACTTATTTCCACCCGGAGGTGTCCCCCCGGCTGCCTTTTCTTCCGGCTGACAGCTATCCGCTGTGTTTTGTGGCAGATTTCCTTTGTGCATGATAAATAGTCCTCATTTTCTCTCCAGCAGTCCCACAGCCAATGAAAAGCAATAAAAAGCAAAATGACACACAAATTGTATCCCCAAAGAGCCGTAAAGGCCTAAGATATTGCTGCATGTGATGATCAGATGAGATTCTTTGCCTTCAAACAAATAACCCTCTTAACAAAGAAAACTATTCAAATAAAGGAGGGGTGGGGCTGCAGGGGAGGGCAGGGACTAGGGGCGTTTCTGGCTCCCCCAGGGGCTGGGGTCTCTGAATGCATTTGGAGTGGGTCAGAAAGCGTCCCTTAGCTCGATGGCAAATGACATGGTGACACATCCGGCAATTTTGTGCTGTAGTCCAGACATCATTGCTCTGGATTTTAGGTTAGTTGGGACGAGTTTTCTGCCTTTTTAGAAGCCTTGAGACACACTCATCTCTGGTTTGTGAATCCTCCTGTTTTTCGGGGGTGTCTGCCCCCAGACTCTCCTAAGGAGGGCCCCCATGAACTGATGCCCAGACCCCAGGCCCAGAGATCCTGGTTTGATTAGTTTGGGGGATCTCAGTGTGTGTGCTCTTGGAAGCAGGTGCCTCCATCGTGCAGCTAGGGGGAGCTCCAGAGTCTGCACCGCACGGAAGTGGAAAGTCCTCGAAGATGCAGCCTACTGGCTCCTCTGTACCCTGGGACCCTCTCCTCCATCATGGTTCCCCCAGCAGGGAAACACGTGACCTGTTCTACTTGACCAGAGAGGAGGACAGGGGAGGGGCAAGCGGTGAGTTCTGCCCAGTGGGAAGTCCTGCACCGGTTTAATTTCTTTCTACTACTGTACGCCAGGAACCTCCTCAGCCCATCCTCACACCTGCCTGGTGTGCTGATATACCCTTGGGACAAGGGAGGAATCAGGTGGCAGCATGAACCCAGGTCTCCCTCAACCCTGCAGACCACGCCTGGTTTCGAGTTGGGGTCCACGATCGAGCACAAGTAGGTGCTGGAGGGAGAGATAAGATTAGTCAATGGAGCTGATGTTTGCAGGGAGAGAAGTTGAGAAGGCTTCAAGTGAGGGGCTTGGAGGGGGTCTGGCAGTCTGGCTGTGCCCCCAGAGGTGGGCTGGGTGGTGGGAACAACAAGGTAAAAGGTGTGGTGCTCAAGAGAATAGGGGGACTGTGGAGGTTGGGAAATACTGAGTGGGGTCTCCATGGTTCACTTTAAATGTGAACAATATTTTGCATTTGACTATCCCCCCAATGCTTTTCTACGATGACTTTGTGCATTCACACTAGAGGAGTCACCTCCCATCTTTCAGGGGAGGCTTTCAAGCTGGGCATGATATCTGCCCCAAATGATCAGGTGCTACTGCTGGTGCCTATGCTCCCCCCACTCCCCGGTACCTCATTTTCCGTGGGCTGCAGGCAGCATCCACCATCCCCAGGTGTGGCGACCTGTCACATGTGCACCACCAAGGTGACCTTGTCCTGAGCCCATCGCTCACGCCCTCGCTGACATTTACGGCTGCATCTCATCCATCAGGGCTGCAGTCAGTCCCAAGGAGCCTCTGAATGATAACTTACTTCCACCCCAGGCGGCCCCTGGAGGCACAGGGCCAGTAGGAGGGAATCCAGTGGGTGTCATTGGGAGGAAAGGCAAATCCTGGATCAAACCCAGAAAGAATCACCAGTGGCAACTCGTCAGGGAATCACAGCTGCAGGTTCGGCACCTCCTGCACTTCTGTCTCCTTTCTGTCCATGCGTGTGGTGGACTGTGCTGTGAGCCCAGCATCGCAGGAGCTTATTCCATCCAGGCTCATCCACATAACCTCCTAAGTCAGCACAGGGATCCAGAGCATTTAAAATTCCGACCCGGGTTGAAACATAAAGATGTTTCTGGATATTTCAGCCATTAGGAACCCACTTCACCATGGCTCCTGAAACGCTAGCGTTCTGGTACAGCATGGATTTACTTCACGCTGCCCCAGAGATAAGCCAGGAAAAAATGGGCAAATGTCACTGGTGTGTCTAAAACTTGGCCATCTCTACTATTTCTACCTTTATCTCAGAAGCTGGACTTATAGTCATGTCAAGCCACCTACAACATTCTAGCCCAAAGTGTCAAGCCCAAGGTGATTCTAGCCCAAAATGTGACAATTGTGAGCAGAAAATGAGCATAAAACAGTGAAAACAGCTGACAGCAGTAGGTGCTGTAGTCAAGCCACACTCTGTCATCTGGGTGATCTTTACAGTCTCCGACTCAGTGTGGCCATGGGGCACAGAGATTCCACTGTGCAGAGCACGGATGGGCCAGAATCCAGGTGCAACTGGGGTGTTAGCAACGGGCTAGGTCATTCCTGGGACACCAGCTGGTTCTCCTGGACTGTTCTCTGATATGCACTCTGCTACCTTCCTTTCCTTATATTCATTCATTCATTCATTCACTGGATAAATGTGCATGTGTCTTGGTAATACTTCCTGATTTGATTTAAATTACTGGATACTTTTGTAAACACTGGTGGGTGTGTAAGGAGATTAAGACAGTCAGGGTCCCCTTTTACCACTGGCAGGCAGGAAGGGAGGAGGCCATCAGGCCACAGAGGGACAGAAGTTGACAGTTTATTGAGGATTTATTATGTGCCCTGCACTCTCACCGGCCCGTGGCACCTGGTTTTGGATGTTAGCCCTCACTCTGTAGAGTAGGTGTTATCTGTTCCTGTTTACAGATTAGGGACACCAAGATCTGAGAGTTTGAGCGATATGCCCACTGTCAGGGCTGGAACCCCAGGCTGTCTGACTTCAGCTCTCACTTTCCTGTTACTTGTGAAGCAAGGCAAGCAGAAACGATGGGATCCAGACACGGGCAGGGCTGGAAGAGCTCACCTAGAGCTGGAAACAGGCTCCCTGACACCTTCCTGTGCAGGTAGGGCATGAGCAGGGGCAGAGGGGATGGGGAGATTTCATAGGAGGAAATCGAGTGGGATATGAATTTCCGGGGGATAGAATGGCAAGAACCAAAGGGCAGAGGTGGGAGAAGTGTTGGTCGTCATTGTCATGGAATAGCAAGTGGTCTGGAGTCACCCCACATGAGGGAAGAGCAGAGAACAAGGGCCAGTGGGGATTGAGATGCCCTTTGGGGAGTGGCTAGAGTTCAGCAGACAGCAGATCATGCCCACCCTTCTGTGCTACGAATGGTTATAAGACCCAGGGTCAGGGTTGCAGAGAGAGAGAGATGATGGTGGGGACCCTGGCAGTGGCTGAGCCCTGGGGCCCAGTTCCACTGCCCTTCCCTCTCTCACTAGGAGACTCACACACGGGGCTTCCCATGGAGCCTAGAGTTCTTCTGGACCCAGGAATGAGCACTTGCTGTCCCCCTGCCTGGAATGTTCTTTCCTTGACTCTTACCTGGCCCCATCTTTCAGGTCTCAACTAAGGACTTCCCTGCCCACCCCAAGCTAAGGTGTCATCTTCCTGTTGCTCTATCCCAGTAGGATTTCTATGTCATCTGTGTCTGATCTAATGGCTTGTCTGTTGACAGCTTTTGCCCATTTAACTATTGGTTTGTCTTCTTCTTATAATTTGTAGAAATTTTTCATTTATTATGAAGACGATCACTTTGTCCTCTAATCACCAGTATCATCTCCCAATAGCTGCTTCTTTTATTTGTGATGTCTTTTGCCTGTGGTCACCTGTTGGACAGAAGTTATAATTTGATACAGTCAAATGTGTTAACTTTTCCTCAAATAATTTCCTCTTCGGTCTTGTTTAAGAGAGCCTCTCCCATGCTGCTGTGCTCAAGGTAGCCTGTAAGTTCTTCAACTTGTCTTCCATTTTATTTTCAGGTTCGTTTTCAAATCCATCTGCAGTTTCTTTCTATACATGATGTGAGGATCTAATTGCATTTTCTTTTCATATATGGGTAGACAGTGCATGAGGTGGTCCCACTGATGAGTAATGCCTTTTATATCAGTGAAAAGAAGATCTACTGTTAGAAACACAAGGCCCCCAAATAAGTGGCTGAAACAAGATGGAAATGTATTTCTCGGTCGTGTAAAAGTCCAGAGGTAGCCTCTCCTGAGATGGTTTGGTGCTTCTGCTCCAGGAACTCAGGCTCCTCCATCCCTGGGGCATGGCCCTGTTAACCAAAGTGGGGTCCAGCTGCTCACCACTAGAAAGCCAATACTCAAGTGGCACGGTTGGTGGAAAGGAAAGTTTGCTTTATTTTGGAGGCCGGCAACTAGGGGAGAGGGCGGACTCCTATCCAAAGGCCGACTCCCCACTGACAATCAGTGGGCTAGAGTTTTTATAGGTGGAAGGAGGGGGCTACATGCAGAAGCAGCACAGTCAGCTCTGATGGTCATCTTGAAATTGGTCATGTGGTGGTCTGATCAGCATCATCTTGATTGTTTTAAGTACAGTTAGTCTTCAGTTCCAGGGTCGTTTTTTTCCCATTTCTTTGAGGCCAGTTCTCAGAATCGTGGCAGCTTATGTTATGGCTACAGGCTGGTCATCATGTAGTTAACTATTTCTACCTAGTCAGATGTTTGTTTCCTTCTGTTCTGGATTTGCTAGCAGGTTTCTGGTTCATTTTTGTTCTGTCCAGTTCTGTTTTGTTTTGTTCAGTTTTATACATGCCCTGGATGTTGAGTGCTGCAGGGTGGGAGGAGGGGAGGGATACGCTGGCCATCCATCTCCCTGTGGAAGCAGATCCACCCATGACAGTCCTAGACTCTTACCTGAACTACCTCTTACTTACCAGGATAAATAAACCCACTTGACTACAGGGTACTGTTTGTTAACACATTGTGAGATTCAATTTTCAAATACTTAATCTAGGAGTTTTTGCTTTTACGGTCTTTGTGAGGCTGGCCTGTAATTTTCTTTTCTTGTGACATCCTTGTCCAGTTTTGATATCAAATTATACTGGCATTAAAAAAAGAGTCAGGTATTTTATTTGCTTCATCTATTCTCTGGAACAATTTGTATAATAAAAGAATTTTCTCTTCCTTGAAGCTTTTGTGAAACTCTTTGTTAAAAACCACCAGAACCTTTGTCTGAATGATTTTTATAAGTTTTACCTAGAAAATTGTCCATCTCTTTTAAGTTTTCAAATTTATTGGTAAAAAATTATTCATAATATTTTTATGATTTTAAACTCTTAGGTTTCTAATCCTATGTATTCATGCCTTCTTTTTTCACCATGATCATTCCACTCAGTTAACTATTTTATAGTTTCCTTCCAAAGAACCAGATTTTGGTTTTATGGATCCTCCATATTTTGTTTGCATATTGTGTTTGTTATTTTTTGCTTTCATCTGTTATTTCTTTTCTCCTTTCTCTCCTTTCTTCTTATTTTAGTGGGTTCTTGAATTGAATGATTAGCTCATTTATTTCATAACTTTTTAAGAAATACATTGAAAGCTGTAATTTACTTTTAAAGATGGCTTTAGCTATGTCTCATGAGTTCTGATAAAAAGCAGCATATCTTTCAATCAATTCTAAATAGTTTGTTGTTGAGATTATGACATGTTCTTTAACTCACAAGTTATATGTATATATATCTTCATACACATTTTCCCACTTGTTCATTTTAAATATTTCTCTGTTATTTGGCTTTTGGTCTCTTTTAAATGGCATATAACTAGAATTTTTATTATCCATTTAAATAGTTCTCTGACTTTTGTAGGTAATTAATGATTGTCACATTTATTGTGAGTATCAATATATTTATATTTATCTATCAATTTATTTTTGTTTTGTATTTACACTTGATTCCATTTTCTCTCCCTTCCTGATTTTGGTTACAAAAAGCTTTTCTTGTTTCCTTTTTCCCTTCTAGTTTGAAAGGTATATTATGTCTTTCTCTATATTCCAGCTAGTACACAAATTGTTAACGTAACTGTTATTTTTCTAACAGTCTATAAAGTTATTTGATGTTTCTGTCCATCTCAAGCTGCTCCCATCTTACATTTTTGTCTGAAATTTTAATTCAGTATTCTTTTTTTTTTTGCTGTACATGGGCCTCTCACTGCTGTGGCCTCTCCTGTTGTGGAGCACAGGCTCCAGATGCACAGGCTCAGTGGCCATGGCTCACGGGCCCAGCCGCTCCGCAGCATATGGGATCCTCCCAGACTGGGGCATGAACCCGTGTCCCCTGCACCGGCAGGCAGACTCTCAACCACCATGCCACCAGGGAAGCCCTAATTCAGTATTCTTGAATTAAAATTTTAATTAGTTAAATAAATTTACCAAAATACTTTTATCAGTTTCTTTGCTCAGAATTGTCTCTGGCAGGTTGCTCTTTCTCTTCTTGCTGAAATACATCCTGTAGTAGTTTTCTCTGCAATGACTGGAGGATGGTAAAGCGTGTAAATATCTTGTCCTCTTTTGCCCTTGCTCTTGAATCACAGTCTCACAGGGTACATTGAATGCTACAGTCACAGTTTCCTTAACACTTAGATGCTACTTATTCATTGTCTTCTGGTGCTATTGTTGGTGGGGAGACATTTGTTGTCAGTTTGTCATTCCTTTGTAATAATAAAGTTTCATTTTAGTGGCTTTAAATATATTCTTTCTCCTTTCTGTTCTGCAACAGTTTCACCATGATTTATTTATATTTATCCTGATTTGCACTCAATGTAGCTCATTAACTGAAAGCATTTGATGAGTTTTCATCAAATCTTAAAAATTTCTAACCATGCTTTCTTCAAATATTGTTTCTCCCCCACTTCCTGTATTCTCTTCTTCATGCATGTTGGAGTCTCAGTTTCTCTTCTATCACTTTTACTCATCTTTCACCTGTATTAACAGTACTGTCTTCTAGTTTACACATCTTTCTGTGACCAGGTTCACATCCATTTGTGATTAAAAAAGAAAAAATCCAATGACTATACTTTTCACTTCTAAGAACTTTAATTGGGATTTTTAAAAAAATGATCTGCTTTTAATTTGTATCTGATTTATAATCTTTTGTTACTTTTTTGGATATTATTTCTTTCTTTACCTCTTTGAGGCTCTCAAAGGTATTCTAGAGTCATTTGGGAGGCTTTTCTAATCTTTGCCTCTCATCAGTGGTGAGTGCCTTAAGCTAAAGATGTGATGTGCTCACTCCCACTGTTAGCTACATCTCCCTTATGGTCTCTAGAACCTTGTGCTGAGTTGGGGGGTCTCTATTCTCTCTCTTATTCTCTCCACCTTGCACCTGACCTTGTTTAGTTGTTTGACAGTTATTTTTCCTCCGCCCCTGAGAATCCTGGTCCAGACCAGTGTTGCATTGAAGGCACCCATCCCGCAGCCCATAGTGATGGCTGTCAGGGATGGAGTCAGGGGGCCGACGGGCAGCTCAGCCCACATCCAATGATGAGGCTGCTCTGCTCTCAGCTCTTCCTAGTCTCCTTCCACATGCTTCTGGTTTCATCTGTGAACTTGGCTGAGGTTTCCCACAACATAGGGGTGCCAGGGTCCCTGCCAGCCTCAGGAGTCAAACTTTGACCACTTCTGATAGACTCTTGGCCCCAGAGCCCATCATGCCCAGAGCTTTGGCCCTTTTCCCACCACACTTCTGTGTCAGGTCCAAGGAGAGCTCTATTTTCTTTATGAGCATTGATAAGTACCTAAACTATTGATATATATGTAATTGACCTTTGCTGTGTTAGAGAGAGTAGTTCAAGTTTGAACTGAGATGCAAAGTTGCCTGGAAGTTCAGCCCCAGGTCCCCCACACATCTGGCTCAGTGTGGGGCTCATCCAGGGAGTGAAGGCAGAAGAGAGCCCATTTCTCCAATCTTGTGTATTTCAGGGGGCTACAAGTCCCCTCCCTTCCTTTGAGGGTACAGAAAGGGAGCTCCCCACTGCTGGAAGGAGTAAGAGTGCAGTCCATTTCTCAGCTGAAGGCCACTGGTGGCTCCTTATTGGGTTTTTGGAGAGGAGGCTGCAGGAGAAGGGGACACAGTGCCAGCAGAACAGCCTAATGCAAGTTGGGCCCCCAGTCAGCCAGTGTGTGAGGCCATCGCTATAGTGGAAGATAGTTAGGCCATTCCTGGATGGGCTGGTGGCACGGCCTTTCCTAAAGAGATGTTAAATGAAGTTATGGCAGATGCAGGTCGACTGATTTGGCAAGAGAAGATGGGCACATTCTCATCTCCAGTTCCACTTATTAGCTGCTGTCTGACATGATAAACAAATGAAATTGGAGCTGATGTTAGTAAAGGTCATAACCCGACTCCATCTGAGTGTATACACGTGTGTGTGTGTGTGCATGTGTGTGAGTTTGTGCATTTCCTCAGCTGATCCATGTTGGAACGCAGCCTGTTTGACATTTCTGGCTCCCACCCCAAGTCTATCTGCATCTCCTTTATGAGGTCTTGGAGCTCACTAAGGCCGCTGACCCTGCACTTGGAATTGTACTGACTTTTCACAACTAACAGCCAACACATTGTCAAGAAGGGATTGTTGACGGTATCGTGTCTTGCAGGGAAAGAGAGAAGACATCCTGAAAGCCTGGAGTATTGCAAGTAATTGTTGAAGCAAAGAAGTTTACAGATCTATTGCTCCATATATTCAAGTCCAAAGAGACTGGGTCCTCAACTGCATGGAAATCTCTGAAAATATTTGTGTTCAAAGCCCCTTGGTAAACACTCCCTGCAGTGCTGTTGGAATACAAGCAATAAGAGACGTTTTGTTTCAGTACACTCTTCCTGTGATTTAAAAAGGAAATGGGAGAAAGACACAGTGACAGTGTCATCTGGCATCCTCAGAATCTGCTCAGCCACGACAGAACATCTATTCTATGCACGAGGGGGATTGTGAAGACTATAACGTGCTACATAATTTGTGTTGGAGCGATGAGCAGTAAAGTTTTCTCCTAAAAATTTGGTCAATCTCATTTTTAATGTAGCACAAACCCGGTCCCATAAAAACGGCATGAAAAATTGGACGACATTAGACTGCACTGAGGAGATGGTGTTGATTTGATAAGAAGGGAGATGCTGCTATTAGCCAGAGTCTGACCGAGCAACTACAGCCACCAATAGGCATCACTGTCCACATGTCTCTAAAAATTCTTACTTCTCTGTGTGTACAGCCTCTATTGAGTGTAAAGACCTATTGTAAAGACCTATCTCATCATTCATACTTTTGTCCATTTAGCACATCATTTTAAGCACAGATAAAGGGTTTTTAACTAAGTTGGAAGTAAGGATACAGTAGAGAACAAGTGGGGGGAACTCTCTGCCCTCATTTTATTTACAATTTGGTACAGGAAACACAGGAGACAGATGGACACGTGAAGTTACCATCCACAAAACCCAGGGAAACTAGAGGATAAATGACCTGGTTTCTTCCATAAATACATTAGAAGGGAGGGAAAGAGAGAGAATATCAGAGGGACACCTTGTAGGTTAATAGACTTAAGACATAATCACTTGCAATGTAGAGACCTTAGTATGAAGACAATTGGAAATTTCACATTGACTTGATATTTGATATTTTAAAGAAATTATTGCTACTTTTTAAAGTTGGGATAACAACATTATGGAAATACACTTTAAAAAACTCCCTATCTTTTAGAAATACATATGGAAATATTTACAGAGGAGAGATCTTGGATTTGCTTCAGACAACGCAGTAGACGGAAGACTGGTGGGTGTAGACGAAATAAGAGAATCATGAATTGAGCATGGAGGCAGGAGGGATGTGGGTACATGGGGATTCATTAGACTGTTCTGTCTACTTAGGTTTACATCTGAAATTTTCCATTGAGAAGATGAGGGGGAAAAGTAGCATTGCTTAAAAATTAAGAAAGAATTCAGCAAAGGAAATAATTTCAGATCATGTAATTGCTAGGAAAGAATACAAAAGGTCAGTGAGGTGACTGTGTTTGTGTGGGAGGCGGTCCCCACTGTAGGTTCACCCTGTCCTTTTCTGTCCTGGTCCCTCCTGTTCTTTCTGTTCACTATGCTCTTGACAATTTTGTGTTTCCTTGTGCTCTACGAAGGCAGGAATCCTAGCCCTCTCATTTCCTGGGTCATCCCTGAGGCCAACATCAAGCCTGGTGTAGCAGTTAATATATCTGAATGAATAAATTTGTATATCAGTGGAAATTTTTGCTAACTGGCCTTGTCTCATGATAACTTGGGAGTTATGTTAATCCCATTCTTTTTCCCTATTCCCACCATCCTGCTGTATGCAGTTTAGGTCACAATGGCACACTGGTAAATGAATCATTAATTGTCTCTACTCATTTCATGGGTCGCTAGGAACTTTTTTCTTTCCCAACTAAATTATTTCTCAAGGGCAGCCATCCGTCTCCAGTTTCTTTATGACTTTTCACAATCAAGGCGTTTGAACACCTAATGTCTGGGTCGAGCACTGTGTTCCATCCGTACCTTCCCTCGTGTTAGAATTGCATTGTCCCCTCCTTGGTTAGTGACAGTGGGGCTCTGTTGTTGGAAGGGAAAGGAAGCCTGGATAATTGGAAATTCCCCACCTCAGACATTACTAACTAAGGTTAGGTACAGGCAGGTCAGTTTATTTCTTGGGGTTTTATACCCTGCTGTTCTTTATGAATATTCTTTCAGAAAAATGTGAAAAAGGAGAAGTTAGGGCCACAGAGAAAACAAGGAGTTCAAGAAAGATTCTCAAAGGCATTTCTTTGGCAGTCAAGAGCTTGGTCTAATCAGTCACAGGAAAAGCCAACCCAAGGACAGATCCCAAGGACACTGAAGAAAGTGTCCCGGCCCCTTGACCTTTCCCTCCCCTGCTTCTTTCTTTTCTCTCTCTTCCTTCTCACTCTCCTTCTCTTGGAGATGATCAGATCCAAAAGGAATAAACCAGGAAAATGGTGTCATGGTCAGTTCCACAATCGCTGATGTGGCTTCACCACACACCTGTCACCACATGGGTGCTGGGAATTGAGAAGAACCAGGCCTCTAGTTCATACTGGACTTCTCAAGTAGAAGGGTCAGGTCTCAGAGATTGGACAATCTTAGTAGATGTAGAAATCTGCTCCCTCCGTTAATGCTTCTGCTCCACCTTGGTCTTCATGCTTCAGTCCTACCTTTGTCTTCCTCCTTCTGCCTCACTGTGGACCTTTCTCTATGCCTGGACATTGCTGGTCTTACTTGCAGCCTTTTTGGTCTATAGTACACAACCAAAAATTGGTATTTTATCTCCTATTTGTTCAGGGATGGAAGTGTTGTGGAATGGGGTGGGCTCGCATTGTGGATTCAGAAGACGTGGCCCTGACATTTACTGGCTATTAGATCTTGACCAAGTCACTCAATTTCTTTTTCTTTTAAATAAATTTATTTCTTTTATTTTATTTACTTTATTTTTGGCTGTGTTGGGTCTTCGTTGCTGTGCATGGGCTTTCTCTAGTTGTGGTGAGTGGGGGCTGCTCTTTGTTGCAGTGTACGGGCTTCTCACTGTTGTGGCTTCTCTTGTTGCAGAGCATGGGCTCTAGGCACATGGGCTTCAGTAGTTGAGACACTCAAACTCAGTAGTTGTGGCTCATGGGCTCTAGAGAACAGGCTCAGTAGTTGTGGAGCACGGGTTTAGTTGCTCCGTGGCATGTGGGATCTTCCTGGACCAGGGCTCGAACCCTTGTCCCCTGCATTGGCAGGTGGATTCTTAACCACTACACCACCAGGGAAGACCTACTCAATTTCTTTGAACTTGTATTTCTCCTACAAAATGGAACTAGTCATTGCCACCTGCACAGTGGGGATAAAGATCCAGTGGGATAAGATTTGTGAAAGACTGTGGATTTGAAAGTGCTCTCTGTATGTTAGCTAGTTGTGATTGCTGTGTGTTGGCTACTATCACCAAGGAGTCCAAATTTAATTATAGAGGTGCAGTTCTGGTCTGTTCTTCCTTTGTAGTCTGATGACGCTTTGTGCTATTAGCAGCACAGAACAGGTGGTCATTTCCTGATAGGTGGGTGAAGGATATGAATCTATTCCACAAACATTTCTTAATGAAACATCTAAAGTATATTCTCTCTGCTTGGCCCTTTGGACAACATAAAAATGAACAAAACACCATCTTGATATAGTCTCCTCCTTTTTTCTTCCAGAAGGTTCTATTTTTGTCTGATGGTATTTGTGGTAGGTAGCATAATGGACTCTACCAAAGATGACCATGTCCAAATGCATAGCACCTGTGAACGTGTTACCTTACATGGAAAAGGAGAATGAAGGCTTCAGATGGAATTATGGCTGCTCATCATATGACCTTGAGATGGGGAGAGTGTCCTAGATGACCTGGGTGGGACTAACGTCATCACAAGGGTCCTTAAAAGTGGACGAGGGAGGTAGGAGAGAAGGTCAGAGAGAGAACAGTGTGAGGCAGGCTTGACCTGATGTTGCTGGATTTGAACATGGAGGACAGGGCCACCAGTCAAGGAATGAAGAAAGCTCCTAGAAGGTGGAAAAAACAAAGAAGTAGATTCTCCCTGGAGCCTTCAGAAAGGAGTGCAATCCTGCCAACACCTTGATTTTCGCCCACCGAGATCTACTTCATATTGCTGATTTTTGGAACAGTGAGATAATAAATCTGTTGTTTTATACCACTATCTTGCATAATTTTCATGGTAGCAATAGAAAACTAACCAAATATTAATTACTATTCTCTTCTTCTTAAACAGTCATTGTATTCAACACATATTTATTGAGTTCTTATTATGTGCCAGCCTCTGAATAGGAGCTAAATATAAAATGATGGGGGGAAACCCAGACATGTTTAGTCCTTGCCCTCATGGAGTTTACAGTCTGGCTGGGGAGACAATGCCAGTAAAATATATGTGAAATTACAACTGTGCTGAGGACCAAACAGAACAGGTGTGTGATGTGTGTCTTCTGTGGTCCCAGCAATTGTCAGAAAATTACCTTGAGACCACCTGTTGGCCCCACCCTGGTACGTCCTCCCCCAAGGATAAGAGAAAGTCAGAGCCAGAACTGGGGGTTGTAGGCCACCTGTCCCAGGTGTTGGGCAGCTGAGCCAGGAGGCTGCTTCTTTAGAGTGGACCACTGGACCAACATCCTCAGAGGCCAGAGCAACCCGATGCCCTGTCATCTTTCTCCTCACCGTCGATCAATGGAAAAGACACCAGAGGCATTTACAGTGCACAGCTCATCAGTTAGGCAATCAATTAATTAGGCAATCATTTTTGTACTTGATTTTCATTACAGTGAGTTTATTTTCATTTCTTGTGTGGGAAAAACAGGTGCTCACATTTAGCTTCATCAGCTTCCTGTGCTGTTTGATTCACATATTATTTTTAAAATAGGTTTATTTTGGGGGGAAATGTGACCTGAAAAACCCCACTCATCTTTACTCACGCCTATTGCTCTTTTTTGTTATGGTCGGGGTTTTTTTTTAATTTAATTTTATTTATTTTTTATACAGCAGGTTCTTATTAGTTATCCATTTTATACATATTAGTGTATATATGTCAATACGAATCTCCCACTTTCCCCCCTTGGTGTCCAAACGTTTGTTCTCTACATCTGTGTCTCTATTTCTGCCCTGCAACCGGTTCATCTGTACCATTTTTCTAGGTTCCACATATATGCGTTAATATACGATATTTGTTTTTCTCTTTCTGACTTACTTCACTCTGTATGACAGTCTCTAGATCCATCCACATCCCTACAAATGACAAATTTTGTTCCCTTTTATGGCTGAGTAATATTCCATTGTATATATATACCACAACTTCTTTATCCATTCATCTGTCAGTGGGCATTTAGGTTGCTTCCATGACCTGACTATTGTAAATAGTGCTGCAAAGAACACTGGGGTGCATGTGTCTTTTTGAATTATGGTTTTCTCTGGGTATATGCCCAATAGTGGGGTTGCTGGCAATTCTATTTTTAGTTTTATAAGGAACCTCCATACTGTTCTCCATAGTGGCTGTATCAGTATCCCACCAACAGTGCAAGAGTGTTCCCTTTTCTCCACACCCTCTCCAGCATTTGTTGTTTGTAGATTTTCTGATGATGCCCATTCTAACTGGTATGAGGTGATACCTCATTGTAGTTTTGATTTGCATTTGTCTAATAATTAGTGATGTTGAGCAGCTTTTCATGTGCTTCTTGGCCATCTGTATGTCTTCTCCAGGAAATGTCTATTTAGGTCTTCTGCCCATTTTTGGATTGGTTTGTTTGTTTTTCTAATATTGAGCTGAATGAGCTGTTTATATATTTTGGAGATTAATCCTTTGTCTGTTGATTCATTTGCAAATATTTTCTCCCATTCTGAGGGTTGTCTTTTTGTCTTGTTTGTAGTTTCCTTTGTTTTGCAAAAGCTTTTAAGTTTCATCAGGTCCCATTTGTTTATTTTTGTTTTTATTTCCTTTACTTTAGGAGGTGGATCAAAAAGATCTTGCTGTGATTTATGTCAGAGTGTTCTTCCTATGTTTTCCTCTAAGGGTTTTATAGTGTCCAGTCTTACATTTATGTCTCTAATCCATTTTGAGTTTATTTTTGTGTATGGTGTTAGGGAGTGTTCTAATTTCATTCTTTTACATGTAGCTGCCCAGTTTTCCCAGCACCATTTATTGAAGAGACTGTCTTTTTTTCCCCACCAACATTGGGAGAGTTTAGAAATGTCCGTGAAGCCGTATCACATCACACCCACTGTTAGTGAGGTCTGTTTCTTCCCGTAAGTTATGACTTTTCCTTTTTGCACAGGAAAGGAGCTTAAATTTAAATGTACTGGGAGTCTGTGAAACAGGTCAGGCACCCATGTATTGCAATAGATTGAGGCTCACATTATTTCCTAAAAGGCAATTTCTTGTCCACATTCCAATGGCTTTGAGGCACTTCCCAGTGCGTTCAGAGCTGCTGTGAACCCAGACCTAGGGGCATCGGGCCAGAAATGAGCCAGAGTGTAGACCTAGAATAACAACCACTTACCCACACTTCTCATTGCTTCCAGGATCAAATCCCTCAGCCCGGGGCTGGCCGATCCCAGACTGAAAAGACATCTTTGTGTATCTGAGTCCACAGTCATGTACAAATGTAAGCAGAGTGAGTGAGTGGTATTTATGTTAATTACTTTTCCCCACTGCGTCCCTGAATCTAGAGGGACTGCATACACAGTGAGCTTTCTGCTTTCAGGTAAACGTGCTCTTCCTCGGTCTTGAAATGAGAGTCAAGGATCTGTAAACCACCTCCTCCTCAGCACACCCTCCCCTCTAGTTTTCCTTTGTTTGTGATATGAAGGGTTAATATAAAAATAGAAGTTGTCAAGGCACTATGGAGTGCTTCTTTAGTTCCCATGGAAACCAAGCAGTGCAAATATGTGAGAATTTTTTAACTTGGCCAAAAATTTCATCCTCCAAAGATTTAGGGTCATTCTGCCTTATGGTTTAGAGGGAAATTTTTTTTTAAGATTTTTTTCAAGAAATTAATAAATCGTTTCATGGGTCCCCATCTCCCCCCACAAATTCAAACCACAGATTATTTTTTTTTTAAGTATTCAACTAAAAGGATCTTTTTGTGCTGTTTCCAATACAAACCCTTGAGGGTTTAAAAAAATCCTTCCGAAACAAAGTTTTCCTCCCCAGTCTCAGAAGGCGGGAAAAAAGGTTATTTCTTTCCTTCAATTTAAAACAATTTGGAACAAGCTTGGTCACCACCCCTGAGCTGACAACGGTGACATCCCAAAGGAACATCAGAAACAAATAAATATTCTGAGGGAGCCGAGCCCTGAGTTAGGGCTGCCATTTCCTGCTCCTTTGGCTGGTCTGATAAGTTGCACTTGGTCAACAGAAACCTCTTCAGGACATCACTGCTGAAGCTGGAGAATAGAAAAGACACAAAATTAGGGCTTTTGTCACTGTCACTTAGTCTCATTAAAGGGCATTAGTTCTCAGCAATTTGTACCAAGTGGCTCAGGCTGGCTGGAGATTGCAGGAAGACTGGCAGCTCCCAGCTGGTGGTGAGGCCGGCAGGGACTGAGCCTCTGAGCATCTCTTCTCTTGCTGTCCCCTGCACTGTCCTGCCTGGTTCCCCTAAACTGCCCTGCCTGGTCCCCCTGCACGGTTCTGCCTGCTCTCTCTGTGCTGCCCTGCCTGGTCCCCATTGCCAGGCCGAGGACCAGCCCCCAGCTGTGTTATGGCTCCTGGAGTTTCTCAGCCAACCCCTCCCCAGGAGCATGGACCTCAGTCACAGTATGCCACATAATGGGGGAGATTACACTCTCTCCAGGACTGACTCATACAGGGACAAGAGTGGACCCTGGTTCAGGGCAAGGCCACGCTTGGCCTGAGATCCCTTCCTGCTCAGCACTTTCTTTCCTATGTCACCTCCTTCCCCCATCTCAAGTTCCTCTTGACAGCACCATCCCTCCCCCCACCAAGCCCCCTAAGTCACCAACCCTTTTCTCAGGCTCTGCATCTAGGGAACCTGAGTTGTGGACAACCCTCCTCAGTAGATTTTTTTAAAGGTCAGGGAATGCCTTCTGTTGTGGGTTGAATTGCACTCCCCCCACAACCCCGCCAGAAAAAGATGCTGAAGTCCTAAAACTGAGCACCTGTGAATGTGACCTTATTTGGAAGTAGGGCCTTGGCAGGTCATCAAGTTAAGATGAGATTGTTGATGGGGGCCTAGTCCAATATGGCTGGTGTCTTCTACCTACCCTTTAGTCAGGATCCTCTGACCCCTCCTTGACTAGGCAGGCCTCCACCTTGATCCCCATCCTGTCCTTGGCTCACCTGACCCAGGTGTGGCAAGAATCCTGCTGAGTGAATTTAGCCAGAATCCCTACCCTTGATGTCCCCTCTTACTCATTTTCCATCCACTGACCCCCTAGCTCTGCCTGTTGGCTATACATCCCCTGCTGTCTGTGCTGTATTGAGCGTTGAGCTCAATCTCTCTCCCCTGTTGCAATAGTCTTGAAAAATGTCTTCCTTGCCATTTTCAGAAGACTCAGAGTAATTTTTTCTTTAACACCTTATAAAAGTGGAAATTTGGATACAGACATGCACACGGGGAGAATGTCATGTGAAGATGGAGTCAGGGATGGGGTGATGCTTCCACAAGACAAACGTTCCAAATACCAGCAAACCATCAGAAGCAGGGAGACAGGCAAGGAGCAGATTCTCCCTCTGAGCCTCCAGAAAGAACCAGCCCTGCAGACAGTTCGATCTCAGAGTTCCAGTTTCCAGAACTGAGACACAACAAATTTCTGTTGTTTAAGCCACCCAGTCCTTGGCGCTTTGTTACTGTCACCCCAAGAAACCAATGCACTTTCCCTTTGCATCCTTGGAATCCCACCTCCCAAAGCACCTTGCCCATCCTCTGTAAACCTAAAGTGCTCCCAAGAAGCTGGGTCACAGGGAATTTGTTGCAAGGGCTGAGTTTACTCACAGGAAGTGGGTGTGGTGGCTAGCACAGGTGCTCAGGAGAGGTGGGGTTAGATGCATGGGGAGGAGGGCTGCTCTCTGATCCAGGAAGAAGCCAGGGGGAGTCCTGTCTCAGGCTGGGTTCTCTGGATTGCTGCCCCTCTCCTCTGAGCTGTCGGAAGCCTGCATCTTGTGAGCTCCTGGGATGGCCGAGCCCATCTCTGTCTGAAAGGAGGTTCTCTGCTAGTCTCTACATTAACATTCTTCCCATCGGAAAAGGCAGTGCTCTGTGTGATAAATTATCTCTGGGGCTTTTTCATGTACTTTTCCACATGAACAACAATGTTCACTGGATGTCAGTCATCAGGCAAACATAATTAGATCTGGAAAATGTTACATTGTGAATTAAGTGGACTGATGGGGAAATGTCAGTTTTATTAACATTCTCCCTTCAGGTGATAATTTTATATCTATAAGGAAGAATGACAAAAGAGTTACTGAAGGCATCAGTTTGGAATGATGGAGCCCTTTTTTATTAATTAATTAATTAATTAATTTATTATTTATTTTTGGTTGCATTGTGTCAGTTGCTGTGCGCGGGCCTTCTCTAGTTGCGGTGAACAGGGACTACTCTTCTTTACGGTGTGTGGGTTTCTCATTGTGGTGGCCTCTCTTGCTGTGGAGCACGGGCTTCAGGCACGCGGGCTTCAGCAGTTGTGGCTTGCAGGCTCTAGGGCGCAGGCTCAGTAGTTGTGGCTTATGGGCTTAGTTGCTCCGCGGCATGTGGGATCTTCCCAGACTAGGGCTCGAACCCCTGTCCCCTGCATTGGCAGGCGGGTTCTTAACCATTGCACCACCAGGGAAGCCCTGATGGAGACCTGTTAATAAACCCTGCTTTTTGTTTCCATTCCTTGTTTTTAAATATTTCATCTCTGTATGGGGAATTGTTTCCGTGTTTTTGGCCTGTGATTGGGCAAAAAGTCAACAGAGCAGGCTGTTTGGCCGAAAGCCAATTCAGTGTAAAAATCTCAGGGTGATGTAGTCGTGGGCTGCATGGCAGCAGTTAAGTCGGGACGGTCTTCAAGGGAAGCTGAAAAAGATCCTGAAAAGATGGTTCAGTGGTATGCAGATCAGCTCCTGGGCTGACGGCACTCAAACCCACCCCTCACCAGCTTCATCTTCCCAGGAAAGCGTCCTCTTCAGCTGGAAAGTTTCAACATTTGCTTGGAGTTGTCCTTTCCGGTTTGTATAACACCCAGGAACAGGTCCGCTTGGCCCCTCTCACCTGGCCCCTTGAAATGTCTCTTTACAGAGTAATTCCCCACCTGCATGTGCCTCTTGGAAATATTTTCTCTTTGAAGCAGTTTGAGCCTCATTTTTCAAGGTAAGTCAGATAACGACATGCCTCAGCTTCTGAGGTTTCCAGATGCTCCCAGAGCAACACACTGGCCTTCCCCCTGGCCTACCAGGCCCGCCCACTTCACACCTGCCTTCCTGTGCTGTGGCTCCTCCTACGGTCCAGCCTCTGAGCCTTTGCCCTTTCTGTTCCCTCCTCCTGGAGCTCTGGTCCTAGAACTCCAGGAAGGTTCTCGGCTCCTTCCTTTGTTTTGTGGGTCAGTGTCCAAACGTCACTTATGGACAGACTACCCACCCCCCACCACAAATCTGCTCCCAGCTCCCTCTCTTCACCTTACTCTTTCTTTTTACCTACACCTAATCACCACTGAGATATTTGGTACCCCAATACGGGCTCTGGAGGTTCCTACAGAGAAACAGCCAAACCCACACGCCGAGACAATGACATCCGTGCACTCAGCGGAGATGGCTGAGGGGCTCAACACACTTTTCTGAGTCTGAAATATTTATGGAGTGTCACACACCCTATAAAGAAGCTGTCACAGTCTGTGGCATATGTGTTGGCATGTTGGCAGGACCGAATGATCAGAAACCAAGCTTAGAAACAACCCCATCCCCTGGCTTTCTTCCTGGCAAGTTCCTGGGGCTTGTCCAATCCTGCATCTCTTAGTTCAGACATCTGTGTGCCTCATCCCTCACGGCGATCACAGACACACCCCCATCCCTCTCCGGTCCCCAGGAAACCCTCACCTGTCATCTATCCCCATTCTCACCTTCCTCGCAGGTCGGAGGATGGCTCCCATCCCCCTTTCAGACAGAAGGGAGTGAAAATGAAGGAGGGCAAGCGGCTTCTTCCCCTGGAGATGGTGGGGCTCTGATGGCCCTGGGCTCGCTGCTTAGAAATCACACGTTATTTACATTGTTACATTATTGCACGTTTGCAATGTGTGTTCTGTGGAAAACTACTTACACAGATGAGAAAGCCTGTTCTCTGAATACAGGACCTAAGTTTGGAAATATGGGGGACACTGGGCTCCATGAAACAGACTTTTGTCACGCCTGGGCATCTCAGAGCACCACATGCTTTTGTGAGTCTCAAAGGCGAGGCTGAGATACTGTAACCGGATGACTCTGGGCCCCAGTGATTCACACCCTGCCGTAGTGTCCTCTGTCCACCAGCAAGTCCCTTCTGTTCATGCTGCCGGGGCCATGGGCTTGCTTTGGCAGATGAGATTTTCAAGGACATGACGAAGGAGGGCTTGAAATGTGCTGTGGGGTTGGCTGCACCCCTTTTCACCATAAGAAAAACCTCTCAGGCAGCCACTAGTCCCAGCAGGATGACAGGCATGTAGCTCATACCGACTAGCGTGGAACCCAGCCCAGCTGAGGCCAGGTTGGACCGGCCAAACTCCAGCTGCCCTGCAGACACCCACGTGGCCAGTGGGTGCCACTGAGCCTGAGTCCCAGGTGGTGGTCCATGCAGCATCCTTATGGCCATGGCCGACATACTATGCAAAGCTCCTCTCTTTTTTGACCGTGGAACCCTTTGTTCATTGAGCTGTTGCAGAACAGGCTAGGGGGGACTCTTGCAATCCACCCTGAGGCTTTGCTGGAAAACACGTTCAGAGCACCATGGAGGCATCTGCAGTTACCGATGGCAGGGCTGGGGGACACTTGCTGTGTGTCCCCTGCTCAATCATGTCTTAAAAACCCACCTCTGTTGTTTTCACCAAAAAGGAGAGAGACCTAGAGGCTAGAGGAGGCCATTCAGGATGCTTTCTCTGTCCAAGGGCAAGGGTGACCCTTGACGGCCAAGGTATCCGTGCTCTGGCTTGTGGCCTCTCAGGGAAAGAGGTGGGCATGGTCCTTCCACCAAGAGGAGCCCCTCAGGGTCACGGCCCCCAGAGCTACAGTGCATGGCCCTGACCGTGCGGCATGGGTAGCATTTAGCAACCCCCCATCCATTTGGAATGCCACCCCTATGAGGGTATGGTCACAATCGTCCTTCTCCATCGGGACTCAGAGAGATCCATCCATTTTGGGGGTGGCCTTTTGGCCTGTTCTTTGGGACACAGATGCCCATACATGAATGGCTGCCCTCTGCCTCTGTAGACCCCTCTTTGTTAATGTAAGACCCTCCCAAGTGACAGGTGTAGCAGGAGAAGGAACCCAAGTTGTCTCCAGGGCTTTGGGACTTTTGCCCAGATTCTTGATCCAAATGAGAAAAACCAAAAAGACCCATTTCAAGCTGGGTGTAACCTGAAGTTCCATGAGGCAGAGGCAACTGGCTTGTTCCATATGGGAGCTGCCGGGGTCAGCACCAAAGTTCTGAGGACTCTCAGCCTAACGGCATCCTGATGGCTCAGGCTCCGGGGACGAGGTGTCTACAGGCACTGATGTTCATTTCTGGAAACTTGGAGAACCGGGTCGTCTCCTGCCACCACTCCCAGGGCCCCACACGTCTTCCCACTGCAAAACTGCCTGGGGTGGCTCTCCCTGACAGCCAGCAGGGAGCAGGGCCTCCTGGTCCTAGGGTGATCAAACCAAATTTATGGATAAGTCCTCATCCAGGAAAAGGCAAGTATTGCCTTACTTTTTGCCAGGTTAAGCAATCATGGAAGAGGCCCAGATAACTCAGAGAAGATGAGGAGTGACCCATCTAAAACGTGTGATCCATCAGCACTTCCCCTTCTCTGGCTATTTCCTTCCTTCTGGCTCATAAGGAGGAAGTTTTTCAACCCTTTGAAGCACCACCAGGCTTGCTGAGACCCTAGCTTTGGAGAATGGCAGGTCAGGTTTAAAGACGGAGGAGGAAGTGGGACGAGCTGGCTGCCTTTCTGCCCTTGTCTTTAAAGAGGCACGGGAGGGGCCCCAGCACTTGGCATTGATTTCTTTCTTCACGTCGATGGTAGCGAGGGTATTAGAAAGACGTCAGGCAGATCGGTCCCTCATCTTGAAAACAACCCAGAGATGTGAGCACAGCCCACCACTCCTCATCCTTATCTCCTTTTCAGAAGTGCCGAAACAGACTCAAGAGAGAGTAAGAAAATGGGCGTGAAAGGGCTTTGATGAGACATAGCCTCAGGCAGAATAGAGGGAGACGTTTGTAAACCAAGAGGCTTAAGACGACTTATTTGTTTTTTACTTTTTCCCTTCAAAGTGAATTCTTTCTGTCTTAAGAAGAGGTCCCTAAGGTGAGTCTAACCTTTTCTCAATTCATTTCCTGGGTAGGACCTGAAATAAACAAGAACAAGTGGGTTACTCACCACCAAGTAGGTAGCAGTGCATGGAACCTGAGAAAACTAAACTGAGGAAAATCAAAGGTGTGGAGCAGAGAAATGTCAGGCCCTCACTAGCCTGCGAGGGAGTGTGTGATAGATACATAAACCAGAGGCTGGCAACTGTGGCCTGCAGGACAAATCTGGCCCTTGCCTTGCTTTTGTAAATAAAGTTTTATTGAAACACAGCCCTGTCCACTTATTTCTGTATTGCCTGTGGCTGCTTTCACACTCCAGTAGCAGAGTTGATTAGTTGCCACAGAGACCACTTGGTCCACCAAGCTTAAAATATTTACCATCTTGACCTTTCCAGAAAAAGTTGTCAACCCCTGACATAAACAGATTCCTAAACAGAATTCCTGGATCTGAAGTGGACTTGTAAGATACCCTAGGTATCAGAGAGGCATATTAAGAAAGTAAGCTGACCAAAGTTTTCACCATCAGCCCTCCCAGAGTGGGTGCTAGCATGTGAATATGTTGTATTTTATCTTTTGTTTCAGCATTTTCACCCTGTAAACATCTCTCAGGGGCAGCCATGTAACAGCCAGCGTGGGGACAGACATGGGTTTGTTGAGTGTGTTTGAACATGCATATTTATTTACAATAAGAAAATAAATCATGAACAATTACACATTTTAAAAAGCTGACAAATACAGGAAACATCACAAATCTAGACCAATTAGGTCATTATCTTATTTAACCTCCTGATACAGCTCTGGACTGGTGCCCCTATATCACAATTCCACATGGGGTGAATTGGCCCAGTGGGCAGTTGGAGGATTCTGGGAACCATTTCTCTATAGGGACACTAACTCTCATGGGTTAAGTTGTGCCCCCCCAACCCAAATTCATATGTTGATGTTATTTAGAAATAGGTTCTTTACAGAGGTGACTAAGGTAAAATAAGGTCATATGGATAGGGTAAATCTAATATGATTGGTGTCCTTATAAGAGGGAGACTAGGACACAGACACACACAGAGGGATGACCCCGTGAGGACTCAGCGAGAAGACAGCTGTCTACACACCGAGGCGAGAGGCCTCAGGAGGAATCAGCCCTGCCCACACCTTGATCTTAAATGTTCAACCTCCAGGACTGGAAGAAAATAATTGTCTGTTGTTTAAGCCACTCAGTCTGTGGTACTTTGTTACGGCCACCTTAGCAAACTAATATATTAGCAATGATTAAACTATGGAATCTGTTCCACTAACATGAACTAAAGGGCTCCCCAACCCAATTTCCCCTTGGCAGGATCCCCAACGCCATGGCTGCTCCATCAATACCTGAGCCAGGGGTCAAGGGTGAGTGCGACAGGGAACTTGAGTGGAAAGAGGCAGCCCAGAGGGACCCCAAAGCTTTCTGTTCATTGGCTTTCTGGCAAATCCGTCAGCCATTCCAGCCCAGAGGCAACCACATTTTCAGGAGGCCCTTGTCCCTCGAAGGAACTAGTCCCAAGCAGATCATCACCATGGGATTCCTTGCTTCCTTCAGAGGCATCCAGGCAGAGGCCAAAAGTAACACAGCAGCCCTTCTAAACTCTGCTGACACTATTTCAGATCCAACCAGCTCTGACAACACACTTGCTTAAAATCCTCAGGGGTCCCCTAGAGAACCCTTTAATCTTGTCTGACATTCTCACAATTTATGTAATCCCCAAAAGATGCTACAGAGCTCTGGTGGAATGATAGAAGTGTGGACACTGTTGTCTCTATAATATGAAGAAAGGAGAAAAAAAGTTAGAAAATACAGAGCAAAAGAAAGGTCAGAAATCCAGGAGTGAAAAAATAAAACAGGGATAAAAATAACAACAGCTCACATATTTGCATTCTACAAAGCATCTTCACAGGCTAAAGGCAAAAACAGGTTTCAGACAGCTTTGCTTAAGTTCACTGGGCTTGGGGAACTATCATAAGAACCTTACAGCGTAATCTCCATTTTACAGGCTCATATACTTCGGATACCTGCTCACCACTGGGCAGGGCTCATCCAGAGACGGAGTATTTCCCTCCAAATGTTCTTCCTATATTTCTACTGTGAGCTCAGCAGTGGGTCCATGGGGCAAGTGAGCAAAGGGGAGAGGCAGGCAGGACAGAGATCCAGAAACAAGCCGAAGTGAGCTGGACTCCTGGGAGGATGCCCGGAATGTGGAGGTTTAGGGAAACACATTGGACGGGAGCCCCAGGGTTTGACCCAGATAGGGATTCTTCAGTGAGCCAGGTGTCAAATATCACTTGGATTAGGGAACTGAGTTCCATTGGTCCTCCATGTCAACTGCCTGATGACAGACTCATTCCACACCCCTCCCTGGACAATCTCCAGCACCTAGAAGCCTACCACTTCCAAATCCAATCTTCAGCCCAGACAACCCTGCCCAGCTCAGAACACCAGTGTCATCAATGGCCCCTTTGAAATTTCCATGCGGATGACTCACAGGCACCACGACCTCAAAACACGTCACCAAGTGCAAAACGGAAGTCTCATTTCCCACCAATCCCCCCAGGATGCCCACCCCCTTCTTTTCCAGTGGGTTCCATATTGCGAAAAGACAAGGTCACTCGACCAGCAGCTCATTCAGAACCCTGGGGGTTACCCTTGACCTCTCTGTCTCCCTTCTCCCATGCACCTGACTAATCTTCAGATCTTGCTGATTTTACCTCTGATTCTATCTCTATCACGTTTAAATTTCTCTCTACTTTCACAGCCACCCACGGTAATGAGCTTGGTGTTTGTCATTAAATAGTCACAAACCCTTGCAAAATTCATTCACGTCATTGATCCTGCGCTATAAACTTCCTTTCGTTCCTTACTTATTTTCCTCTAGGTTGTCAGGGTTCAAGATCTCCCCTTCATGTGCATGCCATGTCTGTTGCCTGTGGCTGGGGATGTTCCTCACCCTTTTACAATTAGCTCAAACAACTACTGCAGACAGGTTCTCAACGAGAGGCTTTCTACACACCCATGGGTAGATCTGTGGTTGGGTCTGAGATCTCACCCCTCGTGTGGAACAGCTGCGTCATGGAGCCCCCTTTTCCATTGGGTGGTTTGTCTTCCTTCTTGATTTGTAGAGTTTTATACATAGGCTGACATTCGTTGTAGGATGGTTACATGTGTTATAAACTGTCATAGTCCATTCGGGCTGCTTGACAGAATACCATAGGCTTGGGTGACTTACAAACAACATACACTTATTTCTCACTGCTCCGGAATCTGGGAATTCCAAGATCAAGGCGCTGGTAGATTTGCTGTCTGGTGAGGGGTTTATAAAAGACCATTTAGCCTCTGTGTCATTACATAGTGGAAGGCGTGGATAAGGCACTAATCCCACTCATGAAGGCTCTGTCCTCATGACCTAACCACCTCCCAAAGGGCCCGTCTCCAAACACCATCATATGGTGGGGTTATGTTCTAACATATGAATCCTGGGTGGACACAAATATTCCATCTACAACATGGACTAAATATTCCCCCAAATTCATGTGTTGAAGCCATAATCACTGGTTTGTCTGTATTTGGAGATGGGGTCGCTGAGGAAGTAATGGAGGTTAAATGTGGTCCTAAAGGTGGAGCCTGACCCCATGGAATAGTCTCCTTATAAAAGGAGACACCAGGGACCTTGCTCTCTCTCTCTCCCTCCATGCTCACTCAGCAAGGAAAGACCATGTGCAGACATATTATGAAGACAGCCGTCTGTACACCAGGAAGAGAGCTTCACCAGAAACTGACCATGCTGGAATCTTGATCTTGGACTTCCAGCCTCTGGAACTGTGAGAAAATAAACCTCTGTTGTTGAAGCCCCACAGTCTATGCTATTTTGTGATGATAGCCCAAGCTGACTAAGACAGATGGATTATAAACATAATAAACATATTCCCACTTTTATTATCATGTCTCTCATAAGATTATTTTATAAGATAATCTTATAAGAAATCTCTTTCTCTAAGGTAGTCAAATGTATCAACCTCATACTTTATGGTCTGTCTTTTGCATCTTGTTTAAAAAAATCCTTTTCCTCCTCTGATGTCTTCTAGATAGCCCCTCATGCTTTCTTTGAAAAGAACTTGCATTATTGGTTTCTCACACTTAGGTGTTGAATCCATCTGAATGCTTATTTTTGTGTACATTATACAGAGGAGTGATTCTCCTTCCCCAAGACCCACTGGGGAGAGCCCCGTTTGGGTGACCCTCAGCTTCCTCCCATCACAGGGAAGGGGAAGGGCGTATCTGATCGGCAAATTGGGGAAGAAGCCTCATTCAGGCTCTTCCTTCAGGCTGTCACGAGCCAGTTCCCACAGACTCTGTGCTCCTCCCGTGCACCCCCGTCCCTGACCCGAGAGGCTCCCTGTCCCCAGCTCTCTGCATCTGGGCGGGAGGCCTGGCCTCTCCTATGCAGAAGAAGAGCTGCCTGCTCCTACTCTAACCCGCATCCTCCATCATAGCCCTTATCCGTCACAAAGGCGCTATTTTAGCCTTTTTAAAAAGCTATGTTCTACAGTTCAATGTATATTTCAGTGTGTTCAGAAGCCAGGAGGAAAAAAGAGATGTTGTTTATTGCATCTTCTCAAAGATCCCGATGGAAGGAGTGAAGTAGCAGTGTGTTGCTCTAATGCCCTGTTGGTACCCAGTGGCCCTGGCATCGTGATGGGAGGACCATTCTTGCCCTGCTGGTCTGTAATGGTTCCAAGGGGCAGGTGGGTCTGTGCTGAGTGCTGCCTCCTGTGCCACATCAGGACTTTTCCCACATTTCTAGGACTGGAGCTTCTGTCTTCACATGTAGAAAGAGGCACCTCCAACCTCACCTTCCCTCTCATCTTCAAAACATTCTTAACTATTCCCAACTCTTCATTCTTCCATATAAGTTTCAAAATAGGTTTGTTAGGTTCTATAAAAATCCTGGATTTTATTGAAATTTCATTGACTTTATAATTTGGGGAGGATTGACAATTTTTATGACATTACATTTTTCTTCTCTGTTGATGTAGGTTTGTTTTCTTTTTTTTTTACCAACAAAATTTAGTTATCTTTGTGAGCATTTTCCACATGTTTTGTGGACTTTATTCTCAGTACCTTGTATTTTTTCCTATTGTAAATGATATTTTTAAAAAGTACTATATTTTGTTATTGTTTGTTCCTGAACTAAAGGCACACTGCCTTTAGTTGGAGTTGAGGGTTGGACCAGGTAACCAGAAGCTGTGCAGAGCTCTTTTATTTATATTGCAAGCTGATCTCTGTTCTCTGGGGCTTTCTGTGTGCTGGTCACAATGGCTGTGAATAACAATGGTTTTTGTTTCTCCTTTTCAGTCCTTGTAACATTCATTTCTTTTTCGTGTCTTACTGTGCTGGTCAGGACCTCAAGCAAAATGTTGAATACAAATGCACATCTTGTTCCTGATTGTAAAGTGACTGGCTGGCTTGTCTCCATCAAGTATAACATTTGCGATATGTGCTCTGATGAATATACTCGATCCCAGAGGCTTCATGACCCACAGCAAACACACACACACACACACACACACAAACACACACCTTGATTCTGTGAGTACTACCCATATACATGTATAAATGCACATACACCTGAAACAGATACTGCCCCAGACTTTACTTATCCTGATTACATGTGACTCCTTCTGACATTTTCTGTTCTGTTCAGTTCTGCTCTCTTCTATCTTATCTCATCCCACCTTGTTCTGTTATGATCTAGTCCATTCTCTTCATTCAATGTGCTAAATTTAATAATTTAATATCTATGAAGTTTTTTCTCACCAAAAATGATTTTACACTCTAAAATGCATAGCAACACTCAGTTGGAAAACAAAGGTGGCATTTATCTTCTACTTGTAGGAAATCAATTTCATTTTGTTGTTTAATCATGAATGGGGTGAGGTGTGAAGTGTGTGAGAGAGAGAAAGGTTGAGGTCAACTCCAGGGATCTGGTCCCATGTCCCTGGAAAGATGGCCTTGTCCCCTTGTGAGGTGGGAGGAGGCAGCACTCAGCAGACCCCCAAGTGGAGATGCAGCTGGATGGAGGGGCCTGGCTGGGGTTTGGGGACACAGTCCTGGGCTTTCCCTGGGCCTTTGCTCCTTTGCAAGTCCCTCATCATGTTAACCACACATGTGTTTCCCTGCAGGTGGTCAGCCCCTCCTGGAAGCTCTAGTGTGTTCTGACCCCTCGTGGAATGAGCCGTCCTCACGGGTCCTAGGTTGTTGACTGGACACTTGTCTGCATCACAGGTTTGCATTCCCTTGTGAGGGTCCTCAGGATGGTGGGAGAGGGTCCCTCCAGAGAGGGTTGGGGTTTGCGGCCGTCGAACATTCCAGAGGAATCACTAGACCACACTGATAAGCCTGCACACCTGCATACACAGCTCCAGGTTATTTTATGCTCAGACAGATTTTGGTTTGGATTTTTTTCATCCTGAATCCAGGCAGAGGCATCTGAACTTCCTCATCTCTCCTCATACAGGTAGGTGTTCATACCATGACAGGTTGCAACAGTTACGGGTTGCATTTTTATTCCGGGGTCAGTCTTGCTTCTGACTCCCCAGGTTGGTTGAGTTCTCAGCTTCCTCTGCTGTTGACACCTGGTATTAAAGCTCAAGCTCATATTGATAAGCCCACTTGCCCTCTCACCTGTCCCCTCACCTGTTCTCTCACTTATTCCCTTACCTGTCCCCTTACTTTCCCACCTCACCTGTCCCCTCGCCTTCCCACCTTACCTGTCCCCTCACTTGTCCCCTCACTTGCACCCCTCACCAGCCCCCTCAGCTGTCCACCTCACCTGCTCCCTAACTTGTCCATATTACCTACCCCCTCACCTGCTAACTTCATTCAGGAGCAGCAGCCTTAGCTAGGGAATTGTCACTCTGGCTTCTCATTCTCTTATCATCCCTGAGACAAGGCATGGTCTTTCTTGGAAGCTCAGATATGCACTTAAAATACATTTTGTTGTGTTTTATCCGGCATATCTGAGGTTAACATTTGGGTTATTTTACTATGGTCTGAATGTTTTTGTCCCTCTAAAGTTCATATGTTGAAGCCTAACTCCACCCCCTGAGGATGATGATGTAAGTAGGTGGGGCCTCTGCGAGGTGCTTAGGTCATGAGGGTGGAACCTTCCTGAATGGAGTTAGTGCCCTTATAAAATCGACCCCCAAAGAGCTCCCTCACCCCTTCCACCATGTGAGGACACAGAGAGAAGATGGACATCTATGAACTGGGAAGCAAGTCTCAACAGACGCCCAATCTGCCAGTGCCTTGATCTTGGACTTCCAGCCTCCAGAACCATGAGCAGTAAAACTCTGTGGTTTATAAGCCCCCCAGTCTAAGGCATTTTGTTACAACAGCCTGAACAGACTAAGACACATTTGGTCTGTCACCTTGCCAGAATCGCAAGTCCTCCAGAATAATCTTTCTAAACACAAACGTGACTACATCATTCCCTTGTTTAAAACTTTTCTGGGTTTTCCCTTTGCCCTTAGGATAAAGTCCCACATCTTCACTTGGGCCCCCAGTGGCCTCTGCAGTCCAGCCCTTGACTCCCCACCCATGTGCAACCTCCTGGTTCTCTCTCCCAGGACCTCCAAGTCTCTAAGTGCCCGACCAAGGATCCTTCTTACCTCCTGCTCCTCACACCTGCTCTTCCCTCCACATCCAGCTCTTGCTTAACCTCTGCTCCAGTCCCTTCACCTGGCTAAGCCTGTTCCTTTCTCAGACCTCATCCGAGGCCCATTTCCTCAGGAAAACCACACACATCCCCCAGATTGCATGGTTCCTGTGTTTCCTGCTACATACTTACATCACACCCTGTACTTTTTCCAGAGCACTTTATACAAATTACTATTTAATAGTCATGCATAGGTGTAGTAATTAGTGTTTCAACATCTACCTCTGAACATTCTGATAATTAGTGGTTTGAAGTCTCACCTACCAGACTCCAAACTGCAGAAGGGCAGGGGCATCTCATTTTTCCCAGGATCCCCACTCCTGGCGCTGTGGCTGCTACTTTTCAGGGTGGCTACACATGGATTGTATGTGTATGTACACAAAAGAATGAAAGAAATGCAAAGTTGAACATGTATTTTTCCTGCATAACCTCCCTCCCTGCAAGAGTGGGGTGGGGTGTAGATCAAAGCTTTATTGAGATAGAAGTCACATACTATAAAACACTCCCCTTTTCATATGCTTTTTTTAAAAAAAAGGTGAGGTAAGTTGATTTACAATATTGTGTCAGTTTCAGGTGTATAGCAGAATCATTCAGTTACATACATATATATATTTCAGATTATTATTATATATTTTTCAGATTATTACTATGTCCATTATAGGTTATTACTGATATTGAATATTGTTCCCTGGGTTATACAGTAAATCTTTGTTGCAAATGCTCCCTTTTAAAGTATTTAAAAGTATATTTACAGAGTGTGCAACCATCACCACTATTTAATTTCATAATAGTTTCATCACCCCAAAAGGAGCCCAGTACACACTAACAAGCATTCCCTATTCTCCTGGCAAATGCAAATGTACTTTCTATTCCTATGTATTTTGCAGTTCTGGACCCTTCATATAAATGGAATTATGCTATGTGTGGATTTTTTGTGTCCGATTTATTTTTCACTTAGCATAATGTTTTCACACTTCATCCATGGAGCATGAGTCAGAATTCCATTACTTTTTATGGATGAATAATAGTCCACTGAATGGCTGTACTGCAGTCATCGCTGTTGGACCTTTGGGTTGTCTCCACTTTGGGGCCATTGTGAATAACACTGCTGTGGGTGTTGGAAGCCTGTGAATTTGAGTCTGGTCCAGGCCCCTTGTTCACTTGCCTCATGCTTTACCTTCTTTCAGAGATATTTTTGCAGGAAATGTCTCTGTTTAGTAATTTCCCTTTTAGAACACTGTCTGGCATTCTGGACCCTAGTTTTTAACAGATGTCAGTCATGGCCATAAGAAAGCACACATTCAGAAAATTAATGTTCAGATTGAGTAGTAAAATAATGATAAGTAGATAAGTGAACATCCCTCCCCCTCCCTCATAATCCAGAGAATCATATTTTTGCCTTATGCTTTTTCTTAATTTTAGTTCCATTTCTCATGGGACTAGCATGAGTTCCAGCCTTTTCATGGCTGATGTTACTGCATGTCTGTATATTATATATATGTGTGTGTACATAGAGGGGTAGGAATAACTCTAAAGAAGTTCCCCCCAGATTCCACTCCCTGCTAATTCAAACACTAATCTAGATACTACTGTGAAGGAATTTGGCAGGTGGAATGAAGGTTACTCATGAAGGTTACTTTAAAACAGGAAGTTTATCCTGGGTTAACTGGGTGTGTCCAGTGTAACCATCTGAGCAGAAGAGAGATTCAGAAAGATTCAAAGCATGAGAGAGACTCGACCTTCCATTGCTGCAGGGAGCCTGTACAAGGGAAGCATGAGAAGGAATTTGGGCTGTCTCTAGGCACAAAGTCCAGCCCCAGCTGACAGTCAGCAAGGAAACGGGTCCTCAGTCCTACAACCACAAGGAGTGAATTTGGCCAACAACCTGAATGCGCTGGGAAGCAGAATGTCACCCAAAGAATCTTATTCTTGTTTTCTAGTCAAGAGCCCAAAGCCATCAGACCTTTGATTTCAGCAGAGCATAGATTTTGAATACATGGTGCCTGGACTGCTGACCTTGGGACTCTAAGAGGATGAATGGGTGTAGTGTTAAGCCTTTAAGAATGCAGTAACTTGTTATAGCAATAATAGAACACTAAGACATGCATGCAGATATTGTGAGTTTTCTATTATAATTATGTTATATGTCATGCATTAGCAGTAAAATGTATGTAATGCATTATACAGCATTTACCATATACTGAATTACACACACACACACACACACACATTTGTCCTGCTAGAATGTTATCTTAACCATCCGGCTCCCCTCCACTTCTTTGGAGTTATCTCAGGTCTGGTTGGAGGGTGGTGGGGATGAGCAGTGAGGAGGTGCAGCCACAGCGGGTGCAAATAGGGTTTGTAATGCATTAGACAATTCCAACCAAAGGTCTCTTCACATAGTACAAATAAACAGATTATCATGAGAAGGTGATGCAGAGTATGCAGTTTTGTTTTGTGAGGTTGTTTGTAGACGCTGTCAGTAAATTAAATGTCTTCACCTGCTCAGCAACAGGGTGAGCCTTATTCACTGCAAGATGAAGAGTTAGAGGTTTTTAATTAGATATTAAACCACTAGCAAATTACATGTAAATTATGAGGCCAATTATTAATAAAGAGGAATCCAGGATAGCATGAAAGAATTGTTTTTATTGTAGATAGGTAGATATCACTAGGTATGTAGATGGATATTTTACTTTTTTATGGAAAGATCTGCTTCCCAGCAACACTAGAATATGGTAGTACTTTCCACAAACAAGCTGTTTCTCACCTCTGTAACCTCAATATGGCTGTCCCCACTGCTGGCAAGTCACATTCTGAATTCTTCCTTTCCTTGACTATCTCCTCTGCAGCTTCTAAGATTCTGTCCAGATGCTTCTTCCTCCTAGAAGCGTTCTCTGCTTGCTCTAATGATACGAACTGCCCTGCCATGGTGCTGGTATCCTCCTCTGCCTCCCCGACTAGGCCGGGGCTACTTGATGGAAGGGTCATGCATATATATTTTGGTATATGCTGGTATATACATATGCTAAGAGGTCATTGCAATAAATATATTGTGTATATATCGAGTGTGTATATAAATATTGTATATATACTGTGTATATATATAAAACACTGTATATACACTGCATGTATAAATATTGTATATATACTGTGTATATATATAAAATATTGTATACACATTGTGTGTGTGTGTATATATATATGCAATCTTGTATATACATTGTGTGCACTTATATATACACACAATGCTGTACATACCTTGAGTGTATATATACACAATACTGTATATACATTGTATGTGTATGAATAAAATATTTTGTATATATCTTGTGTGTGTAAATATATACACAATATAGTATATACATTGTGTATGTGTATATATGTATATTTCATATACATTGTGGTATGTATACACAATATTGTATATACATTATAGAATATTGTGTGTATATATATAGCATATGCTTGTATATACACACACAATGTATATATACACATAGTATTGTGTATGCATTGTGTTTATATATACATAATATTTTATATACCTCGTGTGTGTATGTGTGTATATATATAATATTTTATATACAATTTACACAGACAGACACACATATACAGTGTTTATACACTTATCTTCTTGATCTTTGTCCTTGCAGAGTCTGTACTGTACCCAGCACACAGAATGCATCACTGAACATGTGCTAAGAGTTGCATCTTGATGGAATAAATATGTCAGTCATCATCCCAGCCAGGCCTGTTGAGAGTACATAGGGCGTTATCAATGGCCCTGCTGGGAGCACGGGCCTGCCCAGATGCTGTCCCAGGCAAGCTGAGACCTACGGCCATCATAATGTTGAGAGGCCCAGAGGAGGGAAAGTGAGTTGCTGGTTTGTGGCCACCCGTGGTGGTGCTGGCTGGTGGGTGTCAGATAGTGATGGAGGTCAGCTGGCTATTGTGAAGCCATCCCGGCAGAAGATGACCATGACTCTGTGTAGAATTAAAGCAACAGCATCTTGGGGAAAGCAAACCTTGGGGAAACTTTTTAATGATTTATTCTTACTCATGGGAATGGGAATGCATCGTTTTGCCGTACTGTTTACTCACAATTTGCGGGGACCCACTGGATGCCCACGTCACCCTATAGACCCACCACCTATGGGCCAAATCCGTCATCTGTGGCCCCACTGCCACTTTGTAAATAAAGTTTTATCGGAACACAGCCACCCTTGTTCATTTGCATATTATCTATGGCTGTTTCAAGTTACGAGGGCAGAATTGAGTTGTGAGAGGGACCCATATGTTCCCCAAACCGAAAATATTTAGTGTCTGACCCTTTACAGGAAAAGGTTAGGAATAGTTCAAACCTCTGAAATGCAAGAAGCACTCATTTCATATAATACCAGCCTAGAGCAGCTGATCCAAGATAATGGGGGCTGGGAGATGGTGCCATGATCAGGTCCCTATAGAGAAGGAAACACTTTTCCTTCCCCCTCTTAGTTTCTGTGACTGGGGCCCATGAATTAAACTGATAAGACAGATGAACAGGAGAAAATGTTTATTACATAGGCACATAAGGGCCTCCAGGAAAAGGAAGTGAGGACACAAGGAGGTGGCTAGACCCTGGGGCTTCCACAACATTTTAACAATGCGGGGTGAATTGTGAGCAGGGGCAAGGCAAAGGCAAAGGAGTAGGGAGCTGGGATGAAACTGAGCAGAACCCTGGCTCCTGGCACAAAAGCCTGTGTCCCCTACTCTGAGTTCCAAAGGGCAGGTTCAAATAGTTGCTAATCAGGGAAGGGAGGGGATGCAGAGATGAGGGAGGAGCAGCCAAGAAACAATGGTGCAGCCTTGGGGCAGGGTCCTGGTTCTGCCTCAAGGGATGCACATACCAATATCTTTGAGTTTTTCTGCAGAACTAAAACCCCTACCAAATGAAAGATGTTAACTACTTGATGAAGCATTCTTCATTCCAGAGAGAAGGTTTCAATTCACCTGCCACGCCTGATGCCAGATGATATCTGGATTGAAGGAATATGGACCCTGATCCTTATCAGCAACTCTGCTCCTTGACTATAAAACTTCTCACAACCCCCCACCCCCTGCCCCAGTTTAGGACACAATTTCCAGGGCATTAGCCCACTTTGGCTCCCTTTGCCTGGCAAAGCAATCAAGCTATTATTTTCGACTTCACTCAAAACTCTGTCGCTGAAATTTAATTCAGTGTCGGGGTACAGAGGCCAGATTTGGCTTCAGGCTCAGGTCAGCATCAGGGGGACGAGTGGAGAGAAGGGTGATGTTGCCAAGGTTTCTTGTGCAGCCCCGTCTCCCTCTCTGGTCATGAAGTTTGTCCCTTCCTTCCTGGAAGAGAGGTGGACATCTTCCAAGGGACGTTTGCATGCTGCTTTTGGGCAGATCGGGAGGGCAGAGAGTTCATCCCAAGTCTGCTGTTTCTCAATTGCCTTTGGCTCAAGATAATCTTTTTGCCAAAGTGGCATATTTTGGGGTGGCGTATTCTGATCCCCTTGAAACCAAGCAGGACCCTGTGGGGCTCCTGGCCACAAAAGCTTTTCTGTGTCCCCCATTTCTTGATTATAGGAAATAGGCTTCATTCAGCCTCCATAAACTTCCCTGAGTTCCAACAGGCACGTTCAAACAGTTAAGCAGGGGAGGGAGGGGATGCAGAGACTAGGGAGGAACAGTCAAGAAACAATAGTGCAGCTTTGGGGCAGGGTCCTGGTTCTCCATCAAGGGGTACACATAACAATATCTTTGAGATGTTTTGCAGATACTGAAAGCCCCAGCAGGTGAGAGAAGTTAACTGCATGCTGCCCACAAGCACGGAGACCCCAGACTGGTTAGAAGGCGAAGGTTGATGATGTTGGCTCCCACTTACCTCACCACCAACCAATCAGAGGAATGTCCATGAGCTGACCACACCCTCTTTGAACCATTACTGTAAAAGTCCTCACTACCCCCTTCAGGTCGGGACACACAGTTTTGAAGGCATTAGCCCACTGTGGCCCCCTTTGCTCGGCAAAGCAATAAAGCTATTCTTTTCTACTTCACCCAAAACTCTGTGTCTGAGAAACAATTCTGTGTCAGGGTACAGAGTCCAGATTCAGCATCACCCTTCATCTTACAACTTACCAGGTACACTAGGTACTAATGGCCATTTATGACCTAAGCAATTACCTGAGCATTCCTGCCTCAGTTTCCTCATCTGCAAATTCAGATACCATTCCCCACCTCCCACCCCCGACCATCTACCAGGAAGCTGCTGTGCCACTCACAAGGAGAGATGATGCCAAAAACCACTTTGTGGTTTAAAAATGTGACACTCCACACAAATGCAGTGGAATGCTGGCTCTGAGTGGGCCCCAGGGTGGGGGCACTGATGGGCCTCGGAGAGTTCAGTCCAAATGGAAACTGCTCACTGCACTTACGAGCCACTCTGTTCCAACTGCTGCTAAGAGGAAAGTTTTTAGGGATCCTTTGTTCAAGCAGAGTGTTTGAATTTACCAAAGCCAGGATTTCCCTGCGGGAAACAGGGCTAATTGTGAAATGGCTTTGGAGTTAACTGTTCAGTTATTCTTAAAGAATGAGGCAGGATATTCATTTGAAATGTATCGCCCTGCCCGTGACTGTGAATGCTTGGAGGGGCTGGTTTGAAGACTTCTGGGCTCTTAGTACTGTCTCCAGTAATTTTCCATCCCGAGATGCTCCTCGCCCACTGGGGCTCAGAAGAAAGTGTCTCCAGCAGGCTGGACGCACTGGTGGGTCTAAAGAGAATTCTGGATTCAGAAACCGGAGGAAGAAAGCCAGACAAAAAATAAAGCTGCTTCGTTATGTGCACATGAACTATTTGTGAAGAATTCCGAGTCTTTTGAGGTAAAAATCAATTTATGGAGAAAAATAAAGTCCACCCACAATCAAGTTGCTCGCTCTATTCACTCTGTGATCATATTTGCCTGGAAAGCAAGCTCCCCAATAGTGCTTTATGAAGAGTGCAAATTACTGTTGGATTTGCATACTTTTTGTGCATTCCATTTCACAATATAAATTGCTTGATTAAGCCTTAGTCAATTTGTTTTTTAATTTCTTTGAATTTTTTAAGCCACTAACTTTTTAAGGGGACAAACACCTAAACCATGGAATGGAATAGTAGATGGTATTGGCATTTGGTCTGTTGTCTATTACCATGGGTGCCAATTTCCCCTACAAAAGGAAATTTAAAATGGTGTTTATAGATGTTTTGAATCTATGCATGAGAAAACACTTGTAAATCATATATCTGAGAAGGGGTTAATATCCAAAATATATAAAGAACTAATACAACTCAATAGCAAAAACCGCAACAATCCAATTAAAAAATGGGCAGAGGATCTGAATAGACATTTTTCCAAAGAAGATATACAACATGCCAACAGGTGCCCACAGGTACATGAAAAGGTGCTCAACATCACTGATCATTATAATCACAAATGCAAATCAAAACCACAATAAGATATCACCTCAGACCTGTCAGAATGGCTACATCAAAAAGAAAAGAAATAACAAGTGTTGGTGAGGATGTGAAAAGAAGGAAACACTCGTGCACTGTTGGTGCAGTCACTGTGGAGGATAGTATGGTGGTTCCTCAAAAAATTGAAAATAGTACTACTGTACAATCCAGCAATTCCACTCTTTGGTGTAAATCTGGAAGAACTGAAATCAGGACCTTGTAGAGATATCTGCACTCCCATGTTTATTGCAGCTTTAGCCACAATAGCCAAAAAATGGAAACAACCTAAGTGTCTGTCAACAGATGAATGGATAAAGAAGATGTAATATATATATATATGTATATATATATTAATATATATATATGATGGAACATTATTCTGCCATGAGAAAGAAGGACATCCTGATATTTGAGACAATGTGGATGGACCTTGAGGGTATTAAGTAAAATACGTCAGGCAGAGGAGGAAAAACACGATATGATCTCGCTTACATGTAAAATCTAAAAAAGCTAAATTCATAGAAACAGAGAATAGAGTAGTGGTTGCCAGGGGTTGAAGGGGTGGGGTGGGGGGAAATGGGGAGATGTTGGTCTGGTGCAAACTTCCAGTTATAAGATAAATAAGATCTGGTGATCTAATGTACAGATAGCAATTATAGTTAATCATACTGCATTATATACTTGAAAGCTGTTAAAGAGCAGAGTTTAAATGTTCTCACAAAAGAGAAATTGCAATTATGGGATGTGATGCAGGTGTTAACTAATGCTATGGTGGTAATCATTTTGCTATATATAAGTGTATCAAACCAACATGTTTTACACCTTAAACTTACACAATGTTATTTGTCCATTGTATTTTAATAAAGCTGGGAAAACCCTCCCAAATTGTGTATGATTACACTTTATCTCTTGAAGGCTGGCCCACTGAGATGTTGGCTGGTCCCAGAGCACAGCAGAGTCAACAGGTTAGGTGCCAACTACGGGGTGCAATGCATGGCTTTGAATCCATGTCCTGCAGTGGGACTGCTATAGACTCAAAATATGTGTCCCCTCCAAAATCCATATGTTGGAATCCTAACCCCCAATGTGATGGTGTTAGTAGGTGGGGTCTTGGGGAGGTGATTAAGTCATGAGGGTGGAGGCTTCATGATGGGATTAGTGCCCTTATACAAGGGACCTTAGAGAGCCCCTCACCCCTTCCACCACATGAGGACACAGTGAGAAGATGGCCATCAATGAACAAGGAAGATGGTCCTCACCAGACAGCGAATCTGCCGGCATCTTGACCTTGGACTTGCAGCCTCCAGACCGTGAGCAGTAAACACTGTCATTTACAAGCTGCCCTGTCCAGGATATTCTGTTATAGCCACCTGAACAGACTACAATTTAACCCCAATCTGCAAGTTACCGACCCATCTGTGCCTCAGCTTCTCTTACGTCGTGACAGATGCACTTGCCTCATAAGCTGTGAGGATTGAACAGGGAGGTCCATCCATGTAAGTGCTAAGCAAGAGACCTACTATGCACCAGGCACTGTGCTGAGCTCATCTTTGTTACTCATCCAGATTCCATTTTACACCCTACCCATGATGAAGCTTGAGGAAGGGTCTGTGCTGTGTTGATCCTTGTCCCCATAGCCTGGTGCACAGTAGGCCTTCAGTAACCTCAGTGCCATCTGAGTGTGCAGGACGAGTCATCTCACTCCAAATTCATTCCAGACCTCGGTGTCCAGCTCACCTAAGTCTCGTCAGGGCCCAAGCTCATTCAAGGGAGGCCTTGGTTGACTCCTGGAACAGGCTTGGGGTTCCTAGGGCTTGCTTCCTCGAGTCCACAGCTGGTCTAATTAATGCTGTCCATCGTAGGGGCTGAAAGCCTTTGCAGACAGTGAGGCTGTGAGCACCTTGAAGGAATGACTTGGCCTTCCCACCTTGTGTTTGTGTGGGTTTGCTGCCCCTAGAACCTTCCAGCAGGAGGCTTGGACACATAGCATGCTGGCAACATGATTATTAATTAGATTGAGTTTCATCCACAGGTGGGAGGAGAGGGTGTGAGAGCGTAGGTACAGCACAAGCAGGGTGGCGGCCACCCAGGGTCACGTCAGAGCTGCAGGCCGACCCCAGAGCCCCCACTCACCTCTGCCACCTGCTGTGATGCCATGAGGAGGCCACAGTGAGAGGTGTGGGCTGTGTGGGTAGAGCTCTGCCTGAAGCCTCTGTCCTGCCTCCCCAGCTAAGCCTGAACCCCCAGGCCGGTGGCACTCATGGCCTCCCTCTGGCCAGTCTTCCTTCTCGTCCCTTACTGCCCAGTGAATGCCCAGCTTCCTCAAGATTCAGGCCTCAGGCTCTGCTCTTCTCTCGGGACATGCTGCCCCCAGTAACACCCTGAACCCAGGCTTCAGTGACACAATGAACACTAACCCCTAAGCCTCCAGATAGTAAGGCGTAAAGGCTCTTTACTTAGGGCCTGCCACAGCAAGGGGGCAGCCGGCACCCCTTGTGTTTGGCAGAGACTCAAAGGCAGATGGGGAGTAGGGGAGATTCGGGGAGGTAAACGGGAAGGTTGCGGGTGTGTCCTGATGGGGGCTGTCAGCCTGGGAAAGCTGGAGGTGGCCAAGGAAACAAGAGCATCCCACGTGGTGGGCAAGAGGAGAAGAGTTGGCTTTCTCTGTCTGGCTCTGAGCTGGAAGAAGGGACAAAGATTAGGGAAATAATCGATCAAGTCCTGGCCGTTTGGGGCTGATTGCCACAGAGGTTGTGGTGGGCTTCCTGGGCTGGTTGCTGCAGGTTTTGGGTCAGAGATCAGAGTTCTATTTCACACAGGGTCTGGCCATTGGCTGTTTGTATGTTCAGTCTCACTTCCCACAGATTTGAATGTCTACATGCATGAGCTCCCAAGCTTCTATTGCCCCTCAGACAGCTCTGCTTGCATGCCCTCCAGGTACCTTACACTGAGAACTCTCCACCAGCTTTCCCAACTCTACCCCCTTACCCCCTTGTCCCAATCTCAGTAAAAGATCCTGTGTCCATCACTGCGCAGGACAGATATTCTGCTCTCCCATCCCTACTACTTTTCCCAACCAAGCCCTTTAACCCCAGACCCTGCTGAGCCACCCTCCCACATTCTCCCAACTCCACCCTAGCTCAGTGCCTTCACCATTACCCAGAAAACTCACATCACTTCCTTCCTGGTCCTCCTGGTCTCCCTGCCCCAGTCTGGCTTCCCCAAGCCTGATCTCCAAGTGCAGGTAGGGCATCACCCAAAGTACAAACCTGACCATGTTATTGCCCTGCCCCTCCCCCACTTAGTACAGCAGCACCTCCCACTGGTCCCTCACTCTGGGCTCAGGAACCAGGAACTTCACCCGTGTGAGGAAGGATGTAGGCGTGGGAGAGGGAGAAGGGGTTCCCTGACGTTCTCCTTCCCCACCTGTCTAGATGTGGGTGATGTGGACAAAGACTCCTGCTTATCCAATTAGAAAGTCACCCTCTGGGATCCCTCCCTCCATCACGAGGGCCCCCGCCCCCAGCTCTGCTCTCAGATTACTTAGGAGGCTGCATTACAGTGGCCTCGTTGGAAGCCTGTCTCCCGAGTTAGGCTGTGAACTCTATGCTCATGTACCCCAGGGACGTTCTGTTCACCATGGAAGCCTAGGCACCCAGCATGGAGTCTGCACAGGTATCCACAGTGGGTGCTTAATAGTCATTTGTTGAAGGAATGAAGCCAGTTTCCACCCCTAAACACCTGTTAGTATTACACCCAGCACTGGGTGAAGTGCATTTAGTGCACTGGGCATGTAGCCATCAACTGGTGAGGGCCTGGCACCATGAACACAACTCCCTATGTTGTGAGCGGCCCACCCAACCATGGCCACATGCCTGTTGTCCTTAAACAGAGCCAGGAGCAGCCACTGGTGAGCCAACGAGGGATGTGTCCCAGAGGAAGTAAGGGCAGCTCTCTGGTGGAGGGGAGAGCACCACGTTAGGCGCCTGACACCTGCCGTCTGGCTCTGGCAGATCAACTCCAGAGAGAGGGTGGCGTTTGCCCTACAGATGGGTGGGGAGGCCGGAACAAGTGTTGCAGAATGTCAAACACTCTGCTGATCTTTTTGTGTGGGTTGGGTGCACATCATCTCCCTTCTGGGTATAGATGTTACCATTGTTTCGGTTTGTTTATTGCACTGAAATTCACGTAAAATGGAATTAACCATTTTTGAGTGAACAAGTCTAGGTTTCAGGGGGACACTTTCACTTAGCGCTTTTCATGAGGTTGTGCAACCACCACCTCTATCCAGTCTCCAAACCTTTCATCCCTCAAAAGAAAGCTGTTCCTGTCAGTGATCACTCCCCATTCCCCTCTCTCCCAGCCTCTGGCAACCACTAATCTCATTTCTGTCTCTAAGACTTCATGGAAATGGAGTCATTCAATGAATGGCCTTTTGTGACTGGTCTCCGTTCTTGCAGAGACACTAGTGTCCCTATGTGAGCAAGTGAAAGAGAGCAGGGTGATCTGTGTCCCATCTTCCCTTCCCTTGGTTACAGTGTCTTCCCTCATCTTTTTGGCACCTTGGACGTCAAACAGCATTTAAATAAAAGGCCACCCTGCCTTAAAAGGATGCTCATGACCCCTCCTTCTCCCATCTCTCCTTTCTCAGCCAAGGAAGCTGAAACTGTGAGTGCAGTGACTTGCCCAAGGTCACCTGATTTTCTAACAGCAGAACTGGGGCTGATTTTCTGAGCATGTCTTGATCTCCAACTTGATGTCAGACACTGCACTTGGTGTTTTCATCAATTATATCTTTTGGAACCTGCTCTTGGGGTTCTGTGCAGGTCCCTTTCCACAGCTAGGCTGCTCCATAGTCTGTCTTTAAGCCCTGACAGTGGAACCAAGTGTGATTTCTTGCCAGCATGTCAGTCCTGGGCTAGTCTACAGATGGCTCCAGGAAGTTAGCATAAATTTCCTGGGGTTCCAAGAAAGAAACTGAACCCCTGTAATAACCACAGTTATCCATCAATTGTCCACCACTCTTTTATTGGTAATGACTGTGGGAACACAAGTCCCAACTTTGAGAACACAAGTTTGAAGGTAGGTTCCATCCATTTAATGTGCAATTTGCTGTTAGAGTTATTGCTGTAATGGACATTATTGGGAGGTGGTGAGAGCCCCATTCACTGGAGGCATCCAAACAGAGATTGAAGGGCCACCTGCCAGGTATGCTGTACTGGAGGAAGAAAAGGGGTTTTACCTGGATGCCCTCTGAGGAGGGCATTATTATAATCCATGTTTGGCAAGTGAGGAAACTGAGCACGAATGTTCAGGGACTTACCCAAGGTCCTATATTTTGTACAGGGCAGAACGGAGATTCAAATCTTTGTTTCCAGAACCTGCGTCCTTCACTGATTGCTGTATTTCCACCAAAGATTGAAATTATAATTTCACATACTGCTTTGAAATCTGCTTTTTCATTTAATAAATATATCATGAATATTTTTCCATGTATTTGAATATTCTTCAACAGCATAATTTTTAAAAGGTACATAGTATTCCATCATATGGGTGTAGTATAATTTATTTTACCCAGCCCATATTCTTCAACATTTAGGTTGTTTTCAATTTTTGAGAAGTTGTAAATATTACTTGGATAGATGTCCCAGGAGATAAATCTCTTTGCTTTCCTGTGGTTATTTCCCTCTCATAAAGTCTCGAAAGCAATGTTGCTGGGTCAAAGAGTATATCATTTTAAACTATACATATATTTATTAGGCTTACTCTGAATTTCTTATGATTAAGACTGTTTTTAAAACCTGCAAGAATTAATGTGTCAAACTAGCATTTACTGAACCTGATGTAATGACAAATTAGGTTTCTGTTTGCACTTGACTTCTGAAAGCAAATGGAACCAGCAGTGATTAGGAGAATGTACCAGTGGCTAAGGGACAAGAATGCCAATACAAGCCCAATTATTGTCATTGCTGATGGTTGATAGGTATTATCTGAGATGGAGAATAAGATTATGATGATGGTGGTGGTGGTGATGGTGATGATGGTGATGATGATGGTGATGATGGTGTTGATGGTGATGATGGTGATGATATTGATGGTGATAAAAATAATAATAATAAAACCACCTCAAGAGGTTTTAGCAAATGCCAACCTTTTATACTGAAAGCTTCATATGCATGACTCATTTAATCCTCCCAGAAAACCTATGGGGTCCAGGATTGTCACCTTTGGCAGAGGTAACTAGTTTTCCCTCAGCATCTATTTCCCCATTTTCCTTTTAGCAATAGAACTCTGCTGTGATATTGTGATTTGTAATAAGCAATATATACTTAGTCTTCATCCCAGTCCCTGGCACAGAGCTCTTTAAATCCTGGGAATTTCCTAATTCATGAGCCCAATAAAGGTGTCTTTTGTTATGTTAAAGAGGTGACTTTTGGACTGCACCTAAGGAAGGGGGCTGGTTAACGGGGGAAGCAATCTTAAGTAGAGAGATGGAACTTTCAGTCCCACCCCTGACCTCCCAGGAGGAGTGAGGGACTGGAGGTTGAATTGATTGCCAATAGCCAGTAATGTAATCAGTCATGCTTGCATAATGAAGTCTCCATAAAAGCCCAGAGGACCTGGTTTAAGGAGCTTTTGTGTTGGTGAGCCAGGAGGGTGGTGCCTCCCAGTTCCACGGGGACAGAAGCTCCTGCTTCAGGGACTCTTTTGGACTCCTGCCCTACATGCTTCCATCTGGCTGTTCATCTGTATTCTTTATAATAAACTCGTAAATGTATGTAAATATTTCTTGGAGTTCTGTGAGCTACCCAAGCAAATTAACTGAACCCCAAGAAGGGTCATGGGGACCTCCAGTTTATAGCCAGTTGGTCAGAAGCACCGGAGACAACCTGGACATATGATTGGCATCTGCAGTAGGGGCGTCTTGTGGGACTGTGCCCATCATCTGTGGGATCTGATGTCATCTCCAGGTAGACAATGTCAGAATTGAATTAAATTTGTAGGACACCCAGTTGGTGTCTGCTGAAAAATGGAGAATTGCTTGGTGACACACACTGGAGCAGCATACCCTGAGTTTTAACAGGATGCCCTACTGCCTGGCAAGAGGCTCCATTCCCAGCCTCCCTTACAGCTAGAATTGGCCACTGGACTAAATTGTCACCTTGGGAAAGTGACCAGAAGTCAGGAAGGCAAATCCATGTCATTTGCTTTAAAGGAAGTTGCTTGACCTCTTCTTGCTTCCCTTCCTCTTCCCATTGGCTGGATCATGATGAGTGGATGGTGGGCAAGCTTCGGCCGCACAGGGGACAGTTCCCAAGGGGATTACTGAGAACGAGGATGAAGAGACCCCAATCCCTGAATAAGCTTCTGGAACAAGGCTGCCTAACTATGATGGCTATGTGAGAAAAAACCAAACATTTACTTTGTTGAAGCCATTGCAGTTTGGGGTCTGCTTGTTGGAATAGCTGAACCCATTTTAAAGATGAAATAACTGAGGCTTGGCCAAGAACCCACAGCTAATAAGGTTTGGGACAGGAATTAAACCAAAACAGTCAGACTCCAGAGTCTGCCCTCTTGGGGTTTCCTTAAACGAAGGCCCTAAACCCTCTCATATAAATGAGTCATACCTCCCAGAGAAATTAGTGAAAGAATGGGCCAGAGTCTAACCATTTTAGAACAGTTATTCTGGAAATATCAGTGAAACCTCCTTGGGAGAGAGAAGCACGGCAGATGGTTTGACAGAAGAAAAAGGACAAGATCTGTAGTCAGTGTGAGTTCTGGTGGCACTACCTACTTGGGGACATCACTGAATTCCTCAACATCCTGAGTTTTCTCTTCTTTAAAAAAGGTGACAATGACACCATTTCATAACTCTGAAGATTAAGTAAAATAATGTGGCTAAAGGGTTTATAACAAAAGTTGACCTAGAGAAATAATTCAATAAATGGTGCTTTTCTTTTCACAAGTGCGACTTTTCCATCAAACGAGCTGCCTGTCCCTGGGTGCTCCCCAGGAAACAAACCGACTTCCTGCACCTACCAAGGGCGGGTCTTGGAGACTGGTGCCCTGACCCCAACAGCCCTGCACTTGAGAAGGGTTGAGGTCCTAGCTGGCCAAGAGGCATGATTCTCAGGGTGGGAATCACGGAGTTCCTGCTCGAGGTTCTTTCTCCAAGCCCTGGACACAGCCGGCCAGAGATGGGCAGAGCTCATAAACCAGGGCTGTGTTGCCTGCCTGCAGCTTTCATCCTCTGAGAGAGGTTCCACTGCCCTTGAATTCCCGTCTCATCCCACCAGTCCTCAGACCCAGCAGGGAATAAAGAGGGTGCACTGTCAAGGCCCCACCAGCCAGCCTGGTCCAGACTCATCCTTGGGTCCTACGCCCTCAGGAGACTCAGACACACTCAGGAATTAGATGCAGAGTGATGAGGGGTGAGGGGGAGAGGAGAAGGCCAGGGAGGAGGCCATCCTCTTACCTTGTCACTATTTGTTATCTGGTATAAAACAGGAAAGGTACACTCTGCTAGCAGTTCGATTTAATTAAATGCTTAAGAAAAAAGAAACTGAGGAAGGAAAGTTAAAGAACAATTCTGGAGATGACTGGGTGGCAGGAATTACCTTTAGCCATTCATCAGGCAACCTGGATGCAGGGGCAGGGGCTGCATGGCCCGGGGAGTGAGGGGGGGCAGGCAAAGCTGGCTCAGCTGAGCCCAGGCCAGGTGGCTCTCAGGATGTGTAGGAGGGGAACCAGACGTTGGTAAGCTCGAAGGAGTGTTCCCAGGAAGGGCAGAACGTTCCAGAGGGCAGGGACGGATGTCAGACAGTTCTTTGCTGAGCGTTAACCCCGAGTCAGCTGCCCCGAAGGAGGAAGGACCAGGTGGGAGGGGGCTGTGAGCGTGGGACTCAGGGCAGTGGGTGCAGCTGGGCGGGCTGACCCACAAGGGTTTGTGAAGTTGCTTGAGACCTGGCAAAAAGTGAATGGCTCCAAACTGTGCCAAGAAAACTGTACAGTCCATATGAACGATACTTTAAAAGCCAAATTTGAGTATGTTCCCCCCAGAAAATGTGCAAAGCAAAATGTGGCAGGGATGAATTGGGAGGTGACTGGGGATCATACATCTGATGTCTCAGATTGGACCTGGGGTGAGCAGGAGGTCTCCAGGCTGGAAGCGGCTTTGGGATCCAGTCAAGAGATTTGGCTCCTGACGTTTGTTCAGTAAGAGTCATAGTGAAATAATTTAATATTTCGGACCCACAGCATCTTCATCTGCAGAATGAGGGTGGCAAAGATGGTGAGGATATTTACGAGCTGAAAGGGGCAGACTTGAATTCTGTGTAAGGTCCATGGGGCCCCAGAGCCTTCAGAGCTGCACCCAGGCATCTCTGCCACAGGGACTTTCCAGTTTCCCTCCCATCTCCTCCTGGACGCCTTCTGAAAATGATGTCCTTTGATGGTTGGGGCATCCCCAAAACCCAAATGAAAAAGGACAGATGGTCCACTAGGGGCTTAATTAAGTACCTTCCATGGCCACAACATGAAAATAAAACATCAGCTGGAGAGGAAGTCTGGTTCATGCACTATCTTGTTCCATTAAGAAGATAAGACCCAAGAAACATCTACAGAAGGGCCACAGAAAGAAAGCAGAGGTGGAGACTCCAGGGAAGGGTGTGGTGGCCATTGGTCAGGCTGCGGGTGAGAGCAGGACAACGCCTGGAGCCTGGAGGGGCTCCCGACTGAACAAACAGTGTCAGGCCCGCCTAGGACAGCCTTGCATGAATCTGGGAGGAAGAGAGTTCCTCCAGCCCCCTTGAGTGGGCTTCATTATCCTCACGGCATCATCCGTTGACCCCTTCCTGATGAGGGTTGATGGCGAAGCTGTTGCCCCCGCTCCCAGGACAGCCCACAGTCCAGGGATTAGTGTCCAGGGCCCCAGGGACCTGATCGTGCAACTCCCCGCTCTCACCAAATGTGCCCCCTCCCCACCCGCTAGTCCCCTATCAGCTGGACCAGCCTCACCCAACTCACTCCTCAACCTAGAAGATTTCATTTCCCCATCAGCTCACAAAATTATTTAAATAAGCCACTCACATCCTGCTGGTTCCCTCTGCTCCCGAGTGCAGCCCCGAGGGTCCCCGTGTACGGCAGGGTCCTCTCTCTGAGGCCACAAGGACCTGTGACTAACAGGTTGCTGACCATCTCACCTGTCCAGTGTCCGGCATCTCCTACTCTTTCGGGGAGGGAATCCTTCCCTCATCAATGGGGTGAACAGAGGTGATCAGAGCAAGTGCTTGGGAGGAAAGTCTGCAGAGGGAAATAAAAACACACTGATAGTGAGATCACTCCCCTCCCCTGCTTTCTCCAAGGACAGGGAACAAGAAAGGTGGAGGGAACCAAAGTTTCCCCACTGAGGGAGTCCAGGACCCCTCACCCCTGCATTGTCAAGGTCTGGTCCGGCTTCTCTCTCCCTGAGGTTCTGAGGGCAGAGACTGGGTTCTGCATCCTCACTCCTAGCACGGGGTCTGGTCAGGACTGTTTGCTGAATTAGCAAAAGAGTGTGACTGGGAAGGAGTTGTCTGACCCCAATCCAAGTGCCGGCGGATGACACCCATGCCTCTGGTCTCTGGGAGAAAGTTGACATCACTGAAAAAAAATAACAACAATAGAAAAGGCCAGAAGGGTTTTTTTTCCCCCAGCTCATTGTTATGTTTTGCAACACACACACACACACACACACACACACACACACACACACACACTCACACACACCCAGAGTAAAAATAATTGAATATACTCTATGCCCCTGGGAGCACAGCCTACACAGAGGAAGGGGAGAAGGGAGTTTGGTTACTTAAATGCTGTGGGCTCCAAGGCAAGGAGACAGGTTGGTCATGTGGGCAGGGAAGAGGGTCTCCATGCCTCAGTCCATGGACTCAGGCTGCCTGAAACAACAGCTGAGGTGGGGGCAGGAGGCATCTTTCAGGAGAGCAGGCTTAGGTTTCCTGCTCATCAGCAGCCTACTGTTCCCTTCTAAAAACAAGGAACATATGAAGGAAAATAGGGAAAAATACCTGAGCTTCATTGTTCTCATCTTCGGGGCAAAGGAAAGATGCAGGGTGGTTCATGACCTAACACAGCTTGGGAATTTCATATGAATCTCTTGCTTGGTTGTTGACGAGGCACCATTACCAACATGGACTATTTTGATGATAGAATCTAAACAGTGCATGTCTTTGAGCACATTCAGAAGAAAATCAACCGGCAATTCCACTCGTACGGATCTGCCCAAGAGAAATGAAGACGTACAGCCATGCAGAAACGTGTGTGAATGTTCACAGCAGTGCTATTCACGATCGCCCAAAGGAGAAAACAGACCAAATGTCCATCAGCGAGGGAATGGATAAACAAAGTGTGATATATACATACTGTGGAATAATATTCAGACAAAGAAAGGAATTTTGATACATGTTGTAACAGGGATGGACCTTAAAAACATTATGCTGAGCGCAAGAAACCAGGCACAAAGACCACATGGTACAGGATTCCATTTATACAAAACGTCAAGAACAGGCTAATCTATGCAGATCGAACAGAGATGAGTGGTTGCCCATGGCTAGATGGGGTATGGAGCATCGGGGACTGAGAGTTCAGGGGTGCAGTGTTTCTTTTGGAGGTGATGAAAATGTTCTAAAATGGATGGTGGTGATGGTTGCCCAGCTCTGTGAATGTAGTAAAAATCATTGATTGTGCATTTTAAATGGTAAATTGTATGGTATGGGAGCATTAGTTCAGTAAAATGCTTAAAATTTAAAAAGAGAGAAGGAAATCAAGGTCTCCCAAATTCCCTGTCGTGGCTCCACATTCCCAGTTATGTGCTGGGAAGGACAGGGGTCCTGCTTTTCCGAGGTGGTTGGTGCCCCGTATATGGCCACTTCCCCCCACCCCGCTGCCTGCTCAATGTCCATCTTCCCGTTCTTGCTGATTAACAGCCCATGATCTGCCCGGGGTGGTCACATACCCAGGCACGCACACTCCTGTGCTACAGACCCTCTGGCAGACCTTGGTCCAGGTGACACCTTCTGGCTGATGAGCTGCAGAAAGAAGCTGCTGGTGTGCAGGTGGGTGCTTTCCCAAGTGAGAAGACCCCAATATGGAGAAGGGCATGGCTCTTCTGCTTTTAAAAAAATTACTATTATTATTTATTTTATTGAAGTATAATTGATTTACAACGTTGTGTTAATTTCTGCGGTACAGCAAAGTGATTAAGCTATACATATATACATTCTTTTTCATATTCTTTTCCATTATGGTTTATCACAGGATATTGAATATAGTTCCCTGTGCTATACAGTAGGATCTTGTTGTTTTTCCATATATATATATATATATAATGTTTTGCATCTGCTAATCCCAAACTCCCATTCCATCCCTCCCCCAGCCCCTCTCCCCCTTGGCAACCACAAGTCTATTCTCTATGTCTGTGAGTCTGTTTCTGTTTTGTAGATGAGTTCATTTATGTTATATTTTAGATTCCACATATAAATGATATGGTATAGTATTTGTCTTTTTCCTTCTGACTTACTTCACTTAGTATGATAATATCTAGGTCCATCCATGTTGCTGCAAATGACATTATTTCATTCTTTTTATGGCTGAGTAATATTACATTGTATATATATACCACATCTTTATCTATTACTCTGTCAATGGACATTTAGATTGCTTCCATGTCTTGGCTATTGTAAATAGTGCTGCAATGAACATTGGGGTGCATGTATATTTTCAAATCATAGTTTTGTCTGGATATATGCCCAGGAGTGGGATTGCAGGATCATATGGCAACTCTATTTTTAATTTTTTGAGGAAACTCCATAATGTTTTCCATAGTGACTGCACCAATTTACATTTCCACCAACAGTGTAGGAGGGTTCCCTTTTCTCCACACCCTCTCCAGCACTTATTATTTGTAGAATTTTTGATGATGGTCGTTCTGACTGGTGTGAGGTGGTACCTCATTGTAGTTTTGATTGACATTTCTCTAATAATTAACAATGATGAGCATCTTTTCAGGTGCCTATTGGCCATCTGTATGTCTTCTTTGGAGAAATGTCTTAAAATTATTTTTAATTGAATAAATTTGACATGTAACATTGTGTAAGGTGCACAACATGTTATTTTACTATATTTATATACTGTAATATGATTGCCAATATAGCAAAATTTATCATGTTATATGATTACAGTACAATATTATTGTTTGTAGCCATTATACTGTGTGCTAGATCTCTATGGCTTTTTTTTTTATTACACATTACAAGTTTGTGCCTTTAAACAACATCAATCTTATCAACCACCCTCCCGCATCCCCCATCCCGTGGTGATCACCATTGCATTCTCTGTTTTTTTTTTTTTACAGGTTTTCCTTTTTTAGATTCCACATATAAGTGATATCATATGTGCTTGTCTTTCCTTGTCTGATTAATCTCACTCAGCATAAGGTGCTCAAGTCCATCCACGTTGTGGAAAGATTTGCTCCTTTCTAATGGCTGAATAATATTCCATTGTGTATACATACTACATCTTTTTTATCCATTCATCCGTTGATGGGCATTTGGGTTGTTTCCATACCTTGGCTATTGTGAATAAACATGGGAGTGCAGATAGGTCATCAAAATCCTGTTTTCGTTTCTTTGAGTATATAGCAGGAAATGGGATTGCTGGATTGGATAGTGGATCTATTTCTAATTTTTTGAGGAACCTCCATACTGTTCTCCATAGTGGTTGGACCAATGTACATTCCCACCGACAGTGCAGGAGGGTTCCCTTTGCTCCACACCCTAGCCAGCACCCGCTCTCTCTTGTCTTCTATTTTTTTTTTTTTTTTTGTGGTACGCGGGCCTCTCACTGTTGTGGCCTCTCTCGTTGCGGAGCACAGGCTCCGGACGCGCAGGCTCAGCAGCCATGGCTCACGGGCCTAGCCGCTCCGCAGCATGTGGGATCTTCCTGGACCAGGGCACGAACCCACGTCCCCTGCATCAGCAGGCGGACTCTCGACCACTGTGCCACCAGGGAAGCCCTATCTTGTCTTCTTGACAATGGCCATCCTGACAGGTGTGAGGTAATAACTCACTGTGGTTTGGATTTGCATTTCCCTGATGGTTGATGATGTTGAGCCTCTTGTCATGAGCCTCTTGGCCATTTTGATGTGCTCTTCTGCTTTTGTTTTCTGCACAAAATGTGGACCCAATGCTGACTTTCTTCCCTCTGCCCATGACTGAACTAATTCAAATGCTAACCCATCCACTCTGTGTTTGTAGAGGTGGGTTCCTCATGGTGAGCTGAAGGGAGGGTTCTGGAAACCAGGAACACTGGTTCTCTGCTCAGACCCCAACACCCCTCCACACAGGGTCCTTGATGAGGAGACAAGCATTTGTGAGGACACTGGCCTAGGACAGCACAGAGGATGGGTCCCATCTGTCACTCTGCACGCCTAGGCCTGGCCTTAGAGAGCCCCTCCCCTACTCCTCCCAGAACCCCCCTAAACTGCTCTGTCTGTGGTGCCAAATAGAGGGGAACAGCAGAGGAGTGCTGGTTAACAGACCACAGAGCCGCTGAGGAAAGAACGTGAGGGGCATGGTTGGTGTCCTGCTTTGGCTGCCCAGGGGCGGTGAGCAGAGAAAGACAGACTGGCCCAGCTCCCAACTCCCAGGGGAAGGGGGAGATAAGAGAGCCCCACCAGAGGGCTCCCTTTCAATGCATGCTGAGTCCATCTCCAGGAACGGCCCTTCCCTGGAACCCCTGGCCAGGGACCCCCATCTGGGAGGGTTTTGGAGGAAGGCACCTCAGCTTCCTTCCCCATTTCCTCCCTGGAGGAGGTGCTGCAGAGACCTCAGTGGGCTGACAATGCTAGCATCCCTCCTGGACCTGTGTCATCGTTGTGAAAGGAGACGTTAGGATGGGGAATCTTAGATCCCAGCCCCTTCTGGGCTGCATCCCTGCCCTAGGGTCTTGGGTAGCATCAGGGCCAAGAGTGAATGACTCAAACCGAAGTGACAGGCACTCTCCCTGGGGCAGAGATCTAAGGTTGCAGCTCATGGTCCTTCCTCTGTGTTAATATCTGCAGCTCACCAGGCCTTGGTGGTCTCAGGTGATGCCCAGGATGTGGTCAAGAGTAGAGAGGTGTGTCTTTGGGAGTTGGTGCTTTGCTTGAATTTGAAATGACATTAGAACTCCATAGGAGGAAGATTCCTTTTCCCCCTACATTGATGTCCTAACCCCCAGAAGCTTAGAATGTGCTGTATTTGGGGATAGGGCTTTTAAAGATGGAATTAAGTTTAAAAAAGGTCATGAGGGTGGGTCCTAATCCAATAAGATCGTGTATCTTTATAAGAAGAGGAGATCAGTACACACACACACACACAGGGATGACCACATGAGGACACAGGGAGAAGATGGCCGTCTACACCTCTCTACACTGAGGAGAGAGGCCCCAGGAGAAACCAGCCTTGCAGACACCCTGATCTCGGATCCCAGCCTCCAGGACTGGGAGGGAATAAATACTGTGGTTTAAGCTGCCTGGTCTCTGGTGCTTTGCTCTGGTTCCTGAGCTGATTAATACAGGGTGTAGACAGAGGCTCTAAGACTCTGAAGGTAAAGTGAATACACCCCACAGAGGTAGAGGTGCCCATGAACTTGGGGCTCTGACAGGGAACTCAGTGGGGAGGGGGTGCAGAGAAATAGGACTCGAGTCACCACCTCCGTCTGGGAGCCCACAGCACCATCCAGGGCCGTTTGCTTTGCTTCCTGTCGGTCTAGGAAATTTGGAATTACTTGTCAGAGTCCCACAAACCAGCCCCAGTGTTTGCATTTTGACTGATACCTGATGATTGAGATGAATGTGGCAGCACATCTGAGCCCATATCCTGGAGGCCCCGATGGAATTGTTGAGTCCCAAATCTATGGACAATCTAGGGGAGGGGGAGGGGCAAAGAAGAGAGATTGACCATCAGTCATTTGGGGCACAGTGGGTGGAGGGGTTATAGTATTGATCTACAAATATCGTTACATTACTTTGTGACATGGTTTTCAACCCCATCAAAGAGCTGGTGGAAGGAGGGGAGAAAATAAAGAAGAGAAGTTGTGGGACACAGACCAAATCTGCTTTCATGACACCATGTTTCTGATTATAAACGTAATAGACAATTACTTCAGAAAACTTGGGAAATCCTGTGAGGATCAGGGGTGGAGTTCAAACTTCTCATAACCCACCAGAGACACCGATGTGGTGTCTGGGTGTGATATTCAGTAGAGATGGTTGGTGTACGTTCTTGTCACTAAAAATCTCTATCCTGATACAAAAATTCCTCCCTACACCGTGTCTGCAGCTACACAATGATGCACACTGTGAATGAGCCACACTCAACGTTTCCTCTATTTATAGGATCGAGATTGCTCCTTATTTTAAGTAACGTGCCATCCACGGGTTTATGCTCGAAACTGTATTTGCATCTCTGATCGTTTTAGCAGGCGAGTTCCCAGCATGGGGTTCGCTGAGAGATGAACAGTCTGGGACTCTGGACTCATGGTCAGATCACTTATCACTTAGCAGAAAGGTGAGAGGATTTGCCTCCAGCCACACAGGGGAGGCCGGTCCTGCTGAGACGCAGGGCACTCATTTCTGAATCCCAAGCAAAATGAAGTAAACGTTGCTTTGGTTAATTCACAATAGCTCCTAAAACAATTATTATCTGTAAGGTTATAAAGAGCCAGAGTTAGGAATCTCATCACTAAACCTCAGCTGGACATAATGACCTCTCCACGTCATGGGAAGGAAGCGATCTGCCATCTGGTCTTCCTCCTGGTTGGTCACCCCTATGCCTGCCATTTGAGCCCCATCAGCTCCCACCTGGACACAGCTCCTTTACACACTGGTCCCTGATTTGCTTGAGCAAAGGTGTAGTATGTGATCCTCCACTGCACAGTGTGTCCACGGCCCCACAGTGGGTCACATAGCAGCATCATGTGTGTGTCACCAATCACTGCAGGCACCTCTGCTGGCTGTCCTGCCCTCGGCCATTCGTGACTTGGGCACATGAGGAGGGAACAGAGCGCCTGATTTCTGGCGAACTTCAGTATGAGTTTTCTAGGGATGCTGTAACAAAGTACCGTAAACTGAGAGCTTAAAGGACAGGAATTTATTCTCTCAGTTCTGGAGGTCAGAAGACTGAAATCCAGGTGTGGCCAGGGCTGTGCTCCCTCCAAAGGCTCTAGGTGAGGAGGCTTCCTGTCTCCTCCAGCTTCTGATGGCTGCAGGCATTCCCTGTGCTCCTTGGTTTGTAGATGTCACTCCAATTTCTGCCTCTGTCATCCCATGGGCATCTTCCCTGTGTGTGTGTCTTGTCTCTGCTTAGAAGGATCAGACGTGGAATTTGGGCTCAACCTAATCCTGTATGACCTCATCTTAACTTGATTGCACCTGCAAAGATCCCTATATCCAAATCAGGTCACGTTCATAGCTACTGGGAGTTAGGATTATAAGCAGCCCCCAAACCTAACAGGTAATAGATTTCACCAAGCTGTATTTTAATTTCACCTTTACACCAGGTGCCCCATGCTTCACTAACCTCCAGCCCTTGCATACCTTTCAAATCTTTTGATCACTCAATGCCTTGCCTAACCTGTTGATTCTTTTCTTAGATGAAAGAAGTATGGATGAAGAATAAGTAATTAACGGACGGCTCGACCTTTTCCCCAGCCTCCCCTCCAGTAATCCTACGAGCAAATGGCATGAACAAGATAGCATCTAAAGAAAGATCACAAGGAGTCAGCAAGACTGCCCGCGGTGAAAGATGATGAAGACTCTGACCCTCTCCCCAGATAATTAACCGTAACTAGCTTCCCCTTTCTCCCTTTCAAAGCTCTCATGGTCAAGCAGAATCTTCGGAGTTTGCTCTTGGACACAAGTCCACCTTCGCCCCAGGTTGCTGGCTTCCTGATTAAAGCAAGCTTTCCTTTTCCAACCAGCATTTGTCTCTTGAGTATTGGCTTTTGAACAGTGAGCAGCTGAACCTGAGTTCAGTAACAGAACTTCACCATAGCTTCTGGGGGACACACGTCAACCCATAAAACCTGCCAGGTGACCTCACCAGCACTCTGGAGTAAGAACTCACCTTGCTCCACAACCTAGATTTCCACTCAGCTCATATATTCTGGCTAGAAAATCACACCACTGGCGTCTGGAGCATGGGAGCACAGCAGGAACTGGGGAAATCCATATTATTACTTTGCCATACATGAGGCATGAGGCTCTGCCTATATTTGAATACAATTCCAATTAGGCTACCACATGTCTTCGGGAAGGTCTCCTTGGGGAAGGTCCGCTCTAATGAGTAGATAAGAATGATGTGTAATAAACACATGAATTATGAGAATGTAATTGATGCTCTGGAAGGAAAGGGATTTCTTCCCCTTAATGTGGAGCTACATAAATCTTGTTCAGCGCATTCACTGGTTTGGGGGGAGCTTGTCTTAGGCTATGCAAGGGAGCTCTCAGCCTTGGCCCTGTGCACGTGAGCAGACATGACCAATCAGGGAGGTCCAGACACCTGCCTCGCAACGATTCCAGCCTAAAAGCTCCAATCTGTACATTCTCCCTCCCACCGAATCCACCTGAAGAATTAATGAGGGGGCATTTATCAGAGTAAGGATGGATGCCAGTCGCCAGCCTCGGCACAGAGAGAAAGAAGCTCTAAGGCTGTCCCCCACCTGTCCCCAAATAAGAACAAACCTCACAGAGGATCCCCATTTTACTTGGACTTCACTGTGGGCTGTTATCATCAGTAGCCTCACTTACACTGACTGTGCATTTGGGGAATCAAAGGCATTACCTGCATGGGCCGTTGCCTTTTGTGAAACCAAGGATGCTCGGGCAGGCAGGCAGGTGGGCGTGGGGATGAGAATGGTTGGTCCCAGGCCTGTCATTTCTCCTTGAACAGCCTCCGTTCCAGGTTGGATGCAAGTTACCAAATATGCGTTGCTGAGGACGCTGGAGATTCAAGCCATTTGCAGCATGTTTAATTTACCTCCAGAGAGGCCAATTTAATTCAAATATTGCTGCCCTAAATTACACACACACTTTGAGCTGAGTGGAGATGGAGAGATTTGGGTCCTTTAAAGAAAACCCATAAAGCCCCCATTTCTCTCCCGTTCTAGGGAGTTCTGCTCTCTTGAGCAACTTTTCAGCTCCCTGAGAATAGCATGTTTTGAGCAAAAACAGACAGTAGAAACTAAAGAAGAAAATTAAATATGAAAATTTAATTAAATCCCCCTTTGATCATTCTCTCTAGAACCAGCGCAGGGGCTGTTGCCATTCAGACACAAATAAGATAACCTCACAGGCTAATTAGGATAAGGGATGAGCTTGGAGCAGGAGGGGATGTCAATCTTGTGGTCACACACCTGTTCAGGTGGGCCGCGGTGAGGAGAGTGATGCCACAGACTTTAATTGGGTGCCATTTCTCTATTGTCCAGCGTCGTCCATCTATAAAGGGTCCTTTGCGCTTCCTGGAAGGTCTCCCAGTTCTTGGGCAGCTCCCCAGAGTGGGTCGTGGGCTGTCTATGGGGCAAAAGGCCCAGGAGCTACACTAAGAGTTTTGGTTCTTATTTTCCAGGCCTGTGGAGGGAATGTTACCTTTTAAACCAGCTCCATACATCCCACTCTAAGCCCCTGCATTCCTGCATTGTGACAAAAACACAAGTGAGAGAACAATGAGCGAGTCACATGGGACCCAGGAGCCTCACTGTCTGCTTAGGGACATGGACATGGCCCTGCATGCTACCCCCCACCTTCTACCCCAAAACTGAGCCACTTTCTCAGTTAGATGGAGCTCAGGCCAGTTTATAGGGTGGATACACGTGCACACACGCATGTGCACACAGACACACACCCCCACACACAGAGAGACACACATATGTATATGGAAACACATGAACACACAAACACATGTACATACATATGTACACACACAGACATACAAACACACAGCCACACATGCACACCCACACATATGCACACAGATACACATATGTATATGGAAACACATGCATGCTCAAACATGTGTACGCATGTACCCACAGAGACATACACGGACACACAACCAAACATGAATACATACATACATACATATGCACACAGACACATACATAAAGACACACACATACACACACACACAAACCCAGAGGGATTCAGTGCCCACAGGGTATCTTTAGAAAAGTGCTACACACATTTATGATTTGTGCGCTGTGATGAATTTAGAAGTCCGAAGTGAGCCCTACATTTTGGGAAATATGCTAACTTAACAAACTTTGCTTAGGAGCAAAAAGGCCCCCAAGGGGGAGATACAGGAGAGCAAGAAAACTGGGTTCAGGTTTAAGTACAGGAGAACATCCCTGACTCAGGCGGCAGTGGTGCAGAATTGGTGACGGTATAATTTATGGGGTGATCAAAGCCTTTCCTGGAACGATTTAGAAGGAAGTGTTTTGCTAAGCAAACTATGTTGCAAAGGATTTCAGGGACCTTGTTTAAAATATTAAAAGAATCAGTTGTTTCCCAGCGTTTCAGAAGCATCATTTGCATACAATTAATATAATATTACAAATTATTTTCAATGATTGCTTCAGGGCCTTGTGTCCCCTAACAATTTTATTGGACAGCATTTTTGTTAGATTAGTTTATAAGAAATTATGTAACTAGTTTTTTTTTTTAAATCTTGAATGTCTACTTTTTATCTAATCCCAATTAGCCTTCTTGCTTCATAGACCCAAGGGAAGAGAAGTGGTCCAGCTTTCCCTCCCTGCTCCAAACCGTCCTGGAATCCGTGGCTTAAACATCACAAATGTAACCCTCCTCCTGATTCCCTGAACAGACTCAGCAGTTTGTTGGCTGGTTTGCCTGGGATCCTTGTGAGGGCAGGGCTCACTCCTGGGTCACCTGGGGCCAGGCTCAGCTGGGACACGATTGCATGTGTCCTTTTTATCCCAGGCTTCTTCCTGGCACATTGTGCTCAGGAAGCATTTCAAGAGGGTGATGGTGGAAGCTGCAAAACACTTGAATGTCAAGGCCTCCATTATCAGTCCACTTGGCCGGGTCACGGAGTGTCCAGATAGCTGGTAAAACACTATTTCTGGTTGTGTCTCGGGGTGTGTTTCTGGGTGAGGCCAGCATTTGAATTAGTGAACTGAGTAGAGCAGACGTCCCTCCCCGATGTGAGGGGCCTCGTCTGATCCACCGAGGACTTGACTAGAACAAAAGTAGAGGGAGTTTGATTCTGTCTCTCTGCCTGATGGCTGAGCTGGGACCTGGGTCTCCAGCCCTTGGACTGGAACTACTGCACTGGGGCTCCTGCTTCTCAGGCCTCCAGGCTCAGACTAGAACTTGCACTGTTGGTTCTCCTGATTCTCTGGTTTTCAGACGTGGACTGGACTTAAGCGTCAGCTCTCTGGTTCTTGGGCTTCTGAATTTGGACTGGAAACACACCACTGGCTTTCTTGGGTCTCCAGCTTGTAGATGACAGAGCTTAGGACTTCTCAGCCTCCACAGTCATGTAAGCCAATTCCTCATAACACATCTCTTTGTGTCTATCTATTTACCTACCTACCTCTCTCCTGTTGCTTCTGTTTCTTTGGAGAACTCTGGCTAATACAGCTCCTAAACTCATGCCTGTTATTTCCACCGCATTTCATTGGGTAGAGAAAGTCACAAGCCCCCTCCACCCACTGGCCTCCAACCCGATTCAAGGGGAGGGAAAATAGACTCCAACTCTTTTTTTTTAATTTTAAAATTAAAAGTTTATTTTATTCTATTTTTTGGTTATTTATCACTTTTTAAAACAATTTATTTTATCCAAGTATAGTTGATTTACAATGTTGAGTTAATTTCTGTTGTACAGCAAAGTGATTCAGTTATACATATATATACATATCCTTTTTCATGTTCTTTTCCATTATGGTTTATCACAGGTTATTGAATATAGTTCCCTGGGCTAGACAGTAGGACCTTGCTGTTTATTCCTCCTGCATGTAATAGTTTGCATCTGCTGATCCCAAACTCCCATTCCATCCCTCCCCCACCCCCTTCCCCCTTGGCAATAAGTCTGTTCTTCATGAAATGGAGTCCAACTCTTGGAGGAGTGGCAAAGAATTTGTGGCCTTATTTCATCTACTACAAAATATTACTAAAGATTGTTGATTTCTGGGGGGCAGGGAGTATAAGAGAATCAGGTGTTCATTTCCTTTCTCTGGAAGGTAGAAAAGATAGTAAAGGAACTTTCTCGGGTATATCTTCAAGAGCAGCACAGAGAAGAGAGTTTGCATAAGTTCCCCTAATAAGCCAGAATGTGGAGATTTGAAACAAGGATTCAAATGAAATCATTTAAAGGAAAACATTAGGCCTTTCTTCATGAAATGACCCTACATGTCAGTTCTTACCCAAAATTCCCTCTCTGAATAGTGTCAAGTGAGCACAGAGGCTGGATACTCTGAGTATTTTGTGACATTATTCTTAGCCACACACTTGGAACTGTCCCCCTGACATTCCTTCCTGAGTCACTGATCTCAATGAAAGTTTGCTAAGACCCTAAGTGGGCTAGGACACTGTATTAGTTTGCTGCAGCAAAGTGCCACATACGGATGGCTTAAACAGTCGAAGTTTATTTTCTCACAATCACTGAGGCTGGAACTCCTAGATCCAGGTGTGGGCAGAGTTGGTTCCTCCTGAGGCCTCTCTCCTTAGCATGTGGATGGCTGCCTTCTCCCTATATCCTCAAATAGTTGTCCCTTTGGGTGTGACTGTGTCCTGATCTCCTCTTCCTAAAAGGACACCAGTCAGATTGGATTAGGGCCCAGCTACATGACCGCATTTGAGCTTAATCATCTCTGTAAAGATCCTGTCTCTAAATACAGTCACGTTGTGAGGTCCTGGGGCTTCACCATACGAACTTGGGGGGAAGGGCGGGACACCATTTAGCTCACAACAGACACAACCGTCACCTTTGCTGGAAAAAATAAATTAGTAAACATGGCATTTTTTCTTTCCTTAGAATAGAAAGTATTCTCCCAGTCTGGGGGCAGGCCTGTAGGCATGAGGCAGGTGGATTCACACCACGCCTAGTGTTGCCAATGTAGGGGCTGTAACAACAGCTAGGTTTCTGGTTGACAAGCAAAGGACTCCTACCTGCAATTTTTGGTTTGCACAAAAGTTGTTCTTTTTTTTAAATTTTAATTTCGGATGGCTTCATCAAAGGAACGACATTGACATGCATGCATTTTAACTTGGAAAAACCTAAAAGAACTTTGTTAAATGTCAAAACGGCATGGTTGAGCACTAAAGCTAACAAATAGAGGATTGTTTTCTCTTTTTCCCTCTTGAATCTGGTGCTCAGCGCCGTCACTCACACACTTTCATCCTCCATATCAAAGACACCCCAGAACGGCAGAACCCTTTACAAACATTAATTAATTCTCCCAATCCTCCTGTGAAGTGGGGGGGGGGGTCATTCATTCCTCTCTTTTAAAGAGGAGACTTGAAGCCAAGAGGTTAAATGACTCACCCAGATGAAAGTCACTGGAGAGAGTTAAGAAATTGAGTTGGGTTCAAATTTGGGTCTGGAAAATTCATTATATGTTCTATGAAGCACAAGTCCTAGTCCAAAGTGAACTGTTCATTGAAGCAGTCAGGTAGAACAAACAGAGCTTATGAGATTTGGAGATAAAATGGATTTGGGGTCTGAATAATGGGAAGGAATCGAAAAGACAATCTAGTCAACAACCACCCTCCACCTCTAAGGGCCATCTGGCTGGAAAAGACACAAACTTATTCCACTCATGATTTAGACACTCAATTCAAGGTGGTGATGCTGTCTGTGGTGTTGAAATGGAAAGAGGGGTGGGCAGATTTTTGAGGGTTCATTGTAGGTTTGGTTCAGACCCCAGGTTCTCTGTGGATGAAGGTGGAGGATCTCACAAGAAGCACAGCTGCTTCCCCCATGAGGCTATGTGTCACGTGACAACCGTAAAGCCTCTGCTCACTGTCCAAGCAGGCTCCACCTCCACCTGAGGACCAGCCACGCCACATCCTCCTCCAGACAGAAGCCCTTCTGAGAGGGACCTGGATTCTCACACAGGAGCAAAAGCCTAACTCAAAGTGGCCTAAGGGGAAAAAAGTCAGTGCATTGAGTCGTGAGCCTTACAAGTCCCGGCAGTGCTGGCTTCAAGGCCTGGTGATGGCACCAGAACACTGGCCTAGCTCAGCTCGGCTTCATTCTGTCATGGCTCTCCTCTCAGACAAACTTTTCCCTTGTAGATGTCCAATGTCTGCTGCTTCTCCAGAGCTTTCTAGCCTTCCACAGAAGCATTTTAGGACAAGGGTGAAGAACAGGGGTACTGGCCCCAGACTGAAAACTGTGTGACTGTGGACAAGTCATTTGACCTCTCTGTGCCTCAGTTTCCTCATCAGTACCAGGGGACGATGAGAGACTCTTCCTCATAGCATGGTTGGGAGGATTAAATGAGTTCACGTCCATACTTAGTGTGGTGGTTAACTCTACTCTAGAGAGTACTCAGTTATCATCAGCTATCGTTGTCACTGTTGATGCCACTGGTTGATTCATCAGAACTAGAAGTGCACTGGCCAATAAGAGATGGCAGGGATCAAAGGTGAAACTCAAGTATTGTTCTGGCACGGAATGAACAGTATCAGCTTGAAAGGGCTGAGGATGTGGGTCTCGAGGCAGGCTGTCTACCATCAGAGTGGTCCACATCTTCCTTTGCCTTAGTGTCTCCATCTGCTAAATGAAAATAATCAAACCTACTTTGTTAGCAGACTGAGAAGATCTAGCAAGTTACCTCATCTGGAAAGCTTAGAACTTCGTCTATGATAAAAATCCAACAGTTTTCCTGATGGCAATTTACAAGCTTTTTGTATGTGCACATTTGTGTGTGACTGGAAGAAACTGGTCATACTGCTCTTGTTATGTTCATCTTCACATTCCTGGCTGTGGACCTCCTAGGAGCCTGGTCCTGTGCTGAATGCTGAACCCACAAGGAAGGAGGTAAAAGGCACTCTCCATGACCTCCAGAATGAACACAGTTACAAAGGCTGAGCACGTACAGCATGCCAGGCACCATCCTAAGCTCTTTACATCAATGACTTTTCATCTCTCGGATCATGGGTTTTATTTCCAGCAATTCCATTTACATCTTTCTTACAGTCTTCCCCTCTCTGCTGAAATTCCCCATCTGTTCATGCATCTTGTCTATTTCTCCACTAAGTCTTTTAATATACTAACTATAGTTATTTTAAAGGTCCTGTCTGACAGTCCCAAAATACAGGTCATGTTTGGTTATGGTTCTGTTGACCCTTTATCTCTTGACAATGGGGTGTTCTCTTCCCTTTTTTTGTGTCTCATAATTTTTAAATTAAATGTCAGACATGCTGTGTAGAGGAACAGTAGAGACTGAAATGAATATTATTTTATTCCCAGAGGTAGAATTTTTTTCTGTCAGGTCATTAGTGTGAGGGATTGAGGTAACCCTGTTCAGGAGTTGAGCTGGGTTTGGGTTTTGTTGTTGTTAGGGTTACCTTCAGTGAACCAGAGACCTCAAACACCTCCATCACGTGCTACTCTTACCTTCTGCTCCATCTCAGCCTCTAGCAGTCCTTGATTGCCTGTATTATAGAGAGGTGTCCCTTCCCTTGCTCTGGATCCTCCCCCATGCTGTTGCTTTTTACTTATGTAATTGATGGTGTGGGCTTGGGGTGTTTTTTCTTCTTCAGTTCCAGCCTTGGTCTTAAGTAGGCACTGTGAGCCTGGGGTGGGGGTTCCCATGGGTCCTGTTCCTCCTGACTCCATAGCATATCCTCTGCCTTTTATCTGTGGGGGAGTCTCGGATGGGAGAGCATCTCCCATCTCTCCTCCACAGATAGCAGAGTTCAGCTTTAGGTCAGTTCAGGATCCTGTGTCCAGCCCAGTGTCTCTCATGCCTCTCCCCTATGGATGGATGGCTTTGCTCCTCCCCTACTTTCTGCACTGGTCTACCTTTGCCTGAGACTGGGGTGGAGGTTTCTGCCCCTCCCCTGGAAGATCAGGGCTTTGCCTCATAGTGGATGTGAAGTGGAGTGGATGCCTGGGTACCACCAAGGGAGGTGGCTCTCCAGGTTTCTGACCTTGACCCAGCTGTTTTCTTGTGACTTCCCCAGTGGAAAACCATGGAAAAGAGCTTGTGAGTGATTATGGACACCCCCTGTGTCTGGGGTCCCTGAGATTCTACACTGTCATCCTAACTCATACTCAGTTTTAAGAATTTATTCAAACTTTAGATATTTTCCTCCCACTCACTTATATGCTGCCCATTTTGTCCTACTGTATGTTGCCAACATAAAACACTTCCTGGATCCCACTTCTCCTTGGAGGGGCTTGCTGCGCTTTGCTATTCATTTCACCTGGATGCCTTGGCACCTCAGCTGTCCCGTGAGCTCAAGAAAGCTTATGGTTTTATTAGATTATCCAGCTCTTCCTGCTTTTTAGGGTGAAGACAAAGCTTTCATGCAGGGTTCTCTTTCCTGATCTAAAGCATGGCTTTTCACAGGTGAATACCTGCAATCCTCTAAACAAGCCTATGAGGTAGGGATTCTTATAACCCCCATTTTACAGGTGGAGAAACTGAGGCACAGACAAGTTCAATCACTTGCCCAAGGTAGCCAGGGTCTGATGAGGGAGAGCTCAGGCAGGCTGGTTCTAGGAGGAACAAACACATTGCTAACCATCATGTCACACTGCCTCTTCAGAGCCACGCAAACCAGCCGGGGAGACTTAACTACGAAAACTGTTTAAGGTTCAAGTTCTAAAATGTGGTTATATACATGGTACTAATGCAGCTCAAGGGAAGGGTCAACTCATCTATCAAAACACATGTGTTCATGTTGATATGGATTTGAGCTGGGCAAGGGGTTAAGATACCAGCCTTGGAGCCCATCAGCCCTGCATTGGCGTCCCATCACCACATCTTCATAGCTGTGTTACTCTGGGCAAGTGTCACTTCTAAGACAAACCTGGAGAACAAGAAGGACCCAACAGGTGGTATGGTTATGCTTGTTGTAACTGTTAATCGTGTCTGCCTCTACATGTGCACGATGGGTTATCATCCTCTAAGCCATAAATATAGTGTGCTTAAATACTCTCCAGATGTAACAGATCCACTCCAATGATGCCTAAATCTGTTTTGCTGATAGCCATGGATGACTGTGCTGAACTCTGCATTCAACTATTATTTTTTGAGTACCTGTGATGCACCAAGAACTACAGAGGCCTGGGGATATAACAGTGAAAAAGGCAGAAGGAAATAGACAATAAACAGATCAACACATGGCTGAGACAACTTATAAAATAACAAAAGTTACTAAGAATATAGAAGAGAGTACCATAGACTGAATGTTTGTATTCCCCCAAAATTCATATGTTAAATTCTAACCCTCATTGTGATGGCGTTAGGAGATGGTGCCTTTGGGAGGTGATTAGGTCATGAGGGTGGAGCCCTCATGGATGGAATTAGTGCCCTTACAAAAAAGACCCCAGAGAGCTCCCTGGCCCCTTCCACCACGTGAAGACACAGGAGAAGACAGTCATCTATGAACCAGGAAGCTGGGCCTCACCAGACATCACATCTGCCAGCACGTTCATCTCACCCTTGCAACCTCCAGACAAATGTCTGTTGTTTACACCAAGCCACCCAGTCTCCGGTGCCTGTTATAGCAGCCTGAATGGACAAATACAGAGTGTAAGGTGATGAAGAGGGCCTGGGGTTGGTGCTGGGGAGGAGGCACCTCTTTGGATGGGGAAGTCAGAGAAGCCCATCTAAGGAGACTGTTGAGCTCAGACGGGCACCTCCACTCTCCCAGCCACACTGACTTTATGCTATTTCTCAAACACCCCAGGCTCATTCTTGCCTCATGACCTTTACACTTCTGTTCCCTCTGTGTGGGTTTCTGGGTCCCAGCACTGCTGCATGGTCGTCTCCTTTTTGTCATTCAGGGCTTGGCGTTGTCTCCTCAGGAAGCCTTCCCTGACCTCCCAATCCGATCATCTTTCTCCACATCCCAGTGCCCTTGTCACCTCTTCTGTTTTATTTCTTTACAGCACTTCTCACTACCTGCATCTGTATTGCTTGTGGATTGTTTTACTTATTTTCCATCTGTCCCCCTAGAATTTGTCACATGAGAGAAGAATCTCGTCTCTCCTTTTACCACTGGATGCAGAGCTGAGCTTGGTTGGTCCCACACTGGAGATGCTCCATAGATTCCAGGTGTACAACACCTCACACATACAGGATTGCTGGTGGGCATTGCTCATGGAGGCTTAACCCAAGAGGATCTGCTTCTAAGGCTTGGGGCGGGGGCAGCAATTGGACAGGTGGGGGACATCAGACCACCAGTCATGTTCTTCCTCTGCTGTGGGTGACCCCGAGCTCAATGTGAGCTGGCAGAGATAATGCTCTGAGGAGCTGCCGTTAAAATTGACAATAAAGCCAAAATCACAAGGATGAGCAGAAAGCCAGACCTCAAAGGGTGTGCCACTCAACCTTCCAGCCAGGCAGGAGCAAACGTGCCCCAGTTCCCCTGTGAGATGCCGAGTCACGCTGGCTGGAACAGAGGCTGCCTGCTGGTGTGTATGATGACATGAGATTATATTTGCTTGGATTGAAAATGACAGTCAAGACCTCCTGGCTTGGTGGTTCTCTTGGACAAGCCTGCTCTAGAGTAAAGCCTGCCAGTGGTTCCAGAGGTGGCCTGTGACTGAGCAATCAGTGCCTATTGGTTCCTGGAAGTAGCATGTGACTAATTAGACATCTCCCATTGGTTCCCCGAGGTGGCATGTGACTGAGTAGATAGTGTGCCCTTTGGCTTCTAGAGGCTCTGATGAAAACGGCCCACGCGTGCCAAGGGGCAGAAAGAGAGCTGCCCTGGATGAGCAACAGCCATAGGAGTGCGTGTCTGATTCAGGCAAGTTCTGGGGTTCACAGCATGAGACCCATTAATGAGATCCTCAACCCAGGATATGGACACATCTCAGGTCTATAGCATGACTCGGCTTAGCAAAGGAGCAATTTAACCATTTGCACAACCGATACTAAGGAGAGCCACAAGACACACCCAACAAAAAAGTCAACTAAGTATCCCCATTAGAGTCTTGTTCCAATTTCATATCACAATAAAATGTCGAAGGAAGAAAAGCTGATTTCTGATATTATTAGTTTGAACTTAGTGATACTTCCTGGAAGTGTGACATTTACAGGAAAAAAAGAATAGAAGGAGGGGGTGACCCAGAGTGTGCTGTTCATCTTTAGATCTGGGATTTTTGCTTTAATCCTCCTGAGCACAGTTGGAGTCCAGGCTCCCTTCTGGTTGTCTTTTGCTGGGTAACAAACTGGCTGAAGCTAGAAGCTCTAAACAACCAGGCTATTTTGCTCATGATTTTGTTGGTCAGACATTTGGGAAGGGCTCAGCTGGGGTTTGTCTCTGGGGGTTGGGGAGTCACTGGGGCTCTTCAGTCTGTACCCAGGGCCCCAGCTGCATTCCTGATGCTCCCTCTGCATGGCCACTGCACCCTCCATGCGGCTGGGTCTCCTCACTGCATGGCAGGGCCGGGGTAATCAGCTTGATTGCAGGGTGTCTGGCTTCCCTCCAAGCTGGAGTCCCAGTGGAGGGTCTGGAATCCCTTCCAGCCTTTGCACATCAGTTTGCAGAACTGAGTCCTCAGAACCATGTCCGCCCACCAGTCTGGTGTGCTCTGGGGAGGATCGGACAAGATGGAGTATGAAAAGGTGCTGTGAAATGGTCCAAGGCCAGGACAGAGGCTAGTATCAGGTCTTTCCCTGCTTGTCCCCTGAGCTAACCCCCTCCTCATTTTGTGATCATTTGTCAGCTCCTTCCCCAAACATCAGGAAACGCGTATCAGAGCATCAGAAACCATGCCGACCTTTGACCCTGGGTTTATATTTCTCAGGTCCCCTTTCCTTTCCATCTTCAAGTCTTCAAATCTAGATCCCGAGAAGAAGCCACTCCTTCCCTGGCTCTAGTAGGGCTGTTTCCCATCAGCTGGGCTGCCACTGTTTGATCCCTATAAGTGAACCCAATTTAGCTGATTCATCTAGTGTTTAATTTTTATGTTAACATAACAAGGTTATACAGCTGAACATGAGAGGCCAGGGAAAGAATTTATAATTTATAAGTGGCAGTTCTGATTTAAGACCAGGTTCCTGAAGGAAGTAGGTTGAAAAGGCACGTCCTCAGACAGAGGTTTTCTCTTCTGAGATTGGAAAGCATTCAACCTGATTTAAATATAAAATCAAAGCTGTTGGCATTTAACAACCTCTGTTTAAAAATCAGGGTTGACTTATAAATAAGACCCCAGGTTGGGCGATGGGATTTCCCAGCAGCAATATATCATCCAGGCTTTATCAACGGAGAGAAAGAAAGGCGTGTGTCTAGTAGAAGCTGGGAGGGCACGGAGATTTCTTGTTGGTGTTTCTTCCAGAATTAACCACCCTGTTCGTGTGCCTCTCCCAGGGAAGCCCCTTTGCTTTGCTCTCTGATGCTTTAGATGTTGGCATTTGTGGGTTTTCTCAGACTCCAACTGGCATCCTCTTCTGAGTTTCTCGCATGAGCCCAAGGATGGTGCAAACATGGGGAAATACAGTCTTTTCCTCACTGAGCCTGACCCTTGGGTCCTTTGGAAGCAGGTCAGGTCTGGGACAACTCCTGGAGGGTCTACGCCGGAGGTGTGAAGAGGCAGAAAAAGGTGCAGGCCCTGGATGGGACAACACACTTAAAAATGTCACTCTCCCTCGGGGCCTCGGCTTTCCCAAAAGGAAAGTAGCCCTACACTACTTTCCCATTCTTTCATAATTTCATTCCTTTCTTTAGCGTGGAACAATGCCAAGCTGACTATGGAAGGACCCAGAAATCTTAAGCTCTGGCGGGGAGACCGGCTGATTGATTCCTCAGAGTGGCTCTCATGCTGGCCTGGGAAGGCGAGCCTGGCCCTTGCCCCAGGACCTTATTAGGCCCTCGACACCCTGAGAATAAGAGGACAAGGACCCGCCACCCCTTCTCCCTCGCTGAAGCCACTTTGCAGAGTCCCCTGAGAAGAGCCAGGCTGAAGAAGGCTGGTATTTAAACGCTCTGGAGTGGGAGAGAGGGTTGTTATGGAAACAAATTGCTCTGAGTCCCTAAAGAGGCTCAGCCCTGGCGAAACAAGAGGTGCGGGTGCCGGAGATGCAGAGGATAATATTTCAGAAAAGCTCTAACCAGACAGAAATCGCACATTTGCATTTTGACTGGAATGTCTGATGGGTATAGAAAGAGGGGTGTGGGTATTTACAGCTCCCCTCTCAGGGTGTCAGAGTTGGGGGACCCCGGTCTCACACACTTGATCCTGGAGCATCCTGCCCTCCGGGATGGCTCTGTGCCCTCCAAGTTCTCGGGATTGAGAGATGCTGAGATGCAGGAGGCTGTGCCAGGCAGTGGTTAGTTCCAGGGCCCATCCTCCACCCGGAATCCATGTGTCTCTGTGCCTTCCCAGCTGCCTGGCACCTAAGAAAATGCAAAGAAGAGTGAGGGACCAGGCCTCTGTCCCTGTGGTGTGAGTGAGAACACGGGGTGAATCTGAAGTTCTGAAGGTTTATTGGTACAGGGCTGCCTTTGGATGATGAAAACACTTCGGAACTTGATAGAGTTGGTGGTTGCACATCATTGTGAATGTGCTAAACACCACTGAATTTGTACACTTTAAAAATGGCTCATTTTATGTTATGTGAGTTGCAGCTCAATATGAAAAGGAAAACTAAAAGCCCTGGCGATGCTGACGAGCTGGGCTGTGGGGCATGTGGGCCCCACCCTCCTGGTCTTTCTACCCTCTCCCCTGGGCCCATATCTGGGCACGTCCTCAAGTCCCCTGAGAATCAGCCCCTGGATCTTAAACGGCGCCTCCTCTGCACCGGCCTCAGAGTGATGGATGGAATTGGTGGCCCTCCCACCACCACGTCTCTCGGGCACAAGCGGGTTAAGGGACATGGAGAGCTTACACGTGGGGAAGGAGCTGACTCCAGAGTGTCACCCACACGACACTGGTGAGGGGCTGGCTTGTCCACCGTGCCGTCCTTCCCAGCCGAGCAGACCGCACACTCTGGCTAAAGACTTTGCTTCCCAGCCTGGTCTGGCATTGGCTGTGGCCGGGCCTGGGATAGGCGGACCTATCATCCTGAATAAGGGCTTTGCGTCCTTAAACCAGGAAAGCCACTTCTGCCATCAAGCTAGCCTGGGACCTTTTCCCTTCATCTCCCCACAAATCTCCATTCACGCTCATCGATCAAAAGAAACACAGCAGCGAGTTAGAAAAATCCAATAACTGGAGTGTAGCAGCTACAAATGAATCCTGGTCCACTTTCCTTCTCTGGTGCCTGTGGCATAATTAGGTTGTTCCCAAGAGATGGGGCTTCCGAGGAAAGTGCATGTAGGGGACTGGGGTCTGAAGCCCACTCTGTGTGCCTTGGACGTGCCTGCCTGGCCCTGCCTGGTCGTTCTCCAAAAGGCTCCAGGCTGGGTTGGTGCCCCAGCTTTGGGTTCAGGGACCTTGGCTGCCCCTGTCTCCTCCCCAGGTGCAGCCCCCTGGGGTAGTGCTACAGAGGCCTCTGGGGACACATTCCTGACCACCTACCAGTGGGCCACTGGGGGGACCCGGTACCAGGGTGGGCAGTCCTGTCGCCTCAGGAGCAGGGTGGAGCATGAAAGGTGTGGACTGGAGGTGGAGGGAGGGCCCTGGTCTGGGGAGGGGGAGGCAGCAAGTAGCTGTCACGCCAACTGACGGTGGCTTGGGAAGTGGAGCCGTGACCCTGTGACCTGGACTCGTGGCTGCCCTTAGAGACATCAGGGCCGGTCCCTGCATCGGTTATGGCCGATGACATCCGTGTTGCATAAGGATCATGAGGCCGGCTGAAGGAAGGAGGCCCCCCTTCCGAGTCGGGGACCAAACGGCCCCTCTCATGGCACAGCTGAGTTCCTGTGCCCTGGAGATCGTTCAAAAGCTCAGAGAGGCCCTTAGGATATGCTGGGAGCAAGTTGCAGCTGCAAATTTCACTCTCCGTCTGCAAACCCATCAGCACCCACAGGCTTCTTCCCTCACCCCAAGACTTTTACTTCTTTTACTGTCACTTGTTTTTTTCCAGCTTTGCTGAGATATAACTGACTAATAAAACTGTATAGATTTAAGGTGTACAACATGATATATGTATATATTGTGAAGTGATCGCCACAGTCAAGGTAACCGACACATCCCTCTCCTCACATAGCGACCATTTGTGTGTGTGTGTGGTGAGCTCACTTAAGATCTACGATCTCAGGAAATTTCAAGTAGACAGTAAGGTATCATTAGCTGCAGTCACTGTGGTGTACGTTCGGTCCCCAGAACTTGTCCCTCTGATACTGAAGACTTGTACCTTTTGACCTGCATCTCTCCATGCCCCCCACCCCAGCCCCCAGGAACCACCACTGTACTCTCTGCTTCTGTGAGTTCAACCGTTTAAATTCTACACATAAGTGAGATCGTGCAGTATTTGTCTTTTTCTGTCTGGCTTATTTCACTTGCCATAATGACCTCCAGGTTCACCCATGTCCTTGAAAATGGCAGGGTTTCCTTCTTTTTTGTGGCTGAATGATATTCCATTGTCATTTATACCACATTTTCCTTATCATTCCATTGACGGACACTTAGGTTGTTTCCATACCTTGGTGATGGTGAACGAAGCTGCATTGAACGTGGTGGGAGTGCAGGCGTCTCCTTGAGATCCTGATTCCATTTCCTTTGGAGACACTCTTGACTTCTCTTAACCTGCTTTAATTTTCTACATTTGTTTATGTGTTCATCGTCTATCTCCCATGCTGGAAGGTAAACACCATTCAAGCAGGGGCTCTGCTGCTCTGGCTGTCTCCCCAGATCAGGGCCCCTGGCACATAGCAGGTGCATACTGAATATCAGCTGAATGAATGAATGAATGAATGTCTTATGGAAGAAACACCATGCCTCCCACACGGGCAAACTCTGAATGTGATGAGGTTGCTAGGCTAAATACAGAACCCACAGGTACATTTGGGTTCTAAATAAACAATGAATAATACTTTAGCGTAAGTATATCTCAAATATTGCACAGGACATACTTATGCTAAGAAGTAACTTGTTTGTTTCTGTATAATTCAAACATAACTGGGCTTCCTGTATTTCTGTTTGCTGGATCATCCCCGGGATGGCTTTGTCTCTGCGTTGTTCACTGGAGAAGCGATGCTGGGGAAAGTGGGAGGGGAGGAGGCCGGCAGACTAGAGTCCTTGGAAGAAGAGGGATGCACAGCAAAGAGAGGCCATGTGTCTGTTGTTGAAGCCCCCCAGTTTGTGGTGATTTGTTACAGAAACTGATACAGATGGAAAGAAAGCACAGTGGCCGGGCCATACTGAGTAAGGGGATAGTAATCCATGTGGGCAGGACTTGGAGTTTAATCTAGGGAGAAATGGAAGGCCATCAAAGTGTTTAGGCAGGAGGTGACGTGATAAGATGGTGCATGGCTGTGCAGAGAAAGCCACGGTCTGTGCCGAGGGGAAGATGCAGACAAGGGGCGGGGCTGGCGTGGACACGGGGAGGAGGTGGGGGATTCAGGCAGACCTGAGCTTTGTTTTGGAGGTTGTTGTCAGGGGTTCCCAAGGCCACCCTCAGGTTCAGTGATTCACTAGGAGGACTCACAAAACTCACTAAAACCCATTATCCTCAAGATTACAGTTTATTCCAGTGAAAAGAGGCAGATTAAATTTTGCCCAAGGAAGAGGCTCAGAGGCAAAGTCTGGGAGGACCAAGCACAAGCCCCCCGTCCTCTTCTCCCATGGAGCCATTCGGACAGGCTTTCCCTCTCCTGACAAAGATGTGTGACAACATGCAGAGTCCTACCAACCGGGAAGCTCACCTGAGCCTTGCTATCCAGGTGACACAGGCATGAAGTGCCCAGGGACATGAACCTGCTTCCCCTTTAGAGGTCAAACGGATGCCACACGGCCCAAGGCCCCACCATAAATCACTCTGCACAGACAATCTAGCAGGGCGAGGTGTCAGGTGGACAGACACGTATTAGGCAGGGTATTCCTAGGGCTTGGAGGTGACCTGGAGGAGTTTGCCATGTGTGGGGTCTGGACACGCCAGGCCTGCTGGGTTGGTTCTTTCCTGCACGGGGGTGGGAAGGGTTGATGTGGAGGGTGAGGATGACTCAGTCTCCTGATGTCCACAAACTGGGGGGCTTCAACAACAGACATTCATTATTCTCTCAGTTTTGGAGGCCAGAAGTCTGAAACCAAGGTGTCGGCAGGACTGCCCTCTCTGAAAACTCTAGGGGAGGGTCCTTCCGGCCTCGTCCAGCTCCGGGGGCTCCAGGTGTTCGTTGGCTTGTGGCCGCCTCCCTCTCATCTCTGCATCATCTCCACATGGCCTCTCTTCTCTGTGCGTCCCTGTTCTTCCAAGGACTCTAGTCACTGGAGTTAGCCACCCCTCCCCCAACCAGGTTAACATCATCTGAACTACCTACATCTGCAAAGACCCTATTTCCAAATAAGGTCACGTTCTGAGGTTCCAGGTGGACATGAACTTGGGGGGACACGATTCAACCCACTACATCATCTATGAATACATCAAATTGCTTTCCAGACAAGGGATTTTACCCCTGTTGTTCTCTCTGCCTGGGACCCCCCACGTCCTACCTTCCTTTCTGTACGTGGCTGTGTCTTCTTTGTTCTAGGATTCTGGCCTAGATGTCACGTCCTCTGAGAGTCCTCCATGGCTACCCCAAGGTGGTCGCCTCTGATCTGCACTCTGTTTCCTTCAAGTGCTGCAACCAGTTTACTCACTGAAATGCTCTCTGCTCTCCCATCAGACGGTCCACTCAGTGAAGAGCTTCTTAGAGTGAAACCTGGATCCAAACAACTCGGATCTGAAGCACAGATCTGCCCCTGGTCCCCTTGAGCCCTGGGTGCCTCTGTTCTAAGAGCCTCCTTGCTCGTGCTCACTTGCAAGTGAGTTTATGCACAGAAGCCCATTACAGGGTATCTGGAACATGGTAAGTAAGTACAGCACAGATGTCAGTTGTTCTCATGCTGCCCCACGCACGGACAGCCGGGCACACAGCAGACACTTTCACAAGGATGTGAAGCCTGCCTACCTGCTCACACTGCCCCTTCCTTACCCTCCGCCTCTCCAGATGACGCGTGCAGCAGGCTTCTCTCCTTCCCATAGCCTCTGAACTCTCCCCCAAGCCTGAGCAAGCACGGAAAAGGAGGACATGCTCCCCCTTATCAGCATCTCCTAGGAATCAGTGGACCACAGAGGGATGTTCTCTGGGGAACCTCTGTCCATTTCCCCTCGCTTGTGCAGAGGGCCAGGGACATCCTTCACAGGTTTGTTCAGATGACCAATAAGTGACGTTTTCTGTGATTTGTCCCTTCTGCACCGCAGCGGCTGACCTGCCACAGGAGACAGTCCTGAAAAACACTGGCACCAAGACAGATGTGCCTGTGGCTGGGCCCAAGGGCACAGTCAGCCCCCAGCATCTATAACGTGAAGTTGGAGCACGTGGGCTGGGATCCGATGCCAGGACACCCAAGAGTAGGTGGGTGGGGCATGTGGGCAAAGCTGAGGCCAGAGTCCAGTGGCCGCACCCACGACCCAGCCTCCTCTGCTCAGGCCCATAACTCGGTGTCCAGGGCCTGAAATCCCAGAGGCCTGAGCTCTTGTTTGCCTTCCTCTTTTATGCCCCAGGAATCCACGTCTTAGCCCAAAGCCAGGGAAGCATTCCCTGAACGTCTCTTTGGCGGTCTGTCCCTGTAGCTGGGCAGAGCCTCCAGCTCCCTGATCCACATCCCTCCCTGGCGCCTCACCTTGTCGCCCTTCAGAGCTTAGGGAGGTGACAAATATGATGCCAGGACCAATGATTCCATTGTTTGTTTTCCCTCCATCGCCTCCAGCTGGTAAGATTATTTTAGTTCCAAGGATGGAAGCTGGGGTGTGGTGGGGGAAGCTGGTGGGGAGGTCAGAGTGCGGGGCATGCCACTTCTTTCTTCCAGCTCTTTCTGCATCTCAAATTTCCATCTGGTCTCCCCCACTCTGGGGAGCCTCCTTTTTGCCTGTCTTGATTCGTCTCAGCCTTCCAGGAGAGGTTCAAACGAGTCTTTCCTGCCTCCCCGACTGAGAATGGATGCTCCTTTCCCCATGTTTCTGCAGATTTTTAAGAATGAACAACTGTCCTTGTACAGATCAGACAGACACCCCTGCATTTCCCACCAGAACTTAGGGTCCCTTGAGGGCAGGGTGACACTGGGTCTTAGTCGCCTATGCCTCCGTCCAGCTGTTAGCCAAATGCTTGGGGTGGGGTGGGGAAGGGGGCATTGTGATTGTGGATATGGGAGAAACAAAACAACAAGCAATGCATTAAACAGAAACAAAAACAAACAACCCAGCAATGCATTAATCAACAGACATGCACAAAACTAGCCAGCACAGGCCTATTATTTGTGTGTGTGTGTGTGTGTGTGTGTGTATCTACATAGAGATACATAAAAATATATTCTATATACTTTCTATTATAAGATAGGGAATATAGGGACTTCCTTGGCGGTCCAGTGGTTATGATGCCACACTTCCGCTGCAGGGGGCATGGGTTCAACCCCTGGTCAGGGAACTAAGATCCCGCATACATTGCAGTGAGACAAAAATAAATAAATAAATAAAAGATAGGGAATATAATAAAGGGATACTGTATATCATAATAAATGCATCCAAATTACAGTGTTTATTTGTAGGAGACTCAGTAAGTACCTGTGGGACAAGTGAATAAAAGTGGGTATTGATATTGGGACCGGTTGCTGGGAAGTTGTTAAAACATACACTAGGTTTTCACCCATCACTCTGAATCACTTATGATAATTTTACATACACTGTGGGCACACAGCGAGATTGCCATTATTCTGGTGATTTGCTGTCACTGATGAGTTGCTCTGGAGGCTGCAGAACTCATGATAAAGTGCTGGCACCTGTCACTCACCAGTCCAGGAGAAGGTAAAACCTTGCAAAGTCATCTTGACACATGAGCAGGGAGAGGTTCTTCTTTTTTATTTTTTCCTGCGGTACATGGGCCTCTCACTGTTGTGGCCTCTCCTGTTGTGGAGCACAGGCTCCGGACGTGCAGGCTCAGCATCCATGGCTCACGGGCCCAGCCGCTCCGCAGCATGTGGGATCTTCCCGGACCAGGGCACGAACCCGCGTCCCCCGCATCGGCAGGCAGACTCTCAACCACTGTGCCACCAGGGAAGCCCGAGAGGTTCTTCTTAAGTGAGGTTCCCACTGTCCCCCATGGGGGGCTGCGGCCTATCAGCCCCCTTCACCAAGAAAACTGAAAAGTTGAGGGCAAAATCTTGGATGTGGAAGCGTTTCCCCACCTTCAGATGCCAGGCTTCCACCCATCGCTCAGAACCAGTTTTTACCTTCAGACATTTGGAACTGATGCTCCAAAAAGTACCATGGGACCAGACATCCCCTGTGTGTCCTGGGTGTCCCTTAGTGTGTGTGGCATCTCAGGGATGAGTGAAGGCAGGGCTGTCCTGGCGTGAGTGAGGCCAGTGCACACGCACACACACACAGACACACACTCCCTCTGGAGATGTGGTCACAGGTGCTCAAAAGACAAGACTTAAAGAATGAAGAGGGGGTGGCGCAGTGGTTGAGAGTCCGCCTGCCGATGCAGGGGACACGGGTTCGAGCCCTGGTCTGGGAAGATCCCACATGCCGCGGAGCAACTGGTCCCGTGAGCCACAGCTACTGGGCCTGCGCGTCTGGAGCCTGTGCTCCACAACAAGAGAGGCTGCGATAGTGAGAGGCCCGCACACCGCGATGAAGAGTGGTCCCTGCTCGCCGCAACTAGAGAAAGCCCTCGCACAGAAACGAAGACCCAACACAGCCAAAAATAAATACATAAATAAATAAAATTTAAAAATGAGAATGAAGAGGGACCAGCAGAGAAACAACTCTGCTGGCTGATCGGCTGGCCTCCTCATCCAAGTGATTTCCCGTGTTCCAGAGTGAGGAGGAGAAATGCTGATGCCAGAGAAATGTGAGTTCATCCTCAGCAAAGCTTCCTAAAACCCAAGTGATTTGGGGGCTCCCTCCCCCAACCAAGATTGTTTTCCCTTCCATGGTCAGTGAACATGACTCACCAAATGTGTCCCATTTTTACCCTGGGAAGTTGTCACTTGCTGTAAGTGTCCTTTTCCATCTTGGTTGCTGTGATTACAAGATGAATTGCTTCTGATTTGGAAGTAATTGACCTAATTTGTGCACCCACTCCCATATCATTTCTCCGTCATGGGTTCTGGAGTCTGTCCAGCCATTGTGATTAATTTGGGACAATGAGTCACAACCCACACCCGGTAGGAACAGGCACCCAGGGGGACACTCATGAATGTTAAGTCATCTCAGTTCTGTTTCCACCCCGGCTGGTGTGCTGCAGTTCAGTCTGGCCCTAACCACCTGCAGTTAAGTGCAGACCCCACAGGTTGGGCTCATTGCTCCATAAGAATGTTCCAGCTTCAGTCCAGCCCTACTGCAGACCAGCTGCACTTCGGGGGTCCCCAGGCTGCCCACACAGCTGGCTGACTGACTATATATTTGGGGGTTCCCGTGACTCTCATAATTTACTATGATGACTCACAGAACTCAAAAAGCGGAAGAATTTTCCCACCATCAGACTAGGTTTTCACCCATCACTCTGAATCACTTATGATAATTTTACCATAAAGACCACAACTCAGGAACAGCCAAGTGAAGAGACGCAGAGGGTGAGACCTGGGAAGTCCTAAACACAGAGTTTCTGTGTGTTGCCCCCATGGAATCAGAGTGTGTCACCCTCCTGGCACATCCATGTGTTCAGCAAACATGAAGCTTCATCAGGCTTTGGTGTCGAGAATTTTTACTGAGGTTTCCTTACGTAGGCCAGTTGATTGAATCATTGACCACATAACAAAATTCAGTTTCTAGTCCCCGTCCCCTCCCTGGATGTCAGGCTGATATCACCCACTCAAAGCCCCAATCCTCTAATCTCATGGCTGGTCCTCCTGTGACCAGCCCTCATCCAGAACCATCTCATTTCTTTTTATATTTTCAACTTTATTTTATTAAAATTTTTTTTTAATTTTTAGATTTTTAATTTAATTTTTATTTTACATTAGAGTATAGCTGATTTACAGCCATCTCATTTCTTAGCATAAACTCAGGTGTTGTGACTCCAGAGGCTCATAAATAACAGACTGTCCAATTACTGGGGAAATTCCAAGAATTAATCTTCCACCCAGGAACCAGGGATAAAGACCCATCAAATTCTTTATTATACACATTTTGTTAGAAATGTGACCATAGAACTAAATCATTGAATGTGGATACAGCACTGGAACATAGATCTTGGCTAAATGGAATCAGACCAATTTTGCATCCAGCCTAATATCCTGTTTCTAACAGCAGAACTAAAGATACTTTGCAAGACACCCAGTTACTCTCCCTAAATCAACCCCAAATGGCAGTATGACTCCAAACTCCCTTTAACATCCTGGTAGGACTCTGGGGCCCATTCATTGATCAGAACTCCTTTGGGGCCATTTAATTCTCAGTGCCATCTCTTCTGCTAATTAATGGTCTGAGGTTAACTGGGAGCTAATTTTTCAAGATAATCTCAAGGTTTGGTGAATACCTGCAAGACTTGATACAAAGAAATATTTCAGCAAGCCCATAGTTACCACTACTGCAGCAAAGACACTAAGAAAGAGTGTGCTGGGGGGAGGGATAAATTAGGACTTTGGGATTAACATGTACACACTACTACATATAAAATGGATAATCAACAAGGACCTATTGTATAGCACAGGGAACTCTACTCAAAAATCTGTAATAACCTATATGGGAAAATAATCTGAAAAAGAATGAATACATATATATGTGTGTATAACTGAATCATTTTACTGTACTCCTGCAACTAACACAACATTGTAAATCAACTATAATATATAATTTTAAGAAAGAGTACGCTGAAAACACTTGTACTGCACAGCCTCCTCTTTAAATATTTACATCTTCCCCTGGAAGCGGCCCCCATCCACTTTGCTATTTGTTGTTCATGCTCTTTGACCCTTCCCCAGATCTCTGATGGTTTTCTCAAAGAGTTAACCAGAACTACTACAAAAAGCAGACCTCAGAAGAAGCCACAACTTTCCAGGAATTTAGAAGCAGGTGAAAATCATCCACAAAATACAGATGAATCCAATGAGCATATTCAACAATCAGAATTAACTTAAAATGAAGTCTCACTGTTCCTCAGAATAGTCCCTCTGTCCCTGGAGAGTTGTGTGTGTCCGCCCTTAAGTCTTTCAGTTCTCGGTTCAAACACCATCTCATCAGATCTCCCATCTGAACACGCCACATACGCATCACCCATGCCGTACTCTGCCGCCCTTGCTCCAAAGCACTCTGCTTCAAAGCACTCATCACCACTTGGTGTCTATCTTTTATGTATTTCCAGCTCCCCCTTATGAAGGCATAAGTTCACACAAGCTTAGCTCTGCTTGTTTTATTTATCCCTGTGTCTCCTGCTGCTAATGTAGACATGTGCCTGTCAAGGAAAATAAAGAAAAAGAAAACCCACTCAGTTTTTTCCTTTCCTATGCAGGGAAAAACTCAATTCTTCCTTACTGTGGGTTTCTTCCCTGTGAGTCTTTCTTTACCCTCATTTAGAACAGTTCTGACATTCCATGTATGGAAGTTTTTGCCCATATTAAGCAATTCTCTGTGACACATCTGAGGGTCCTACAATTTAACTCAATTCTGAAACTAGCTGTCAGGAGGCTGTGTCAAATCCCAGAGTTTCAGGGCTCAGTCCTACAGGATTGCCCCCAGCACATCCAATCACAAGCCAAGATTGTCACCTGTGCTTCTGATCAACTAGCCATAGACTGAAGGTACCAAAGACCCCTCCTTGGGTTTGAGAGGGGCTCACATAACCAGAAACACTTATGATTACCAGTTAATCCAAAGATATGATAAAGAATACAGATAAACAGCCAGATGAAGAGATACATAGGGTGAGGTCTGGGAGGGTGCTGAGCACAGGGGCGTCTGTCCCCTTGGAGTTGGGGTGCTTTCCCCTTGGAATAGATGAGTTTTCCCACCTGGAATCTCTCCAAACCTGGTCCTTTTGGGTTCTTATGGCAGATTCTTTGTATAGGCTTGATTGATAAACCTACTGGCCATTGGTGATTGATTCAACATCCAGCCCTTCTCCCCTCCCTGGAGGTTGGGAGATGGGACTGAAAGTTCCAATCTTCTAATCACGTGGTTGGCTGCACTGGTAACTAACCTCCATTCTTAGGTTTGGTGCAAAAGTCTCCTCATGAACATGACAAAACACCCTATGATCTTCATCACTTAGACAATTCCAAGCGTTTTGGAAACCCTGTGCCAGAAACAGGGACAAAGACCAAATATTTCTTATGAACCACAGTATTGCAGTGCTGCTCAGAAAACATTTGTGTATTGACATCAGACAAATATGCTCTGTTTCTCCAGGACAGGCCACATGCAGAGGCAGGAAGATGACTTTCTGTGATGTCCTGGAAAAAATTCTCAAATCAGGTCCAGCTTAGGAAACCTGGTGTGTGGCTCCCTTCCATCCTTGAGGTGCTGAGACTCCTTGCTAAGAGCCTTGAGCTTAATTTTAACACTACTGGAAGTACAGATGATGTGGGTTAGGGCCCTAAAATATAAGTTTGATTACTTTATTAGACTCTTTGAAAGGCATACCCAGATTGGGAAAAATCAAAGATGTCACCCACTGAGACAAGGAGAAAAACTTAGAAAAGATTCTGTATCTGGGGATGAAAAACACGCCAGGTAAGAGTTCCCAGGTATTGATGCTAAGGCATGTTGTATTTCCCACCTTTATAATTGACCTGGAGGAGAAAGTCACCATTTACATTTCCAAGGTTATAAATGAACTTGAGCTGTACCAGGCAGTGAGGGGCAGAGACAGGGGAGGGGACAGTGGGGAGATCTTGTAAGGGCGTCCTTGTGCCCAATCCCAGCACAGCCGTCAGTCACTTGCTATTTTGAGAAGTGAAGTTGTGTCAAGGTGAGAGCCCAGACTCTGCAGCCGGAATCTGAATCTGGGTTCAAACTTGAGTTCTTCCATCACTAGGTGTGTAGTCGTGGGCAAGCTGCTTCACCAACTTGTGCCATGGGTTCTCCATCTGGAAATAGTAATTGTGCTTAACTGATATAGTTTAATCTCTTTCTTTCTTTCTTTCTTTTTCTGTCTTTCTTTCTTTTTTTCTTTCTTTCCTTCTCTCTCTCTCTCCCTCTCTCCATCTGTCTATCTACCCACCTTTCTATCATAAGCACTTGTAATTTTATAAGGTAATCTATGCAAAGTACTTAGCACATACTCAACACTCAGTTCAGTTGTGGGGTAGAATAATTCTTTGCTAGGAGACAGAGGAGGACCCAGCTCCTCCCTCGATCCTACACCTTTATCTGAAACATCTGTCAGGGAAAATACGCACGAAGAACAAAGTGAGACAAAGTGCCTGTGATGCAGTTTGGGGTCCAAGCCCATACAGGTTATGGTGATCAGGCTGAATCCCAAGGAGAACTTTTCTCTTTAAACAAAGTTGTTCTAATGGGTCTGAGCCAAGCAGAAAAGACATCCACGGGCCCTTGGATGTGTTCCATTGTCACCTCTTCAGGGACAGTTCTCACTTCCAGGATGACCTCACTCTCAATCTTTATTTATCCAAAACAACTCTCTGCACCCCTGAATTCACTTTAATTCAACGCACATACACTGATCATCCCTGTGCCAGTGCTGGGGTGGAGGAGAGGGTGCCAGGATGAGGAAGGAGGTTCTGCCACTCAGTGTCTCCCTTATAGGGCAGTTCAGACTCCACGTGTGCAAATCCAAGCTCAGGATCTTTCCTTCCCTCCGAAACAGAACTCACCACCGGAGATCGTGTCACTTGCTGTCTGTGTGTTTGTTGTCTTCCTGCCCACCCCCAAGAATATGACTGCTTGAGCTTGTTTGTCACTGTATCCTGGCTTCTAGAACCATTCCAGGACAAGGTAGACACACCAGACAATTGTCGATAAAGGGAGGAGGGACTCCCACCAAACCTTGTGAGGTTACCCTCCCCAGTGCCTTCTCACCTGCGTCCAGAAGCCTAGGGTTAGACTGAGAATTTCTTCTCCCTGACCCACCACTAAAAGCACCAACTTCTTTCTGTTGCTTTCCTGAATACCCCTCTGATCCACCTAAACACTATTCCATTCCCACTGCCACCTCAACTCCATGTCCCCATCCGTTATCTGGACAACTCCCAGACCCTCCTAATTACAATACTTTCTTAACATCCGTGCTGGCGTCCTCCACAAAACACAAGGGGGTCTTTTTTTTTTTGCAAATTTAGTCATATGTCTGCCACTCATATTGGGAAGAGAGAGGACTCACACATCACACTCCTTTCTCCAGAATTTAGAAACAATTCTGAGATAAACAAAGAGTCAGGCAAAGGGATACCAAAATGTCAGCTTTATCACACATGGGCGTGATGGAGACCACAGCTTAGGGGAGAGACAACGGTGGCCTCCCTGCTAGTGGACCCCAGAATCAGATGGTTTACTCACTCAGTCACGTGGCCTGAACACTTACACGCCTTCAGTCTTGGGGCAGAGCCTGCCCTCTCCCAACTTAAGGTGTAGAGAAGTAGATCAGACTCAGAATAGTGAGCTGGTGAATGGGGGTCAGGAGACATCACGGTCAGCTCAGCCTATTAGAACAAACACTGCAGACCAGATGGCTTAAACACAGACTTCTATTTCTCACATTTCTGGAGGTTAAAACACCCAAGATCAAGGTGGGGCAGCTTTGGTTCCTGGTGTGGCCCTTTTCCTGGCTCCTAGATGGCCACCTTATTGCTATGTCCTTTCATAGCAGAGAGAGAGAGGGAGAGAGCTATGTTCATTTTCTTGTTAGGACACAAATCCCATCACAGGGCCCCACCCTCATGGCCTTATCTCTCCCTAATCACCTCCCAAAGACCCCATCACCTAACACCATCATCACATGGGGGTTTAGGGCTTCAACATAGGAATTTGGGGAGGACATCATTCAGTCCACACCGGGAGGCCAGGGTGTTTTGAGAAATGGAGTAGACACAGGAGGTGGGGAATGTGTCCACCCAACACCTTCCAGCCCCTTCTTAAAGCCACCTGAGCAAAACCAGTCCCTGCTTCCTTCTGAGTATCATTTCCCCCACTCTCTCTGCTGTCACTGTGTGGCCTCCTTCTGTCTATGACTCTTTATGCTCCTCCCTCCCTTCACCTCAGGGCCTCAGCATGTGCTACTGTCCTGCCTGGGGCACCCTCTGTCCCCACTTGACCCAGTCCTGTTCATCCTCAGACCTCAGCATAACAAACTTCCTCCTGCACCCACCCCTTGGACCAGTGACCATCAGCTTGTGCTGCCCTGTGAAGCTCGTTCTCCATCACACCTGCATTCTCAGCCATGAGGCCTTTACTTGCTGTGGTCCTTGGGGCTCTGCTTCCATTGCTGGACTCTAAATGCCATGGAGACAGGGCTGGGCTGGTTGTGTCGGCTTATTCTGGTGTTTTTCTTTGCCGTGTCTCCAGGCTGGCACACAGGAGATGCTTAATAAATAGCCTTCCAAGACTGCACAGTCCAATGAACAAAACTGACGTGTACACAGCCTGACCTCAGTGCTACAGGTCAGAACCAGGGGAATCCAGAGGGGGTGCATCACCCTGCCTGGAGACTGTTGGGAAGACCACCCCAGGATGACTCCACCAGTTCTGCTGATGATAAGACCTCCTTCTGGGACTATAACCAGTGGCTCAGAACCTATCGCTTTAAAAGTAGGGTTGTTTGTTTTCTTCCCCCCAAAGTGTTGCTTTGTTCTTCTTTTGCTAAAGTTCCCATGCCACCTTCCTGTCCCACCAAATCACCTTGTGAACCTACCTGCCCCCCACTCCATACTGTGGACTTGGAGTTTCTACCTGAGATAAAGTTCAGCGTCACATCCAAATGTGAAGAAATAACCGTGCAGTGACTCTTTCAGAAAATTCATGAACATTTCAAATATGTTTAGTCTCAGCACTCATTCCTGGGAGACCCGGCCTTTGTGATCTTTCTTTTGCCTTTAATACAGTTCTACATGCGTGACAAAATGTTGCCTCAAGGACATTTTAATTCTTTTGTAGCAGTCTTAGTATAAAACTGAAACGTCTAAATGGTGCCCATGATGTCCTCAAAAACATGTGGTCCTGAAAGGTCTAAGAAGAAAAGAACAGCCAAGTGCCCAGATTTTACTTTCTAAATCTTGTTTCCCACTGAAAGGAGCCAGGACTCCTTGGAGACGTGACCAATTCCAAATCTGGGGCATGGAGAGAAGAGTTGTCCCCCTCTTCTTGCTGTGCCAGAGAGCAAGGAAGTGAGGGTGTGTTGAAAGGACATGGGGGCCAGCTTGCAGGGGTTCCTCTGGCCAAATGTAGGCCAATTTGAATATCAGAAAGAGTAATGATGGTGATGGATTATAGGACACTGAGATTTAAAAAGAGATCTATGAGTCCATAGTGATTCTCAAATAAGGTTGGAGAAGGAGATGATGGAAACACAGTTTTTTACAGAAAAAGACAGCTAGTAGGTGTTAGAAGAATGCTAGGATTAGAACATCATTGTTTTCCAATCACTATTGCAATCATTGATGAGAGCAAGGACTATCCACTGATGCTAAAGACTCGGGTAGACACTGCTGGTGAACAGGATATTTGTGCTCTCATGAGGCATTCTCACAGGTTGACTGTAATCTCCATTATGATGGAGGGATCTGGTGGCACCATTTAACCACTAATGAGACAAACCAACCTTCTGTGCCCTGAGAAGTACTCAGTATCTGGACCCAAAATGCTTAACCTGAATTTAACTGGGAGGAACCAGCCAGAAAAAATCCCAGTTGTGGGGCATTCTTCAAACCAACTGCCCTGAATGCTTCAAAAATGTCAGTCACAGAAAAATAAATATCACAATGAGATACAATCCTACATCCATTAGGGTAGCTATTTAAAAATATAGAAAATAAGCATTGGCAAGGATGTGGGGAAATGGGACACTTTACACAGCTTGTGGGAATGAAAACAGTGCCGCCACTGTGGAAAACAGTATGGTTTTCTCAAAAAATTAAACATGGAATTACCATAGGACCCAGCAATTCCACTCCTGGGCATAGACCCAAAAGATTTAAAAGCAGGGACTTGAACAAATATTTGTACATCCATGTTCATAGTGTTAGTCACAATTGCCAAAATGTGGAAGAAATTCAAGTGTCCATCAACAGATGGATGAATAAACAAAGCATGGTTTATCCATATGATGGAATATTATTCAGCCTTGAAAAGGAAGGAAATTCTGACGTAAGCTACAACACGGGTGAAGCTTGAGGACATTATGCTAAGTGAAAAGAAAGATAAACGTTGCATGATCCGATTTAGATGCAAGGAGATGAGAGTAGTAGTAGTACTACTATAGTACTATATAGTATAGTATAGTATATATAGTATAGTATAGTATAGTATAGTATAGTATATATAGTATAGTATAGTATAGTATAGTATATATAGTATAGTATAGTATAGTATATATAGTAGAGTATAGTATAGTATAGTATAGTATATATAGTATAGTATAGTATAGTATAGTATATATAGTAGAGTATAGTATAGTATAGTATAGTATAGTATAGTATATATAGTAGTGTATAGTATAGTATAGCATAGTATAGTATAGTATAGTATATATAGTAGTGTATAGTATAGTATAGCATAGTATATATAGTATAGTATAGTATATATAGTATAGTATAGTATAGTATAGTATATATAGTATAGTATAGTATAGTATAGTATATATAGTATAGTATAGTATAGTATAGTATATATAGTATAGTATAGTATAGTATAGTATATATAGTATAGTATAGTATATATAGTATAGTATAGTATAGTATAGTATAGTATAGTATAGTATAGTATATATAGTATAGTATAGTATAGTATAGTATATATAGTATAGTATAGTATAGTATAGTATATATAGTATAGTATAGTATAGTATAGTATAGTATAGTATATATAGTATAGTATAGTATAGTATATATAGTATAGTATAGTATAGTATAGTATAGTATAGTATAGTATAGTATATATAGTAACTATAGTAGTCAGAGTCACGGAGACAGTAAGTAGAATGGTGGGTGCCAGAGGCTGGGGCTGGGATGGGGAGTTAGTTTTTAATGGGAACAGAGTTTCAGTTTGAGATGGTGAAAAGAGTGCTATAGATGGGGGGTGGTGATGGTTGCACAATCATGTAATTGTATTTAATGCCAATGGTAATTTTTATATTATGTATGTGTAGCCAGAATAAAAGTAAATAAGCAGATAATAAAGCTAGGGAACTGTTCTAGACTAAATTAGAAAAAAGAGACACATCAAATAAACAGATAATAAAGCTAGGGAACTGTTCTAAATTAGAAAAAAGAGACACATCAAATAAAGGCAATGAGTGATCTTTGATCAGATCCTGCATTTAAAAAATAAGCTACTAAGTATAGGGAACCACCAAGAAAAATTTAAATTAGACCTGTATATAAGATTAGTATTTTTATATTCATGCCAAAAATGAAAATAACAAATTAAAAAAGTGCAGTTCTGGAGTGGACCCAGCTATTCTGGGCGGAAACCTATCCCTTGCATTCTGAGCAGGTGACATTTGCATATGTGTTAATGACTTTGCCATTTATTTTAGGTCCTATCGACCTGCAGTTACAGAGGTGAGACCTACCTCTGTGTTTTTCCCACAGTCTCCTTGGGAGTGGAAGCCAGGGGCACACCGCCAGGAGGGTGATGGCATCTTCTCGTTCAGGGGCCCCTCAGTTTCTCCCTCAGGGTCTTGCAGAGCTAAAGGCAATGCTGCTGAAGTCAATTACCAACCCCCCCTCCTCCCTGCCTGGAATGGGCCCTCTGTGTCCTTCTGAAGCCGTGGAGTGTCTTCCTTTCACATCTATGATGGAACCCAGGGTATCTAACTAGGACCAATGCCTCATTTTCAGGGCCCAGTACAAAAAAGCAGGACCCCCTTTTCAAAAACTATGAAGAATGTCAAGATGGTGACGGCAGAGGGTGAAACCAAGCTCAGGTCCAGCCCTTCCAAGCACTGGACCCCATTGACCACACATCTACAATGCTGTCCAGGCCTCTGATGAATTCCTCCGCCCCAATTCCGTAGCCCCGGGCTCCTGTCATTTTCCCACCTCTCCACATGAGGTGTGTAAAATAGACAAAGAGGAGAAGGACCAGCTCCGGGGTCCCCGCACCCTCCTGATTTTCAGGATTTGAACTGAGATAAACACACTAAATGACAAACGGCAAGCAAGAGGGAAGCCGCTCCTCCCCTAGCAGCTGCTACCTGGGGACCCTCAGAATCTCTGGAAGGAAATACCAGCTAACCTCCTCCCCCTTGAACGTGGTGCTAGCTACGGTGCCCCCCCAGGGAAATAAGGGACGCCTTGAAGGCCGCTCTCCCTGAGTGCCTTGTCACATCTAGAGCTAGTCCTGTAAGAGTGTCAACCGTGGGGAAGGTACATCCCATGGGGAGGGAAGGCCTGGTATGGGGTGGCGCCAGCGAGAGGGAGCACAGGTGAATAGCTGATAATTTCCTGTCCCATGATTTGCATGTCATGAATATTCAGAACCCTCTCCACACCGCCCCAGCCAGAACTTCGATGTAGACCAGAGGAAGTGCTGGGCAAGCTCCCTAGTGCTCAGGGCTCCCCAGGTGAGTTGAAGTCCCCAGGCGTGATGCCCCCAGGCAGGTGCTCGGGGCTGGACGCGTGCCACCTGACTACAGAGACATCACCCTCCCTGACAAGTGGCGCTTCATTTCTGTCAGTAAAGGAACATTCTCTTAAGTGACCCTAGATATAGTGGCTCAGATAGTGACTAAGTGAACATGGACCCCCGAGAGTGAGGTGTTTCTTTCTTAACAGATTTGCTCAGTGTCTTAAGACGGTAAGTCAAGGGGACCATGCCAACTGATCCAGACTTGGAATTAAAGAGGGGATGTTTGTGAAAATCTGAGCTTTCAGTACTGGTTAGAAGTTAACACACAGGCTTGAGGCAGAAGGCAGTGGATCCCCACGTAGGAAGAAGAGTGGTCCTCAAGGCTTTCCTGCTGGGAGCTGGAGGAATCTGCAGCTTTTTTCTTCTATTCATTTTAATGTTTTTTTATGCCGAGAACATTTAACCTGAGACCTGCCCTCTGACAGATAAAGTGCACAGTACATTATTAACCACAGGCTCCACGACACACCGAGATCTCAAGAACATATTCCTCTTGTGTAACTGAAACTTGACACCCTTTGTACTGCAGCTCCCCACTCCCTTCCCTCCGGCCCCTGAGAGTCCACCGTTCTATTCTTTGCTTCAGTGAATTTGACTATTTTAGACACCTCCTATCACAATAGCCAAGTTGTGGAACAACCTGAACGTCCACCCACAGATGCGTGGAATTTAAAAAGTGCTGCATCCATACACTGGAACATTATTCAGCCTGAAAACAAGAAGGGAATCCTGCCATATGCACAACATAGATGAGGCTTGAGGACATGATGCTGAGTGGAATCAGCCAGTCACAGAAGGACAACTGTTGCATGATTCCACACCTGTGGAGGAATCTGTATCTGTAGCCTCTGATTGTGAAATAATAGAAAAAAAATAGCATGCGTGTATGTGTGTGTCTGCCACCAGTTTCTGGCACAGATTTTCTAAATTTCTTGGAATTTCCTCTGGGGGACCAGAGCATCTTTTGTTCTAAAGAGGTGACTCTGGGTGGGCTCTTGGATGGGGGAGCTGGTCAGGAGAAAGACCAAGCCGTGATTAGAAGTTTGGGATTTGAGCCCTGTCTCCTGTCCTCCAGAGAGAGGAGAGGGACTACAAAGTGAGTTACTAATAGATCTTGTCTGCGTGATGAAGCCTCCATAAAAATCCCTGAAGTATGGGGTTTGGGAGGTTCTGTGTTGGGGAACACACCCATGTGCCTGGAGGGTACCACCCCCCAACTCCATGGAGACAGAAGCTCCTGCACTCGGCACCCTCCCAGACCTCGCCCTTTGTAGCTCTTCATCTGCTTGTTCATCTGTGCCCTTTATCACATCCTTTATAATAAACGCTAAACCTAAGTGATTCCCTGAGTTCTGAGCTGCTCTAGCAAATTATCGAACCTGAGGAATGGGTGGTGGGGACCTCTGATTCAGAAGTACAGGTGTCAACCTTGGACCTGGGACTGGCATCTGAAGTGGGGGCAGCCTCCTGGGACTGAGCCCTTTGCCTGCAGGGTATGATGCTGACCCCAAGTAGAATTGGAACTGCATTGGAGTGTGGGACACCCAGGTGGTGTCGCTGAATTGCTCGGTGTGGACAACCTGCACGTCTGGCGTCAGAAGTGCCCCATGAGCCGTGAGCAGAAGGAACTCAGAGGAGAGTTTCCCTGTAGGCTGCACGGATGCTTGGAAGGCTGGTTTGGTTTATCTCCCTGCTGGTGCCGGAAAGGAAATCTTAGCTTATGGAGAAGGAAGGGATCTCAGGGGGTCAAACTGTCTAGGACACAGGGTGATGGACTGTCCACCAAAGTCTCCAGAAGACTCTTTGACATCCTGCAAACTCTTCTCCGACCCTGCTCCAGTGGTGATGCCCTCGGAGGTGTCTGTGAGTCTCTCTCCCGCTGGCCTCTGCTCAGCCCGAGTCCATGTTGGCAGGGCCACCCTGCTCCAGGCGAGGGGACAGCAGCCTCTCTGCAGGCAGTGGGTTAGAGCAGGAGGCTCTGGAGAGAGCATCAGAAGAGGCTATTTTGACTCTTGCTTTATTTCCTTGGCACCTCGCGGGACTGAGGACACCATCTTTCTGGGGAGGATGCAGGGATCCCGGCAGCATCATCACCCCAGCAGGAAGTGGCAGAGAGATTTACATTCCAGGTAGGGAGCAGCCCTGAAGATGACAACAGGGCACCGCATTGTTTTTGGTGATGTGGCTGAAATGAAAGTCACCTTAAACAGCGGTGTCAGGACATTTTCCCCCAGACCAAAAAAAAAAAAAAAAAAAAAAAAAAAAAAATGAGGGCGAAAACCATTGTTCAGCAAACTTTCTGTTTCTTGCTCTTTGTGCTGATGCTGACACAACCAGCAAGGGGTGGTGAATTGACTCGAGGTGAATTATCAGTGGAGACACGGAGACTGGACTCATGATGATAAGAATACACGTTCTTTTAGAAAACTCATGTCCGCTCACAATCATCGCGTCATCAGAGCTCCTCGCAGAGCAGGAAGTGAGAATGTGAATTATCACCCACTTCGCAGGGGAGCAGGCCGAGGGACCACAGCCTGGTTCTTCCAAGGCTTAAAACTAGCATTGGACCTACCTATGAAACAGAAACAGACTCACAGACATAGAGAACAGACTCGTGGTTGCCAAGGGGAAGGGGAAGTGGGGGAGGGAAGGGTTGGGAGTTTGGGATTAGCAGGTGCAAACTATTATATATAGAATGGATAAACAGCAAGGTCCTACTGTATAGCACAGGAAACTACATTCAATATCCTGTGATAAACCCCAATGGAAAAGAATATTTTAAAAATGTATACATATGTATAACTGAATCACTTTGCTGTACAACAGAAATTAACACAACATTGTAACTCAACGATACGTCAGTTAAAAAAAAAGAAAAAAAAAAGCTACCTTTGGGTCCCCCCCACCGAGGTCAAAGTCGGGGCTTTGGGATCTGCCGTGCCCCAAACATTCCCTGTGAGTCGGGGCTGCAGGCAGCAGAAAACCAACCTAAAGTAGCTCTGGCCCAAAAGGATATTTGCTGGGAGAGTTTTGGAGTGAGGGCAGCTCATGACACCAGAGACATCAGTGTGGGACCCAGGGATGCTTGGGGACCCCTCACCACCAGGATTCCCTCCCTCTGTGGGCCTCCTCATCTGGCTCCCCTACCCCGTGCCCAGCTTTCTCAGGCCACCTCAGAGTCTCATCCTCCTGTGTCCATGCCCCACAAGTGCATGAACAATTCCCTTCTTTCTCGACTCCCCCGATGGAACAAGCATGTGAAACCTGGTGGCAGACTTCTCTGTACGTCAGACACTGCGCTCAGCATCTGACTGAGTTCTCACAGTGAGCCCTGTGGGAGCATTAAGGAGGATGGCTCTGAGGCTCAGAGAGGTGAAGGCACTGCCGCAAGGTCACACAGCACCGGGGAGGCAGGGTTGGCTGGGACCCGGGTCTGCAGGACTCTCTACTTTCAACCATGCTGGCTGCGCTCCCTGAGCCCAGGACACGTGTAATTACTGAGAAGGAAACCGAGCAGCTGCCTGTCTGCCTGAGAGCTGGGCCTGGTGAATCAGCTCTGGACAGGACACATGACTTCAAATTTCTATCAGCTGCAAGGAAAAGAAACTCACTGGACCTAAGTCACATTGGGGAGGTTACGGTCAGGGTTGAGAGATCATCTGTACAGCCTGGAGTGGAGAGGCCTGAAACTGGGGACCAGGAGCTGTCAGGGACACAGGGTGTTTGCCTGTCTAAGGGCCGCCTGTCCATCCTCCAGGGTCCCTGGCCCCCTCTCTGCGTCCACCAGATACCGCAACCTTCTCCCCTTCACTCCCTCTGCACTGCCCGGCCTGCAGCTTTGGGCCAATGAAACTGGCCTTTTGTTTCAGCTACTTGCAGCCAATCAGCTGCCGCTTCTGTATCCCTGAGCTGGGGCTCTTGGCAGAGAACCACGCTGGTCACTGGCCTCTCAGCAGGGCCACCTGCATGTGCTACAGACTGAATGTTTGTGTCTCCCAGAATTCATGGTGGAATTCTAATGCCCAGCTGACGGTATTGGGAGGGGTCTTTGGGTTGATGAAGTCATGAGGGTGGAGCTCTCCTGATGGAATTAGTGCCCTTATAAAAGAGATCCTGGAGAGCTCCCTTGCCCCTTCCACCTGTTGTAACAGGGTAGAGTCAAATCTGACTACATGTTCCATCTGTTTCGTTTACTTTAACCTTTGCTTCCTGTTGCTTTTGTTAACTAAAAGGACACTGTCTATACACAATGGCCTGCCTCGGGGAGCCCTGTCCCTTTGCCTGATGTTCAACCAAAGTGCCTTTGCTCCAGGAAACATCCTGACCCTGTCCACCCGTGGATGACTGCAAGAAAGAAGAAATGAACACATCCCCTCCCCAAGGCTGGCCATTCCAGGGGACATGTGCAAAACTCATGGCCTTTTTACTTTACTTCCTCATCTCCTCCCCCTCTCTGTTCTGTAAAAGAAACTGGCATCTAGACCCTGAGAAGCTGGTTTATCGGAGACACTAGTCTGCTATCTTCTTGGTCTGCCGGCTTTCCCAATAAAGTTGGATTCCTTGTCTCAACACCTCATCTCTGATTCACTGGCCTCGGTAACATTGTGACGCAAAGCAAGAAGACACTGTCTATGAACCAGGAAGCAGGTCCTCATCAGACACTGAAACTGCCAGCACCTTGATCTTGGACTTCCAAAGTTTGATATTCGTTTTATTGGTTTCAAAGTGGAGAGCCTTGTATTCTCAAACATCCCCTCGTGTGACTTTTGGGAAGAAAGTAACGAGTCCTCGGCGTTAACGGGGTCGTTCTGGTGTTCTCATGGCACTGAGCCCAGAGGAGCATGAGAAAAACTGTATCATTAGTTGACAGGTCCCTCGCATGGCACGCGGACAGCTCTCGCTGGAGGATCCTGTCCCGCGTGTTGTTGGGGAGAGAGCAGAGTGCGTGGGTCCCAAAGGAAACACGGCGTCCCCGACAGTCACAGGTGGGCAAGATGAAGCAGAGGCCTGTCAGGGTTAGTGGTTCCGGCTCCGCCCTCTTCTCTCCTAGGGGTGCGGCCAGGACCCGCTGGCACAAAGAGATAAACCTCCCTGAAGACAAGCGAGATGCAGCCACGGGACCCACTGAGCTCCACAGGAGTGAGGCCCAAGGGGGACCCTGCAGGGAGCCTCACCGGGGTCAAAGGTCGGGGAGGGCTGGAGGCGAGTGGAAGTAAGGATGGTGACACCGGGGGTGTGGAGGGTGAGACCCCTCATAGCACCCTGTTTAAGGCGGGGGTCACCTGCCGGTCAGACGCAGAACCTCCTCCCTCATTTTTGTAGGGCCTGCCAGCTAAGAGTGGTTTTCACGTTGTTTGATGGTTGAAAAAAATAAAAAGAAAAATGCTCTTCTATGGCACATGAAAATTATCTGAAATTCCCATTTCAGAGCCCATGAATGCAGTTTCACTGGAACACAGTGATGGCCATGCCCTCAGGGGGGTTCAGGAAGCCTTCACCTGCAAGGGTGGCACCGGGTGGGTGCAGCAGAGATGTTTGCTCTCTGGTGCTTCACAGACACCGTTGTCACCCGTGGTTTAAGGCAAATTCTGGGGCCAGGTGGAGGGTTAGTGAGGGGTGGGCAGGGGACACGTGGAGATGGCTGTGGAGCCCGGTTGGATGGCCTTGGATGCTGGCCCAGGGTCACCCTGCAGTGGGACCCCTGCAGCTTGTGATCTGGGAGGCAGCTGGGAATGAATGAGTGTTTGGAATAAACAGATGTCTGATGGGGGCTGAGAGATGGGTGATGGGAAACCGTGTAGGAGGATCTGCCTTCCCTGTGAGCCCAGCCCACTTCCCTTTGCAGAAAGCATCCCTGCCAGCTGCTAACAGACACAGGACAAAGGCAGCTCGGCCTCCCAGCACCTGGCGCCTGCCCGGTTCACCTTGGCTGAACGAATGGGTGATCAAGTAAGGTTGGAGGCAGGAAGCGGCCTGAGCACGTGACCCGTTTATCCTGAGACCCCCCACAGATTCTGTTCTCCAGGGGCGGCCTTGTCACCTCTCATGGCCAATCCTGCCAAGGCAGCAGTGCTGCTTCTGTGACCTTAGGTGAAGGTCAGTGTGCCTCGCTGGAGGGAAGTTTCTGTCTCCACTGGCCTAGCCCCAGGCCGCATCTTCCTGCTCTCAGCCTCTCTCCCCAAACCCGGGCAGTTCCACGACCAACTAACCTGGTTCATTTACATCAGATAAATTAGGTTTCAGGGCCAGGAAGTGTGGGGCTGCATCGTGGGACCATGTCTCACTGCCGAATTCCCATTCCTGCGTTTTTCCGCTTTGTCTCTGACCCTTCTGATAGGTTCCCGGGCAGGAAGCTCAGGAAAGGCCAACACTGTTGTAGGTCTGCTGTGAAAGCCTCCTGCTCCACCCCCTTCTCTGCCCCTTCCTGGGGGCCTGGCTGCCTCCAAGAAGAAAGGGCTGAAATCTGATGCCTGGAAGGAGACTGGGGGGCATGTTGGCCTTCTCCTGTCTTTTCCAGACATGCAGAGGGAGGGGCAACCAGGAGGACAGTCATGGGGCAGGGAGAGGGAAGACCAGATGCTCCCCTAACAACACCTCCTTGACACCCTAGCGACTCCCACCTGAGGCCCCATCTGCAAACTCATCTTCGGTCCCATCCCGGTGGACAGCTGCCCAGGAGACATGGCTGGATGGATGAACCAACACAGGCAGTGATGGAGGTTCCCAGACCTTTGAGGTAGATGGGAGCATAAACATCCACTTGCCCCAATCTTTCCTTTAAAGATGAGAAGTGAACCAACAGGATGTGCATAGATAGACATGAGGGGAGGCTTATTATGTGGAACTGGTTCACGTGAGAGGGGGGCTAAGAAGTCCCACAATCTTCAGACTACAAGAAGGAGCCCCCAGAAAGCTGGGGGGTAGGTCCAGTCCAAGTCTGAAGGCTCAAGAACAGATGTCCAAGGGCAGGAAAGGATGGAGGTCCCATGTCGAGCAGAGCGAGCAAATCCACCCTTCCTCCACGTTCTGGTTCTGTTCAGGCCCTTGGTGGATTGGACAAGGCCCACCCCATGGTGAGGGTGGTCTTCTCTGAACCTACCCATTCAAACGCTCATCTCTTCTAGACATGTCCTCCAGACACTCCCAGAAATCGTGTTTGATCAGCTATTGGGTGCCCTTAGCACAGTCAAGTTGACACATAAGTTTAACCAACATCCTCAGCATCTCACTCCCGCCTTGCCTTTATAAGGTTGCTCCCTGAGGCCCTACCCTCCCCCACACACAGCTCTCCCCTCGTCCCCTCAGCCCTGGGCACTGGGTGTGGAGGTCCAACAAGCAGCACCCTCCCCAGACTCAGGGCTTCCACCCTCACCATCTAAGTACAAGGACCCAAGAACCTGCAGGTTGGTCCTCCCTTCCCCCTCCAATCTCCTGTCTTGTTTGTGAGTGTTTATTGAATTGATTTCTATTCATGCTTGACTAAGAGGGAAGCAGGATTAACTGTCAAAATGCAATTTTCATATAAAGCTACATAGTGAAGCAGGCACAGTTTCTATTACCCAGTTGGTAAATGAGCTCCGTCCTAGCAAAATGGCTTTCGGGGTGAAAGGGATCACCCACGTGGGGAGTGAGGCTGCCTCCACACCAGCCAGGATTTCAAAGGACCTCTCCACACCAGGCGCTGCTGTCTGATGTCAGGACCTGGCCTCACATGTGGGGAGAGGTGGCCATTCTCGCACAGGTGACAAAGCAGGGCCACCTCCCTGCTTGCCCCTGGGGCTCTGTCCTGAAGCCTGTGGTCTCCTCTTCGGGTGTCCAGAGCTGAAGGGCACAGGCATCTATCCTAGGTGGTCATTGCCTCTGGGAATGTGTCTGAAGCCAGGAGCTCTGAGATGGTGCAGGTCAAAGCTTCTGCTCTCCAGACAAGGGGTTAATGGGGTTCTCAAGGTCACATGGGGGCAGTTCCAGGGCCTGGGAGGCAGCACAGGCCTCCAGACTCTTGTCCACTTCCTCCAGGATGACTCCCAGCTCTACATGTCCCCCCAGTGGCCTCAGCAGCCCCAGAAGAGCTGCAGGTGAAATTCACCGCAGCTGGTCATTGGCCTTGAAATAGCTGTTTAGCCTCCAGAGAGGCCAGCCTTTCCATGTTACTGGTGAGGACACACCACCCTGGGATGCTCTGAGTGAATTATTTGTCTGTGAGTGTCTTACCTTGAAGGGCTCTGGGCTCTCCAGACATGAGCCATCACTGCTGCTTTTGTTTATCACGTTACAGGTGCCTGGATCTTGGAGGACATGTGCCCTGAAGGTGTCAACCACGGCAGGTGACCCCACAGTGGAGAACGGCCCCCAGGATGGGGAATAATGGGGAAGGTCACTGAGCGGCCCAAGCACAGAGTCCTGGGGAGAGAGCGGTGACCAGACCATAGGGTTAAAAGACAGAGTTTTCTCCATGGCCCCAGAGTGGCACCAAGCTTTCCACCCTCAGCCTCATGGTCTGCAAAAGCTCTGTTCACGACCTAAACCAGAACCCGTGAAGGTGACTTTATCCAGAAAAAGGGACTTTGCAGATGTAATTGAGGGAAGGATCTTGACGTGAGGTCATCCTGGATTTCCAGTGGGTCCTAAGTCCAATGACAACAGTCCTTATAAGGAGAGGAAAGGACAAAGAGACACAAGGAAGCCACCTGACCATGGGGACGGAGGTTGGAGGGAGATGACCACAAAGCAAGGAACCCCTGGAGCCCCTGGAGGCTGGAAGAGGAAGGAAGGATTTTCCCACAGAGGCTCCAGGGGGAGCCAGCCCTGCTACCACCTTGGTTTTGGACTTCTGGCCTCCAGACTGCTCAAGAGTAAGTGATGTTTTAAGACCCCACCCCACCCCGGTTTGTGGTGCTGTTTTACAGAAGATGCAGGGAACTCATACAGATCATATACACAGACCTGCACTCAAGGGACAGGTGCCAGAACCTGCCGCAGTCACTAGCTACAGTCTGCAGAGGGACGTTCCTCCCCTGGGCTGGGCTGGTTTTCACAGGTGTGAGAGTTATTACTGCTGTTCTCAGAGCCATCCTTTCCTCCTGGACACCAGCCAGAGTCCCCCATCCTGATCCCCACAGTCTTCTGTGTATGTCTTCCCTCTACCCCTTAATCCCCGTCTCAATACTTTGGGGCTGCTATAACAAAGTCCCAAAGATGGGGAGCTTATAAACCGCAGACCTTTATTTCTTAGTCTGGAGGCTGGAAGTCCAAGATCAAGGCAACCACAGGTTCAGTGTCTGGTGCGGCCTGGCTTCCTGGTTCATAGACGGTGTCTTCTCGCTATGTCCTCACGTGGAGGAAGGGAACTCTCTGAAGACCCTTTTTATAAGGGCACTAATCCCATTCATGAAGGCTCCACCCTTGTGACCTAATCACCTCCCAAAGGCCCTGCCTCCTAACACCATCACATAGGGGTTTAGGCTTCACCATGTATATTCTGGGGGGACACAAACATTCAGTCCATAACCATCCCCAAACCCTTATCCAGCCAAACAACTAAAGTTCTCTAAACACCTCCACCCTCTTCCTTCCACGATCTCCATTTATCCACAGCAGAGGTTGACACACTTTTTCTGTAAATGGCCCAATAGAAAATATTTATTAGTAGATATAGTCAATATTTCAGGCTGTGTAGGCTGTGTGGTCTGTCCCAGCTGCTCTGCAGTCACGGGGAAAATGGCCAGAGACTCTGGGTACGTGAATGCACACGGCTGAGCACCAGTAAAACTGTGTGAGGGACGCTGAAATGCATACCTCATGTCATTTGCACATGTCACAAAATAGTATCCTTCTTTTAATTTTTCCCCACGCATCTGAAAACGTCAAAGCCACTCTTGACTCACGGGCTATACAGACACGGGCAGGGGTTGGATTTGGTGGTAACCATGGTTTGCAGACCCCTGAGCCATGGAAATCGGAAGAGGAGCGTGACCGCAGAGGAGGGGACAGCCGTGTGACCTTGGGCAGAGCTCAGGTGGGACACCTCACGTTACCCTCTTGGCTGGGCACAGTACCAGACACCAGTGGCCGAAGCCAGCTGTCCTTCCTGAGAAAACTCGGCTGTTTCTGGTGGGTGAGCTCAGAGTCCCCCAGCCCCGCCGGTGCTCACACATGCCTCAGCCTTACACACGGAATATTTTTAACGTTAAAGAATTTAGTAAGAAACAGCTTGAGACAGATTTGAAAGAGCTTTGGATGGAAAAATTGGGCATATTAATTGCCACCTCTGGTGCGCTGCTTTTTTTCTCTCCATTCACAGTCAAAAGCCTTGCTGTGTTGAAATGCTGTGTTTTTCCCACGCAAGGCTGTGGATACCTTCCCTGGCTCAGTACACGGTCTGATGGCTGGGAGTCAAGTGCAGGCTGGTTGATGAAGATGCCCCAGGGCTCCCGCACTGCCTGCCCCATGCATGTTTTGGCTGCAGGGCACATGTCTGGGGTGACGGGGAGGGCAGTGGTTCACCGGGCCAGTAAGGAAGAAGCCAGCCATCTGCTGTCCCTGAGCCAGGTGAGGGCAGAGGGCAGGATGCTGGGGCAGTGGTGCCTGTGGGTACATGAGATGCTGGCACAGTACTGCAGGGGCTGGGTTTGGTGACCAGAGGGAGGATGTTCCATGGGACATCCCTCAGCAAACACCATTTCTCCAGCAAAGCACAAGACCATCGGAAGCAGGGGCCTTCATCTACTGAGGCTTTTTATTTGCAAACAGCCAGTTCACAGTGAAACTAAATTGCCAAACATGAGGCATTACAGTCAGCCCTCTCCAGACAGGCTGAGTACCTGTTCATCTGCCCTAAGCGAGATGGTTAGACACAGCCCGACATACAAGGAGGACAGATGCTAAGAAAGACATCTAACAGGATGGGGTGGATCTGAGGAGCAAGAAAGACCAGGGTAGATATTCTAAAGCCTTTAGCCAACAAGGCATTGATCATTCATCCTGAGAACAACAGTGATTCCATCAAGGTGAAGTGTGTGTCTGCCTAAAATGCATTAATGCATCAGACCCCCGACCCCTACCAAGGATGGGCGACAGGCAGCCCCGTTGTGGACAGTTTGATATGTTTACATAAGTCCTCAACTCAAGGGAGATGATTGATCAAGCGCGCATGAAGCAGAGGGTTAATTCCTGCAGGCTGCCCACTTGTGATTCCCTTAAATCATCGTCACTTTGCAGTGTTTAACCCGGATGCTGACCCTGCTGTGGCAGCTATCTGAAGGAGCAAGTGCTGAACAGGGGACAGCTGCCCCGCCTGGGTCCCCTGGGAAATCCAAGGTCTGTCCCTGACAGCCGGAGCTGGGCAGCCGCAAGGAGCACGGCTGCTCACCGCCAACACAACCGACAGGTCCCTGAAGCTCTGCAAACGCTCAGGTCACAGGTGACCCTCCCGGAGCACAGTGTCTTGGCTTGCAAGGGCTCTCTGACATCCGAGGGGACAGGCCACTGGGATAAATCATCACCAGGCGGGGTGCATTTGATGGCTCCCTCACATCAGGTGGCTCTCAGGGGCTGATCTTGTCTTCTGAGGCCAAGATCACCCAGATCCCCAGAGTTGGAAGCCCTCAAAGAATCCTCCTGGGAAAAGCAGTGGGAAGAGAAAGGGCAGGGTGTGACAAATTCCACCAACATCAGCTGCAAGGGGCACCGTCTCCCCAGCCTGGGCTTGCCCAATCTGGCTGGAATCACCTCACACACAATCCCAAGCTTGTCCCACACATTCTGGCTCTCTTTCTCAACCCAGCTCCCCTAGAGCTTCAGAAACTCCCTCAACTTCCTGTCCAGGCTTGTGTCTGAATTCTTCCCCTGAGGGACCCACAGTCTGCACTGTTCCCTTCACACAGCTCTCTTCGCCCTCAAAGGTTCCTTCGCGTCTGTGTGTGGGTCTTCCAGGAAGGCTTTCTGACCCTGCATCAAAGGCACAATCAGCCCCGCTCACACCGAGGATGGCACTGGGTCACCGAGGCACTTCAATCCCGTGGGGCGAGCAGTGTCATCCCTGTGTGGGTCTCCAGGCTCTGTGGGATCCGGGACAGCTGCTTCTAATTGTTTGAACTCCCCACCCTACTAGCTTGCTAATAACTCTTCTCCTGGGTCATCATTGTAGGATGTGAACAGCCTATTCTGGGCTGAAAGAAAGTGAAGTCTTTGGGAAATAGAGAAATAGAAGATCCAGGAAAACTTTTTTTCAATGTTTTCTCTTTGGAGGAAAGAAAGGTTACAAGGAAGAACACAAAATTAATTTGGAAGGAGTTTCCAATTAGGGATATGAAAATGAGGCATCATCTGCAAAGTACCAGGTTGTTCTAGGGGGGCAGTCAGCATGGTTTCCCACCACATCCCAAGTGCTCTGGCTGGGGGAGCACCCCTGAGGCTCTCTGCACAAGGCCCTCAGACCAGGCAGCTCTGGGGGCAGGTGGTCTGGCCCTGCGGCATCAGCACAGGGCTGGGGTTAGGTGGACAGACAAGGCTTGTCCAAGAGGCTGGTCACAGCCTTCCCGACATGGGCTACCCAAGGAAGGCCACAGGCGCAAGTGGTGGGCACATGGACAGACCATCAGCCCCAAGTTTCCTATCATATGATCCGATCTGCACAGGAATTCGGGGGCTGCCAAGTGTCTGGCTGGCCTTGGGGCTGTTCTCCACCTGGCTGAAATTTACTGAGCAGAACACATCTTTGTGGGACTGGAAGGGGAGTGTGTCCCCCCCAAAAGATATATGGAAGTCCTGGGTATCTCACAACGTGACCCTATTTGGAGATAAGGTCTTTACAGAGGTTATCACATTAAATGGGGTCACTAGGCTGGACCCTAATCCAACATGATGGCGTCTGCATGAAAAGGGGCAATTTGGACACAGACATGTGCAGAGGGAAGACGGTGTGAAGACAGAGGTAGAAGATGGACATGACTGGAGTGATGCAGCTACAAGCCGAGGGATGCTGAGGGTCACTGCTAACACCCAGAGCAGTTAGGAAGGATCTTCCCCAAGAGTCTCCAGACGGAGTGGCCCTGCCCACACCTTGATTTCAGACTTCCAGCCTCTGGAAACCACAAGAGAATAAACCTCTGTTGTTTGAAACCACTCAGCTTGCGGTATTTCGTTACTACAGCTTAAGGAAAGGAATACAGGTTAGGTTAGAGGGACGGATCAGACCCTGGTCCCAAACAAACAGCTGGTGTCTGGGAGGGGGTGAAAATCCAGAGAGCCTAGAAGGGAGGGTCTCTGAGGAGGACCTGGGGAAGGGATGGCTCAGAGGATGAGCCCCAGCGCTGAGATCGCTGTGTGGAACAGAGCGACCTTTTTCTGTCGAGCCCCTGGGGCTGCTCCAGAGAAGGCAGAGCACGGGAAGTGCGCCTGCACCAGGACCACCGGCGAACCTCAGGCTGGCAACCCCCGGGGTCACAGGATGCTTGTCCTAACTAACCTTCACCGAGGCCTCGAATGGCCACACCGCCTCCAGTTCTAACTCGCTGTTGATCCTGACAACACCCCAAAGGGTGACCTGCTCCAAATCAGAGATTGACTTTCTCTAAGTACAATGAAAAATGAAATCACCAACATGTATTACATTTAATTCTGGCACATTTCACTCTCCTCCCCCTGCTGCTGCTCCTCCACCATATGCTTTCCTGTGAAGCGATCTCAGTCAGATGACCATGGACAGGTCCTTTTTACAAAGGTCATCATTTCCTGTTAAGGCAACTTTCATCAGCTGATTTTATGGGTGTTTTCCTCCTGCTGGAGCAGGTCAGCATTAGGGTGGGCTTGTCCCACGTTGGGAGAGGGGAAGGAGGTTTGTGTGTGCCCTGGACCGAGGACTCCATCAGGTATGAGCCCAGGGTGCGTGGCCGGGACCGTCTCAGTTCTAACACTGAAAGTCCTGCTTCCCAGGTAACCCTCAGAACTCAGCACATAGGGACCATTGGTCCCCCAGCTAGGATCACCTCTGCCTCCCCTGTGCACCCAGCCCCCTCCATCCCCACCATGCACATGAGGCCTTGCTCACCCATCATTCTCAAAGTTTGGTGACTCAGCCCTGAAGCCATCTCCTGCCAATGAATTCTGCAGCTTGTCAGACATGAAGGAACTGTGATTCTTTGTGCCAGCACAACACAAAAGAATCCTGAAACCCATTTGTGACAAGAATTTTAAATTCATTTGTGAATCTTTTGATCAAAACCTACACGTCAGATGGCTTTGTATTGATGAGCTCCTGAAGGTCCAAGCAAAGGCTATCTTATTCTGAAGCATCAGTATTCAGTCAGGCCTCTTTTGTTAGCAACTGATTTGCATTGAAAAATTGGCAGGTTTTTGGAAGGACACACTTCAGGAGTATATCAGTGTCACTTATGGCGGGAGAAAAAAAGCTCCAGGCTTGTTTTTGCTAATCAGCTTATTTTGAGTAAACTAAGCTATGACCTGGATCAAAAACTAGAGTTGCCTTTTGGTTATAAAATGCCACAAGTCTTGCTAGATAGCATAGTCCACTGTCCCAGGCTGTAGTGAAGTTCCTATAGGCTGTGCTAATTGGGCTTTTTTGTCTATGAGGGACAGACATCCAACTAGCTTACGCAAGAAAGGGGCATCATTGGTTCATTCATTCATTCACTTGACATGTAATCACTGAGGTCCCACTATATGCCAGGCAAACTTCTTGCACAGCAGATGGAGGTAAACCAACTCAAGACCTGCCTTCCTGGAGTTCACATGTGCATTTACAGTCTCATTATGGAAAATCCCGACCCAGTGGGTCAGGGGTTGAAATAGTATCAGAACACTCTGAAGTTTTCCTTTTCTCCCAATGATTCACACAAAATCACTGGACTGGGGTGTCATGGGGGCTACTTGGGTTTCAGGCCAACCCTGTATCCATCATGGTGACCGGGAGGTGGATAAGAGGGAAAAACGCTCTGATTGGCCAACTTGGATGATGTTTCCACCCCAAAACCAATCCCCATGGCTTGCAGGCAGTGAGGGAGGAAGATGCCAAAGGAATAAGCCAACTGGTCTGGACTGGCTCAATTGTCTATGCCTGAAACTCAAGGTTGAACCTATCTACTTAAGCCCATGGATCAAAGGATTGAGTGGAGGTGAGTAGGCTTCCCAAGAAAAATATGGATGAGTTACCAGCAAAAGGAGGTTAGGATGTCGGCAGAAAAATCAGCAGACCACCTGTTGTAATGCTTAATTTTACATGTCAACTTGGCTAGGACATGGTGCCCTGTTGCTTAGTCAAAACCAGTCTGGGGCTTCCCTGGTGGCACAGTGGTTGAGAATCTGCCTGCCAATGCAGGGGACACGGGTTTGATCCTCGTCCGGGAAGATCCCACATGCTGCAGAGCAACTAAGCCCATGCACCACAACTACTGAGCCTGGGCTCTAGAGCCTGTGAGCCACAACTACTGAGCCCACATGCCACAACTACTGAAGCCCACGTGCCTAGAGCCCGTGCTCTGCAACAAGAGAAGCCACCACAATGAGAAGCCTGCGTGCTGCAGTGAAGAGTGATCCCTGCTCGCCGCAACTAGAGAAAGCCCGCATGCGTCAATGAAGACCCAATACAGCAAAAAACAAACAAACAAATAAAGAAATAAATTTATAAAAATAAACAGTCTGGATGTGGCTATGAAGATATCTTTTAGATGAACTTAACATTTATATCTGTAGACGCTGAGTAAAGCAGACTGTCTCCACTGGGTGGGTCTCACCCAGTCAGAGGAAGGCTTTAAGAGGGAAGACTGAGATTCCCCCAAAGAGGAAAGGATTCTGCAAACCCACTGCCTTTGGACTCAAGTCTGCAACAAGAACTCTTCCCTGGGTCTCTATCCCCGCAGACTTGCCAGCCCTGCAATAATGTGAGTTAGTTCCTTAAAATAAGCCTGTCTCTCTGTGATAGATGATAGTTGATGGATAGATAGAAACATAGATAGATAGATAGATAATACATAGAAACATAGATAGATGGATGATAGATAGATGAGAGGTAGATAGATGATAGATGATAGATAGATGATAAGTAGATCTCTATCTCTATTTTGATCTATCTATCCTTTTCGATATCTACACACACCCTCTTGGTTCTGTTTCTCTGGAGAACTCTGACACCCCTACAAGGGTCATGGGGGGAATGAAGGAGCATACCATATCACACACATTCTGGTCTTTGACTGGACACCACATTTGGTGAATCTTAAATACCTGGTGGCAGGGCCACCATATCAGGCCACTCAGGGCATAGACTGCCCAAGTACACTTAGATTACAATATTAACAATGCCCCATGCAGCTGTGCTGTGTAAAAATCCCGTCTGCTTCTGACATCAGAGATACAACTTTGTGGGTTCATACAACCCCATATACCCTTCCAGGGTAATCTTGCCACAGGCCCTTAGCTTGTGCTATATCTTATTCAATCTTGCTGCTATGACCAATTAGAATGGAAACAATTTACTGCTTAAATAATTTATCCAGAGATACACCAGCTAATAAAGAACATTGATTTTAGAAGCCAAAGTCAATATGAGGTTAGGGAAATGTTCGCCTATTTACATGTTCCTGTCTCCTGAGAATTTCTGTCACTTTAATTGCTGAGAAAATTAGCCAGGCAACTTGACTGAAAAGTCTTCTTTCATTTGTTATTCTTTGGGTGTCGTTGCAACTGTACTTCTGAAATTGGAAGGGGTAAAGGTGTGGGAATTTCATTAGCAATTTATCAATAAAAATGAAGATTTCTTTCCTCAGGTGCTCATTCTACGAGATTACTTGCTAGTTTGAGGGTGAAATGGCCTGAATAAGTGAGGGTCTAAATAGGAGGCTATTTGCCTGGATCATATTCAGGCCTGAGTAATGATCTGACTTGAGTATTCAGACTGTGTCTCAGTGTATCTGCTTCATAATGAAGACTCATTTGTAATTGGAAGCAATGATTTTCCCATAGACAATTAATGTAATAAGGTATCCCAAAACAATTTTTTCCCCTTTGAATATCTCCCTTGTAATTTGGTTCATCTAGTTCATTTCCTTACTAAGCCCATTGGTCACAGATAATGAAAAGGTGAATTTCAGCCCACCCAGGAGGAATTCACAATGCTTTGGTGATGGAGGCTTCCCCGTATTGAGGTCCACCTGACTCTGGAAAGCCTACAGGTGTCAGGGTAAAGGGACTCAACCATTGCATCATCCAGAACAGAAATTCCCAACTTTAGCATAAAGCAGCATCACCTGGAGGCTTGTTCAAGCCGATTGCCAGTGTCCTAACCCAGAGCATCAGGGTCAGCAGTTGGGATGGAGCCTGATGAGAATTTGCATTTCCGACAAGTTCCCAGGTGATCTGGAGGCTGCTGGCCCCAGACCCCACTCTGAGAACCACTGGTCTGGAACTCACAAATTCTTCAAAGACGAACTGATGAAAAGTCATTACCTGAATGGGTCCATGTTAACCAATCACAGTGACTGACTGAGGTCTGTCAGTACTTAACCCCACACAGGTGAAAGACAGTTTAGAGAATCGCCCTGAGCTTTACTATGTGTTATTTCATCCCTTTTCTTCCTCTTCCACGTCCTGGCATGTTCAGAAAAGTTGATAAGTGGTTCTTTGTGCCTTGGTCCTTCATCAAGGTGGAAACACTGAATTGGTGAAATGGACACAATGTTTACCCTTCAGACCATTTCCCTTTCTCCTCTGCATCCAGCTCCCATCCAGCCACTGTCAACATTCTGGAATAGAAAGCAGCTCACAGAGAGCAGCTGTCAGGGCCATGGTGCCCTCAGGGACCCTAAAGCGGGGGCACGGAGCACGTTCACAGTGGGCAGAGGACAGCACACCAAATGCCATCCACTGTGGCTGGAAATTTAGGTTGATGATGATCGTGACGAGGATGATAATGATAATGGTGGTGGTCATGACAGCACAGATTAAAATAGATCGGCACAGGCATCGGGGCTGTGAGGACTGGATTAAAATGTTTGTTCTGATTGGTCCTGAGCCCAAGGGGCAGAGCATTGCCAAACGTTCTCACAGAGAAAATGATGACTTTCAAAATGAGCCCCCGTGTTTACCTGACTCTTGTTCACACAAGTGGTGACTGGTTGTGCAGTGAAGCAAAGGAACCTCATCCGATGACGGGGCTGCACCCGGACTCTTGGGGCAGTGACTCTGAGGTGTGTGAGTCCAAGGAGCTCCCCCTGGCTTCAGCGAGAATGGAGCCGGGAAGAAGGTGGTCTCCAGGTGGGTGCCATTCAAAGGGCCGCCTGGGACTCTGCTCAGGCATGGAGAGGGCGGAGCCAAGGACGTTCTCGCTGTTGATTCTTGGTCTCTCTGCCTGCGTTCCTGACCGTGGGGCCAGGTGTGTTTCAACTTTCTGGGCCACGATGTCATCGTCCCCAAAGTGGGACAGGCTTTGTGCTCTCCACCCCTGGCCTGCCCCACCACCAAGAGAACATGGTGAGAAATGAAGAGAACTCAGTTCGGCCAGGGGAGTGCGGTGTAAATCTAGCCAGGTCGGGGGCAACGTGAGCAGGAGGTGATGAAGACAAAGAGGACACAGTACAGGCCTGAGGAAATGGACAGGTCACTGGGGCCATGACAGGCCATGCTGAACTCTGGCTGTGACGCCGCTCTAGTCCCTTGCTCCTCAGCTGGGCCTTGGGCCAGCGGCATCACAGCACCTGGAATTTGGTTAGCAATGCTGACTAGGAGATCAGGACCACCCCAGATCTCCTGGCTCAGAATCCACATTGTCACTGGATCCCCGTGATTCCCAGGCACGTGGAAGTGTGCGAAGCTCCCAGTAGGAGCTGTAACTTCACCCCAACTGAGTTGGATGGACTAAGTGGTTGGATTGATGGGCTGGTGGCCACTCTATCTGGCTTTAATCGAGTGTTGCTTGGTGTCAAGCACCCTCCCAGCGTGCGGGATGCCAACCCACGTCAAGACAGGTGTGAACTAAAATACGGCTACCATATCAGTAAACAAAGGATGTTGCGGCCATCAAACCACCACATTACATCCTCCACCACGGTACACCCTGAGGAGACTCCAGATGAGAAAACACAAGATACTGGCTCTGGAGAGCTGAGGTACATATCAAAGGAACGATTCCAGTGAGCCCAGACTCTTGCATCTTCCCATATATAACAAAGCGCTCAATTCCTTAACTTGAGATGTCTGGTTTTCTTTTATTAAAATAACCTTTTCATGTTCTGACTACCTGGTCTTTGTTGCAAAAACCCCTATATATCCTGGCTCCCCCCTTGCCTCTTCAGAACAGTTTCTCGGTGTTATCTGAGATGTTGTATCTCAGGCCTGAAGTCCTCAGAATGTCCGCTGAATAAAACACAACTCTCAACTTTTAGGTTGTGCATGTTTGTTTTTCAATCGACACAGGGCAGGTGCCGAAAACACAGAGCCTGCACTCTGGGCTTGGTTGGGCAGAAAACTGGTGGGTGGGCCAATACACCCACACATTTCAGAGTCTAATAAGTGCAAGGAAGTGAGCATAGAGAGTATTGACATGGAGAGCAACTCGGAGGGGCTGGGGGAGGCTGCTTTGGACAGGGCGGTCTCAGGGCAGGTGTTGATTGGACCCCGCCTGCTCTTGAGTATCGCTCCCCATCAATGCCCAGAGCATCAGCTCTTGCATCTCTAGCCCTTGTATTCTCATGCTCAGCCGTATTCTGCCTGGAGTGCCTTCCCTCCCCACCCAAGCTAACAGAATAACACGCATCCTCTAAAAACTGGCTCAGACCCACCTCCTTTAGGAAGTCTCTCCGGAACTGCTCCAGTGACTCTCAAATTGATTCCAATTACTTTCTTAGGCCAGGGGTTCAGAAAACCATGACCCACAGACCAGCTGTCTGGTTTTGTAGATAACGTTTTATTGGAACACAGCCACAGCCATCCACATACGTATCACCTGTGCTTTTTGCACATGGCAACAGAGTGGAGTGAGGGTGACAGAGACTGTCTGGCTGATGAAGATGTAAATATTTACTATGTGGCCTATCAATGAAAAAAAATATTGCTGCCATATCAGTAAACAAAGGATATTGCATCCATTAAGCCATCACATTACAGCTGCCTGATGGTGAGCATTGAGGGAACTCAAGATATAAACAAGATGCCAGCCATCAAGTCATCAGCCAAAACAGCCACCATCCCCTCCTCCTGAGGGTGCACCCTGAGGAGACTCAGGATGTGAAAGCACAGGATACTGTCCCCATGTGGCTGAGGTGCATATCAAAGGAACAATTTCAGTGAGCCCAGACTCTTGCATCTTCCCATACAGAGAAAAGCGCTCAATTCCTTAACTTGAGATGTCTGGTTTTCTTCAATTAACAGTAATTTTTTGATGTTCTGACTACCTGGTCTTTGCTGCAAAAACTTCTATATATCCTGGCTCCTTCCTTACCTCTTCACAGTAGTCCCTCTGAGCTGTCTGAAATGCTGTGTCCCGGGCTTACGTCCTCAGTTTGGTCTGCCAAATAAAACATAATTCTCAACTTTAAGTTGTGCATTTTTTTTCAGTCAACAGGCCCTTTACAGAGAAAGTGTGCTGCCCTGTCCTAGACAACTCTAGCCCCTAGCACACAGGACAAGTGTTGTGAGTGGGCTGTTGTGATTCCTGGGCCCACTGTCTCCTCCATGCAGACCTGTGCTCCTTGGAGCAGGGAGCATGTCTTGTTATCCCTGAGGGCCCATGCTGCATGGGGCATCCAAGGGACCTGATCAAATGTTTGCTGATCTCAAGCTTGATACTCAGACAGGTACCCCATGCCCAGTGTCCCACAGCACCAGGAAAGGCTGTTCTCTTCCTGATGAATTGTCTGACACTACAGAAGGCTCTGCAGAGACAGCCCTAATGTGTGGCCACTACATGGGGGATTCGGCCCTATTTGATGATGGAATCTGAACGAGGCCAGCACCCTGAAGCCAGGGTGATCACTAGGACTGGGGTGAATGTAGAATTTGTCAATCCAAGCCCATCCATTTACCTAAGAATATGGTGACACGTGATATGTTAGACATGCCTCAGGAATTGGCAGTGAAACCAAAGATGTTGAAAATACTGATTGATCTTACAGCCAGGTTTCTTTATTCACAGTAGTTATTTAAAAAGTCACCATGAATAATGAATTGGTGAATACAGACCATGGCTCCTAGGAGAAATACAAGGTTAGGTTCCTAAGAGTCTCTGGTCCCAACATTTTTATCAACCAGTCGATACATAGCCCTGTTGTATATGTGCCTCAGTTTAAAACTACTTAATTGAATACACATTGTTGGTTCACTGTCACAGACAACAGTGCTGTAACCCGTGCCTGCTAAAGCTCATCTCACACACGTAATTTCTCCCTGAGGTACATCACAGCCTCCTTGTACTTCTACTTGGGCAGCACTTCAGTGCTACATGTAGGGGTCACTTTAAATAGCAACACCACCAATGAAAGTTCAAAAATGCAGAAAACAGTACACTGAATAGAACACAAAAGGGATAATTAGAGTCTGAGTGCTGGAGCCAGAAGGCAGAGCATCCGGGCCCACCTCTGCTGGACACAAGCATGGATCTAGGTTCAAAAATGTCTGCCTCGACATGGAAACAACCTAGGTGTCCATCAACAGAGGAGTGGATAAAGAAGATGTGACATATATATATAATGGAATATTACTCAGCCATAAAAAGAATGAATTTTTTCCATCTGCAGCAACATGGATGGACTTGGAGGGCATTATGTTTAGTGAAATAAGTCAGACAGAGAAAGACAAATATCATATGATATCACTTGTATGTGGAATCTAAAAAAAATGATACAAATGAACTTATTTACAAAACAGAAACAGACTCACAGACTTAGGAAACAAACTTATGGTTACCAAAGGGGAAAGGTGGGGATGGATAAATTAGGAGGTGGGAATTAACATATACACACGACTATATACAAAATAGATAATCAACAAGGACCTACTGTAGAGCACAGGGAACTCTACTCAACACTCTGTAATAACCTATATGGGAAAAGAATCTGAAAAAGAATGGATATATGTATAGGTATAACTGAATCACTTTGCTGTACACCTGAAACTAACACAATATTGTAAATCAACTCGACTCCAATATAAAATAAAAAAATTAAAAACACAAGAAACTAGTGAATATAACAAAAAAAGAGCAGACACAGATACAGAGAACAAACTAGTGGTTCCCAGGGGAGGGGCAATATAGGGGTGGGGCAGTAGGAGGTACCAACTCTTAGGTGTAGGATAGGCTCAGGGATGTAGTCTACAACACGGGAAATAGAGCCGATATTTTGTAATAACTGTAAATGGAAAGTAACCTTTAAAATTGTATAAAAATAACAATGAAAAAAAATGTCTTCCCAATGCCTTTGGGGGAAACTTCCAGGCTGTCCATTAAAGCACATCCCATCCTATAACATGGGGGTGAAGCAAGGTTACTCATCACTGCAGCTTATTTACCAGTGACAGTTTTTAGAAACAATGCATTTAAAAACAGTGATGGCAAAGTTATTGCTAAGTAAAGGTCACAGTGCATCACGGACTGTGTTGTTAGTACCACAGTCCTGAGAGCTTGGAAGGTTGCCAAACCCCTGAATTTCAGGAGAGCAGTCACTGAGTCTCAGTCCTTGCTCCGAGTTTTTTCCATAATTCGGTTGTTTGGTTTTGCTCACATTGTAGCCTCCGATCTGCCACCCGGGATCAGCTCTAGCAGCAAAATAAATCCATGACAAAGTGGCTTATCCCCTCTACAAGGGAATTCAGCAGTTCCTACCAAAACCACATGGGTGGTTACCCTTTGAACCAGGAGTCCCTGTCCTAGAAACTTATCCTGACTATGCACTCAACAATGTCAAATAAACGTGCACAAGGTTCTCTGTGATGGCCCTGGCTATGACTGCAAAGTGTTGGAAACAACCTGAACGCTCACCTGTAGGACAGGTTGCATAAACTGAGGCATCCACAGGATGGAGGGGAGGCAACTGTGAAGAGGATAAATAAGGTGCCCGTGAATGAATATGGGGTGGGTTTCCGGGATGTACTCCTTAGCGTAAAAGAACCAGATGAGAGTCTATTGTACTCTTCTCATCCACATCGAGTCAGTTAAAGGAGGGGGTGTAACCAGAAATAGTAAAGCAGTGCCCAGGTGTCAATGGTTCCTGTCTAGGAGGACTGTGCTCTCCCTGGGGTCTCAGGGGGGCTGCCCCTGAGACAGTGGATTCTTCCAAGCACGATTGGTACACCAGGGCTGTGAACCCGGAAAAGGAGTTGAGGCCGCAGGTGAGAAAAGCAGGTCCAAGGTCTTCCTTCCGTAGAGCCTCTGGGGACCATTTTCCGGGCACACCTGGGGCACCCTGTGAGCATCTGATTCCAGGAGAGCATGAAAGGTGAGTTCAGACGTGACCACAGGCTGGGAGGCAGTCCTCTCTGGCTTAGACTCTGAAAAGGGCTTACGGCCAAGACAGAAAGTTGAGAAATTAATTAAAACTCTTGTGCCCTTTCGGCTGCCACCTCAGAGAGCAGAGAGCCTCGTTTCTCTTGTTTAATAAGCAAGTGGCTGTGTTTACTGCCGCCGGCCAGCCCTTTGCAAACACCACCTCTTATTATTTCCCAAGCCTGGAGCCAGCTCTCCCCTGACTGATATGTCTGCACAGAAATGCAGTGACAGACACCTCTCCCCTTGAACCCTTCCTTGCCAAAGGGGCCTTGAAAGGTTGGGGCATCCCCCAGCCCCCCAGCCAGAGGGTCTCTCCGCTTCTCCCACCTCCAGGGGTGTCACACACTTAGAGCCTCACTCTCTGCCCACATACGTTGCTCTGTGTTAACACCCGAGCTCTGGTCTCCACAGTCACCTCTGCCTCGTGCATTGATCAGAAACGACTCCGAGGCGGGGGGTGGGGGGGCAGCCGCTGGAAGACAGTTCCTGCCTTTTTCTTTCCTGTTCTAAACTCATCTCAAAATGGAAGAAATAAGCCCTTTTGGAGGTATAGGGTAGGGAACAGGGTGCAGGGGATGGTGGAGAATCTGGAGTCAACATAAGCTCCCTCTTCCTTAAGTGGAAAAGAGTAAGGTTGTGGGGAGTGAAATATGATTAAATTGTTGGCAGCCAAGGCCAGCCTCAGGCAAGCAGCGAAGCAGATCTGGGCCAGGCCAAATTCAAGGGTCTGGGGTCTGGGGGATGAGGGGATGCTGCCCGAGGGCATGATGGATAGAACAGATGCCAATTTTCCCAGCAGCAGAGGGGGATCCTCAGGAGGGTCCCAGGGACCAAAGCCCTCACCCGCGTCTCTGAGTTGGTGGACCCATTCCTACCAGAAGTCTTTGAGGAAGGTTCTGCTATGATTCACTTTTCCTTTTAGTAAAATAGTGGAATGTCGTGGGTCTGGAAATGACCTCTACCCTTGCACCCAAGCCTGACGTATGCATTGGCCCGCTTGTGCCTGGCAGCTTCCCGCATCCCCATTCCACCCAGCCCCTCCAGGGTTTGTGCCCCCAGCCCTTCCAGGGTTCATTCTCACTTGGGACCTCATTCCCTGGCCTCTGGAAGTGCCCAAAGGACTATTACCGAACCCTGAGTCTCAGCAAGTTTTCCTGAATAAAGAGGTGTCCCAGGGTCTTTTGGCTGGGAAGACCAGGAGAAGAGTGCAGGATAAAAAGACTCTTGGAAAAATAAGAAACTTGGAAATACATGCCCACAGAAGAGAGCGGAAGAGAGGAAGTCCCCTCTAAGCTTGTGGGTGGATGTCCTCTGCAGTCGAGCTGGAGATCTGGAAACTGGTATCACCCTCCCGTGCTCTGTGCCTCCTGGAATGTGGTCCATGGTCCTGATTTGCTTAAAGACACAGGGATTACATATGCAGATCACCCAAGATATCCCGAGGCTCTGATGCCCATAGGACCCCTTGACACCCACTGCTGTGTGGTTTGCATGTTGCTTGGGCACAGGGCACAGGTTGGCCTTCCCTCCTCGGGCCAGGACAGCATACCTGTTGCATCCTGTAGCCCAGCAGCATCGGACCTGAAGCTCTGGGCTCCTGAGCCATCCTTAAGGGCTCAGTCAAGAACTCAGCATGGATGAGAAAGAACGTCTGCAAAACTCCTAGCTATGGTTCAGTCTTGTTAGGGTTGCCCTTGTTAGGTTTTTAAGGAAGACCCATATAATTCTTCCGTAGTGGGAAAATACAGTTCTTAAGTAGGCGTGGGAAATCTCTGTATGACGTGCAGCCTTGTTGAAACCCATGCAAGTGTCTGCCCTTCTGGTGGTTTGCAGACCAGCAGGCAATTGCCTCTGCTATTGATTTCTCCCCACAAGGGCTGCTTTGGAGAGCCACATGCGCACAGTGAGAGCCATCAAAGATAGGTGAGAAGGTTGAGGATTTAAATCCCGAGTAGAACACTAAAGGCAGCTTCTGAGCAATTGTTGTGAAATTTGTAAGCAACAGTTGAAAATGGACATCTGTAAGTGTTTTTCAGAAAAGGGTTGTGGGGTAACACTGAATATAAACAGCCCAGCTGCACCAGACATTCTCATGCTTTTATTAGCACACTGCATATCTGGAAGTAGTTTTAAAAAATAACCTAAGAGTTCATAAGTCTGTTGGCTAGCAGAAGCTAGTCTTTGGTCCAAAGGTTATGATCAATCCAACATTCAGTAGGAAGTTCGTGAAATACCCTCCACGTGGAGTTAATATTTCATCTTGACTGGCTAAGTCAAGGGGAAATATTATGCTGATGAATTGGAAGGAATCTTGTGTGTCTTATTACTGGATCTCTTCACTAAAAACAGATGTGTGCAAGGAAAACAGGATGACATTTAAAACAATACTAGGAGCAATCTTGTAAACTTCTAGCATCCTGATAGCATCTCCATACGACAGAAAACACTAGAGCCACTCCTGGGGTCCCCTGGCAAAAATCCCAGCAGAAGGTAAATGTTCGGAAGCAGAAACTGGCTACAGGTCACAGCTCCAAGAAGTTGCAAGAGGTCTGATGTGACCACCCAACAGTATGACAAGGCCAATATCAAGCTGATAATATGTTATTGATCTGAGATGGATCAATTGGAGAACAACATTTGTTGGACCGGGCATGGGGCAGCCCTGTGGTCTTACACAAGGTTGCTCAGGAATGCTGCATGAGCCTTCTTGTCCATGCCTCCAGGAATCACATGTCTCAATAGGTTGAGGGTAATAATAGTGATGGAGAAAGTCCCTGTGATGGTTAATTTCCTGTGTCAACTTGGCTCGACCACAGCACACAGATATTTGGTCAAACAATATTCTAGATGTTTTGGGGTGAGATTAAACTTAAATCAGTAGACATTAAGTGAAGCAGATTACACTCCATAATGTGGGTGGGTCTCATCTAATCAGTTGAAGGCCTTAAGAAAAAAACTGAGATCGCCTGAGGGAGAGGGAATTCGACCTCCAGGCAGCTCTTGGACTTGAACTGCAACCTTCCCTGGGTCTCCAGCACACTGGCCTGCTTTACAGATTATGGGCTTGCCAGCCCCCACAGTGCTGTGAGCCAATTCCTTAAAATAAGACTCTTCTCTCTGTCTCTCTCCATCTCTCTGTCTCTGTCTGTCTCTCTGTCTGTCTTTATATAAATGTATATTATACACGCACACACACACACACACACACACACACACACATACTATACATTTTGTATTTCTGGAGAGCCCTGATAAACACTCTCCTAAGGCTTATAGGGGACTGAGCTGTGAAAACAAACCTCTCAAGGGAACACAGTTCCTGAAGTGCCCTCCTTCCTGGGGATCACATATAAGTGGACATATTGAGAGCTGTCATCAAGGTCTCTTCTTTGATTTCCTTGAGGGGCCCCATCGGTGTGCTTCATCTCTGCACAAGGACTCAGGGGTCCGCAATGGGACTTCCCACCAGATGGTGTGACAACAGCCTCCCCACTAGCTGGATGTTCTCAGACAAGGTGCTTGACCTCCCTCAGCCTTCATCTCTTTGTTTGTGGGAAAGAGATGATGAGGCTTCCTTCACGGGGCTCCTGTGATGTTTGCCCAAGATACCGAGCACAGCAAGCACTCTGTAACCCACGATGGTGGTGACGCTGTTGTTTCTGTTGGGTATTATTAAATTACCTCGCCAACGTCTAATCAAGTTGATTGCAATGTATCATTTCAGAGTTTTCTTGTTTAAAATAAAAATGAGGGCTCTTTAGGATAACTCTTCTGCAAGGTGTATCTGGGGGCTGCCTGGCTATTGGGGACGCCAGAGGGGCTGGCTGTTTGTGCCCAGATCATGGGTGCTAAATAAGCCCGGCCCCTGAAGAAGACACTCATTTAAAAACATCCTCTTTGTAAACTTCCCAGTATCTGTCATGGAGATGCCAAAGGCATCCACAGTAGAAACCAAACTGGGAAAGTAAAATGAATGTGAGAAAAGAAGGTGGAGGAGCTTAGAGACAGCTATGAGTAGTCCAATCCTTAAGTGCAAAATCAAACCCACAACTTTCAACTCCAACATGTCACAGCCAGAGCAGTCACGTGAGGGGCTGCAGAAAGAAACCCATAGAAGCTGCTGCAAATTGTATTCGCTCCTTCTTTAACCAGAAGAGTCTCATCTGTGAAGACAACAAACTCATTCACGGAGTGAGGAGCAGGGCTTGGAATGCAGGGTGTGGTCGAGCTATCTTTAACTCCTCATCTTGGACTGAAGCAGCGAGACAGGTGGCAGAATGCTGCGCCTCTTCACTTCTGCTCAACTGACCGTGGAGAAAAGGAAGGGACTAGAAAACACAGGCTGGGGCACTGTGGAGAGCACTCCTGGGGACAGAGTGTGCATGTCAGCCAGAGGCTGCCCAGAATAAGAGACCAGGCACAAGGGCAATGTTTAAAGGACATTTAAGTAGATTTGGGGTTCAAAAGGCGACATCCCAAACAAGGGGTTATGTTTGTGCCCCAAATCAATATGTTGGAATCCTAACCCCAAATGTGATGGTGTTAGGAGGTGGGGCTTCTGGGAGTTGATAAGGTCATGAGGGTGGAGCCTCATGAATGGGATTAGTGCCCTTATAAAGGGACCCCAGAGAGCTCCCTTGTCCTCTTCACCCCGTGACGACACAGCAAGAAGACGGCCATCTATGAACCAGGAGGTAGGTCCTCACCAGACACAGAATCTGCCAGTGCCTTCATTTTGGACTTCCAGCCTCCAGACTGTGAGCAATAAGTGTCTGTTGTTCATGTGCTGCCCAGTCTATGGTACTATTATTATAACAGCCTGAGCTAAGACACAAAGATAGATACCTCTAATACTGGTTTCATCCACTAGCTCAAGAATAATGTTCTCAAAAGTTAGAAAACCTTGAGATTAAATCTTGGTGCATCCAGACACCAGTTGTAGGCACATTACTTAGCTTCTCTGAGCCTCCGTTTCTTCTTCTGGAAAAAAAAAATCAGCAGATGATTTCTTACCCCATCAGGTTGTTGGGAAGAGTCAGCAGGAGCCCATGGGAAACACCTGGTGCAGCTTCCTGTTTAGAAAAGACCACTGCATATTAACACCAACCTTACTGATGATCTAATTATCAAATCTGGTGATTTTGAGCCTTGCTATATGCTGCCCTGAGGTCTATTCAGGGATTGCCTGAGGAAGAGGGGAGTTGAAGCCCCACCTCCCCCCACCATGAATTAGATCTCTAAGGGCTATTTATCTGTCATCTGTCTTTCATGTAAGGTTTTGTTTCAGGACACCTCTTGTGCCTACTTGACAGCCTCTCAGCTCACATAGGTGTTACCAGCTTTGCACAGGTGCTACCCTCCCTCAGAAAATTGACAGAAGTATAAAACTTTGGCAAAACACTTTGTGTGTTTGGCTGTGGAGAAACATTGCCTGTGGAAATTCAAAATAGTACAACCCCTATGAGAGAGAATGTGGCAGAATCTAGCAAAATCTTATATGCTTGTACCTTTGTCCGAAGAGTCTACTCCTAGGAGCTATTTCCAGAGGTGCCCTGGGAAAAACATGGAAAGGCACGTGCTTGGTCCTTTTCATTACAACACTACTCAAGAGAGAAGATGGTCACAGTCCAAATGCCCATTACTAGTGAATGGCCGAGGAAACCAGGGTGCACCTATGCAATGGATTATTTTGCAGCTGTAAAAAAGAATGAAGAATATTTCTTTGGGCTGGTTTGAAGCAATTCTAAGGTTCAGAGACAAGTGAAAACAGCAAGATGGTAAGTGAAAACAAAACAGTATATTTTCTTGTATTAAGAAATGTATATTTGCTTGTCAAAAGGAGGTGGAACTAACCAGAAAAACGGCAAAGTTAATACCATCTGAGCAACAAAATAATAATAATATTATATTATAACATAGAGAATAAAACATTGGTGTTATGAAAATTGGGATGCTGATTCAAACAAACAATTTCTAAAACAGGAAAAAAAAATGGAGACAACTGGGTAATTTGAACAATGATGGGATATTTGATGATATTATGGAATTATTGTTAAATTTTAGGTACGATGATGATATGATATTGCGGTTGTGTGTAACTTAAAGGAGCCCTTATCTTTTAGAGATAACAAGGTAAAATAATTACAGAAGAGGCAATATAATGCTTGATTTGCCCCCAAAATAACCCGAGGGAGGCAGGGATCATTGTAGCTGGATGATGGGGATGCAGTGTTGCTTATACTAGTCTTTCTCATTTTGTATAAGCTTGTCATTTTCCATAATAAAAGGATTTTATGTACCAATCTACCTTATTGATTACATACATTTAAGCCACATTCGAGGCATGGGGGCTTGTTCTACACATCCTGAACTGTTGGCTTCTGAAACAAGCTATGGAAACTTTCAATTATGTTGTCAAGCAAAATCGGCAATGGGGACACTTTTGCAGGTCCCCTTGCCCCACTACCATGTGGCTGACAGCACTGATGGGCAAAAACGTGGCCAGGGTGGATGTGTGAGCCCAGGGTGTGGTGGGCTTAGTCAGGAAGGGAAGGGAGAGCTTGTGCTCAGGTGGGCGGGTTTGTTCATGACTCTTGTTAATAAACACACAAAGTTCCAGGGGCTGACCAAGCAACGGGGCAAGAACCTGCTTTCAAGGAGCTTACACAGCAGAGAGGACAAAGGCTCTGCACATGATGCAAATAAACAAGACTCCAGCTAGTGATGTGTGGATCAAGATAAAAGATCAGACACAGTCACAGAGGTGTCTGTGGTCCTGAAAGGCCTCACTGAGGAAGGGATTCTTGAACTCAGCACAAACACAGGAAGGGACCAGCCCTGCAAAGATCTGCAGAAGAGGTTCTACCTCAACGGGTCCAGCTCCCCCCAGGCTCTTCCGGGTTCACTGGGCTCCAGCCATGCTGGCCGCCTTCCAGGTGGCCCATAAACACGCTTGGCCTGAGCAGGGTTCCAGACTCAGCCTCTGCTGCTCTCCTTCCCTGCAGTGCCTTTGCCATGTGTCTGGAGGACTCATCCCCTGCTTTCTGAAGCTCTGCTCAATGGCCACATCATCATAGGAGTCTTCCTGCTGGAATTCCTTGAGGTCTCACTTCCTCTTCCCCTTGCTTGGATTTATTTTCTCCACAGTATTTCCCATCATCTGAAATATCATACATTTACTTTTTGGCTTATTGTTCCCTTCTTGCCAGGAGAATATCAGCTCCAGGAGGACAAGGATTGAGTCTGTTTTGGACACTTGTGTAGTCCCAGCCCCTGGAATGGTACGGCATATAGTGGGTACTCATACTTGTTTCTTGGACAAATAAACAAATATAAGAATGCTGTACAAAAAAACTACTTCAATACCATATACCAGCCCTGAAAATGAAATATAAATTATACTTTTGTTGCTTTTGTAAGTGGAAACTGAAAGAAAACCCCAACAAGAATACATCTAATAGAAGATATGAAGGAATTTTGTGGAGAAAATTACAAAAGATTTATTTTAAAATGCTATAAAAATATAATCAATGCATCATGTTCTATAAAAATAAAAATTATCTTCAAATTAATCCATGATGTCACACAATTCCAATAAAAATTCCAATCCTTCGTAATGAGTAAATTGATGAGCTGATTCTACAACATAAATGTAAAAGCACAATGACAAAAATGGCCAAGAACATTTTGAAGAAATGAAATGAGGTGCTAGGGAATGTGTTGGGGGAGATGGCCATATCAGAAGCCAGAACACATCACAAAGTTATGGTGGGTAAGCAATGTGATATTAGTAAAAGGTCAACAGAATGGAATATAGTGCCCAGAAACAGAGCCATGCATGTATAGAAAATTAAAATATGAGGAGGATGTTCTTGTAGGCCAGTGGCAAACAATAGAATATTCAATAAACAGTTCTGGGGCAATCGACTATCCCCATGGGGAATAAAATAAAATTAGCCCCCTATCTCATTATCCCATGTGGCAGCCAATATTCAATCTCAGCTGCATAAAGGTCAAATTAGCAGAGCAAGCTAATTTAAATTTAGAAAAAAAAATGAGAATATCTTCAAAATTTCAGAATATGGATATATTCTTAATTAAGATTATCATGCAAAAACTACTGCTAATGATAAAAAATAATTGCCAAATTCAACTACATTAACTTGAAAACACCTATCAGTCATCAGGAGATACCATTTTAGAAATGCAAGAATAAGCCACAGGTCAGGGCAATTAGAAAAGAAAAAAGGAAAAAGATAGAAAAAAAGGAAGGAAGGAAGGAAGAAAAGGTATCCAACTTGGAACAGAAGAAGCAAAACTATCTCTATTTACAGATGACATGATCTTGTACATAGAATATCCTAAGGAATCCACACAGACACACGCAAACACACACACACACACACACACACACGTATTAGAGCTAATAAATGAGTTCAGCAAGGTTCCAGGATACAAAATAATTGTAGATCCATTGTATTTATATACATTTGCAATGAACAATCCAAAAACAAAATTAAGAAGACAACTTGATTTACAATAGTAAAAAAGAATAAAAGACTTAGGAATAAATTAACAAAAGACGTGTAGGTCTTATACAATGAAAACTAGAAAACCAGGCCTGGACAGATTCTCCCTCACAGTCCTCACAAGGAACCAACACTACTGACACCTTGATCTTTGACTTCTGACCTCGAACTTTGACAGAATAAATTTCTGTTGTTTAAGACAGAGGTTCCCAACCCGCAGGCCACGGACAGGTCACGGTCTGCAGCCTGTTAGGTGCTGGGTCACACAGCAGGAGGTGAGTGGCAGATGAGTGAGCGAAGCTTCATCTGTCGCTCCCCGTTGCTTGCATTACAGCTTGAACAATCCCCCCACCCCCGTCTGTGGAAAAATTGTCTTCCATGAAACCTGTCCCTGGTGCCCAAAATGTTGGGGACCACAGGTTAAGCCACCCAGTTTGTGGTATCTTGGCTACAGCAGCCCTAGAAAACCAGTATACTATTCCTATATACAGCTGTGTCTACATCAGCATCTATGTACACGAATACCTACACCTGCACCTGCACCTCTATCTACAACTTGATCTAAATCTCTGTCATCTATCTACTTATCTATCTACAAATCTATCTGTGGATTGAAGGACCTCAAGAGAAATTGTTGAGGGATAAAAGGCAGTTGCAGCATGATATATACTGCATAATACAATTCATATAAAGTTAATAATTAATTAAAGTGATAGAAACATCACGCTTCTAGTTCCTTAGGCCAAAAGAGCATGGTACCAGTTCCAACTCTTCTCGTTATTACACATCCTTTATCTGTCCTGTAAGGACAGCCCATCATTTGTATCTTGAAAACACATGACCTTTGGCCACCCTCACCACCTCCACTTCTCACAGCCAGGTCCAGGGCACAGTCATCTCTGGCCTGAATGTTTACTGGAATCACTAGTTCAAGCTTGCCCACTTCAGCCTTTTATTAAAACAGAAGCCAGAGCAATTTGTTAAAGCTAGGCTCATACCCCTTCAGTTCATAGTCCAAGAAGAAAAAGATACACAGCCTTCTTATTTGGGGCAGTCAACTGATAGTATAGAAACCGAGAGCTATCTGGTCCTGCTTCCTCTAGCTCTTCTTAATCCCACCCGCACCCCCATAGAGGAAACAGTTCTACACAAGGAGAGAAAGCAGGAGACAGAGAGGGAGGGAGGGAATATGTGAAGACCTGGACACGTGACCCCAGGATGGGAGTCCTTGAAGCCAGCTCCACCCTTGACTTCTCAACTACAGGAACCAATAAATCCTGTTTTAGCTCAAACTATTCTCAGTTGGGTTTCTGCCACTTTTATCTGAGAGCTCCCTGTCTGTAGCTTTTCTTGGACCATTGTCAATACTTGAAAATGTAGAATTGCTGTTTCCAGAGGCAATAAAAATGAAGTGACACTGAAACGCGACACCATGGGTGTCTTGCCTTATCGTTGTCTCCAAAGCATCTTGAAGACTTTTGCTGGTTTCCTGGCCGTTTTGGAATTCTCACACAGAGAACAGGGATGTGCAATTTTTTCCAATCCCAGAAATACCCTGAAGTTGAAGCAATTTGGATTGTCTGGGAATAGATGTACTTCTCATTCATCTTTTCTCATATTCCTCAGGGGGTTGTAACTCAGCAAAACACAGAATAAACAAGTAGGCACAGGATGCTAAGGGTGAGCAGGGCTTGGGGAGAAGGTTCCAGATGGGAAAGCAGTGAGCACGGGTGGCTGAAGCAGGACTTGTCCATATGCCTGAGTCATCCGTGTCCTTCCAGATACCCTCTGGGCATGGAGACTGGCCTTTCGCCCAAGTTGAATGTGAGCAGTCAGTCAAGGGAAGTCCAAGCCCACTCTCCATCCTGGAATCCTCTCTTCTGTCCAACTGACATGTAACCTTATCTCTCGAGTCCTTGTTACATGGATTTCCCCACTCAATCAAAGCAAGACCACTATGCACACCTTCTCAGATGCCTCTTCCGTTGTTGCCCTTGTCTCTGCAGTGGCCACGGAGAAGCAGCCAGAGCCAAACCCTCCTGCTGTCTTCAGCCCAGTTAATCCAGTTTCCCCGTGCTTTTGCTGGCTGGTGATGACATCCTGCCCAGTTCAGTCCGTGGATGAGTAGCAGCTCCCAGTTTTGTAGGGACAAACCACAGTCATTGAAAAGCATGTTCCAGGTGGGGAGCCAAGCAGTGGAGAAAGTCCACACATTTCTCCAAACAGAAAAGACATATTCTCTGGCCACTTGACACACACACAGAGCAGTGAGCCACTGTGCTCAGAGGCCAGGCAAAGGAAGCCAGGGCTGCTATCAGGCTCAGTCTATAGGGAGCTCACTTGTGCATGTGACAAAGAATGGAAGTAATTTCTTGCTCTCTACAACTCAGAAAAAGGGGACAGTCAATCCTTGTGGTTCAAGGGTGATGGGGGAGCAGGGAGAGGGTAGAATGTATCCTTTTTATCTTGAATGTCAGGGACTAAATAGGCTACAAAGAGGCCAGCTCTGGAGGAAGGGACGGGAGTCAGGTGAAGGGTAAACATTTTGTACATTAGTTCGAAGGTGGCAGGAAAAGGGTGAGGAGGGAGGGCCGAACTGGGTGTCAAACTCTTGGATGGGGTTATGGTGGATTATAGCTAAATCATGCACTGTTGTCGTATAAATTTCCCTTCCTCTAAAGGAGAAGGTGGGAGGGGGTTATTAAATGTTCTGAGAAATCAGGACAGATGCCACAAAAATCATGTGGATAACAACTTCATTATATTAAAGCAAGAAATGGAAGGGCCTATATTACATGGTCTCCAAGTATTTTGCATGCACATCTCATGTTTTATCATAAATGCCTTATGGACAATGACTGTTATAAAAATGATGAATTGTTTAGGTGAGTTCCTTTTTTAAAAAAAAAAACGTAAAGGAGCCATCATTTTCAGTCATTATTTCCTTGGGGAACACCACAGCAGAAAATGAGAACTGGCTTTTCCAACTTTTCCAGCTGCTTTATTTTGTTTTCTGTTTGGTTTTGTTGTGTTTCTGAAAGGAAACGTTCACAAGCACCAATATCTCTAGATTTGCAGAAAATTAATTCTGTAGATGATGTGGAAACGATAGCCTATAAAGTTAATGAGATATTACCGAAAGCTGGATAAACAATTAGCAGTATTAGCTGCAAAGATAAACCAAGACCTGTTGCCATCTAACAGAACTGCAACTAATTAAATAGAAAATTACAGCACAAGCACGTGAAAACAAAAGTGAATGGAATGGGGGTGAGAATTAACGGAGCTCATATTGCAAAGGCAACAATGTTATTAAAAATGAGAAGGAGCGTAGTGTATTAAAACCATCAATCTCCCCCTCCCCCATCCTTCACTGGATTTTGTTTTAATCATTGCATTTCCCCATTGTCCCTGTCTTTCTAGTGTCTGCTTCTGGCCACTCTGCAGGTCTCCAGAGATGCTACATTTGCAATTTCTCCTGTTTAAAACCTGCAGAGCAGCTATGCCCACCTGAGCGGAGGAGTCTTTTCCTGACCCCACAGACCATCCACCAATTCCCTGAAGCACGAAATTGGCTTCCTTGTTTCTGAACATGAAAAGCTACAGAACTTCCTGGGAAAAATTAGCTATGCTGCAAATCTCAGCTTTTTACGTTAGATCTGGGAACCCCACGGCCCATGTTCTCTATGCTCTCAGGGGCATGGAGCTGTATTTCTCCCCTTTTTAAAGAAAAATTACAGTCTTCCTATTTCATAGCTTTGCCTCAGTTCCTCCTTGTCTTGGAGAGCTTGGAGCTTCCCAGGGAGCCTGGTGGAAATGGAGACTGAGGTGGTGGGTGCCACAGGTAGAGTCTTCCATCAGGTGGAGACCTGGGCAGGGTGAACAAGCTGGATACTGTTCTGCCTCCATTCCCCAGCTGTGGTGCAGAATATGCAGGAGAACCAGGTGTCTCTTTGTGAGACAAGGTTGGCTATAGCCAAGACAGGAGAGTATGCCCAGGCATTCTGAAGATGCTGGAATCAACTACATCTGGGTTTCCTTATATGAGACCTTGCCTTTACTGAGGGGCCACAAGGTCACCTCACTTTCGTGAGAGCCAGGGAATCTCCTGCATGACCCCAAATCTCAAGGGTTTCTTTCTAAAGCTGCATAGCCTGCTCTACCGATAGACAAGAAAGCTGCCTTGGTGGGGAACAGGCATTGCACAGCTCCACCTTGGCCCCCAGAAGAGCGACAGGATGACAGAGATCCCCCGAGAAGATCTTGATAGGTTAGAAATGGGAGGGCTGTGTGTTGTCAGCATCCTTCCTCTGATGACTGCATCCAGAGAGAACTAAAGGACATTTTGTCCCAACAAAGGTTAAACCTGAACAAGCCACACTGCCTAGGGGTCTGAGAAGGGCCACTCCATGGTTACGAGCATCTCGGCTTCCCACACAATTTACTGGACCTGGAACTTTAGATGCTAACTCCCAGGGGAAGTGCTGCCCCAATATTCCATGTTTCCTCCTCTCATTGTCGTTAACTGGATTGATTCCTTCCCTCGGGGCTCCCAGAGTCCTTTCCATGTTACTACAAAAGGAGAGCATGAGATAAGGACTTTCTCTGGATCATAAAGCCCTGAGTGTGGACCACTTAGCTTTGCCCTTACTTATATTCTTTCTTACGTTCCTTTCTAGTTTATGATGGATGCAAATTTTCTTTCCTCAAGTAGTACACTTCAGGGATTCAGGAATTATACCCTACACTTTCACACAAACCCACATCCACATCTACACCACCACCACCATCACCACTACCATGGCTAGTCCTGGTGGGACATACCACAGGGGCTCAAGGATGCTCCTCATGAACTCAACACTTATTTTATTCTGTGACATTTAACTCTCTTTAGACCAATCCAGCTCTACCTCCCATAAGCTGTTCGGTTCAAGAAGAGAGAAAACCCAGCATCTCCTCAGAGCCTCTGCGTCTCCTCATGGTTGTCCCTGCTGCTCATGTCAACTCTCTGACTTGCTCTATCTTTAGATAAAAGTAAGTTATTGACAACCTGGCTGGAGAAGAAGCATTATCAAAGAGCCCAGTGGATGGGGGCTGCCATGTTTGATGCATACAGTCTCTTTGATAGATCACAACATGAACACTTTTGCTCCAGGCAAACTGCTCTAAACTGTCTGGGTTTCCTGCAGGAAAGTAGAGCTTGTTTGGGAGAAAGTTGGAGGAGTATTCGCTGCTTAGCAGTGATGCATAGATGGGCAGCTTTCTCAGCCCACACCAAGGCTGAATGACTGAGCAAAACCACATCAAAGGCCACTCAACCAGACTACGCTGCACTCTCCAGCAAGGACTCAAAGGGCAGTAGGGCTCTCTGCTGTGGAGGTCCAGCTCCTAATGGGGCTCTTACTGGATCCACAAAGAGCTGGGAGTTGGTGTTAATTGAGCCCCACCCTAGATTACCCACAAGAGGAAGGGAGCCGGAGACTAAGCTTTCAAGGCTCATTTTGATCCACCTCAACTTCACGGCACATAGGGGTGGTGATCAATTAGCCCCCATTACTGACTTTTCTATCATCACAAACATAGGTTCCAAAGATGCCCATCACTTGAGAGCCAATGACTCCATTTGTTCAAAAAATTTCATTAATTTGGGCAAAAATAATGATCCAAGTATCAGAAGGGGCTAGACTTGGAAACCCTTCAGCAATGTATCACACATGAGAATAGAGCTGCAGAAAAGACTTCAGTGTAAATACTGTAATTCTGCCAGTAATTAAATAACCTTAAACTGACTCATTATCTTCAGAGTTACATGTTAATAATTTTACTGGCAAGTGTTTCATAAGTTAATTCTGAAAAGACTTAAGCATAGACAGATTTAATTAATTCCTTATTTATACTAGCTTTTGCACTTTTAACTTCAAGTGATTTTTTTGAAAAGTCAAGGAGTGTATAGACATGTTGCATAAGTGATGAAATGACAACATCATCCTGAAATTGTTTGGAAGAGGAGCTCCGTGTTAGGGAATGAGGTTGAAGAAAGACAGAGCTCTCTACCCACAATTCTGGCAATAGCATGCCACACTCGGGCAAGGGAGGGGCCCCAGGATGGGAAAACTTGATATCAATGATTTTCCTACCCTCTTAGTTCATTTAAAACATTAGGAAATGCATCATTCTATAAGATGTCTCCTGATGCTTTTTCTATATGACCATATCCTAGATGTGCTGTATACTGGAAGGTGGAGCTGGTGACCAAACATTGATTCATGGTATCTGTGGTAAAAAGTTAAGCTGGTGGCCAAACATTGATTCATGGCATTCATGGTAAAAAGTTAAACTGAAGCCTTAGTCCTTTTCTCAGAAAGACATTCAATATATAGTCTCAAACTATCTGCTCTTCAAAGTGGCTGACTCTGGGCCCTGAAGAAAGAACAAGTACAGTGTGACTGGTATTTCAAGATGTACCTGGTATCATTTCACCAAAATGCTTTCAGCACTGTGACCTTTGGACAGTTCTCCAGGTGCACAAATGCTCCCCTATGGGAATAGATAACACCTATCTCCAAAAGTTGATTCCACGTCCTGAAGGGAACTAATGGTGGGGTGCGTGTCTTTCTTCTCCTGGTTTCATCAGAGAAAACTCCAATCTGCAGGATGGACATTCACACCCTCCATTCTGCGCAGAACTCCTGTGACCCCCAGCTCGTTGCTCTTGTCTCTTGTCTTGTCTTATTTCTTGTCTTCATTTGCTTGAAGTAAAAGATAGATATTGGCTCCTAATTAACCCACCTAACCCTGCAGATTAAATATCTTTGCTTTTGTGAAATTCTGGGTTAAGGTTAATGATTCAACACTGCTTCTAAGCATGTTCTTTCAGAAGGTAATTCATGCATACTAGAGGAAGCATACCAGGGCATACCATGCCTGTGCTCAGGGTCAGGGCAATTTGAAGCAACATTTATTAAGGCAACAGGAAGAGGGTTGGAGGTTGGGTCAGATTCTCAGCTAATGACAGGGACTTTATTCTGGGACTGATTAACATTCAGAGTCAGGGCCAAAGCTGGAGGGGGGAAAGCATGTGGTAGGAAGAAGTGTTTGAACTAAACCCACAAATTTCTACTATGTAGAAGGAAGCCTTATACTTGGGATGAGTCTAGCTGTGACTCTGTGTTTCTTTTTTGAGTTTAGGAATTAACCTTTTTATTTATTTATTTATTATTATTATTTTTTTATTTTTTGCGGTACGCGGGCCTCTCACTGCTGTGGCCTCTCCCGTTGCGGAGCACAGGCTCTGGACGCGCAGGCTCAGCAGCCATGGCTCACAGGCCCAGCCGCTCCGCGGCACATGGGATCCTCCCAGACCGGGGCATGAACCCGTGTCCCATGCATTGGAAGGCGGACTCTCAACCACTGAGCCACCAGGGAAGCCCTAACCTTTTTATTTAGAGTCCAAAAGTGAGCCCTTCTGAAGGAGAACACTACTGAGCAGTGAGTGGAGGTGAAGATGGCCCAGGAATGTGGTTTAGCTGCTTTCTCGGAGAGGCTGAGGAGGTGGTTGACCCCAGACCCCAACTCCCTATGGTTCTCAACAATACTGAACTCGTTATAGGTAGATGAGGGCATCATTTCTTGGCTGCGTTAACTGTTAATAAGCTGGTTGCATCAGATCTAATTATGTCACGGAGGGCAGTTTTTATATTTTAGAAGCAAAAATAAATCCCTTCCCAATCTGCAAGCTCCTTATTGGCAATTTGCAAAGGCCTTTGGGTAGCATGCTTTAAACCTTCATCTCCTGTAGTCATCCCCGACTTGTAAGTACCTCTGGAAGATTCACCGTTGCTTAAATAATTGAATCTATTTAAAGAAATGAAGCCAATTAACTTTTCCGTTTATGATCAAGAAATAATTTCACCATGTGTGGTCATATTCTGCTAAGTATCTAGGGATTCAATTACTGTTTAGAGCTCAGAAAAATCCAAATAGGATCTTAAATTATGTCAGATTGCCTTTTCCATGGCATTTAGGGTAACTTCTGAGTCCAGACTTGATGGTGACACCAAGTAACCAAAACTCTGCCTAGTATCTGTAAATCCTATTTGATTTTTCTACCTAAATCCTCAGGCAAGATTTGTAAATTGAGGCTCCGTGCCTCCATGCTCTAGTTTTGGTGTCATTTTTTTTTTCCTTACGTGGTGCCCCTTTCTTCTTTTCATAAGAAACACAGTGTCCTCCTAAGTCTCTCTCTGATTGTAATATTATTTTTCCTTTGGCTCTCTATGCACATTAAGGTGTAAGTGATGGATGAGAAGTTTAAAAAAAGGGTAAACTTTTCTTGTGGGAATTTGCATTTTTAATAGGAAATTTCATCTGATAATAAAGAAAAGAAAATGTGAGCAATTGGAATATTAGACCTTACCACAGGCTGAGAACCCGGAGAACATCTTGGTCCTCCAGGGGCTGTCAGCCTTGTGCTATGTGGGCTGAGCTCTCTGCATTCCCCCACTCCCCCATGTGGCCTACAGCACGGAGCCACAGCCCCTGAGCAAACAGGAGAATCGAGATCTCGATACTTTCTCCAAGTGCTACCCAGGTGATCAATCTCCTTCACCTCTGAGGTTTATTCTTTTATTTCACTCTCAGTTCTAGACCAAATCTGTAGCTCTGGTCCAGCCATTCTCTCAAACTTCAGTCATGTTTCTAGAACTTCTTAATAGACGTCTCCACTTGCACATCCTGTTCCCTTCACAAACTAAACATGCCCAACTCAACCCAAAAACTCAATGAATATACGGCCACCATTTACCCAGCTATACAAATCAGAAACCTGGGTGTCACCCATGTCTTCTTCTGCTCACTCATCCTGCATACGCAATCAGTAACAAAGGAGACCATATTTATGCCCTGGGTCTTTCTTACATTTGATTCCTTCCATTCTTACTCCCCCTGGGGATTACTGCAAACTATTACCTTTGCTCTCTGTCGCCTGCTTGTTGTTACATTGCTTATCTCTCCTAAGTCATTCAATACCCTTCACAGATGGCACCTCCTCCATGAAGCCTTCCCCGAGTCTTCACCCACAAACCCTCCCCATCACCATAATCATTCCTTCCTCTAAACCTGTCACCTCTTTCTGTCTTGTAGCACATATCCTTGGCTGCCATATATAAGGGTTATTTGGGCACCTGTGTTGACCCATCTACTATTTTCTTGAGAAGGACCAGGGCTTTTCATCTCTATACTCCCTTCACCTAGAATGATCCCTGGCCCATGACTGTTATCTGAACAAAAAGCAACACTCAGCTAAAACCAGAATTTGAAGACAATTTGGAGGAGGGTATCTGCGCCAGCCACCTCATTGTTCTCAAGAGAAACTGGGCATTTCTAGGGAGTTCCCTTTTGCTGCTACAACCAACCCTACAAACCAGGATTAGAGAGTGCAAGGAAAGCTGAGGTCTCAGGTCCCAAGTCTCTCCAGCCCATCTTAACTCCGGAAGATTCCATCATCAGGGAGAGATTACCTTGCAGCATGATGGGATTTGATGTCACCTGGGATCATCCCACAACTTGCCTCAGCCCCTACCAAGGCAAATGCATTTAACTCTGGCTGGGGGCCGACCAGGTGAGAGCAAGACTCTAAGGAATGAGCCCTCAGGCAGGTGGCTCTGGGGGTAAGCTTGTACTGAAGGACAGAAAGGCTGCAGCCAGGAGTATTAGAGCCATGATGGCAAAACATGGTCCACGTTGGGGCTGCTTTCCTGACTCTTGGCTCTTCAGGAATCTGTGGCCCATGTTGTCCACATGGAATAGAACTATCCCAAACGGGCATCCCGAATGGGTATTTCCTAGCTCCTCTCCTTCAAGGTGAACTTGGGGAGGTGTCCTGCACCAGAAAGGGTTTCTGGAATGATATGTGAACGGTGGATGCTTTGGGGATTGGGGGTTGCCAGGCATCGGGTTTATGTCAGTGCTATTGAAGAGGTGATCTGAAGGGTTCCCAGGAAGAACCCACACACAGAAACTAGGGTAAAGTCCCCCTGTTCCTGGGATCCCTGCAATGTGAGTCTCCAAAAGCAGAGTCTGACCACATAGTGAAATCCCTTCTTTGTCGTAAACTGGAAATTAATTGGCTCCATTTCATTAAGGGGATCTGATTATTTAAGCCCCAGCAACGGTTCTGGTGAGTTACTAATGAGGGTGCTCTTAGCTGTCTCCTGACTTGGGAATCCGGTCAGCACCCTGGTGGCCTGAATGAGTTAATGTAGCAATGACTAAGGGGCTCTGGGGGCCAGGGAGGAAAAGGTTCCACAGAATGGGGGCCTTGGGAGCCAACTGCCTAGATTAAGAACTTCAAATATCGCCCATGCCTGAATTGGAAATGAGTTTGGAACTTTATCTAACAGCATAAACCAATGTAAAGTGTTCTTAAAGACAGGGGAAGGCAAAGGGCTACTGTTTTAGAAATGAGGCCATCAAACACTGGCAGTGCATGGATGGCAGTCTCGGGATTTTAGTCCAGAACCAAGCTTTCCAGGCATTTGTAAGGTTGGCTGTGCTCCAGGGCGGGGTACTGAGCTGTGCCATCATGATTATTTTCCTTTTAGCTGTGCTATAGAAGAACCACCCGTGATCCTTTAAACGAACACAATGACCACACAACAGGAATAAGAGAAGTGCTGAGAATCAAGCAGTTGCTCTCAAATGTCTCATGTACCAAAAAGGATTCATTTCTTTCTAGGTACGGCTGCCATATTGCCCCCTGAAATAATGAACTGCCATTAATTTTTCATTTTTGTAATTAATTATTAAAATCCTAAATTTTGATGTATTCTTAATCCCTTAATCCTGAGTCCAGTTGATGAGGCCTTGATCATGAAAGCATTTTAAAGTATTTTATTTTTTGTGCAATTTGAAACAGACTTAAAATCCTGTTATGCAGACATTAAGGGATGATACGTGTGTGTGTGTGTGTGTGTGTGTGTTTATGTGTGTGTGTACATGTTTCTCAATGACCACAGTAACTATTTTTACAAAATTAAATGGCTTGAATAATGCTGCTGCTGCTGCTGCTGCTGCTGCTGATGGTGGTGGTGATGGTGATGATGGTAATGATGATGATGATGCTGATGCTGATGGTGATGATGCTGATGGTGATGATTATGATGATGATGATGATAATGGTGATGATGCTGCTGGTGATGATGCTGATGGTGATGATTATGATGATGATGATGATAATGGTGATGATGATGATGATTTTGATGGTGATGATGATGATGGTGATGATGATGATGGTGATGATGCTCATGATGGTGATGATGCTGATGGTGATGATGCTGATGATGGTGATGGTGATGATGATGCTGATGCTGATGATGTTGATGGTGATGATGATGATGATGCTGATGATGCTGATGGTGATGATGATGATAGATGTTGGGATCTTTGGATACCCCACTATGACTCCATTTTATCACCCCTGCCACCTAGGTTCTGACCAAATTGAGAAATAAAACAAATAAGAAGTAGCTGATGGAGCTCACCTATGAACCCTCTTATTAGTAGGTGTCAGATTGGATGATGCAGCTCTAGCTGTTAATGTTGCAAGCTGAGAGTGTTGGGCAGACCTGTCCACCCAGCTCAGGATGCCCCACACTGGACCCAGGAGGAGCAGAGGCAAACATGTTCTCTTTCAGGAGCATTCTCAGTTTTTCCTCCCCAAATTTACCAATCAGATAAGTCGCCCATCTTCCTGGTATGAATGAAAAATGTTGCTGCCATATCAGTAAACAAAGGAGGTTGCAGCCATCAAGCCATTACATTGCAGCCACCTGGATGGTGAGCCCAGAGGGAACTCAGGTTGGAGACAAAGAGGCTGCCCACTGCCAAACCCTCACCCACTGCAGCCACCCCCAACTGTGCACCCTGAGGGGACTCAGGATGGAGAAAAGCAGGATTCTGTCCCGTGATAGTTAAGGTGAATATCAAAGGAATGATTTCAATGAGCCCAGACTCTTGCATCTTCGCATATTTAGAAAAGCACTAAATTCCTTAACTTGAGATGTCTGGTTTCTTTAATTAACAGTAACTTTTGATGTTCCGACGCCCTGATCTTTGTTGCAAAACTCCTATATATCCTGGATCCCTGCTTGCCTCTTTGTAGCAGCCCCTCAGAACTATCTGAGAGGCTGCCTCCAGGCTTGAAATCTTCAGAATGTCCACCGAATAAAACATAGCTCTCAACTTTTAGGTTGTGCATATTTTTCAGTGGATACTGGGGAAAAGAGTAAAGGGGTGGGTAATGAAAATCCCTGCATGTGGGAGGAAGCAACCTGGCAGTTTATGGAAGCCAGGCATGAGCCAGGTGTTATCACTACACCTACCGTATGTCTAATCTTCATAGAAACCTAATATAAGCATTACCAGTCCCATTGTAGAGATGAAGAGCTTGATTTGGTCAGAAAGTTAGATGACTTGCCCAAAGTCAGCTACTTAGTAATAGGACAGGGATTTAAACTCAGGGTTTTAAGCCTTAACCATTTCCAAAGCTCAAGTGTTTATACCTGAAAATTGTGCAGAACCACGATCCTCAGAAAGTGGTCCATGGACTCCTGGGAATTTCTCAAACCCTTCCAGGGTGTCTTCAGGTTCAAAATGATTTTCATCAGGACACTAAGATATCATTTTCTGTCTTCACTCTCGTATTCTCATGGGTGAGCAGCAGAGTTTGCCAGGAGCTATGTGACACGTAGCATCACAGTTGATTGGAGAAACAGCTAGGGGAGTTCAGCTGTTAACCAGAGATTAAAGGAATCACAAAAATTGTGAAATAATGCCACTCTTCTCACTAACTTTTTTGTATTATGAAACATATTTCACTTTATTAAAATATTTATGTTAATATGTGGTAAGCTTCTTATTTTAATGAAATAATAAATATTTTAATTTTTTCTCAGTTTTAATTTCTAATATGATAAATCCAAATAGATGTAAATAAAAGCTCTTTGGGGTCCTCAATGTTTTAAAGAACATAAAGGGTTCCAGAGAAAAAGAAGTTTGAGAACCACTGGCATAGAGCCTCATTTAACTGGATAAAGTGTGTGTCCCCTTTGGGCTTCCATTTCTGTTCAGCCCAGAGGACTAGCTCAGCTACCAGCCAACTGAAAGCAAATTTTGGAACCTGGGGTCACAGGGAGGTGAAGAGATGAATCCGGTCTTTCATGTGGCTTGTGTATCTCAGAACTCAGGAAAATCTTAACAAGTACCGACCTCTTCTTTTTTATCCTCTTAAAAAATGTTTGTGAACTCTTGTGAAGACACAACCAAGACCAGAAAATCCTAGCGTAGAACGGAAACACATATTTGGAAAGTTTCCTTTTTGTTTTTTCCACGATTGATCTGGTAAGTAGTCAGGACTCAGTATTTGCTCTGTTTATTCTGGCCTGAAAGAATCAAGTCATCAATTTGTGAACTTCTGGTGAAAACCAACACCTTTGGGGGCAAAGGCCATGTGTCTCACAAAAACAAGGTAATGGTTTGACTTTGGCAAAGATACAGCCATATGGCCCATTGTTACCAGCCGCTCCCTTAATTTTCAGGGGGCTGTGGGGATTACTGCAATTGTACTGGTGGTGAGATTTTAAGCAGCTCAAGGAAACCAAAATAAGACTCTGCCTATGGTCAAGCCTATTGTCTTTTGAAGTATTTCAGTGCCAAAAGAAGGCTAGAGCCTGTAGAGCCCTTGGATATTAGCTTGGTCCAACCCCTTCATTTTACTGGGGAATAAACAGGACCCACAGGAAAAGAGCACCCACCCCAAAGTCAACACCCACCACTGCTTAGGGTGGATGCCTGGGAACATGATGGAAGTGGTGGGTTCTCAGAATGCCTTGGGGTTCCAAGCCTGCATGGACAAGTGTCCAGGGATCAGATAGGTACATGACACTTGGATGGCAGCTCCCAGCAAGGCCGAGTCTCTGCACTCATATTGTGTCCTCTGCCTGGTCAACCTTCCATCCCAGCCTATTGACCCTGTATCAGACTTACTTGCTTAATCCCATGTTCTTGTACTGGTCTGGGAGGTTCTTAGTCTGTGTCATTTTTTTCCAACACCTGGCATGGATTTCTTAGCACAGAACTAATCCTTCATACACATTTATTGAACAAATGAGTGAATGAATGAATGCATAAACAAATAACTTGATTATGGGTAGGAGCCATTTTTCATTTAGACAGGGCAGGACACTGTGACTAAAATATTTGGCGTGCTTAATGAACACCAAAACCACTCTGAGCCTTATCCTAGATATATTTTTTGCTTCATGGTATATTGGCATACTCCACAGTTTCGTCAACTCCTTTTGCACCTTATAGAACAGTGTAGATTGTCTTTGGGGGTTTAGATTTCACTGCTTGAAGCCATGAGGAATTGGAATTACTCAGACTCTTTCAGGTTATAAGTTCCAGGATTTTGTGTCCTGAATCCGTTTCATTCAACAGTATTTATTGGGTATCCACAGTGGGCCAAACTCTCTACCAGATGTGGGAATACAACAAACCAGGTAAGGTCCCGAGCTCAGAGTCTTGTTGGGAGGATGAACAGGCAATGGCAATTTAACAGGATGAGGAGCTGATGGAACCATAAAGGGGAACAGTTAACCCAGCCTTCTGGAGACGTCCACAGGTGGAGCTATCCAACAGAGACCTGAAGGATGTGTCCAAAAGATCAAGGAGAAGAAGACCAGGGTGAGAGGGAGGGGTGAGATTGTTCTGGGAGGTGGGAACTGCTTGTATAAGTCTGAGAGGCAAGCAAGGTCCATGTTCAAGGACACAGTTTGGCTGGAGTGTCAGGCTTTCTGTCCAGTTTGGCGGATGGTCGCCTCAGCAAACCTGCTGGCATTTGTCCAGTCTGTGAAATAATGCAGCATGATAGGGAGTGGTGGAGAGGGACGAATTAAAACCATCTCACCTCCACAGACTGTCCTGACCAACATCCCCAGAGCAAAACATTTTCCAACCCGTCTCCTCCTGACTTCCCCAAATTAGGGAAAATTGCTGAGCAAGACAAAATATGGTCGCAGGCATGGCCAAGATGGAGATTTGACATTGTGACTCTCTGTCTTTAAGGAAAAGAATGTTTTTCAGTCTGGCAAACTGGCATTCCCATTCCCTGCTACACTAGCAGTTGGCCTGAAAGTTGCAGTTTCATGCGAGAGACCCATATATCAAGGGCAGGACAGTTTTGATGGTTATGAGAATACATGAAAGTGCTGTTTGGATTATATTAAATGGAGCAAAGTAGGTCAATATTGTCTGGAATAATGAACTTGAGTTTAACCAACATATCATAAGCAAAATTATGTGGAAAACCATAGCAAGTTATTGTTGCTGTATTTGGTTATTTGACTATTTAATCTTCTAATATATGCACATCATAATAAAATACTTTTACATGTGGATAGAACTCATTTTTCTACAAGCATGCAAGTGTATTTAACAATATGTTAATAATGCATCATGCTGTATTGTGGGGAAAGTTTTTTTAACATTGTACTCACCAGTTGACATTGAGTTGCCTTTCTTCCTCACACCCACAGGCAGCATGGTGGTACTCAACATAGTAGGTGCTTAATAAAAATGGGTAGAATTAAGTGGAGAAGTCAGCTTGTTTCCCAGATCATCAGCTGTACTAGGACCAAGGAAAGCCTTTTTGTTGGAGTCATGTGATTGTTCCATGATGCATAACAACCTTCGAAACTTCAAAGAAAATTCTGCCAACCTTGAGAAAAAACAGAATGTGAATCCTTTACCTTAAAGAGGACAGTTTTTACCAGGTTGATTCTTATCTTGGTCCCTCTAAACTCTTACAAACCTCAGAAGAAGCAACTGAGTGAGGCAAGCAGGAATACAGAGAAAGATTCAGGGGCTTCCACTTCTTAAGATTTTGTGCTCCAGAATAGACTGGTGCCAGCATCCCAGGGACATCTCTCCTTGTTGCATAGCCTCAGGACATTCTCTTATCCTAGTTAAGCTTTGGCACCTCCCATTTTGGAAGTGTGAGGGCTAAATGGAGGAATTCCTGCTAAGTGTGTACCTGGTACAGGTAAATGCCTTCAACAGACATTTCTCCTCCTGATAATTATTATTATTGTCATTGTTATTGTCACTGTCATCATCTTCACCATCACCACATCACCATCATCATCAGTATCATCACCACCATCACCATCATCAGCATCCTCACCATCATTATCATCATCATCATCACAAACATCATCAGCAGCAGCATCAGTACCATCACCACTATCACCATCATCACCACCATCATAATCAGTATCATCACCATTCTCACCATCATCATTGTCATCATCATCACCGTCATTGTCACTGTCATCACTAGGGTCAGAGAGGAGGCATCCCCACACCTAAGATGCATTCGACCCACTGAATTTGATGCATTTTCTTTGGTCAAAACAAACAAATTGGCCAATTCATCTCCATTCTGACCCTGTTGGCTTGGAGTCTGGCACCATTTTGCAGAGTGCTGCTATTTCTGTTGACGTTTCAGGTTCTCTTGAGTCTGTGACCCTGAGAGCAGAGAAGGTGATAAACTAACCAGTTTGGGGGATCAGGGCATTTGTTATGGTCCTAGGGATGGACAGTTTAGGGAAAAATCCTGTGACTTTACAGATGCCCGGACCTCTGACTATGGCCAGCATTGCCCATCCATCCCAGGTCAGAAGAAGAAAGGGGCTGATCCCAATGGTTGCCCAGTCCCCGTTGCTGTGCTCTCCTTGTGAAAGTGACCTTCACAGTTTAATCAGTTCGTGGTAGAGAGCCAGATTGCCTCCTAGTAAAGCATAGTCTAAGATCAGTTTCAGGAATTTTCTGAGTGTTTTTTATCTTTGTAGTGAAGCCATAATGGTCCTTGCAGCAGCTGGGCAGGCTGAAAAGTTGATGCTTCCAAGTGGCTCATTAGGGTGTAATGGCATTTCTGAGAGTAGATGCTCCTAGGAGCAGCAGGAAGAAGCCTCGAAGCAGCAGCTTGATGTGTATTCCTCATCAACAGAGTTCCAGCTGATGTACGGGCCAACAGGGACTAAACTCTATAGGCAGCTCTGGAGTCTGAAAAGGTGCTGAGAGCTCTTTTCTCGAGTATAGGGGATAGGGACAGTTTCTGGGTGTGCAGGTGTAAATGGAGGGGTGAAAGGGGCTTGGTGGGTCTGATTGGAGTTAGACAATGGTGGTGGGTTAGGGGTGATTTAAAGCCTTCCTCTCCAGTTTAGATTGAGCTGTACATTCTTACTGTGACATGGCTATCGTATTTGATGGGATTAAAATTTAGGAGGAAAAGTGGTCTTTGAAGTCAGGAAAATTCTGGTTTCAACCTCAATTTATCTTTTTAATAATCTTGTGGCCACAGATAAATCAATTCTGCTTTGGGGCTTCACTTTCTTTATTAGTACAGCCAGTACAACTGAGTACAATTTCTTATATCTTTTGCTACGCAGTAAACTACCCTAAGACAACTTAATCATACCTGTTATAGTTCTGTGGGTTGATTGAGCTCAGCATGGTGTGTTCATTTGGGAATGCTCATGGCTATATTCAGACTGTGGCTGTGTCTAGAGTCATCCAAAGGCTTGCTGGGCTGGAAGATCAAAACTGGATGCTTCACTTATGTCTTGGCAGTTAACCTGGGCTGACTGGGAGGACTGGGGGCAGGTGGGGCAGGTGGGCCACCTCTCTCTCCCCACCCATGACTGGCATCCTCATAGTATGGCGGCCTCAGATTAGCTGACTTCTCACATGGAAGTTGACTTTCCAAAGACTGGGCATTCTAGGACTGGGAAACCAAAGCTGCCAGTCTCCAAAGGCCCTGACCCAGACAGAGACACAGAATCAATTCTGCTATAGTGCAGTAGACAAGCAGTCACTGAGTCTACTCAGATTCAAGTGGAAGGGTGAGGATGCCATCTCTCCTCCAGATAAGTGACAGAGAATCTTCATGACCTTCTTTAATCCTCTTCCACATTGAGAAAATGGGATTTATCCCAAGTAACACTGAAAGAACTGATGGAAAGGAGTCTATAAAGCATCTTTCTGAGTGCCTGACACACACAAGCATTCAATAAATACCAGTTCTTTCTCTTTTCATCCTTATCCTTCCATATGTCTCTTTTTTATTTAACATCTTTATTGGAGTATAATTGCTTTACAATGGTGTGTTAGTTTCTGCTTTATAACAAAGTGAATCAGCTATACATATACATATATCCCCATATCTCCTCCCTCTTGCGTCTCCCTCTCACTCTCCCTATCCCACTCCTCTAGGTGGTCACAAAGCACTGAACTGATCTCCCTGTGCTATGCGGCTGCTTCCCACTAGTTATCTATTTTACATTTGCTAGTGTATATAAGTCCATGCCACTCTCTCACTTAGTCCCAGCTTACCCTTCCCCATCCCCATGACCTCAAGTCCATTCTCTACGTCTGCGTCTTTATTTCTGACCTGCCCTTAGGTTCTTCAGAACCTTTTTTTTTTTTTTAGATTCCATATATATGTGTTAGCATACGGTATTTGTTTTGCTCTTTCTAACTTACTTCACCCTGTATGCCAGACTCTAAGTCCATCCACCTCACTACAAATAACTCAATTTCATTTCTTTTTATGGCAGAGTAATATTTCATTGTATATATGTGCCACATCTTCTTTATCCATTCATCTATCAATGGACACTTAGGCTGCTTCCATGTCCTGGCTATTGTAAATAGAGCTGTAATGAACATTGTGGTACATGACTCTTTTTGAATTATGGTTTTCTCAGGGCATATGCCCAGTAGTAGGATTGCTGGGTCGTATGGTAAAATAGAACTACCATACAACTCTAGATCTCTTAAAACTGAGATGTCTCACCAGCAGCAGAGTCCTGAGACCAGGAGGTCCCTCATTTTCCCTCCCAGCTGGGCAAGTTATGGGAAAATCTGACTGTCTAGATTTTAGATTAAGATAGTTGTTCTCAGCCTTAGATGCACGTTAGAAACTCATGGAAACTTTCAGGAATGACAATTCTTGTCCTCACCCTAGAGTTTCATCTTGGTTGTTTGATATGGGCCCCCTTTATATGTCTAAGCCCCGCCCCCTAGTCTCTTTCATGTCTGCAGTGAGAGGGTGGGTGCTGAGGTTCCAAGGTCCCTATCGGCACTTGCAAACATGTTACCAGGAGAGGTGACAGGTTGACCTACCCCAAAACCTACTGGGATTGGTTGTCCGGGTCAGCCCCAGGGAGCCAAAACTCGGCTCTGAGAGGTTGGGACTCTGCAAAATGCCTTTGATGAGGGGTAGACATCCATTTCCGTGAATTCCTGGACCAGGAGGAGGAGACAGGCCAGGGAAGCAGCAGATCCTTGTAAGGAGCAGTGATGGGTGCGCCAGAGGGTGTGAATTATGCAGAGACCAAATCCCAGTGGGACCACTGTTTATGATCACTGATGATGCCTGGCCCCCTGGGCTCTCTGGTGTGCAAAAGCAGGTGAGGGGTGTTGACAAAGTCATGCCAATGTGAGCATCTCCCTGTCACCCCAATCCTTCAGTGAGCACTTGAGTGAACTATCCTTCTTTCAGGATTTAACAGACATATTCATAAAAATGAAATGGTTACATGAGACCCCTGCTAAAGAGAACAAACACATTTGGTTTCCATCATGTCCAGGATGGTGGAGATGGATATAAATAGCTGGCTTTTATGAGGAAAGTGCTGAGCAGGTGCAAATAGTACCCACACCTTGAAGGTATCTGCTGAGTCTTATTATTCTTGGGTAATTGGGGTTATGGCCCGTTGCTCTTTCTTATCTGTCAGAGTTTCTGAAGCTGGCACCTCCAGGGTGAATGAACGCCCCCTTCATAAGCAGCCAGGAGCCAATTAAACCTTTCTCTGCCCTGGCAGGGAGAGTTTCTCCTAACCTCTCCAGCTACCCCCACCTCCCCCCTGATACCTGCTCTTCCCTGCCCACTGCAGCCGGCTGTCCAGGAGGCGGAAGGCTCTGGAAAGGAACACTGGGCAAGTGTGGATTCCTTAGGCAGCAGGAGCTGGAAAGCAGAGAGGGAGTGAGGGGCTGTAATCAGTTTCTAAGGAGAAGACGCATAACTGCTCTGAACGTCCTGACTCACCAACCCACTTTTCAGGTGGGAGCAGAGTTTGGGGGAGCCAGGTCATCCAAACAAGATGACTCAGTTGTCCACAAACACCTTGATCATCCATTATGACAGACAGTTGATTTATTAGGAAGAAAATGAGGCAGAAAGTAGGGCACCACTTCCTCATCTAGAGCTTTCCTCTTCTCTGTGAGTTTCCTGTCCATCTTCATCCTCTTGATGAATAAAATAGTCCTGCGTGGACATTATCCTCGTGGCCTCCTGGGTGCTGGCCGGAACCAGTGGGGAGGGTGACAAGGACCCCAGGGAAGAAGATATGATAAGAAAAGGCGCCTCAAAACGCAGAAGGAAGAGTCTTCTAACATCTTTTGAAGATGATGGCCATGTGCCTGAAGGACTCTGATTCATACAAAGTGTCATTTAAAAGTATTTTACCCCTTTGTAAATAATTCATTTTTTTAAATACAAGGTTTTATTAATTTTGACTTTCCATGCTGTGAGCAGCTAATTCGTAACCAACTGTGCGACCTTCCACTGGCCTTAGCCATGGGACGTGGACGCACATGTAAACCATCTGTATTAGTTTCCTGGGGCCGCTGTAACAGAGCAGCACGGACTGGGTGGCTTAAACGACAGACGTTTATTTTCTCCTGGTCCTGAAAGCTGCAAGACCGAGATCAAGGTGTCAGCAGGTTGGTTTCTCCTGACACCTCTCTCCTTGGCATGTAGATGCCACCTTCTCCCTGTGTCCTCACGTGGTTGTCCCTCTGTGTGACTGGGTCCTAATTTCCTCTTCTTGTAAGGACACCAGTCATATGGGAATAGGACCCAACCCAATAACCTCATGTAACTTAATTATCTCTATAAAGACCCTCTCTCCAAGTCAGTCACATTCTGAGGTACCAGTGTTTAGGATTTCAGCATATGAATTTGGTGGGGGGTCCACAATTCAGCCCATAACACACCACCAAAGGCCAGCGCAGCATCCTGCCTTGGGGCCAGAGGGGCCGGGCCTGAGGAAAGGCCCCTCCTGTGTGTGACCTGCTACCTGTCTGTCCTCACAGCAGCTCGGTCAGCCGCTGCAGACTTGGTTCGGGCAGGTTATGCACCTTCCAATAATGACCTTCCCCTACTTACCGCAGGGTTATTTAATACGGCAGCTTCCTTTTCACCACCCACAGCCATAAACAAAGACAGATTGCTCCTCTCACATTGACGGCCTTTGAATATAGAACAGAATTGATTTTATAGATGGGAGAGAAAGGCTTCCTCACATGGCCCGTGTGAGGTTGCCTGTGATGACAAAGCCCCTTGCTCAGCGAATTCCTCCTCCCGGGAAGATCACATATGCACTTGCTTCCATATGGAGGTGAGTGCAGATCAGATAGAATGCTTAGCTATTACCTCGGTGGGGCTGAGTTAAAATTTTATTTCCCTGATCGTTTCCCAAGGATCTGCTTCCTCTCCAGGAAACACGATTTCGCAAGTCACATGAATAGAGTTCATCAGCAGTTTCAGACTCATTTGCTTCACTGCTTTCTGATGCCATGAGTCTCAGTCTTCCTGGGCAAGCACTCCACTGGTTCTAGAAACTTCAGTGGTCTCCCATTGCGCCTGCCCCTCCCCAAGCACCCCAATTCTCTCTCTTACTTGCACATCAGAGCTTTCTTCTCTAAACAGACCAGCTACCGGCCACCCACGCTCTCGCAGCCATTAAGTGCCCTCCAGACACCTGCCTCTCCCAATTCCTGGTGCTCTTTCAGCCTGACCAGGGAATTCAGAGCACGATAAACATTACCTGGCGTGTGTTTGTTTCCTGTATATGCACCTCATTTCTCTGAAGTTGCAGAAGGCAGAGAGTGAAGAAACAGCTCTAACCTTTCTGAGAGATGACTAAGGGTTGGGCTTGGGCTGATAGAACGTTTTCCAGCCATGGCGTTGTTTTCTACCTTGGCAACCGTGGTGTTGAAATAAAGGTGTTATTTATTTATTGGAATGCCCCAAATATTTTAATCTGCAAGCTTTTACCACCGTGACTCAGCGCAGCTGCCTTAAGTAAAAGCCCACAGAGACAACTACGGTCTTCTCTCTGCTGTAACCCTTGGGGCAGGGCGTCTGGCACTGGTGCAGAAACGACAGATCCCTTGTCACCCCACTTGCTGAGTGAGATCCCTGTCATTTTTTATTAAACCATGGGCTTCCTGGAACACTCCCCTTTCTCTACAGATTTCTCTGGCTTCTCTCCCTCCTGTACATTTTTTGGACTTGTTTTTGCAAATGGCAGAATAAAGTACAGATCAAGAACATGGATTTGGAGCCAGGGAGCCCAGGTACAAATCCTGGCTCTGGCACTCACTAGCTGGGTGGCTTTGGGCACGTTACATAACATCTCTGTGTTTTATTTCCTTCAGTGGTAAAATGGGGGATAATCATAGTACCTATAATATCTTCTACCACAAAAGATTGTTCCACCGTTGAGAAGTGAGACGCTTGAAGCTTAATTAGCAGCGCCCAAACTAAGGTACTGGGTCCAACGTCACTTTATTGTTTGTCCCAAGAAATTCTTTCCCCGGAAGATAAGCTGTAAAGTAAATCACTGAATCACTAGCTTCAGCAGCATCCTGACAATCTGTTTCACTGAACAATAGATTGTCCAGCCTGGCAAACACACTTATTCATCAAAACTTCGGCCCAAGACCCTAGCCTGGTCATGTCCGCCAGTCCAACACTATTATTATATCATCAACACCCTTATAAATGTTCACCTTTGATTTCTGCCGAGGTGCGTTCTTCCTTACGTCCTAAATCATCCCCTTGACTCTGCTTGATCAACAGGCCTTTGCTTGGAGAAACAGGCAGTTAGTAGGATTAACTGAACATCATTCATTTATAATATCTAATAAGCACGTAACACTGCTTGGCACATTCCAGGTAAGGGAGGTGTAAGTTATCCTCATTATGTTCGGTTGTGAAGATAACTTTGGTATTCAAAACATTTATTTTGCACGCTTTATGTCCAGTGCATGCTCCAAAAGAATTCTAAGTGGACAAATGAAAAGAGCAAAGAAAATATGTCATGAGAGGGAGTTGCAGTGAACTTGGAGGGCAGTGGCAGGGCCTTTCTGGAGAGGGAAGAATCCGAAGGCGTTTCCCATCCTCCCTCCTGCCTCCCTCTCAGCTGTCAGCTCGAGTCCCTCTGGGCTGTAATAAGTGTTCTCATCCTGCAGTGATTCTTGTGTTACGGCTGGAGAAGGTGGGCCTCCGTGTCAGGCCATCTCAGGATTCAGGGTGGGAGGACTGTGATGAAGAATATTCCCTCACCTCCATCACCTCCTGGATATTAGGGTACGTCCTGCCCCACCGCCGGTTGATCAACTTACAGTGTGGAAGAATCAACAGGATGATGGCATTTTCCTGTTTCCCCTCCTCCCCTCTTTTCTGTGGGGCCTTGATCTTGCAAACAACTGCTGTGCCTCCAGGCTAGCGGGAGATGACCAAGATCCACAGTGCCTTCCACAAGAGAGGACTACGGGAGGGACTCACTTGCAAAGGCGGGCACGCGAGAATTCCAGGATGTTTTCTCCTTCCACCTTTTGTGATCTTTTATATGTGGATTCCAAGTCCTTTGAGTGAAAGGCATCACAAGGACGTTTCATAAGAAGAGCAAAAGGTACTAGAAGAAAACATCGTGGGTGCATGCACACAGACTACTTTTCACATTTGACCAACGACATCGATTTTTGTCCGTGCTGCTATTTGATGCTTTTAGATCTGACCCGGCACTGGAAAAAGTTCGAACGGGGGCCAGGAGGTGGCCCCTGTGGTGCTCATAGTCAGCTTGGGGAGTGACTGTTGACAGGGATGTTCAGAGGCTCACTCTGTCGAGAGCTGATGCCTCTGAACCGGAAACTTGTGGAGAAACCTCCTTCAAATGGATGACCCCATTTCCATTTGGAGGTGGTATCTGAAACTACCTTTCAGATTTGCTGGACTTAGTTTTCTTTCTTTCTTTCTTTCTTTCTTTCTTTTTTTTTCTTTAAGTGCACACAACTAAATTACCTCTATTTTCTTCTGAAACAGATTTTACTGGAAAAACACAACTACCCTCATTCCCTTACATGCCCTGTCCTAATAGACAAGCTGTTGAAATTCTTTTGAAATTTGTTTGCCAAAGTAGGACATACCACCTTGTGAAGAAACTGCAGGAAGGGAGAAATATTGAAATCCAAGCCCCTCGACCGTTTTATTTTAGACATTAGACCATTGGAGAGCTGCATTCTCATCCCTATCTCAGTTTGCCAGGAGGGGAGAGGACCGTTTAAGGCCATTCTGGGTGTGAGCTGAGCCCCCAGCTCCTCAGAGGCCAGTTCCAGCTTGTTTTGCCAGGAAACTGGAAGAGAGGGAAAGACTTATTGGTATGGACATCACTAATCTGAAATTTATAATAATTTAGTTAGAGGGGGCTACTGTGAATGGAAGGTTTGACCAAACACATTTATAATGCAAACAAGATTGCAGAAGTGAGGTCTAACTCCCTTTAGTTGGCCGCCTGTTTGCAAGGACTGAAGGGACACACCATTTATTTAACCTATAATTGATTTGCCAATGACCCATCTATCTTATCTGGTTTTCTACTAGATAGGAAGGCAGGGACCTGAGTGGGCTGGGACCAGCATGATGCTTTATACTCAAAGTTATTTGCTGATTGAAGAAGTGAATATTTTTATAAAAATAAAGACCCAAGGGAAAACACTTAGTTTTGGTGATACAATACATTATTTGACTAACCTATCTCCATTTCTTTTAAACATTGTATATTTCAGAATTTTCACTCATCTAGATCAGTGGTCTCATCTGGGAACAGTTTTGTTCTGCAGAAGATATTTGGCAATATCTTCCTGGACCTGGAGCTATTTCTGGTCGTTGTAAGTTGGGAGAGGTGTGTTGGTGTTACTGGCCACCCCAGACACACACACGCAAAGTGTTATCTGTTCCCCAGTGTCAACAATGCTGGTGACCTTGACCTAGAGGGGACTTCTCATTTCTTCTGGGGAAGGGAACTTGGACTCTGAGGCTCTGTGTTAGGATGTCTGTGGTTCTCATCATGCCTCTTGAAGGATTTTGACATTTCTGCTTCTCGTCCGTCCTCTTGGACTCAAGAGGACCTGTGAGACAGTAAAACCTGAGAAAACTTATTCATCTCAGTTATTTTATAGAGGAACTGGCTTGAGAAGGGAAGGAAAGAGACAACCTTCACCATCAGTGAATTCGCTTGTCTGGTGAGATATCTCATTTGTGCCACGGGGAGAGTTTCCCCCCGGGGAATGGCCGGCTTTTATCTCCTACTTCTGGACAAACCCTGGGCTAGAGTAGATGCTGAGCGAGAGCTGGTGCCATGCAAGGATTTAAGCCCGTGTGAAGGTTCTGGAACACCCTCTCATGAATGGCACGAAGCAGACTCCTGTGGTGAACCTGCCAGTTTCATGAATTATCCCCTTGGATAGATGGGGAATTTGTTAAGTCTTGCCATCTTTTCCCATCTGTTTGGCCAAGATTTTCATACAATGGAATTTGAGACCGTGAAAATGTGATGGGAAATGTGTCCCATGGCGTGACTTTGACTATATGGATTTTATCTCCTCCAGGAATCCCCGATCTTAACTCTCCACCCACTCTCTCCACTCCCAGGCAGGTAGAGCCTGAGGTGGGAAGTCAAGCCCTACATTGGGTTGGCTTTTCCATCGGGTTCACCCAACTGAGAGATCGAGAGCAGGGTTTAGAGTGAGGCAGATGTGGAATTGTACTCCAGCTTCATCATGTGTTACCCAAATCAATAGGGAGCCACTTCAGGTCGGCACACCGTTTCCTCATATTTAAAACCGGGATAGTGATGCCCAGTTTCTCCGGTTGTCATGGAGACAGAGATAATGTGTGTATCATGCTCAGCCCAGTGTTTGCCACGAGGAAGCTCTCAGGAAGGACGCCGGCAAACCCTTGGAGGTAGCATTTCCTGCCATGGGCGTTAATAGGGTGCAATGCAAAAATGGTGTCCTTGTGTTCAAAAAAGTTAGGAAGGGCTTCCCTGGTGGTGCAGTGGTTGAGAGTCGGCCTGCTGATGCAGTGGACACGGGTTCGTGCCCCAGTCCGGGAAGATCCCATATGCCATGGAGCGGCTGGGCCCGTGAGCCATGGCCGCTGAGCCTGCGCGTCCGGAGCCTGTGCTCCGCAACGGGAGAGGCCACAACAGTGAGAGGCCTGCATACCACAAAAAAAAAAAAAAGTTTGGGAAATATGCAGTGAAAATTAAGGAGGCTTCTTTTTTCTTAACTGTAGGACTCCTCAGCAACATGAATATGTAACGCAAATTAGGGCTCTCCGAGAGAGATAAATAGTGGGCAGCATTTTCCAAACTTGCTTTATTCATTTCACACCTAATTATTATGTTCATATATATGCAAAACACTGTTTGAGGTATTCAGGATTGTGCATGAATAAGACGGAGTGTGGGCTCCTGTAGGTTTCATCCCAGCGAGCAGATGTGAACAGAGGAAGGAGAAAAGTATCCATGAGTGAAAGATGTGAATCAGAGAATTAAAAAGGCTGAGAGGGATGGCTGGTTACTTCAGATGGAGAGGTCAAGGCAGGGCTCCAAGAAGATTAAGTTGAGGGCTCAGTGACAAAGACACAAGCAAGGGACAGTCGGGGCAAAGAACGTTCCACATAGAGGGAACAGAAAGTGCCAAAGCAAAAGCCCTGCAACAGGAATGAATATGGTGACAGACACAGCGATGGGCAGAGGGGTCAGAAAGGCAGGAAGGACCCCATTAGCATTAGATTTATGTTTTAAAGAATCACTCTGCCTGCACTGCTGTGACCAACACAGCAGGAGGCAAGGTGAAAGTAGAGAGGCTATTGTTGAAATCCAGGGGCAGGACAAGAGCTGAGACAAAGCAACGCTGGGTCTCATGAGGAATGCGTGTACTCTAGATCCATGCTCCTGTTCCATGGAATAAACATTTTATACTTAGATGTTCATTCCTGTAGAATTCCCACATCACAAACCACAAGTAAAAAGCTCAATGCATGATCACAAAGAGAACATGTCCATGGAATTCTCCACTGGGTCTGGAGGGTCTCCTAGACCTCCCCCATCGCCAACCCCACCCCCACTTCCCAAGGGGAAGCAATATTCTGAGTTCTAAAGCCACAGAGTAGGTTTGCCTGCTTTTGAATGTATACGATGGATTCATACATTATGCATGTTCCTCTGGGTAGCTCCTTTGGTTCAACATCAGATTCATCCAGGTGTTGATCACAGCAACTGTTCCTTGCTGGTTTCTGTATAGAATTGCATTGTTCCATTACACGAGAACACATGTGCATTCTGCCTTGGATGGTCATTTGGACGGATTCATCTTTTAGCTATTATGAATAACGCTGTTAAAACACTCTATGTATGCATTTTTGTTTGTATAACTAGCAGTGGAATCTCTGGGTCTCCAAAGAGATTGTACCATTTTTTCTCCCACCATCAGGGTAAGATGGTTTTGGTTTCTCCCACTTGGTGTCGTCAGGCTTTAAAATTTTCGCTATTCTGGTTTGTCTGTCGTGGTACCTCTTGTAACTATAATGTTCACTCCCTTGATGATTAATGAGTTTGAGCGCCTTCTCCCATTTAATGGGCCAATTTGGACATTCTCGTTTGTAAAATACCTATTTAAACATTTTTCCCATTTTCCATTGCATTTGTCTTAGTGCTTAATTTGTGGATGTTTATTTTTCAGTTCTAGAATTGCCTTTTGATTTATTTACTTTTATTATTATTTTTTTAACAGTGACACCATTGTATTTGCATGTTACTCTTACTCTGAGAGGGAAGGACTTTCTTCCACATTTTCTCTTTTTTTAATGTGACATTACTGTTACTTTTAAATTTTATTTTATTGAGGTATAGTTGATTTACAATGTTGTGTTAATTTCTGCTGTACAGCAAAGTGATTCAGTTATACACACACACACACACACACACACACACACACATATATATACATCCTTTTTCATATTCTTTTCCATTGTAGTTTATTACAGGATATTGATATAGTTCCCTGTGCTATACAGTAGGACCTTGTTGTTAGTCCATACTATATATAATTGTTTTGCATATGCTGATCCCAAACTCCCAATCCATCCCTCCCTCACACCCCCTTGATTTAATTTTATGGTTTCCGGTTTTCTGCCCAGATTCTATATCTTGTTATTTTTTTTTTATCTATCTATTTATTTATTTATGGCTGTGTTGGGTCTTCATTTCTGTGCAAGGGCTTTCTCTAGTTGCAGCAAGTGGGGGTCACTCTTCATCGCAGTGCACGGGCCTCTCACTATCGTGGTCTCTCTTGTTGCAGAGCACAGGCTCCAGACATGCAGACTCAGTAATTGTGGCTCACGGGCCTAGTTGCTCCACGGCATGTGGGATCTTCACAGACCAGGGCTCAAACCCATGTCCCCTGCATTGGCAGGCAGATTCTCAACCACTGAACCACCAGGGAAGCCCCTATATCTTGTTCTTAAATTTCCTGAACATATTAATCATACTTACTTCAAAGTCTGTGTGTGAAATCTCAACATCTGTGAATCACTGTGGGTTTGTTTCTGTTGTCTGTTTTTGTCTTCATTTTCATTTAATTCTTGCATTTTTTTAAAGCAATAGGACATCAGAAGCCAGATGTGTTTAAAAGGGCCTCTTATGTTTGGAGGGTCCTGAACTTCAATTTTATCTCCCAGGCACTGTGAAACCACCAAAAGCTATGCTTAGCTTCTTCACCACCATTTTCTTCCTGGCTACCTAATCCAGTTTATATGCAAGCTGTTTGGAGTTCAGGTTTATGGTTTTGTTGTGGCTGTTGTTTCTTCCTCCCTTTTCTTTTTCTTTCTTTCTTTCTTTCTTTCTTTCTTTCTTTCTTTCTTTCTTTCTTTCTTTCTTTCTTTCTTTCTTCTTCTTCTTCTCCTTCTTCTTCTCCTCCTCCTCCTCCTCCTCCTCCTCCTCCTCCTCCTCCTCCTCCTCCTCCTCCTCCTCCTCCTCCTCCTCCTCCTCCTCCTCCTCCTCCTCCTCCTCCTCCTCCTCCTCCTCCTCCTCCTCCTCCTCCTCCTCCTCCTCCTCCTCCTCCTCCTCCTCCTCCTCCTCCTCCTCCTCCTCCTCCTCCTCCTTCTTCTTCTTCTTCTTCTTTTTCTTCTTCTTCTTCTTTTTCTTCTTCTTCTCCTTCTCCTTCGTCACCTTCTCCTTCTCCTTCTTCACCTTCTCCTTCTCCTCCTCCTTCTCCTTCTTCTTCTTCTTCTTCTTCTTCTTCTTCTTCTTCTTCTTCTTCTTTTTTTTTTTTTTTTTTTTTTTTTGCGGTATGCGGGCCTCTCACTGTTGTGGCCTCCCCCGTTGCGGAGCACAGGCTCCAGATGCGCAGGCTCCGGACGCGCAGGCTCAGCGGCCATGGCTCACGGGCCCAGCCGCTCCGCGGCACATGGGATCCTCCCAGACCGGGGCACGAACCCATATCCCCTGCATCGGCAGGCGGACTCTCAACCACTTGCGCCACCAGGGAGGCCCCTTCTTCTTCTTTTTTAAGAGAAGGACAGGATAGTCTATTTCTGGTCTGCTTTCATTCCCAGTTACAGCCCTTCCCGGATCCCACCTTGATGCCCACATGTTTACTGGAACGCATCCTCCCTGAGAGCTCTGAGCATCCCTCACCCGCTCAGCCCTGTGGAACTGGAAAAAGCTCTTCTCAGCTTCTTAGGCTCTCAGGCTCCTTTCACAAAATCAGCAGATGTTTCAAGGAGAAAAGTCATGCCAAATTCTTGGCTCTGCCTTCACTGACCTTCTCTCTGGAATAGTGGTTCCACATGTTCCTGCTACCTTGGTTGCATTTGGATGCCTTCAAACAGATGTTTTATTTTATGATATTTTTCCTGAATTTTCTACACATAAGAACATTTTTATACAAAATTTTCAATCATCCACAACAAGCTCGTCTGTCACATCCAGATGTGGAACATCCGGATGTATTTTGAAGGGAGGTCAACAAGATGAGCTGAGAGATTGTCTGTGGGTGTGAGAGAAATAGAGTCTTCTTCAACCTTCTTTAAGGTTTGTGGCCAGGGAAACTGAAGTATGGAATTGACATCCTTTGGAGGAAGTTGGAGAGAGATGAGGAGTTAAGTTTTGACATGCTGAATTTGAGATATTAGATATCCATGTAGAGATGTTGATTGAGCCCTTGGATACATGCATCTGGAGTTTGAGGGAAAGATTAGGGCTACATGAACAAAGGTGGTCTTTGAGCAGACAGTGGATAATGAACTTGAACTTTTGGAGAAGGTCTTCCTGAAGATTTAACTATGGAGTCATTGGCATATACATTGATGCTATATTAAACCATGGAAGTGATCACCTAGGGAACAAATGTACATGAGAAGAGAACCAAGGTCTGAGTTCTTTGGCACAACTTTAAGAAGCTGTGGAGAAGAGGAGATGAGAAGGAACCACCATGGAGACAGAAGAAAAACCAAGAAGAATATGCTGTGTTGGAAGCCAAGAAAAGAGAACCACCGATGAAGAAAGAGTCATCATCAATTTTGATAAACATGGCATCAGACAGGAGAAATGTGTTGCAATTTCTGGGACCCTTCAAAAATTTTAGGTCAATCAAAGAGTAAGTAGCTGACAAAGAGGTTGAGTAAGAATTTCCCATTAAATAAGACAAAACCTAGCAGGGTGTTGTGTCCAAAAGTCAGGAAGAGATGGGCTTCAAGAGGGAGATAGAGTTCAATGAGACAAAAACTGAAGGTTCAAATAAGATAAAAACATAGTCATCTCCTTTGGTTTTGGCAACATGGTGGCCACTGGTAACCTTAACAAGAGCAGGCTCAGTAGAATGGTAAGGACGGATGCCCAAGGCAGAGGGTTAAGGAAAGAGTATTAGGAATTGTATTAGTTAACGTTCTCCAGAGACACAGAACCACTAGGATGTGTAAGTGCGTGTTTGTGTCTGTGTGTATGTGTCTGTGTGTGGGGGAGAGAGAGATGGATTTATTTCAAGGTATTGGCTTGCACAATTGTGGGGGCTGGCAAATCCAAAATTTGCAAGGCAGGCCAGGAAACTGTAGACCCAGGGAAGAGCTGATGTGGCAGCTGAAGTTCAAAGCAGTCTGGAGGCAGAATTCCCTCTCCCTTGGGGGAACCTCAATCTTTTGCTTAAGGCCTTCGACAGACTGAACGAGGCCCACCCACACTATGGGGAGTAATATGCTTCACTCAATGTCTGCTGATTTAAATCTTAATCCTCTCCCCAAAAAAAGCCCTCACAGAAACATCTAGAATAGTGTTGAACCAAATATCTGGGGGCCGTGACCTAGCCAAGTTGACACATAAAATTAACCATCAGAGATGAAAAAAGAAACAGAGTGTAGATGATTCTTTGAGATGTTTCCCTATGAACAGACTAGAACTAGAGGGACAGGTGGAATCCGATCATTATTTTGTTTCTACAGAGGAGATATTTGAACATGTTTGATCACAGAACTTTTATTCTTGGAATAATTGTTAATATTTCTCTGATGTAGTGTTCTATGAAAACCAGTTTGGGAAATCCTGGCGTCAGGACCCAAAACTCAGTTTGTATTTTTTTCCTGATAATCAGTGACTCAATCACACAAACAAACAAAACCTCACACTGCTTTCCAACTTTCTCTTTGTTCCATCTGTGGATTCTATCTGATGAATTTATCCATTGAGTCCTGCTAACTGGCTGCTGCTAATCTCTTCAGGCTCTAAGTTTACATTAGGACAGAATTCCTGAGAAGGAACAATGCCTTTCATACGCCATGTAGTGACCTAGAGGTCTAATAACATGCTCTCAGACAATTGATGGGTTTGATTTGGGGGATGCTCAGCCATATCATTCGTGCGAGAGACCATACTAATTGGCCTACCCCACATGGACAGAGACAGCCTTAGTAAATGCTCAAACACACAAAGTGCTGTAAGGTTTTCACCGTTCATTTCTCCATCTAGTTCTATATATTGGCAGATATTTATTGCAAAAAAAGAGTTTGGAAAAAAAAAATTTGAACATCAACTCCGAGTCTGTGCCTAATTCCTGGAAAGAAACATTAACTTTGACAAAAAAAATTCATAGTGACCTCAAGGCCTTCAATGCTGATTTTATTATTAATGGTACAGATGTCTTTGGCCTGAAGTTATGTCATTAAGGAATGGAAATTTCCATTGGCAGAAAGGGATTTCACTCGCTGCTCACGTCTGGAATTAGCGAGTGCTCTTAGTTGCAAGCAACAGACACCAACATCATGACTGTTTAAGCAAAAAAGGAATTTGCTCAAAAGAGGTGGGGTAGCTCATGGAATTGTTGAGAAGTGGGGGGATCAGGCTCAGCACTTGAGAGTCAAGGACAGCACACATGTTCGTGCTGCAGAAGAGCCCAGGAGGCATCAGTGTCCCTGGCATTGGCTCTTAGTTTTCAAAGTTTGCACTGCCAGTGTCCACTAGGGTTAGATCTTGGACACTAGAGCCACAAGTACGCAGTGCTGGTGCCCTAAGAACTTTCTCCTCCCACAGATGTCTGTACCCCTGTAATCGAGCAGGACCCTATGGGGCCTTCTTAAAACAGGACCCCCACCCACCATGTCCTCCACCTTCCTCTTGTCTGTAGAAAAACTGTAGCCTCCTAGGCCTTCCCTGAGTTCCAAAGAGTAAATTTAACCAGAGAAGTGAGAACATGCAGAAAGGAAAACAGTCAAGCAAGACAAAATAATAATAATTTAGCCATTAAACAAAGTCAAGTACCTTTAGTTCCTCTTCAAGAGCCACAGATGACATTATGAGCCGTGTCCTTTGAGATGTTTTGCAGATACTGAAACCCCCACCAGGTGGAAGAAGTTAACTGTATGCTGCCCACAGGCATGTAGACCCCAGAAGGTTGATGATGCTGACTCCTAATTACCTCACCACCAACAATTCAGAAGGCTGTCCATGAGCTGATCATACACACCACAACCCCTCTACCTCACACAGTCTTTAAAAACCTTTCCCTGAAAATCACTGGGGAGTTCAGGCCTTTTAATCACTAGCTACCTGGACTCCTTGCTTGGCCCCTGCAATAACTGCTGCACTTTCCTTCACCACGACCCAGTGTCAGTAGATTGGCTCTACTGCTTGCAAGTGAGTGGACCCAAGTTTGGTTTGGTAACACCTTCTCAACATCACCAGATCCTGACTCAAGTCTGAGCAAATTCATCTGGTCGCTGGACTCTAGGTCAAGTAATTGTGCCACAGGATGGCTAAAATTGTGAACATCTGCCTTTCTCTGCTTCTGTGTAAAAGGTGTCTCTGCTTCCCACCAAGACCCTTAAGGGGAAATTGTCACACATAGGAAGAAAGACAAAAAGTTTGGTAAAGCAGAAAAACAAACAACAACAGCTACTGCAGCCCACATCTGGCTGCTTAACATCAACACGAACCTTTGTCCCATCCCTCCACCTCTAAAAAAGTGCTTCCACCTAACATTAATTTCTCTGGCATCACTGAAAACTCACTTCTTTTAATTGAAAAATAAAAGAATGACTTCAAGTTTTATTCGTCATTGTGTCTATCTCCCTGTTCAATCATGATCTAATCTTAATGTTCTGTAACCTATGGTCCAAGCCACAGAAACAACCACCAATAACATACCCTAGAGATAATAGTGAAATCAGTAGAAATAAAAGAAGGGGAAAATTAGTTTTAAAAAAATTAACAAAAATATATACATGACTCAGGAAGTAAGAAAATATGGGAATAGGCTAGAGTCCTCCTGTCCATAACTGTTGAACCGACAGTAATTTCTAATTATGACTCTATCCCCCACCACTGTCCATCCCCTTTGCCTTCAGCCAACATTTAAGCTGGTCACATTCTTTACCTAAATCCTTCATTCCTGAGGGGATCTGAGCCCTTGGTGGAGCTGCCTGTAAACAATAGCTCTAGTGTTACATTAATTTTCACCACTGGGATTGGCAGTCCGAGGAGGCACCCAGGGGACCCCCAGAATTCCCTACACCTCCATCCTGCACTGTTTATCAACAACTTATTTCCCCTTCCTCTCTCCATGGTCAAGATTCAACACTTGAGCTGATATCATATCATTTTTTTTTTTAATGTTTTCACCTAGTGGCTTGAAGATCACAAAATGTCCTCATGAGCAATTACTTTGCTACCACTTGGTCCTACAACTACAGTTCTTCCTTCATGGATCAATGTGGGGGTTTTTCCTCTTATTGATGTATTTCTTGCAAGTGTACACTCAGAAATTGGATTGGTTCAGGGTTCTCCTGGGCATACCAGAATGGGGAGCAGAATCACTCTCTGTGTATCACCTGATCCTCTTAATACTCCACCCAAGATTAGGGTGAGCTTGGCCCATTTCCAACAATCCCTGAAAGTCTGAGCTTTTCCCTTTTCCCAATGCATAGTTAAGTAGTCAAAAGGCTGCTGGTCTTTTTAGGAGAGGATTAGGGGGAAACTTCCTAATCCTTTTTTGTAAGATTGTTCCCAGACCCCTCCTCAAGGGTGTGTAGCCAAATCATGATTCAAGAAGTCCTAGGCCTGTGAACTGACTCAGGTCAGGGGCTTAGGTGAGGGGCTGAGACTCTACATCCTTATGGCTCTGTTTAGGCTCAGTTCATCTGGGCTGTTGAAATCAAATAGTATCTTACGTGCTCTATTTCGTTCCTACAGGACTCAACATGCATGAGCTACCTCTAATAATTTATGAATAGAAGACCTTTCTAATTACAATATTTTTTGTTCTTAGGATGTAACCACACTCACTTTGCCTGGATGGTAAAGTATTGCCATGTCTTTCCCTGCCAGGATCCTGGAATTCCTATTTAAATCAGGAAACCCAATTCAATTGCAGCATCTCTGCATCTACAGTTCTCTTTAAAGTGTCAGGTCTTTCCATTAACAAAATATTTATTAATGTTTTGATGAAAGGAGTGTTCTGAGCCTTCTTGTAGGACACAATTAAGGCGTAGGAGAGTGGATGATAAATCCACCCTAGTATTTTAATCTTCCTCCTTTTGGAATCTTTCCTCCATGGTAAACAAAAGAAGGCTGGCATCCCAACTTCATTTAGTGTGAGCCTCTGGTGAAATGTTGGGCCCAGATTTTATTCCACCAACTCAGAAAATAAGCAGAACAACTTTCAGAGGTTTGACTTCTCACATTGCAATAAAAATCTCTGACACGTGCATCCATATTAGGAAAAAAAAATTAGCCTGATTAATATTATGTTCTTCCCTGCTAGGACTACCACCGTGAAATCTAGTGTCCCCTTCCCTTCCGTCCAGACATAATTCCTGTCCTTAATTTATCAATTTCTTACTATTCTTTAGATATTTATTATGTTTTAAAATCACCAACTCTATATTTAAGATCTCCAAACAATATATTGAATATTTGCATGTCTTCAACTTGACACATGACTGGTTCTATGCTTTATGTCTTTTCTGTGAGCCTTGGTCAAGGTTAGAGTTTCATTGGTCAAGGTTAGAGTTGCAACGTATTTTTTTCTGGTATAAACAAGCAAAAAAAACACTTGCAAATTCTTTGGTATTTTGGTTTATCATTGATCCTGCCATGGATATACCAGATTGAAAGTTCTGGAGGAAAAAAGGGTCCATGTAGGCAAGGCTTCCCCTCACAGTAGTCCTCAGGCAGGGTCATTAGAGCATCTTCAACCAAGGTGGGGACTACTCTTTCAGAAAGGGGAAGCGGAGCTGCTTCAGCTGGCAAGTAGGGTCAGTGAGGTTCAGTGACTCAGGGTCCTATGATTAATCAGACTTTTCCCAAACATCTTCATTCCAGGTCTTTGCTCTAGTGAAGACACCACTGCCAAAAACTAGATGCTGCTATTTGTACCATGAATGTTACTAGAACTGATCTTGAAACTCAAGTTTCCTACAATCACCACTGCCACACCATCCTTACACCATCATTTCTATGCATCACTAGCTCCCAGGTCTAGGTCATGTGAACACATCTGATGGATGGAGCCTAGGTGACAGGAATATCTGGCATTTTCAGCTTTTCTAATGGGAAGTAACTTATCTTCCCATAAAGATGCATAAAGGTGGAGAATTCTTCATACATAGGAAAGGGTACAGTTGCCAGGCAGCCAACAAAGAATGACAAATGCCTACCACTTCCTAGCAAAATTGAGAATTATGTTTCCTTTTCTTGCTAGTGAAAATTAGCTTTCAAATTTTAATTAATTAATTAATTTTGGTTGAGACACGTGGCTTGCAGGATCTTATTTCCCTGACCAGGGATCAAACCTGGGCTCCAGCAGTGAAAACGCTGAGTCCTAACCACTGGACCACCAGGGAATTCCCCCCAATTTTTTTTTTTTACATCTTTATTGGAGTATAATTGGTTTACAATGTTGTGTTAGTTTCTGCTGTACAAAAAAGTGAATCAGTTATATGTATACATATAATGCCATATCCCCTCCCTCTTGAGCCTCCGTCTCAAATTTTTTAATTTAAAAAGAGTAAAAATGAAAATTTATGGGGAAGATCCTAATTTATTTGATCATGATTGTGATGAGGTCCTTAGGGAGCTAGAGATTCATGATGGTTCATCCATTTAAGCACTTATTTATTGAGCATTACCTACAAGGCAGGTATCCTGCTGGGCCCAGGAATGTAGTAATAATTAACCGAGAAATGGCCCCATGCCCACTAGATTACTCTCTAGCAGGGAAGACATACAACAAACAAATAACATAAAGAACAAAATAATTGAAAATATCATAAGATCAATGAAGAAAAAGTACATGGTGTTATAAGACTATGTAACAGAAATATGAACTTGTTTTGGGTCCATCCCTTCCCTTTTTCCCTACTCTTTGAGAAGATAAGCATTAGCCTCCTGGAGGGGCTTGTGATGGACAGTTGGAGAGAGAGGGATAATGGTTCCCACAGTGGACAAAACGTGTCTGTATCTTTAAGAAGTGTGGTAAGCACATGGAAAAATTAGACTTGTGTATTCGGTTCATCAGGTGGAGAGAAACACATTACAGAACTAGGGTGCTGGAGTTGCTGATCTCAGAGACAAAACAAGGGAAGGAATCGGGAGTACAGGGTCTTTGTGTGGTTTCTGGGCAGCTTTGGAGCAAACCTGAACCGACTCAAGTTACTATCTCCCCATCCTCAAACCAGACCCCATGATCTGTCCTAGCTCAGGCATGATTAGATTTACATTTTAGGGGAAAAAAAAGTTCCTGGCTGCCACCTGGAGAAAGAATTGTGGAGAAGCAAATGAGAAGACTGCCCAGAACCCAACTGCAGTCCTTAACGCAAGACACGGGCATGGAGTTTACACAAGGTGGCAGAGTGGAGGCAGTGGTAGGACATCTTGAAGGTAGAATTAAGTGAATAATCCTGCAATCAGGATGTATTCTCAAATATCAGAAGAGTAGGAAAATACTGACACTGAAATATAAAAACGAATCGTGTTTCAAATCAAAGGATTCTTTTCTGAGACATATAAAATACTCCAGTTTTGTTTTCCTGAACCATCCTCCCCAACATGCTTTTTTCAGATCTACTTCCTGGGACTTGTATTAGTCAGAATTCTCCAGAGAAACAGAACCCATAGGAGATTTATATATAGAGAAAAAGGTGGAAAGGAATTGTGGCACCTGAGTGTGGAGGCTAATGGGAGAGACTGACATGCTGGAGACTCAGGAAGGAGTTGGAGTTCAAGTCCAAGGCTGTCTGCTGGTGAACCTGGAGGAGCTGACGTCGCAGGGAAAGCATGATGGCAGTTTGCTACGGAATTCCCTCTTGCTTGGAGGAAAGTCAGCCTTCTGTCCTGTTAAGATCTTCAACTGATTGGATGAGGCCCACATTACGGAGGATAATCTGCTTTACTCAAGTCCATTGATTTAAATGTTACTCTTATCCCAAAACACCCCCATAGAAACATCAAGAATAATGTTTAACCACACACCTGGGCACCATGGCCCAAGCAAGTTGACACATAAAGTGAACCTTCCCAGGGTTGCATCTGAGACCCTAAGTGCTGATGCCTTTGAGAGCCAAGACCTGCAGGGTCCTTGGCTCACTCTTGAGTCTCTGTGCTGGGGCTTTGCTGTGGCTCACCGACCACTTCCAAGAATTGAGCAGAAACTCTTTCTCTCTCTCTCTCCATCCAAACACTATTCCCTGAAAACTCTCACTCCCTACAAGCAGAAGCTCAACTCAAACAAATGTTTCTATAAAAGGCCAGACAGTAATAGGTGGCCTGGGAAGATGTGACATCTGTCCCCAGGGACCTTCCTAAGAGGATGCAAACCATCTGTCCTGTTGGGCTTAGCCTGGGCACCCACAGGCTTGTGCGGGAAATGGGGCCAGATGTTCTCTTGAGATCTTTTCTTGATCAAGGATTTGATGACACTGGTCCTTCACTTTTTCTGAAGCAACAGCTGCTGATTTCATCCAAGTAATCTAATTTGAAATTTTGTTTCTGGAACATAGACAGCATTTTCCGCCCAAGCAGAACAAAGAGAGTGGAACAGGGGGACTTAATGGGAGATATTTTGGGTCTTTTCAGATGTAGAAGTCAACAGTCTGTTCATTCATGGGGGCTCTAACCTCTTGTTTTCAAGGAAGATGGGAAAAACAACCTGGGTACAAAGAAAGTAAATATTTTGCTTTCACCCATTCTCTAATCTGGGCTGAAACAAATGCCTCCCCTGAACCCTTCCCAACCTCTCCCCTCCCCCCAATACATCTTTGAAAAGCCATGATCAGATGATGAAAATGGGTTTAAAATGTAATTTACCAGTTTTGAAGAAATAGAAGTTGAAGATGCAGCTCTTCATTTCAGGGAGAAGGAGGACATTCTCTCAGATATTTACAGGAGGCTTTGGAGGAAAGACATTGTCCCCCTCCCAGGTGGGTGTGAGACAGGCTGGGACCTGGGGCCTGGGACCCTTTGCTGCAGTGCCTGCACGTGGACAAACATCTCCTTCAGCAACAAAATACAAAGACACTATAAGGGACTGAAAATAACTGTGTGCATGTGCAGGTGGGGCAAATAATGGATGAGAAGATACAAAAAGACCAAAAACCCAACTGCCACTTCTGAAGAACTGGGAGCAAAATCAGGGTGCCGGGAGCAAAAGCAGGGTACTATGCATGCCCCCTGTGCTCAACACCACCAAAAAGGTGGGCAGACCACCTAAGCTGCCCATCAGGCCTGACTCCCAGACCCACCCCTACTCTCACCCCATATATGGGACCAGCTCACACCCCTCTCAGGGAGCAAGTGAGCAAGGGAACCTGTTGCTTGTTCTCACTTCCCCCTGCTGCAGCAGGGGCCCCAATAAAGACTTGCCTGAATTTCTTGTATGGCCTCATCAATTTCTATTGAATAAGAGGGGCAGGAACCCTGGTTGGTAATAGGTGTTTGGAGCTGGCCAGGAGGGAAGGAGACACAGCCAGGGGGACAGGGAGGAGGGCAGACAGGCTGTGGCCACTCCATGTTAGGATCCGAAGTGTAAATGCATAAAGGGGAACAGAATCTGAAGATTCACGCACAGATGGCCACTCTACACTTCCAATGTCTGTGTGACATGCCTGGTCTCCTGCCCCTAGTGGCATAAATCGGAACTGCCTCTGCCGCTCCTCCCCTGTGGTCCAGCCCAGAAAAATGCTTTATCTCAAAGGTCAGAGCCTCATCTCCTTCTTTCTCTGCTGTCTGGGATTCCTTTGGGAAATTTCCAAACGAGGGCCCTGGCCAGATCAGAGGCAGCAACAGGGACAGGCCCTAGGCTGGTCCCGGTTGGGACAGTGGACCATGGCAAGGACTAGTTGAGTGAACTACTTACAGATTATTGTAAGATTACTAGGACTTGTTTTCTAGGAAAAAACAAAAAACAAAAAACGGAGACAGGTTTTTCTATTATCACAGAAATATGTGATCAAATTTTTTTAAAGAAAAATTAAATGTGCAGATGATGAAATAGTGGATAGCTGCCCCTTGGGAACAAGTAATCTACAACAAAGTGGCTCTGTGAGGGAAACCCGCTGCTGTGTGCACATCCCCACCCATGCCTCCCTCCCCCACCCCCTCTCTGGGGTCCAGAGAAGGGCTTCCTTCCACTCGACATGGTCTTTGGGGGTGTTCTTATCCAGGAAGCCTAACTATCCAATTAAACCAACAAGAGTCTCAAACACCTACTGTGAATCAGACATAATGTAGGTACCGGCCACATGGGGACAAATAACGTCCCTCTTTTCAAGGAGAATAAGGTTTTGCTAAGAGACTAGATGTGTGTTGTGCTGTCATTTGTAAAAGGGGAAAGGAAAAGCGAAAATATGCTGTGTGTAAAGCACAGGGTTGGGGAGGCACATTTGCAAGAGGGTTCTGAGGAAGGTTTTACAGAGGAGTGAAGTTAGGACTGGGCACCAAAGGAGGTGTGAGGACAAGCGGGGCTTGGGGTAAAGATGTGCTGGTAAAGGTTCGTGGAGGGGGTGGGAAGGATGTGCACTGGCTGGTGCTGCCTAAGGAGCTTGAAAGGGACCAGCGGGAGATGAAGGGGGAAAGAGAGCAGACCATTACTGGGGGGCGGAGTGAATCTCCCATGGGGATTCCCGGAAGGAGGAGACCCTCCTCTCACCCTGCAGGGGCTCCATCCCTTCCCCACTGCACTGTCATTGGTACAGCGGTCAAGTTTAGAGACTAAAGTCTTTGGAGGTACTTATGGGACCAAGGATAGTTTTTTTGTTCCTTCACAGAAGTGCAATCATGGAGTGCTCAGCATCTGCCAGGAGCTCACAGCTGATCACAGAGGCGGATAGCGACACAGCAAGATGGAGGGCGCTGAGCACAGAGCACGGGGACGGGTGGGCAGGGAGGGCTTCCTGGAAGAGGCGAGGTCTGAGCTGAGCTAGAAAGAACAGGAGGGAGCTGGCCCCACGTCAGGCTCCTACAGCCACTGTGACAAATCATCATAAACATCACGGCTTAAAGCTACACATTTATTCTTCCAGATCTTAGGGGTCAGGAGTCTGAAATCAAGGCATGGGGAGGGGCAACCCAGGGGAGGGTCTCTTCCTTGCCCCTTGCACCTCCCAGGGCTGCGTTGCTCTCAGTCTTTGGCTTGTGGCCCTTCCTCCACCTTCAAGTCATCAGCTTCTTCCTCAGTGTTCGCGCTGCCCTCCGTCCTCTGTGTGTCACCCCCCTGGCCTCCCGTTTGTAAGAACACTATGATGGCACTGAGGGTCCACCCAGATGGGCCAGGGCCACCTCCCTGTCCCCAGTTCCTTTACTTAATCACACTCACAGAGACCTTTTTCCATGAAAAGTAACGTATTCGCAGACCCGGGGATTAGGACGTGGATACCTTTAAGGGACACTATTCAGCCTAGTGTGGAATCCACTGCTGACCCCCGATCCTGATAGAGGCCATTATTATTTCAAATACCAGGGACAGATGATCCTCTGATCCCTGCACTGGATGAGTGTGTGAGCATTTTAGGAGGGGGCTTAGGAGGATCCTGGTGCTGTCGTGTCGTGATGGGGTGGGGACCCGGTCTGGTGCTGAGCAGGAACAGGGATCCAGCATTCAGCCACTCCTGGGCTCCAAGGGGCCAGGCCTTGTGTGCGTTTCTCTATTGCTGCTCGCCAACCCTCACCCCTGTGAGAGAGTTCCGGAAACAGCTCTAGGGTTTACAAGCAGCCTTGGGCATTTGAAGAAGGGAAAAGAGAGAGGATGAAGAGTATTAGAAAAAGCCCTGTGACGATGTGCTTGGATGCGGGTGCGTCCGCTGAGCGCATGGTGGGGAAATCTTATGTGGCCCGAGTGCCTCTGGAGCAGGTTCAGGACATTGTGGGCCAGCCAGAACCCTTGCTCAGCTCCCGGTGGGGATTACGGCTGTTCCGGGCCTCTTGCCGGAGCTGGGGACCGCGGCCTGTGAGCCTGAGCCCTCTAGTGGAAACTGCGGCCATCAGAGACCAGACTCTACCGTGTGCCTCTCCGCTCCTGCTGCTGACTGATCACCTGCTCCTGTGGGCATCCACCAGGCTGACCCCTCACCTGCTCCATCAGGATCCCTCGGGTCTCGGTCTCACTGGCACACCCAGTTTGGGTGGGAAAATGGGGACCCTGCTAGTTCCCAGCACTGTGACGGATACAGCTCTGGCATCTCCGGGGGAGACAGTGGCTCACCCCACCCCGCCTCCACATCCCAGAACCCACATCTGGGCACCAACACAAGGATGCATCCACTTCCCAGGCGGCCACGCCTCCTCACACAGAGCAGGGCCCCGGCACACCCAGAAACAGGGTGGCCTGTGCCCCATGACCCTCTCCTGGTCCTGACCCCACAGGCAGGGCCTGAGGACACAGCCTCACTGGGTGGCGAGCTCGTCGTACAGAATAAAGCAAAACAAAACAAAATAGAGAAACTCAAGAAGCAGGTGCCCAGGTGGCCACAAGTGTATTCTGGAATTTGGAGAAGAGCAGGCAAAGGTCCCCAGAATCAAAGTTTAAGAAACGTGTCCCACTTTATCCCAATGTAACCACAAACCTCCAAGGAAAGGTACAGCAGTCTCGCTGGATCGGTAGCCCTGGGAGGGGCGCGGTGTCTGTGTGCTCGCTCAGTGATCCGCCCGCAGCCCCTGGAAGAAGGCCTGACACACTTTAGGGTTAATATGTTACAAGATAGATATTTTTAGAAGGACTGTTCCATGGTCTCTGGAGAAGCCTACAGCCCGGGGTTGGGGAAGGGGTGGGGGCGGCCAGGGTTCCTGACGTCCTGGAATCTAACTGCAGGATTCTTTGACATCCATCGGCCATGCAGCTCTTTCACCGATAGCTTCTCTGGGCCTCAGATTTCCTTTCTGCAGAATGGAGCTTTCACTCATGAATACACTTGTGTTTGCAAAAAGAGTTACCAAATGTTTCAGAAATACTGTGCCAAGGAACAGAATCTCAGTTGATGGCGCAAAGTGAGCCCTGGTGACAACTGACCACACTTGTTCTCAGCACAGTCTTGAAGCATCTAGGGCACCGGCCACGCAGAGATGAGCGAGGCAGGCCTCTGCCCTCCAGAAGCTCACCCACTGGTGGAGCCGGCCAAGGACTCTCCCTGCCAGGAGGAGTGGTTCCAACAGGAGTGTGGAGGCGGCTGTCACCCCTCCCTCCGAGTGGGTCTGGAACACCGAGTCCCAGGATTACTGGAGGCTGTGTTATAATCAGGGCCTGGGGTCGTTATCACTGGCCTTGGGGACATCCCTGGATCCCCATCAGTGTTTCATCCATTTCTAAGGTCCCAGAGCCTGGGACTGCCTCCCACCTGTGATAAATGATGCACTGCCAGCCTGTCACCCCTATGACTTGATGTCTCAGTGTCTGTCCCAGGCAGAGCCAGGCCAGGTCAGCTGTGGGACATATGCTCTGGTCAGTGTCCCAGGCTCAGAGTCCAAGAGACATGGTCACAGGAAAACCTTGAATCACCCAGATTTGTGTTAAAAAGAATGCCACCCCGGAGGTATTAAGAACCTGATCATGGGGATCATTGTGCCCAGAGCCACTGGAGTCCGCCCCTAGCTGGGCACTGGACAGGCAGCCCCTCTGCAGCCCCTCGGCTGCTCCTGGCCTTTCCCCTCCCAGGGCATGGTGCCGAGTCTCAGGGCAGGGAGTCAGTGGGGGCACCTTGGGCTCTTCTCTTCTCTTGGAGGGCGTTAGAGCCCCTCAGACCCCAACCCAGAGAAGGTAGATGGGCCCAGAGCTGGTCCCGAGGATTGGAGGACGGACCGGCCTCGGCAGGCTCCTGGGGACAGAGCCACAGTGCACCCATGTCACCAGGGCTCTCCCCCGCGGTTCACATATGCCTCCCCATTGCTGGTCCTGGAGGAGAGTCCAGCTGGGCGCTGAGAGCCATGTATGCGTGTGTGAATGCGTGTGTTATGTGTGTGAGCTCACCTGACAATGGGAGGTGGCCGGCCAGTCCCCGAAAACCTTTACCTTCTGTGTCATCGGGTGGGCATGAATGTCCCACATGGGAACCCACCATGCTCCAGAGCAATCCGATGCCAGAGTCAGCTGCCACACACACAGGAGACCCTTGCTTCAGCTAATAAAGTCTGGGACTGCTCAATATAACCATAATGTTTGTAAATAAAATCACATTTTAGTTGTCCCAGGAGTCGTATTATTTAAAGAAACTTTGCAGGAAGTCTTGATTGATTCAGTCATGCCTTAAATGTCTCCAGCCCCGGGCCAGGCCACAGGCCACAGGGATCAAGCCCTGCCCCCCTTCAGAGAGTTAGTGGACCCTCGGGACAGAGGGCACACGTCCACACGCACCCACCCACTGGACGGATGCCAGAAGGCAAGGGCTTCCCACCAATTCGGCACCTTGACACCAGCAGCTGGCTCTTATTCCAGAGTCAGTTTTCACCAAGAAATAATGTTTTGATCATGTCATCAGGTTTTCTAGGCAACACCTAGAAAATCACTAGGTATTTTCTTCCTTATTAAATACTAAGTATTTAAATATCTGCTATTTAAGACTCACAGACACAGAAGACAAACTTACGGTGAACAAAGGGGAAGGGAGAGGGGATAAATGAAGAGTTTGGGATTAACAGATACACACCGCTCTATATAAAATAGGTAAACAGGGCTTCCCTGGTGGCGCAGTGGCTGAGAGTCCACCTGCCGATGCAGGGGGCACGGGTTCATGCCCCAGTCCGGGAGGATCCCACATGCCGTGGAGCGGCTGGGCCCGTGAGCCATGGCCGCTGAGCCTGAGCGTCCGGAGCCTGTGCTCCGCAATGGGAGAGGCCACAACAGTGAGAGGCCCGCGTACCGCAAAAAAAAAAATCAATAAAAAATAAAATAATAAAATAAAATAAAATAGATAAACAACTAGGACCTACTGTATAGCACAGGAGACTCCACTCAATACTTTGTGATCACCTATAAGGGAAAATAATCTGAAAAAGAATATATAACTGAACCACTGTGCTGTACACCTGAAACTAACACAACATTGTAAGTCAACTATACTCCAATAAAAAAACTTATTAAAAATGCTATTCAAACACTAGGTATACGTAGTATTTAAATACCTGCTATGTATGTAAATCCCTAGTATTTAAATTGTGCCTACCAGGTGTTTACCTACCTATTCCCTGGTAAAGCACACATTACCTAGTAAGTGACACACTAGGTGCTCTGTGAGAAGTAGTACACAAGCGGGTGCTCGGTGGTCTACTGGGCTCACTTCTTAGCTCAGTAACTCACTTTCCCACCCCCGCCTCACCGTCCATACCTTAAATCCAAATCCTAACAAAATTACAGTGTTTGTTGTAGACCCAATCATCTGTGTATTGTTTTGTTTTGTTGTTCCCGCCCCCCTGTATCTGTATCTCGCTGTGCCAGGCACAGAGGAGGGGAGGTTACTTAGTTAGGGCAGGGGCTGTCCCGGACATCTTTGAGCCTGGAGATGTGGTCAGGTATTGCCAGGTGGGCAGGAGATCAAAGGAGGATGGGGAGTGTCCTGGTCGAGGGGACGTGGCCAGGCTGCAGGGGAGGAGAAAGCGGGGAGATGGGGTCAGAGCTGTGTGTTACAAGGAGGACCTCAGAACCAAGGAAAACCCTTGGTCCTTCACTGGAAGCAGCTTCAGAAAGGATGAGATGGGAGAATCACCAGGTTCAAGCTCTGGTAGAGCAGGATGAGTTTGGCTGAAGTGTAGCTGGGACAGGATAGCAGGGAGGCTCTGGGGCTGGACAGATGGGGATTCTACCCAGGGTATCATTTATTGCCGGGTGTGCCTTGGACTAATGGCTTGACCTCTCTGAGCCTCGGTTTCCCCATCAGTGAAAAGAGAACCATAAAGGGACGGAGCAAGCTTGCAGCCAGTGCCCCGACCCCTTTCTATTAAGATGCTTTCACAATAGCCTGGAAAGGGCTCGAACGGGGCGGGGGCCCCGGGGTTGAGAGATGGGTCCGTGGTAACTCATGCTTTACATGTCCCTTCAACGTGTACAGAGCTCACCACCATCTCATTGGACTCTCAAGTGCCCTGGGAAGGTTGCCAGGCAGGTATGACAATTCTCTCGGCCCAGATGTGGGAGTTGGGTGTACGGAGCCATCTGTGAATTTCAACCCAGAACCCACTCTCTCTCTTCCCCACTGAGCGTAGAACTGCTCCGAGGGTGGTCAAGAGAAGGGTGAGAAGCTTGACCAGGGCTTCAAGTGGGTCTGTTTGGATCTGATGGGCAAGTCTGTGCTTCCGCATCTCGGGCTGGCCTGCGACTCCGAAGACCAGCCTCAGGACTCACGTGATGAACGCCGTCAGTTAATTAACGATGCCTCTTTCTCAAGGGTCTGCTGCTTTCTTGGAGCTTGCTGGTGAGGGTGGTGGGTACCGTCACCGAAAGCTTGGCCAGTCTGCCCACCGCGGGCCTCAGGATCAGCCCAGAGAGGGCGGGAGGCAGATCCAGCTCAGACCTAGGAGGTGGCTGACGTCACAGCATCTCGGCCCCGTACCCTCCACCCCGTACCCACATTTCCAGAGCCAGATCCTGGAATGGCCGCATCTGGAAGCGTCTCCAGTGGCTGAGACTGGCCCCCAGACATAGGGATGATGAATCAGGGATCCAGGGAGGGGCCGTGGCTGGGCCTGGGGCACTCAGTCAGTCAGTGGTTCTCGCCACTGAGGGTCTGGAACAATCCAGTTCAACCCAGAACCCATCACAATGCCTGGTTCAGAATAGATACCACCTACGTCTGTGCTGGTGAGTGAAGCAATTCCACGAAAGGAATTTCTAGGATTAAGCGAATCTTGCTTATGGATCTTTAAGACTCCTCACATATATGTTCACACAGAGGAAAAGAAAGCATCTCGCCCTCACCTGCAGGCCTGGTCTGGGCCGAGGAGGTGTGGCCAGTCCTGGGATCTTTCTGCGTGGTGTTCTGCCTGGTGACACAGGCCCGGAGCCCCAGCCTCGGCCTGGAGAGCACACGGGGCGTTTATTGAGGCCGTACTTGGTGCCGAGACTCACGGGTCCCATATATATATTAATTGAGGCTCAGAGAGGTTATTGCACGTGCACAGGAACACACAGCAAACACATCAAGTCTAGGTTCTCCTGATTCCACAGCCCCCAAAACCCTTGTGCCCAACCCCTCAGGCTCTACCCAAGAGAGATAGACCAGACACTTGGGCCCTCCAAGCCCTCTTCCTCAAGGAGCGCTTTCTCTGGGCCCCAGCTTCCTGCTCTCTGTTCCTCTGCCCTCCCAGGCCACATGCTTGCTGTCTCCCAGCCTTCCACCTCCAGCCGGGCTCCACAGGTTTCCAGCCTGAGGTTCCAGCCTGTGCTGACCAGACACTCACTGTCCTGTGTTGGGGAGTCCATGACCCCTCGAAGACGGGGACTGTGATCTTCCTCAGCCTTTTTCAAGGCAAACTCAGGGCACGGCGTGAAGTGGGGCTGCCCCTCTGTGGATCAAAACACCTTGCAGAAAGGCAAGGAATAAAAAAAAAACACTCCACTTTGGCTGTTCTGTTGCCCACATCATGTCTTCCATGCAGCGACAGCTACGCGGTTCCCAAGTCACTTCTGAACGTTGAAAAGGGGAGGGAGTGCAGCGCAAGGGGATGCAGGCATGTGAGTGGGGGTCCCCAGGTGCAGGACCCTCCGTCTCCATCTCAATGCCCCCCTCCATCCAGCCAGTTAATGGAAACAAATCAGATGCAGAACTTGGCTCTATCGTCTTCTTCCACATGCAACTGTTCATTCATTTTTGTCTCTTCCTTTTTGTCCTGAAGCAAATGGAGGAAATCACACCCTCCAATTTCTGATCCACCTGACCTCCCACTGCTGATGGAAAGATTCCTAGTCTGTTCCCATCATCCTACTGCTGTTAGGGGAAGGGGTTGCTGATGGAAGCACATCACTGGTGGATGTTACTGCCAATGCCGAGAAAGCCAGGAGATGAGGGTCAACACGTTTATGTTTGGAACCAGGAGTAAGGGGCGAGGAGGTGTGTTGGTGGAAGTCCCCCCATTCAACCTGGTAATCCAAGGGTCTCAGTAGAAGCTGTACAGCTCAGGGTGGTTTGTGCTGGCTGGGGACCCCTCCCTGCATCCTCTGCTGTCAGAATACCGTCCTCATTAGGGGCTGTTTTGTCCTGGAGGCTCAGCAGCACGCCCTGCCTGAATGAGAGAGGGGACCCCTGTCACAGCCTGACCTCTTGACACCTCGAGGGTCCCCAGAAGCTGAGAGTTTCCCCCAGAGAGTTGTAGAATTACAGAATAGTCTCACCCACTCTCTGGAAACAAGGGCTCCCAGATAACCACAATAACAACTTTCACAGATGTGGATTTCCATCTTTTTTTTTTTTTTTTTTTTTTTTTTGCGTTACACGGGCTTCTCACTGCTGTGGCCTCTCCCGTTATGGAGCACAGGCTCCAGACGCACAGGCTCAGCGGCCACGGCTCACGGGCCCAGCCGCTCCGCGGCATGTGGGATCCTCCCGGACCGGGTCAAGAACCCGCGCCCCCTGAGAGGCGGACTCTCAACCACTGCGCCACCAGGGAAGCCCTGGATTTCCATCTTAATCTTAATTCTCCCAATAGCAGAATGTCTACAGGACACAGAGGCCATAAAGACTGGCCTCAGGAGGGCAGCCTTCCCAGCTATTAGCCCCCATTCCTCCCACCCCTACAGTCTTTCTCAGCTAAAGCAAACCAAGCAGCAGACAGTTCCCTGTCCCTACCCACAGCCTTTTTGCCATAACTGGGCTTTGTCCTGGATCAGCCCAGGCTTAGGGACAGAGTTCTCCTGAGAATGGCTTTCCTTCGCTGGGCGGTTACCTGAGCGGAGGCCCCGGACGAGGCATCAAAGGCCAGGCCAGGTGTGTCAGCTTCTATTTGGTACCATCGCAGACCCATCCTGTCTCTGGAGACCCTTTACATTTCTGCCAGTATTGCCTCTGCTTTGTTTGTTTCCACACTTGTCAGCCTGGTAGGTTTCCAATTGTTTGTAACCGTCTTCTGTTGGAAGGGAAAGGGACTGTACCCAGTGGTGTCAGACACGCAGCATATCAGCTGGCCAAACACAATTCCCTTTAAGGCCTGAGAATGGAAATTGTCTAGATGGCTCATGGCAGAGCCTTCACAGATACAGGCTCGCAGATGCAGGCAGCGAGGGAGAGTTTTGTGTCGTGAAAACGGCTGTGAATGAAGGCATGGGCAAAGGAAGGGTGGCTGGAGCTGACCTGGAACCTTTTTCTTTGGGCTGCAGCGCGAGGCTTGTGGGATCTTAGTTCCCTGACTGGAACCCTCGCCCTCTGCAGTGGAAACATGGAGTCTTAACCACTGGACCACCAGGGAAATCGCACCGGGCACCTTCACAGAGAAACTAACACTAAAACTCAGATGAAAGGAACATCTTTCTGGTCAAAACTTTGGAAAAGAACATCTCGTTTTGAATGGCAACTGTGTTCTGATAAATGGCTGAGTACTGGGCAGACTGGGTGGGTTCACTTAGTAAATTTTACTTTAAATAAACGAGCCATCTGATGATGATTGCCAAGGCCTCTTGCATGCAGGTTTCTACACAAGCCCTGGGGACCCAAGGGGTAGTTGGAAGCCCTGCCCTAATAGAACACAGCTGGCAGGGGGCCAGGCACCCACTAGGAGAAGTCCTACCATCCTCCAGCCAGAAGAAGGGGGAAAAGAGTCAGAGTCAGACTTGTCTCCAGAGAGAGTTTTGGCAAGGAAGCTCAGATTCCTGCTTCTTGCCTTATTCTTTATGCGCACAGGGCTATAGGGGCCGGATATCTGCAGAGATAGAAGATGGGAGGGTCAGGTCAAGACAAGGCGAGACACTCACTGCCTGGAGGGTTTCACGGAAGAGGTCCGACCCCTGATTTCAGAGTCATCTGTCCTCTGTTCTAGGAAAAGCAGGGGCTTCGGGGGCTTTGTGTCCTAATAGGCAGGATCATAGGAAGCGATTTTCTGGATAGAGGTCAGAAGTGTGGATATCAGTCTTATAGGAACAAGGAGTGTCATTGTTTGGGGAGCAAACCCTGTCTTCCTGGTGTCACGTGTTTCCCTGCGTGAATGGAATTTGGCTGCAGGGAGGGGATGCCTGGGTTCCACCAAGGACAGCTCCCCATAGCCCAGTACTCATAGGGGGCCATGGACACTGCCCTCTGGAGGGGTTTCCTTTCCTGATTTTGAAGTTTCTGTCATCTGCCCTAGACAGAAAAGTGTCAGAATTTATTGTTCAATCTAGCTGTATTTTGTGTGAGTTTGATATTTTCAGGATTAGAGGAGTCAAGGAAGAGAACACGAGAATAAAACCTTTGGTTTGGAAGTCAGTTACTGCACATGGGCAGAATTAGGAATTTACAAATCCATATGCATAGAATTATATTAACATGATACAAGTATATATAATATTTAATAATCATATTTAAGCAAGGGGTGAGGAATCCATCGAGCCTGGTGGTCCTACTAAATTTAATTTACTGGCCCTCAGGAATGTCTTGCAAAGGAACTTAGCAACTTTGGGTTCCTGCTTCCAGGTGGCTTGCACATTTGATCTCCAGTCTCTAATGCAGTGAATGGGGGTCCAGGGGCAACTCCAGCCATTCTGGAAAAGACACAGTTAAGATATCTTTTATATATATGCACTTTATTTTTCTGAGCAGTTTTAGGTTCACAGAAAAACTTAGCAGAGGGTATAGAGATTTCCGATGTACCCCTGCCCTACACACAACTGCTTCCCCCACCATCAGCACCCAATGCATTTGTACACTTGTTACAATTGATGGGCCGACCCTGACACGTTCATTGTCACCCAAAGTCCACAGTTTGGTAATGCAATGCATTTGTGTATTTGTTACAATCGATGGACCTACCCCAACATGTTCATTGTCACCCAAAGTCCATAGTTTGGGTAATACAATGCATTTGTGCATTTGTTACAATCGATGGACCTACTCCGACATGTTCATTGTCACCCAAAGTCCATAGTTTGGTAATGCAATGCATTTGTGCATTTGTTACAATCGATGGACCTACCCCGACATGCTCATCATCACCCAAAATACATAGTTTGGGTAATGCAATGCATTTGTGCATTTGTTACAATCGATGGACCGACCCCGACATGTTCATTGTCACCCAACGTCCATAGTTTGGGTAATGCAATGTATTTGTGCATTTGTTACAATCGATGGACCCACCCCGACATGTTCATTGTCACCCGAAATCCATAGTTTGGGTAATGCAATGCATTTCTGCCTTTGTTACAATCAATGGACCTACCCCGACATGTTCATTGTCACCCAAAGTCCATAGTTTGGTAATGCAATGCATTTGTGCATTTGTTACAATCGATGGACCTACTCTGACATGTTCATTGTCACCCAAAGTCCATAGTTTGGGTAATGTAATGCATTTGTACATTTGTTACAATCGATGGACCTACCCAACAAGTTCATTATCACCCAACGTCCATAGTTTGGGTAATGCAATGCATTTGTGTATTTGTTACAATCGATGGACCCACCTCGACAGGTTCATTATCACCCAAAGTCCATAGTTACATTAGGGTTTACCCCTGGTTGTACTTCCTATGTGTTTGGACAGGTTTATAATGACAGGCGCCCGTCATTGTAGCATCATACACAGTAGTTTCACTGCTGTGAAAATCCTCTGTGCTCCTCCTGTTCATCACCCCCTCCCCCACACCTAAAAACCACTGACCCTTTTACTGTCTCCAAGGTTTTGCCCTTTCCAGAATGTCATAGAGTTGAAATCATACAGCATGTAGCTTTTTCAGCTGGCTTCTTTCACCTACTAACATGCATTTAATGTTCCTCCATGTCTTTGCATGGCTTGATAGGCTCATTCTCTATTATCATTGAATAATATCCCACTCTCTGTCCGGATACAGTTTATGAATAAAGCTGATATAACATTTGTGTGCAGTATTTTGTGAGAACATGTTTTCAACTCTGTGTAAACACCAAGGAGCATGATTGCTGGATTGTATGTTAAGAGTAAGTTTAGTTTTGTAAGAATCTGCCCAACTATCTTTCAAGATGGCTGATCCATTTTGCACTCCCATCAGTAACAAGTGAGAGTTCCTGCTGCTCCACATCCTCACCAGCATTTGGTGGTGTCAGTGTTCTGGATTTTGGCCACTCTCATAGGTGTGTGGTGGTGCCTCATTGTTTTTTTAATTTGCATTTGCCTGATGACATATGATGTGGAGCATCCTTTCAGATACTTGTTTGCCATCTGTATATCTTCTGTCGTGAGGTGTCTGTTCAGATCTTTTACCCATTTTTTAATTGATTTGTTTGTTTTCTTATTGTTGAGTTTTAAGTGTTCTTTGCATATTTTGGATCATGGTCCTTTATCAGATGTGTCATCGAGGGGATCTTTATAACAGGATGAGACCCCAATGATAGGAAAACAGTGACCTTGGTTGTCAAAGCTCTTAATGAGCCTCCTCTCTGGGCCCAGGTGCTAATAAGGGTACTGGGAAATAAGAAATAGTTTGTTGATTATGTAGTTCCTGTATGGCCCAGCGAATTTACCTAGTGAGTACCCAGCAACTGCTGGGTAAAATTGAGGACACGTGCACTTGGGAGGAAGGTCCCTGTGCTCACACAGAGCTTACAGGAGACCTCAAGGCTAGAAGAATCTCAAGTGTGACTTCATAATAACTTACTCTCAGGAAGGGTAGCTGATGTGACAGATGTTTTGCCGAGCTTCGGGCTAAGTGGATTCCAGGAGCTGTTTCTACTTCTCACCAGCAGCAACCTGTCTGGCACATGGCCAATTCCATCCTCACCATTAAAAACTAACCTTCCCTAGGTTGCCAAGGGCTCCACGTTGCTGCTTATAGGGGAGATGTCAGTCCTCATCCCATTAGAGCTCTCAGCAGCCTTAGCACAGCAGACCCTCCTTCCTCCTTGAAACCTTCCCTCCTCTCACCCCCCACCCTCTCCTGGGCCCCTTCCCACCTCCCCACCCACTCCTTCCCAATCCACTTCACTGTCTCTTGCTCTTTGGCCCCATCTTTAAAGGTCAGAGCCCCCCAGGTCACCATCTTACTTCTTCTAGTCTCTGTCTGCCCCCATCCTAAATTTCCCATTAGCCCATGGCTTTAAACAACCCCTATAAATGATGATTCACAAGCATTTTCTGTCTTCTCCCTGGGGCTCCAGACTATACATGCAGCTGCTTGCTTAACTTTTCCACTTGAAAATACACCCTGCATCTCAAGCTCGACCTATCCAAACAGGGGCCCTATTTTCTGCCCGCCCCTCTCCCTCTGCTGGTCTTCCACATGTCCTGGGTCTATTCTCCATAACCCTCCTCCAGAGCAGGCTTGGTGGAACTCAGTGCGTTTTTACTTAAATCAGATCCATCACTCTCCTCCTTAACACCTGGACAACGTCTGAGCATTTAGAATAAACCTAAACCCCTTGGCAAGACCAACATGACCCCTTGTGGACCGGTCTCTGCTCCTCCCCGAGGCACTAGCCCCCAGCCTTGGGGCGTTTTAGGTTCCTTAGGAGGAGGCGGCTTTATCATTGCCATTTCTCTCCCTGGAAGGTCCTGCCCCACCTTTTGCAGACTGTCTCCCTCCAGCTGGCTCTCAGGGGAACCCTCTCCTATGCCTGAGTCTCAGTCTGCTCTGGCGTCCATCACAAAGTACCCCAGACTGGGGGGCTTGAACAACAGAAGCTTATTCTCCCAGAGTTCTGGAGGCCAGAAGTCCCAAATCTAGGCATCGGCAGGACCACGCTCTCTCTGAAGGCTCCAGGGAGGGTCCTTCCTGCCTTGTCCAGCTTCTGGGGGCTCCAGGCATCCTTGGCTTGTGGCCACATCCCTCCAATCTCTGCCTCATCTTCACGAGGCCTCTCCTCGCTGTGTGTCAAACTCCCTCCCTCCCTCCCTCATGTATCGCTCATGAAGATACACACAACTGCATTTAGGGTCCACCTGGATGATTTAGGATTACTCCTCTCTCAGGGTCTTTCTCTCATAGAAGGTCACATTCACATGTTCTGGGGTTAGGACGTGGTCATATCTTGGGGCCACCATTCAGCCCACTACACTCTGTTCTATGAGTTTCTTGAAGAGGGGCCTCTTCCCGTGTGGATAAAGGGAAGGGCCTGTTGGGGAGGCGGACATTTCCCCCTCTACCCTTTGAGTTCTGGTGGTGGGATGAATAATAAAATTGACACAAAACCGACGAACAGGAGAAAAACAAACACATTTTACTTCATGCACATGGAGGTCCCATAGAAATGGGATCTAAGAAGTGGCCAAAACAGATAGCGTTTGTACTTTTTAGACAAAGAAACAATAAATTTATGAAGAATGATAGGACAGAGAAAGTTAGGTTTTGGTGCTCATTTCGCAAAGAATCTGAACAGAGTTTGGGCTTTAATCCATGAACGAAGTCACAGGTTTGTTTATATAAGTTTCTCATCCCCAATTTCCTGATCTTTGGTGATAAGAATGTCCTTGTACCTCCAGATTCAGGGAGTGCACCTTTCACGTGAGAGATGTATTTCCTGCTTTCAGGGAAACAGAAAAGAGAGTGTCCCTCTTGGGTTGCCCGTTTCTTAAGTAACTTTAACCCCAAATAATCATAAGCCATGGAGGCATATTTCGGGGTGGCCTGCCCTGGACCCCACAGGTCCGGGCATACCTTACAGGCAGGTCCAACCGCCCATCTAGGCAGCATGACATCTGTGGTAGTGTTTCTGCCTGCTGCAGGGACATTCTCAATGTGAAAAGGCAAGGACTTGGTGTTTGTCTAGAAAATAGCATTCCGTCCTTCAGGGCACGAGGGGAGGTGGCAGGACCCTGTGGGGCGTGTGGCTGCTGGACGGGGTGATCTTCCCCTGGACGGGGTGAGCTGGAAACTGGAGAGACAGAGTTTGAAGGAGAGGACCTCAGGGGGCCAGCCAGCAGCCTCTGGATGGAAAACAAGTAGTGTTTCCCCGGGGAGAAAGTGCATCAGAGGGTCCTCCTCTCTCTTCATCTGGAGAGGGGTGCATGGACCTAACTGCCAATTCAGCCTCACCAAGGACAGATGCCTCCAACTTCCCCTTGATTGGGCGGCTGGGGACGGAGGCACGGGATGCTTGCCCCGTCACGGTCTTCCTGGGACAGCTCCTTGGCATGCGCGTCAGCATGCGGCTCGGCTGCCTGCTTTCTTGGGGCCCAGAGGTCCTCTTTTCCCTCCTTAGTGGCCCCTCCAGGTCCAACTGTGGTGCGCATGGATTGTCCCTAGAGAAAAAGCTCAAATCAGAGACATTAAAAAAAAAAAAAAGTCCGTTTATCCTGCCGGGAGTCAGAAGGACAGACCGTCAGCAATGCAAACACATTTCCATCCCACCCCTTCTTGGAGCTTTGCTCTTCCAAAGCTGAGAGAGAGTGAATGCTCACTTCTTTTCTCTTGCTAGAAAAGCAAAATGCAAATAAGTCTTCTGAAAGTCACTTCCACATATAAGACTTTTGTGTAACATTTTGGAACATACAAGGAAGATGGAGGTACACACAGATGGTGAGTGGGAATTAACCAGGCGAGTCCTTGACTATTCCTTCAATTCTGCTCCAGACCTTCTGCACAATCTGAGATCAGGCTGTAACCACACTGGGTCTCTTTTCCTTTCTGTTAAAAATAAAGTATGATCTGGTAGGTAAAAAACAAGACAAAAACCAAACAGACACACAAAAAAAAACAGCATGAGTTTTTGAACCAGACAGAACTGTATTCAAACACTATCCTGCCATGTGATCTTGGGAAAAATATTTCATTACTCTATTCCCTGGGCTGAAATAAACAAGCATTACGGTCCTTATCAGATTGTTACAAAAATTGAATCTGAAAAGGCACGGTTCAAACTTGCACATAAGCACTCCAAAACAGTAGTCTTTCCTCCTTTTCTAAATGAAACCAAGAATTAAATGACAGAAGTGAGTAGTCTAGTGCAGCCCCATCCTTTGAAAAGTGGTCCTTTGCTCTTAGCAGCAGGAGCCAAATATTTTCTTCTCCATCAATAAGAACTCGATTTTATGGGCTTTACTAATTTAAGTTGAAGGAATATTACAGTACATTAAAATCCTGCTCAGAAATGATATATATTTCCCCCCATCAGTTGAGAGGAGGTGTTGAAATGTCTTACTTTCTAAATGTAGCCTTCAATGATCAAACCAGCCCAGAAGGGTCAAGCCCTCCGTGAATTCCTGTAGTGGCTTTTCCGACCTGTGTACCTGTACTGACCTGTGTTTTAGTTACATGGCTTCTGTCTTCCTCTGTCTGCAACGCTGAGCTCGCTGAAGATGGGATCTTGTTTGGTCATCATTTGGGGCCATGATGGCTCCAGGGAAAGTGCCTGGGACTTACAGCAGTGAGTTGAAGCACACGTCTCTCTGGGAAAACACGTACATTCCTCACTTCTGCCCAGCCAGACATGCCCATTTGCTAATTTTGGAGACTGTCAGCTAAGAATCTTCTGGTCACAAATGATCAAAACCCCACTTCAAACCAGCTGAAGCAAGGTGGGACTTTTATGCACTCTCCTAACCCCATGGCCAGAGGTGGAAGAGCCTCAACACCCAGCAGCTCCCCAATATTTTCTGACTTGTTCCCCAGAGCCGCTGCCACAAAGCACCTCAAACTGGGGGGCTTAAAATAACACATACCTGTGGTCTCACATTTCTGGCAGCCAGAAGTCTGAAATCAAGGTGTCAGCAGATTCGTGCTCTCTCTGGGGGCTCCAGGGGAGGACCCTTCTGTGCGTCTCTCCTGGTGGCTCCTGGCAACCCTCGCTTTGCAGACCCCTCACCCCAGTCTCTGCCTCCATCATTACATGGCTTTCTTCCCTCTGTGTGTGTCTCTGTGTGTCTTTCCTCTTCGTATAAGACCAGTTATGTTGGATTTAGAGCCCACTCTGCTCTCGTATAAATGCACTTAACTAGTCACACCTGTAAAGACCCCACCTTCTGAGGTTCCAGGTGGTCATGAATTTGGGGCCACCATTCAACCCACATCACCCCCCCTCCCCTTTGCCCGATTTCTCTTGGTCTCTTCTCACGGCTTCTGGGGTTCATTCTAAGGCCGATTCCCCTTCATCATTGCAAAATGACACCAAGCCAATGCCACCAGACCTACACCCTCCCTTACACAGCACGAGAGTGTGTCCAGCTGCTGGGAGGAACCATTCCCCCGCCCCGCCTCCCCACGTCCCCCCCAAATGCTCCTGCCTGACTGTACCTGGAATCAAATGGTTCTTAAACACCTGAATAATTTAAATGGCAACTCAAGGAGCTCTGCCAGCAGAGACAACAAAATGACACTCCAGACCCCATCCAGCCTCTCTACCTCACCCCCAGTGGCTAATCAGGGACCTGGCTTTGTCTTTCAAAGGCCCTGAGGGGCTCTTGTTATCAGCTCTGCTTTGTTCCCTATCCCTATCACATCTGAAGTGCTTTCCTTGTTTTCAAATAAATAAAACAGCTGAAGAACTGTCATTTCACCAGCTTTCAGTCAGAAGAGAAAACACACAGGAAGGTGGGAAGGTGGAAAATCCACAGCCCAGATCTGAGGGAAGTGGCCTCACAGTGCAGGCCCCCTGTGACCAGGATGGGGTTAGGGTTAGAAAGAGAGCAGCCCCCAGGCCAGCTGCACAGCCTGTTTGGGTCGACAGTAAGACATAGACGAGGCATCCACGTGGTCCTAGCCGGGGCTTGAAGTTCTGGGGTCCCAGAAACTGATGGGCCACCTGGCTCTCCTCTGCTCCTGCTCTGCATCTGTCTGTAGGATCAGCACAGGATAACAGCTGCTTTGACAACCAAGGTCAGAATCTTCTTGGGGCTGTGCACAGCTGGGTCTCTGGGTGGTCCCAAGCCATAGGGAGGGTGTACTTTGCAGAGGGAGGGTCTGAGGTGAGAAATCAGACTCCTGCCCAGAGCTTGGGTTGCTCACACTGGAAGCCCACCCCTGAGAACATCGGGGTGGGGGAGCTGCTGGACAGAGCAGATAAGCCCATACTGAGGTCTCTCCTTTTCTGTAGAGGAGCCCACCTCCCAGGTGCCAAGCCACCAGCAGGGGCACCTGCACGGCCCAGGTGGTCCAGGTGATGGGGCCTCAGTAGGGGGCGATGCGGAGGCCACTCCCATGAGGGTCTCTCCCTTCAGCCTCCTACTGCCCCCCACTCCACCTCACCCCAGGGCCTCAGCCAGTCCCCGCTGTGGCTCCCGGGTGCCTGCATGGTCCCTGACATAATCAGCAACATGATAGAACATGGACCATTTGGTGTGTTAGTGGCTTTCATTCCATGATGGCTTCATCCTCTAGAAGGGTTCTCCTATCAATGAACAGAAAGATAATGTTAAACCCACTCATGGGGCGGGGTGGGGGGCGGGATGCCACATGGAAACACACAACTTGTCTGGTGCCCAAGAGGGGGCAGGGAACTAGCAGTTCTGCTATAAATCAGGTTTGCATGTAATTGTTAGATGGCACTAGAAGTAACTGATAAAATGAAGAATGATCCAATTCTTCTCAACCCCGACTCGGCTTGAACCAAGAGTGGACACAGATGCTGCGTCTCTTTGGCGAAGGCGGAGAAAAGGCTTTTATTCCTCTAGGTTTGGGATCCACTTCAGGGAAGGGGACTTAGATCCCAAAGTCGGCAGAGGCTCTTAGGGCGGGCTCATCCCCGTCTGGGCACTGAGTGATCCCACTTCCTTCCCCACTGAGTCTGCACCCTGAACCGCCTCTCTGCACCTGCTTAGGCCCAGCCCTCCTGACTCCGGTCCCTTAATTAGCTATTCTTTGTACTGCACTTTCCTTGCTCACCTACTGCATGGTTTCTTGATTGGACCCTGATGGATACAAGATATCTGGACCCAGAAGAAAAGCCCCAGCCCCCAAACAGTACTGTCAGCCTTACAATCACACAGTCACCCGGCCTCCAAGAGGCGTGGCCTCTGGTTCCTATCGGCTGCATCCCCTTCCTTGGCAGTTCCATGCCCAGACCTTACGGAGCCTCAGGGCACTGCCAAGCCAGTGGGGATCCCAGAGCCTGTGAGATCCAGGGTTATGGGAGCCTGACACCTCGAGGTCACGTTCTCTGTCTGTAGAAAGAAAGGCGACAACCTGCCTGCAGACCATCGTCACGAGGACGCCTTTGGACAAAGTGTGCCCAAGGTTTCATTCATTTAACTGGGTCTGTGTCAGACCTGCCCGGTGACCAGGGCTTGGCCGATGGCTGTCGTACTTCCCGTGTGAGCTCAGAGCCAGCCTGTGGAGACACCTACCTAGAAACCTGGTGTGCAGGTAGGCCTAGCACTGGGGGTTCAGAGGTGAAGCAGCAGGGTCTCTGGCTCACTCCTCAGGCACGCGGACCACATCCCTGGAAGAGAAGGTTCCTGCGGGAGGGTGGGGACAGCGGCTCGTGCTGATGCTGTCAGAACCCCTGCAGCAGGAGGGAGCAGAGACGTGGGATGTGGGGACAGGAATGCAAGGGGGTCCCCGGGAAGTGACCCTGGAGCTGGGTCTTCAAGTGTGATGAGAATATAGACAAGGCGGGAACACTGGGGGGAGGATGGGGAGGCTGGGCATTTGGGCCACAGAGGACAGTATGCACCAAGGCACCCCCCGACACACACACACACCCCGTAAGAAACTGCAGGATGTGTGACACCACAGCAAAAACTCGTTGTGATGGAGCATCACGTCTGAAGCTGGGAGTGAAGAGCCTGGGCTGGAGGGGAGGGGTGGACCTGATCGTGGAGAGCTCTGTGTGCTGTGGAGGAGCTCAGCCTCCATCACCCGGCACTAGGGAGCCACAGCAGAGCTAGAGAGAGGGCAGCAGCATGATCAGACTGGACTCCGAGTGGGGGAGCTTTGAGGGGCAGGTAGGAGGCAGAGAGACAGGGCAGTGGGGCAGGCAGAGCTGATGAGCCCTGAACCCAGCCCAAAGGGGAGAGACTAAGGACACAGTTACAGGGCAAGATCAGCAGGATCAACCGCTGATGATCAGGGGTGAGGAAGAGAAAGAGGTGAAACATGCATCAGGATATATACCATAGCATGTGTGATATACGATCATAACACAAGGGGTGACAAGTGTTCATTACAGGATTCTGCAAACCAGGCTCCATCGCTCTCACTCACTCACCCATTCATTCATTCACTGACCAGGTTTTGAACACCTTTTCTCCACTGCACACAACTCCAGACACCTGGGGAATGAAGACATAGCCCACAGGCCCCAGAAGGTCCCTGTTCTAGCAAAGGAAACAGGTAAACAGACAGGGGTCCACAGACCCAGCACTGAGTTCTGGTCACACCCGAGCTGGCTCTGTTGGGGGGCAAGGAGGGGTCTTCTCGAAGGGGCTGCCGTTTAAGTGAAATATGAGAGGAATCAGGAGTAACGAGTCAGGCGAAGAGGTGCAGGGCTGCTCCTGGCAGAGGTAATGCGGGAGACGGCAGGAACAGCTGACTTCCCGAGGGTCCGGAGGCTGGGCGGGCGTCAGGTTGGACGGCATTGGATGGGGGGCCAGGCATCCGGGGAGGCTGGGGAAGGATACTCCCAGTGGGCTGGCCTCAGGTGTAGACTCAGACTTGGGTCATCCTCCAGGCGATGCAAACCCCCTGCACCTCCCTCTTGGCTGCCTTGCATCCTGCTCTCCAGTGCAGGCCCAGGGGACTCAGCGGCTGCCTGAGGGGCACCTGTGTCCGGAAACAGAGCATCCCAAACTCCTGCCTGCAGATCCTGGCTCGGAGAGCCGGGCCCACATTCCACCAGAACCCACCCCCGCCCCCATTCCTGCCACACCTGGCTGTACAGGAAGCCATCAGGAGGCTGTTTTGATTGGCTCATTTCAGCGGGGCTCACTATTTTTACAGGGAACAATTTCTAACAATTTTCCTTGTCACTCAGGGCGGTTGCTACTAGCTGAGTTTCTCAGGCCGTTATAAATACATTATCAGACACGTTCCACAAGCACTTGCAGGTAAAAATAACCCCCTCTGCATTTGCATTGTGAGGCACAGATGTGAGATGATTTGGGTGAGACATTTGCTGCTCTGGGTCCTTTCTCTCCATGGGGTAAGGGGTGGTGGTTGGAGCTGCGCGGCCCTGAGGGGCTGGGTCCAGGGCATGGGGGGCTTAGAAAGTCGGGACGTGTGAGACCTGCTCTCGTTCCCCTTCATGGTGGAGGCTCAGGTAGGAAATGAGTGTTTGTGATGTGAACCACTGAGCTGGGACAGGGCTCCGATGATGTCAAGAGCACATGGGCCCCACAGGCTGGTGACACATGCACCCTTTGCTTTAGACACTTGGGAACTTGCAGACAAGCAAACCCTCAAGGCAGAACTGCTGAACATGGGGCTCTGGGAATGGGGCCAGGAATACTCCTGGGTGGGTTTTTTAAAAATTAATTAACTTATTTATTTATTTATTTTTGGCCGCGTTGGGTCTTCATTGCTGCGCAAGGGCTTTTTCCTCTAGTTGCGGCGAGCGGAGGCTACACTTGGTTGCGGTGTGCGGGCTTCTCACTGCAGTGGCTTCTCTTGCTGTGGAGCATGGGCTCCAGGCGTGTGGGCTTCAGTAGTTGTGGCACACGGGCTTCAGAAGTTGTGGCACACAGGCTTCAGTAGTTGTGGCTTAATTGCTCCATGGAATGTGGGATCTTCCCAGACCAGGGTTCGAACCCATATCCCCTGCATTGGCAGGCGGATTCTTAAACACTGCGCCACCAGGGACGTCCTCCCAGGTGGTTTTGAAGCCCAAGTAGGATGTACACACCCACATGTCCGACGGGCCAGGCAGGACAGAGCCAGGTGGCAGCACCAGAAGGGCCAGCCTCAAAGCCGTGTCTGGCACCTTCTCTCTGGGTGCTGTGGGTGGCCTAGATTTCCCGAGTCTTAGTTTTGTCATCTATCAAATGGGCATAATCAGGCTTTACCGTGTAGGACTGTTATACATTCAGTTTATGAAACAGCCCTTCCCAGATGCTCTTAGACTTTGCAGTGTCATTAACCACTTACAGGAAGAAGAGCATGCCGACTCTCACCACTTGAGCTGTGTGACCGAGAGCAGGTTCATTCATCTGACTAAGGCTCACTTTTGTCACCTCTGGGTTTGTGTCAAGTACTAAGCTGAGTAGCATCAGGCTTATCCCTACGGGGTGACTAGAGTTCTATATGCTAAGGGCCATGAGAAGGGGCCGGGGGTGGGGGATACGTGTCTTGGCGGGGGGGAATGGATCCTTCTTGGAGTGTCAGGGGAGAAGAGCTTCAGGGAGAAGAAAGAACCCCAGGCAGGGGGGATGGTCACAAATCTTTGTTTGAAGAAGGGAGGTTACAGGGACTGTGGGCAGATAGGAGTAGACAGGTTGGACACCTAGCAGGTGGGTAGAATACCTGGCACACAAGTAGGACACCCAGTAGAGAGATAGGACACCTGGTAGATAGGTAGGACAACTGGTAAGTAGTAGGACAACTGGCAGACAGGTGGAATACCTGGTACACAAGTAGAGCATCTGGCAGAGAGATAAGATGTCTGGTACATAGATAGGATAGCGGCCATAGAGTTAGGACACCTGGCATCAGGTAGGATACCTGGTAGATACTAGGACACCTGGCAGACAAGTAGGTGTACCTGGTACACCAGTAGGGAATCTGGTGGAGAGATAGGATGTCTGGTATATAGGTAGGATACCAGGCATACAGGTAGAACACCTGGCATCAGGTAGGACAGCTGGTAGACAAATAGGGCAGAGGAGGACCCCTTGACAGAACTGACTGTGGGACTGTGTCCTTTCAGACCATCCATGGTGATGGAATCCTACACATGTGGAAACCTCGTCTCCTCACTAACCCCTGGCTGTGCTCTTGTTGACTTAGCACCAACTATATGCCCACACTCTGCCTTATCAGTTCACGGCGTCTCTCAGCAACCCCAGGCTCCATTCCATAGATGGACAGCCAATATTCGGAAAGCTTGAGCCACTTCCCAGGTCCGTGGCTCAGCCAGGGCCAGGACCTGGATCCTTCTGAGTTCAGTCAATGAGAAACGTGTTGCCTATTAACAGCACAGGGCACAGAGAACTTTCTGGAGTGAGGGAGACGTTCCATATCTTGGCTGAGTGTTGGTCACGTAGATGTGCACATATGACACAGCTCATTGCACACCTAAGAGTTCTGCATTTCACTGTGTTGTAACTTATAGCTTTGATCTAACAACCACCACAGTACAGGTGTCAGATCGCCTGCATCAGAACAAAATAAGCTGCCAGAATAGTCTAGAGTTTGAAAACGTCTGTGCTGAAGAAGCTCAGTTGGTATGCTGGCTGATCATTCCTCGTGTCATCCAAGGTGGGACAGGCTTCAGAGTGAAAGGGAGCCTTAAACACAATTAAAATGATATATTTTTGAAGTATTTTTTGATAAGTGGGTTTTAATATATGGATAGATCCATTGAAATTTTTTGAAGAACAAGTATTTTACAATAGACTCAACATTTAAAAGTTTTCCATAAAATTGCTTGGGCGTTTCATCTAAGTCTCATTTTTTTTTTCTTTTGCTAATACATTTGAAATTGTTGACGCCTTAAACTGACTCCTCTTTGTTAGACCATAACATATTTAATTGAGATAATTATCTCTCCGCAGGTGCAGGGGGACCTGGTAAGCTCAAAACAAGTTTTGCTCTGCAGAGGGTATGTTCACAGGTTTTGTTCTTCCACGCTGAAGTGTGTAAATATTTTACCCAAGTGCATTTACAGAGGCTGAGAACATTTCTTTGATAAACGGTCTTACAAGATAAAACTCATCAAATAAGTTGTCTGTTTTGAAGTCATTTCTATATAATGATTCTTTTTGAATGTTTCTCCCAATTTAGGTGCTGTAAACTTGTACATCTTTTAATTTGGTTCCATTCCAGTATGGAATATAAATTTGTTTAATTAAAAATAGGGTTTTGCGCTTCCCTGGTGGCGCAGTGGTTGAGAGTCCACCTGCCAATGCAGGGGACACGGGTTCGTGCCCCGGTCCGGGAAGATCCCACATGCCGCGGAGCGGCTGGGCCCGTGAGCCATGGCCGCTGAGCCTGTGCGTCTGGAGCCTGTGCTCCGCAGCGGGAGAGGGCACAACAGTGAGAGGCTCGTGTACCACAAAAAAAAAAAAAAAAAAAAAAAAAAAAAAGGGTTTCATTAAAAGGTGTTTTCTACTAGTTGAGATATTCCAAAGCACAATTATGTAATTTCTAAATTAAATCCTAGGCTGTCGGGACTCACATGGTTTCATTCGTTCCCTCCCTCCCTTACTTATGTGGGGATAAAGGCAATGTCTTCCTGTTTGCATGCTTTGTTTTCAATAATTATAATTTTCCAAAAGCCTCAAAAGCTGAAGTTTTTGTTGTTTTTACTCTAGTCATTGGATTATTGGATGCAACCAAAACACAGAAGATTTATTTACAAGAGTGCTTGATGCCATTATAGGACGTTCGAAATAGATTTACAAAGAAGCTCTTCAAAGGCTCAAGCATTTCTAGAATCTTATTCCAGGTGAGCAGCAAGAGAGAACCCATATTGCCACATTGAAGGGCTTTTTAAAATTCAATATTTGCTTGTCTTAAAACGTTGCAATTCAGTTACTCTAAGTGTATACAGATACACAGTTGTTATTTTTGACAACTATCACTTCTATCATTTGACTGATTGTCTCAGCCTTTCAGACAGAAGTTTGAATTACCTGTGCCCATCAACACATTCCTCCATTTCTGCTTCCTATGTTTCTTACTTTAATAAGAATATGGCTTTTACCCTGAAACTCGTATCAAATATGTGCACATGTCATCACCATATCAACTAAAAAAAAAAAAAAAAGCACAACCTATAAGTTGAGAATTAGGTTTCATTTGGCAGAAAAAACTGAGGACTTAAGCCCAGGATGCAGCCTCTCAGATCGCTCTGAGGGATGGCTCCTAAGAGGTAAGGGAGAAACCAGGATGTATAGGGGTTTTTGCAGCAAAGACCAGGTAGTAGGAGCATCAAAAGATGTTAAATAAAGAAAACCAGACATCTCAAGCTAATGAATTTAGTACTTTTCTTTGTATGGGAAGATATAAGGGTCTGAGCCCGTTGAAATCATTCCTTTGATTTTCACCTTAGCACAGAATCCTCTGATTTCCCATCCTGAGTTCCCTCAGGGCTCACCTTGGGGGCAGCTGTAAAGTGCTGGCTTGATGGCTGCAGCATCCTTTGTTTGCTGATAAGGCAGGCAGCATTTTTTATTCACAACCACAATAAAACCAACCAGTTTTACCTTCAATGTGGAATTTTCAACCTAATTTGCAATAGGGCTTACCATAGTCTCAGGCATTTTGCTTCCAACAGAATGGAATCCTAAAAGCTGTATTTTTAGTTCATCGATTCGATTAGGAAATATTGAGCCAGTCTTGGCATTCACGGGTTCTGTACTGGAAGTACCAGATGTCATGATTTCAAACGGGCGTCCTTTCCAGTTTGCACATCTTTCTTTTGCCAGTGGCCCTGACACATCCATAGCTAACTTCTTGATCATTCCTTCGTGCCCAAGAAAACTTAAAATCTGAATTGAGCAGCCTGAGTTTGTGAATGTTGACTGAAAACCAAATGCACAATCTAAAAGTTGAGAGTTATGTTTTATTTGGTGGAATTTCTGAGGACTTCGGTCCCTGACATAGCGTCTCAGATAACACTGAGAAAATTGTTCTGAAGAGGGAAGGAGGGGCGGGCAGAGTCAGGATATACAGGAGTTTTGCACCAAAGACCAGGTAGTCAGAACATCAAAAGGTGATTGTTAATTAAAGAACTCCAGACATCTCAATGAATGCATTTAGAGATTTTCCATGTATGGGAAGATGCAAAGTCTGGGCTCACTGAAATCATTCATTTGATATGCACCTCAGCTCTCTGGGGCCAGCATCCCATGCTTTCTCATCCTGAATCCCCTCAGAGTGCACCATGGTGGGGGTCGGATGCAGCAGCTAACTGCTGGGGATGGGGGGTGGCATCCTGCCTCCATCCTGAGTTCCCTCAGGGTTCACTGTTTGGGCAGCTGTAATGTGATGGCTTGATGGCTGCAACACCCTTTGTTTACTGATATGGCAGGCAATATTTTTCATTCACAGGAAGAACAGCATTTGATCTAAATAAAAAATCAGTGTTTGATCTAAATGAAAACTCAGGCCTTATGGAGCCACGTGCAAGAAGCCTTCTGCAGCCACACATGGTAAGTCCCTGTCTTCGAGCAAAATCTTCTTAATATGACTGCTAAAGTTGGAATTAGGGGCCGCTGTGTGGTCAGCATCCTTCCTGCTACCCAAAGGCAGAGGGGTCACATGGAAGGGCATTCTGTGCCAGCTGTGGCTTCAACAGAATTTTAACGACCAATGGAAGTTCAGGACTTGTTTTTCATTAAATGTGTACTTTCATTATTTTAGCTCATTGCTGACCAAAAAGTTCATTATAAAATTTTAAAAGCAATATCACATAAAATAAATACTTGGTGGTGTATTTGTCCTGATGATAAAGAAAGGCTTGTTTGTAGCTGAGCCTATGGCTGCTCCTGTCCGTCTGTTCTAAGCAGGACTGCTGGCCTCTAGTCTTCACAGGGCTTCACACATGTCTGCACATAAGGTCCCACCAGCCCCACTGACTGCCCGTTGGGGGCTTTGAGGTCTTTCAGGTGGTTGCTCTGGCCAAGCACAACTGGCTGTTCACCAGGTTGGCCGGCGTGGGGCAGCAACGTGGGACACTTCTCCCCTTGGTGGAGCGAGGCCAGATGGAGGGCGTGCTCTCTGTCACTCATGCCTGAGCAGTTCCCAGTGGTGGTCCGCACTTGCAGGCAGGTGAGACGTCCTGGGTCTGGAAAAGGTTGAGAGCAAGGCTGGTCTGTCATCATCAGTGGTCTTTCAGCTTGAACCCCATGTAAAATTAAAACTGCTTGCTGTCTGCCTCTCATGCACTAGGAGATGAGAGCCTCATGGAAACCGGGGGCCAAAAGCTGGTATCTGCTGGACCACATGGCTCTCAACATGAACATTCATCATAATACTTGGTTTGAAAATGAAAAATCTGGCCCAAATGCCAAATTGATGGGTGTCTCGGCAACATGTGCAGACTGGGACAAAGGTCACTCTTATGGACTGAATGTTGTCCACCCAAAGTCCATATGTTGAAATCCTAACCCACAATATGATCGTATTAGGAGGTGGAGCCTTTGGGAGATGATTAGGTCATGAGGGTGGAGGCCCCATGAATGAGATTAGTGCCCCTATAAAAGGGACCCCATAGAGCTTCCTTGTCCCTTCTGCCACATGGAGACAGAGCATGGAGATGGCCATCTATGAACCAGGAATCTGGTCTCACCAGACACCAGGTGCCTTGATCTCGGACATCCAGGCTCCAAAACTGTGAGAAATAAATGTCTGCCGTTTCTAATCCCCCCAGTCTGTGGTGCTCTCTTATTGCTGCCCGAATGGACTAAGACAGTCCCCCTCCTGGGGGACAGCCAACCATCCCTGCCCAGGAGTGTCTGGCCTCCCTGAGCCCCAGGAGCTGAAACCCTCTCCTCCCCCAGCCGCTCTGGACAGGGGAGCTGACCCTATACCTACTGTCAGCCCCTCCTGCCCCACTGCTTCCATGACAAACACAGTCTTCAGCACTTGCTGTCTTTCCCTAACACACACCCCAGAACTCAGGCCAAATCTTCCGCATTAGAATTTCCAGCAGCAGGAGCACCGACTCTGCCAGGGCCCTTCTCTATCCCAACCCCGCAAAATGGGAAAGCCTGGGGAGGGGGCTCCTTTTGGAGGTGTGATGAGCTGGGCCAAGAGGCGGGGTCTATCTCTCTGCTCTGCTCACCGACACGCACCTCATCTCCAGAAAGGGAGGTGGGGAAACCTAGCTGGTTGCACCTACCGAACAAAGGCGGATGAGGCCCCATGAATGAAGGGAATACTTGGTGGCATCTACCCGGGTCTCACCCTCCCTGGTCTGCACTCACAGCCTGGAGAGATTCCAGAGGCCCTGCTCCAGACAGATCTCCTCCACGTGGCAGGGATGCAGCTGGACAGATGCTCTCATCAGGCCCCAGAGTGATGGGGGGTACATGGCACTCCAGGGAGGGATGCTGTACAAATATCACGCACCTTTGGGCAGGTAACATATCCCATCCCCCTAGTTTTTGCAGATGTGCAGATTGAAACCCAGAGTCTTTCTCTGTCTCTACCAGAATCACACAGCTGCTTGGCTCAGGGTAGAGGTTTGAACCCAGATGTGTCTGACTCCTGCAACTGTGTCCAAGTGAGCATCTGACTCCACCTGCTCAACCCCATTAGCTCACTTGGAGGTCACCCCAAGATTGGGCAGCTTCCACCTCTGCACACAGCCAAGCTCTGCTCATTCGTCTCACCCCCTGCCAACCCCTACTCCCCAGCACAACCAGGGAAGGTGAGGAAGGTAACCTCCAGGTGTCGCTCCCTCCTGGCTCCTCCCACACAAGCAAGAGAGCAGACTGTTCACAGAGCACAGCAGCCCCGTCTGGAGGTGGACTGTGTCTGGAGCACCTCTGCTGGCCCTGGGAGAAGGTCACGTCCCGCACCTGCCTGGAGCAACCTCCCACAGGGTGTTAGTCTCTCTTACAACAGAAAAGAAATCAGTCCTTCCCCGAGCCACTTTGCACACCATGTGCATCGAGAGAGGATACAGGGAAATTTGTCCAAATTACAAACAGGAAGACATTCTAGACGGATCCATCGCAACTAATGGCAAAGCTTTAATTCCAGGCACTTGAGTGACAGGACAAATGACAGATGCAGAGGAGCCTGCCACTCCCTCCCCTCCCTGGTTCCCGGGCCAACTGAACACTCCTGTGGGAGCCTGCCCTGCATTCAGCCACAGATTTTGCTTTTATTGAGCACCTACTATGTGCCCAACATAGCTAAACACACTGTCAGTGTTTTGGGGGTCCGTCCAAGCAGGCCTGGGGCAGGAATGTAAGGATGAACCTGACCCCGGGGAGGAGGTGACCGGTGGGTTTGGGGTTTTCCTCTAGGGGTCTCCTGCTGCCCCAGAGTCATGTTTGGGGTCCTTTCATTCCGCAAAGGTTTACTACCCTCTTATGTCCTGACACCAAGCTACCTGGTGGGTAGAAATGATTAATGCCAGAGCCATGGCCACTCATGTAGATGAAGCATGAGAGAGAATTATCAAGTGAGCGGCAGAGGGCATGCTGGGGTCTGTGTGGGGTTGGGGGGGCCTTCATCTGGCCAAGAGTTGGCTGGTCTGGGCAGGACGGGAGCCAGGCCAGGCTGGGGTGGGCTCTGGGGAGGGCAGGCCCAGCACGTGTCACCAAGGAGGGTGGAGAAGCTGTCACTGTGGGTGCCAAGGAAGATGCAGGGGATGTGGGCCCTGCCCTCTGGAGGTGGAGATGGAACAAACACAAACACAACAATTCAGGTCCTACTTAGAACTCGCTGTGCTTGTACAGAGGGGGCTCGGGAGAGCTGATTGTCGGATATCCGGGAGTTTTGTGAGTGGGTTGTTCTGCAGTTCGTAGCTTAAATCGGCCCCCTTGGGAGGATTGACACCATGGGAATTGGCAAAGACAGTGAAACAAAACTTGTCCTTTTTCTTTTTTTCCAGCTGGTTTGCCAGCAGGACCCTGGGGGGTGGGCAGGACGGATGTGGGGTACAGCAGCCTGAGGGGAGTGCACTGGAGCTGAGTCTGTGGGGTGGTTGGCAAGGAGAGGAAACCAGGCTAACTCACGGAGGAACAGCAGCCCAAGGGGCAGGCTGGCCGGGGCCCACATGCAGCCACAAGGCCATTTCCTGCACATTGGCAGGGGCTGTGGGATGCAGTTGGGAGAGGCCCCACTGGGGCTTCCTCTGTGGGGACAGGAGTGATCACTTCCACAGAGGAGTCAGTGCCTTCACGGCTGGGCTGGGGGACAGGTCAGCTGGGAAGGCTGGACAGGCTGCACGTGTAAAGGCCACACCTTCCCACCACTGAAACTGAGCAGAATCCTGGGGGACTCCTGGGCACGTAAACCTTTCTGTGTCCCTTGTTTCTTGTTTGTAGGGAATAGACTCCAGCCTCCGTGACCTTCCCTGAGTTTCAAAGAGCAGACACAAACAGTTGCTAATCAGGGGAGGGAGGGGATGCAGAGACGAGGGAGGAGACCACCTGAGGCCAGATCAAAGGAGCGCAGGCCCTGCACCCTGATCCTTATCAGCAACCCTGCCCTTGAACCATGGCTATAAAACTCCTCACCAAATCCCCTCGGGTTAGGACACACAGTTTTTGAGGCACAAGCCCATCGTGTCTCCCTTTTCCTGGCAAAGCAATAAAGCTATTCTTTTCTACTTCACCTGAAACCCTATCTCAGAAATTCGATTTGGCACCAGGACACACAGGTCAAGTTTTCAGCATCAACAGCACATGGACATTGAAAACACTCCAAAAATCAGCTCTGCATCTCCAAACAGCCTAGATTCTATGTTGTTCCAGAGCGAGAAGTTGTGGGCATGGGGGTGTGGGGTGTGGGGACACTGACCGCTGGCCACAGGGCAGGGGCTCTCAGCAGAACAGAAACCGGTCCAGGTGGGCCAGGCCAGGCCTGCACCCCGACGCCAAGTTCAAAGCCCCCCATACGCTGAGCAAATGAGGCCCAGGGCTCCCCTCAGAGCCTCCTCACTGAGTTTCGAAGCAACAAGGAAGGTTCTTGTTGTGCCACTTGAAATTAAAATCTCTCCAATTTGTGGAATTGTCAGCTGCTGGAGGAAATAAAACTGTTCATCGACTTAATCATTTCAATATGACATTTCAAGATGGGCAGTGACATGGCAGGGAGCGAAAGTTGCCCTGCTCTCAGCAGACACAGATCATGGAAACGATGATGCCCATAAAGTTCCATTTGAGGGTTTAATGGAACTGGTCCTCCTCACACTGATAAATAGCTCAAGTGGAGAAGTGGGCCCAGTGGGGGCGAGGCTTCAGGGAGGGAGGGAGGGAGGGGAAGGAGGGGGAAGGGGAGGGGGAGGGGGAGGGGAAGGAGTGGAGGGAGGGGAAAGGGAAGGGAGAGGGGGAAGGGGGAGGGAGGGGGAGAAGGAGGGGAAGGAGGGGAAAGGGGAGTGAGAAGGGGAGGGGGGAGGGAAGGAAGGAAGGGGGGAGGGAGGGGAAGGAGGGGAAAAGGGAGGGAGAGGGGGAGGGGGAGGGAGGGTGAGAGGGGAGGGAGGAGGGGAGGGAGGGGAAAGTTGAGGGAGAGGGGGATGGGGGAAGGGAGGATGAGAGAGGAGGGAGGGAGGGGAAGGAGGGAAAGGGGAGGGAGAGGGGGAGGGGTGAGGGAGGGGAAGGAGGGGAAAAGGGAGGGAGAGGGGGAGGGGGCAGGAAGGGTGAGAGGAGAGGGAGGGAGGGGAAGAGGGGAAAGGGGGGGCAGAAAGGGAGCAGGGAGGGAGGGTGGGTGTAGCCTCTGCAGAGGCGCAGCAGGTCTGTCAGCTCCAGCTGCAATAGCAAATGCTGCAGACTGGGGGCTTAAGAACCAGACATTTGTTACTCATGGTTCTGGAGGCTGAGCATCCAAGATCAAGGTACCAGCAGATATGCTATCTGGCAAGGACTGGCCTCCTCTCTTGCAGACAGCCCTCATCTCGCTGTCTTCACAAGGTGGAGAGAGAGCAACTCTCCCATCTTTTAGAAGGGCACTAATCCCATCACAATGGCTCCACCCTCATGACTCCCAGAGGCCCCACCACCTAATACCATCACATTGGGAGACAGGGCTTTTTTTTTTTTTTTTTTTTTTTTTTTGCGGTACGCGGGCCTCTCACTGCTGTGGCCTCCCCCGCTGCGGAGCACAGGCTCCGGACGCGCAGGCTCAGCAGCCATGGCTCACGGGCCCAACCGCTCCGTGGCATGTGGGATCCTTCCGGACCGGGGCACGAACCCATGTCATCGGCGGGTGGACTCCCAACCACTGCACCACCAGGGAAGCCCGACAGGGCTTTCTTAAAAAAAAAATTCTTTTTCTTTTTTAATTAGTTAATTCGTTTTTTGGCCATGCCACAAGGCTTGCGGGATCTTAGTTCCCCCACCAGGGATTGAATCCATGCCCTTGGCAGTGAGAGTGTGGAGTCCTAACCACTGGACCAACAGGGAATTCCCAGGAAATAGGGCTTTAACATATGAATTTGGGGACACAGACATTCAGTCTGCAACAGGTGGTCACCAGGACAACACTTGCAGGAACGTCATCCCATAACCCCCAAGGGTAGGAACCTACTGTTTCACTCAACTCACCGCTGGCATTTGGCTGTGCCTCCAGGCTGCCCAGGGCTGTGGTTGTGGGCCCCGCTTGCAAGGAGGAGAAAGCAGATGGTAGATGCCGACATGTCCTGTCCTCAAGCCGAGGGGGAGCCCGGTCTCTGTGAGCAGGTCCCAACTCCCATTCCTGTTCCCTTGTTTGTTCCCAGCTGTGTGATGCAGGATGCCTAGCAAAAAATGGATTGCAGATAAACCATGTAGACTCTGGCATAGAGACAGCTCATGCCTCATATATTCGTAAAAAATTACTTGTTTATCTGAACTTCACGTTTAACTGGTTTGGTACTCTATCCTGCAGCCCTCGACCCAGGCTGGCCTCAGCTTCTCTGAGCTTCAGTTTCCTCCTCCCCAGACAGTGTCCACCTGCTGAGACGGATGATTCCAAAAGACACTGGGGCAGAGCCCAGGGCAGCCCTGCCCAGCCTGGTGGTGAGGGTCTTGGTTCTCTTCCCTGTGTCCCAGATGCATGGGAGACCACCACATAGCCAAGCCAGGTGACCACCCGGGGACAGGGACAGGCCAGTGGTGGAAGATGTCCATTAGCTAATGCCTTTGGGCTGGGGAACCAGATCACTGCCTGGAAAAGGGAGAGGGCAGGGGGCCCTGGATATGAGCAACACCACAAAGATACAGGCTTGAGAGAAGTCTCCAGAATCAAAGAAGCATCCAAAGTCAGAGCCTGGAGAAGAGAGTGCTGGTCGTGCCCAGGATGGGGATGGAGGTGGGGGCCAAGTATGGGAGGACTTTTCTTTGGTGTGCAGGAAACTAGGCCCTGGGGGTGCTGGGAGGGGCCGTGAAGGCAGCTGGGGTGGGAGGCCTGGGCAGGCTGGGTGGTGCCCTGGGGGTGGAGTGGGGTGGGAGGTGTTGGGCTGAACTGTGTCTGGAGGGCGTCCTGGGTCAGGGAGAGGAAGAGACAGAGGAGGGATCAGGCCACAGCCTCCAGAGTTGCCAACCGTGATGTGGGACCCAAACACGCGAAGGGAAACTCCAAGGGTCCCAGCAGATAATGGAAAGGCTGCCTTGTGAGACATGCAGGCAGAATTCTAAGGTGGCCCCATGATCGAGGTTCACTCTGGGGCCCAGCCAGAACGGTGACTTGCTTCTCTCTCATGGACTGTGGGGCTTTTGTAGATGCCATGAAGGTCCGCAATCAGCTGATCTTGAGCTCATCAAAGGGGAAGTTGTCCTGGGTGGGCCTGACCCAATCAGGGGAAGGTCCTTACAAGAGGGACCAGGGCCCTTCCCGAGTTAGGGACTCTGTCTCCTGCTGGATTTGAGGAAGGAAGCCACTGTGAGTTCTACAGCTGCAAGGAGCTCAATTCTGCCAACAACCCTGAGAGCTTGGATGAGACCCCAGCCCCTGGCAATACCGTGATGGCAGCCACATGAGACCACACCCAGGACCCAGCCTCTGACTCACAGCAAACGTGAGATAACTTACAGATGTTGTTTAAGCCACTGAACTTGTGGTGATCGTCACGCACAGTAGAAGCTGTGCGTCTCCCTGCACGAGCTCAAGGAACGGCCATGTGGCCACCTGACAGGTGTGTTGGGTTGGGACTTCTCGTCTGGGTGAAAGGGTGCACCAGACTGCTCGTCTTTGGAATCTAAAACCCACTATTCCATGTCTCTGGACAGACTAGAAGGTGGGCATAGTTCATTCATTCATTTCAACACGTTTTGTGCAAAGCATGTATTAGAGAAAAACCCGGTGGTGCTGCCCTCAAGCGGCTTAGACGCAGGTACAGAAGATTCAATGTCAGCATGTGGACACGTGGCAACTGGCCTAGGTGATCAAGGACTTGTGGTACAGGGAGGAAATTGGGAAGGGGTTGACCATGCTGGGGGCCTGGGGGTCATGCTTCCCAGAGCAAGGAGCGGCTTGGTGAGATCGATCATGGAGCAGATGAAGGTGAACCTTCCCTTGGATCCACCGAGGGTGTAGGCTGGCTTGGAGCCAGTCCCCCAGGTCTCCCCTCACCTGGGCCAGGTACTCCTTGGGGTGTGGTCTCCCAGGGCTTTAACTCAGGTCTCCTCCCACTTCTGCTTCTACCTGGGAGTTGGAAGCCCTCCAACAACCAAGTTCTCAAGAGGAGGAGAAGCAGGGGAAGGATGGGAAAGTGGAAGGCAGTGAATAAAGAAGGCAGATGAGCATTTTCTCTCTAATTTAAAGGGACCCGTAGGCACAGACTTTGGCCATCAGCCCATTTCCATAACCTGGAGGACCCAGCTGGTGCAGCCATAGCCTCTAACGTCACCCAGATCTGCTTCTTCCTCTGTCCCAGTTAAGACCCAGGTTTCCACAGGGGATCCAGAAGGGTCCTCCCGCCATCTGAGTCTTCTTTCCAAACAAGGCACCGCTCTTTCTTGCTCTCTGAACAGCAGGAAATTTGCATTTTTAGTGCTCAGTGCTGCATATATTGATTGAAATTACACTGATTTGCATTTTCAAGGTGGTCAGCCCGTGGAGCTGTTTTTCTAGTGCACACTTCTTAGAGAGAAAATGGAGCCATAAGCCATAATCATGAGTGGCAGAGGGCCTGGAATGAGAAAGCAGCTACTGGAGCCCTCCTTGGGGTAGGGGGTGCTGAGGCTCCTAGGACCACCAGCCCTGGGCCAGGACCCAGTGCTTGGGGCCTGGGGTAAAAGCTGGACATCCCTCCGGGAGGGGTGTGACTTTCAATGTTTAGCAGGGGGACCCAGAGTTAGGCAGACTGCCAAGGTCGGAGGACCCCAATATTCATTCACCCAAGACCACTTTCACTTCTGACACCAACACCTGTGGAGGGGAATCCCCAAACCACCCTTAGGTTTGAAAGTTTGCTAGAAAGACTCACAGAACCCACTAAAACTGTTCACTCGGTTACGGTTTATTACAGGCAGGGATACGGGTCAGAACCAACCGAGGGCAGAGCCTGGTGGGCTCCAGATACAAGGCTTTCATTGCTCTCTCCCTGTGGGGTAAGGATGCACCCTCCCCCAGCATCAGGGTGGACAACACACACAAAGCATCACCAACCAAGCAAGCTCTCCTGAGCGCAGCGTCCTGAGCTTTCTCAGGGCTCCATTAGATAGGCATAATGGATTGATGATTGATTGATTGGTGATGAATTGATTGATTGCTCACAAGGTCCATCTCAGTCTCCAGGTTGGCTGAGACGGCATGACCCAAAGCATCCATCACCAAGTCATATGGTTGGTGTTCCCGGCGTGGCCAGCCCCACCCTCAACAAAGGCCCTCCTGATCATCCTGACAGGATGATCAGGTCACCTTCCAGAAGCCTAAGGCTAAGACCAGACCACTCTTTAGACAAGGTCAAATTTTTACGACACAGAGGACTTCACTGGACACCCGCCAAGGCCAGACCACGCCCCTACAGCTCTCTCTAAAGGACCCAAGGCAAGGAGGGGCTCAGGACCATCAGAGAAAGAGCTTGTGAAGTCCAGTGGCCCGGCTGTGGACAGAGGCTCTGCGGCTGTCTGGTGCCAAACAAGATGGATGAACGCAACTGAACCAGGGCAAGGGGTGGAGACTGGCATCCCAGCCACGTCCCGCAGCTGTGCCCCCATCCGCCCAACCCCAGCTCTTGCTGCCTCCAGTGGCTGGAGACTCTGCCCTCTGACCTCAGCAGCGCTGGGCTGGTCCCTCTTCAACAACTCAGTCTCCCATCTGGGGTAACCTCTACAGCGAGGTCTCCCTGGCTGTCTGCCAAGGAAGCCACAAGCCCACCCCTCCTCCTTCAGTCACTCTTGAGCCCATTACTTTGGTTTATTTCATTCATAGACTTTTATCGGGGGGGGGGGGGAGGATATTAGTTTCCTACTGATGCTCCAGCAAAAGTCCATAAACATGGAGACTTAAAACAACACAAATTTATTCTCTTATAGGTCTAGACATCATAGGTCCTGAAATCAAGGAAGCAGGCCTTCCTGATTTCTTGAGGCTCTAGGAGAGAATCCTTTCTTGCCTTTTCTAGTTTCTAGAGGCGCCGGCATTCCTTGGTTTGTGGCCCGTCCCTCCGTCCTCAAGGTCAGCGGGGTAGAGTCTTCCAATCTCTGACTCTGACCCGCTGTTGCCTCCCTCCTCTGAGGATCCTGTGATGACGCTGAGTTCTCTCAGGTAATCCAGGACAATCCTTAATCTCAGGATCCTTCATCTACTCCTGTCTGCAAGCAGAGGTCACATACTCATGGATTCTGGGCATCAGGACATGGACATCATTGGGAACCATTATTCAGCCTACCATGGGGGAGGTTATCCATATATTATTTATATCTAACAGTGTCTGTTCATTATCTACCCTAATTGTCTGTCCCCAACCCCACACCAGACTAGACATCTCCTGAGGGCAGGGACTTGTTCACAGCTGCACCCCCAGGTCCTACTATGTGCCTTGCACATGGTCAGGGGTCCGTCCCTATGCATGAAGTGGAGGAGAGAATCCAGTGTGAGAGGCAGTGGAGTGCTTGCTGTCTGCCTGTCACCGAGCGTCTTAGGAAGGTTCAGAGAGACAATGGGCATGGGACCCAGGGAGGGCGGAGACCTTGCTCCATGCGCTGGGAGCTGCAGAGCTTCGGGCCGGGATAACCACCATGGGGGCAGGCGGGTCACATCCAGGAGACTGGACACGACAACATTGCTTCTGAGAAATGTTGGCAGGGGGTCCCGGGGACGGGACACTGCAGGAGGTCACCAACCCACCGTGGAGGCTGGTTCTCCCATCCTTGGTAGCATGACACAGAACAGAGGGGTACACCCTCTCCCAGGCTGTCCCCCACCCTGGGATGTTATTCAAGCCAGGAGTCTGTGAGCCACAAGTAACACCAAGACCAGGTCCGGGTACCCCTTCCGGGTAGGAAGGGCTCAGGTTTGGGGGTGCCTGGTCCCCTCTTGAAACCTCGTATCAGGAAGAGAGAAGAGAGAGACTCAAATTAAGCAGTTTTCGGGCTGTATCAGAGGGTTTAGGTGTGCCCGGCCCCTCCAGTCCCATCAGCTTCCTCTCAGGTCCCAGAAGGTGCGGCCTCACTGCTCACAGGTCACCAGGGAGACCCTGAGCTTGACGAGAAGCATGGACCGCGGTGGGTGGGCTCGTGTTAGTCGGAGATAAACAACTGTCTCCACCTCCTTCCCCGTGGCTCCACGGCCAGTCCTCCCACCAGGATCCCCATCTCTCTGCATCCTTTGTCTCCCCTCTCCTGGAAGGTGGGCCTGCTTCCTTTCTGAGTGAGTCAGACGTCTTGAGCTATTTTGCTTTGCTTTTCATTTGTTTTTAAAAGTCTCCAGAGCCCAAAATTATGTAATCTTCCTTGGGCATGTAAAGACAATTTATGAGTTTTTGCCTGTCTCTACAGAACCGATAGCAGAAAGGAGGAACCGCGTGGAGATCCTATTTCCAAGCAGCTCTCATCCAGTAAATCCCTTGGTTAAACTAACCTCTTGTTCTCAGCCAGGTAAACCAAAGTGCAGGCAAGAGCCCAGCATTCAGTAAAATTCCTGTGTGTCATATGATTCCAGAATGAATCCATCACTTATGAGAGATTATATATATATACATATATATATATATATATATATATTTTTTTTTTTGCGGTACGCAGGTCTCTCACTGTTGTGGCCTCTCCCACTATGGAACTCAGGCTCCGGATGCGCAGGCTCAGCAGCCATGGCTCACGGGCCCAGCTGCTCCGTGGCATGTGCGATCTTCCTGGACCGGGGCACGAACCCGTGTCCCCTGCATCGGCAGGCGGACTCTCAACCACTGCACCACCAGGGAAGCCCCATCACTTATGATATTTAACAACGATGAAAGGAATTGTCTACTTATTGGGGCCCTCTCTGGAAATGACATCCTTTAATTTGTCCTAGGGTTTTATGATAACACAGGGGAGGGAGTATGCCAGGTGACCCCAGGGGCCATCCTGCAGGCCAGAGAGGGTTTAAGGAGCCCTGCTCCAGCTTTGGCTGGGATGACCGGCACTGCCCACCTTCACACTTACCCACCCCTGTTCACCCCACTTATTCACCCACCCATTTAGTACACAGTTACTCAGCACCTGGCTGAGCCAGGCATTGAGTGGTCCCTCTATGCTGTCTTTCTGTGTCTCCTGAAAGCCTGGTGGAAGGGAAAGAGCTTTCTAAGAAGTGTGGATGTTGCTTTTGTTCACAAACACCAAACTACACATTGAGGCTTGTGCACTCCTGGAGGAGCTGGGCAGGGCTTCCCAGGGCAGTATCTGGGCATTTTCAAGGACCAGTTACTAAGATGGCCAGTTCGAGTTCTGCCCTGGAGGAAATGATGGTCCAGTGGGAGGAACAGAAGGTGATGTGGATGAAGATGAGGATGAGGATGAAAGAAGAAGACAGAGGAGGAGGATGAGGATGAAAGAAGAAGACAGAGGAGGAGGATGGGGAAGAGGATACTGGCCATGGATTATGGCAACAAAGAGGACACGGGAGGTGCTGTGGACACACAGAGGTGGGACACCTAATCCAACTGGGAGGCTGGGAGGACTTCCTGGAGGAGGAGAGACTGTACTGAGTCCTAAAGGACCAGGGTAGTTTGGCCAAGGAACATGAGAGCAAGGAGGAGGAACTTTCCAAGGGGGGTCCACTGGCCAACACAGAAGCCAAAGGGCCAGTGAGATGGTGCAGAGAACTTCAGGATGTACAGAGCATTGTCGGTACTGGGGCAGGTGGGTGGCGTGGTGATGAGTACCGAGGAAGATACCTAGAGGGGAAAGAAGGATCAGGCCCTGAAGAGCCTCGGGTGCTGTGGGGTGCTGTGTCAAGGGTCTGCGTTGGACAGGGGGACTTGAGAGCCATTGTTGGATTGTAAACCAGGAAGTGACATCACCATAGCCATCATCCACTTCTCCATAGTTTACTGGGTATTTACTATGCATGACACACTGTTCCAAGGGCTGGATCTATGACGCCTCATACAATACTTAGAACCCCCAAGAGGTAGAAACTATTATTTACCCTCATTGTATGGAAGCACAGATAGGTTAAGAAACTTGTCCGAAGAAAAACAGCTGAGATTTCCGATGCAAAGCCAGGGTTCGAACCCAAGGAGTCTGGCCAGAGCCTGCATCTTAGCCGTGCTTCCCTATTGCAACACAGATCTGGTTTGCCCTTGACTTCTGATTGATGCCATGGCTCCTGGGAAGAGGGTGGACATCAGAGGGACAGAGTTGGCTGAAGAGAGTCTCAGAAGCTTAGACACTCAAGGAACAGCTTTCTGCAGTGTGGGGGGACCTTTTGCCCCTGACATCAATGCCTGGACCCCAGTTGACAGACAGATCCACTCTCAGGGACCTCCTCAGCCTATTAATCATGCTGAGTAGAAATCAGAGATTTTTCCATCAAGAGTCTGAAAGCCCCAGTTTCAAAGGATGCCTCTCGTTGTACAAATGAGTAGCCATCTCCTTGTAAAGCAATCTGCTTTGAAATTCTGGGATGAAAAAGCTGGAGCCCCAGTGATTGGAGTGATGGTAATAACAGTCACAAAAATTACCATCATCGTACGGTACCGGGATTTTCATTTTGAAGTTGGGGGAGGGCTAATTAGTGTTCTCTGACTTCATGCTCCAAACCTGAGCCTTGCCTGTCCCACAGCAGGAAGAATATCAGCCAAGGAATGTGGCGCATGCGGAAACAGGGCTCTCATCTTGGGCTTTCTCGTCCCTGCCCCAGGCCTTCTGAGGATCTGGCAAAGATGCTTCAGTGTCACAGCAGGAACCCCTGGGACCACCAGCGACTTAAACATATTAGGATCCAGGACAAACATTTCTCAGCAGCTCGGGCCACGTGTCCAAACTGCACTGCTGGCCTCAGGAGGTGGTAATGTCCGCTCTGTCCCAAATACAGGGAAATCCCTCATTTTGGACGAGGCAGTTGCCTGCTTGAAGTTACTGATACCCAGAGTAAGGGAAGGGGAGCAGTGAACCATCATCCCTGGGAAGAAGCGTCAGGCCAATCACTTAGGATGCCCTTGCCCCTACGCTGCCCTCCTCCACCGTTTGCTGGGAGGACAGGAAGCTGCCAGCAATGAAGTCACAAGTTGCTCGCTTCACAGGACCATCCCCATCGAGCTGCAGAAAAACAAGGGAAACACCAGCAAAGAGAGAAGGACGGAGGCTTCGGAAGTGATATGTGACCTCCAGTGAGGAAACTCATTCGGGCATGCTCACCAGAGGGAGTGACCTGCAAAGAACAGGCAGGGTGGTGCTTCCCTTTATGCATTTCAACCTTAGGTGCCCCCGATGGTCACCCCTTTCCAGTCCTGTGCAGGGAAAGGTGGAGAGCATCCCACAGGCCCCAAAGCAAAGGATCCTTGGGGTTGCCCCATATGCTCATGAGTCACAGATTCTGAAATGAGGCTAGAAAAGACAGGATTCTTCAAGACAGATCCTATAATGGGGTGCCATTGGGGCCAAACTGGTTCACCGACTTTCTTGACCCTGGTGAGAGCAAAAGTAGCACTGTGTGCCTTGCTCTCTAAGCACCCAAGTGAGTACCAAGTGGTCACTCTGGCTGAGCAGGGTGACCAGAGGCTGCAGGAGGACTTGGCTTTGGGAATCATCTGGTTAAACAGAGGAAGAGACAAAGATCCCATCTGGATTCCCAACCCTTTAGAAAACCCTTCTGAAATGTCTCATCGACTGGCCACTGGAAATCTCGACGTGGATAGAACAGGGTTCTCCTGCAGGCAGAGGCTTCTGTGGTCAATAGTTTGGTAGAAACAGAAAATTTGGTCCTCCAGGGCTCCTGGATATCCCTAACAATCCGTTGGGGTTCTGAACCAATGAGAGACCATGAGAGGAGCAGTTAGCACCTGTTGGGGGCTGGTGGGGAGACTTCACATGATCCTGCATTGGTCAGCTCAGACTGTTATGACAAATACTGTAGACCAGGCAGTTTAAAGAACAGACATTTATCTCTCACAGTTCTGGGGGCTGGAAACCCATGATTCTGTTCCTGGTGAGAGCTCTCTTCCTGGCTTGCAGACAGCCTCCTTCTCATTGTCCTCACCTAGCAGAGAGAGAGCAAGCTCTGGTCTCATCAACTTTTTATAATGGCACTAATCCCACCATGGGGGCCCCACCCTCATAACCTCATCTAAACCCAAAGGACCCACCTCCAAATACTATCACACTGGGGGTTAGGACTTCAACATATGAATTTTCAGGGGACACAAACGTTTGGTTCATAATACCTCGCAACAACCATGAGGCCGGACGACCAGGAAGCAGGCAGGTGGAAACCAACAGCCATCAGGATGTGATTTTCTAACTCTTCCCCCTGATCTAAATCTCTGCACTGGAAGTCCCATCTGGGAGCACAAGGATGGGGCTTATGTCCCCCCATAATGATGATGGGGAAGATCCCCTGAACATTGACTCCACACCCTGCTAAGTATGACATGGCTGCAGTGTACATACCTACCTCACTCCACCCCATGGGGAGGACCTGTGTGTTAGCCACAAGGGCAGAAGGGCTATGATTCTCATCCAGGCCTGCCTGTCAGCAAAAGGCTGAACCAGGCTCCAGAACATGCTTTTCAGACTTGCCCCTGGGCTGCCCCCTGGAGCAGCTGCCTGGGCTAATAATATTCTCACTTTAAGGGCTGCTGTTGGGAGAAATGGAACGAATTTGTCAAGCACTTGACACACAGTAACTAGTTTATAATGTTAGTTGGAATTAATATAATTATCATCATCATCATCATCCCTCAGACACAGAGTGGGCATCTGATGAATTTTTGAATGAAGGGATGAATGGCTATGTAAGTTTAATAACAGCACAGTGCCAATTTTATAGGCTCAGCCAGCCAGAGTCAGCATCTCCTTCTTCATTTAAAAAATTGTTATTAATGCAACTAACATTTTTATTAAAAATAACATTTCCAAATTAAAAAGATATGGCATAAGACATCTGGACCCTCACATCTGAATCTTCGTTCAGTCTGTTGCAATATGTCATTTTGGTTGACATATCTAAGGAAAACCCAGCCTCAGACATCGGTGTAGTTGGAAAAGAGCTGAGCGTTTTAATAGCTTTTTCAGATAATTACAGGTATCTTTTTTGATACTATGTGAAAATTTGACAAGTGGTGGTTTCTTAACAGTTAGTTGCAACGTGGAATTCTATATCCGTGCCTTTTGCATTGTATTACATTAAAATCCACTAGTTTACCTTCCTTCGAATGGATCTTTTACCCATGCATGATTTTTTAAACAGCTCTATTGGGATATAATTCACATACCACACAATTCAGCCATTTAAAGTGTACAGTTCAATGGTTTTGGCATATCCGCAGATATGTGCCATCGTCAATGAATCAGTTTTAGAACATTTTCATCACCTTAAATCATCTCAAACAGAAATTGTACCCTTTAGCTATCATTCCCTATTCCCCACCCCACCCCTACCCCAGCCCTGAGCAAACAGTAATCTACTCCCTGTCTCTTGATTTCCCTATTCTGGACATTTCTCATCAATAAACCATACATGTCCCTTTGTCTGGTTTCTTTCACTAGCTTCATGTTTGAAAGGATCACCCATGTTGTAGCATGTGTCAGTGCATCGTTTCTTTTTATGGCTGAATAATCTTCTGTTGTGTGGAGGGTCCATATCGGGTTATCCATTTGTCTGGTTTTGAACATTTGGGCAATTTTGAATAAAGCTGCTATGAACCTGCATGTACACATTTCTGGATGGACTTTCACTTCTCAGTCTAAAGACCCCTGGTGGTTTCAATCTCCCGAGTGGTCTCTCTTTAATGCCTGGAAGCTTTGGATGTGGGAGTACTTGATTGATTAAGTCAGCATAGAATTTAAAGTCCAAACCGGGACACTCTGAGAGTAAGACAGGGCAGTGTGAACGGTTACTCCTGGACAATGGTCCCTCGGACATTTGGTCACTCTGTTTGCCAATAGCCTCCCCTCTGGACACCCATGTCCCCCAGGATGGCAATCACCTTCTTAAGCATTATGCAGATGAGGCTACCTGCCTCCTTCCCAGTTTTCAAGCAAGCTTTAATAAGTCTGTGATGCCCCAGTCACAGAGAGTTTACTAACTTTCCCACCTGGCTGTTTGGGGTTTGGAAATTGACCCGAGGATTCTGGGCATGAAGACATCCCAAACCTCATCAGCCCCTAATCCCAAGTCTGGGTTCCAATGGAATTTTTTGTTCAGCCTATGTTTTCTGAAACTCACTAGACTGAACTAGAGAACAACCTGAGAGAAGAGACCTCATTTGTCTGATTCAGCAGTCACAGAATACATGTTGGCTCAGTGAACACATGAATGGAGGGACGGTTGACTAAGCTGCTGGCTGCTCTGCCTGGAGAGAAGGTGACCCTGATGTGTGTGCACCACTGTTTTCCTAGCAAGCTGCTCAGAGGCACGGGCAGCTTCACATCCCTCACAGCACTCGGCAGACCCTTGCCTACGGCAGGTCCTACTATTCCTGTTGCGGAGTTTATTACTCTCATGAATATGCATGGATGTCGCCCTGGCTTTCTTGTTGTGTGAGTTTCTTACTCTCTTCTGAGATGCAGACACTATCATTCCACAGCCACTCACATTTGCTTCTGCAGGAAGACAGGCTAGGAACGTAGTTTGCAGGCTTCTAGCCCCTGAGAGCAGGAAAGAGCTCAGAAGGGAGGTGATGGTGCTGAGTACCAGACAACAGCCAGCCCATGACCTTCAGCAATTTTTCAGTGGACGATTATGCATTTCTATCTTGGATATCTGTTTATGGTCTGAATTCTACACTGAACTGTAAGTCCTATGAGGACAGAGTCCAGGTGTGTTTAACTTTTATCAAAGTTTACCTGGCACCTAGGATCATGCACAATAAATGTTTGCTGCGTGAAGAATAAATTAATGGCTGATGCCTGTCCTCAGATGTACAGCAATTTCACTGACAGAAGCCCCTTCCTAAACATGGCAACAATGTATGAGCATCTAACATGGCAGGAGCATTGCCCAGGTTTTATGATTTAACCCTCCTGAAGTTTGCCCTTTGCTCTCCCATTTGAAAGATGTGAGAACCACAGTAAAGGAAGTGACATAACTAGTCTGAGATCTGGAAAGGGGCGGAGGCAATACTTGAAAGTATTTGTTTGATTCTTAAGAAAAGGAACAAACAAAACCCGTGTCCTTCTGACAACCGTGAGCTTCCTTTTGTTGTATACAAATGTCCCTGCTGATTACGGAGGTGGGGGCAGGGGGAAGAGTTCTAGTAGCGTTGCTCCTCAAAAAGATACCCTGGATTGCTGATGTCGCTTTATATAGCTTGGGGAAACGAAACTCAAGCTCATCTGGGAAGCTGTGGGCCTGATTCAGCTTTTAAACACCTGCTCCAGACACGGCAGACCCGTGCTGCCTTCTCTGGAACCTTTTGTTGGCTCCTGCAACAAAGGAGAACTCGGAGCATCAGACATGAAACCCAGATGAGCCAGGAGTCACCGTCTCCCGGGAGACATGTACCTCCTCGCTCAGTGAAGTTTCCAGAAACAAACAGATGATGGATTCCTTAGCTTTACCACACCCACCCCAAGGCAGAACTCAGCTAAAGATGTGACGTTGGTGAAACAGGCATAGATCAAGATGTTTAGGGGATAATGTGAAGACTTAAGCCCCCTGTGTTATGTTTCTATTTAGACTCTTGATTCCAGATTGATCTCAGTCATCCTCTTTGATTATAACCTTTAGTAGGAGTTGGTAAAATTCTATCCCAGAAAATTTAGAATCTTGAAGAAATGAAGGCCTGCACCTGAGTTTTACCAGTCTTACAGGTAAGCACTGGCCTCCTCTCAGTGAGGGTTACATTTAGCCGAAAGTTATAGAAAACTGGGATCAACCGAAGCTTGAACTAATGAGAGGTTTATTTTCCTTGCCTAACAGGTAGTCTGTAGACAGGTAATTTAGGATGCATGTGGCTGTCCACCATGCCCCCAGGGGCCTAGACTCCTTCTGTCCCATTGCTCTGGCATTTTTGGCATGCAGCTTCCACCCTCATACGTGTCACCTCACGGTCACAACATGGCTCTTCCATCTCCTGCATCCCATCTGCATTCCAGGAAAAAATAAGGACAAGAGAGAAGGCAAAAGGCAGCTGTTAAAAGGTCAGCCCCCTTCTAATGAACTTTGCCAGGCATCCCATCAAGCAATTTCTGCTTACATCTCATTGGCCAGAACTATATCACAAGCCACCCTAGGTAAAAGAGGGGCTGGAATGCATAAACTTTTGGCCAGGCACATATATCACCTCCCCCACCACCACTGCCACCAAAGTTCTGTTAGTAAGAAGGATGGGGACAGTAGATATTGGGTGGTCATCTGGCAGCGTGTAACTGCAGCCACATTCTCTAGAGGACAAATAAAAGTGAACATTTCATAAAAAGCACAGTTTCAAAGGTGAAATTCAGGACCAGCATTGATTAGGCAGAGACCAGCTCTACTGTGTATAAGAAAATAACGATCCAGGACAGCAATTTGTAGAAGGTGGGTATCGCTGTCTTGAACACATGTTGCCTACCGGGGCTTCTGCTTTTTAACATATTCAGAAAGCGGGCAGTGAAATGGGTTTCTGTGATGTGTCCTTCATGTGTTACACTAGAGAGAGCCTTGGGGTTGCATTGGCCCGGACTGGATCACTGAGTCATCCTTCCCCTGCTGGGGGATCCTGGACTATCCACTCTGAAGTTCTTATGCATATGCTTGTGATCAGGCCGGGTATTCAGCAGGGAGCAGCCATGCCGGATATTACAATATTGAAATACCTTCCTACCAGCTGGAAACAGCACCACCCCCGCCCCCAATGCCCCAGCCACTCCCAGATTGCTGCCGGTCCTCTCCCAGAACCCCTGCCTGGCCCTGTGGCTGCAGCCAACCTCTATCCCAGTACCCAAGCTGCACAGTGTTAAGATGTTTTCAATATTAAGCCCAGGTGTGATAATATCACCAATCTCTCCGGGTTGTTGTGGCACTGAAAAGAGTTCAGAAATGTAAAATTCATCATGATGGCTGATGCTTATATACAGGGGTGACTTTCAGGCTACACTGGCGTGAACCAGCTAGGCATTTGCTCTGCGCTGGGGCATTTAGTAAACAACAAGTCTTCCTCCTTCCTTGGCATGTTCCGGATCCTCCTCAAGTGGAGGGTAACAGCTCGGACAAGACATGGCTAGAGGAAGAAGTGGCTTTTCTGCTCAATTAGTCTCCAGATTGACTGAGAGAAGCCCAGATGTCACTTGAGCTGCTGCGGGGGGAAGCCAGGGTCCAGGAATTACTGGCTGAGAAAGGGGGCTGTAGAAGGATCTTAAAGATGATGAGGACGTGGATGATGATGGTGATGATGAGGACCCTTTCTGACTAATCACAGCTCTCTCTCCTAGATAGAAGCACAGCCCCCAAAGACTCATTATCTGACCATCTGTACAGTTAGGGGTAAGCCAATCACCCTCACCCCTGTTGACAAGTGTCTGCCTCTAAATTTCCGGCATTAGTCAGGTGCCTTTGACTCTTAGGTAGGGGATGAAGTGGAGACCAGAATCCTCCCAGCCTTGAGATTCAAAGATCCATCTAGAGCTCAGGGATAGAAAAGGGTATGCAAACATAGCATGCTTGCCAGAAAACATGCTGCCTTCCTTTGAACAAATTCTGGCATTCTCAACTTTAGGGGCTCTGTGAAAACAAGATATTAAATCTTCTTGAATTGTTGGTACCTACTCATTTGTAGAGGTGTCACTTGCCCCTCCCTGTGTGAGGTTTCTGTCTCCTCAGCCCACTGATGTCAGCCTGGACATGCCACTTGCTTTTGCCAGTGAAACGTGCATGGAAGTGTCACGTGCCCCTTCCCGGGGAAGCCTTAAGGGTCACAGTGAGGTTCCGCCATGACTCTGCCCTGCGCTGTGTGATGGGGTGTCCAGGTGAGAGCAGCTCCTTCGGGCTGGATCCCAGAATGATGATAACCTGCAGACGGGCTGATGGAGCAGACGGTGGTCCTGAGCATGCGTGAGAAATCGACCTGTATTGGGTTCAGCCACAGAGCTCTGTGCGCTGTCTGTTGATGCAACATCATCTAGTCTGAGCTGACCGATGCAGTTTAGGAAGGGACTTGGAAGAGACACCAGTAACCCGGAATCAGTGGCATCCAGCTCTGCCCTTTCTGCTTGGAGCCAAGGGTCCCTGGACCAGCCAGTAGCAGCGACCACTCGAGGGTGAGACGGCATCCCCTGTTTGGGGAGCTTTTCCCCAGGGAGCCTCACTCACTGTTATTTTCCTGCACACGCTCAGGGCTTGGTCAACACAATGAGGGCATCCTCATTCTCTCACCTCTCCTCCTAGAAGGAGTCGGACCTTTGGGGCCAGCGAGAGCTGTCCCCCAGGACCCTTACCTTATTGGTAAGTGTGTCAACTACAAATTGGTACTTGCCATGGGCACTTGCCGTCTACCTCTCCAATGATTAAATCATTGCTGCTGCAGCTGCTGACTTTCAACAGCCCGTGAAAGGATTTCAGGGTGAAGAGCAGAAAAGAGGCACTCGGTGCTCTGGAGTCTTCTGGAATGGGAGGGAGGGAGGGCATTTTCTTCACATCACTTCTGGAGTTAGTCACCATGTTCCAGTTCTTCCTCCTGGTTCTTTCGACTGCTGTGGTCCTCCCCCACCTCCACCTGCCCCGCAGCAGAGATCATCCTGCCCATCACTCCCGGACTCTCCTCAACACAAGCACCACTAACCTGGAACGAAACTGCCACACAGGACAAAAACCTCAGACTTTGGACTCAGTCATATGAGAACATGTAAGGACTCAACTGGACGGCCCCAGCCCCCGGACACCCCAGTCCTGATTGCCTTCCGGCCCGTGTCTGCCCACCCTCCAGACCCTCTCCTCTCCAGCTTCATGTCCCAAACCTCCAGATCCCGTAATGCCGAAGGACTGCGACCAAATTGTCATTTTATTTTGCGATGCAAATAAACCCTTATCCTCCTCACCCTTGTCCATCTAAATCGAATCAGCAAATCTGTCATCAGAGAGAATTTCTAAAAGCCTTGAAATGAGGGTTTCTCTCTAGCCCAGATCAGATCAAATTCTTAGGCATCCCTCTTTCCACCTGCGGTAGGAACACATCACTTGCTCTGAGGAAGGAGAGGGACCACCTTTTTCTCTTTCAGATACACAAGTGTATTTGGATGGGTAGTAGAGACCTGGCATTTCCTCTGGCCAGGCCTGGGGTGCTGCACGATTGTCCTGTGAGTCATTTTGTCAGGGGAAGTCTCAGCTTCCCTCCTAGCCTTGCCCTTGCCCTCAGGTGGAGTTCATGGCTGTGTGCAGACCCACCTGGGAACAACTCAGATGTGGGCGGGGGTAAGGGCAGGATTCCAAAGTCAGGGCACTTACCCTCCCCAGAGAAGGAAAAGTGGCTTGGAGTTCCTCCCCCTCTCCCCCAGCCCCTCCCCCTCCTCCCCACTGCACGTTTTAATAGGTGGGGGAAACTAGTAAGGCCGGGGTGCAGTATGAATGCTTTAAAGAAATGTATAATAATTTTAATCAGCATTTCCCTTCCATTTAAAATCACAAACTTAGCTACTTAATCAAATGTCATGCTTAAGACACATTTACCTCCTTGGGAGAAAAATGAAAAATGGCAGCTCAATTTGGCTTTGGATGGGTTTTAAAAATAGTCAAGTCTGTGAAGGCCATTAGGTAAATGGCCTAAGAGAGCTTCAAAGAGGGCCTCCTGGGGGGGTCAGCCAGCTCCTTTGTTGGGAAAATAGGGCAGGGCAGAGGCGAGGGGGCTCCTGGAGGGCCGGGGCCAGCCTGTGATTCCAGGTTCCTGGGCAGAGATTTTTCCTGGTAGGGGACCAGGTGATCTTTCCACAGTGGGTATGTCTGAAAACTTCCATTTTGCACTTGCTGAAGCTGGTAGGCGTGTGTGTGTGTGTGTGTGTGTGTGTGTGTGTGTGTGTGTGTGTGTGTGATGACTTATACTCTCCTTCCCAAATTCCCAAAAGAGGAGAAAAATGAACCGGTCAGAAATATGAGATGCTGTCCAAGTACTAGAAACCAGTTACCTTAATGGTGAAATATGTCATGGTTTTATTATGTTTCAGCCTGTAAAAAATGACAATGTTCGCATCAAGAGAAAAAATAAAAACAGACCGAATAATAGACGGTCGCTCTCTTTGGAGGAGTTGGAGTGATCAGTGCCCAAGGGTAATAGAAACTAGTGGGTCCTTGCCCTAAATCCGACTTTCCATCGTGGGTGGGGGTGGAGGGCAACCTCCCTCCCCCCAGGGGTTGAGGCGGCCAGGGCTGTCTTGGTGCACCTCTGCTATGTGACTTCCCCTCCTGACTCTGTCACTGCTTGGCCTCACAGCTGTTTCCCGAAAACACTTCTATTTACTGTGTTCTCAACCCAGAGGTTCCTACCTGAGGTCTGGGGAATCCTCCAGGGTAAGTGGGTAGAATTCAAGGAGTCTTTTCACTTGGATGGTGAAAAAAATCACATCCGAAACCCAACATTTCTTTATTATAAATGTAGGCAGCAGAGCAGTGACCACTAAACACGGAAATTGCAGCCATTTCCCTCGTGCATCGCCACGATCGTGGACAGCCCAAACTATTACTGCTAGGTGTCCGGACACCCAAATTGTGGCACATTTTGGATCTGACAATTCGTTCCCTAACATGATAAAAAGAATGTACATTGCTATATCAAAAATGTGTTTTAATATTTTGATAATGTGTTTCAATACACTTGGTTTCCTAAAAATCCTGTGTATTTTCGTCTCTGCACTGAAAAACGTTCTGAGACAAGGTCCGTGGGTTTGCACAAGGCTGCCGAAGGGGTGCCTGGATTAGAGGGGCTCGGGGTCCCCCCAGGCCCACCTGGCCCCTCAGCCTTCTCCAGGGTTATTCTGGCTCCTGGAAGGGCCTCCCTGGTGCAGCAACCCCCCTCGTCCCGCTAGGTGGCAGCAGTGAGGGCACCGCTTCTCTCCCAGCTGCAGGGGCTCAGCCCTTTGTTCCAGGACGTCCCTCTGGGATCTACCCCCGAAAGCCCTCAGGGAGAGAGAGGGCTCCAGGGGAAGACCAGCCAGGAGTGGCCAGGTGGGCAAAGTGCTGACTCAGCCTGCTGCTTCTTCGGACAATAATAGTGAAACTGTGTGTGAGGCAATCTCATTTAACCCCCACAAAAACCTTTGTGTGGAAGGGACTATGGAACCCATTTCACAGACGTGAAAACTGAGGACCGGAGAGGTTGATAATGTGCCCAGGGCCCCACAGTGAGTGAATAGCGGCCCCTGGGCTGCCCGGGTCAAGACTTGTGATCTGGCCACCACACCTCCCTGTCCCCTGCCCCTCTCCTTCGGGGAAGCAGGTCGCACCCCTCTGTCCTCCTGCCTGGGTGGAGGCGGCCCCTACGGCTCTCAAGGACCTAGAGGCTCAGGGATGAAGGGCCTGGCTGTGAGTCCAGGGGCGCTGGGCCTGGCTCCGCCCCACAACCGGCTCCCCGCCCCCCCAACCCCCTCCCCAGGGAAGCCTCTCCTGCTACTGGGGGTCTCTCACGTGGGCTGGGCGGTTACAGAGCTTCACTGGGGGAGGCACCTGCATAGAACACCTCTCGCTTCCCCTCCCCGGACCCCCAGATCCACACTTGCAGCACAAGAGCTGATTTCTCAGGCCTCTGATTTTGCACCTCCCTCGAGGGCGCTGAGAATTGAAAGCAGGGCTTTGTCCGCGGCTTCCCACGGAGTCAGCAGGTCTGGCCTTCAATGAGGAGTTTCACTGTAGTCACTCCTCTCAGTGTAAGGGACCCCGCCAAGGGCCCTTTCTCCTGTAGTCAAGGCCTTGCAAGTACAGCCTAACCAGGTAGGCCCAGGGGAACTCCTGGGGCCAAGAGTCTGGGGCGCGGCGTCCTGGAACTCGCAGGAATCCTCCACTAGGGCCTGGCCGAGCAGCAGCTGCAGTCGGGCGAGCCGGGGCTGCCGGACGCCCAGCCCGGGGCCTGTTGCAGCGTCGGGATGCAGGACCGACCGGGCTGGGCGGGGGGCAGAAGGTGCTGAAGCTCTGACCAGGGACACAGAGACTCTTACGCCAGGGCCCGAGGCACGCGCCCAGGCCGCGGGGAGAGAGGAATCCCCAGCAGCGGACCCTCCCCGCCTCCTTCAGACTCCCGCGGCCTTTTGCGAGCAGCTCCGCCAGTAGGAAACTTTTCTCCCAGCCCCCGCCCCAAGCGCCCCCCGAGTGCTTCCTCGGGAACGCCCCCTGCCCAAAACCAGCTCTCCCGGTGCACTGGGCGCACCGGTAACCGGGTCAGAACCTCGAACCGCTTCGCATGCCCTCCGGTTACCGTGGCAACACCACCCGGCGGCGCCCGGCGGTCCAATCCGAGCCAGCGGCCTCTCTCGAGCCTTTCCCAAGGTGGGGACCGGGACGAGGCCGGGGCTGGGGAAGGGGCGGCCGAAGCCCCGCCTGCGGCGTCACCAGGGTCGGGCAAAGCCCCGTGCGGCGAGGTGGGCCACCACAAGGCGGGGCGGCGAACGGCAGCCGGGGCCGGGCAGGGGGCTCGGGCTCCAGTTTGAGGGGCGGGGAAGAGGGTGACGTGAGCCGGGCCGGGCGGGCGGAGTTGGGACCCGCTCGGGGAGGCGGGGGCGAGCGCGCGGGGAGGCAGACGCGCGGAGGGAGGCGGCCAAACGGCGCGGGCGGCTCTGCGGCGGGCGCGGTGGGCGCGGGCGGCGGGGCCCCGGGATCCCCGCGCGCCTCCTCGGCGCGGCGCCGCCGCCGCGCGTCCCCACGCCCCGCGCTCCACAGCGCCCTCGCCCCGCGCGCCTCCCGCGCCCGCCTCCTGCTGGCCTCCCGCGCCGCGGCCGTCTGCGGAGCGAGCGCTCAGACGGAGCCCCCGGCCAACTTGAGAGGCGGCAGCGGAGTGCCCATCAGAGCCCCCGACCCAGTGGCGCGCGGAGGGGACCTGCGGCCGCCAGCGTCGCCGCTGCCCGCACCCCAGGACCTCGCCGCTCCCTCGGCGCGGGGCTCGGGCCGGTGCGAGAGCCGCGCCGCGAGACACGCACCGTGCGCGGCGGCGCCGCCCGCCTGCCTCCCTCTTCGCTGCCCCGGAGGGCGAAGCCGCCGCTCCCCCGACCCTCGCCGCGCGGCCGCGGCGCTGGAGCGCGCCCCTTCCGGGCCGGCAGCGGGCGTCCCCGCCTCGCAGCCGCCTTCGCCGGGTCGCCCCCGGAGGGGGCCGCGAGCTCCGCGCCCGGGCCAGAGGATGTGCGCCCCCGCGGGCCGCCCCGCCTGAACCATGCGCCCCAACGGCGGCGGCGCGCCGGCCGGCATGGAGCCCCGCGCGGCCGCGCTCTGACTCGCTCTGCGCCCCGCGGCCGGCGGGCGGCGGGCGGCGGGCAGCGGGCGGCGGCGGACCGAGAGCCGGAGACCGGCGCCGCGGGACGGAAGCGAGCGGGCGCGGGCGCCGCGCAGATGGCCGGGGCGAGCGAGATCTGAGGCTCTGCTCCGCGAAACGTGACCATGTGGATTCAACAGCTTTTAGGACTCAGGTGAGCGACCCGGCCGGCACCGGGAAGCGTGTGGGCGCGCGGGTGCGTCGGTACCGAGCCGGGCTGAAGCGTCGCTTTGCTCGGTGTTCCGAATAAAGGGACCCCCTCTCCGCTCCCCGCGAACGGCCAGCCGGTGCCCCTGGAGCCCGGTCAGGGCTCCGGTCCGGAGCTCTGAGTCCCGTGGCCCCGCCGGGGGCGGCCGGTTCTCCCGGGCTCCGCGCGTCCGGGTCGGGGCAGGGGCGCCCCGCTCCAGTTTCCTGGGTTCTGGGGCCGGCCGGGCGCACCCGCGGCTCCCGGCGCCAGCAGCGCAGTGTGCTGGCCGGCCGCCCCGGCGCGCCTCCTCCCCGGGGCCCAGGCGAGGCGCGGGCCGCTGGGCGCGGCGGGCCGTGGACCCAGGGCGGGGGCCGGCGCTGCCGGGGAAAGCCAGGGCTCCGGCCTCCCGGCGAGAGCTTGGCAAGCGGAGTTGGAGCAAACCAAAGCCTGATAGCCCCGCCGCCCGCCTTTCCCCTTCCTCGGGGCCCCGTGGCTGACTGAGCAGGGGCCTGCCGGGCTCCCAGCTGCCGATCCAGCTGTTTGCCGGTGACCTCCGGGCCCGGCGGGCGCGCACAGCTGGCGGGCAGCTGGGGCGGGCGGGCACTCCCTACGGGCACCCCCCTCCCGCAGGCAAACACCCCAGGAGCGCCCCGGGGGCTTGTCTGTGTCCCGGACTCCAGGGCCGGCTGGAAGAGGGGGTTCGAGCTCGGAGCCCCCGGTGGGGGTACCCAGGGAGACCCTTTTCAGCAAACTTTATCCGCCTTCCAGTGGTGCTCGGGTTTCAGCCCCTGCCTCGAGAGGCCTGGGACCCAGCAGGGCAGTTGTCCCCTTGGCGGGGCAGAGTGCCTCCAAGCCATCGCCCTCCTGCCGGGGGGCTCCGCGGAGCTGGTGCGTTTGGGTCCCGGATTGCATCCGAGACCTAGGAGGACACAGGCGGAGGCAGGGAAAGCAAGAGTGCCGTTCTCGAATTTGTCCACTGGGATGCACTGCGCTCCTGCGTTGGGGAGAAAGGGGCCGGTCTTTGCCGGAGCCGGTGCCTGAGCCGCCCCCATCACCGCCGATGAAAGCTCGGGGTTGGCGTGGGGGGGAGCGAGCTGAAGGGAGAATCAAATGCGCGTCCTGATTTTGAGAAACTGGAAGCAGACGGAGCCCGCCAAGCGTTTCCTGGCTACCCTTGTTTTATGAGACAATTCCCCACTCCTGGGGTAAAGACTGTTTAAAACATCTAGTGACAGCTGTCAAATGTTATCATTGGCGTTTTTCTGGAAAGGGGCATTCCTTGTCTTGGTGGCCAGGTCGTGTTCAGTGGGCTGGGCTTTAAAAGGTTAATCCTGAAGCGGATTGCGTTGGATATTGGCTCTGCCTGAATCGATGTCCTGTGCTCAAACTAGCTAAGGTGTAGGCTCAGCCAGCCGTTCTGGGATGCAGACTAAATAGAGCGAGGGCAGCTCTGCCCGGGTGACCCCTTCCAGGTGCCTTGCCATCTGCCTCCCGGGTCTCAGCCAGACCCCAGGGCCTTTGGAAAGATCAAAGGGGTCCCTGCTCTGTGGAGGAGGGGGGGCGTGTGCACCTTCAGCTCCCAGATGCCTCCTGAGCTGCTGTCTGGCACTACCTTCCTGATTGACTGCCGTGAAGTTATTTGAACTGACATCTTTTTTTATTACTAACTGGCTAGATTGAAAGATTAGTACATTCTGATAAAGAGAGAGGAGAGTAAATATCACAGAAAAAAAATAAAATAAAAAACCTCTCTGCGCGTTCAAAATTCGCTAAAACGGTTCCACTAAAGCATCCCCGAATGAGATCTACTTGGGATTTTGCTTTAGGAAATAGTTCTGTTGGTGATTTTGAAGTTTGACCTTTTGGTTTTTTCCCTTCAGTGTTAGCACAATAGATTTTCTGTAAATGTGCCTCTGAGGACTGGCTGTCACCTCTCTGGGAGGCTGACAGGAGACAGCTCGGTCATGTCTGCGAGCCATCCCCTGGCCAGGAGAAGGGGCCGTGCTTGGAGGGTCTGTGCTTTTGCGTCTCACCAGGCACAGGGTAACAGCCACTGAAAGCCAGGGATGGCTTGCCTGAGACCTGGTAATGCGCTTTTTCCTTGAACACAACCCGTCACCTTTGCTCCCAAGCCCCTCCATGGCTCCCGAGGTGAACGCTGGGTGTCCTGCTGCCCGGTTTCAGGCCTGGTTAGATCAGGCAAACACGGAACCTGGGGCCCAGGTGACAGAAGGCAGTTCTGGGCAGGACCTGAGTGAGGCCTCTCAGCTCTGACTTCCGAGGCAAAGTCTGGGCTTGGATTTTTGCTTGTGTGTTGGAAATGAGCTGTGCGTGGAGCCTTTTCTTCCAAGGAGGAGGAACAGATTGAGTCTTTTGGAGCTGTTTTTATGCCTTTTTGGTGGTCGTTGTAGCAAAGCTCCAAAAATACCGTCTGTCAGCTCAGATAAAGGTATCTCTTGAAGGTGGATCCAGAGCCTGGCCAGCTGCATCAGAGCTCGTTCTAGGAGCAGCTTGGAGGGGATGCTTACTCAGCAAGCGGTGCAGATTTTGGAGTTTGGCTGTCTGCTTGTGAGTGGCCTCTGAGGCCAGGGCCCTCCACGTTGCAGCTTTGGGGCTTGGAGCGTGCAAGACACTTGCCTTGAGGTATCCTCAGGGGGGCAAAGGCTAGCTGGTACCATGCTCCTCCCAGGCTGTGTCCCTTGCTGCCCCTCTGCCTGTTCTTCCAGCCTAAGGTTCTGTCGCCCCTTCTGTTCTGAAGGCCCTGGGGGTGCCTGGGGGGTTGGTCTATAGCAACATAACGTGACTCTCTTCCTTCACTGGGCGCTTTACAGCTCCCCAGGCCTCTGCCGGCCACGGGGTGCCACGTTCAGGCCTCAGTGAACAGTCCCAGTGGGTTGGCTGTCCCCATCCCCACCTGTAAAGTGCTCCAGCAGCTGGGGCTGTGCATCCAGGCTTTAGAGGATGGACTCAGAGGCTCTGTCCACAGACCTTGCCCTCCTCATCAGCCCTGGCTCGTGCCCACTTCCAGCTGCTGGTACCAAATTGATTGCCACTGGAATCCCTTGAGTGTCAGTGGCCGTGATACTCATCTGGGACAATATTGCTGGACTAAATCACCATTTTAGGAGGCAGCTCGCATCCTCCCTGCCACGCGGGTACATCCCCCTCCCCTCACGCGCACCCCCACCCACTGCGCATCCACTGTCCAAGCAGAGGCGGGGGCAGTGGCCTCCTTCCAGTCTGTCCCTTAGGTTGATTTCTTTTAATTATCTGCTTCCTTTTCTTCTGTGCACCAAAGAGGGCACAGAAGTGGGGAGCAGGGCAAGGCAGCTTGCGAGCAGAGACAGCTCCACACCTCCCTGAGATGCCTGTCTCCTGGTCCTGTTTCCCCACCACATCCTGCATCCTCCTAGATGGGGTCCCTCAGATGGCAGCGGGAACGGTGGGACCCCGTCCCGCCCTTATGGTCTCCAGCCCACTGACCCGGGCACCATCAAGGTGTTTGGCAGGTGTGGGCTGGTGGTGCTTCCTCAATCCTTCATTTCCCCGGCTTTTTGGTAGGAAAACCACAGGGTGCCCAGAGCATGATGGGTCAGAGCTGCACCCTGGGTCACGATGAAGTGGGTGAACACGAAACCCAGACCCGGCCGACCAGTGCTGAGCCTCCCAGAGCCCCTGGGCTCCTGCCTGGGGTTATGTAAGAGTCATCTGCTTTCCAAACGTAGTTGCCAAGTTTTCTTCAAAGGGCTACAACTCAGTAGAGACCAAATTGATGTAGAGATTAGCTTGGAAAGCCAAATATATCCTTGATCTAGATTTTCATGTTTGAAGTCTGGCTCGAGAGGGTTTCTCCTGCCCGATGCCAATCAGACGGGAGGGGAAGGCAGGAGGAGGGCTCGCTGCAGCTGGAGTAGACAGACCCCACTGCCCCCTGACTCTCTCTCTCCGAGACCCCCTGGAATTCTAAGGAGCCCGTGAGTCAGAAGGCCGCCCAGTGGGGAGTGGTGGTTACATACCTTGGATTAACTCTCAGTTCATAGAACGTCAGAGGCTGCAGCCCACCCACGTCAGAGCTCTGGGGGCCCTGGGGTCCTGGTTACAGCAGAGTGTGCAGGACTCACCCCTACTGCTGCTGGTGGGCAGGGGAGGGAGCAGGGGCTAGCCACCGAATTGTCTCCCAGCAGCCTCTGGAGCAGCTGAGTTAATTGGATGCCCCAGCAGGTGCAAGGAAGTGGCTAGGTGGCGAATGGTGCTTCTCTCTTTGGAAAGGGCCCTGTGGATGGTGAGAGGTCAGAAACCTACCATTCATCTGTGGGGATCTTCATAGCTGACACATATCTCCAACGTGACCCAAAGAGAGGCCGGACTGGAGGGCCGTGGGAACGGCGGCATCCATCCCGCCCTGTCGGCCCCAGCCCCCTGACCTGGGTACCACCAGGGTGTCGTGTATTGGCAAAGAATAGGGTCCTGCTGCAGCACCAAGGGGGCTGGGGGAGGAGGGGCTGGGGCTTGTATTTGCCTTTCCATCCCATGCGTGCACTTTGCAAGAGGCTGTCACTTTCTTTCCTTCTCCCCTCCCACCCAAGAAAAGGTGGGCGGCAGCCGTGCGGGGTCCATCTGTGCTTCAGCCTTCCCCGTCCACCGTTCACGTGCCGGCTCTGTCCACTCACTGGGGCTTCTGCCATTTGGTGCACTTTCTCTCCGGTGGCCAGCCAAGGAGGGCTGGCGTGTAGGGCTCGCTGCATCTGCTCTCCCACCGTTCCCAGCCCTGAATGGACAGCAGCCTGGACCGTGTGGCCAGTGAGCCCTCCCTGCCTGCCCTCCCCAAGGAGTTGGTGTTTAGACCTGTGTGTGACCTCAGGGTCTTCAGCTGGCAGTGGTGCTCCTGTGCTCAGGCTCCCTCGTTGGCAGCAGGGAGGATCTGTGGACTGTGGGCTCGTGAGGGTAGGGACTGTCTCATCCTTCATCACCTCTCGAGAAGAGTGCTACCACTTAGTCGATGCTCAGGAGCTGTCTGTGAATGAGTCAGTTTGCTGCCTGGCACAGTGCCCTTGCTTTACAAGTCTTGCCCTTGTGGTTACTCATCCCTGACTACAAACTGAGACTCAGGAAAGGAATGCCCAGTCAGGGCTGGCCTTAGGTTGAGACTCTGTCCTGCCCCCAATAAATATAGAACTTCTTTAACCTCATTTACTAGTGCTCACAATTCCACCATTAGAGGTTCATTCATTTGGCTGAGATTTAGTCACAGTGGAATGTAGACATGTTCACGAAAAACTATCCCACTGAGTGCTTTCAGTTGTTACCAGTTCAGTAGGAGCGAGCACATCTACTTTGTAACTTTCTGAGAGGAAAGGTGGGTGCAGGAGGGAAGAGAACACGAAGGTAGGTGGCACAGGTCCAGCAATGGGATGGAGGAACTAAGGTATCACCAAGGGAGGACCGGGAGACACAGGGGTGCAGATCAGGGGCAAAAGGCAAACTTATCGTCCTTATAGTGGGCTGAGGTCTCCAGTCCCCGTCGGCTTTCTTGGGAAACTGGGACAGTTTACGTACCTACTAGGGACTAACTAGGAGAAGGGCTAGTTCACCTGAAAGAGAAGGTTCTGGTCAGTATGAGTCCAGGTGGGCAGGTGGAGTATGTTGAGGAAAGTTAGTGACACATACACACCTCGACATGTCTGCTCCTGTCTTAAATGTGAGCTATGGAATTTGCACTGTATTTGGATAAAATATGCATGCTTTTAAAAAAAATTTGAGATATGACTTTCATAAACAGTGTATTAGTTTCAGGTGAACAACATAATGATTCCATACTTGCATACATATGAAATGAGCAGCACAGTAAATCTAGTTAACATCCATCACTACACATAGTTACAGATTTTTTTCCTTAAAGATAAGAACTTTTTTGGGGGGGAGAGGGATAAATTAAGAGGTTGGGATTAACAGGTACACACTACTATATATAAAATAGATAATCAACAAGGACCTACAATATAGCACAGGGAAGTATACTCAGCATTTTGAAATAACTTAGAAGGGAAAACGATCTGAAAAGGAATGAATGTATATATATATAAATCACTTTGCTGTACACCTAAAACTACCAAGACATTGTAAATCAACTATACTTCAATTAAAAAAATAATTTAAAAAAAAAACTTTTGAGTTCTACTCAACAACTTTCAAATATGCCATGCAACAAACAGATTGGTGGTTGCCAGGGGTAGGGGTAGGGGTGGGGGGGTGTAAAATGGGTAAAGGGGCCAAAGGTACAAATTCCGGTAATAAAATAAATCAGTCCTGGGAAGGACTGATTTAGTTACTGGATGCCATGTACAGCATGATGACTCTAGTCCAGAAAACACGTCTGCTGTAAATGTCTGTAAAACGTAGAGAAATGCCCTTATCTCTGCGTTCACCCATATCACTCGTTTAGTTTATTCCTCAGTTCCTGAGCACCCGGGGCTGCCTGACCCTGAGCAGATGCCACGCAGACCAGGAAATAAGTGGATTTCTGCCCCCAAAGACCCCTCACTCCAATGATGGAGGGGGAAATAAGTGTAGGGGTAAAAATACTCTTATTGGAGTAGAGATTAGCACTGTTCAGTAGAAATACTATACGGGCCGCATTGGTATTTTGAAAATTTCCAGTAGCCACATTAAAAGAAAAAAAAAAATACAGGTGAAATCAAGTTGAATGACATATTTAATTTTTCCAATATATGCAAAATATCATTTCAAGGTGTAGTCAATCTAAAACTGTACTGCTGAGGATTCATTTTATGTTCTTATGCTGCTCTAAGTCTTGGAAATCAGGAGTGTGGTTTATTTGCACAGCACATCTCCTGCTGAACTAGCCACTTTTAGTGGGCTCAATGGACCCGTGGGTAAGAAGCTGTCATATTGGACGTTTTCCTATGGAAATTCAGAAGTGAGAAAAGTAAATGTTTAGAGACCACCCCCTCCCCAGCCAGTGTGTGATATTGGCACCATTGCTCCAGTAGTAAGAGCTCCGAGGAGGGCCAGTCTGGCTAGCAGCCCTCCTAATTCAACAGTGGGTGTTTGCTGATGACAGCTCTGTGCCGGGTCGGTGCCAGGGCCAGAGGCAGAACAGTGAGCTGGGGGGAGGGCAGTGGCTGCTGCCATCAGGGGCCCTCGGTGTGGAGAGGGAGCTGGGCTGTGCAAGCAGGTCCTTCATACCGGCCGGGGTCCCACACTGTAATGAAACGCTTTTGAAGAACTGAAGAGGGCGTTTGTAACAGAGGGGTCACAGGGTGGGGTCCGTTGTTGGAGAGGAAGGACCAGTGAAAGAGCTTGCTGAGCTCAGAAGCCGTGCCACCTGTCAGAAAGGAGAGCTGACCTCCTGGAGGGATGTTCCCGAAATGTGCCCCAGAGCCAGCAACTGGAATGAACACACCCTGGGGTGACAGACATCTGGGTGGCCCCTCCTAGCTCCAGCAGCACACATTCACTGGACCTGACCTGAGGTGGGGGCCTCCATCCTCTCTCCTGCCCCCCCAGCATCTGTTACCAATGCTACTACCCATGACACCTGGGGCCCATGGGAGGAGGAGAGATGGTGAATCACAAGGCCTGGTTTCAATGAAGACCTTTAGGAGCTTTGTAGAAGTAGGTGTGTGTGTGTATGTGTGCGTGTGTGTGGTGTGGGTGGAGTGGGTGTGTCTTTGGGGAGTTTAGGGGCCAGTGGGCATCAAAGCACTTATTATCAGGAGCTCCAGGTGAAGAGATCAGGTTTTAAACAAAACTCCTATAGGAGGGAACTTGCTATGTTCACCAGACTGAGGGTCTGGATGAGGAAGCCTGGAACACACCACATTAGGGACCTGGCTTCTGTGTGCAGAGAGGAAGCTTATTCCAACGGGGCTGGTGGGCTGCCTACCAGTGCTGCACGGGTGTGACAGGGCTCTTGAAGGGATTTGGAGGGAGCGCCCTTGCATTGACCAGCCCACCCTGTGCCTTCAGAAAACACTGATGGGGCACTTACTAAGTGCAAGGCCTCAGCACTGGGCACGGCTTCCTGGCAGTGGGGCATGATTTGTGAAGAGAGTGTACTTTGCTGAGGTGCCCTGAGTGGTCATCCTTTCCTTCACAATACAAATAAAGAATTTGTATTGTGGGGCAATTCCACAATTTGGGAGCTCTATCTAAATTAAATTGTAAACTCTTTGAGCTCTGAGAAAGCTCCCATTTTGATCTCATCTAAATCTTTTTGAATGCACAGATATAGTTAAGCAGGGCACAGGTTCATTGTAAGATCCCTAAATTCAATCTAAGGGAACTTTGGGGCAACTGAACTGCAGATCAAATGCCTTCTTTTGACCAAATTCAATGGTGCAACTTCTTCAGATGGACATAATGCTTTGTCAGCTGTTGTGAAGATTCTAGCAAAAGAAGGGTGAAGGAGGACTAATCACCAGTGTCTCCAGGAGTGGGATCTCAGGAGTTCAGTAGTGATTGATGGGCCACAGTATACCAGGGCCCTGCATGGAATTTTCATGGTATTTCATGGAATCCCTGGTCCTTATAAAAGAATACTTAGGTTGGAGGAAGGGAAGGTCTCAGTGGAAAAGTCCTGGCAGCAGGAAAGTGCTATTAAAGAACAAACAAACAAAAAAAACCCAAAACTAACATTCTCAATTCTATGGACCAATATGGTTTGTGAAAATAGACCAAGAAAATCCTTAACAAAATATTAACAAATATGCAAATTCAGCCATATATAAAAAGAAGTGTGTACCATGGCAGAGTGGGGTTCATTCCATGGATGCAAGGATGGTTCAATATTTGGAAATCAATCAGTGCAATCTATCATAAGAAAAGGCTAAAAAAGAAAAATTATATGATCATATGTGTTTGATAAATTCTACACCTATCTATGATAAGAACTCCTAGAAAAAAGCAATAGAGGAGCACTTCCTCAACTTGATAAAAAGCATCTATAAAAAACTACCACTGACTTCACACTTAATGTTGAGAAACTGGACACTTTTCCCCTGAGACCAGGAACAAGACAAGGATGTCCACTCTCACCACTATTATTTAACATAATGTTGGAAATTCTAGCCAGTGTGATACAGGAAGAAAAGGAAATAAAAGACATACAGAAAGGAAGAAATGAAACTTTTCCTATTTGCAGAGGATATCATTGTCTACATAGAACATCTCACATAATCTGTTAAAAAAAACTCCTAAAATTAATAAGTGAATTCAGCAAGGTTGCAGGATACAAGATAAATGTACAAGAATGGATTGTATTTCTATCTATTAGTAGTTAACACATGGACACTGAAATGAAAAAATGCAATACCATTTACAGTTGCTCAAAACATGAAATATCTCAGTGTAAATCTAACGAAACTTATGCTGATAACTTGTATGCTGAGAACTACACAATGCTGATGGAAGAAATCAAAGAAAGTCTAAATAAATGGAGAGACATACAATGTTCGTGGATGGGAAGACTCAACATGGTATGAATGTCACTTCTTCTCAGATTGATATAGAGGTTTAACACAATTCTTATCAAAATCCCAGCAAAATATTTGCACATATAGATAATTCTAAAATTTTTATGTAAACGTAAAGGAACTAGAATAACTGCAACAGTTTTGAAAATGAATAATAAAGTGAGAGGGATCCATCTATCTGATTGTAAGACATTATACAGCTACCATTATCAAGACTGTGTAGTATCAATGAAAGGGTAGATATACAGATAAATGAAGCAGAATAGAGAATCCAGTGATAGACTCCCACAAATATGCACAGTTGATTTTTGACAAAGGTGCAAATTTAGTGGAGGAAAGATAGCATTTTCAACAAATGGTACTGGAACAAAAGGACATTCATAGCCAAAAAAAAAAAAAAAAAAGTCCTCACCTTAACAAAATTAACCCATAATGGGTCACTCAATTAAATGTAAAATGTGATTATAAAACTTTTAGGGAAAAAAAGAGAAAATCTGAAAGATATGGGGCTACACAAATAGTTCTTAGACTTGACTCCAAAAGCACAATCCATAAAAGGAAAAACTGATAAATTTGACGTCATCAAAATTTTTAAATTGGCTTTGTGAAAGACTCTTTTATGAGGATAAAAAGACAAGCTTCAGGGAAGGAGGAGGAGAGAATATTTGCAAACCACATATTTGACAAAGAACTAGTATCCAAAATACATGAAGATCTTTCAAAACTCACAGTAAAAAAATGGAGCAATCTAATTAGAAACAAGTAAAGCCATGATGGGGTGTTGCACCAAAGAGGATATTTAGACGGTAAAAAAGCATGTGGAAAGATGTTCAACATCACTGGCCATTAGACAAATGCAGTTGAAGCCATAATGAGACATTACTATGCATCTACCAGAATGGTTAAAATTAAAAATAATGACACCAAATCCTGGCGAGAATGTGGAGAAACTGGATCCCTCATACACTGCTGGTGGGAAGGTAAAATGTTACAGCCACTCCAGAAAGCACTTTCGTAGTTTCTTATTAAATTAAACATGCAGGTGCCATACAGTTGAGCATTTCACTCTTGGGCATTTATGCCAGAGAAATGAAGAATTCTGTTTACACAAAAACTTGTAGGTGAATGTTTATAGCAGCTTTCTTTATAAAGTCTCAAATTGGAAACAACCCAGGTGCCCTTAAGGGAGGTGAGTGGCTAAACACATCATGGTACCTTCACACCACGGAATAGTATTCAGCAATAAAAATGAGGAAACTATTGGTACATGCAACAGCTTGCATGAACCTCCAGAGAATTACGCTGAGTGAAAAAAAAGCCAACCTCAAGGATTACATGCTATATGATGATTCCATAGCATTCTTGAAATGGCAACATTATAGAAATGGAGAACACGGTCCTAGCTGTCAGGGGTTAGAGAGAGAGAGAGAGAGAGAGAGAGAGAGAGAGAGAGAGAGAGAGAGAGAAGGGAAGAGAATAGCTCTAACAGGACAACATCAGGGACCTTTGTGGTGATGGGACGCTTTCTGTCTTGACTGCATCCTTGTCAGTATCTTGCTTATAACATTGTAGTGTGGTGTTGTAAGATGTTACCACTAGGGGAACTGAGTAAGGGTGCACAGGATTTCTCTGTGTTATGTCTTGTAGCACTTGTGAACCTATAATTAACTCAAAATAAAAAGTTTCATTAAACTAGTGTTCTCTACCTCACTGTCAAAGGTTAACATCTGATTGTGTGTGTGTGTGTGTGTGTGTGTGTGTGTGTGTTTCCTCTTTAGGAACCATGTATTTGGATTTAATGACAGTCATAGGTGATGTGGAAATGGGAAAAGGGGTAAAAAAATTACCAAATTTGCTGTTTTGATTCTGCCACACTTTTCAGCGTGCAAAATACAGCAGCATATGAACGTGCGGTGTTGCTAATGTGATGAGATCCTTTACCAGTGACAGTAATGAATGACCTGGTGCATAATTATTGGATAAGAAGAGCTGTCCAGATCCTTACATAAATCAGGTCAGCTCTGAAAATAGTGCAGCCTTTTTGGGGACAGCCCCACTTTCCTGCCCTGGCACATAGGGTGGCATCAAGACCATGCTCCAAGGAAACACAAGAACAGTTGGTTTCTTGTTTCTATATCAGTAAGACAAGAGCCTCGAGTTTGTGAAGGCATAGTGTTCATTTGTGTCTTTGCTGTTTTCACTTCATTTGGTCTTTACAGTAAAAGAACTGGAGTGTGTGTGTGTGTGTGTGTGTGTGTGTGTACGCACATATGCGCTTTATTAATGCTTGTGGAATGAAGTTGGGTAATGCAGTGGAAAACTCTATGTCAGGTTTGACTCTGAGCCTCTGAGATCCCATGAACCAGACCTGTTACTTCTCTTTTTCTGTCCTTTTATGTTCAGCTAGGAGGCACTGAAACACAGTAGTTCCAGACCTTTCCATAAGTCGGCTTTGCACTAAGTGACCCAGCCAATCTATACCATTTCAGTCTGTCCTCAGGATCCACATGACGACTCTGCAAGGCAGGCGTTGCTGCTCTCATTTTACAAAGGAGGAAACTGAAGCTCAGAGGTTAAGTGATTTGCCCAAGGTCACACAGCTGGCTAGTGGGGGAGCTGAGATTTGAATCCAAGTTTCATGGATTCCAGGGTCCATGCATGCTCTTCCCACTGTCCCCTATGGCTCCCATGTTTTATATAAAATCTCCTTCTCACTCCCCTGATTAAGTAACACATTGCCCTTCTGAGAGAAACAAAATAAGATTTAAACAAAACCAAACATAAAGCCGAGAAGGACCCAGATGCTGTGATGTCAGGTCAGCACTTTGTGGATCTAGCCCTGACTCTGACATTACAAGTCCTTCAGGCACCCACAATTTTAGGTAAAAGTTTTGTAGTCTAAGTGAGAGATGATTTTTCAGCAAAGAATTCATAAAATGTCATTGATGAAAACATACCTGTGCCACAGATACAGTCATTCAATCTATTTACTAATTAAAACTAAATATGTCACCAAATCCAAGGAAGCCTCTCTTGAAAGCTCTTGTGAAATTAAAACTGGGAATTAATGAATGACCACAGTGAGAAAGCTGGGTTTAACATAACTTAGAAGTCTGGATAAAAAGGATTGCCCAGGGCTTCCCTGGTGGTGCAGTGGTTTAGAGTCCACCTGCTGATGCAGGGGACACGGGTTCGTTCCCCGGTCCGGGAAGATCCCACATGCCACGCAGCGGCTGGGCCCGTGAACCACGGCCGCTGAGCCTGTGCATCTGGAGCCTGTGTTCCACAATGGGAGAGGCCACAACGGTGAGAGGCCCGCGTACCGCAAAAAAAAAAAAAAAAAAGTATTGCCCACCACCGCGTGCATGCGTGCGTGTGTGCGTGCATGCGTTTATTGAGGTATAATTTAAGTATCATAACATTCACCCATTTTAAGTATACAATTCAACTTCTAGTAAACTTACTGTGTGTGCAACCATCATTGTAGTCATCTTAGAACATGCCCACCCCCCCCCCAGTAAGATCCCTTGTACTCTTCACAGTTAATCCCATTCCTACCCCCAGCCTCAAGCAACCCCTCATCTGACTTTTGGCTCTATAGATTTGCCTGTTCTGAGCATTTCCTCTAAACAGAACCAGGCTTTTTTTGTCTGGTTTTCTTCACTTCACATAGTGTTCTTGAGGTTTGTCTACGTTGTGGGCTTCTTTATTTCTGGGTAGCATTCCATTTTTTGGACATACCGCACTTGGTTTATCCATTCATCTCTTGATGGGCATTTGGCTTGTTGCGACTTTGTGGCTAATACAAATAACACTGCTGTGAACATTGTTTCCATTTCTTTCTCCACCCCGTGTACTTTGTAGCCATCGATGTAAATGCTTTGGCAGGGGTGGGGGTCAGAGAAGCCCTTGGTGTGTTATTCAGTTAGTGGAAATGCACAAGCCAGGTATCCGGGATGCCAGCTCTGGCTTTGGATTTGCTCCTTACCTTTGCTCTGAAGAGAAGAGCCGACTACACAGAAGCCATTGTTTATTTGCTCATTTTTCATGTGATGCACATTTACTAAGTGTCGATTGTGTCTCCCCAAGGTGCTGCATTTTGGCGAGATAAAGACCAGGACAAAGTTTTCCATTCTGCCTTGGTACAAAGCTCCTGTGAAGGGGAACATTTTGACTCATTAGAGCAAGAGCTCCTCGCTGGCCTGGGGGTGGCTCCCGTGGCTGGACGGAGGCAGCCTGTGGCTTGGAGGTGGAGGGGAGGGGGTTGGCAGGTGGTCCTGCAGAAAGCTTCCCCACCACAAAGCGTCCTCCTGCACTCAGCCGGCATAGCTGAGGCAGCCTAAGGCGGGCAGCTGTGCTTATTTGGGATCCTGTGCTTTCTTCTAGTGGGGCAGTGATGCCATTTTAGGGAAATCCACCCTCATGGACTATCTTCCAACAACAGCTATCATTTCAGATGAAAGAGACAGTGCAGGTCCAGAGCTTTTGGGCTTGCTGTGTTGGCTGCAGAACCTCCGGACCACGCCCACCTGCTGGGGGTGGGTTGGCAACGTCACCTCACACAGGTCAAAGATGGTCCTGGGAGATAGCCATGATTTTGGAGATGGAGCAGGGTGAGTCCACACCTGCTTCTCTTTCCTTAAATGAACCTTTGGGTGAAGCGCTGCTGGGCTCCCTTGGGGTTCCGTTCGAGCACCTGAATAAACACAGCTCACTTTGACGAGTCTCATCACTGCCCTCCCGGCCTGGCTGCACCTGTGATCAAAAGTGAATGTTCTCCTGTGGATCCAATCTCCCAAACTGATGCAAAAAGCCATCTTAGGCAAGGAATTACCCGGGGATGGCTGATGGGCTTCATCGGTGCGCAGCCACTATTTTACAAAACTGACTTTTCTAAATAAGAATCAGTGACTACATAGGGTTATATCTTGCATGCTTACAAGGAACCTCCAGAAACCATGGGACCAGACTGTGACAAAAGCCTCAGCCTCCAGCCCAGCTGAAGACCACGCTCTCCTGCTTAGCAAGGAGCACACTGTGATGCGGGGGAGGATCCACCCAGGAGTCTGTTTCCCTCACTCCTCTCACCCCCCTCTTTTTTGTAAAGAGAAAATGCAGGACTGTACCCAGATGCTGAAAAAAGCTGTGCTTCCTGCCGAGGGACACGGTGGCTTTCAGAATGCAAGGATTCTTTAGGGAGCCAATTATGCAAAGACAAGAGTAAGCATGTTTATTTTTATGACACCACATTTCAAAATCCCAGAAAACGTTGATGGAATGGCCCCATTAGGCGCCGGCCCCTCCCTAGCGCTGTGGTATCACACCGGGCGGGTATCGGGGGGCGCTGGCACGCCCTTGATGAAAGCCCGGCCCTGGGCTAATTTACTGCCCGTTACTACCCTGTCCCCAGCTTCCTCCTTCCCTTAGCATTTTCAGGCTAATTTGAGTCTCTTCACAGAAGCCTGATGCTCTAGAAAACCTGAGGCTCAAGCTCACGCAGCTGGCATCCGTTTCCCAGGTTCTCGTCCCCAGGGTCATGGGGGAGATCAGGGCTGTGTTTTTGTCACACCAGCCACTATGTGGCGCCCCGAGGGTGTGCTGCCCCAGGACCGCAGCTCAGGCTGGCTCCAGGCCTGACGGGGCCGAGGGAGAGTTTCTCCTGCAGCCTTCATTCAGCAGGCATGGTGGCCTGCCCCTGTTGCTGTGATGTGCTGGCCGCGAAGACAAGGGACCCTCTCTGGCCCTGCAGGGACTTTTCATCAGAGTGGGAGCAGAGGTGCAGGTGGAATTGCAGGAGCCGAGAGGAAGAAGCAGGAGCTGCTGGGAAGACTTCCTGGAGGAGGTGGCACTTGGCTCCCATCTGGAAGGAGGAGGAGGGTGTGTCCAGACAGAGGGAGCAGGGTGGCTGCTGTTGCTCCAGGAGCATTTATGGTGCACGTGCTTCACAGCCAGGGACCTGGGGGACACCTAAGGGTCAGTGACTTTGTGAGGATGCCCCCCCACACCTAGGAGGAGCACAGGTGCCGGGAGTGGGCAGGGCCAGGCCAGGTGACCAACCAACAGTGCCGAGTCAAGGTGGAAATTTCCAGTAGGAAAGGGAAGACTGGGGGATTGGTTCCTCCTCAGATAATGTCATCGCGGTCGCTGCTTCCTTTGCCCACATGTGGGTCCAAACCTGCGTAGCAGAAAAGATGAAGGCCCTCTTCTTAAAGTAGCTTAAGGAGAGAGCTGGGGTGTGTGTGTGTGTTTGTGTGTAGGTGTGTGGGTGTAGGTGTGTATCTGTGTGGGGTGTGTGTATGTGGGGGGTATGTATATAGGCGTGTGTGGGGGTCTGTGTGTTGTGGGGTGTGTGTGTGTGTCTATGATTGTGGGGTGTATGTTAGGTTTTGTGTGTCTTTGTGTGTCTCTGTGTGTGTAGGGGTGTGTACATGTAGGTGTGTGAGTTTTTGTATCTGGGTCTGTGGTGTGTGTGTGTGTGGCGTAGGGGTGTGTATGTGGAGGTGTGTGTATGTGTGTGTGTATCTGGGTCTGTGGGGTGTGTGTGGTATGTGTGTGTTGTGTAGGGGAGTGGGTGTAAGGCATCAGTGGACGTGAAAATCCCCAATTAACAAATCTTTGCCCTTTTCATCCGTCAGCTCCCTAGCAGTTCAAAACCTTTAATTGACAGAATCTCTCAACAGCTCTCCAAGGTCAGGAGCCATCATTAGCTTGATTTCACAGATGGGTAAACTGAGGCAGAACAAGGTTAAGCAGTGTTTCTAAGGTCCTGCAAAGTCAGCAAAGGAACTTGACCAGACTCCCGGGCGGCCAGCTGTCTAGCCCCAGTCCTGGGAGGGGGACACCGGGGAGAGCACAGCACATCCTTCTCTTGTTCTGCATGTTGTGCGTGTCCTGAAGCCGGGAGCCCCCACCTGGGAGACGGGGTGCCTCCAGGGCTGATGTCCATGGCAGCTCCTAGAGGTGATGGGAAGGGTGGACTTCAAATCAGCCCCCTCCATAATCTCCTTCAGCCCCTCCCATCATTCTAAGACCCCGTCTTGTGTAGGAATTCCAGAGTCCTACTGAGTCACAAGCAGGTAGAATTTATGGCAGTGGCCACAGGGAATCTTTGGATTTCACAGGAGGGACCCAGACTCGGCCACCAGGAGGGATCCAGACTCAGCCAACACTCTTTTTTTAAAAACTTGAGGTGAAATTCACATAACAAAATTAAGACTTTTAAAATGTACATTTCAGTGACATTTAGTACAAATGCAATATTGTGCAACCATCACCACTAGCTAGTCCCAGACTATTTTCACCTTCCAAAGGGAAACTTGGTACCCATTAGCTGTCACTCCCCATTTCCCCTCCCTCATCCCCTGGCAACTACCGGTCTGCTTTCAGTCTCTATGGAATTGCCTATTCTGGACAGTTCATATAAATGAGATCATACAGCATGTGACCTTTGGTGTCTGGCTTCTCTCACTCATCCAAATGTAGCCTGAGTCAGTGCTTCATTCCTTTTTATGGCTGAATAATATTCCATTGTATGGATGGACATTTTGTTTTCCATTCATTCATTGGCGGCGATTTGGGTTGTTTCACCTTTGGCTGTTGTGAATAGTGCTGCTATGAATGTGAGCGTACAAGTGTCTGTTTCAAACCCTGTTTTCGATTCTTTGGGGTGTGTGCCTACATGTCAGCACTTCCCAAACACGAATTTCATCCACACTTGCCTGGGTTGGAAATAGCTGCACCCCTTGTGTGATCTTGGGCAGTTCCCATGTTCCCTTCAGTTTCCTCATGTGAAAGATGGGGCTGTCACCCCATGTGGGGCTGGGAGGATGGTCACTGTGTGAAAAACACAGCCCAGCGCCTGGCTGCCCAGTGACGGAGCCGACCCCAACCCCTACCCCATCACAGAGCAGCCAGGTTTCTGCTTTGCCTGTGGTCCCAGTGCTGGAGCCCTGGGCATGAAGCAGCTGTTTCATATTTACTCCTAACACATCCCTAGGGAAGAGGCTCGGGCGAGAAGCAGCACTTTTTATAAGCTCTACACCAAAGAGGGATTATGAGCCATTTGGGGAGTGGATTAAAGCAGTTGCCCCTGGGATGAATTTTATTCTCGGTGGCTTTTGCTTTCCCCTCTTCCTGGACCTCAGAGCTGAGCCATGTGGTCTATTGAAAAACACCTGAGCCGACGTTTATCCTTTCAGTGAGATGCCAGCCTGGATCCCACAGTTAGGTGAGACCTAACTCTGTGACCCAGCCATGGGCTGTGAACTTGGAGTTTCCCTGGTGATGACCCGGCTTCTTGAGTCTGTTGCCTTTCCTTGAGAGCTGCATCTTGCTAGCACAGAAGTGCGATGTGCACTCTGCTCCTGGCTCCTGGGACACTGCCACCCCTCTGGTCCAGTGCCAGGTCCCTGATAAGCGACCCGATGAAGGTCTCACCACCCGACCTCATCCATCTGTGGTTTCCAGTCCTAAGAACCTGCTGGGCGACATGTGAAGGAAAAGTGTGAGATCAGGAACAATCCCAAATTAACTGGAACGTGGTTTTCCAGAATGTTCTTTTGCCCTCTCCCTTTTGGAGGAAGGGAAAAAGCAAACAACAGCCCACCATGTCAATAGGGGGATTTAAGTTTTAGGAAAACATCTTTTAAGGGATGTCCTGGCGTGGAGATCATTTGAGAAAATGTCCTGAACCTTATTCGTCATTCCTCCTCGGTGGAGGTGATGGTAATAGTAACACTTCCTGGTATTTTAGAGTTTGCATCACACATCCCATGCATCATTTCACTTGTTCACAGTCATGAATAAAGTTGGGTGATTTTGCTCATTTTAAAGTGGAAGAAACTGAGGTCCAAAGCATAATGGTGATGATAATATTGATACGAGGATGACAGCCTTCATAAAAATAGCAATAGCAGGCAACTGTTACCAGGAGCTTACGATGTATCATGTAGCATGAATGCACTGTCTTTCTTAACACTCATGCCCGTCGGAGCATCAGAACCTGGTCTTCCCATCGAACAGGTGCGGGGCCGAGGGCTCAGGACAGGCCCGCCTTTCCCCATCACAGCCCAGGAGGTGGGGCAGAAGGACCTCTCCCAGGCCCTGCAGTCCTTCTCCCAATGCCCTCCCGATTCTGTGCTCACGTCATATCCCCGTTCGTCCAAGGACATTGGCACGATGACATGGAAACCTTGTTAGCCATGCTTCTAAATCTAAAAGGTATTGGCCCATTATTTTTCCTGCTTTTTTAGATCTGCAGACGGAACAAAATTGAATCCATGGGTAACCAGAAAATGTAATTAATGGGAACACAGAGTTTCACAGGGAAGCTGGTTAGAGCCTGCTTTCATTGTGATGGTCTAAGTGGGGACCTGCAGTGCAGACCTCCCACCTGCACACAGGTGCTGCAGCAAGGATGATACTTTTGGGAGTGAGCTCTCCAGAGCACTGTCCTTCCCCATTGGGTGGAGTCTTTCAGAACCCCTCAGCCACCATCCCTGGTTTCTGTGGCTTGAGGCTCTCTGAGCTGCTTGGGAATTGTTAGGACGTGTAACTTAAGCTGAGTACTGGCTGTCTCCCGGGTGTGGACCATGATGGGGGGTTGTCGTGGAGCCCATGTCTGTACTGGGTGGAGGGGGCAGTCGGGGTGACTCGGACCTGCCATGGCTGGACCTTTTTTCTGCCAAATGTTACCAAGGCTATTGGACCCCAAATCACTGGAGCATGAAAGGCTCCACACACATTGAAGAAAAATGAAACAGCTGAACCTCCAGGAGCCACAGGGCCACACACAGTCAGATGTTCCAGTCTTGGGGGCTCTACAGGGATGGAAGACTGTTTCTGTAGGAGCTTTGCCCATATGGTGTTGGGATATAGTCTGTTTCTGTTTGGGACCCTGCACTGTGCTTCTGATGATGGTAAGCCTCTAAGCCTGAAAGTCTGGGAGCAGAATGTCTGGCAGAAACTCCTCAGATAGCCCCAAAGCAGCCATTTCCGGGGACCAGAACCCAGGGTAGAGGTGCTTCCATTGCAAATGCCAGCTCTCTCCAAGATCATTTCCAGGGAAGGGGCCATGTCTGTCTGGTGCATTATGGGGTCCCCAGTGGTGTATGTCTCAGTGGGTGATGGGAGAGAATTGTGGCTCCCAAGTAGGTCCTGGTCTGTGACTATGATGCGATGCTTTGCCCTGAATATGCCACCTGAACACAAAGGGGACTTTGCAGAGGTAATTAAGGTCACTAATCAGTTGATCTTAAAATAGGGAGATTATCCTGGATAATCCAAGTGGCTCCAATGTGACCACACATGTCCCTAAATACTGAGACAGAAAGATGGAGAGATGCAGCAGGGGAGCAGGGAGATTCGAACCATTAGAAGGGTGTGACGTGGTGTGGATATGGAGAGGGCCACCCATCAAGGAAACAGGGACCTCAGTCCTGTAACCATGGGGACCGGATTCTACTGGCTGCCTGAGTGACCTCAGAAGAGGACCCTTCCCCAGGGTCTCCAGAAGGAGATGCAGCTTGTCAGTGCCTTGATGTGAGCTGTGCAGCTCTGAGCAGGGGACCATCCATGCCACTCTGGACTCAGACCCACAGAACTGAGGTTCTGTGGTGTTTCAAGCTGCTAAGTTTGTAGTACAGGTGCAATTTGTTACGCAGTGTAGCTGACTGATACAAATGACTTAGGTAACGAGGTGCCCTTGATGTCCAGTTTTCTTCCCCCTGCCCCACTCCTCCTCTCTGTCTTCTCTCATCCCCTTCTTTCTTCCTTCCTCTCCTTCCCTCTCCTAAGTCTTTCTCAGAATTAGTGGTTCAGGAGAGGCTCCACCCCTGAGTCAGGAGCAGAGAATTTGGGGGCTTTCATGGACTGCATTGAACTGCATTGCCCCCACATAGGGCAGCCAGATAAAATACAGGATGCCTAGTTATGTTTGAATTTCAGACAAACAACAAATACATTTTTGGTATAAGTATGTCCCAAGTTTTACAAGATATCCTTGTACTAAGAAAGAGCTGTTGGTTTTCTGAAATGCAAATGTAGCTGGGCATCCTGTATTTTCATTTGCTAAATCTGGCTGCCCTAGTCCTGGAGATTGCAAACAGGCTGAGAGCCTGGGTTGCAGCTCAGGACAGTGGGCAGGGAGAGGGCACTGGAGAGAGGATTCAGTGAGAACCTTTGGGCTTTAGGACCTATTATGTAGGTCAGGGGCCAGCAAACCACACTCTGAGGGCCATATCCCACTGCTGCCTGATTTTATAAATAAAGTTTTATTGGCACATGGCCACACCCACTCACCTGCATATTGTCTGTGATTGCTTTTGTGCTACAAAGAACAGGATTGAGTGGCTGTGCCAGAGACCCCTACCCAGCCCACAAGCCTTAATCACTTGCTCTCTGGGCTTTTCCAGAAACAGTTTGCTGATCCCTGCTGTGAGTTCAGAGGTCAGAGGGAAAGCAGAGGTGCTGGCAGTGGCGTGAAGGACTGAAGTCAGACACAAGGGTGCACTTTCCGACCAGATGGGCAGCTGGCCGGGGCTTTGCACACAGTGGGCAGAAGCTCTTGGACACTGGTCTGGAGCTCAGGTTTGAGGAGGAGATTGCAAAGCCCCAGTTCTGACTGCACAGGGGACAGGGTGGAGTAAGCAGGCTACGCCCTCCTCTGCCTCCCATCTCCATATTTCGGGGTCTCTGGCAGAAAGTTCTGTGCAAACAAAAGCCTCCTTTCATCTGCATGTGCCTATTTCTGTCTCGTTGCCTACTTCTGCTCTTCCTTCTTGACATTCAGCGTTTTCAAACACAGATTCTGCACAGGGCGTGAATCATGTTGCCATGTGGCCATGGAGACGTTGTCTGGGGTGCTGGCTCCAGCATCTCCTGCAGGCTGGAGAACACTCTCCCTTCCCCGTGGGGCCCAGACGTCAGAGCATCAGGACAGGAGGGAGGGGGCAGGACCCAGAGCTCATACTGTGCCCTCCTCTCCAGCCACCGTCCCTCTCCTGAGCCCCTCAGGGGCCAGCGATGGGAGCATGCTTATGCAGAGTCAGAGGGTGCTACCCCCAGGATCACTGGCACTTCCTACATGGGGTCTGGTGTGTGGGGGCCCCAGGACCACTCCCACTTCCGACACCAACTTCAGCCTTTGGGGGGGCCTCAGTACCACCCTCAGGTTCAGTAGTTTGCTAGAGGCTCTCCCAGAACTCAGAAAAGCTCTTATACGCGCAGTTAAGGTTTATTACAGGGAAAGGATGCAGGTTAAAATCAGCCACGGGCAGAGATGCATGGGTGGAGTGCAGGAAGGAACCGAACACAGACTCCCAGCTGTCCCTTCCCCGTGAGTCAGGACATCTCACTTTCCTGGTGACAGTGTGTGACAGTGCACGTGGAGTGTCGTCCCCCAGGGAAGCTCACCTGAGTCTTGGTGTCCAAAGTTTTCTCTGGCGCTCGGTCACATACACCTGGTTGATGGCCCACATGGCTGACCTCAGTCTCCAGTCCCTTGGGAGGTCAAGCAGATACTGTGAGGCCCAACCTCCCCCCCCCCCCAAATCAGACTGTTAGACTGTCTGGTGGCCAAGCCCTCAGGAAGACACTCTTATCAGGCAGGACATTCCCAGGGCCTGGACCCACCTCCCAGTGGCCATAGGCAAAGGGCAGACCTCTTCGGTCATGGTTAAATCCTTTACTACACAGCGTGCCTTACACCGGGGCCTGAGGGTCCCACATAATCCCACTGTGGACAGTGGTGTAGCCGAAGCCAGTTAAATGTTGCCCTGAAGTCCTTCTGGGCAGAATAACAGATGGAGAATGGTTTCTCCTTGAATCAGCAGGACGTCCTGGTGTGTCCAGTGAAGTTGCTGCAAGAAACAGCATCAAAGCTGCCTCGTTTCCTGCAGGGACTCAGACACTTGCTCTGGAGAGGAAGCTTGTGTCCTTGCCCAGGGACAGCAGCCCCGTCGGTCACTCGCTGCTCCCCCTCCTCCTCTGTGGCTTTTGGATGCTCAGCCTCTTTCAGGAGAGGACCCTTTGCCGCTTGGTTCTCGTGCTGCAGAGATCAGTGGGCACCGTGTGTTTGCCTCATTTCATTTTGGTGCCTGTGTATTAGTCACACTCCTCCAATTCCCTCATCTCCTATGCACTTGCTCGTTTTTTTTTTTTTTCTTCATCTTCTTTTTTTTTTTTTTTTTTAAACCAGTTCCAAAAAAAGATGATTTGTGTGAAGGGAGTGAAAATTGAGTTTATTTACGACAAATTCAAACTTTGGCAAAGAATTCCAGAAGAGGCTACTGGCTCCCGAGATGGGTCTTGTTGCGTCACCGTTGTATGTGAAGTTTCCGGTCCAGCTGGCTGGGGAGACTGACCCTCGCTTCTGTCCTCCTGGGGTCCCTGAGTTCAACTTCTGCACCAGCCCTTCTCAGAGACAGTAAAGGGACCCTGTGAAGTCCGCTTTCAAATAACATACACATCAGAAGGAAGAAGGAAGGCAGATTCTTGGGAACTGCAACCCAGAGACTCCCTGGACATTGAGCTGGGGGTGGGACAGATGGGCCGAGGGAAGGAGACCGGGGATCGTTGGGTCCCCTGTGCGTCTGTCATCCGGGTTTCAGGGATGACACAGCCCTCAAACAGGCCTTGTCTTCCAGTGTCTCGCCAAGGGCCAGGCACCAGAAAAGGGCAGTGTGAGGATTTTAGCCTCTAGATGCCAATGGGGGTATTGCGTTATTGAATTTGCTAAGACTGGGTAATATAGATGCAGTGGCGTTGGCTCCAGAAGTTAAAAAAAAAAAAAAAAAAAGAGCAATGGGCAAAACTGCTACTGTGAGCTGCTTTCTGTTGGGTGTGAGTAGGAGGTTAGGCCTTTGCCCAGCCCTGGGGGTTGGGGCTCGATTTTGGTGGGGAAGGGAGGGAGGTGGTAAAAGTCTCCACCTACAGAAGCACCAGCTCACTTTTGTTTTCTTGACTCATCCTGGCTTCTTGGGACCGACCGCTATGCCCTCCCAGCCCCACCCACCTGTCCCGGCCCTTCGTGGAGAAGACGGTGCCAGGCTCTGCCTGCAAAGAGGCAGCCCTGCTGGTGGTCTTGCCCACACTCGGGGGGGCAGGTCAGAAGGTGACTGCAGAGACCCTGACCCGTGCCCACCACCCCCCTTCCTGTTCCATCACAGAGATGATCAGGCTGAGCCTGTCCCACCCAAAACCATGGAGAGGATTTTCCAGAAGTAGAAGCGACCATCTGGAGGGTCCCAGTACCCAGCGTTTGCTTTGGCTTGTTTGTTCTCACCCCCAGACCTCTGTCCCGACGTATGTCCCTGGCCGTCTGTGTCCAAACCCCCCAACACAAGACCCCATCCCACAGTTCCGTGTTTGTAGGATACTGGGGACCACCTAACGTGGCCTCATTGACCCTCTGGTTCCTTCCACTGGGACAGATGCTCCAGGAGAGCTGAGCTCTGTCAGACTCACCCCTGCTGGGTCCCAGCCCCCAGCACAGGCCTGGCACATCCTCAGCGGGTGTCTGCACAGGGTTGGTTGACCCAGTCGTGGACGGGTGAGTGATAGATGGACTGAACACATGGGCACATTGGAGCGGTTTGTTCATCTAGGAGGAGGGAAGGCTTGGGAGAGTCAGGAGGGGACCTGCGCTGTGTGAGCTGAGGTTCCCAGTCAACAGGGCTGTTTAAGAGCATGTGTGGACCCTGTGACTGGACGGAAACGTGGGCAGGAGTCCCAGGGTGGCTGAGATTAGTTCAAGGTAAACAATGACATCATTGTTGCAGGAGGTGTCCAGTGATGTAATCGCCGGATCATGGAGAGAGTGAGCTCCCCGCTAGAAGAGGCATGTAAGCCCGGGCTGAGTGGCAGGTGGCAGGGACGGTGCAGAGGGGAGACCCCAGTAGACAGTCGGGGTGGGCTGTGATCTCAGGTGCGTTCTAGCTTGTTGGGCTCCCAAAGGCTGAGGACTCTGACCTCATGCCCCTGCTTCCCCTAATAGAGAGGTTGCCTGGTGTGTGCAGCTGCTGTCGAGCCTGCTGCTGAGATTAATTGCTTTTATTTGTAGTAAGCGAGCTGTTCAAATAGAGGAGGGTCTCCACGGGAGATGGTCAGTGGCTTTTCTCTTCTCTTCCCAGAGGGGACCCCACCCTCTCCTGACCCACTCTGCTTTGCCAAGTGGAGGACAGAGAGGGGGTTAAGAAGGGAAAGAAGGATTAGAAAGGAAAAATAAAACAAAAACAAAAACCCAACATCTGAAACCAAAGCTGGCCTGCAGTGGGCGTGAAGCTGTGGTTTGCAAGAGAAACTCTTTTCAAGTCAGTCGGCGGAGATTCACATGGGGTGGAAGAGACTGGCCTATATATAAGAAGGAACCAGCTAATGTTCCCAATGAAAATGACATGAAATTAAAACAAAAATGTATGTGTGAGTACATGTTTGGGTCATTAAGAGACAATAGTAAATATATCCATCCCATAAATGATGAAAATGAACCACTTTTTTCCTCTGTCTATGGTGGTCCTTAGAGCTAACTACTGGTTCAAATCAGAATGCCAATTCACTAATTTTAAGGCGAAATATTAGAGAATTCCCTGGCTGTCTAGTGGTTAGGACTCCAAGCTTTCAGTGCCAGAGCACTGCATTTGATCCCTCGTCAGGGAACTAAGATCCCTCAAGCCATGCTGCATGGCCAAATATAAGATATAAATGTGGAGTGTGGTACTTCTGTTGTTCTCGTGAATAGTGGGTTTTCTTCCTGTAGGGGGCTTGGTGAGTGTGGATCAGCGCAGGGAACCAGTAAGTGGTGGCTTCAGCAGCCCCCAGTGGGACCGACTGAAGCATCTCCTGCAACATGTAAAGGGATGACCCTTTCTTCAGCACTGGGGGCCACATCACATTCTCCCTTATGAATCTTCCCTGTGACCCCAATTCTTGGGATTTTTGCGGGTTCAGTTGAGGAAGAGTGTGTATTTGTGAATCACGTAGAAAGGTGCCTGGAACAGAAAGTGTGTGTATCGCTCACATCAGTGAATCGGTCCAGCTTTGTGCACTGCAGGGCCTGGCCTGTTTCTAAAGATGAGCAGTGTTTGTATTAGTTATCCATGACTGCATAACAAAGCACCACAAACTCAGTGGCTTAAAACAATTCATATGTATGATTTCCCACTTTCTGTGGGTCTGGAGCCTGGCCTGGCCTAGCTGGGCTCTGGGCAAGCTGTCGTCAACTGTAGGCTGGGGCTGTGGTCTCTTCTGAGGGCTCAACTGGGGAAGGACCCACTGCCAAGCCTCTGGCTGTTGCAGCTCCTTGAAGACTGCCTGACCGAGGGCTCCATTTCTTGCTGGCTGTTGACCCTTCACCCTGTGGCCCTCTCCACGTGGTAGCCTGCAACGTGGCAGCTGGCTTCTTCAAAGCCAGTGAGAGGGAGCATCCCTTAGCAAGAGGGATGCTAGAATCTTAAGTGATCCTATCCTGGAAGCAACATCACCGCCTTTCCTGCTTTCTGTTGGTTAGAGGGGAGTCCCACGTCCTACCCACACTCATGGGAGTGAATTATATAAGGCGTGGACACCAGGAGGCAGAGATCATGAGGATGGTCCCCCACTGTGGTAAACGGCTCTGCTGGGGGTTCCAAATAATCGCTGACATTTGTGAACATAATAGGACCATGGGCAAGGTACACCTACCTTGAAATATCTCATACTCACAACAAGCCTATCATCATCCCCCTTTTTTTTTTTTTTTTTTTTCTTTTTGCGGTATGCGGGCCTCTCACTGTTGTGGCCTCTCCCGCTGCGGAGCACAGGCTCCGGACGCGCAGGCCCAGCGGCCATGGCTCACGGGCCCAGCCGCTCCGCGGCATATGGGATCCTCCCAGATCGGGGCACGAACCCGTATCCCCTGCATCGGCAGGCGGACTCTCAACCACTGCGCCACCAGGGAGGCCCCATCATCCCCTTTTAACAGCTGAGAAAACAAATTCTCAGAGAGGTTCAGTAACTTGCCCAAAGACACACAGCAGGTATCTGAGGTCAAGTGTGCACACCCATACCTGTTTCACCCCTGAAGGCCAAGAACAAGCTGCTGACTAGGACCCTGGGGGACAGCTCTATGCCATGCATCCCCAGCTCCCCCCAGTCTTAAAGGTACACCACCTGACTTCAGACAGCACCCTCCTGAGTGTTTTGTACCGCACTTCCTGATGCAGTCATTTCTCAACAGCTCTCTTCACTGTTGGGTCCACCATACCATTTACTTGATTTGTGTTTTGCCTGTCTCCTATCCCTAGCATGTAAACCCCACGAGGTCAGAGAGTTGTATCCTGTGTCCCCAGACTCCAGAACAGAGACGTTCAAAGGGCAGACATTCAATAAATATTTGATGGGTCTGAATGAATGAATGAAAGATCCTCATGTCTTGGACTCTTTGGTAGGGATCTCAGATCATAAGTGACACCAGCTGATTAGTTTTTTGGGGGCTGCCATAACAAAGGACCCCAAAGGCGGGGGTTTTAGACAATCGGAGTTTATTGTATCAAAGTTCTGGAGGCCAGAGGTCAAAGAGCACGCCCCCTCCGAAGGCCCTAAGGAAGAATCCTTCCTCACCTCTTCCAGTTTCTGACAATCGTTAACATTCCTTGGCTTGTGGCTGCATCACTCCAATCTCAGCCTTCGTCTTAGCGTGGCTTACTTTTGTCTGTGTCTCCGTGTTCCTTCACTTTCTTCTTATAAAGACACCAGTTGTATTAGTGTTCTCCAGAGAAGCAGAACAAAAAGAATATACATATATATACACACACACATATAAAAAGAGATTTATTATAAGGAATTGGCTTACGTGGCTCTGGAACCTGACACATCCCAAGATCTGCATTCAGCCAGCTGGAGACCCAGGAGTGCCGATGCTGTAAGTTCCAGTTCAAAAGCCATCAGGCTTGAGACCCAGAGAAGAACTAAGGTTTTAGTTCAAGTCCAAAGGCAGGAAAAGCCTGACATCCCAGCTCAAAGAGGTCAGGTAGAAAGAGATCCTTCCTACTCAGCCTTTTTGTCTTATTCAGATCTTCAACTGGTTGGATGAGGCCCACACACAGCAGGGAGGGCAATCTGCTTTACTCAGTCTACTGATCCAGATAGTAATCTCATCCAGAACCCCCCCACCCCCGCCAGACACACTCAGAATAACATTTAGCCAAAAAACCCCTTGGCCAAGACAAGTTGAGACATAAAGTTACACATCACACCAGTCATTAGATTTTGGGTCCACCATAATACAGCATGACCTCCTCTTAATTACATCTTCAAAGACCATATTCTAAATAAGGTCACATCCTGAGGTTCCAGGTGGACATGAATTTGGGGTATGCTGTTTATCCCACTATACCCCCTTGGGAGGCAAAATCTAGGAAGGAGTTCAGTTGTGGGTCTGCTGGGCCCACGGCCTTCTCCTCAGTAGATGCTCGTGTGTGAATGACCATCACGGGACTGCATGGAGTCATCACCCTGCTGGCCCTGGTTCTGGCCACCATCCAGGCCCCACTGTCCATTTCATCCCTTGCAAAGCCATCCTCAAGGCTGGTATACATGCCAGGCAGAGACGGCCACCTGGGGATGGAGAATTACAGCTGTATTTTCAGGTGCACGGGAGTTTTTATATCTAGACAAAAAAAAATTTGTTTCTACCCCAGTAAGAATGCGAAGTCGCTGTAGCATTGCTACTTAGGAGCTTGGGTTCCAGCACAAGCATCTTTGTAGATGTGTTTTTATATGGACTTTTGGCTGAAGGGGAGTAGGAATGGAGCATTTCTCTGCAGGATTGTAGTCTAGTGTCTATAACGTATACAGTATATGAGCTAAATAATAGGTCTGTGACATTAGAATTCGGGTGGATTTGGAAACATTGTGAAGATAAACTTCTGAGCAAGTTCTGTTTGAAATGGAGTGTTTTCCAGCACCCGTTATTGGCTTAAAATCCTGAGGGGAAGAATTAAATAAATCAAAGAGACAGGTGCAGTTTTTAGATTAAACAGCCAAACTCATACAAAATCCCTTTGTCTAGACTGGACAAACGTCAAGTGTTATTTCAGACGTTTTGATGAAATGCCCACTGTTAACCGGCAGCCTGCTGAATGCCCGCACTGTTTGGTAAAGCCCCTTGGAAGCTCGTGTTTTCAGCACCGCGGACAGTGTGCACAATTGCCACAGACTGCAACAGAGAGGGGTGTCCACTGGGCCACGCTGGTGGCATCCCCGTCTGCCAGCCACAGGCCAAGGAGAGGAGGCCAAGCGCCTGCCAGAGTCAGGCTGGGATGCAGCCATGCCTGCCCCTCTGGCAGGCCTCCAGGAAGAGGCGCCAGGGCCTTTGGGGATGGCCTGAGGCCGGGCTGCTCCGGGCGTTTCTGCTCATTCCTCACCGGACACGTCAGCTGGGGCAGAGAGGACATGGCTGCACAGAGGCGATCCTGGGGCAGAAGCTCCTCATTCTGAGAAATCCCTGCGCCCCATCATGGGTGTGGAGATGAGGCCTCTCTAGAAATGCCGCATCCTGAATTGGCACCTCTGGCTGTGTCCCCTGCAGAGGACAGGCAGGCCACGGCCAGGAAGCCGTGTGCTTGGGATCTGACAGACCAGAGGGGGGAAGCTGTCAGCTCGTGACTCCGGGCAGGTCTGTCAGGGTCTCTGCCCGGATCTCCCCACCTGCAAAACGATGAGGGGGACAGTAGCCATGGTGACAGTGTCTCTCAGCCTGCTGAGTGCTGGACACCGTGCCGGTCAGTCCTCAGCACCCCTGTGATGACCTACGTCTTACAGGTGAGGAAATTGAGGCACAGAGAGGGTAAATTCTATTTTTTTTTTTTTTTTTTTTTTTTGCGGTATGCGGGCCTCTCACTGTTGTGGCCTCCCCCGTTGCGGAGCACAGGCTCCGGACACGCAGGCTCCGGACGCGCAGGCTCAGCGGCCATGGCTCACGGGCCCAGCCGCTCCGCGGCATGTGGGATCCTCCCAGACCGGGGCACGAACCCGTATCCCCTGCATCGGCAGGTGGACTCTCAACCACTTGCGCCACCAGGGAGGCCCGAGAGGGTAAATTCTTAAGGCCACACGGCCAGGAGGGGCCAGGGCTGGGATCGATCTAGGGAGTCTGGCTGAGGGTCCGTGGGTAACACCATGGCCCATCAGGGCTGTGGTGCCATGGATTCGGAGATGCTAAGCGTGCAGGAAGCTTTTGTCTTAGGATCGTGGTCGTGGAGGTGCTGGTGTTGCAGGGATGTGAGGCTGGTTGATGAGGGTCTCTGTGAACGGCGACCCATTGTCTCTACTGAGGTTGTCGTTGCTACAGTGGCCTCTCCCTGCTCGGGGATGCTCCGCCCGCGCCCCGGTCCAGCCTGGCCACCTGTCCTGCTTCCACCTTCGCCGTGTAGTTCCCTCCCTCGACCCCACCCAGATCCCCCCTCACCTGTGCCTGCACCTGGACCACGTTTCCTCTGCTCTCCAGGCTCGAGGCCACATCAGGCCTCAGAGGCCAACTCCCGTCCCCACTGCCCCAGCCCTGGCTGTCAGGGGCCCCTTCCCAGCTTCCTCTCCCAGGTGGCTCCTGGGTGCCTGCAGAGCATCTACCTGGTTTTGTATGATTTCAAACCCAAGGTGCCTTGTGTATTTCCTGTTTCCCCACCCGCACAGCACCCAGAGCCATGCTGAGCCTTCATGGGGCTTTGGACGGGGGTGTGATGATGAGGAGGATTTTGTAAAGGAGTAAGGTTGCATCGTTGTCAAGCTCCCCTTGTCAAGCCAGGTCCCCTCTGCCTTGTGAAGCCCAGTGTGCGGTGTGTGGGCTCCACCTGCACCACCTGCCAGAGACCCAGTTCTGCATTAATTGTAAGAGTCAGATGGGGCTTCCCTGGTGGCGCAGTGGTTGAGAGTCCGCCTGCCGATGCAGGGGACACGGGTTCGTGCCCCGGTCCAGGAAGATCCCACATGCCACGGAGCGGCTGGGCCTGTGAGCCATGGCCGTTGAGCCTGTGCGTCCGGAGCCTGTGCTCTGCAACGGGAGAGGCCACAACAGTGAGAGGCCCGCGTACTGCAAAAAAAAAAAAAAAAAAAAAAGAGTCAGACGGCTCAAATCTGGACTCTTACCCGCTGTGTGGCCTTAGGTGCATTAATCACCCTCTCTGTGCCTCATTCCCATTATCTGTAGAAGGGGGTTCGTAACAGCATCTGTCCTTCAGGGGCACAAGAGGATTAAATTAAGGTCTCTACAGTGCCGTGCACAGTGCCTGCCTGCAGTCCTTGTTCCGTGAAGGGCTGTTGGCATTCCCACCCGGCCGCAGAGCTCGGAACCCCCATCCCTGGAGGGCTTGTGAAAACAGATTCCTAGGTCCAGGGTCTCTGATTGCGTGGGTCTGGACTGGGGCCTAAGAATGTGCATTTCTTACCAGTTCCCAGGTGGTGCCTGTGCTGCTCGCCAGGGACCCACTCTGAGAGCCTCGGAGCCGGTCCGTTCCATTTCAGTGGATCTTCTGTGACCTTGGTGTGTGCGGAAGGCAAAGTGACGCCACGAACTTAGGAGAGCAAAGAGATGTGGGAAATGGCTTCTCGGTACATTTTGGGGGACGTGGCTTCCTGTACTGGGTGCCCCGCAGCTTTTGCACATCTTCCGGCCTCAGAGCTGCAAAATCACCATGAGACTCAGGACGAGATGAAGTTGTCACTCACCCTTTGTCTCATTCATTCCGCTGTCATTTGCGGTCCCTGCCTTGTGCCAGCTCTGGAGTGGGTACAGATGGGGCCACAGGGGCAGGAAAGGCCATCCCTGCCTGGGAAAGCCCCAGGTGGGACCTGGACGGGTACCTCTGAGAAGGGTCAGGAGAGCGCGATGCACAGGGCTGGGGGCCCGAGGAGGGCATGCGGGGTGGGCGGGGAGCCCAGGGGAGCAGCCCATAAAGCCAGGGAGGACAGGGCCCTTGGGTGTGCAAGGGCTGGGCTGGCCGGGCTCATTGGAGAGATTTAGTTTCCTGTCTCTGCAAAGCTCCAGGGTTCAGAAAATGTGTTGCCCTCCGCGTGTGCAGGGTGGGGAGTGCATCCCAGCCATTCGGGGGCAGCTGTTAAAGAGTTGATAATTGTCCTCAGTGGAAAATGTTCTCCGTTTCATTTGCTCCTGGCTCAGCATTTCTTGCAGGTTTAAGAGTTCACAGGGCAGGTGGGAAGGAGTGGGCCAGGAGACAGCCTCGCGCCTGGGGCAAGGGAGCTGCCCGCCACCCCTGTGAGCGCGGCTTTCCCAGCCATCAGCTTAATGGGCGGCAGAAGGCAGAGTTCAGGGGAGCAAGACCCAGGGCAGCTCAGTGGCCTGCCTGTGGGAGGCAGAGGGTGGGGTTGGAGGGGCTGGAGCAGCAGGGAGGGAAGCGGAGGGGAGAGGAGGGGAGGAGAGGGGAGGGGGAGGGGAGGGAAGGGGAGGGGAGAGGGGAGGGGGAGGGGAGAGGGGAGGGGAGGGGGAGGGGAGAGGGGAGGGGAGGGGGAGGGGAGAGGGGAGGGGAGAGGGGAGGGGAGAGGGGAGAGGGGAGGGGAGAGGGGAGAGGGGAGGGGAGGGGGAGGGGAGGGGAGGGGGAGGGGAGAGGGAGGGGAAGGGGAGGGGAGGAGGAGGGGAGAGGAGGAGGGGGGAGGGGAGGCAGCAACGTGAACAAATGCCCTGTATGTCCTGATTTCAGGGAGCTCTTTCCCTCCTGCTTCTTAGACATTCCAGATACATTGCCTTTCCTGGGTAGAATCCTGGGATGAGAAGGTTTTGCAGGCACCTGGGGCTCATCACTTGCTTCCAAATAGAGCTGCGTCCTAACCATCGGAGACAGTCGGGCATCTCTCCATTTCACAGATGGGAAGGCTGAGGCACAGGGATGTCAACTTGTCTAAGGGCAGCTAGTAAAGGCAGAGCAGGTACAACGATTGAACAGAGGTGGGATCAGACCATCTCGTGAGCTCACCTGCCCCTGGAGAGCCAGCCATGTTCTTCCTTGGGAGAGCAGGGCCCCTTGGTGGCCTTGGAGATGGACTCAGACCTGGTCCCAGGCAATTGTCTTCAGCGTTCTGTCACTGTAAGTCATCATGGCAGGGGGGCAAAGGCAGGATGACCAAGCCAGCCTCTTGCTGCCGGAGTGTCCCCTCTTAGCAGGCCTTCTCTGCAGGGTGTGATAGTGACCGAGAGCCTGTCCACCGCCGTCCCACGTCTGTGTGACAGCCAGTCTTCCTGGGTTCTGAGGGCCCGTGTTAGCGCGACTGTGTCCAGAAGAAGGAGCTGCGAAATGCTCGCAGCCCATAAATCATGAAAAACAAGGACATAACCTTGGTTCTTCCTGCACCATCAGTACATTACCCAATTCAATCATAAAATGAAAGAGCGGTTCCATTTGTGTTAATTCCGTAGGAAACATCAGCAGATCTTTGCATTCTAAGTGCTGCCTGCACAGCCCCTCCACAGGCTGCATGAGACCTCCTTTGATGGAACAAGTGTCGAGCAGAAAACGGTATAAACGAGCTCCCACCTCACTGCCTTGCGTGAAGATGCTTATTTAGGGGATCTTTTAATGCCTCGCTGCCAGAGTTTATTTGCAAATGGTCTTCAAGCTGCTCACAATTTGTGTTTCACAATTTGTGGGAATTTGGTGGCAGCCCCTATCCTAACTAATAATGCTGACAAGTCACCAGACGCGGCATCTCCGTCTTCAAGATGCTGCTGGCAGGCACTCCTTCCCGAGACCAGGAACTCCGGGGCTGCAGCCCCCTCCCCAGGCAGGGGACGGACAGGCGGGATGAAGACCGCACCCTGGTGCCTTCTTAACGTGCACTGTGGGGCCTCCCCTTGCCCCCCAACCCCAGCATTCCCCCCACTGCAGGGGCAGGTGCTGTGGGTGGTCCGCCGTCAGCCATCTGGTCAACCTGAGGCTACAGGGCTGAAGGTCTGTTTGCTTGGTTATTGCAACCTCTGCCAGGCTGGAGATGGCAGGAAGGGTCAGGTGACAGACACAGGGACCCAGGCAGCCATTGAAACACACACCACATTTGACAGAACCCCTCTCTTTAGGGATTGCCTCCTGTTTTCCCAGGGAAACCCAAACTGTAGCCTGGATCTCAGGACCTTTTCTGCACCTCTGGGGTCTTTACCCCAAAAGCACGTGTCAGGTAGCTGACGGTTGATAGTTGCTGAAGCGATGAAGCCTCATGTTTACTTCCTCCTTAAAACTCTTGGTAGGGAGGGTCTCCTCCATTCAGTGCCCCCTTATCAAATAATCACACCTGTGTGAGTGTCCTGGGGCTGCTATAACCACAGACTAGGGAGCTCAGAACCACAGAAATATATCCGCTCCCAGTTCTAGAGGCCGGAGGTCTGAAATCAAGGTGTGCGCAGGGCCGTGCTCCCTCCTGAGGCTCTAAGGGAGATCCTTCCTGCCTCTTCCAGCTCTTAGTGGTCCCGGACATTCCTGGGCTGGTGGTCATATCCCTCCATCTCCACATGGCCTTCTCCTCCTCACCCCAAATCTCCTGCTGCCTTTCTCTTACGAGGATACTTATCACTATATTTAGGGTCCACCCAGCTAGTCCAGGATGACCTCATCTCCAGGTCTTTAACTTACCACATCTGCAAGGACCCCTTTTCCAAATACGGCCACATGCTCAGGTTCAGGGTGCTGGGAGGCGGACGTCTCTTTTTGGGGAGCACCATTCAGCCTATGCAGCAGCCCTGTCACACTGAGCTCCTGCTGTGTGCTGGAGACATTGTACCCATCATCCCTGTTCTTTCTGAAACCCTACCAGGCAGCTTCTGTCCTTTGCAACTTACAGATGAGGACACAGGCTCACAGAGGGGCAGATGCGTGAAGGCTGTGTGGTTGGCCCAGGAAGCGAGCAGCCGAGCTGGCCTTCAGCCCAGGACTGTTGGGCTTCACGGACCAGATTCCTACCTTGATGACGATGACCATCTCCCTCCCCGCACCTGGACCCTTGAGCAGGGCTGGGGTCAAGGTTTCTTTCTTCCCTGAGAGTGTGAACCCTTAATTCCTTTGTGCCCCCAGCATAACCCCATTTCCAAAGAGTGCCCCATGCACAGTTATTCGGCCTCAGTAAGTAAATGAAATGATAAACCCCAACCCTCCTAGATCCCTCACCGACGCTGAGGGAGCAGGTAAGCCTGGGCCAGGTCCCCACTGAGCCTTTCTGCTCAGGAGGCACCGGTAGGAATTTATCCCCTCCCTGCTATTCTGCCCATCTCAAAGCCTGCAGATAAAAAAGGAGATTCACTTAGATGCAAATGTAGACAGACCATCCTTCTGGAATGTTTTATCTGCTCTTCCCAGCTGCAGTCAGGACCACTGGCCACAGCCTTTGACTCTGGGCAAGATGAACCCCTTGGTCTATGTGTCCCCTTGGCCTTCCAGCAGCCACCAGTCCCTGTGGTCCCTCAGTGTGACTCACTGGCTGTATCAGCCCTGCTTTTAGGATTTCAGTGTTCAAGCAGATGGTAGTCTCTGCGTCTGCAGAGGGATCAGGGTAGACAGAGAGAGTGTCCCTAAGTTGGACCAGTATCCTTGCTGCCCACTCCCTGCCCTGAGCTGATCAGGGCAGCTACCTGTCATCCGTGAACCGGATCCCCTGCTAGGAAGCCCCCACACAGGGTGTATGAGGACCAAGAACATGGATGGTGACAAGACCCAGGAGTCCTGGCCCCTCCCTCCAGAACCTTTAGCTTGGCATCTTCTTCCTGAAAGACTGATGAGCGTCTCTCTTCTCTCTCTCTTTGTAGAATCCACTCAACAAACATAGAAAAATATTTGACTTTTAGAGCCACGATCAGAGTGAGAATGTAGGATGGAGTGCTTAGAAACCTCATGAAATCCATGTGGGCACTCACTCACCATATAGCAGAATCCTGGGGGAATTTAGGGAAGCCGTGGATCGTTTGTGCAGTCTCTCCCAAAATTATCTGTTGTCTCAGCTGAAATTCAGAAATAGGTTTCCCTTAAACCCAACGTGGAAAAGTATAGAAACACCAGCACACCTTCCGTCAGCCTCAATGCACCAATCCAGCCATAACACATCATGCCCCGTGTGAGGTCAACCTGGGTCGGGGCAGCCTGGTGGGCAACCTCTGGTTGGGGGCCGGAGCCCCTGGGGTTTATGTGGTGGACCTGAGTCTTGGTTTCCTTTTTGATTGGAAATGAAGGGCCTAACGTCTTATCTGCGTTTATCATCGGACAGTGGGGGTCAAGGGTTAAATGGTACCAGGTGGGGCAGAGAGCGGACAGAGTTTGAAGGGATGATAGCAGGAGTTTCTGTCCCCCATAACTAAGGCCTCTTTAAGAAAAGAGGATGTTCATGTGTGGCTTATAACCACTTGGGCCACAGCTGTGAAATGCTGAACTGAATTATGCGATGAATGTGGCTCTCATTCAGAGAAGGGGGCTGTCATTCACCCCCAGGACCGGGGTGGTCAGTGCAGACAGAAAATGGAGGGTGGCATCCCACAGAGGGACCAACACAGGTGTTGTCCATCCATCCATCCATCCTCCCATCCATCCATCTATCCACCCACGTGATGCTTGTGTGCTGGGCATTAGGGGGTCTGGGGTACAGACCAGGACAGAGCTCAGAGCCTCAGGGGCCCCCGGCCAAGAAAGGGGATGTGCTCTAAGTGGGTACTGATGAGGGCTGTGCCTTGAGAAGGTTTCTCTGGGCCTGGCCTTTCCCGGGGATGCAGGAGGGCGTTCAGAGGAAGAGGCATTCACGCCTAGGCCAGAGGATGCAGGAACGGTGGTGAGGATGGGACGAGGGCGGTGGGACCGGGCTCTGCTGGACAAGGCTGGAGAGGCGTCCTGAGAGAGGCCTCGCAAGACCCATAGGGTTGGATGTGGGACATGCGGAGACTGGCTGGGGGTCGATGGCGTGTGGCCCGGGTGTTGGCCGAGCCGTGGGAGCGTCACGTGCTCTCAGAGTGACCACATATGCATGGTCTGAGTGGCGGCGTGGCTGCCCAACCCCTATCCCTCTCAGGCTCTGAGGAGATGGTCCCTCCACGGTCCTGTCAGGCCTTGGGCCAGCTCAGCATGCCCGGGTCTCGGAGGCACATGCTGGCCAAGGCCCGGGAGGGTCCAACAGGGAGCTGGTCTGGCTGATGTCTGTTAGCTCGTCGGTGAACTGTGGGTCCAAAAAGGAGAGGAGGGTGGGAGGGAAGGAGGGAGACAAAGAGAGACAGAGAGGGAGAGAAACAGGGAGAGAGAGAGAGATGTCCTTAGGTGAAATGCAACATGTGAGAAATATAAAAATACATTCAAACATAGACTTATTTAGTGAAAACACTCAAGGTGTAGCTTCTCACTTAAAAACAAACACGTGATTAACTTGAGAATAGAATCCTGGGGGAATAAAAGAGCCCCAATTCTATGTTTTCTCTCGTTGTTTTCCTCGCTGCGGAGATGACCTGCGTACTGGGATCATATCAACTCACAAAGTGCAGGGACGTCCCTGAGAGCCTCATTCCCCTCCACAGTTGGGGAGACCGAGGCACAGAGGCACTGCAGGCTCCGAGGACCCCCGCTCAGAGCGGGCACGCAGGCAGCACACACCCATCGGAGGAGGAGAGACTCGTCGGGGCTCAGGCCCATGGGCGTCTGAGGCTCCCTGGCGAGTGGGGTGGGAGACGAAGTCGCCGTCCTCTGTCACCCCATCTGTCTGGGGGCCACTAGGGCTCCTGGCTGACCTGGCACAGTGGCCCTGGTCCAGGACACTCTCTGTTCTCATGGGGTGTTCCCGAGACCACGTAGAGGGAACGGGGTGTCCAGAACAGCTCCTGGCAGAGTAAAGAGAGAGAGAAACACACCGACATCCTTTTGCCCCAGAGAGGTTACCGATACACAATTACCGATAAATCAGAACAGCACTCCCAGTATGAATTCAACGGATGGAGGTGCTTAAATTGTGTGCCTTTGCCAAAGGGTGGCCCGATTAACAGCCAAACAAGCAGTTTGTTACACCTGAAATACCTACTTTCCGAGTGGATGGCAGAGTGAGTGGCGCCCATGAGCGGGTGGAGGCTGGACCAGAGACCCAGCGCACCTTCCCCGCAGAAGGTAGAGGGCGTTCCCGGCAGATTCTGCACGTACGGCAGGGTGAGGACCAGACCCTCCATCACCGAAGACCCTCCGGTAGATTCCCTCTGAAAGGGGTGGCGGCAGGAAGCCACCAGGATGCAGGATGAGGACAGGGCCCCCGAGACCTGGGGTATGGATTTGCTTCTTTTGGGGGGCTGCACCTGGATGAGTCTGGATTTCAAGCTCAGTGTCCTCAGCCTTGAGACGTGATCGGGCTGTGAGTGTCCAGCGTCAGCGTGAAGGGCCATGTGCTTTCCACGCGGCAAAGCGCTGGGCTTCCGTGTAGGGCAGCTGTGAGAGGTGGAGGAGGGACGGAGAAATGGGGCTGGCCGGCAGCATCCCTGTGAGGGGGTGGGAGCCCCCGGCAGAGGCGAGTCAGAGGAGAGCTCGGTTCTTCCTTTCCTTCGAATGAGAAGAGGGGTGCCTGCCTCAGGGCGGCTGCCTGGCCCGAGGGCAGCATCCGGCTTTCACCGCTGCCGCAGGTTGTAACACAGAACCTCCCCAGCTCTGGGCACAGGTGGCACCCGGTGCACCCCTGCGGACTCATGGATGTATTTCCTGCTGCCTGACAGAGACAAAAAGGACCTGGCCCTTCCCTGGAGGAGCATAGAGTCAAGGAGGGGTCTCCCCACTGCCCAAGGACAGAAGTGTGCCCAAATTCCTCCGGGAGGCCCGAGGAGGGACTGTACCCAACAAGACCCCACGGGCGGTTTTCCAGGCTCTGGCCCCTGTCATTGTCTCCTGGGCAGGGCTGGCCACTACCCTGCCCTCACCTCTGGGGTCCGGGGTGCTGAGCTGTGTCTGCAAAGGTGTCCAGAGCTTTCCAACCCTTTATGATGGGTATGACCTCTTGTTTTAAGGATGGGGGCCCAGCGAGCAGCCATCGGCTGCCCTCATGGCTGCATCCTCTCATCTTCAGGGATCTGCAACCTGGAGCTGCTCCGGGCACCCCAAGGAGGCTCTCGGGTGCAGGACGGCACTGTTTCTTTGCATTTGCACCGCCGGGCCTGGCGGGCGCTGGACACGGTCCTGGTTGAGAGAGGCAGGCTCCTCCCCATTTATGGAGCATATGCCCAGGCCAGGTCCCAGATGGACCTTGTTTTATTTCCTCCTCACCGAAGGCATTCTGTCCATTTTACAGGTGGGGACGCTGAGAGCTTAAACCGTTGCCCAAGGCTGCACAGTCCACAAAGAGAGATGGGACTTTGCAAGTTCCCTGGACACTCGAGGTCCGTGAACCATTTCTGGTGGAAGGGGAGAGTCCCCAGGCTGTGTGACTCTGTTCCTCCTCAGGGGGCCATGCCCAGGGCTGGGAGTGTCCAGCCACTCTCAGCATCCATGCCTCTCTCCCCCATCCTTCTCAGGCCAGATCTGGGCAGGGCCCACTGGCCACCTCCTTTGGTCCCCCTCTGGGCAGCAGGGTTCATTCCCCCGGGTCTGTGGACGGTGCGGGTCGGTCAGCAGGGGTTGGTGCTGTGGGTGGACGGATTCGTCTGCCCCCTCGGTCCTCGGCTGCCCACGTGCTCTGAGAGGGTGGGGCACACAGCAGAGCTCTGGGGAGTTACTGGGCACCAGTCTTGGGCCAGCCAAGGGGGATCCAGGGAGGAAGGCAGGGTGCCGGGTCTCCTGATTCATCTGGACTGTGAGCCCCAGAGATGTCTGGCGCTTGTCCCTCCTGAGAAGAGGGCTGCCAGGCACTTGGGTCATCTGTCCTGCGCCCAGGTCACTGCCCTCTCCCCTCCTCCGTGTCCTTGCTCAGCACCTTCCCTCCTGCTGACCCCAGACCCACACCTGGGAGGCGATGGGCATGGGCCGCTGGAGGGAAGTGCGTCCGTGTGATTCACGGTCAGGGTGACTTTTCAATGCATTGGTGGGCAGGTCCCAAGGAAGGGCTGCCTGGGAATAAAACAAACCGAGGGAGCAGGGGAGTTTCCTGGTCAACAGAAAAGCAGCCAGACCCCGGGGACCCCAGGGCTGGGAGCCACCACCACACGAGTTCACCAGGATTGCAGGGCTTCAACGTGGCTCCCCAAATCCTCCTCCAGGAATCACTCGCCAAGTGCATCTCTTCACCCTCTGCACCCATGAGGCAGATAGCAGAGCCGTGGTGCCCCAGGGCCATTAGGGTCTGAACTGTGTGCACCTGGAAGGTCACCTCCCCCTGATGTGCAGATGAGGAAACTGAGGCTGGGGAGGCCAGCTGTCCCTCCACCATCAGGTCATCGTGGGGACTGACTGAGCTCGTGAATGTAAGAACCCAGCCTCAACGCTGCCCCAGGCGAAGTGCTCGGTGACTGTTGAGAGGGGTTTTCTACACCCTGAAAGGACACGGGTCCTGGGAGGCCCCCAACCCCCAGCACTTTCCTTGGCAGCCCTCCTGCTGCTGTTGGGCCTTCCCGAGTGGACCCCAGAGGTCAAGCCATGGCATTCCTTCTGTTCTCATCATCTCCCCTCCCTGGTGAACGTTGAACGGCATTAGAGACCTGTCACCTCCTCTGAGCAGCCCTCCAGGTTCATCCAGACAGAGCTGAATCTGCCCCAACAGGTTGACTGCCTTGCCTCTGGGTTATCTGTCAGGTAAAACCCTTGTTTTCCCAAGTGGACTGCGAGCTTCTGATTCATTCATCCATTCATTTATTTGTTTGCTCCCTGAATGAATGAATGAATGAATGAACGTGCATTTGTGAGCCAGGCCCTAAGGTGTGCACTGATCAGAGAGGGTGGGGACACCGTCTCTTTGTTTCCAGTTCCCCAGCGCCCATCACCGTAGCTGTGTAATCAAGGGTTGTGCAATAACTGGATAAAAACAGAAACTAACAAGCCCAGTTAACAGTATTAAAGCGTAACTAATATTAAATAAGACTCAGATTCAATAAGCGTCCACCTCAGGCTGCAGCTTTCCTCCCTTATCACGACTCTGGGAGGTCGGTGGGGTCATGTTCCTCTCCCATTTCGTGGGGAGAAAGCATCTGAAGAAACCCAAGAAGCCTCTGTGATGCTGCCGGGATGCAGAGACCCACTTAATGGGGTGGGGCTGGGGGGCAGGCAGTGGTCACCGGTTGCCACGGGCAGGCACTGGGGGAGATGGACTCTGAGCTTCAGAGGAAACTTGGGAGGAGGAAGGTGGGAGGTAGTCGTGGATGGCTTCCTCGAGGTGGTGTCGTGGATGGCTTCCTCGAGGTGGTGTCGTGGATGGCTTCCTCGAGGTGGTGTCGTGGATGGCTTCCTCGAGGTGGTGGGGAGGCGACGGCCCAGAGGACACCCTCAGAAGCGCCAGAGCCCCCACTCCCACCAGCTGCAAAGGGGCCCTTCTTTCTCCAAATGAGGCTGACCACACACGCACTGGGCGCTGGGGAACCGAGAGAGGGAGTTGCCTACCTGTGTTAGGCACCTGCGACCCCAGGGCACATGTGACCATGTCAAGAATGCTTGGCACAGCTTTGGGGTGCCATTTGCATCTTCTGGATAGAGGACAGCAGTGCCTCCAGACGTCCTGCAGTGCCCAGGACAGCTCCTCCCACAAACAGTGGTCCAGCCCAGATGTCTGTGTGCGGAAGCTGAGAACCCCTGCGTGGCAGGGAGGGATGGGCAGGACCCGCTGAGCACATGTTTGGTGGGGGGGGAGGGGCGGCAGGTTCTGAGGGCAGAGTTCTGGCTGTGCTACCTGGTAACCGGCGGTGCCCCCTGGCTGCGCTGATGGGTGTGACATTTTGAGGTGGGCAGGGTCTTAGCAGGGGCTGTGCTGAGTCCAGATCTGTGAGGTGGGGCTGTGCTTCTGAGTGACCTCTGCAGGGACAGTATCTGGAACCCTGGTGCTGGATCCCCAGGAGAGAGTGACAGTGAGGACCCGCCGCAGGCGCTGAGCTCGGAGCCCTCCGGGCAGGAGCAGCAAGAGGGAGAGGTCCCTGTCCTGGTCAGCTCACGCCGCCTAACAGCCACCACAGACCTTTGTCCTCTCCCAGTCCTGGAGGTTTGGGCGGGGCTGGTTCTCCCGAAGCCTCTCTCCTTGGCGTGTAGATGGCTGTCGTCTCCCCGTGTCTTTACATGGTTGTCCCTCTGTGTGTGTCTGTGTCCTGATCTCTTCTTCTGAGGACAGGAGTCATGTAGAATTAAGATCACACACCTAGGGCTTCCCTGGTGGCGCAGTGGTTGAGAGTCCACCTGCCGATGCAGGGGACACGGGTTCGTGCCCCGATCCGGGAAGATCCCACATGCCGCGGAGTGGCTGGGCCCGTGAGCCATGGCCGCTGAGCCTGCGTGTCCGGAGCCTGTGCTCCGCAACGGGAGAGACCACAGCAGTGAGAGGCCCGCATACCGCAAAACTTAAAGATCACACCCCTATAACTTCATTTTACCTTAATTACCTCTTTAAAGATCACATCTCCAAATACAGTCACATTCTGAGATATTGGGGTCAGGACTTCAATGTATGAATTTGCGGGGGGACACAGTTTGGCCTATAACAGGGCCTCAGGGAGGGGGGAGGTCGACCCCAAGGGGAGACGTTGCTTGCGGGGCGGCGGTAGGCAGCTGGTGATGGCAGAGCCCGTCTGCCAAGCTTGACACTCAGCTCTGCTGGGTTCTTCTGGGAAGAATTTCCCCAAAGAGTGTTTTGTCCCCTTGCCAGTGGTGGCTGCCCCATCAGCTTTATGCCAAATTGTGTTTGGAGCCGAGCTCTGGACACTCGACTTGGAGATTCAGGCGAGAGCCCCGTGATGGCGGGTTTCACAGCTGGGCCACAGGAGGGGACATTGGGTGAACTGGAAAAGGGATGGCTGGGGACGCATGTTCACCTGTGTGTCCGTGTGTGTCTGTGTGTGTCCATGTGCGTGCGTACGCGTGTGGTCCAGGCAGGCTGGTGTGGCCTGCATGTGGAATGCCTCTCGGGGGTTGGATGAGTCCTGATTCCCAGCAGGACAGCTGGGGTGGGAGGTGGAAATGACCCGGGGAGGTTCTCTATCCAAGCCCCCGCCCTCCACCCGCTCAGTGCTCTGTGGAGGTAGTGAGTTCCCCATCACCGTTTGTGTTCAAGCTGAAGCTGGGAAGCTGTGGATGGCGGTGGTTAGAGCAGAGATGTCCGTCAGGCAGGATGTCCCCCGGTTCTGTCTTCCTGCGTGGCTGGCAGGAGCCTGGCCTCCTCACTATGCACCCAGGCCCTGGGGGAGGTGAGGCCAGGCGGCCGCAGTGTGGGATTGGGTCCTGCAGGCGTGTGTCAGGTCCCTGAGGTACCGCCCACTGGCTGGTTACCTGGGGCAGGTGCGCCGACACCTCTGAAACGTACATCCCCTTGTGGGTAACATGGCGGAGCGGGGTTGCCTCTCTCGGGGGGTGTGGTTGGGGTAAATGGCCAGCCCAACGGGGACCAGGGGGCTGGTCCAGGCTCGGCTCCTGGCTGTCCGGCATCACGCCCAGCACTTCCCATGGCCTCGCCCGCAGCCCAGTGGGACTTGGGTCTAGGCTCTCCCCCTCTCGGCGGGGTTGGGCAAGGGTGGCGTATCGGCAGCAGAGCCTCTGTTTTTGGCAAGTCCCCTCCTGATGGGGACACAGGACCTTGCGGTAGTGGAGACAGAACTGTGACCTACGCTGTAGGATTTGCACAGATGGCTTCATGGACTTCCGGCGGTGCCGGCTTGTTTCCAAGTTACCATTTTCTTTCTCCCCCATCCACAGACGCAGCCATCCCCTGCCCCCCAGGCCCCCTCTCAGGACCCTGTACCCCGTACAGGCCACCGTATGGGTCCCTCCATCCCCTGCAAAGGCCCCGTTTCATCTCAGCCTCATTTACACTCAGGTACAAAAGACTGAGGATGGTAACGTGGTTGCAGCCAGGCGTGGAGACTGCTGCCTGAGGACTGGGCTCCCTGCGTCCCCTCAAGTGGGCTGGGTCTGCTTTTGACTGTGTGAGGAGGACCCTCCTTCTCCCTCCTCCCTGCAATCTGCGCTTCACAGACTCAGGAGGACCTTCAAGGTCATCTGCCCTCCCCCCACCCCCATCGGCTGCAGGAGACCCTCCCCAGCTGCCTGAGAGTTGTCACCCTTCCTCTGTGTGCTGCTCCTGGTCCAACACCGCAGCCTCCTGCGAGGTTCCGGACCTCTCTAGGTTCTCCTGTAATTTCACCTCCTTCATAACGCCCACTCCAAACTCTTAAACTATCGATTCTGTCTTCCTCATAGTTTATCTTCTGATATTCAGGGACCCACCATGCTTCAGCCACACTGAGCCCCTCTGAGCAGTGACCCCAGCTTTCCCTAAGGGATGGTCCTGGGGGTTCTGGAGGTCAGAGATGGGCAGTGTTGGCCTGGAGACCACTGGAGAGAACTAGGGGGTCACAGCCGGAGCTGGTCCCTGGGCCTCCTCTGGAGGTCCACCACTCTTTGTCCCTGGACACACAGCTCCTCTGCCTTTGCCTCCTGTGGCCTGAGTCCAGCCTCCTCTTGACTCCTAAGCCACATAGCTGGGCCCTTGGCTGAGAGCTCTGCCAGCATCTTGTCACTGTCATCCCCCCCCCCGCCCCTCCCGCTTGCACAAGATGAGCACATGAGCACCTCAGGAGACAGTGCCCAGAGGAGGTGGAGGGACCTGCCCCGGCCCATACACTGGGTGAGCGGGTGATGGAGCTGGGCTTTCGGCCCAAATCCGCCCGACTCCAGAGCTCTCCCTCAGCCATCTCGCTCTTCCTTCCCTATGCCCCGCCCTCCCCACCTCCATCAGGTCATCCTTTCGTTATCCCTGCAGATCCCACGACAGCCCTGCTCCTGAGATTCTGAGAAGCAGCGATGCCTCCACTGTTCTCCACCCTTCTTGGTTGGCTTACAAAGTGCCAGGCACGTGTAACGAGCTTCGTAAATACGACGTAACAATAGCAACACAACTAAAATAGATATTTCCCGTGAGAAAGAGGAACTTCATTGGTTGCTTTGGAAGCTGGCATCGTTTATTCTCGAGTCCACTTTTTAGGGACAAGGCTATCAGTAACGCGCCATCTATCACCAGGAGCGGTGTCTGAGATTATACGGAATGTTCTCTACGGGGAATGCATGTTTCCCAGCACCAGAGAGGCGACGGGACAGTTCTCAAAACCTGAAACCTTGGAGGAACACATCCTTCCCAGAACCAGCTTCCCTCCGGGGCTGAATATTTATCTCCTTCAGCATCAGCTGCTTTCAGTTGTATTTTTAAGAGACTTCTTTCCAGAGAAAAACACAGCTACTATTTTTGTGCTTTTTTCTTCTTCTGCAAGATGAGAGTAACAGCCGTTCTTCTCAGAGGGTTACCGTGCAAGCAGCATGAGACAATTCGTGTCGAGCGCTAAGCCCAGAGCCCCGTGCAGAGCTGGTGCTTAGTCCATGTGGGTAATGGTTCTGGCACCTGCTCTGCCCTTTCCGTCCATGATCAGCTCTGTTCAGCCCTTTCCGTCCATGATCAGCTCTGTTCAGCCCTTTCCGTCCATGATCAGCTCTGTTCATCCCTTTCCGTCCATGATCAGCTCTGTTCAGCCCTTTCCGTCCATGATCAGCTCTGTTCAGCCCTTTCCGTCCATGATCAGCTCTGTTCATCCCTTTCCGTCCATGATCAGCTCTGTTCATCCCTTTCCGTCCATGATCAGCTCTGTTCAGCCCTTTCCGTCCATGATCAGCTCTGTTCAGCCCTTTCCGTCCATGATCAGCTCTGTTCATCCCTTTCCGTCCATGATCAGCTCTGTTCAGCCCTTTCCGTCCATGATCAGCTCTGTTTCCATAAACATGCATTTGTGCCGTGGCCCTTATCTCTTCACGTGACTGTGTAAGAACTTTCCGGTGAGCATCGTCCCGGCCTGACAGCCCTGGCCCATGGTACCCGGAACCTGTGTGCTGAAGGGTCACTGGTCCGCAGCATCCCTTCTGCCCCGCCGAACCCATCCTATATCTCTTGTTAAAAATGGACATAAAATAGGGTTAAACTGGGTCCCAGTGAGGAACAGGAGACCTTCCTCAGCTCTCAACCCTGGATGCCTCTGGGGAGCTTCCTAAAACGTTACTGATGCTGGGCATCCTCCCCAAAGATGCTGATTAGTGGGTCTGCTGCGGTGGGGCTGAGGCTCAGAGTTTTGTAACGATCCTTTACCCCAACCAGGTGGTTCTCATGTGAGGCCTGGGCTGAGAACTGCTGGCGGGAATTTGCAGAATTGACTTTGCCTTTCCAGGGCCTTCTAGACCTTGTTCTGAGTTGGCTTTGGTGGTGGGGATGGTTTCTCACCCAGCTCATGTCTGTTTGCCTTTGCCCAGAGAGATATGGAGAAGACAGGCTTGACCCCGGGACGGACCAGCTCATGCTGGGGGCCTGTCTCAGACCTTTGCCCCCACCTGCAGAGGAAGCATGGGAGGGATGGCCCAGGGTACCTGGCAAGGCGGGCTGGCAGACCCGAGGAGGCTGCTCAGCCGCTGGGGCAGCTGCTGGTCACATCCTGGGTGCTTCCCAGAGAGGGAACAGACACCATGTTGGGGGGTCAGTAGCTGAGCCTCTCAGAGGACCAGCTGGGCCGGGGGCACTTTGGTGGCTGGGGGCTGCCGTTCCTGGATGGCCTGCCTGCTGTCCCGCAGCAGCAGGGCTGCAAGAGGGCAGTGGGAACCTGGCCACGTTGGCAGGGGCTGTAGCATCAGACACGCAGAAGCCCTGCTCCCCACTCCCGGGGAGAGAGCGTTCCCACCCACAGGGCTACCCACCCACCGCTTGTCACCACTTCACTCCTCCGGAATGCTTGCGGGCGCGTTGCCCAGGCAACCAGAATGCCAGCACGTTGCTATCCTTCAGTCTCCTCCAAGCACCTGTGAAGCCTTTGAGCACCAGCCCCCGTGCTCCGAGTTCTGCAGACGCCCCACTCTGGAGCTCCTGGGGAAGGAAGATGGGCCCCTGGGTGCCATCCACAGCAATGGGTGGAGCGGAGGGACCACGGCTGGGAGCCGAGCCTAAAGCACTCCCCATGGAGTCCCTGTGACACACTGTGGCGTGGGTACCCATGTTCACCCCATTTTACAGGTGGGGACACTGAGGCTCAGAGAGGTTCCATTGATTGCCCAAGCTCACGCGGCTAGCAGGTTGGAAGTCAAGTAGCCGGACCTGAGCCCCTGAGGTCATGACCACACAAGGCCGCTTCTGGAGCCTGTGTGGATGAGTCATCTCCAAGTCTCTCTCCTCCTGGGGATAAAGATGGTCATTCCCACCTCACCAGGCCCCAGGAGGAGCAGACCATCCGTGTGCAAGAGTGTTTCTTGGCTTCAGCCCTGTGGCCTTTGGGGCTGGATAAGTCTTTGTGGAGGCCTGTCCTGTGCACATGGGTGTTTTGCAGCCTCCCTGGCCTCTGCCCACTAGATGCCAGCAGCAGTGCCTCCATCCCCAGCTGCTGATAACCAGGAATGTCTCTAGACCTTGCCGGATGTCCCGTGGGGGCACGATTCCCCCTGTGCGAGCACCGATGGTGTGAATGCACTGTGTGGACTGGACAGCGTCACTGACATGCCAGGGCTTATCGTCTTCTGCAAGAGCTTGTGAAGTGATTCCCTGGGGCCTGCAGGGCCCTGGCGGCCAGATGCGGTTGGGAGGGGCGTGGATCCCACCTGCTCAGGTCCAGCGCCCACCCAGCCGCCTCCCCGAGGGCGGAGCCTCTGTGCAGACTGTCCAGGGAGTGGAGTCACCGTGGTTACAGGTTATCGAGGGTTTGTTCTTGCTCTGCTTTTTCTAGTGTGTCCCTGTCCCCACAGGTCTAGGGGTGTTGAGATTTACTTTCTGAGCACAGAGATCATAAGTCCCTGAGTCCTGGACTCGTGGTGACCCCAGCCAGCCCCCTTCATTTGTGGGTCTCTTGTTGTCCACACCTGGGTATTGAGGGTTTGGGATGAAGACACCCACCCACAGATGCTCCAGGACAAAGGGGTCCGTCAGGAGACCGGTTTCCCTGTGCTTCACCCACTGCAAGGCACCCAGGAGTAGGAGGGTGTCAAGAGGACTCCAGCCCCCAGGGCTGACCCCACGTTCCGGGAAGGAGAGAAGCCTGAGACATTTGGTCATGTTGGAGGTTTCTTTCCTGAACTGCTCCTTCTGTGTGTCAGAAACCACGTGTACGCCCGACATCCACTGGGGCCACGGATGACCCAAACCTAGGTGCCCAGAGCGCCTCTCCTGAAAGGGAGGGATGCTTTAATCCCCGCGAATCCTGGGGCCAAGTGTGGAGCCACTGCTACAGGACATCACGGTGACATCGGGCTGGGAGCGCCATTAGAGTGATTCACAGCTGCGTTTGTTTCACTAGGAAAATTGAACCAGTTACTGCTTTCCAGAAGAAAGCACGTGCTCTGATCCCTTCCTGAGCTGGTGCTGGGGGGTAGAGGCTGAGCCACCTGTGTCCGTGAGAGGGGAGGGCGGGTCTCTGCTCCTGAGATGTAGCCAGAGCCCCTGCTGCACTGTCCTGTTGGTGATGGGGGTGCTGGGGGACACGGGTTGGAAGGAGGCCCCCCGAGTGCTCCTGGGCACCAGAGGGTCCTGTACGGAGGGTGGGGGGAGATGGATGTCTCATGGTGTTGGAAGGCCGCATCCTGCTCTCTCCAGGGCAGAGACCTTGGGGCAACACGGAATCAGGGATACCAGGACCTTTTCCCCACCAGGCACCAAGCTCTCCCTTCTCACCTAGAACTGAATGTCTCTTCCTGGTGGGATGTGCCTTCTGTCAGGAGAAGACGTGGTGGTGAAACAAAGGCTCACCTACTGGGAGTTTCACTTTGCCCAAAGGTCAGAGTTGAGTGTGGCCACCGTCTCCCCTTAGTCACAGCTTTGGGGTCCAGGATTTGTCCTCAGAAGGCTTGCTGCCTCCTCCATCCATCCCAGACCCCAAGCCTGCCGCCCCTTGGTCTCTGGTCTTTGCGAAGAGAAGTATCACTCTGTCAGGCTCTAGGAGAGGGGGTATCTCTGAACATCCTGAGAGCAAATCTCATGACATCTTCCCTCCAGCTCCCTGAGTGGAGATCCCACGGCTGGAGCACCCCAGCTTCTCGCTGCCAGCCCACACCCAGAACACACTTGGAACGTAGGTTTTAAAGGAAGGGAAAGTCCTGCCTGTCACCCACCATCCTCTTCATTTGGGACAGTGGCTTCCTTAGATTTGTCCCATTCCATGGCTTGACTGCAAAACTGGTGAGGTTTGAGGAGTTAAAAACAAAGGGGGTTTTCCCCCCAGAGTGTGTGCTGTGTTTGGGGTCCTGCTTCCTAAGATGAGCGTGTAGAAAGGGGAGGGTCCTCACTTTTCAGTGGAGATGGCTGGCAGACAGGACACCACAGGTGTCTGAGGTCATCAGCAGAGGTGGGTCGTGTTGACCTCAGGCACCCCGATACCATGTGACAGGAGGGCTGCACCTCTGAAGTTCCTCCCAAGAACCCATCACCCCAGTCTAACCATGAGAAAAACACCAGACAAATCCCAGTAGACAGACAGCCTACAAACTACCTGACCTGTCCTCCTCAAAACTGTCAAGGTCACCGAAAGAAGGCAAGTCCGAGCATCCATCACAGCCCAGAGGACCCCGAGGAGACGTGATGACTAATGTTATGTGGGATGCCGGAAGAGAAAACTGGTGAAACCCTAATACAGTATGGAATTTGATTCGTGATCATGGACCTGTGCTTTCCCTTAGTTTTGACGAATTCACCATGGTGATGTGGGATGCTCGCATCGAGGCATCTGGGAGAAGAGTACACAGGACCTCTCGGTGCCCTTGTGCAATTTTTCTATGAATCTAAAACTGCTCTAAAAAGAAAAGCTTATTTAGGGCTTCCCTGGTGGCGCAGTGGTTGACAGTCCGCCTGCCGATGCAGGGGACACGGGTTCGTGCCCCGGTCCGGGAGGATCCCACATGCCGCGGAGCGGCTGGGCCCGTGAGCCATGGCCACTGAGCCTGCGCGTCCGGAGCCTGTGCTCCGCAACGGGAGAGGCCACAACAGTGAGAGGCCCGCGTACCGCAAAAAAAAAAAAAAAGAAAGAAAAGCTTATTTAAACAAACCAACAGAAGTGGGGTGGGATCAAGAGGCTTCTGGACACAGGATCATGCTGAGGAGGGGCAGGTAGACTCAGCAGGGGCCCCAGGTGAAGGGAGGCCCATGTCTGCAGGGGGTTGGTGATGTCCACATAGGAACACGGACTCCCCCAGAGCCAGCTCTGTGCTGGAGGAAGCACATCTGTGTCTGTCCCACCTGCATCCTCGGAGTCATTTCAGGCTGTACCCTGTCCATTATTGATCATAGATGCGCGGTCCTTCTTAGAAGATGAGGAGACCTCAGAGCCACCTGCTCCAACCACCTCGTATAAGGATGGGAACTTGGGGCTTGCAGAGTGGAAGCAACAAGCCCATGCTCAGGCCAACCTCAAACAGAATTGTTCCCACTGTGGCTTGTCCCTTGAACAAGCTGATGGCAAGCCCAAGAGAGACATCACGGGTGGGGGTCTTCCTCAGTCATCCAGTGCTGGGGTCGTCCATGGGGTGCTTGTCACTGCTAGTGACAGGTCTGGGACAGGCTGGCCACCTGTCGGATACCACTCAGGTTCTGCCCCGTCCCGGAGATTCCGGGCTGGCCTCCGGGCCGTGCAGACTCCTGCATAAACTTCTGGCCCAGCCCCAGTGCTCTGGCAAGTGGATACCAGCTGCTTGCAGAAGGCAGCCCTGCAAACTCCTTGCTTGGAGAAAAGCGCACCCTTAAGTGGAAGAGATGTCTTTGTCTCCCTTAATTGACAGTGATTTTCTTCAGTGAAGAAAATATACAGAAGGTATCAAATTGAATCTCAATTTGCTGAATCTTATTAAACCGTTCTTGGGGAAAAAGCATTTCAATAAAAATTTAAAAGGGAGAGAAGCATAAAGGCTGCCAACTAGAAAATAAAGTGGGATGGAGCAGTAGTTCCCAATTTGGGAGCAATCAGGTGGGGTGGGGGGTGGCTGGGAGCTTTTGTTCTTCATTTGGAAGTCTAGGCTGGGATGCTGCCGAGGGGGAGCCATCCGGGGCCCGTCTGTCACAGGGTGTAGACGCGGCAGCCGGGCACTCAAGCAAGGATCGTGTGGACGGATCTAAAGTCTCCACTGCACGTCCATTGCCAAGGCCGGCTCTGGTCCCAGCATCCTTTCTGCCCTCCCACCTGCCAGGGACAGGGAACAGGATTAGGATGCAATGCAGTGTGCCCCAAGTCTGTCTATCCAGTAGCCCGGCACACATCCACCTCTTCAGATCTAAACTACGTACCCTAAAATCCATGTCTTTGAAGTGTAGAGGTCAGTGGTTTTAATGTATTCACAAGGTTGTGCAACTGTCCCCACCATTAATTCTGGAACACTCTTATCACCCCTAAAGGAAACCCTGTGACCATTATCAGTCACTCCCTACCCCCCTGTCTCCAGCCCCCCGGCAGCCACCAATCTACTTTCTATCCCTGTGGATTGACTGCTTCTGGGCATTTTTTGTAAACGGAATCGTACAGCCTGTAGCCTTTTGTGACTGGCTTCTTTGTGGCGTTTTCAGGGTCCAGCCACGTGGTAATGTATATCAGCACGTCTTTCCAAATAACGTTCCACTGTAGGGCTGGACCACCCTTCTTTACCCACTCATCAGCTGATGGACACTGAGATTGTTTCCTCTTTCCTCTGTTATGAATAATGCTGCTGCGAAAGTTCGTGTATGCATTTCTGCACCCAAGAGTGGAATTTCTGGGTCCACTTTGAGGAACTTCCAAACTGTTTGATGGCTGCACTGTTTCACATTCCCACCAACGATGCCCGAGACTTCCAGTCTTCCCACATCCTCACCAGCACCGGAATTGTCCCTCTGTTTGCTTGTAGCCATGCTCATGGGGCTGAAGCAGTGGCACTTCCGTAAGGCGTCTGTGGATGCCCCAGAGTTTTGGGGAAGCCGGCCGCACTCGGCCTGCGCCATGGCCTGGCCTCCTTGGCGAGTCACCCACTGGCTCTGATGGTTAGTGACTCTGAGGGCCTCCCCTGCAGATGTGTGGGGTCCTCTGCCATCTTGAAAAATGGCTGATGGCACCGTGGATGCCTTCCTGGGGGAGAGGATCTGTGAGTGGTCCTCCAAGAACCTCTTAACCATGAAACGAGTGTGGAGTTGGGGGCTTCCCAGCCCTGTGCTTAGCAGTGTCAGAGGGACACTGCAGAGTGTTCCTGGGGTCCTGCCTGGTTTCAGGACTAGCTGGAGGGATGAGGGCAGAGGCCACTGGCTGCCCCTCACACGGTCCTCGCAGATGTGGCTGAATCCTCTCACACCAAGATGCGTCTTCACCCCAGGGGATCCCACACAGGAGTCCGGGAAGGTCCAGATTGCGCACAGAGGCAGCAAGCCTGGTGACGGAGCAGAGGGTTTGGGGCCTTTGGCCCCTGTAGAGAGACCAACGATGGGTCCCCTGCAGGCCACGGAATCGGTCCCTGACCTCGCTATGGGAGGGTCTCTCTCTGCTCCCCCGCCCAGGCCCTGCATTTCCTGGCTCCTGGGTGTGGGTGGAGCCTCTGTCCTGACCTGTTCACCTGCCTCTTTATTTTCCCTCTGTGAACAAATCTACCAGTTCAAAACGAAAGAAAATGGACTTGTAGAGGAAAAACAAATCTAGCTCTCCCCGCTGTTGCGACGGGTTGGCTTTTCTGCATAACAGCTGGGTGGCGTGGAAAAAGAAGGGTTTCCATGGTAACCAATTACAGCTCATGATTGGTGGAAAATGGCAGAAATACCCTGCATGTGAAGTTGTGCGGGGCAGGCAGGCACAGGCGCTGTTGTAATTTCTTGGGGCGTTGTTGCTCCAGGTGGTGGTGGCAGGCAGGTTTGTGTGTGACTGCTGTTCACTCAGCCTGCCTGGCAGAGCCTGGTACGACCTGGTGGAGTCTAGTAATGCCTGGTGGGGCCTGGTGAGGCCTGATGTGATTGTGGTACCTGGGAGTGCCTGGTGAGGCCTGGTGAAGTCTGCAGGTACCTGGGGAGGCCTGAGGGTTGCTGGTAGTACCTGGTGGAGCCTAGTGGTGACTGGTGGGGTGTGGTGGGACCTGGTGAGGTGGTGGGGTATAGGGTGGACTGTGGTGCCCTGTGAAGCCTGGGGGTACATGGTGAGGCCTGGGGATGCCTGTTGAGGCCTAGTGGTACCAGCGGGGGGCTGGTGAGGCCTGGTGGTGCCTAGTGGGACCTGGTCCTACCTGGTGAAACCAGATGATACCTGGTGAGGTCTGGGGCTTCCTGGTAGTAACTGGTGGGGTCTGGTGGGATCTGGTTAGGCCTGGTGAGGTGGTGGGACCTGGTGGGACCTGGTGAAGCCTGGGAGGACATGGTGAGGCCTGGGGGTGCCTGGTGGGGCATGCTGAAACCTGGTGAGGCCTGGGTTTGCTCAGCAGTGCCTTGTGGTACCTGATGGGTGGCCAGTGGTGCCCTCCAGGCCGAGGCACCACACCTGTTGGAAGCAGCATCTCATTTCCCTGAGGGCTGGGCTCGTGTCCAAATGCATAGAGAGGTGGGAGAACTTGAGCTTCTAAAGCATCCCCCTCCCTGGGCCACCTGTGGCCTCAGAGGGGCCGCCCTTGGTGTGCGCCTGGGGGCACCTCGCGCTGACCTAAATCTCCGTGTGCAGCGAAGCTGGCCTGGTCCCTGCACCACGCGGGGCTGGCCGTGCAGAGAAATCGCACACCGGCAGCCTCTTGGTGCGGAGGCATTAGCATAATGAGCAGTTCCTAATTTCTGCAGCCAAGCGCTTTCGTTCTGATTGAAAAACTGGGGCCTTATTATTTGAGGATTTGTCCTTTTCGGCAATTAGCGCTCATTAATACAAGTTTCTTCCTTTCAGCATGCTGGGGGGACAGCACGTTCCTAAGTGTCAGTGAGGGAAAAGTCAGCCCCAGGCACGTGGACGCGCTCACACAGACACGGACTGATTCAGTCCCTTTTAAAGTCACGTGACACCCTTGGAAGAAAACCTGCCAAACTCCGCTTCCCCAGGCCTGGTTCCACAGTGTTTCTGGGCTGACGACTCAGTGCAACACACATGCTCTCCCACCCCCACCTGCGACCGTCCCTAAGCTCTGGCTTCGTGTCAATTTCCAGACGTGGCCTTGCTGACGAGCTCTGACTTTCAAGGGCGCCTGTCCCAGGTCCTCAGTTGCCTAAGCCGGTGGCAGGGCGCGGGGCGCGGGTCTCCCCACCCTCCATGTGCACTGCATCCTCCCCTGGCTCTCCTCAGCCTCGCTGCCCTCGCCAGGCCGTGCGGGGGCGCCGACCCCAGCCTCCCCGCGCTGAGGAGGTAGATAGAGGACAGGGTTCCCAAGGGCACCTGCACGGGAGAAAAATAGCAGCAGAACAAGCACTTGGGCAGAGTGGGCGCCCTGATGGACTTTCAGGTTCCCCGCAGCGTGTCTTTTCCTGAGCGAGATCCAGAGGAGGCCACAGACCAGCAGCTTTCCCCGTGTATGTGTAACGGCATCTGAGGCCATGCGCCTGCTTTCAAATCGGCACATTCGACTGAGATACGAGGCAGCAGGTGGGGGTTGGCAGAGCGCGGGACCCGGCCCGGAGCAGTGGATGCTGGGACTCTGCTCCATGTGACGCCCCACAGGCTGAAACCCCTGTCCCTCCAAACCTCGGGACTGCCGGCTGCAGGCTTAGCATCACCCACCTCGGACCGCGATCGTCTGTGACCTAGAGGGAAGTGCCCAGGCCTTGGACCCAGGGTGTGGACCACGTTCCAGCCCTGCCGTCCCCTCCCCTCTTGGTGCCTCCGTTGTATTAAGGGTCAGAGCAAAGCGGGGATGGAAGGCCCGTGAGGTCATCTCTTCAGCTGACAGGTGGGGGCTTTGGAGACTCGGTTTCCCTCCTGTAAGCGGACGCTTTGTCCTCAGCCGGCCATGTGCAGGCAAGCTCCTTGGAGGTGAAGCCGGGTCCTGAGCGCATGTGGTTCGGCCTGTGCTTCTAAGACGCTAACAGACCGCGCTCGAGTCGGCCTTTGGCGTGAGCTAATGAAGGGTTTCATTCCCCTTTGGAAGCTGGGATTAGCGCTCATTACAAGAAGAGCATTTCCTCGTCCTGGTGGGGGGTGGAGAGCGCCCCCCGGGCAGAGGGCCCCCCACTGATGCTTTTCTCTCTCTCCCACGCAGTTCCATGTTCATCCGCTGGCCCGGCTGCTCTCTAGGAAGCCATGCTTGGATCCTTATAGCCATGTTTCAGCTCGCCCTGGATATGCCCGCGTGCGAGTCCCTGGGCCCGGGCCCCGAGTTCCGGCTGCTGCCCCGGCTGCCCCACCGGCCGCCCCGCTTGTGGAGTTTTAAGAGCGGACAGCCCGCCCGGGTCCCAGCGCCCGTATGGAGCCCCCGGCCGCCCCGCTTGGAGCGTGGTCACAGTCACGGGCAGATGCTGAGTCCCCGGGCCCGACGGGCGCACAGACCCAGGGACCAGGTGGCCGCTCTGGGGCCCAAAGCGGGGCTGGCCAAGCCCCCAGCTGCTGCCAAATCCAGCCCTTCCCTGGGCCCCTCCTCCTCCTCTGCGGGGGGCAGTGGAGCTCCCACGGACCAACAGGCCCTCCTGCGGCGGGGGAAGAGGCACCTGCAGGGCCCTGCTTTCAACAGCTTTGACTTCCAAGGCAGCAGGCCCACCACGGAGACGGAGTTCATTGCCTGGGGGCCCACGGGGGAGGAGGAGGCCCCGGAATCCAATACATTTCCAGGCGTTTATGGCCCCACCACGGTCTCCATCTTCCAAACACGGAAGACAGCTGCGGCCACCGCCACCGCCACCGCCACCACGGCCACCTCCGTGACACTGCAGACTCAGGGGCTCACCGAGCCCCTGGACCCCAGGAGTGGGAAACCGGTTGGGGTAAGCACAACGGAGCCTTCCACCAGTCCCAGCAGAGAGAGTGGCAAAGTCAGCAAGCCCCCGCGGGTTCTGGGGGAGACCTCAGGTACGCCCACCTCTTTTCTGGTTGGGGCTGGGTTGGGGGGATATTTGGAGGGGGAAGGGTGTGGCTTAGGAGGGATGCTGAGCTGTGCCCGGGTAATGCTGTTTTGTGAGACTCTTCATTTCCCAGCAGGGAACCTAAAGCCATAGCCCCTCACGGGAAGATGGAGCGCTGTGTGTCTGTGAACTTGCACGTGTATATGTCCTGGCAAATCTGGGCTGTGCTCTGCAAGGAAGGGCCAGGCTCTTCCAGCTGCTGGAAGGGAGCAGGGAGAGGGTCTCTCCTTAGAGGTGGCCCTGAAGTGGGCACTGTACCCACCCTGCCTGTGTAGGGGTATCTGAGCCCCACCAGACACAGGGAAACACCTTCCTGAATGGCAGGACTTCTGCTCCTGGGCCAGCCTGGGAGTTAGATGTGGGCACATGTGCTGATGATGGAGACTGGGTAGGTGGCGTCTTCAGAAACCCTCAAGGGTATGGCCCTAAGGAGGGGCAACTGTCAGACTGACCTAGAATTAGCAATTACCTTAAACAGCAGGAGAGCCGGAGGTCGTGTATCAGGAGGAGCTTCCTGTGGTGTTAGCTGAGGCTTTGCGCACTGACTCAGGTTGGGGGGGTGTCTTGTCCCTGAAGATGGGTTAGGAGGCGTTTGGAGGATGGAGATCAGACAGATGGCTTTGGTTCTCCTGCCCGTGCCATTCTAGGTGTGTGTAGACAGCTAGCATTTCTTGGCTTTGGAATATCCTGCTGCAACGTCGTTTTGTTGTTCTTTCTCCTCCTGTAACGCCTCCCATTGCTTCCAAAGGAGTAGCCCTTGAAAATCTCCCAGGCCAAAGCTTGTCCCTTTGCTGGTAGGCCCTCTGCATGTACCCAGCTTCAGGCCGGCCAAGGGACAGCCAGAATCCTGGACCCCTGTGTTCCCACCCACTGCCAGCATCCTTGGCTTCTGTGAACAAGCCATGGCCCCATGCCCCACCATGACTCCCAGGTTTACAGACTGTGTCCGTGCCTGCACATCCTAGACTAGCAGCAGTATTTGCTGACTTGCAAAACAGGATGCAAGTTCCAGGGCATGAGCCCAAAGGGGTGGGGGCACCGTGCAGCCTCCTCCACCCCTGGCTTGCTTCTCCACTTCCTCAGGGTTTGGACCTGACATGGATCCTCTACAGAACCCGGAGGACAGAGAGAACTGCTCGTCAGGGTCCCTCCGCAGCCAGGTTGCCATGCTGTCCCTTGCACTCGGTGCGTGCACCACATTCTGTATCCCGGCCGGCAGGCAGGGTATGGTCAGTAGTTGGACAGGTTTCCATGGAGTGGGTGGCCTTTGTTCCATGACCTACTTCCTTCCTTCACCTGGATAAGAGAACTGCAGTTTTTATTCTGCGTAATCCTTCCCTAGAGAGCAACATATCTGTGGAAGCAAAGCCAAGCTCCATCTCAACGCCAGGGTCTGGGGGTCGGGATGGAGGGACGGAGGCTGTGAGCTTGGGGGTGTCACGGGAGAGGGTCTGCAGGGCTGTGCCTCAGCTGTCTTCCACATAGCCCCCTTCTGGGGTCTAGAGACACACACACCCTGCCATTCATCTTCTCCGTGCCAGGCGCCCAAGAGCAATTTACAAAGCATTCGTTTTTACCTCAGTAAACTCGCAAGCCATCATCATAATAGAATTTAGTGGTGCACTCATTTATTGTCATCTCCTCTGCCTACGTCACTTACTATATAGACATGGATGAGAAAACGAGTTCCCATTTCTTCCAAATTACATCTGTTATTACTAAAGTTAAATGCCCGGGACAGCATTATAAGGCTTAGCAAATTAATTCATAGTACATTGGATATTGCTAATCCAGCTTGACAGATGCTTATCTTGGAAAAGATTTATGGTTCTTCATAATATAATCTGCTGCTAGATTAATTTGTTTAGCACAACAGATTTAAAAGGGGGAAAGTATGTGTGTTTGTTTCTAATGCAGAGAAATGTTCATTCTGGGAGGTGATGCTGGATGCTGAGTTGGGGCAGCCAGTGGTCCTCAGCTTCGAGTTCAAGGCAAGGAAAGAGAGGAAATGCTGATTCCCCTAACAACCGGGCTCATCAAAGCTCAGCTGGTCCTACATAAGTGATCCAAGCCCCAGGGCATTGAGAGCCTAGGCAGGGGTCCTGCAAATCCCCCTAGTCAGCAGGTGTAGACCTAGGTCCCCCAACTCGTTGGAGTATGACTGCTACTCACACTTCTCCGACAAGATTTAAGGCAGCAAGGGTGGTCTTGGGTATCCCAGAGCTGTGGTCTGGGGGGCCTTGCGCACCACGGTCAGCGGTACGTGCTTCCAGGCTGCAGATCTGCGTCTGAATCTGGGCTCTGCTGCACGTAGCTGGCTGACCCTGGGAAAGTTCTCTTCTCTGTTGGCTACATTTTCTTCATTTATGAAAGTTTAGAAATCTCTCTCCTAAATGGTTGCTGTGAAGTCTCAGTAAATCAACCCCAAGTACAAAATATGGTGCCTGGCAACTAAGACTCCTCTATCCGTGCCAGATGTTTTTATACCCAGCAAGAGTGACTCTGAGGAGAGGGTTACAGGCGTCAAGGACAAACAGACCCAGATTTGCCCACTCACAGCTGGGGGGTGCCCCAAAGTCTGGAATTAGGCTTTAGGAAGTGATATAAAGAATTTGATAAGTCAATTCTGTGGTCAAAGGAATGTCTTTGGAATCAGATTTGGGAAGTTGTTTTATTTTTGCTTCTGTAGAGAAATGTTTAGAAGGGGAATGTCTAAACATTCCTGTCTGTCCATAGCACAGGCGTTGGTGGGTGTAGAAAGGGTAGGTGGCTGGTGATTTTGGGGCACTCTGAAATCTGTCAGGAGCTAACATTATATGGAAAAGCTGCTGGAATTGTCTAAGGGCCCACTTGACGTGGAGCAGGAATCACGCTCCACGTAAGGCGGTTGGGAAATCTCTCCTAGTTTTAGTATGGTAGTCGAGCGCGCCACAGCCTGCCTGCCAATTCCTGGCTTCATCTGTATTAGCTGTGTGAACTTGGGCAGCTTGCTTCTTATCTCTGTGCCTCAGTGGGAATTACAGAATTAAAAATCTCATAATGTTGTAAAGATTCAGTGAGATAGTACATGCCAGGTGCTCAGTGCCTGGCACATAAAAGTTCCTCAGGACATGTTTGCTGCTGTTAACACGATAATGATGATGGTGGTGGTGATGATGATAGAGATGATGATAATGATGATGATGATGATGATGATGATGATGATGGAAATAATGGTGGTGATGATGATGGTGATGATGTTGGAGATGATGGTGCTGGTGGTGTTGATGAAAATGATGATGAGGCTGGTGATGATGATGCTGGTGATGGTGATGATGATGGTTTTGATGGAGATGATGTAGACGATGGTAATTATGATGATGGAGATGATGATGTTGGTGGTACCGACAATGATGATTATTGTCCTTGTGATGATTTGCTGTCACCGGCTTATTGCTCCATGGTGACGTCATTTGATGAGGTCCCACACTCTCATCCCTGACCTTGGTGCTGCGAGCAGAGGTGTAGAGGATGCTTAGCCAGGAACTGCTTGGGGTGGAAAATCACCTGGCTCAGGTTCACCAAGGCATTGAGCTGCAGCTTCACACGGTGCTGGCAGAGGCTGAGCGTCAGACGGTCAGCACTTCACCTGAGGTCGGGAAAAGAGGGCTCACCACAGTCAAGCACTGTTCTCCAGTGAAAGCTCTCTTGCTGGTTGTATTCTGAGTCTGGAATTACAGTGTCTCCCAGGAGAAAAATGGAAAAACGGAAAGTCATTTCCTGGGCTTTAATCTTAAACCTCGTAAAGGGAGCTGTGGGCAGTTTAAGTCAGCTGGTTTCAGTCCCCGCGTTTGCCCACTGCGGGATCTCCTGGGCATTTGGCCGGCAGTTATTGCTCAGTAAAGATTTCCCAGACCTGACGTTCCTCGACCCTGCCTGCTGGCCCCCGGCTCCTGCCTGCACGGACACATCTGACGCTTTCCCCACCTGCCTGTGTTCACAACTCCGGGAAGGTGCACTGCCCAGGAGGGCCAAGGTCCCCATTGTCATTCGAGATTTGTCCCCATCTGGATCAGTCACAGATCTGTGACACCCAGCAGCTCAAGGATGCGATGGCTCAGATGTCCTCCCAGTTCTGTCTGGTAATTTTTACACTGGAATCCACTCACGCGTTTCCAAGGATGATTTCCAGGTTGCTTTGTCCTTGTCACCAGGGGGCCTTAAGTGTCCTCTTGGTGGCACGGGCTGGTGTCCTCTTCTCTCACCCTGATGGTCCGATGACCTGAGCTGGGAGCGGGGAGACCTTGGGATCAAGTCCCATGATGATGGAGTAGTTTCTAAATGCCGGGATCGGAGGGGAAGGGAGAGAGAAGCAGATGTGATGGAGAGAGACATGTTCCTCCCCTTCTGTTTAAAGCTGCGATGGCGGTTTAAATGCTGAGCCCCTTTTAATTAACTTGCTGGGTGTTTGCTACCAGGGAAATGAATCCGTCCTTAATTTAAAGATATTTGAAGCAAATGACTCACGAACTTCAAAATTTTGAGTGGCTTAATTGGGCTAAGAGCATCAACGAACAAGTGAGCTTGTGGAGCTTTTCCTAAACATCCTAAACCCTGTAGACAGCGAGGCTGGTCTTTGGGGTCTTCACTGGGATTTCCTGTATGGATGCGGTGTGGCTTGTCCTGCCAGCTCTGGTTCTGGAGGGTGACCTGTCCTGGCCACAGGTGGGATCATGTGTGTCTGCTGACGGCGCCGGGACCTGTCCAGCCTCCCTGAGCTCTCCCCTGCCTTTGCTGAGCAAAGCTGTGTTCACACCGAGTGGATAAATGAGCTGACTCATTAAAGCCGGCCTCGGATTCTCCTGGAGATGACTCCATCACCGGCTTCCTTTTATTCCCTTGACATGCTTCCTGCTCCAACTTACTACATTTAGTGCTTCTTAAGCTCTTTGTTTCCCTCAGAGCCTCATTCCCCTTCTAAGAGCACTTTGGGATCAGGAAGTTTCTTTAATTCTTATCCCAAACCATGGTGGCCATCCTCCTGCGCTTTCTACCTGTGAGCGGTGGCCCTCCACCCACCCTGGGCTGTTGTCCTCCCCAGGCCCTCAGAAGATGCAGGAAGAGACCTGAGTTGATGGCTCCTCTACCTGGAAACCAGTGTCCTCTAAGGGTGCCGGTGGGGCTGCCGGTGATCCAGGGCCTGGGGGGCTGCAGGAGACACACCCCTGTAGGATGCATCACCCCTCCACGGGAACCACACTCACAGATGCTTTTGATATACGGTGGTATATGGTTTCATCCGCTCACAGGGGAACGATTTTAAGTGTTGAAATTAAATATTAGAACATCATTTTTAGAATTTTGATTTGACTATGTTAAGAGAACTGGTCTCAGAGTTTCTGGCTTCTGATCAATTGCACAGAGAACCATCCACTCCTTAGTTGACGCTAAATGCTGCACCTTGGGGTGGGGAGGGGCCAGGGGGTGGAAAACCCATCCCTGTGCCCTCTTTACAAGGAGCTTAAAAATCTCTTTGGGAAAGCCAGACAGGGAAGGGCACAAGAGACAGATGACAGTTAAGGGCGCGAGAGGAAATGTCACAAACACCACATAGGCAATAATAGCTCAGTTGTTATTCTGGAAACACAGATGGGGGAGGAGGGGTGAATGAGGAGAGTCCTGATGGACGGGGAGGGTGAACAGGGGCAGAGGCCAGGGAGGCCAGCACTGCTGGAAGCCCAGAGGCCTGCCTGGTAGAGGGAGCCCGGGGGTGTGTGTGACCCCAGGACTGTCTTCTCACCTCTAGAACAGGATCTGGAAGAGAAAACCCTTGGGGTCCCTGGTCCAGCTCTGAACTGATAAAGCAACGTGAGAGGCATGTGTCCTTCTGCCGAGCACCAGAAGAACGGCCTTGGTGCTGTTTCCCTCCTGTTTTGTCATCAGCGAAAGGAGAGCCCTGGAGAGCTTTGGCATTCCCCGCTTACAGGGTCAACAGCCTGCCAGCCGGCCGGGGGCCAGGCAGTGGGCCCAGCAGTTCCCGGGCGCAGGCAGGCTCTGGGGTCAGCAGGGTGGTTGCTAGAGACAGGGTTTCAGAGCCTCTGTTTGGGGTGAGATGTCACCCGTTCTGTCCGCCGCCCCTGCCCAGGAGTGGTCTTGGGTTACAGTGACTAACGTGAAAGGGCCCAAGTGATTACACCTGGGGAAGAAACAGTGCCGTCACCTCTGCAGCAGGTAGGTTCCCAGGGAAGGTCAGGGCTCCTCAGAGCTCCCTGCCCAGTTCCAGAGACTCAGCCCCGACGGCCGGGTGATGGATGTGCCACACGGTCAGACAGGAAAACCAGACCTCCGGTCTTTGCTTTCGATGTGGCTCAGCGACTCTCTGCCCTGAAGTCTGTGGTTAGGAGGTGATGATCAGTGATAATAGAGGATGCAGCTTCCCTTTCCAGAAGTTTCCTTTGGCAGCAGGGATGCCGAGGCTGTCTGGGGAGCTGTGTGGGGGACAAAGTTGGGGCTGGTGAGGAGAGCCCCTGCCTTGACCGGACCTGCCCCAGGCCCTGGCGGCCCACCTGCGGGCCAGTGGCATGTCCTCGACTGTGCGCTTGACCTCGGGGAGTCCCAGCTTCCCTGCCTGCAGAACTGGGAAATGCTTTCCACCTCACGAGGCCGTCCTGAGACTTGACCGTGTTGACCCCAGTGGAGCGCAGAGCTTGCAGCAGTGCCGGCGCAGAGCTGATGAGGGAGTCCACCTCCTTTTGCGGCTACCTTGGGGGTTGGAATGGCTCCAGTGCTGGGAAAGTGCTACTTATTTTGTGTCCGTCAAATGCTGCCCGAAGGTATTAGGATGAGGATGTGCAGGTACCCAGCCAGAATTGTTCTAGCTCTTCTGCGACCTTTCTCTGCCCTGGAAGGCTTTCAGCAATCAGACCTACCCCGGAAACCCAGCAGAACCCCCTAACGAGCCACATCAGCAGCCCCGTGTGTGTTTTGGGGGGCATCACACCAAGGGGAGGTCATGAGCTGGAGCATCCTTTGCACGAGGACAGCCTGCTTCTCTCCAGACCCCCCTGGAACACAGCCCTCCCCCAATAAGTAGCCCAGGAAGGACTTGCCATGCTCCAAGCTCGGCTTCACTCTCCACGTTCTCAAAACTGGCCTGGGGGGCAGGGGGTGGTGCTGATGCTGAGGGAGGCTCAGCCATCGAGAGTCGGGGGGCAGGTGGACCCGGACCCAGCTCTCCTCACCCCCAGGCCAGGGCCCTTTCCGTGACTTTGCGGGGACCCTCCCCACCACACACCCCTGTTGCCTGAAGCTTCAGGACATCCTGAGTGAGGTGGGGACAGGGGTCCTAAGTCCGAGAGGAAGCCGATTGTCTTACTTGCTTGCACTTTCTGGGCCATGTGTGAGGTCCAGTGATGAAAGAACCTTCCCTGTCCTCTGGGGCCTTCAAGAAGCTCCAGGAGTGGGGGGTCTCCACCAGCAAAGCCTAGGCCGGGGATGGGGTGGTGGTGTGTGGAAGGGTCAGATGCCCACATGGTGTGCTTTCACACACTACCCAGGAAGGCCAGCAGCTAGGGCCCTGGCCAGGACTCCAGGGGTGTGTCCTTGGGCCGAGGGCGGAGCCCCTGAGAGACGCACACCTGGGTCCTCTTCTCTATCCCCCATCCGCATGAAGGAGGGCACCGGCATCCTCTGTGGAGACGGGGCAGGAGGGGCCACCCTGGAGGACAGAGGCAGCTGGAGAAAGCTGGGCTGGGAGGAGGGTGCCAGAGGGCAGCAGAAGGAAGTGCCGGGGCTCTAGGGCAGGCCCCCTGACCATCCAGACGCACAGCCCGAGTTCCGAATACACATTTGCAAATGCTCCCTTAGCTCACTTCCAACACACCTACCTTTTCATAGAAAATAGAGCCTGCCGAAAGCAGTGGTTCTAAGCACTTGAATGGTGCCCTGAGTGTGATTTAGAGGCAACACAGAGGAAGGTTACTTATGATAAAGGCTGGTCTGTGCACATCTTCACTGGGAAGCGTAAGGAGGTGGTCAAAGGCACCCTCCCCCCCCACCAGGGCATCACCAGGAACATGATGCCAACACGAGCTGAGACAGGTGTGTCTTCTGGGCCTTGAGGGCACGTGACTTTCTGAAATGATGAGCAGCTCTCTGCAACCTTGGGGACAAAAATAATACAGCTTCCTTTTGATGTGCATGGTGGTTGCATTCAGGGAAACTTCGGTGCTCCTTAAAATCATGCAAAGAATACGCTGGGTCTGTACGTGGAGGCGAAGGAGGGTCTCCGGGCTCAGAGCATTCAGAATGTGCCTCAATGTGTGGCAGGATGTTCACAGTCGCACAGGACAGCAGGCCGTCCCTGGGGGAGCACATCTGTCCCCCGCACTGCAGGGTGGGTAACATTGCAGCCTCGCTCAGCTGATGCCAGTCATCATGACAACCAAATGTGTCCCCACATTCCAAGATGCCCCTGCCCCCCGAGAATCCCGTCTGCAGTCTAGGCATCCCTGGGCCTCACCCTCACCTGCGTGCCACACACAGAAGCTTTCTTCTGTGTGTGAGGGTCCTGGGGCTGCAGCAACAAATCACCCCAAACTGGGGGGCTTAAAACCACAGAAGTTCATTCTCTCCCAGTTCCAGAGGCCAGAGGACCAAAATGAAGGTGTGGGCAGGGCTGGGTTCCCTCCACAGGCTCTAGGAGAGCATCCTTCCTGCCTCTTCCAGCTGCTGGGTGCTCCGGTGTCCTTGGCTTGTTGCCTCATCCCTCTAATCTCGGGCTTGTCCTCAGATGACTTATTCCTTCTGTGTCTGTGTCTCTCCTTATAAGGACACCTGTCATTGTATTTAGGGTCCACCCTGATAATCCAGGATGGTCTCATATTGAGACCCTTAATGTAATTACATCTGCAAAGGTCCTTTTTCTAAATAAGGTCATATTGACAGGTTCCAGGGATTAGGACATGGCTATCTTTGAGGGGGGGTGCCATTGAACCCACTACAATGGGAGGAGCTTTCATTAGCTCTGGCTGGGGCTGTCAGTGCCTGGGGATTTGCTCCTGCAGAGGCAGGGAAAATTGCAGAATTTTTCATCTGCCCCGTGTCCTGGCGATGCTGGAGAGGTAGGCAGGCCTTCGGGGGGAGAGCATTAGCCCAACCCTCACTGCCCCTCCCCCACGAGGCCAGAGCTGCCCAGAGGCCCTGGGAGCCACTGGGGCTTGGAGCAAGTTTCCTTTGTATAAACTGAGCTTCACAGACAAGTCAGAGATCAAAATGCTTGAGCTCCCATTGGCCTCATCCCTGTAGATCATCATTCACTCACTTGTTCATTCAGTTCAAGTGTTTACTGAGCACCTACTATGTTCCAGGCTCTGCAGTGACATCAGAAGACAACACACACACGGTCTTTGTCCCCTCCGGGGGCAGCAGACAGACAGACACACGTACAAACACAAATAAGGAAACCCCACGTACGAACGCGTGCGAGGAGGGTGCTCACAGGGTGGGTGGGTGAGTGTGGCCAGGGAGGCAGCCCTCCCCACCCGAGGACCCGAATGATGAGAAGGAGGGAGTGACGGGGACATGGAAGGTGGAGGCAAAGGAAACCCTGTGATGTGATGAGTGACAGAAGGGCTCTGGTGGGCGGGTCACACGAATTGGAGTCGGGGAGGTCAGAGTGGTGGCTGGGGCGAGGTCGCGGGGTGCTTGGGGGCGGCCGTAAGGGCTCTGGGTTTTATCCTGAGTGTAATGGGGTGAACAGAGCGCTGTGGTCCCACATAGGCTCCTGGAGGGCAACCGTAGGGGAAGGAGAGGAGCACGGGTGATGGAGGCAGCCCAGCGGAGAGGGGAGGCTGGCGGTGGGTGGACTTACTGAAGAATCGGACGGGGAAGTGAGGAGAGAGAACAACCTGGAAGGCCTCCAAGTGTTGGGTCTGAGCAACTCGTGTCTTCAGTTGAAAGTGGTGCCTTTGACTGAGACGGGGCAGCGTGGGCGGGCACAGATTGGAAAAGAATGTCAGCCCCTTTAGCCGTGTCGGGGTCAAGCTGCCGAGTGCGCTGTCCAGGTGGGGACGTCTGTGGATTTCTGGACTTGTGAGTTTGCAGCTGGAGAAGGTCTGGCCTGAGGTGGAGACTCAAAGCCCTCCAATGTCTGGGTGGGGAGGGTTGAGATCACCTGGAGGGAGTGTGGATAGCATGCGACGGGGATGGACACAGGGCCCTGGGGAGTCCAGGAAGTGTGAGCAAGAGGGGGAGGGGGGCAGGAGGGTGGTACGTGGAAGCCTGGAGGGGGGGAGAGGGAGGAGGAAGGGGGGGAGGAGGAGGAAGGGGGAGGGGGAGGGATGAGGGAGGGGAGGGAGGAGGAGGGGGAGGGGGAGAGGGAGGAGGAAAGGGGGAGGAGGGAGGAGGAAGGGGAGGGGGGAGGAGGAAGGGGAGGGGAGAGAGAGGGGTAGGAGAACGTGGTCCAGTGTTAGAGCTCCTGCGAGGCCAGGGAGATGAGAACCAAGGGACCGTCACCCTTGTCCTGTGTCAGGGGTGGACTACTGGAGGCTTGGTGAGAAGATGCCCCAGTGCAGCAGATTAGGGGGAGGAGGGTGAACAAGCAGAGGCAGGGGGTGGAGCTGGAGATTTTGCAGTGTCCGGGCTGCAGGGGAAGGGGGAGAGTGGAGGGGAGAGGACCACAGAGGTGACACAGGACTTTGCTGTCTTGTTTTGCTGTTTGTGATGAGGGAGCGTTCAGGCACACTGCCTGCCAGCATGAATGGTCCGGCAGAGAATGAAAACTCATGGTGGGGAGAGAATAGAGATACTGTGGAGGCAAAGTCCTCAGAGGACGAGGGGCTGGCCTTGGTGGCTGGAGGCCGACGTCTGTGCTCAGTGGAGAGGGCGGTGAGTTGGGCTTCGGTAGAGAGAGCGGAGGTGATGAGGGGAAGGCAGGTCTGGGAAGCCCTGCTTTTCCCAATGATGGACACCCCCCCCTTTTAACTTGAGAACCTGCGCCAGCGCGAGTGGGCAGTGGCCCTGAGGGGCGTGAAGAGGAGGCTGTGCCCCCTCCGGCGTGGACAGACGGTGGGCAGGTGCACACGGAGATCGGCTCGGATGGAGGTGGGGCCTGTGAGCTGCTGGGAAGGAGGTGTCTGTGGGTTGGAAGATGTGGGCCCGGGCCTTCCAGGGGCAAGTGCGGAGGCCGCCTGGCAGGCGTGAGGCTGAGGGTGGGAAGAGCAGAAGCGGGCAGAGGGCTGGAGCCCGTGCAGGGAAGTGGGGAGGATGTGGAGGTCCTGGTCAAGAGCAGGCTTGGATGTTTCTCTAAGTTCCAACAGCAGCCACGGGAGAACTACCCCCAAATGTGCAAGCCAGCTTCTGTCCACACTGACATTGGCAATGACCCAGACCCCACCTGTGGCCCCCCACCTGGTGAGGTAAGCTTGGTGTCCTCACCTGGTTACGTTGCGGCTCAGCAGACGTGGAAGAGTACATCCCAGCTGCCACCCTGTGCCAACTCCTGCATCCCCTCTACCAGGGCCTTGCAGCCTCCACCTGCCCAGTCAAACCGGTTCTTGGGAAAACATCACCAAGTTCACAGAGCACCCCTGGCTCTTTCTGCTGCCTTCCACCTCGAAGCCGAAGCCGGTGAAAATGTCAGCCCCTTCCAGGCGTAGGGGTCAGTTTCTCCTCCGTGAGAGACTTGCCCGAGGCTGGAGGCCCTGCCAGCCACAGAATGGCCATCTGGAGCACACCTTTTAGCAGTCTTCTCTAAGCCACACCAGGACTGGCCCTGCTCCTGGCTGAGACTCGGACCCAGACTTAGAAACGAGTCCCTCACTGTTGCCTCTGAGGCCCAGGCTTTATTGGAAATGGCATTCTGTCCCCGGACGTGGGTGGGCATTCAGGGTATGTGGACCCCAGGCCCAGGGCTGGCGCTGCATTCAAAACAGTGGTCAGTGGTCAGCTGCCTACTTGGCAAGACTGGGGTGCACTTCTGGCCAGTGGAGGGCTGACACATCAGTGGATATCAGACTGGGCACTGTTTCCAGAGGCTCAGGAGACAATGAGCCATCGAGGGCGACAAGATGCATGGCCAGCAGCATCTCAGCTCCTCTGGTTTCTTGGCAAGCAGCTGAGGATGGGCTGGTGCCTCCAGTCCATTAATAGGAAAACTGAAGCATCCAGGCAATGAACACACTCTAATCTACCCTGCCACTGCCATGAGCTTCCATGGGGTGGACGCCATGCAAGACAGAGCCCCACCTGGAGCAGGTGGAGGGGGGCAGGGAGGCTTTACATTCCTGGGATATCCTGAAGTCTCGTGCCCACTGTCCTTCTGACCAGATCCCCAGATATCGGTTCTTCCCATCTGCAGTTTATCCTTGGAATCTTGATCACCATCGAGACACTTAAAATCCCTGTCCATCCCCCCGAGGTGGACAGGCACCTCTCTGCTCCTGAGTTAAGAAACTGGCAGCTGAGAGGGTGGTGGGGGTAGAGGAGGCCTCCCGGGGTCTGGTCCCTCAGGAGCTTCCTGGGGGAGGAGTGGGTCCTGGGCACAAGGTGGAGAGGAAAACTCCATGAGGAGATGTGGCCCAAGATGGAAGTTTCCAGGGGCTTGATGTTTCTCTCTGAATGGGCTGAAGCAGGGACACCACTGGCCATGGAAGGGTGGGCCTCCTGTCTGACCGCCCACCGGGACCCATCACCCTGATGGTCATTTGTTTATGCACTCACTCGTTCAAAGCCACGTACAGGCATCCCAGTTTCCAGGCTGTAATCGTCATCTGTGCTGTGTAACAAAGTCTGCACCCTCAGGGGCTTAACACCACCTACTTGTCAGTTTCTGTGGGTCCTTCACTGGGTCCTCTGCTTGGGGTCTCATGGGCTCTGGGCTCCAGAGGTGTCAAGCTGGGAGCAGAGGTCTCACTGCTCTGAGGCTCCTGGTTACCTCCTACATCCGGGCCAGGTGCTCATCTGGAGGCCCGACTAGGGAAGGACCCACATGCAGCTCATTCCAGGCGTCACTTCCTTGTGGCCGTGAGACTGAGTCCCCCATCCTAGTGAACTCACTCAACTCCCCTGAAACACGGATTTTAGCACCAGCTCTGCCACAGAAGCAACTTTCCTGGAAACCTCCATCTTGGGCCATATCTCCTCATGGAGTTTTCCTCTCCACCTTGGGCCCAGGACCCTCTCCTCCCCCAGCCCACTGTCCTGTGGTCTCTCTGTCATCAGAACCAGCCTCGCTGGGCCTGTCGCCTCTGTCCTGAGGACCCCCGTCAATCTCCCCATCAGCCCCTGATGGTCATGGGGCCTGTGGAACCCAAGGGTGCTGCCCCCAGTCTCCTGCTCCTCTTGACCTCGCCAGCTTGGAGCCCATTGTTCTGTTGTGTCCTGGGGAAAAAAATCATTGAAATAAATTACGCATCAACACCTAGAGATGGATCCTTAATTAATACACTCAGCCATCTCGGTTTCCCACTTGTAAATAGCACCTCCAGTGAATGAATAAATGGCCTGGCTCCTGACCTCAACACTGACAAGATCTCCATTTTCTTGTGTCAGGGGAGCCAGTCAGAGTGGGAGGAACCCTCGACAGGGTCTGTGTCCCCATGGGTGTCACTATGCTCAACGGGGCACTTGGGTGGTCCAGCTGGAGCTTGAGGACTGGGCATTACTTTAACTTGATCACCTCTGAAAAGTCCTATTTCCAAATAAGGGAACATTATGAGGCCCTGCAGGTTAGGACTCCAACATAGCTTTTGTGAGGGATACAAGTCCATTCAAAATGCTTGTCATTGGATTTAGGACCCACCCAGATAATCCAGGATGATCTCATCTTGAGATCTTTAACTTGAGCACATCTGCAAAGACCCTTTTTCCAAATAAGGTCACATCCCAGGTACTCAGGGTTAGGACTTCAGCATCTTTTGTGGGGGGACAAAGTTCAACCCATAAAAGTACCCCCTTCTTTCTGCCCCCATTGTCAACCAAATACAGCTCCTCTCTCCTGTCTGTGTAGCCCCATGAGAGCAAATCCTTGAGGAGGGGGTGTTTGGTAAGATGGCTGCAGAGGGAAGGGGCTCTCCATCCCTGAGGACAGACGTTTCTGGAAGTTTTCCTCGACCACACGTGGATTATTTAACGTCCTATCAGAGGAGGAACGGGGAGGAAGAGAGACATGTCTGCAGCGTGTTTAGGGCAGAGGTTCTTGTAAAGGTTGCTTTTGTTGTTGACTTTGGCTTTGGGGGAAAAACAACTCTACAAGACACTGAAAGAGAATTCTAGGCAGCGAGCTTGGCACAGCTGTTCCAGAAGCTGGGATTAATCTGCAGCTCACCTACAGAAGAAGCGGGATGATGGGAAAACGTTTACCTTCCTCTTGATCTCATCTCATTCTTACAAATTTTAAAGACAAGCAAAAACACCAGCCGCTGTTTCCCCTGCTGGATATGTCAGTTCCTGGAAGGTGTGCCGTGTTTCCCGCTGGTCCAGACAGCAGGAACGATGCGGGGCCTCCCTCTTCTGCAGCTGGAGATGGCACCGCAGAACCTGAGGCCCGCCTTTCAGGCCAGAGCCAGAGGGGAGGACGCATGTCCCCAGGAGGAAAACACCAGCCCTTTCTGTCCTGCGGTGCTGAGCCCACACCTGCCAGATGGAGGCAGCCCCATCCTCCTGAAGCAGCAAGCATTTCTGGAGCACCTGTCAGGGGCAGGGTGGAGGTGGGCATCCAGAGTTGCACAGAGAAGAACAGACACTCCAGACCCCCTCTGATGCTTGGTCCTTGAGCAGGTCTCGTCCCCTCCCTGGCTGGATCAAACTTTGCCTGCATTCCTCCTTTTCCTCCAAGGAGAAAGTATGTCCTTCACCCTTGGGTATCTCTTCTTAGTCTCACTCATAGATTCAGCTTCTGAAATTTAAAGGAGATTGCAGATGCTTTTACCATGAGAACATTTTATTGTTTTTTGAAGTAAGTGAAGAGCTGACATTTGCTCAGAGTCTTTCAAGATGTCATCTCCAGGGAAGAGCTGTGGCCTCATCTTGGCATTTTAAGTGTCCCCCGAGAGCTAAGAAAAGTACAGGATATCAAAGCATCTTGTTGTACACTTTAAATATATTTTAATTTATTTGTCAATGATACCTCAATAAAGCTGAAGGAAAGGAAAAGTACAGGACAAGGCAGGCAGGCCGAGGGGCCATGGGCCTGGTCAGCCAGTCATCATGTCAAGTCAGCTTGAGAAGGAGGAAGAAGCAGGTGGTTTAAGGGACTGTGACCCCAAAGCTTAGCTGGTGGCATATGGAGGCCCACGGGGCAAGCTCACTCTGACATGGGGTGCTGTTTGCATGGATTTCCAGAAGGACCAGCTTCTACAGGCTCCCGGCTGCCCTGGGACAAAGGCAGAGGTGCTCACACAGTAGCCTCTTAGGCTGGCAGCTTCTAGAGGAAAGCCGAAGCCAGGCTCTGGGACGGTGCCCTGCTCCCCCCTTTTTCTCGGGTCCGACCCATCCTAGGGGGCCAGGGTTCTCTGCATTCACCATGAAGGGGCCTGGGATGTCCATCGCCAGAAGCATCCCCTCCACGCTGCCCATCCTCCAAGACCCCTCCCTGGAGGCCAAGGCATCCCCTTCTAATCTCAGCTGTGATAGTAACAGAGAGGGAGCCCCCAGAGCCTTGGGATGGCTGTGGGATGTGCCCTCTAGGGAGAAAGGCCCCATTGGGAGGGAGAGATGTGAGCGTGCCTTCCGTCTTGGGGCCTATGAGGTGTATTTCCACAGCCTCCCAGGATACAAGGACAAGGCTTTCAGCCAGAACCTCTGCTCAGAGGGCCCTTAACACACAGGTTTGGGGACAGCTGTGTCCCCCTCTTCCCCAGAGAGGCTGAGGAAGGGGGCTGCATGGTGATGTAGGACCCTTGAGGTCAGAGTGTACCCAAGAGGCTGTGCAGGTCCAGGGGACCCTAATGCCATCTCATTTTAGGACCCTGCTAGGGTGTCACGTGTCCGACCTGGGCAAGGCCCAGCCTCCCAGGAGGAGGTGGGGTGGAGGAATAGCACACAGTTGCTGGAGGGAAACTTCCCTGCCTGGCAGTTCTGCTTCCGCTCGTGCTCTGGTCCACCGGCTTTCACCTGAGTCCTGGAGCCCAGGAAATTGTGCCATGCATGGCTGGGGCTCCTCGGGGAGTCCACTCCAAATTACGCTCTGCCCACAGACATGCTCATCGATGCTAGAACTTTCTATAAACAAGAGCATCACCCCCACCCCAGGTACCCCACGGTGCCCGATGCCAGCTGGTATAGAACAGCTTCGTAGAAGCAGCACAGGACTGAGATAGCTCACTGGCCCTCTGCGGGACCTGGGGCCCTGGGCCTCTGTGTGCACATCTGTAAAATGGGATGACCTCCGTGCCAGACCTCCCTCGACACGTGGGTAACGGATGCTGGAACTCTGGGTGAGTTACAGTGTGCCGTCATCATCTCCCCTGCGTTCTCAGGAGGCCCTTGGGAGGCAGAAGGGCCCCACGGGGCTTGGCTCAGGGTTTTCACTTGATCTATTGTTTTACGGACATGAAATGCTCCCTTCGGACTGCCTCCATCGGGGACATGTGGGTCTGCACTTGCCCAAGGTCCCAGCTGCCCTGAGAACCACCGTCTCCAGATCTTGGGTGTAGAAGCAGGTCATGCAGTCGGGAGGAAACGCCCAGGCGAACCCCATTTGCTCGTTCTTTCATTCAAGAAATCATTCATTCAACCAACCAGAATATATCGAGTGCCTGGCTCTGTGCTAGGAAGTGGGGCCTTCATAGTCGTCGGAATAGTCTCTGCCCCCGTCCTCACGAAGCACGTGACTAGTCCAGTGGGAACCAAGTACAACCGAGCAGCTAGCTGCCTTCCCTGTTCCGAGAAGCCTGTTTGCATTGTTCCGGGAGAACGGAGTGAGGAGAGCTAACCCTGCTCCCAAGCACAGGAAATCCACTGGGCACGACCTTTGGGGATGTTCCAGGGCGTCCCGAGCTGCCCCTGAGTGGTCCGGGGTGAGCCTCCCCCAGCCCCCGTTGGTGGCAGGGCAAGGGCCGGACAAGGCCACTGTGAGTTGTGCTGTTTCCCAGATGCCAGAGAAGATTCTGGTGTTGTGATCTGCCCACACGCCGTTGTCTGTGTCAGAGCCAGAAATAGAAGGCGGAAGATTCTTGCTCTGATTTCTGTGCTCATAATTCTAGGGCAAGATGCCCTTACAAAGGTGGGTCAAAGGAGATGCGGGGAGAGCCGAACGGAGCAGTTCACGCGAGGGCTGCGCCGTGCGAGCCGGGCCTTGCCAGTGCTCCAGTTAGCTGCATGTATCACCCATCAGGTCCAAGTGTCGACGGGGCTCAGCCCAGGGAAACCCGGGAGCAATTTGCAAAAGGCCCTTTCAACCATGACAATGAACATCCACGTACAGACCCGCAAATCTCCTGAACCCCAGGCACTTGTTCTGGCGAGGGAGGAAGAAAGATGCCAGCTGGGCTGCCGCACCTTCTTAGAAGAAAGCAACGCATGAGCTGAGCCCCAGAAAGTGAAGGAGGGGGTCAGTTTGCAACTCCTGCCTTCACTGTTAATAATTAGACGTATCTCGTACCCACCAAGAGCCAGGTTCCAAGTGCTTGGCTTGAATTCAATCTTGTAAGAGGCGCAGCAGCTCTGGGAGACAGACACGCCTCTGCTTCTTATTCGGCGGTGGCAAAACAGAAGCACAGAGAGGTTAAGTGACTTGCCCAAGGTCACACAGCCTCTAAGGGATGGAGTCAGGATTCCAGGCTTCAGGGGTGTTATTGTAATGCACTGCACTACCCCCCAGGCTTTATCTCCTTCAGTCTTCTCAACAACTCTTTGGAGTCTATCGCACAGATTAGGAAATAGAGACTAAAAGAGATCAAGGGGTCTGTGACAGTCACAGACTGCTTGGCCCCAAAGGCCTGCTGCTCCCAGCACCCTGGACCTTTGAGCACGCACACGTATGGAGTCAGCCATCCCTTGGCCAAGCCTGGCTAAGCCTCCCTCCCCGCCATCCCCCCTCATGGGGCCCTGGCCTGCCCCTCCTCCTGACCTATTCGGACATTCTTGGGAAGCCCCTTCTCAGCTGCTCACTCTGCAGCCCAAATGCAGCTTCTGCTGCTTGCCCAGGAGGTGCAGGCCCTGGGAGGTCCCAGCAAAGGCGGTTAGAGCACCTGAGGACAGGGAGGGGGCTAAAGGCGCATGAGAGGGGCAGGAAAGCCCCCGCGCCCCGACATAGCAACACCCCGGCATCAGCTTTGGGAAACGCCCTCCCTTTCCCCAGCTGCCTGGGGACCCAGCCCGACGTCCTGGGGCAATGAACGAACGACAACCCTGCTGTCACGTGACCTCAGGTCACGTCCCACTGGACAGAGGGACCCACAGGGGTGATGCCCAGTACAGTGCATGAGCTCTCTGTGGGCGTTCTTGGAAGGAAGAAAAGAGGAAGCCCTGAGGAGGAGCCAGAGGTGGGGGGTGGGTGGGGAAGGCGTCAACTTTCTCACCTCCTTCTGCACAGGTTCCAGGGTCCAGGGATGTCCTCTGCCCCCAGGGCCCTCAAGCACACCTCCCCCCACCTCCCTCCGTGTCCCCGTCACAAATCGGCTTGTCCACGTCTGCTGTCTGAGCTGCCGCCCGTCTTCACTGGGCGGGTGGAGGGAGCTCAGCTGGTCAGTGGACGTGGGGCTCCCCCCAGGCCTCCGGCAGGATCCAGGGGTCCTTACTGCTAGAGGGAGAAGCCAAGAGGGGCAGTCTGGGCTGAAATCACTTCAGACCAGACGACAGCCTGTCTCCCGTCCTGACTCTCACTTCTGGGAGAGGGAGATGGGTGATTCCCAGAAGGGATGGGGTAAGGCACGCAGGGTCCCAGCTGGGGACCCAGGGTTGGGGCTCTGCCTTAGAGGAGTCTGTCACCTGCCACACACCCTGCCCGCAGACGGCCCGGGAGGTGCTCCAAGGCAGGCGTGTTGTGCTGGGGGGCCGGCCGCCCAGTGCCTCTGGGTCAGTGGCTGGCTCTGCCTGAGCTGTCTTCTAAAGGCCTTAATTCTCTGTCTTCTGCCTGACCACCCCCAGCCAATCCAGGAAACCAGAGCTTAGGAGAAGAGGGCCAAGTCCCCTCAAGTCTGAAAACCAGCACCGCTGCGTCCTTGTTCTAATGCCTGACTGCTCTGTGCCTCACCTTTCTCACCTGTGAAACTGGGATACGAAAAATGCCTGCTTCATAGTGTCGCGAAGGCGACAGGAGTTAATACTTGGAAAGTGCTCAGAACACGCCTGGCACACGGGAGGAACTATAAGGGGGTTTATTCCATACATTTCATAAACTTCCATTCATTTCATAGTCTGCATGCAGCGGCCAGATCTGACGTTGCCACTCCCCTGCTCAGGAATCATCAATGGCTCCTCACTGTATACAAGAAAAGTCCATGCTCCCTAACCGGGTTCAAGGCTGTGGTCACCTCTGCACGTGGCCTCCAGGGACCCTCCTCCTTCCCAGAGCCTTACCTCTGCTTCCAGTACTTGCCCTGTTCCAGAGCCACTGGCCACAAACACTCCCCTCCCACAAATCTCTCTAATTCCATGTGGTCAGAAGTAGTCTCTTCCTTCCCTCTGTGCTCAGGTCACCTTCCCTGTTGTGCTACAGAAATTACTGCAAAAGAAGACTGGAACGAGACCCTCCCTCCCCAGTTAGCCCCCAGCCCCTTCCAAGCAGAGCCCTAATAAGCGCTTTCTTTTTTCACCCTATATAACATATCGAGAGTAATTGCACCCACCGTGCTCCATAGTATCTATCAAATAAGTAAACAAAGAGGATTTTTTTGCCCTGTTTTAAAATATTTTTTATTGAAGAATAGTTCATTTACAATATCGTGTTAGTTTCAAGTGTATAGCAAATATATATATATGTATTCTTTTTCCGATTCTTTTTCCTTATAGGTTATTATAAAATATCGAGTAGACTTCCCTGTGCTATACAGTAGGTCCTTGTTGGTTATCTATTATATATATAGTAGTGTGTACATGTCAATCCCAAACTCCTAATTTATTCCTCCCTCCTCCAGTCAATTAAAAAAAAATCGATCTCCCAGAGGATATTTTAATGAAGAGTGCGCCCCTGTCGCTCAGCCCCCTGCCCCCCAGCCGTGTGCCCTGGGGGTGCAGGCGGGGGAGCCCCTCTGAATTTGGGGTGCAGAGCTCAGGTGGGATCCGCCTAGGTCTCTGCGGGGACACGGGTGCCCCAGAGATCCTGGGTGTGGAACAAGGCTTGGGTGGTTTGTCCTGTGAGGGCTCGTTTGCAGGCCCTTGTCGGGCAGGAGCCTCGCTTGATCCAGCATCCTGGGAAGGAAGGGATAGGCCAGGTAGACCCAAGCTGTGCAGGTGTTGGGCAAATGGGGTTATTACCCATTTTTGCATCGCTGCAAAGTGGGGATGGTCTGAGCTGCTTCTTGAGAGGCGCCTGTCCCTTAGCAGGCTGTAGCTACCGCCGGTAAGTGGATGGAGCATGTGGGCCCCCGGGTCTCTGGTTGGAGCCCAGGCACTGGCAGGGAGGGGCTGGAAAGCAGAGCCACAGGTTGGGGTAAGGGGGGAAGCCTGCCTGCTCCTGGCCTCTGCCCAGCGCCCTGGCCAAGCCCATAAATTGCAAGTATTGATGATGACCTGGACCTGGCAGAGGCGGGCGCTTTGTTCTCTCTTTACACTGTTGTCAACGTGGTTGTCAGCTTGTCGCATGGAGTCAGGTCCAGGCTGCTGGGTCCCGGCCCCCCGAAGCCCATTTTCCTGGGCTTGGGAAGAAGGAAGGAAATGCCAGCCACCTCAATATAATTCTTCCCAGAGGCCAAAAGAGGAAGCCGTGAACTCAAGGTCGGGGGTGCTGTGTGTGTTTGGGGGTAACCCAGAACCCACGTCCCAAGAGCTGGTTAGACCCCTGCTACGTGCAGGGAGCCCGCCTGAGGACACGAGAGCTCCTGGCCCTGGCTTCACCCAGTACTGGGGACAGATTTTACTCCTTCTCCCTAAAAGTGGTGTTTCTCTCCTTGTCATCTATTAGAGGTGCAGTTAGACCCAACACCAGTGTCCTAGAATCACTGCAGCATCATACTTAGGATGGCCGGGAGCCAGGATGTCTGCCCCAGAGTAGAAGAAGGTCAAAGCCAACAGGGAGCACAGACTTTATTCACCAAGAATCAGATCTTGCAGACCTACTATGCACAAGCCTGGTGAAGGGCCCTGGAGAGGTGGGGCCCTGCTGGCCTTAGTGGGGAAGGGGGATTATACAGGAATTCACTCGAATGCATGATTGCAAACCACGGTGAGCATGCAGGACACCGGACACCGAGGCTGAGTTTACAGAAGAAGAATGTCCTTCCGATGGGGGAGTCAGTGTGGCTGGGGAGGGGTGCAGTGGTTAGGGGTCACCAGGCAGCAGTGGAAGGGGCGAGCCCTGGGGGCTGCATGGGACCAGCACGGGGTCCTCGGAGAGGTGGAAGAGCCAGTGCGTGGGGAGGAGGGAAGAGTGTGCAGGACGGAGGGGAAGAGGAGGGCGTTCAGACCACGGGCAGCACTTCCCTGGGATCCGGAGACCAGGAGGAGCCCTGGAGGGTTAGAGCGACGAGATCCAACCTCTGTTCTCGTGGTTTACTCTGGCTGCTGTGTTCAAGAGAGACGCCGGAGCAGGAGGCCAGGTCGGGGTTCCGGTGCAGGGATGCAGGGGAAGCGAAGATGGGCAGGACCTGCACGAAAGCCCTGTGGCTGGACAGATTCTCCATCATCACCAGCCTGAGACTGCTGGTACACACCGGGAGCTGAATGACACAGGGGACCAGCCGAGGTGCCCGTCAAGCAAACGGATCTTGCTTGGCCACGGGCTTGGGTCCTGCCAGCTTTGGGGAACTGGTCCATCCCGGCACAGCCTCTCCCCTCCATACACACGACAGCCAGGTGACAGGCCCTGGAAAGCAAGTGACTCCATCACCCGACACCCCTGTGTTTCCCGGGTGAGTGTTCACCTGAGGTCTCATTGCTACCTCCTGAGCTTTCTGGGGAAATAAGTCAAAAAGTTAATTTGATTTTGAGCAGATTCTTAAATCAGTTCCCAAGAGGCAGAGATCAATTTGCATTTTATTTTTTCTTACTGAGTCATCTTGGCTGGTATTTCACACGAGTTGTTGGTATTTTCCGTGTTCTCTCACTGCACAGAAATGACCCTCAGAGCATATTTTTAAAAGAAGAAAGCCATCTAAGGATGGGGAGGGAGGCAACAGCCTGTACACGTGACTTCTGTTCCTCACGGCACGGAGGCTCACGGCGGCGCTCGTCTCTCACTTTGAGTTGTGTATCTGGTCAAAGGCGCATTTCCTCCTGCCTCCCCACCAGAGTCCAGCATCTCTTCCTGCGTCCTTGGCACCTGGATATCTACTGGGGTGTAGGGATCCCCCAATGCAGGCCCTCCCCCAGCGTGGGCGTCCCCATGCAAAGCAAAGATCCCTTCACCTTGGAAGGTGAACAGGATCTGATGGGGCAGAGACCCCAAAGAATTGAAAGTAGGGACTCAAAGACATATTTGTCCACCCATGTTCACAGCGGTATGATTCACAACAGTCGAAAAGTAAAAACAACTCAAGTGGCCATGGATGGATGACCAGATAAACAAACTGGTCCCTCCATGCAATGGAATATTATTCAGCCTTATAAAAGGAAGGACACCTGCTACAATGTGGAGGAGCCCTGAGGACACTATGCTCAGTGAAATAAGCCTGTCACAAGAAGACGAATCGTGTACGATTCCACTTACATGGCTTCCCTAGAGTCATCAAAGTCATAGAGACAGAAAATAGAAGGGTGGGGGCCAGGGGCTGGGAGAGAGAGATGGGGAGCCAGTGTTTAATGGGGACAGAGTTTTAGTTTGAGAAGATAAGAAACTTCTGGTGATGGATGGTGCGGATGGTTGCACAGCAGTGTCGATGTGCTTAATGCCACTGAGCTGTGCGCTTGAAGATGGTGAAGATAAATTTTATGTTATGTGTATTTTTATCACAACTTTTTAAAAATTAAACAAACAAAAAAAAAAACTGATGGCCTCATACAGGGTGAGGACCAGGGCGTCCTGCTTCTGGCCCCGACCTTTGTCGGAAGCATGGGAAACAGAAGGGCTTTCTGGAGGTTCTAACCGCAGATTTGCCATCAGACTCTACAACCACAAATAAAGGGAAGTCCTTGTGCCAGTGCACATGGCTGAGGCCATTTAAGGGGGCGTCAGAGCAGGGCAGTGACTGGCGGGGTTGAGAGATGGCCTCCTGCATGGGATGGAGCTAAGTAGACAGACAAGCATGTGCTGGGAGCCCAGTTTCTCCTGGGGAAGAGGAGGCACAGATAAGGAAAGGGGGAAAGTGAGGATGATCTGAAGGTGTGGGTTGCATTTGGAGGCTGTGTTGGTTTTCTGGGGATTCTGCAACAAAGTGCCACAAACTGGGACAGGGGCTTAAAACAATGGACGTTCATTCTCTCCCAGCTCTGGAGGCCAGATGTCTGCAATCAAGGTGCCAGCAGGGCTGAGCTCCCCCCAGAGGTTCTGGGGGATGATCTTTCTTGGCTTCGTCCAGGCTCTGGGGGTTCCCGCTGTTCCTTGGCTTGTGGCCACACCCCTCCAATCTCTGCCTCTGTCTTCCCTTGGCATTATCTCCTCATGTGTGTCTGTATGTCCTCTTCTTATAAGGACACCGGTCACTGAATGTAGGGCCCCCACCCCTTCCCAGTATGACCTCATCTTAACTTAATCACATCTTCAAAGACACTATTCCAAATAAGGTCGCATTCTGAGGTTCTGGGTAGATAGGAATGGGGGGCGCTATTCAACCCACTGTGGAGGGGTTGGTGCAAACTCATGGTTTCCCCCTTGATCATGAAGATGTTTCTTGACTCCCCAGCTAAGGGGCCCCAGGAGCAGCAAGACCCTGGCCTGAATTCTCCATTGAAGGGCAAGGGCTCCTGGAAGAGGTGGCTGATTCCAGGGCTGGGGCGGGGAAGGAACAAGACAGGCCTGGAACACCTTGTGCCAGAGAGTAAGGAAGTGCTCAGAGAGCTACAGGGATGTGTCTGAAAGGTGGAGAAGCCAGCTTGAAGGGGCTTCCACTGACCGAATCTGCAACAATGTGGGGTACAAAATAAGAAATGATGGCATAACCAGTTGAATAAAGTAGGGGTGACTGAGTGGATAAAGAATTTAAGAGAGGAGACCCCTCTTCTTGACGGTAGGATGCCAGCTAATAAAGGCAGAATGACAGAATTAAACAATTGCCACCTTCACAGTAATAATTAATACAGGCAAGAAACATCGACGGACCGTAAAAACAGTGGGTAAAAGTTGGGAGAACAATGGGACTTTCCATCTCAAATTGTCTCCCGGAAAATGCTTATTTTCACAAAGGGAGAGAAGTAACTTTGAAATGAAGATGCTTGGCGGACACCATCTGGGCCCAGTGGTCCTAGTGGCCCCACCAGGGAGGGGACACGTGGAACTTCTGCTCTAGCAGCTAGGAGTCACGGAGCACACAGCCTCATTTTGTGATTCCCCCTGACCCACCCCCCTGCCAGATCCACAACTCAGGAGGAGACGTCGGGCAAATCAAAATCACATGCTACAAAATGCCTGATTTTTCTGTTAGCTTCCAAAATGCCAAGGTCGCGGAAGTCTAGGAAAGACTGAGAAATTGTTCCCAATTGAAGGAGACTAGACACAAGCCAAAACCAAACGGGATGTGTGGTCCAGGACCGGATCGTGCCGGGACCATCAGCAAAGCTGGCTGGGCCTCTGGGCACAAGGCACATAGGTGTCTGTCCTGTCCTCGCAGCCTTTCCTCCAAGTTTGAAATTGTTTCAAAATGCAAAGTAAAATAAATAACTACATCTAAAAGCCTATCACCTTTTGCAGTTCCTCCCCAAGCCTCTCCCTGCATATGTGCACACAGAAGTGGACAAGAAAAAAAGTTCCTGCCATTGGAATCCACGTAAGGCATAAAGGGGGGAACACTGTGACACATCCCCAGTTGAAGCACAGCCAGGGACAATACTTTTACCCTTTTCTAAAAGCCCTGGAATTCAGAGGCCATTCTCACATGAGTTGTTTCCTTTGGTAACTGCATCCTTGTAGGAAAAAACAAAAGGTGAGGCAATGATGGGAAAGATGACTGTCCCTCTGGACCGTATTCTAGTTCCCAGTTACCTGAAAGGGTAGATCGGTGTGCTGGCACGTTCTGGGAGATGCCCCTCAGGTCCTGTGTGCCCAGAGACCCCATACTAGTTCCATAGTTGCCTCCAGAATGTGACTCGGGGGTCCTAAAATGTGGCTCCACAGTGGTTGCAATGTGGTCCCCGTCCCCAGTGACATCTGCCCCAGGCCAGGTATGAGAGGCTCTTGTTAAAGAAGAAGTGTGTTCTCTGCTGCGGGACCCATGGGGTCATTTGGGCTTCTTATTATTGGGTTATCAGAACGTCATCAGAGTCCCTGGGGCAACAGGGCCTAGAACAGAGGTGGTGCAAGCAAAGGTCGGAAACACAGCACCGCTTCGCCAGGAACTTGTGTGTGGTGCAGGGCTGGGGCAGGAGGACCGTGATGGGGCCGTGAGGTGGTGTCTGAGGTTGTAGGGTATAAGGGGAAGAGGGCTCAGCAAGGGCGGAAAAACAGGGAAAACAAACGTTATGGAAACCGCAGGTACCTGTGCCTGCTTCCCCATATACCCACCCTCCCATGTGTCCATGTATTCGCCCATTCATTCATTATCAGCAGGCCATCAGGCAAATGCTGAGGCCTTAAAGGGAGCTCGGGATAGGTGGGCCCGAATGTTTCCCTCTAACTGTTCCCCCACCCACTCCTCCCCAATGAGTTGGTCTTCTTGGTGTTGACCTGAACCTTTAAGTGCTCTGGGCAGCTGGGGCGGATTTGCATAGGGAAGGTCAGGTTGGCTCAACCCCACCTATAGGAGGTCTCGCCAAGAACAATTCCTGGCTTACCTACTCAGAATTGATTTGGGAATAATTGGCCTCCTGATTTCAATAATGCTCGTGTGCTGATTCAGTCTTGATGGTATAATTACAGGAGAAGGCGGGGCTGCAGCGTGCTGGACAGTCCCCCGAGCGCTCTGGAGGCTGGATTGTGGCTCGGGATGGGAGGTGAAGCGATTGGCTCTCTTATTTGGGATCTGTCTGGACAAGCTGAGGAGAGTGGGGGAGAGGACAGTGCAGAGACACACGGCTTCTGGTCAACGCCACTGTGTCCCCGAGGAACAGCAGAGTATGTGGACCAAATGGGCCCTTTGAGGACCTCGGTAACTTTGTCCAGGGCAGTTACGTGCATGTGGGTTTAGACCCAGAAGGAACCTTGGCTCCCAATTGCTGGCTGTAGCCATTCTTCCTGTTCCCAGGCCCCAATATAATCCTTATAATCTATATAATGCTTCGTGATTTTTAAAGGACTCTCACGCATTTTCTCCTCTGGCAGATGAGTAGGCTGAGCATTTAAGTGGTTTGTCCAAGGTCAATGAATCAATCAGCAGAGCAATTATTGAACTCTATCAGAGAGCGTGGTGCTGAGGGCCCCTGGAGATGGACGCAGGCCTGCCCCAGCTGCGCAGAGAGGGGAGTGCGGATCTGAATGCAGATGCAGGCACGTGTGTGCACACGCACCGTGCACACTGGTGTGCCCAGCCAGAGGCATGCAGTGCACATAGGCACGCGTGCACCGGCACACACATGCGTGCACACACACACTGTGCCCACACAAAGAGAGTTTTCAGCCTCAGGCCAAGCACAGTGGTTTGCCCGAAGGTGGAGGCGCCACCATGACGTGGTGGGAAAGCAAAGGAATGAGAACACGTGGGTCACGGGGACTTCAGGGGAGGTGGGCCTGGGTGGGGCCCGGGGATCCAGACCCCGTCTCCCCACCTTGAGCTGGTACCACCACACCAGGGAAAGAACACTTCAGAGTCTCCTTGGAAGGAAAAAAGGAGGCAATCCCAGTGGAACCTGCAGCTGCCTTTCCCCTCCGCTGCTGGAATTGAAATAATCAGAATAATCACAGGCAATCAGGCTAAATAACAATGTGTAATGATAACAAATGGTCGTCAGAGACCCTCCAAGGTCTGGAGTTTGTTGGAGTGTAGGATGACAATTTCCTAAATTAATTGTTCCGGGGCCTCCGCTTAGCTCACGTGTACGGAAACGGCTCAGGGACGATTCGGCCTCCTTCTTCCGCGAGCTGGGAGCAGGTGTTCTGGCTTCTTTGTTTTCTCTCCTATTTTGAAACTTAGGCTTCTCTCCACGCCTTTTGGGGCATTGCAGCCCTGCCTTCCAACCTTGACAGCAGGTACAGGTCTGGGTGTTTTGATTAGGAGATAATAAAGTGCAACCCTGAGAAAGGGGTGTGAGGGGGCTCCCCTGTGGGGCCCCACCTCCTCCTGCCGGGACCCTTCCACTACCAGTGAGCTGTGTGTCTTGTGATTGATTTACGCCCAGGAATGAATTATGCATGTCTTGGAGCTCCTGGAGCGCCCGGGTGGAGCGCAGAGGATGGGGGATGAAACGCTGCCTCTGAAAAGTGTGAGCATCCCTCCCTTTTACTTCTGGCTCCGAGTCCAGAGTAAGCGGGTCATTCGTGCATCTTAGAGGGAGTCCAGCAGCAGAGGCTCCGGGTCCTGGGAAACTCATTCTCTTAGATAAAGTCCTTGTCCCACGCCCCTCTGCTGCTGGGCGAGTGGCCTGCTCAGTGTTCGGCTGGGACTTGAGGACCTGTGGAGAGAGTATGGATTTTGAAATCATGCTGAGCTGAGTCTGAACATGGGCTCTCCCATGTACCAGGCAACGGGCAACCGGGACCAGCTCCCTTCCCTCCTCACAGAGCGAGGACAGCAAAGTCTGCTGTGACAAGTCACCCCAAACCGGGGCCTTCAAATAAACAGAAAAGTACCATTCCACAGCTCTGGAGGCCAGAAGTCCTAAATCCAGGTGTGGGCAGGGCTGGGCTCCCTCCGGAGGCTCCAGAAGAGGATCCTTCCTGCCTCTTCCAGTTGCTGGGGGTTCCAGGCGGTCCTTGGCTTGTGGCTGCATCTTTCCAATCTCTGCGTCTGTCTTCACATGGCTTCTTCCCTGTGCCTCCGTTGTCCCAAATCTCCCTCTCTTTTCTTTTCTAAGGATGCCTGTCATTGGATTAGGGCCCACCCCAAGTCCAGGATGACAGAGATCCTTAGCTAATTACAACGGCAAAGACTGTTTCCAAATAAGGTCACAATGAGAGGGATTTAGGAATTAGATAAACCTTCGGGTGGCCCTGTTCAACCCACTGCAGCTACTCTGTCAGATCATTGTTGTAAGAAGAAGCACTACTATGTGTTATGGCCTCCCAGCTCCTGGCATGCAGCCACGACCCCACAAATGGTAGCTCATCACCGTCCCCTGCAGAAGGACCCAAATTGTCCTACACTGACCGCTCCAGGTCTGCCAGCAAGCTGATTTCACACCGTGACTGAAAATAGGCTTTATGGCTTCAGATGAAAACCTGCACATTTGGTATCAACTATTTCCATTGAATTCCCTTCTTTTGCAGCTCAGTGGGCACCCGGCTTGGGTGGTAGTGGTTGAACGGAATGAAACCCAGAACTTGTTTTGCCTGTTCGTTTGGTTGGTCACAGCTTGGCTTCCGGAAATGCTCCCCAGCTCGAGAAATTGCCTCCCCACATTGGGAGTTTGGTTGATGAGGCAGCTGGTGGCCTTGGGTCACCCCGTGCCATGTCGGGAGGGGCTGTGTCCCTGTGGTCACTGTGCTGCTGGGACGGAGGGTCTGCATATGAGGCCAAGGGTAGCAGGGGCTTGCTCTGTGCTGCCAGCAGATAAGCATGTCTGTGTGAGGTCCACCCCGGGCCTCTTTCCAGAAGCCCCTTCCGTGGACACTTGGCTGCCCAAGCCCAGAATCCAGCCTTCACTGTTTGTGTTAGTTTCTCGTGGCTGTCGTGACAAAGCACCACAGACGGGGCTGGGGCGAGGGAGGCTTCAAAAACAGAGACGGACTCTCAGAGCCCGGAGGCCAAGGTCAAGATGGAGGTGATGGCAGGGCTGTGCTCTCTACGAGGACCCTAGGGGAGCATCCTGCCTCTGCCACTCCCAGGTGACTCTCGGCTCAGAGCCAAAATGCTCTGATCGCTGCCTCTGTGGTCACGTGGCCGTTTTCTCTACGTGTGTCTTTGTGCATCCTTGCCTGTTCTCGTAAGGGCACCAGGCACATCGGATGGGAGCCCACTCTGCTCAAGTGTGCCCTCGTAGCTGATTACGTCTGTCATGACCCTGTTTCCAAATAAGGTCTCATTCCAAGGAAATGGGGGCTCAGACCTCACCCTATCTTTTAAGGGGGGCACCATTCAGCCTGTAGCACCATTTCTCAACCTGTGTCACATTCCAGGCACCCACCACCACACACAGTGCAGCCTGAAGGGCTCTGTTGTTTCAATCCTGTTAACTTTGATTCATGCGTGTTGTGCGTGTGTGCACCTGTCTGCCCGTGTGTGTACCCGCGTGCAGCAGGGGGACACACTGGAGGCGTGGACGCACGTCAAGCCATCAAGGCAGGGCTGCCTGGTGGCCTCACTGCCCTCCAGGCTTTTGTGCTAAAGACGGAGACGGGAGGTGACCAAAGGGACCTGCCAGCTGACCTCATCACGCTTGTAACTTCTAAAGTGGTTCTCCAGTAAACCTGGAGTGCACGGTGCGCATGGCAGCTGTCGTGTTGATGGGCGGAGGCATCCGCCCCATCCTTTGTAGCGGGTCCCTGGGGGTGGCTGAAGTGGGGCGCGTGCCATGGTGAAGGGTGAGGGGATGCAGGGAGCCTCAAACCTCCTGTGAAGAGCCTCGTGCTCCGTCACTGTGAGAGGACCCCTGCTGTCAAGTCTGATTGGACCCAAAGGAAGTGAGGGAGGGGTCTGACCTTCTGAGAGACACAGAGATAGAGAGAGAGAGAGGACTTTGCCAGCTTCATCCAGCGCAGTACGTGGGGCAGCTGTGAACGAGTGTTCTGATTCCATTCAGTTCCAGAAATCGGGTCACGTGACGAGCCTGGGATGCAGCGCTCTCTCCTGGGGCTGTGGGCAGGATCCAGGGGGGTGGAGACCAGTCCACCGCCAGGGTTTGCCAGTCTGGACACGGCTCACACTCACGGCTGTGCCTGTCTATCTGGGGTGTCTGTTCCCCAGCTTTATACTGGACTTGGCCTTTTCCTCTGAAGAGCAGATCAGGCTCGTGGGCAGCCCAGAGGACGGTGTTTCACCCAGGAGGACGGAAGGCAGTTGAAACAAAACCCAAGGGAAAAGCATCCCTGCTCTCTAAAAAATGTGTTCCCACTTCCTGTGTGATAAGGGCCAGGCCCTGGGCCCTGACACGCCAGCCTGGCCTGGGCAGAAGCTGAGTGCATGGGTGGCTCCGGACACAGTAGCTGTGGGGCTGGACGGGGGCCTAGTTTCTGGACTCGGCCGCCCGCTGGCCCCTAATGTGAACGGACCTACTCCCGCCCCTGCTTGCTGCTGTCCTGCTGGATGGTGATCAGTGCCCGCAGGGAGACAGGGCGAGTTAGCCAGGGAAGCCACCAGGCAAAGTGCAGGGCTCGGTGGGCGGAGGAGACTCCATCAGATACACGAGGGGTAAAGCCACAGTGTGTCACTGACCAAAGGAGGGGCAGGAAGGAGGGAGAGGGACAGAAGACACTGAGGTCGTCCACCAAGATGGACGGGCAAGCAAGGGACAGGTCTGTTTCGGGCATGAGGGGCTCAGAACTTCCCCAGGGAGATCCCAGCAGAGGCCAGCATGTAGAAGGTGAGGGGTCTTGGTAAGAGAGAATGCCACAGCACGGTCCGTGTAGAGACGGCAATCAGAGTGCTGAGACCTGCCGGGGTTGGCCAGGGAGGGCTCCCATGCAATCTCTGTGTGCCCTGTATTCGCCATCCTGCAGAGTGGGGAAGACTAAGTGGTCCACCTGGCACATAGCAGGTGCTAAACAAGGAGCACTGACTGTCATGTGGTAGAGCCTACACTGGCTAAGTCGGAGGGAGCCTGGTGCAGTTCCTGGCGTGGAGCTCTCCAGGAGGGTCGGCCCCCATCCTTCCTCAGCTTCTCGACATCACCAGGTGCATCAGGACCCAGGACTTTATTGCTTCTCTGAATCCCTTGTGGCGCTAAGAAAAGACCTGGACCTCCCACGCTCTCCATGCCCCACCCAATCACAGTCACCTGAGTGGTTCAGTCTTCCAAGGAGGGTTTGCCTGTCAAAGACCAGGAGCTAAAGGGTGGAATTCAAGGCATGAGACAAAGGCTAGGTCCTCAGGGTAGAGGGAGACCTTGCAAAGCTGGGGACAACACATCCTGATGCAGGGGTGCCAGTGGGTCCTGTTCTGCCCAGGGCTCCTCATGCCCTTTGCACAGACTTCCTGCCAACAATGACCTGGGGGCTCCTTAGCCACATGGCCTTCGTTCTGGCTACCCAACAGGTCCTTTTCCATGGCCTTTTCTGATCATCCCATCCCTGCCTCTGAAGAGCATGCATCTCCTCCTTTCACAGAATCTTACTTCTTTGCTTCTGGAAAGGCCCTCGTGCACTAATCAACCCAAAATTTTCAAAGTGCTTTTTAGTGAAATCTACTATCTCCAGTATGGAGAACAGGTTGAAAGGGAGCAGTACAGTGTGAACAGAAGTGGGGACCTCAAAACCTCCTTATTCATCCTTCTCGACCCCCTAGAAGGTACAATGTCAAGGCTCAGAAGAACATTTGGATAGGGACCACAATGTAGGCCTAGCTCCCCGCTACACAGATGGGGAAACCAGGACCCCCAAAGGAAGCAAGAACTGCCCAAGGTCAATCACACAGGAATTAGCAGGAGTATATTCTGTTTGCTTCAAAAACATTCATATGTATTATTTGTACATAAATATATAAATTATTCATATGCATTCTTTATATATAAGATATTAGTATTTACCCAGTTCTTTCTTGAAATGCTCCATCTTGTAATCTGTTTTCTTTAATAAGAGATTAGTCACTGTTATTTGAAATGTGGTGTCTGATAACTACAAAACCTGGATATTCTAGGAGACTACTTTTTCTGTCTGTTATTTTGTTTTTCTCTCTTGATTTTTGTGCATTGGGTCCTATCCCCTATTGTGTCTGGTAATCTTGTGTTAGATGCTGGACATTGTATCTGAAAAGCTATAGAGATCATTTAAAGCTTTAGACTAGAGGTTGCCGAACTACAGCCTGTGGACCAAACCCTATCTGTTTTCTGCTTTTGTATGTTACAAGAGCTAAGAATGTTTTTTTAAACACATTTGAATGGTTGGGAAAAAATCAAAAAGATATTATTTCATAATATGTGAATATTATCTGAAATGTGAATGTCAGTGTCCACTTTTTCTTTGGACACAGCCCCACCTGTTTGCTTGCGTTGGTCTGTGGCAGCTTCTGAGCTACAGTGGCAGAGGTGAATGGTTGCAGTGTGGACTATCTGGGCCACGAAGCCTAAACTTTAACGTCTGGCCCTTTGCAGGAAGAGTCTGCAGACCCCTGCTTAGAGGCTGTTCCTCAGGCAGCAAGGTTGCAATCATGAGACTGGAAGCCGGGTTACCATCTTTCTGGAAGGCCATCCTCCTTGGAAGGTTTCAGCCTCTGTTATGTCTGTAGCCCGCAGATGCCTCCTTGACTCCAAACAGCTGTCATCTGGTGGGGGGGGGGAGAATAATGCCTTTTCTGTTCTCTGAACTCTCAGGAAATTCCTGGCTTCTGACTTCACAGACTGAACTTGAACATTTTTCTGTTTCTGCTTGTTCTCTCTGATGGGGTTTCAGGATTGTGCTTTGAAAGCCTGTCTTGAGAACATGAGTTGGAATGTTGCAGGGACCCCAGAGCAAAGCCAAGAACCGCTGTTTTCCCATCAGTTTCCTTCTTCCTCCCCTCCCCTGGGCCTCCCACCATCAGACCTTCCTCCCTGCTCCCCTGGCATCACGGGGACTGGTCCCAAAGCCATCACTGCCTGGGCCTTTTATGTCCTGACCTTGCAGCAACCTCAGAGAGGCAAGATGCAGTGGGAGGCCTAGCCCGACCTGGACCAGGTGCTTCCCAGCAGGACTGGCAGGTGGCCCTGCCTTGGGTGGGTGTGGTTCTCTCCTAGTGCCCCTCCCTGCAGTATACTACAGGCATGGTCTGCTCCCATCCTGGTGGGAGGAGGGGCATCAGACCACCACCTGAGGTCAGCAGGAGGGCCAACCAGGGCTGTTGGGTGGAGATGGTGGTATGGCGGCCTTTAAATGCGGCTCTTCGTTTATTGTTTTAACAGAATGGTAGTTAGCAGCATAAAGACTGCAGCAGCCGCTATTTGGATTTAAGGATATTCCCCACCGAGAAGCCTCTTGAAAGTGGGCAGCTGGTGCTGGGAGTGCATGCCTTTCCCCTGCTTTCTAATACCCCCCACCGCCCCCATCAAAATTGCATTGGAATTTCCCCAAACTTTCTGGCTACAAAGAGGTTTTAATGGAACCTGGGGATAACCATCTCTCTCCTGCTGGCACTGTCAGTGGATTTTTGAAGGCAGACCTGACAGCCAACTGGGCCTCCGGGCTGGGCTCTGTTTGCAATCTTAGCACAGTGCTCCATGGAGACTGGGCCAGACCTTCCCACCCTGCCCCTCAGGCTCAGTCTAACCCTGAAAGTTTGGCTTAGAACTCGCAGAAAGGCTGTCACAGATGGGGTTTTGTTCCCTACATCAATGGGATGCCTCTCAATGTACAAATAGAACAGTGGCAGGCCCCAAACCAGGAGAAGCAAGCAAAACGCAACTCAGCCAGGGCTGAATGTATGGCTGCCTGGCTCGGAGCCTGGGACCCTGTGCTCCAGATGCTCTGGGCGGGTTTGTCGTGGACAGGAATCCCGGACAGCTCTTCTCTGGCTTTTTAATCTCAAAAGCAGAAGCTCGTCCCGGCCAAGATTCGGCAACAAAGATCATCCCCCCTGGATCAGCGATTCCCACATTGAGTTCCTTGTCTCCATCCACAAACGTTTGTTGACAGCCAAGGGCACAGCAGCAAGTGAGCGGGATTTGGAGAAGCAGCAGAACCACAAGACGGGGCGCGTGCTCCTCCCCTGAGCCCACGTTCTGTGGAGCTCCATGGATACTTAGTTTGCTCAGCATCTGGGGAAGGCTGGGTTAAACCAGCTTTCTGAAATTGCCTTCTTTTCTGGAGGATGCTCGAACCTGTGCATCACAAATCTCTAGGAGGGGCCTAAGCTGCACGCCCAGAATTCTTGTTTTTTTGGAACACGGAGAAGAGCCCTTGCGGAGGCAGGGTGGTCCCTTTAAGGAGGCCCACGGCCCCCTCCCTCACCCTTCTCTCTACCAAGCAAATCAGATCCATCCACCCATGTCCTCACCCTTCATTCTGTGTGTCAGAGCCTGGCGTTCACGAAGGGAGAGCCTGAGGCTCATGTATAAGTAGCTGTCGGGGACGTGACCACAGTGAACAAGTCTGCGAGCATTAGATGCCGCGTCTCAGATGACCGGTTCTCTGAGCTCTGCACTGGAAGCGACCACGCCCCTCAGGGAGCTGTGATCCCCCGCATCACTCCTGCCACAAGGCCTCCCAGGAAGTCCCACTCTGACCTTCACCCATGCAGTTCCTCCTCTTTTCCAGGAAGAACCATCCCCTTCCCTCTTCACCTAGTGTATCAGTTAGCCATGGCTCTAGAGATGCCACATAACAGACGGCACCAAACCTCAGGGAATGCAAGCAGACCAGGAAATTCCTGGGGTTCGTGCCCATGGCTGGGGTTGCTCTGTCTGCTGATCTGGGCTGGCTTCCATCCCAGGATTCAGGCTGTCAGCTGTGCTCCACCTGTGTCCCATCCCCCAGTGGTGTCCTGGGCATATTCCCATGGCAACAGCAACATGCAAAGGAGCCAGCCTTGCACATAAACCCATGTCCAGCCTCTGGTGCATCACTGGCCCAGCCCAGAGGTGAAAGCTGGGATAGGTCACCATATCAGTGGCTGGGGGTGACAGGAGCACTCCAAGTGACAAAGATGGAGGGAGGGAGGAACACTTGGGGCCACCATGGTGACATCACAGCCGGGGGACTAGTCTGAGGGTCTCAGTCTCTTGGGGACCCTTTCTGTGCCTTCCTGGATTGGCTCACGATAGGCCCTCATGGTACCTCTTGTCATTGGAGCCTTTGTCACAGAGCAATGACAGTTATTTCTGAGTGTGTTGGGTGGCACCTGCCCCCTCAGTCTCTGACTGCAGTGTGCACAGGGTGGGGACACACCTGCTTTTGTCCCCAGCTGCAGCTTAGTGTCTAGCCCAGTGCCTGCACATAGTAGGTCCTCAATAAAGAGCCCCTGAATGTACATGTGGCACTTCCCTATCTAGCAGGGACCGTCTGCAGATGAGGTGTCACCCTTCAACCCTGTCTCATTGGGGGACGGGCAGGGCCTGCGTGGGACCAGGGAAATGATGGGTGGCCGTCTGAGGTCCTGCAGGCAAAGCACAGAGTCGTGGCCCCATCCCGCCTCGCTCATCAAAGGGCACATCACGTGCCACTGCTTGATGACAGCGTTTCCCCCACCCCCGACGGCCTGAGCACAGAAGGCGTTCTCATGAGTGACCCTGGAGGATGCGGGAATCAGCGGGCAGCTTCCGTCTGAAATCATGTTCTCAGAGCCAAGTCCCAGACACGCTGTTTCCTGTACCCAAGACCCTGGGCCAAGAGCAGCGGCGGCACCCGTACTGCAGGGGGCACCAGGCTAGTGGGTCATCCGCAACCTTCAGAGCAATTCCTAAGTTAGGAAGCTCGAAGCTCCAGAGCTGAGGTCGGAATGCAAGTCCAGCCAGGTCCAAACGTGGCGGAGTTCATTATTACACCTGTCGCTGTCCCAAGATTGTCTTTACCTGTGACACACCGACCTGCGAGCGGTCTTCTGTCTGAGATTGCTGAATCCCCCTCCAGTACTCAGCTGGCATCCAAGAATCACTCACTCTGTCGTTTGCCTGGTATCTGCCTGTTGACTGCGGAGCCACGCTTAGGTCTGCTCCTCTCGGATGGAGCCACCAGACAGGCATGTCTGTCCTGGGCCACGGTCACCACGCTGAAACATCACTGAAAATAGGGAGGGGACAAGGTCACACACCACAGGGAGGTAAATACCCCACAGTCTGGGCCCCCATCTGTCTGATTTGGAGAGGTGTCTGGGGCACAGGGAATGTATTTTAAAAGAGAGCCTTAAATAAAAAGATTAGTGGAACTAAAGCCTCTGGGACTGGATGGTGAGTGGGAACCAGGCTGTGATATCTCTGAACATCCTGGGGCTTTCTTTTATTTATTTTTTTATTGAAGTATAGTTGATTTACAATGTTGTGTTAGTTTCAGGTGTACAGCAAAGTGCCTATATATATATAGCCTATATATAAAAAGATTATATATATATATATATATAAACACATATATATATAATCTTTTTCAGATTCTTTTCCCTTATAGGTTATTACAAAATATTGAGTAGAGTTCCCTGTGCTATACAGTAGGTCCTTGTTGGTTATCTCTTTTATGTATAGTAGTGTGTATATGTTAATCCCAAACTCCTAATTTATCCCTCCCACATTTCCCGGCCCCCTGGGGCTTTCTGATACGGATGCAGCACTGATCCTTCTGTTTATTTGGAGCATGTTTATAGGGAGTCTATTCTGGGCCACGCTCTGAGCCGGCATGCCCAGCCCTCTGCTGTGCCAGGAAGGCAGCCTGAGCCTCTGCCCAGACTCCGGGGTCACGATCACCAGGATGTGAGCCACTATCCTCCACACACCTTCTGTGCGCCACCTACTGGTCCGGAGCCCTGGCAGCGCAGGGCGCGTGGCCTGCAAAATGGGAATGTGCAGGTGGCATCCTGAGAGTGGCTCCGGGGGGTGGGTGGGCAGGCCTCACTCTTTGCCTAGAGGTTTGAGCCATTCACCGTTCTATGGGCTAAATATAGACTCCGTCCCGATGGTGGGTGCTGGTTCTGATGGCAGGTAATCTAGTCACAGACTTTGCAGCTGACACGTGGGACCCAGAGCTCCAGCTGCCGGGGGCCGGGGCCCCGGGACCATGCCGCTCTGAGGGCAGAAGGTCCTGTGCTCTCGGAAGCGCTGGCTCGTGGGGCACCGTGTCTGTCCCTCCACAGCCCCCTACCTCCCCGCCCCCGCCGCGCCAACTCTCCTTAGCATCAGGCAATACCACCGGCTGCCCCCAACCCAGGCGCCCCGCCCCAGCCTGCCATCCTTTGTTGAAATATTCAAATGCTGTTGGGAGTTCAGCGAAGGAAATGGGTCATTTCTATATTGGCTCCTGAGCTCACAGCTAAATATCACCTGCTTCTGTTCTTCAATGGGATGAGCAATGAATTCAGCGTATGTGTTTGTGTGTGTGCACACGCGCGTGTGTATGCGCACACATGTGAGTGTGCATGCCCTGTGGACATGTGCACATGTGTACCTATATGAGCCTGCACATTCTGGGGGGGGATCAGCAAACGACACGGGAGAGGTGGGGACGGTGACACACTTAAGACGCCCCGATGTGCACACTGCCTGGGAGTTTAGGACTCCATCCCTTCTGTGTGGTTTGCATTTCCCTCGGGGACTGGCCTTTTTGCCGGAAACAATGCTGCCATTAATGAACAGATTTGACCCCCGTGTCCTGGGTGTCCAGGGCCCCAGGCTGGGGGCACATTTCTTGGGCCCCCTTCAGCATCCTGGTCGCTGCTGCCCACTGAATCGGAGTCCAGCCGAGCAGCCAGACGGATGGGGCCTGGCTTCCATGGGTGACCCACGTGCATAGCCATTAAATCTGGTTCAGAAACCCTCCCGAGCCTTTGCCACTTTCTGAAAGGTGCGACCCTGTGGCTCTACCCTCTGACCCATGTGGTCATGCAGTAGGAGAGGCACATGAGGAAAGGGTGGGCAGGGTCACAGAGGTCACCCCTCACTCTCCCCAGCTGCCCACCCACCCCTCCAGTCAGGCCACATGCACTCTGGTGCTGTCCCCGAGGGCAGGGGTCCCAAACTTTCCCATAAAGGGCTACACAGAAAATATTTTAGGCTTTTGGGCCACACCACTCAATTCTGCCTTTGTAGCACAAAGGCAGCCTTAGACAACACGTAAATGAATGGACGTGGCCTTGTGCCAATAAAACTTTATTTACAATGTCAGGCAGTGGGCGGGACGTGGCCCAGTTTTCTGACCTCTGCTCCAAGGCCTTGCTATGCTGAATGTGGCATCAGCGACCCCAGGAGCAGGTGAGACGCAGGATCTCAGCCCCTTGGGTGGGAGGCCGGCTGAGTCAGGATCTGCATTTAACACCATCTCCAGAGGGAATTCGTTGCCATGGGGGAGAGAAGAAGCAAGGCTGTCCAGGACCTTATAAGGGATAACCAGGCATTGCTTTGAGGGCCCGCCCTGGGTCTAGGGTAACATCATCTCCAGATCCTTAAGTAATTCGTTAAATCTCTAAAGACCCGATTTCCAAATAAGGTCTTATTCTGAGGTTCTGGGCAGACATGGATTCTGGGGGGACACTGTTCAATCCACTACAGAGAGACCAAGTCATGTGTCCCGGTGTTGGCTGTCTTGGGACTGGTGAAGTGTGCGGTCAAGACCGTGCCTCTGAGTGCACGGCCACCTCCCCGTGTGATGGCCCAGTCGGGGGACTGGCTGAAGGGTGTAGGGTGAGGGAGGCAAAAAAAAAAAAGAAAAAGAGACTGGCTCTGAAGTCAGCTGTGGGGTGGATCGTGATTTTTACAAATGTAGCGGGGAGGCCCTGGGCCTCCCGACCCTAACTGACCCCCTGGCGTGCCTGAGTGTCACAAAGCTCAGAAGGTGTAGTAGCTTCCTGGGGCCCCCATGACACTGCCTCACAGACTGGGGCTGTTTAAACAACAGAGTTTATCCTCTCACTGTTCTGGAGGCCAGACGTTGAGGCCAGTGTTGGCAGGGCTGTGCTCCCTCTGAAGGAGCTGGGGAAGCATCCGTCCTGGGCTCTCTCCTGGCTTCCAGTAGATCCTTGGCTTGTGGGAGCATCACTCCGGTCTTCTCCCTGTGTGTGTCTGCGTCCAAATTTCCCCTGTTGACGAGGATGCCAGTCATATTGGATTAGGGGCTACCCTCCTCCAGCATGACCGCATCTTAACGAATTACAGCTGCAGCGACCCCATTTCCAAACAAGGTCATGTTGTAGGGCGGTGGGGATCAGGGCTTCAACCTCTGCATTTGGAGTGGGGGGACACAATTCAGCCCCATAACGTGGAGCAAACCCTGCTGCCTGTGAGTGAGTGGGGTCTCCCAAGCTCTCTGTGCCCCGCACCCCACCCTCCCTAAGATCCCAGGTCTGCATGGACAGAGCTTGCCCTTCGGGTTGAGAAGGGACAGTGCTGAGATTTGGCTGAGAAGACGGTGCTGAGCAGAGTGAAGGGAGCTGGATGCATCCACCGGGGTCTAGATCTAGCTGCCGTGTGACCGTGTTAGGCCCCAATCTCCCTCCGTCTCCTCATCTGCAGCACTGGGTTCTCAAGTTCAAGTCTCCAAAAGCGAAGGAAGTTCTCAACTGAGGAACTTGCCCCCAGCTGTGGCCAACCCAGGGATGGGACAGCGTTAGTTGAGCCTAATGTCAGGGGACGTTATCCACCTTCAAGTCCCTTTTGGAGGCTGTAGACAGCAGAGTGCATGTCATCATCCCAGGACCAGGGTTCCACGGCCACTGGCCAATGCATGCAGAGAAAGGACAGCGGTTCTCCAGTGGGCTAGGCAGGGGAGAAGCTAAAGTACAGGCCCGAAGAAAGCCTGCTTGGGTTCGAGTCCTGTGTTTGCTGAGTCTCGGCTGTGTGTGCATAAAGGGTTAAGCTTGCTCAACGGAAATTTCTTTTTTTTTTAAATTTATTTATTTTAATTTATTATTTTTGGCTGTGTTGGGTCTTCGTTGCTGCACGCAGGCTTTCTCTAGTTGCGGCGGGTGCGGGGGGGTGCTGCTCTTCATTGCGGTGCGCGGGCTTCTCCTTGCAGTGGCTTCTCTTGTTGCCGAGCACAGGCTGTAGAGCACACAGGCTTCAGTAGATGCAGCATGTGGGCTCAGTAGTTGTGGCTCGTGGGCTCTAGAGCGCAAGCTCAGTAGTCGTGGTGCATGGGCTTAGTTGCTCCACGGTATGTGGGATCTTCCCAAAGCAGGGCTCAAACCCACGTTTCCTGCATTAGCAGGCAGATTCTTAACGACTGCGCCACCAGGAAGCCCTCAAAGGAAATTTCTTGACCCCACCTCCTGGGAGGTCAGCTCTCAGCCCTTGGAATGTCCTGCCTGATAAGAGGGTCTTTGTTTACCTGGGACCTTGGACTGGGCACATAGTCTATGCTAATAAGGGGATTTACGGTGGGAGCCTTGGGCTACTGTGTCAGCTCGACCTCTGCACGGGCTGGAAACAAAGGCCAGCCACGTGGGAAGTCAGCCATGTGGACGTGACCAAGCACCAACTAAGAATCTGGACAACCAGGCTCAGGGGAGCTTCGCTGGCCAGCCATACCCCATGCATGTTGTCACCATGGTCCCTGGGAGGAACCAGTGCTGTCCATTGCCTCCACTGGTAGGATGACTGGAAGCTCCTGGTCTCTCCTGGGCTCTTCCCGTTGCTGACTTTAACCTGTAACCTTTAACTGTAATAAACCGTACCTGGAGTATAACAGCTTTGTTCAATGCTGTGGGTCCTTCTAGGGAATTATTGAACCTGAGAGTGGCCTTGGAGACCTCCCAGGCTGCACTGTACAACCTCCCTGTGGACACGGGGAGCATTTTTGTGCCCACTTCACGCAGTGGTGCTGAGGTACATGTGAACTAATTCACTGAGAACCACGGGTGGTATCACTGCCAACAATCACTTCATGGGTTGGCTCTGCGGCCCATGAGTCAGTCCTGCACCCCATCTCTGCTGTTAGTGAGGATGGGGATGGAGGGAGAAGAGGGTAAATAACAGGGAAAGGACCATATTTCTCACGTTGCAGCCACAGAGGGTGTCATCTCAGGATGTGTCTGACCCACCAACCTCATGCTACCTCAATGATGGTGTCCGGGGAAGTCAGTTCAGAGGGTGCGACGTGGTTTTGAGGAGTGGACGCCCATTTCTTGTTGTTCACGCATTTCTCCTGTTAGCAGACAGCCTCAGCACCTTTGATGTTTGGGTCCAGATCTTTCTTTCTCATGGGGCCGTCCTGTGCGTTGTAAGATGTCTGCCGAGTGGAACCACCCCCATCCCCTGTGCCTTCTGACATGTTCAGACATCTCTGGCCGAAGACCATGGTGGCAGCCTGGCTCTGAGGTCCTTATGGGGTGATTCCTTGAGGTGTCAGCACAGCTGTTTGCTGGGTGAGCCTGTGTTCTCTCTGCTGACGTCCTGCCCTAGGCTGGACGGACTTCCAATGGGTGGACACGTCATCTCAGCAGAGTCTTGGCTTCAAGCATGTCCCCGTGGAAGGCTCTTCAGGGTCACTCAGAAAATGGTGTCCTTGTGACCCCGCCACCAAGCAGGTGTCCTTGTTTTTCTGTGGACGCCCCAGTGTTAGAAGGTGCATTTTCCCTCAACAGCCTGCCCCCCACCCTCCAGGTGGCCGACTGCCTCAGAAAGAGCCCCTCATCCTTGGGGTGCCTCTTCCTCAAGAAAATGGAGCCAACCTCTCGCCTGCCCCGCCACGGACGCTGAGAGCTTCACCATGTTCCCAGAGACCATTTGTCAAAGACATCCTGTGCAATCAGCATTTTGCAGTGTTTGTGGAAAAGGAATGGTCTCTTTGCGGTGGAATTGGCATCACGGGCACTCACTGTCACCTGTCCAGTACCTGGAGACAGACATTCTTGGATGCATTTGTCCATGGGTCTTTGTTTCCATAATGCAGGCGCACGAGAGCCCTGCTTTGTAAATGAGCCACTATAAACCCAGAAATGCCGTCTCTTTGCCTCAGTTCCAGCCCCTTATTCCTCCCTCCATCTGAGGGTACCTACCACCAGATGAGCCCACGCCACCCCTCCAGGACAGGAGGGAAGGTCCTGCAGGGGTTGGTTCCTCACATGGACAGTTAATTCGGCTTCATTTCGTAAGAAACTCATCCCGACCCAGAGATGGATTACCAATTTCCCCATCAGTCTTCGGGGCCTGATCTTATTACAAAGCACCACAAATATAACCATAAAAGCCCTATTGATTGATGCAGCGCTTGGTAATCCATCTGTCGTCATCCATTATTCTGGGTATAATTTTTCATTATCTGCATGGCAGCTGATCCCTAGCACTTTAGTGTACAGTGACAATTACCAGGAGCAGAAAGAACCCCTAAATTAGCAGGAACAATCACACCTGTCAGGAAAGGGAAGCAAGACTCCCCACACAGCTTGCTTTGTGCTCTGGAACCATGTCTGAATGGCAAAGAGTTTGAAGATTAATTCAATATTGACCTTGGAAGGTGGAGAGGAGAAAGTGGGTTGTTTTTTCCCCTTTCTTAGGGGTCTAGAGTGCACGTTCCCTTAAAGTAACCACCTTGTCAACCCAATCACAGCCCACCCAACAGCTGGCACAGAGGCTGTTTGAGGATGGCCTTGCCCAGGATCAGTAAAGTTTATGGCACAGATATTCCTGTCTGCGTTATTTAATGAGCACAAAAGACCTGACCAGAGGGAACAACTGGTGTGAGTGTTGAAGGTGCGAGTGTTGAGAGAAATTATTCAAGAAGAAGAGAAGTTTGGAGGATGCCCTCTTAAGAACAGTCCAGTTTGTGGCAGGGAAAGCCCTGTCCGTAGACCAGTGGGGTAAGGTCTCTCTCAATGCAAAGATTCTATGATCTGAACATTTTTTTGATTAATTTTTATTGGAGCATAGTTAATTTACAATGTTGTGTTAGTTTCTGCTGTACAGCAAAGTGAATCAGTTATACATATACGTATATCCACTCTTTTTTAGATTCTTTTCCCATATAGGTCATTACAGAGTACAGAGTAGAGTTCCCTGTGCTATACAGTAGGTCCTTACTGTCTTTTACACCATGAGGTTTCTTTTCAACCCTAATGGAAAAATTGAGATAGGCACATAACTGAATTATTTCTGAGGGCCATTGGAGGGGCTCAATTGGTAAGATTCTCATTGATCTTCACTCTCCAAAAAATCAAGAATCCTGTTACTGAGTATCACACAGAGTCATCTGTTCTCAAGTTGGCTTCACGTGGACATACCCAGTAGGGCGAAACTGCCCACTGCTGGTTGTTATGGACCCACTTGATAAGACAGAGGCTTGGCTGTCTTTGAAATTACCTTGACAGTGGCCAGTGAAGGTCTCAGAAGACTGTAGACCTTTGATTGTAGAGCAGGAAGGTTCCACAGAACCAGAAGTTGGGAGTTTGAGTCCCGACTTTAACCAACCATTCAAAATAGATTCTATACTTCTATTTAATTGATCAGCCACACCACCTTCAGCTATTCACCTAAATCAGGGTCTGCAAACTATAGCCCATGAGCCAAATTTGACCATTGTTTGTTTTTGTGAATAAAGTGTTACTGGCACACAGCTATGCCTATTGGTGTGCCTATGACCCACGGCTTCTCTTATGCAGGGTTGAGAAGTTGCAACAGGAACCATACTACCTGCAAAGCCTAAAATATTTACTATCTGGCTCTTCATGTCAACGTTTGCCTACCCAGGACCCACACAAACTTAAGGGACTTACAAAGATGGGGAAACAACTCCTGGCATTTGGGGAGGCCTGAAGGATAGGACAGATGCTTGAAACACTACCCAACTTCTCATGAGTGGTTCTATCATCTTCTTAGGAGCGACCTCCCAAAGAGAGGAAAAGATGAGGCATCCTCACAGGGTTTCCATCTTCCAATCTGCTTCCTACAAATATCATTCTTACCGCATGAAGACCCGGCCCTTGTTCAACCATCATGACTGTGGGGTCTGTGGGGTCTCCTTGTAGCCATCGATTCCTTATATCTGGGGCCCAGTGACCCATCAAGACGCATGGGCCAGTCGTGGAAGCACAAGGCTGTTTGTTTGCTTTGCAAGAAAAGTACGTGAGGAGCAGTAAGGAGTTTGCCTCTAACCAGTTTCATTACCAAGAATGTGGTTACAGATTTGTTCATCTGGAGTTCGATGTTTGATTTTTCCCTGGAACTCCAGTGTAGAGAATTGCCTTGTGTCCTGGCTCTGCAGGATGGGCAGTGGATCAAATTGATCACGGGTGTGAAGACAGGCATAGAGAAGTCTTTCCAGAGAGCATAGCTGTTATATTATTGTATTTCTGCCCAGACGATCCTAGCTGGTTATTAACCTAGATATCATTTTTTCCCCCAAATTTTAACTTGGCAAGTCCTATGGAGAAATTTCACACAGAACGCAGGAGAAGGACCTCCAGAACAAGGCAGATATTGGAATTATGTCATTACCTTTCTCCCTGCTCCCCTAGTTTTTTATTTTCTACTTTTCAGGTATCAATTTAATAATATGCCACCCAGCTACTGTTGTAAGGTACTGTGTCAGGCATTATGTGTGTGTGGGGGGTGTAGGGGTGGATATAAAGATGGTGAAGATTTGACTGTTTCTTAAGGGCCTCAAAGATTCATGAGAACCTCAGGCAAAGGGCTGGTCTTCTCTTCTTGCAGTCGTCAGTGAGGGGGTCTCTTGAGCCAACTGTCTCCCCCTCTGGGCCTCAGTTTCTTTCATCCACCAGAAGGAGAGAATCAATGCTTTCCCATCCTCACCCACAGAGGGAGTGGGAGAGAATTAAACATCTAAGATACAGCTGTTCATGGAACACTTCCCTTCCAAGGAGTTTGGTCACTGCAAATACTCAACTCAACAGAAGAATTCCCTGGGTAACAAGATGTGAGGTCAAATATCCAGTGGTGGCCTGGGCCTTCTCTGGCCCTGCAGACGTTAGGGCATGGACCACAGAGTGCCCTGCTCTTCCAAGGGAACTCTCAGTGCCCCTAGCTGGGCTTGGTCTGAACTTGGACAAATCCCTACTACTCCTGTCGGCTCATTCCCATTCAGTGTGCTCGTTTACACTCCATAGATGTTGAATTGTCCTGACCTAGAAGATGGCATGTTTAGCCCAAGAAACAGTGGTTTAGTTCTTGCCATGGAGTTTGGGGGTGTGACCTGCCAAGTTGGCTGAGAGGCTTTTGGAATGAGCCTGGAGCACTCCTTAAGAGATCTATCCATGGAAGGGGTGGTTAGGCTCAAGCACCAGCCTCCATAATTTAGAAGATTATTCTTCTCAAGAATATAGAGGGTAGAGGTGCCAGCCTCTTTCTTGGAAGATGCAAGGACCCCAGATCAAAGCCAAAACTGAGATGAGCAAAGTCTGAGCTCAAAATCATACAATACTACTGCTCTTAGTATGGGCTTTGGAATCAGCACATTCTATATGACCCAAGGAATTTACACAAACTTGCCCAGATGATTTTCACTTCCATAATTTATGATGACTGTATCTGCCTCTGAGGGTTGTTGCCAGGAATAAATGGGATAATATACACTTGACAGTTGCTAACACTTGTTGAGCGTACTTGTGATCACCATCATCACTACCAACATCATTATGATCACGATCACCTTCATTATCACCATCAGTATCACCACCATCATCACTACCACCTTCATCACCATCACCAGCATCATATCACCATCATCATCACCACCATCACCATTTCCATCATCACTATCACCATCAGCAACACCACCATCCCCATCATCATCATCACCATCAGCAGCAGCAGCATCACCACTTTCATCATTATAATCACTATCATCACCATCGCCACCATCAGCCATCATCACCACCATCAACCATCATCACCATCATCATCACCATCATCATCATCACCATCATCATCCTCCTTCTCTTCCTCATCATCATCACCACCACCATCATCACCATCACATCACCACTTTCTCCACATCACCACTATCACCAACTCCATCATCAAGATCACCATCAGCAACAGCACCATCAACATTATCATCATCACCACTTTTATTATCATCATAATAATCATCACCACCATCATCAACATCACTACCATCATAATCACCATCACCATGATCAGCCTCCTTCTCATCACAGGAAGCACAGACACAGGATGAGCACATACTGTTCATGACAGCATGGCCATCTCTTGACTGGACCAGAAGGGTTGTGTAGATGGAGGGTGAGGGGAGACTGAGCAGGCATCTTTCCTGGTTGTCCATTAAACTGGACATCCATTTCAACCTCCCTCTCCCAACAGAGTCTGAGTTGGGTCTCAGGGAAGCTGGTGAATACACAGAGATTACTGAGGCAAGTGGGCACTTTATGGTGAGATTGAGGGTGGTCCCTATTGGCATAACTAGCTTTCAGCCCCACTGGCAAGCTGATTTGGCAGTCCTAGAGGGAAGGCAAGCCAGCTCAGAGTTTTATAGTACATGCCACATATTGGGCACAGGTGCCTGGGAAGCCGTTGGCCAGAACCAACAGGGAACATTGCCGCTTTAAAAAATGGGCACCAAGGAATCTGTTCCTGAGGGTGGACACCATGGCTGAGTTAGTCAAAACTGTCGCTGACTGGCATGCAATAGGTGCTCAGTAAATTATTCTTGAATCAATGGATAAAAGAATGAATGAAGGGAGGCCCATGGCATTCATGGATTTTCTCCAGTTTTCTGAGTGGTGCCTATCCTGCGGACTCAGGAAGGGAATTCCTTGGGACAAACAGAAATAGCCTGGAAGAGAGGCCGCCAGGAAGAGAAAGCTTGTTTTCTGGTCATGCCAACTTTGAATCATTTATTAACAACTCCCCCCATGAGGATCATATTCGGTAGAGAGGTAACACCTGTTTGTGAGACTGTGTCCTTGAGAGGCCGCCAGAAAAATCTTACACTCTGAAACCCTCCACACTGGACCATGCACATGCAGTGTTCTCACCCCAGGACACGCCGGGTTCTCAAGTGTTATGGGTAGGCCTCTGCACATGGATGTCAGGAGTGGAGAGAGACAGGCGCTCAAATGGCGGAGGTAAAAGAACATGGGGGGTCAGCACTCCCAGGGGGCAGGGTGCTGACACTTGCAGGGTCTCTGCAGAGCCCCTCACAGCCTTTAGCCCCCAGCTCCTCGGGTGTTGTTCTTGCTGACGGGAGGAGGGTGGGGCCAGAGCCCTGGACCTTTCAAGTGTCCCTCACTGACCAGCAGATTCAGCCCTAGTGTCTACATCCCAGAAAGGATGTAACAGATGAATTGTCAGGAACCTAGCCAGGGAGGGGACCAGAGGTGCTACCGGCCTGTCTTTTCTCTCTCCCTCTGTATCTGTGGTTGGTGAAAGGTGATGCAGGAGGAGGGGGCCAGAAGAGAGAATCCCTGTCCTCTACAATCCTGGTCCTCGTGTGGGGTTTGCAGACAGCTCTCGGTCAGGGCTCTGGCTGCTTCTGGAGTGGCCAGTCCTGCTGTCCCTGTCCTGCCATTTCCCCTTCCCCCTCCCCCCACCACGTATACACACACAAGTGGAGACGGAGCCGCGAGGCCACACTGTAGATCCTCTTCTGGGACTTCGGGAAGCATCTGCTGCTAGGCCTGGATCTTTTATTCCCTGGAAGCTCATCTGGCAGTGAACTTCTTGGAAAGTATTCTGGAAAGGGGAAGATGCTCCCCAGTGATCCAAGTGCCTGAATCTATAAGGGTGTCAACATACATGTCCCTGTTCTCCACCTTCCCAGTAAATCCTGGGCCATGCTGGCTCCTCCTGGGTCTGGCCAAACCCTGCTCCCACTTGCAGGCCAGCTGCCCTGGTGCCCAGACTTGAGGAGCAGAACTTACCCAGGTTGGGAGGAGAGAAAGGAGGGGTGACAGCGCTTACCTGTGCCAGGTGAAGGGCTCAGCAGGTGCAAGAAAGGACACAGCGGCCCAGGGGCCGGGTCATAGCTCAGGGACCGAGAGAGGCCAGGCTGGGGCCTCCCTTCCCAGGCTCCAGGTGAGAGCAGCCCCGGTACCCACAGAATCTGGCAGGCCCTGTCAACGTGGGCCCCCTGCCAGGGTGTGTGCACATGATGGGACCCGGGGTTCAGAGCCGGGTTGGTGGGACAGGTCGCCACACCCCCCTTCCTGGGCCCCTTCATCTCATGCCGCTGGTTTCATTGCCCCCCTCCCCCTTTCTCTGTTTCCAGGTTTGGCGGTCCATCAGATCATCACCATCACCGTCTCCCTCATCATGGTCATAGCTGCTCTGATTACAACTCTTGTCTTAAAAAACTGGTAAGGATCCTCGGCCCTTCTGGCCTGGAAACGGGGATCAGTAGGGGTCCCCGGGGAAGCACACACAGAAAAGTCCTTACTTTTCAAACGCGATCTCGGCTCACAGCCCAGGGAATTGTGTCTCTGTTTGGGATGGAGAACAGCATGCAGCTCCTGATCTGCTAAACAGGCTCACCTTTGCCCCGGGCAGCTTGGCTGGCTGGTGAGGGTGTCGCTCCCTGACACTGCCCTTCTGGTGGCTTTCTCTGCAGGACACGAGCCCGGCCTCCTTGACTTAGTTCCTCAGGCAGCAGGTGTCCTGTTCCCAAAGCCCATCCCTTGGATCCCAGTGCCCCTTTGAATGTCACCCTCCCAGCGCATTTTTCCTTATTTCCCACCAGCAGCCTGGGTGGGGTCCCTGCCTGCCCCTCCCTGTCCTGGGCTGTCCTGGTCTCTTTCTCCTGCCTTCTTCTCACAGCCGTTCTGTGTCTGCTGAACTAGGTTACTGCTTTGCTCCAGGCAGCCTGTCTTTGCCTATTTCCTCCTGGAAATTGGCCTACTTTGAGGTTGGCCTTGGCTGGGTGTACACACCTGCTACACCCCTGGGAAAATCAGGGAGCTTCTGGCTAACCCTGCTTCTCGCATGCCTCCCAGGCCCCTGTCTGCCTGCAGTCACCCCTCCAGCAAACGAGGCTCCTGTTAACATCAAAGCTGAACGGCCCTCGTAGAGTCATACACCCAAATCATCCCCCTGCTGACCAGTGGTAGGAAGTCAGACAAGCTGATGGGAGGGAGTTGCCCTGGAGCCTCCAAGTAACAGAAATGCGTGGAAATGCAAGACAAAGCCGGTCTCCAGGATTAGAGAGGGTGGGGAGGGGAGGGGCATCACCCCAGAACAAACCAGCGAGGCCTTGACGCTCCTGATGGCCAGCAGTCCCAGGACCCGGGGCATTTTCTGGGGCAGATGACAAGGATAATGTGAGCTCCCAACAGGGCATCTTGGACAAGGCTGGCTGTCCAGAGAAGGGGCTCCAGAGCCCTGGACCACACGGGTGTTCAGCGGGTCCAGTCCCACTGGCCATCTTGGTGAGGGAAAGCTCCTCCCCCAAAGGAGACCTCGGACTTTGTGACTTAGTAATAGGCAGGCAAGCTTCCTCTTGGTTTGCCCACACTTTTGGGTTTACAGCAAACCCTCAAAGAGTCCTTTGGGAAGGACAACTCAGGGCGGTGGATGAGTGGTTCCATGACCTTGGGGGTGTCCCCTGGCTTTCACATCCATCTTCTTACCTTCATTTATGGGTGGATCTTCCCCACCAGCAATCAGAATTTCTCTCATTGGGAAGACAAGGCAGGGAGTTAACACAATTTATGGGGAGACGGGCTCACACTCCCGCCCCTTGCAGAGCCCCCTCGCTTCGCAAAGGCTCTGAGCATGAAGGGAGGGAAAGGAGGAGAACTGGTGTCCTGATGAGGTGCCCCCCGTCTCCTCCTCTCTTCCCTCCTCTGTGGGGATAGCGCTTCCTTCCATCCTTGTGAACTTGCCCCTCCGGGGGTTGGGAGGGGTCCTTGCGTACCTCCTCCATCAAATCCCTTGGCCAACAAGGGTGGGACCCCCATGTCTGGTCTACACAGCGTCTGGAAGCCTCTGTGGTCCAGAAGAACAGGGAATTAAGGCGGGTACTCACGGGGCACAAAGCACAGTTCTCTCCATAGACCCGATGATCCAGTTTCATTTCCGACTTGTGAGCCTGGGCAGAGGATTGGCTGAGGATAAGGGTTCCCCAGTTTTAACTCTCCCCAAAGATAACTGCATGGTCCATTCCAAATGGACGATGGCCACCCCGACCTGTGCTCATGGCTTTCCCCCTGGGCACCCGTCACAGTTTCCATCCCATCCAGGTGTTCCTGGGGAAACTGAGTCAGCGCCTCTGCCCAACTGACATTCTTTGGCCAAACCAGGCCTCCGCTCTCCGATAACACAGGTCAACCCCTTACCTTCTAATCCTCCCTGCAGTAATGGCCACATTTAAAACTCAACTTTTATTTTATTTATTTATTTATTTTTTTGATAAAAGAGTTGATTACTTGATTGTGGTTGATCTTTCTGAAGAGGCTGGGGATTACCATTTAATATTAAATGATGTATAGTTCATGCCTGGAGATAAAGGTTCCACAGTGTAAACGCTGGAGATGTTTGTGGGTCTCGGCGTCTGCCCATCCCCCCACCCCCACCCTGACTTCTCTCTCCTCCAGCTGCGCCCAGAGCGGGAACCCTCGTAGGAACAGCCACCAGCGGAAGGCAAACCATCAGGAGGAGAGCTGCCAGAACCTGACGGATTTCACGTCCGCCCGGGTGCCCAGCAGCCTGGACATTTTCACGGCCTATAACGAGACCCTCCAGTGTTCACACGAGTGTGTCCGGGCATCTGTGCCCGTGTACACCGACGACACACTGCACCCAGCCGGGGAGTACAAATCCACGTTTAACGGGAACCGGTAAGCACAGGCTTGGGCCAGACCCGGCCGCTGTCCCCTCCTGGGGATGCAGGGGCTGTTTATCTGTGTCAGGCAGCCTTCCCATCTCTTTGTGATGGTCCAAGCAAATGCCGGCAGCTAAGTTTGCTGAGATGAGACCAGAGGGGCACAGTAGACATAAAATGGTGCTAAGACATCCAGCAGCCAGGGTTCACTTCCAGACCCCTGCGCTTGGTGGACAGACTTGTCTTACCCGGCCTTGGATCCCGCGTGGTGGAGGCTGAGCGGGCATTATGGTGCAGAATCCAAAGCGAGCCTCACAGTCTCAAGCCTCCCAAATGTCAACAAATCATGATCGGTCCCTCCCCGGTCAATATCTCTGAACCCCCATCACTAAAATGTCAGCAGCAAATCTCGCAAAGATATCAAATACCAACCAGACTCCCGGTTATTAAACACTCTTTTTTATGAATCATATGTAATCCCTCAAAGAAGACATGCCTCTAAAACCACACCTGGGAATATTTAAGAAACCCTTGAGTCAGCTTCTGAAGGTTTATCTGGAATTAGATTAAAACATCAATAGCTATTTTTTTTAAGTGAGCACACACTCATGCATCATTTTGTAAATTAAAAGAAAAAGAATTCTCCAATAACTTAGAGATCTTAGGAAAAACTGAGAAGGACACCAGGCTGACTTGAGGGCCCCACAGTCAGTGGCAGGAGTGGCATCTGGGGACACTGCCCAAGGTGCCCTACAGGGCTCCTCCCAGAACCCAGGTCGAGGAGACTCTGGGGGACCTTCAGCTCTTGTCCCGTAGTTAATGTCACTTTGTCCTCGAGAGCGAATGGGCGTTCCTTAAACACCTTCTCCTTCTCCTCTCCTTGTGTCTCCACACCAGACTCTGCCGTATTGTCTATCTGAGATGCTCCCTCCCCAGAGGAGGAGGGTGGAGAAACCTCAGAGAGCAGAAACCTCAGGACCATCCTTCTAAATGACTTTGCTTTTACTCGACAGCATTTGGGGAGCTCGTGGGTTGCACTCCAGCCTTCCAGAAGGACGAGTTCACAAAGAATTGGCAAAAGGATTTTCAAACCATTTCACTGAATGCGTGTGTGCCTGTCTGGATGTAAATCCTGGCCAACCAGTGCTTCAGGGGAAGGGAGTGGATGGGTCTTGGTGTTTTGCTGTGTCTCTCTCTCTGCCCCTATGTCATAGGAGAACCCTGTCCACGTGCAGGGTGGCATAGCTGACTGGTGTGGAAGCACTGGATGGAACAGGTTCTTGCTCTGGGGCTGAAGGTGATGCTCTGTTGGTTCTCACTGGCCTTGGGAAATGGTAGCTCCGTCTCAAAGGGGATGAAACATCTGGTGGCGGGGGGTGCACATTTTAGGCATCAGGCCCTGTCCTCTCTAGAATGTGCAGTAAAGTGGGTAGAATCTCTGCCCTCAGAGGCAGAGACTCTGAGTTTTGCCTTGTCCTGGAAATCAAAAACTGAAATCTGGAGATGGTACCACTGTGGGTCTCAGTGCCAGATTCCTCCCATATGTGGATCCCTCAGGCTGCGTGTCCTCCGAGGCCTTCCAGGGTGGAAGGGAGCCCTGGGCAGCATGGGGAGGGGAGGCCAGTGGGTCCAGGCCTAGCATCACCTTCCTGGGGTTCTTTTCGACTCGAGAAACCAGTTTTCTGCCAGAGGTCTGAGCCAGCCTGCCTGTCGGGTGTTATGTATCAGCCCTCATGAGCCCGTTTTTCTGCCTGCTGCAGACCCTCTTCTTCTGATCGGCATCTTATTCCTGTGGCCTTTGTGTCTGAGAAATGGTTTGAAATCTCCTGCTGACTGGCCGAAGACTTTTTTACCTCCTGGGGGCAGGGCAGACGCCATGTGTCTGTTTTATGGTACGTACCTCTTTTATTGGACCTTGATTGATTTTCCCTTGGCCTCCCCTTTCCCACCCCTGTCTCACCTCTGGGATAACTGGGAGCCCTTCTGGACATGGCAGGTGAAATTCCAAGGGCATCACCATTCTGGATGCAAACCAGAGGGCTGGGCTTGTGGTCTCTCTGCTGCACTCGTTAGAAATGCCCCCATGTCCTGGTGGAAGGGAGTATCAGACTCAGGACCCCCCTGCTTGGCACCCTGGCCATTTCCGTCAGTGCCGTTCCATCCCCTAGGATGGCCTGTAGGGCAGGGAACACCAGTTCTGGAAACGAGCTACAGGTACACCTCTCATTTCCCTCAATGAGAAGAGACCAGGACCCCAGCCAAGTGGGCAGACGTCATGCCTCCATCACATCTTTACATGGCGGGGATGGGTGGGAGAACACAGAGTGGAATTAAAATACAATTTTGAAATATAAATATAAGAGATAAGAAAGAAAATGATGAAGAAAGAAAGTGAAGAGTTGAGACATCTACTAATTTGAAGCCAGGGACCGGTACCAAAGCAGGATGAATTTTCCACGCTCTGCTGGATAGGAACATTTGGTTTGCTTTCAATGATATTGACTTTGATGCTAACGTTAAATTGCTTTCTTCTGTGCCGAATCTCCCAAACATGCGAGCTGCTGGGGGGAAGAGCATCTCACCCCATGACTGCACATTCTGGATGCACAGTCAGTAGAGGCAACCAGGGTTTTTTTTTTTTTTTTTTTTCTTTTTCTCTTCTGATGCTAGGTTTTTCAAAGGATGACATCTTGCTCATCCACAGAGAGCATCTTCCCCCCCTCCCAGATATTCCTTCTAAGTGTGACGTCAGATCCCTTCCAGGAGTAGGGAACACAATTTCTAGGCTTATTGATATTAAAAAAATTTTTTTTCCTTACTTTTGCTCATCTTCTGATACGGGGACTGAGTGGAAAATGCCATTGTCAGAGTCAGGGGAGGTCCTGGGGCGAGGGTGGTGTCTTTTTGGGGTGCACATGGGACCCTCAGAGACCTCTGCTTGCAACACTTAGCTGGGGTCCGGGGACCCAGCTTCTTTGAGAAGCAGGTGTGAATCAATCAGTTCCTAATCCCAGCCCTAGTGAATTGCATCTTTGCTCCAAATCAAATCTCCAGCCCTCACTTCCTGTCCCAAAGCCCAAATGATCCACTTAGCTCTATGTTCAGCTGATGGATGAAGGAATATAATGAGATTAAAAGGGAAAGTGACCCTCCCCACCCAAAGGCCTTTGCTGAGATGTGCAGGTGAGGCAGGTAAGAGGAGGTCTGTCCCCAGCATTCAAGGGCCAGCCCTGGGCATGGCTCATCCACCAGAAATTTGTGCCTTTGTCTGCCTGGATATGATTCCTCGTTAAGGCCATGGGTGAGCTCCCTTTGGAGTTCTGACCAGGCCAGCGATGGGGAGCCTGCCTATTAGCTGCGGAGCTCTTGCCTGCCTGATGAGGCCTCTGCAGGGTGGCCAGGTGGGCACCAGCATCTCTCTCGGGATTTCAAAAATGCATAAACACAGAAGGCATTGACCTGGGAGATGCCAGCCGTACGCATCAAAGACCTCTGCTCTCTTCCTCCGAGAGCTGCAGGCCTGCGGCCCTGGAGGTGGACTTGCCTTCCACTCCAGGTAGCACCAACCTGGGGCGGGGTGGGGACAGTTCCCTAATGGGACATTCACATGGCAGCTCACTGGAGCACTCCTGATGTCTAGAGACTCATTCGGTCTTCTCAGCAGTGCATCTTACAGGGGAAACTGAGGCCCGGCGAGGGGAGGTTGTAAGTGGTAGGGCCACGTGACCCCAGGTCACCTGGCTCCAGGGCCATGCTCCGACCACCGGTCAGAGAGCCTTGACTGCCATCCCCCGTGGATGCCTCTGCCCCGTTCCGTTCCCAGCCCGACTCCAAGTGGGAAGAGGCTTGGGTTGTGGGAGATGAAGGTGGGCTTTCCAGCTGCCTTGGCATCCCTGCTGGGGACACTCAGCCTGACTCTGCAGGGCAGGGACATTGCAGGTGGGAGGCCAGCCCCCGAGCCTCCAAAAGCCTGGGCCGAGGACTGCCTCATTCACATCGGAATATGGAGCCACCTCCCTGGCTTTAAAAGAAAATCAAACTGGGGGGGGGGGGAACGTGCTTTTAGTCACGTCTTTGCTCCAGAAGACCTTCCTGTCCCGTTAGCCTGTTTCTCCAGCAGCATGGGGCACAGAAGAAGTGGGGTTGGCTCTCCCCACGTGCCACCCTCGATGGCCCCAGGGACCATGTTCTCCGGAAGGTGTCTGGACCCCACTTCCCAGCTCCGCCCGAGGAGCTATTTCAGGACCACCCCCATCTACAGGAGGGGGCACCTCTGTGTTGGAAGAATTCAACCCACTCACGTGGATCTCAGGTGGGCGGTTTGGGGAGGTGAGAAGAGGCGACGGGACTTACTGGGAACTTGGCCGCGCTCAGACACCGCGCCTGCAGACTCGGGGCAACGGCTGCCTCCAGCCCTCTCCTCCCGCAGACACGGACCAGGAGGACCCCGCGAGCAGCCTTGTTAGTCCTTGATAAACGCTTCCACATCCCTTCGCTGTGTCTCGGACGGACTGTTTATCACTCACTGGGAGGAAAGCATTTGGATTCAAAGTATCCCTGATGCTTACAATTAGTGCCTGGACATGAAGATGGAGTGGTGAAGAGCCAGGAAGACAGCTCAGATTTACTGGGGTTCTTATTGTCCCTTAAATAAATAGCAATTAATACTAAAACATTCAATTAAGGTTTAAGAGCCAGCGGAGATATTTATCTCTTGCATAACTGTTAAGCCTCTCCAAATGCATTTTTAATGATGCTACGGCACTTTGTTACCGCACCGTCTTGCATGCTCACGCTAACCCACACGTACAGCTGGGACCTGAGCCCCGCCCAGTCCGCTTCCCTGCTGGCGGGTTGACAGCAATGCTGGGGCTTGTGAACACAGGTGACCCAGCCTGGGCAGAAGTTAAGCCTGTTTGCCTAGAGTCCACCTCTACGAGGAGATTCCAGCAAACTTGCCTCAAACCCCCTCCGTGGTGGAGCCTGATTGAATGCTCTGGATGAGACAAAATGAGGTGGCCTTTCCTGCTCCGAGGAGAGGGACCTTGGACACACACCTGTCATTGGCTCTTGGGCTAATTTCCTGTCGTTTTTCACGTAGCGAGTAAACTTCAGAAAACCTCATCAGTGTTCAGATCTTTCCGTTTGCCAAGGCCACTTCATTCCGAACCCAGCCTGACAAGTCATAAAAGCTCTTGCATCTGAAGCAAGTGAGAAATAAATCATGTGTTATCATTATTTTCAAAAACACACCAAAGATATAACTAATAAAAAAAAAAAAAAACAAGAAACGCACCTGAGCCTTCCCACTTTGTTCTAAAAAATACATTAACAGAATATCCAGCTTCTGTAAATCAAAGGAACATTTTCTTCAAAGCAACATCCAGACCCTCCTGGAAACCATTCTCTCCCCAAGCTGAGAACCGGCACCAAGGAAACCAGTGGGGAAGGAGCTTTTTTCCGGAAGTGGAGAAACTAACTAGAGGCTCCACGCTCCAGGAGGCCTTGCTGCCTTCTGCCTGTTCTCTTTGTTCTGCAGAAGCTGATGCTGATCTTTAAGCCCAGGACCCCCTGTGTGGTTCGCAGCCCGGGGGTGCCCAGGAGCCGAGCATCCCCTTTTGGGCAGCAGAGGGCACTGGTTTCTCCCAAGTCAGAATTCATCCCGGATCCGATCGCTCAGACCTCTCAGCAGCCACAGCTTTTCTTTCTGGCCCAGAGTCTTGCATGCACACCCTCGTCGGGTACGCAACCTCGCCGGTGTCCTTCTCCAAGCAGGACGCCCCTCCCCCTCCCGCCCCTCCCAGGGTTATTGCCAGGCTGAGAGGCTCTTGCTCTAAGCCTTTGGAGCAGAAAAACCCGAGCCCTCCCCCACGAGTTGAGTGTAAGCAGCAGGGTTTCAGCTGGAATGTAGGGCAGGCCTGGAAGATGGCCAGGTAGCCTCAGACCCCTCCTTCTTGCAGGGGACAGTCACCTCTGCAGGAGGCCAGCACTGCTGTTGCAGTGGCAACTCAAGGCGCAGAGTTGGAGGCATCGCTCCTTCTCTCTCTCTCTCTCTCTCTCTCTCTCTCTCTCTCTTTCTCTCTCTCTCTCTCTCTCTCCCTTTTTTTTCATCCTGAGATGCCAGATAGAAGCAGATGCTGGAAGGTTTGGAAGAGGCTAGGCCCCCATGTGGCCCAGGAGCCCCTCCATCCATCCTCCCAGGCAGGCAACATGTGAAGGTCATTCCAGGCAGATAAGGGGATAAGGACAAAGCTCCTTTCACAGAGATGCCTCTTCTCTGAGTTTCATTCAGTGTTGATTTTTCTCCCCAGGCCAGGCTCCAAGCTGGCATCTGGGCAAACCTAGGTGGACCTGGCAGGCACCCTGTGACACCTGGGTGATGTGTGACATATACATGCTCAGATACAAACCAGTGCAGGTCATCCTGTGCCTGAGGAGCCATAGAACTGATGCTCTAACAGAAATGAAACAGAGAACACGTTTAGGAAACGAGGGGCTATCCACAAAGGCCTCCCCAGGGAGGTGACCTTCAGCAGAAACTTGGGGGACTTCAGGTAGGAGATTTGCGATTTGAGGCCAGGGTGCCACCTGGAAGTGGGAGAGGGAGAGGGAGGGATGGGAGAAGAGGGGGCGGGACCTTGTCCTGAAGAATCCGAGGAGCCACTGTAGAAGCACTGAAGACTTTTAAGTGGCAGATAATATCTGTTTGGAAAACCCCTAGGGGATGCTAGCCCCAGGGAACAAGCAGAAGCAGCACGTCCCTTGATCTGTCTGGTTAAGGTCACAAGAAAGGACAGGAGAGCAGCCGCGGGCTACAGTTCTCAAGGAAGCCTTCCTTCTTAGGGAAGGAGGCCCTGAGGCTCACAGTCCCACCCTGGACCCGTCTGAGGGTGGAGAGGGGCGCGGTGGTCATCCTGCTGCTGGGACAGCGGGCAGTAGCTCAAGCCGGAGACTGTCCCGGGACTGGGCAAATGGTCACTAGGCCCAGCTTTTAGTGTCCCCATATTTTTTCAATGTATTTTTTAAAAATTCTAAAATTGTAGTAAAATATACAGAACATAAAATTGATCATTTTAACTGTTTTTTACAGGACAGTTCTCTGGCATTTAGTACATTCACAATTGCTTGCACAGCCATCACCACCATCCATCTCCAGAACTCTTTTCATTTTCCCAAACTGATTTCCTGTCTCCCTTAAACACTAACTCCTCCAGCCCCCAGCACCCAGCATTCCACTCTTCATCTCCATGACAACTCTAGGGACCACATATAAGGGGGGGATCACATAGGATTTGTCCCCACATTTTTTTAACTTTCAAAAGATTAGAAAACAGACATACAAGAGGGACATTCCTCTCTGTGTTAACCACCTCCCACCCCCAAATCCTAGAGAGCGGAGGGGGCAGGAGGGGCCGGGGCACAGCTGGAGTAGCGTTGCCGAGAGTGGTCCAGCACGCGTCTGACGGGATGTCCGTTTCATCACACGCGATGACACCCTGCTCACAGCAGGGCAGGCCATCCCACAGGAGATGAGTAGATGGCCCATTTTGGCCTCCTGGAGTTGCCCAAACAGGTGTCATTTAGAGGTAAAGGCAAGGCAAGGTGATGAGCAGGGGCTCTGCCTTCCTCGTCCAGACTGAGAGGGGTCCTGGAGAGGGAATGGGCACTGCCACCCCCTCCCCACATGGAATAGACTTTGGCATGCCGATGCCCTCGGAGAAGATGATGGAGTCAGTGCTGACCAGATGCTCTCCTGCGGGCTGCAGGTGTGTCCCACCACCTGGATTGCCCTTCAGCCCTCTGTCCTGTCGAGGATCACCCGGGGGCTTATTTGATTCAGGGGAAAGCACCCAACCCCCTAGTCTCTTTAGAAGGGTGCCATGACCTTCTTCTTTCTACCATTTGAGGGTCCGCATTTCCTGCAGTGTGGGTGCAGGTGAGGGCTCTGAGTGACAGCAGAGAGAGGCATGGCCCCATCCTCAAAATGGGGCCTCAGCTTTGAGCCAAAGCCCCTCCGGCCCGAGGCGTGGGGCGTCCCGACTCACCTGACCGTGTCCAGGATGGCTGTAGTTCTCTGACTCCCGGGGGCATGCTGACTTCGGGGTCTGTCACTGAGGCAGGATGACTCTGGGGTCCCCATTTGCCGAGATGGCACCCCCCAGGCTGGACAAGAGCCACCGGCTTCTTTGCAGCCCGCTGACCTGGCCTGCAAGCATGGTGGTTCACGTTGTTTCTCTGTCCAGCAAGATCAGCTCTTGGGGAGATCCGGGAGGTGGTTTTTCTGACACAATCCATTAGCCTCTCCTGAGTCCCAGCCTCAGCGGGCGTCCAGCTGAGCAGTGGATTGAAATGGACTCCGTTGCTTCCCATAGCCCCTCTGTGGAGCTGGCGGTCCCTCTGCCTGTGGTGGTGGGAGCTGGAAAGGGAGCAAGCAGGATGCTGGGTGCATTCAGTCACCTGCAGGCCTGGGGTGCCACACCCCCTGTGAGTTCATGCTGGGGGTGGGCCCAGCGCCGTCTTGTGAAGCCCAGACCCCCTCCCACGCAGGCAGGAGGACAACTCCATCAGTTACCGTAGTTAACCCGAGGTTCCCCCGGGGATTCCTAGCGTGTGTACCAGCCCCTGGTGACCAGGTCCAGTGAGACTGCCTTGGCATCCCCAGGACACTTGGGTGTCATTAGCCAGGGAGCTGTGCGCCTGGGTCTCGGTGACGGAGGCTCGGAGGGGTTGCGTGGACACCTGCTGCCCTCAGCTCGCTGCCCTTTAACCTCTCCTTGTTTTCTTTCCATGCAGGATTCCGTTGGTGAACCTGTAAAAAAAAAAAAAAAAAAAAAAAATTACAAAAAAACACAAAACCTAAAACTAAACTATCAAAGGGGAGGGTCCCCACACCTACCACTTCTGTTTGCCGGTGGGGAACTCACAGAGCAGGACGCTATAGGCCAAATATATTTTTATAAAAATGCCGACGCCTATGGGGAACTGCCTTCTCCGAGAGCTTCTTTGGGGAACAGAAAGAAGATGGTCCAAGAGAAAGAGCTGGAGACAGAGAAAGGGCAGGAGGACACACCAGAAGCTGGGATTTGTACTGCGATTTTGAACCTGTGCCAATAATACCATTATGTGCCATGTACTGACCCGAGAGACTTGGTGACAAAGCCGAAGCCAAGCAAACCACAAGGAGAAATCTTACAGAGAACAGGAGTGGGCATCTCTTCCGATAGAGTTGCTATTTCTGGTTAATGTACATATATAAATATATAAAGACACACAGACATACACACACACACACACACACATACACACACACCCCTTTTTTGTACTGTAGCAATTTTTGAAGACCTTCAATGTTCCTTTTTAAAGAAAAAATGTGTTCTCGGTTACAAAATCTGATTTCTTTAACATGCTTAGTATGAACAGAATGAACTGGTGTTTTCTACTTTGCAAACTCACACACAGGCATACACGCGCATACACACACACACGTACGCACATATATATGCATATATCGGAAATGCAGTTCCGCGAGCGAGCGTCTTCCTCCTGGTGACCTGGTGTCCCACTGCCATCCATGCCAGGTGGCTTTGATGCACGCCAACTGGCCCTTGAATGGCATGTCCTGCGTTTGCTAGGCGTTTGGTGAGTGGCGCGATGTGTGATTTATTATCTTGGGCCAGAATGAAGAATGCCATGGTTTTATATACATACATACATATATGTAATCTGTATACATATAAATATGATCTTTTTTCATTGAATTGTTTGAAGAAGCTACCTAATAGCCATGTGCACACGTGTGTGGCCAGCCACCTACAGATGGGCCTGAGCGTCAGATTGGTGGGGGCTGGTGGGTTCTTGGCCATCTTTGTGTTATACAAGCTTAGACCGAATTAAAGAAATTTTCCAGTTGCAAAAATTAAAGGAATATATCCTTGTAATGTGTGTGCCTATGTCAGAGCAGAACTCAGAAATATGTGAGCTCCCCGTTCGTTTGGCAAAGGAGCACTGGATCCCCGGGTCAGTGTGCTCTGCGTTTCTTTCCCACGTGTTGGCACTCAGAGGTTGCCTGCTCTTTCTTGAGCCCAAGAGTGACTTTAAATTTTGGTGCAGATGGTGGCAAAGATGCTGTCTCTGGTCGGCTCCCTTGGTCAACCTGTGTGTTCTGCCATCAAGAATTCTACTGTGGAGCCTCCCAGTGGAAATAGGGGCCCAGACAGGAGTCTCCTTACAGAGGATCCCAACCACACACTTCACTGAAAATACTCCCTGCCAGCCCTCACCTTACAAAGGCACCCTGATGCCCCATCGTGCGGTTAGTGGGGGGCACTGTAAGGGGTGGGGGTTCCATCTGGGCGTCGTGCTTCCCAGTTAGACAGAGGGTGTGTCCTCCTTCTGGGGACCCCAGATTCGGTGCACATGGCCTGTCTCCTATGAGTGATTTCACCAGTAGGGCTTGCAATGCCACAGACCAGGTTGGCAGGCAGGGAACTAACTCCCCCCACCCCCCTCCCACTTACTGGTCAGGCCGGTGACCTGATTCTTCCACCAGGCTCCCTCTGCAACACCTTGAAATGTACTTGAAAAGTTGGCTTTGGTACCTTTTGAAATATGGGAGAGTAAAATGAAGCCAGTGGAGGGAAAACCTCATTTTTGTCACACCCATTAAGACCGGTATTGGTGATAACTGCTCCAAAAGTAGGAAAGTTGGATTTTTGGTTTTCATTTTGTCACTTCCCATCTCCCCCCACAAAGCTTGAACAAGATGCTGCAAACATCCACCCCTGGCATCCATCACCTCCAGGCTCTAGACTCACTGCACGGCGCTCCACTGCGCTCCACTCTCTACCCGGCATCCAGCTCACATATCTCATTATCCTCCGGTCACTCTCCCGCTGGAGGGCGGCTCTGGGGCCTTCCTGACTCAGGCGAGCACAGCTTGGAGTGAGCGCCAGCTGAGGGCTGTCAGCATCCTTCAGGGCCGAGGGACCCACCGCTCTGTGTCGGATGCTCTGAGATGAAGGTGGTGGCTGAGGGGCCTGTTCTACCAGGGACAGCAAAGCCTGGGATTCCTGCAGGGATGCAGCTCAGCGACTACTGCGTCACCTCTGACTGCAGCTAGGCCCTTTCCCCGGACCTCAGGCTGCCCTCGGGATGCCTGAGCACCGGGTGGTACCGAGCTTTCCAAGGAACGTGAAAATAATGACCCCCTCCCGCCCCCAACACACACACACACACACACACGCCCCTTGCCTCGCACTCAGGGCAGGGCTGGGGGACACATACGGCCACCAGACAAGCCACACTTGCAGTTCCCCACCAGGAAATCTAACATCTGTCAAGACAAATCCACTTTGGGGAAGGCTACCATTTCATGATGATTGAGGAAGTGTGTGTAGAGATGTTTTATTTTATTTTTTTAATGGTTACCCGGAAACATGATCTCTATACAAGGAGATAACAAATGAAAGTGAGCAGACTTACAAGACTCAGCTTCACCCACAGTCAAGTCTATGAAACGATACAACGTGTTTTTTTCCTGAATCAGGCCCCATGTACACGTGTCCAAGCATTGCATGTATCTGTGTCTGATGAGTTTGACCCGGCCACCCTTCCTCAGCCCTGGGGTGATGTTCTGGGTCGGTCAGTGTTCCTTCTTCTTGGCTCCTTGGATTTCAGAATCCATCAGCGATCCCTCTGTGATCAACCTCAGAGCTGTAACTTCTTAGGCCCCAGGGCCCCAGTTCTTACATTTGCTTTAGCTTTTTTTTTTTTTTTTCTTCAAGAAAGGTACTCAAAGGAAGGTACTCACCATATTGTTTGGTGAGGTCCCCAAAGATTTGTCCACCTCCATCTTATCCCCTCAGGGAGTCTGAAACCCCACAATCATCAGCCCCTGGGCAGCACATCACCTCTGTCCCTTGCCTACCTATCGACTCTTAAAACTTTTAAAACAACAGGGCTTGGCTCTCAGGAACTCTCTGCTGTGTGGTCAAGTCTACTTCTAGGCTTAATCACTTCTGTGTGTACTTGACGCCATTTTTATCTGTTGAAACAACGAGTGTAATTCCTTTCGTTTACAAGTTCTGAGTGCCAAGGGGAAGATGCTCCAGGCAAGATCAGGAAAGCCTCCTGACCTTTTCCTACCAGACTCAGAGTCCAGCAGTGTCCAAGGAGAGGCCACTTAGGAAGCCGTGTTTTCTCCGAAGTGTTTCCAGTCCTTCCCAGTCCTGAGTGTGGGACTTCTTGTGTTGCCTTCAACTCCCAGACATTCACCTCAGTCCTCCACGGAACATTTTAAATTTAGAAACCTACACTCACTCATCAGCAGATCCCGCCACCTCTCTGAATTTGACCACCAGGAATTCAGTAATTACTACAGGGACCTTGCCCTCTTCAAACATTCTTCCGACAAGTTTGTTACTCTTTCTCGGCCACATTTCAACATCAATCAGAACTTTCCTTACAGGTTTTGGTCTTCAGGAATTCTGTGTGTGGATGTCCACTCCCATGTGTTAGCTCATGAAATGGACACAATAGAAAATAGGCCCTTTTGCCCTGTATGGTCTCTATTTGACTCTATTGCCCATAGAGATAGTCCATCTCTTTTGCTTCTTCTCCCAGATGGTTCAGCATCATCAGTAGCTCAAGATGCTTATCTTGGAAGATAGTAAGAGGAACCAGGGCTGAGGTTCAAGGCTGGGACCAGCAGCTCTTTTATGGTCAGGCTGGATCTTCTCATACCTTTCATTTCAAAACGGCATCCATACACACTTTTTCTTTGTCCACATCTTGACACTCTTTCATCAGGGAGATCTCAGCCTAAGTGAGTCTCGACATTCCCCTGGGCTCTCTTTCCCTGGCTCTTCCAAGGAGCTGTGGTACAAGATAGGATGGGAAACGATACTGGGTTCTGTTGAGATTCAGTTGTCACTCTTGCTGCAGCATGGGGGTTCTTTAAGAAGGCACTACTCGTATATGCACTTAGGAGAGAAGCATCTCTTTGTGGCTCCTGCAATTAGCTGAAAATCCATCCATCTGCTTATTCAACCAAGACTTGTTGAACTTCTGCCATGTTGGTGGTCAGTGAGGAGCAAGATGGACGTGGCCCTGCCCCTGTGGGTTTTACTTTCTATGCCAGGTAGAGGAAGGCAATTGGCACAGAGCAAACAAAATAATTTTGAGAGAATGATGAGCGATAGGAAGGCAGCAGAGCAGAATAATAGGAAAGAAAGAAAGAGAAATGGGGGTTATCTGGGTTTCTTCATCTGGTCTCATTTCCAACTGGGAAATCATCACTTGCTTCCTGAAGGTCGGTCTGGGATTGAGGGAGCAAGAACGCCTTACTCTTATTTCCTGGATAAAAATGCAGTGCCAAGGAATAAGATGTCCTAGTCATGACAAGCTCTTCCACTCCTCAGTCATTCTAGCAAGGCGTGACGTGGCAGGGGAAACAGAGAGATGGGACCAGGATGGGGTATATCACCCAGGTGATGAACTTGGTCTCTTCCTGGATGGCTGTCCCCCTCTCTCCCAGGTCCCCTCCCCATCCCTAGGTTGTCAAGTCACCATTAGGTCAGCCAGGTCTCAAGGAGGACAAAGGAATTCAAGGACAAAGAGGAGGCCCACTGGGCCCCAGGGGCCCCAGGGAGAGCCACCCCTCCTCATTAGAGAAGGCAGCTGCCTTTTCCAAATTTCAACCTCAATACAGAACATATTCAGTAACATACTTCTTAAACAACATCTGCTTTTATTCCAAAACATGCTATGATTCATGTAATTTTGGAGTGGTTACTTTGGTGCAGTTTGTCAATTTCCTATGCCCAACTGTTTTTTGATAGTTTGTTTGTTTTCCAATGTAAATAGCACAGCCCACATAAATGAGCCAAACTCTCACCATCTGAGAATCTTTGATTATTCTTCCCAACTTGTGCTTTTTCGCCTACTCTGAGCCAAGATCTCTGTGTTAGTTACACTCAGCGTTATTACTGGGGCTTCCATCCAGGTCGTAAATGATTGATTGCCATTTTGAAATATTCTCCTAGCCCTTGATTCCAAAAATTGTAAGGCATGGTTGGGCAGTTTTGTATTTCTGGGTTTCGAGTTTGCATTTGAATGTAAAGAGTGGGCTAAACAGAGGTGTAGGGAGAGAAGCAATCTTTTTAGATCACCCCACCCACGAAACAAACAGAAAGATTGAGCTTCCTTGGACCACAAATGATTCTAGAAAGATGCCAGCCAGCAAGCCTATTATAGCTAAACTCCAGAGTTCAAATCGGTCATCACGTGAGCATGCAAGTAAGAAATTTAACTATGGACCCAGTCTCTCTTGATGCCAAAGGGGCAGCTGTAACATTTGCACTTTGTCAGGGGAGCAGCCCCGCCAGAGCAGCCAGCCTCCAGGGTAGGGGGTGGGCTCACATGTACCCCCTTCCACTCTGCTTCACTGTAGTTGAGTAGGTTCACCAGCTAGTCTGCACCGATGAGAAAGCTGTGCACACAACGGGGCCAGGAATATAAAAGGGCAAGGAGAAGGCAGGTGAGATGCTTGTGTGGGCTCTTGAAGGCAGTAGTGCATGGACAGAGGGGGGTTGGGGGCGAGGGCCTTCTCTCCATGCATTCCACCACGACAGCGACAAGTCCACACGTCACACTTGTAAACGCATGGCCCACACCCAACTGTAAAGGCAACCGAAGAGAATGGTCATCTGGGTTATAACATGTGTCTGTGTTGGAGCTGGAATGCTAACATCAATCCTTCCAGGAGCCCCATTGCGTTTCCCACTTGATGGATTCCCTGTTAAATGCTCCAAGAGTTACTGGGCATAGAATCAAGAGAGTAGTTTTGAATGTATCCATAAATCTAAGTCTTATATGGAACAGCCTCAGCTTAAGAGGGGGGTATAAACTGGGCCGGCCCTGCCATCAGGGACACAAAGGTTTATAAGCACTTAGGGTGGGGGGAGTGTAAATAGCTAGTGAGTAGTGGGGGAAGCGTCAGTGAACCTATAAATGGCCCTGTTATCTCTTCCATGTTGGTAGGAATCAGAACATACATGTACCATGGAGCGCATAAATTAAATGGGTTAATAGAATAAGCCGAGAGGGTTGCTAAGACATCCCCTGGGGGTGAATTAACTCTTGCTCCTATCTTGAATCACAAAGTAAAATATCTGCTGAGTCATGGAATGGATGCAGAGAAGGTCAGATTGTAGGAAACCCTTCTTTATAAAGTTAATTAATTTTGTCCTAGGTGGTCTCTGTCTTAAAAATAGAATCCCCTGGAGACCTGGATTCTTATCAACACCCAAATATTTGCAACACCAAATAACTCCCCAGAAACTTCATTTGTATGTGGACCCAAACTAGACTGTCCACACTGGTGAGGTTTTGTCGGACTTCTGAAATTCTGCAATAAATTCTTTAGTGTTGATGTTTATAGTTTTTGGATTGGTGAACTAGCAGTTCATGCCAGTCTTACTGAATGTGGCAAGTTATTGCTTCCAGAGAAGTGGGGAGAACTTTTTTCATGGGAGAAACGAATCCTAAGTTCTAGTTTTGGGCATCATCATGTACCAGGAAGACTTGTTGCCACTAAAAGTCTGGGATGGGGAACACTCTGAGGACCCCCAATACAATTGTTTCAAGTCACCATACAGGAAACTACAAGAACAACCACCATTGTCCCAAGCCAAAAGGGACACTTTCAAAGCCATTGTGACAGCCCAAACCCAATCTCCCGCCTTTGGGGGATTAATTGGAATAGGAGGGAGGGGTTTTTCTTAAGTTTTAGGTTTCTGGAATCCACGTAGCAGTAGAGCAGTGAACCGATAGCATTGTTCTTGACAAGGTTTCGTGTGGCAGTGGCTACCACCAGAAAGAACTCTCTCCCTCTGCTTCCAAAGGCTATTTTAGGCTGGACTCCACTCTGTATTTTCTCTCCCTTAGGCTTATGGATTTCTAACATCAGGTGTTGTTGTGACTGCCTACAACTTAAGGTCTACAAGGCAATGTGCGTATTTTTTTTTCATGATGAACTTACAGCAAGTAGACACGAACTGACGTGAAAGTTCTGGAAAGGAGAGATTTCTAAGGCACTGTTAAGTATTGTGCCATTCCCACATACAAGCACAACTGCCAGTCAAGGGCCTTAAAGACAGGGATGGGTGGCTGGTTTTGAAAAGTCAGTAGGCTTGTGTGGCTGTGGCCACACACGCCTTGAGTCAAACTGTCATGACCTACAGAAAACACATTTTGTTTCATTACTTTTGTTCTTTTGCTTTCCATGTGCATTTGGGTTGCTTCCTCTGAAGCCAGAAGGGTGAAAGGACTTGAATGAAATCGGTTCTCAGTCGACTGACCATAAATTTGATCCTTTGATGAATTCCCAGCACAAGATGACATGGAATGGCTTGGGGTTCAGCAAAGGTTTCAGAGATGCATACGTGTTCTGCTTGGTGGGAAGATGAGCACTGTCCATGTCATTTGCTGCTCCCTGAGATGTTCTCCAGTAGTGGGGAGAGGAGATGTGGGAACTTGCAAAGTTTGGGAATGAAACGTTGAGATTTTGGGAAAATATTGTAATCAGTTTTGGGTTCTGGATAATTGGTTTCTTAAAAACTAGAGAGTGTTGTGGGGTTTTTTTTTTCTACTTTTTTTGGGCAAACCCATTGGAATCCTTTCTTCTTCTTGCCTCCCTTGGAGAAAAAAAGATGGTGGGCAATGGAGCCCAGAACACAGTTAACCTTTAGCTAAAATTATTTAAAGGAAAAACAGAAAAACAGCCAAGCCTCACCTGACCTTGAATGACTTTGTTAAGTTTACTTAACTCGTGATTGATACATGGATTGACAAGAGATTAACTGATGTTCTGTCTCTCTACACTGCGCTGTTGAACATGAGTTAAACCCTTGAACATGACTTAGACCCAGAACTCGTGAAACTGGACATTGGAGGAAATGTGAGACTACACATTGATTATCTTTCCAAAGTCTTTTATATTTTTTTCAAAAGGAATAATTGTGTACTGAAAACATTTAGAAAATATCAATAACCAAACAGAAGGGAAACATCGGAAACCCTTCAATTACTGTCTAATTCAGTGGAACCTGTTCATGAAAGTCTGAGAGAGAGAGAGCAAGTCGCAGAGATCTGCCCTTGGTAAGCACGGTTGACCTATCTGGCTCCAATGTATGTTTTTTAAAAGTTAGTCCAATTAGCATTTCAGCACATCTTTGCCGGTTTAGCTTGTCATGGACTCAAATCTTTGCTGATCATGAGAATGCCTCTATGACTAAGTGGAAAATGCAGTCAACCATTTGGATGTTTTGCTTTCACATCCATCATCAAGCATGGGCCCCTGGGTACATCTGGGTGTTTGGGGGGTATACACAGAATACTCAGAGACACATCCAAACTCTTGGCTGGATTTTTCACGTGGGGCATCTATCTGAGGGTCAAAGACCTGAGAACCAGAAGGCTCCATGTTCTTTGCGATACCCCTCGTGTAATTGAACCACACTTGAATTCACCAGGTCTAAGTACATACATTTAAACATGGACCCATTTCTCCCTCTTCTTCCCCAGCTCACCCGTGGAACTAGGAAACTCACAAACCATGAACCTGAACCACAGGACAAGAAGGTCAATGGTGATGGCCACCCTGGCTCGTTTTCACAGCTGTTAAGTTGAATGTTTTAGAACTTTATTTTTCTCCCCTCCTCCCACCCATGTATAGAAACACTGGGCTTATTTTGATTTTCCTAAATTATTTTCTGATACAATAAACTGTTTACTGTTTATTTATACTTTTACATGGATCACTTGTTATTTTTCCACAGAAAAATAGAAGCCTCTCTCTCTAAGTGTTATACATATATATCTATGCCTCAGCTGTCCTTATAGACATATTTATATATCATCTTCCTGAAACAAACTGTTGTAGTTTATTGTTGTGTTTTTCTTTAAATGCATCTCATAATTATGTTAATAAACAGAAATTACATGATATATTGGGGTGGGGGTGGGGGGCTGGGTGTGATTTCCATACAGGTGAACTTTTATTCCAGATTTTTTTAAGTTGTTTCTGTATTTCAAAACTATGTAATTTGGAAAATATTGTCAATGCAGCACCTATATCAACTTTGTTTTGTATATTTAGTACTCTGATGTTGCTATTAAAAAAAACATAATATGAAAAAAAAAGAGACAAAAGAATCACCATTAGTTCAGGTTGTGACCTCAAAATGACTTTTTCTAAATGCTATTTGTTTATTTATTTATTTTTTAACAGTATTATCTGAAACTTACTCTAAGAATATGGATATTCATGTCTATGTCATGGATCACATATTCTAAGATTTCCTCCCTGGATATTCACTATTTCCAAACCAATTATTTCCCAGTTCAACCACAAAGAAAACGTTTCCAGATCTCTGGGTGTGGGTCCTGGGCTGCTTGTAGCCAAGACTGTGCCAACGGGGACAGTCCCACAACACTGCACCCGAGACCACAATTGCCCCCAAGAGCAGGCTGAGGGTTCCCCATTGTGCTTTTGTGGATGGTCTGAGTCCAGCTCACACCTGCAGAGATTTCCTGCAGAGGAAACCACCCCCGAGAGGAAAAGAGGTACAAAGCTTATATTTGTGCGCCTATCTGTGCCAAGGAAGGGCCCCCATCCTTGAGCCAGGGGACACACAGAACACGCAGAGTTTACAGAGGCAGAAGACGGGCTCAGATCAGGCTACTGATGTGTGAGTACGGACCCTGCCACCAGCCCAGCGGTTCTTCATCAGGGGCAGTCTTACCCCTCCAGGGAACATCTGGCAATGTCTGGAGACATGTTTGGTGTCACGCTGTGGAGGGGTTGCTCCTGGACTCTGGTGGGTAGAAGCTAGGATGTTGCTAAGCATCTTACAACACACTGGATGGCCCCCAAAGCAACAGTCAGACCCAGATGTCCACAGCGCCCAGGTTGAAAAGCCTGTCCTCACCTTCAGGGGATGCAGGCTGAACTCTGCTCTGGTGGTGGGCATGGGTCTTACTCCACTGATGTGGACTAAAAGAGGCTGCCCTTGCCTAAGCGGCAGAGGTTTCCCTGCTCCCGGGGCTGCAGGCTCTCTGGTTGAGTCTGAGAAAGCAGGGACCTTAATTAAGGCCATCTTCTTTTTCAGGAAATCACGCTATCAGCCCAGAGTGTTCCTCTTCGGACAGCGCCTGTCCACACACCTGCTGTGGTCTCAGTGTTGGGGATCCCTTGAACACACTGCCAAAGTCCTACACAGCATCAGCTGTCCCAAGATACCAGGAGCTCGCCTGGCTTGTGCAGGGCCCCTAGCCCAGGGGGTGGGGCCGAGATGAACCCAGTGCCTCACCCCATCTTCTCACCTCCAGCCATGACCTCACAGACCTCCAGAAACATCTCTGCAACACAGTTCACCTGCTGCTAAGTTTCCTGGTCCCTCTTTAGGTACATCCATTGCCAAGGCCAATATCCAGCCTCAGAAAGACAGGAGAGAAGGGGGCAGGGAGCTGGGGTCCCAGGGATGAGGCAACACAAAAGAGCTGACCTGCACCTCAGGACCCCAACTGAAGGTCTGCAGAGTTGGCGAAATGAGGTCTCGGCCATCTTTTCTGAGAAGGAAAACACATTCAAGGATGCAGATGTGCCAACGATTGGAAGCAGGGGTTAGAGGATTCCTTTCAAATCCGAATGAGCATCCTTCCTCCCGAATTAGCTCCAGAGTGTAGGTGGCACCCCTCCCCCGCCCACACCCCACGCCCACTGCAGGACCCACAGGTGATTTACGTGTTGCCTCATCCAGCACAGCGGGGACAGATGCACTTCCATTCGGTCTCCTCTCGGAGTGGTGCCTTTGCCTTTGCTCCTCTCTCACCCTGGGAGCCTCCGTTGGCTTCTGAGGCTGTGAGCCTGCAGATGGCTGTGGTGACCAAGGACTCCCCAGGGAGAACCTCTCCTCAGCCTGTGAGGGGCTTAATGTCCTGAGACACATTGATGAATGGGATACATAACTGTCTTTAACAAGCAGAAAAAACAATAACACTTTGGTCATTTAACTGATGTAAACAAATCAACAGCCTGGATGCCATCAAAATAAACTCAATTTTCTCACCAGTGAGAGGGGGAAATTGGGATTTTAGAATCCATTTGCTAGTGTGTTTAGCCCTTGCCTTTGAACTGAAGCCAAGGACATAAATATGGGGTCTCAGTATAGCTGAATACATTTGGCAGAGCTGACCATGATGGGTGTCCAAATGTGTAAGCCCAGCAGAAACGTTTTGGTGCTGGAGGGAGGCTGGAGATGTTTCCCCCTCTCAGAGCATTGGAGGGACATGGCCTGTGACCCAGGGTTTCTTCAGCAACTGTCACCACTAACTGTAGGGAGGGCAGGGAAAGATGTTTATGGGGAACAAAGGGCCCACATCACTTCCCTCAAGAGGAAGTCAATTCAGCAAAGATGAACACTTGTCCACCACAAAAGCAACTCAATGAACCACCCAGGCTGGAAAAGACCACAGGATTCTAGATCCTACGAGTCTCCTGGTCTACGGGGACGCTGCCTGGAGACATTGTTGGTTGTCACAATTAGGGAAGAGGTGCTACTGGCATCTGGCACGTGGAGGCCAGAGATGCTGCCACACCTTTGTCAGGTAGAGGATGGCAAAGAATGATCCGACCCCAATGTTAACAATGCCGACATGGAGAAACCCTGCTTTAGGGGAGTTAAAGTTGACCTTCTTTCTGCAGAGGTAACTTTTAATAGACTGGGTGTTGCTCCTCCAACACATCTGGTCTGCCACTGGTTGGCTTCCATGACTGACCGTACAGTCTTCCTTAAAACACCAACTCTGTCAGGAGACGATGGTTGCATCACCGGCGGCAGCCCAGGCAGCAAAGTGCAGGCTCCTCTTTCCCTGGTTTTTTTTCTTTTTCGGCTTTTGCTTTCTTTCTTTCTTTTTTTTTTTTTTAATTTTTAATTTTATTTATTTTATTTTTTTATACAGCAGGTTCTTATTCTTTATCCATTTTATACATATTAGTGAATATATGTCAATCCCAATTTCCCAATTCACGACATCACCACCACCACCCTGCCACTTTCCCCTTTTGATGTCCATACATTTGTTCTTTACATCTGTGTCTCAATTTCTGCCCTGCAAACCAGTTCATCTGTACCATTTTTCTACATTCCACATATATGTGTTAATATATGATATTTATTTTTCTCTTTCTGACCTACTTCACTCTGTATGACAGTCTCTAGATTCATCCACGTCTCTACAAATGACCCAATTTCGTTCCTTTTTATGGCTGAGTAAGATTCCATTGTATATATGTACCACAACTTCTTTATCCATTCATCTGTCGATGGGCATTTAGGTTGCTTCCATGACCTGGCTATTGTAAATAGTGCTGCAATGAACATTAGGGTGCATGTGTCTTTTTGAATTATGGTTTTCTCTGGATATATGGCCAGTAGTGGGATTGCTGGGTCATATGATAATTCTATTTTTAGTTTTTTAAGGAACCTCAATACTGTTCTCCATAGTGGCTGTATCAATTTACATTCCCTCCAACAGTGCAAGAGGTTTCCCTTTTCTCTACACCATCTCCACCATTTGTTGTTTGTAGATTTTCTGATGATGCCCATTTTAACTGGTGCGATACCTCATTTAAGTTTTGATTTGCATTTCTCTATTAATTAGTGATGTTGAGCAGATTTTCATGTGCTTATTGGCCATCTGTATGTCTTCTTTGGAGAAAGGTCTATTTCAGTCTTCTGCCCATTTTTGGATTGGGTTGTTTGTTTTCTTTAATATTCAGCTGAATGAGCTGTTTATATATTTTGGAGATTAATCCTTTCTCTGTTGATTCATTTGCAAATATTTTCTCCCATTCTGAGGGTTGTCTTTTCATCTACTTTGTAGTTTCCTTTGCTTTGCAAAAGGTTTCAAGATTCATCAGGTCCTATTCATTTATTTTTGTATTTATTTCCTTTACTCTAGGAGGTGGATCAGAAAAGATCTTGCTGTGATTTATGTCAAAGAGTGTTCTTCCTAAGTTTTCCTCCAAGAGTTTTATAGTTTCCAGTCTTACATTTAGGTCACTAATCCATTTTGAGTTTATTTTTGTGTATGGTGTTAGGGAGTGTTCTAATTTCATTCTGTTACATGTAGCTGTCCAGTTTTCCCAGCATCACTTATTGAAGAGACTGTCTTTTCTCCATTGTATATCCTTGCCTCCTCTGTCATAGATTAGTTGACCATAGGTGCATGGGTTTATCTCTGGGCTTTCTATCCTGTTCCATTGATCTATATTTCTGTTTTTGTTCCAATACCATATTGTCTTGATTACTGTAGCTTTGTAGTATAGTCTGAATTCAAGGAGTCTGATTCCTCCAGCTCCGATTTTTTCCCTCAAGGCTGCTTTATCTATTCAGGGTCTTTTGTGTCTCCATACAAATTTTAAGATTTTTTTGTTCTAGTTCTGTAAAAAATGTCATTCGTAATTTTATAGGGATTGCATTGAATCTGAAGTTTGCTTTAGTGGTATAGTTATTTTCACAATATTGGTTCTTCCAATCTGAGAACATGGTATATCTCTCCATCTGTTTGTATCGTCTTTAATTTCTTTCATCAGTGTCTTATAGTTTTCTGCATACTGGTCTTTTGTCTCCCTAGGTAGGTTTATTCCTAGGTACTTTATTCTTTATGTTGCAATTGTAAATGGGAGTGTTTCTTTAATTTCTCTTTCAGATTTTTCATCCTTAGTGTATAGGAATGCAAGAGATTTCTGTGCATTAATTTTGTATCCTGCAACTTTACCAAATTCACTGGTTAGCTCTAGTAGTTTTCTGGTGGCATCTTTAGGATTCTCTATGTATAGTATCATGTCATCTGCAAACTGTGACAGTTTTACTTCTTCTTTTCCAATTTGTATTACTTTTATTTCTTTTTCTTCTTTGATTGCCATGGGTAGGCCTTCCAAAACTATGTTGAATAATAGTGGTGAGATTGGACATCCTTGTCTTGTTCCTGATCTTAGAGGAAATGCTTTCAGTTTTTCACCATTGAGAATGATGTTTGCTGTGGGGTTGTCATATATGGCCCTTATTATGTTGAGGTAAGTTCCCTCTATGCCCACTTTCTGGAGAGTTTTTCTCATAAAATGGGTGTTGAATTTTGTCAAAAGCTTTTTCTGCATCTATTGAGATGATCATATGGTTTTTATTTTTCAATTTGTTAATATGGTGTATCACATTGATTGATTTTCATATATTGAAGAATCCTTGCATCACTGGGATAAATCCCACTTGATCATGGTGTATGTTCCTTTTAAAGTGTTGTTGGATTGTTTGCTAGTATTTTGTTGAGGATCTTTGCATCTATACTCATCAGTGATATTGGTTTGTAATTTTCTCTTTTTGTAGTATCTTTATTTGGTTTGGGTATCAGGGTGATGGTGGCCTCCTAGAATGAGTTTAGGAGTGTTCCTTCCTCTGCAATTTTTTGGAAGAGTTGAGAAAGATAGGTGTTAGATCTTCTCTAAATGTTTGATATAATTCACCTGTGAAGCCATCTGGTCCTGGACTTTTGTTTGTTGGAAGATTTTTAATCACAGTTTCAATTTCATTACTTGTGATTGGTCTGTTCATATTTTCTATTGCTTCCTGGTTCAGAGTTGGAAGGTTATAGCTTTCTAAGAATTTGTCCATTTCTTCCAGGTTGTCCATTTTATTGGCATAGAGTTGCCTGTAGTAGTCTCTTAGGGTGCTTTGCAATTCTGTGGTGTCTGTTGTAACTTCTCCTTTTTCATTTCTAATTTTATTGATTTGAGTCCTCTCTCTCTTTTTCTTGATGATTCTGGCTAATGGTTTATCAATTATGTTTATCTTCTCAAAGAACCAGCTTTTAGTTTTATTGATCTTTGCTGTTGTTTTCCTTGTTTCTATTTCATTTATTTCTGCTCTGATCTTTATGATTTCCTTCCTTCTACTAACTTTGGGTTTTGTTTGTCCTTCTTTCTCTAGTTCCTTTAGGTGTAAGGTTAGATGGTTTGAGATATTTCTTGTTTCTTGAGGTAGGCTTTTATTGCTATAAACTTCCCTCTTAGAACTGCTTTTGCTGCATCCCATAGGTTTTGGATCATCGTGTTTTCATTGTCATTTGTCTCTAAGTATTTTCTGATTTCCTCTTTGATTTCTTCAGTGATCTCTTAGTTATTTAGTAATGTATTGTTTAGCCTCCATGTATTTTGTGTTTTTTACATTTTTTTCCCTGTAATTGATTTCTAATCTCATAGCATTGTGGTCAGAAAAATTACTTGATATGATTTCAATTTTCTTAAATTTACTGAGGCTTGATTTGTGACCCAAGATTTGATCTATCCTGGAGAATGTTCTGTGTGCACTTGGGAAGAAAGTCTAATCTGCTGTTTTGGGATGGACTATCATATAAATTTCAATTAAATCTATCTGGTCTATTGTGTCATTTAAAGCTTGTGTTTCCTTATTAATCTTCTGTTTGGATGATCTGTCCATTGTTGTAAGTGAGGTGTTAAAATCCCCCACTATTATTGTGTTACTGTCAATTGCCTTTTTCATAGCTGTTAGCAGTTGCCTTATGTATTGAGGTGCTCCTATGTTGGATGCATATATATTTATAATTGTTATATCTTCTTCTTGGATTGATCCCTTGATCATTATGTAGTATCCTTCCTTGTCTCTTGTAACATTCTTTACTTTAAAGTCTATTTTATCTGATATGAGTATTGCTACTCCAGCTTTCTTTGATTTCCATTTGCATGGGGTATCTTTTTCCATCCCCTCACTTTCAATCTGCATGTGTCCCTAGGTCTGAAGTGGGTCTCCTGTAGACAGCATATATATGGGTCTTGCTTTTGTATCCATTCAGCAAGCCTGTGTCTTTTGTTTGGAGTATTTAATCTGTTCACGTTTAAGGTAATTATCAATATGTATGCTCCTATTACCATTTTCTTAATTGTTTTGGGTTTGTTTTTGTAGGTCTTTTTCTTCTCTTGTGTCTCCCACTTAGAGAAGTTCCTTTAGCATTTGTTTTAGAGCTGGTTTGGTGGTGCTGAATTCTCTTAGCTTTTGCTTGTCTGTAAAGCTTTTGATTTCTCCATCGAATCTGAATGAGATCCTTGCTGGGTAGAATAATCTTGGTTGTAAGTTCTTCCCTTTTATCACTTTAAATATATCATGCTACTCTCTTCTGGCTTGTAGAGTTTATGCTGAGAAATCAGCTGTTAACCTTATGGGAGTTCCCTTGTATTTTATTTGTCATTTTTCCCTTGTTGCTTTCAATAATTTTTCTTTGTCTTTAATTTTTGCCTATTTGATTACTATGTGTCTTGGCTTATTTCTCTTTATGTTTATCCTGTATGAGACTCTCTGCACTTCCTGGACTTGGGTGGCTATTTTCTTTCCCATGTTAGGGAAGTTTTTTACTCTAATCTCTTCAAATATTTTCTCAGGTCCTTTCTCTCTCTCTTCTCCTTCTGGGACCCCTATAATGCAAATGTTGTTACGTTTAATGTTGGCCCAGTTGTCTCTTAGGCTTTTTCATTTCTTTTCATTCTTGTTTCTTTATTCTGTTCTGTGGCAGTGAATTCCACCATTCTGTCTTCCAGGTCACTTATCTATTCTTCTGCCTCAGTTATTCTGCTACTGATTCCTTCTAGTGTATTTTTCATTTCATTTATTGTATTGTTCATCTCTGTTTGCTTGTTCTTTAATTCTTCTAAATCTTTGTTAAACATTTCTTGCATCTTCTCAATTTTTGCCTGTATTCTTTTTCTGAGGTCCTGGATTATCTTCACTATCATTATTCTGAATTATTTTTCTAGAAATTTGCCTACTTCTATTTCACTTAGTTTTTTTTTCTGGGGTTTTATCTTGTTCCTTCATCTGGTACATAGCTCTGTGCCTTTCATCTTGTCTACCTTTCTGTGAATTTGTTTTTTGTTCCACAGGCTGCAGGATTGTCATTCTTCTTGCTTCTGCTGTCTGCCCTCTGGTGGATGAGCATATATAAGAGGCTTGTGCAAGTTTCCTGATGGGAGGGACTGGTGGTGGGTAGAGCTGGTTGTTGCTCTGGTGGGCAGAGCTCAGTAAAACTTTAATGTGCTTTTGTGCTGATGGGTGGGGCTGTGTTCCCTCCCTGTTGGTTGTTTGGCCTGAGGCGACCCAATACTGGAGCCTACCTGGTCTCTTTGTTGGGGTTAATGGTGGACTCTGGGAGGGCTCACACCAAGGAGTACTTCCTAGAACTTCTGCTGCCAGTGTCCTTGTCCTCATGGTGAGACACAGCCACCCCTGCCTCTGCAGGAGACCCTCCAACACTAGCAGGTAGGTCTAGTTCAGTCTCCTATGTGATCACTTCCCCTTCCCTTAGGTACTGATGTGCACACTATTTCATGTGTGCCCTCCAAAATTGGAGAGTCTGTTTCCCCTAGTCCTGTCAAATTCCTGCAATCAAATCCCCCTAGCCTTCAAAGTCTGATTCTCTAGGAATTCCTCCTTCCATTGCCTGACCCCCAGGTTGGAAAGCCTGATGTTGGACTCAGACCCTTCACTCCAGTGGGTGGACTTCTGTGGTATAAATGTTCTCCAATTTGTGAGTCACCCACCCAGCAGTTATGGGATTTGATTTTATTGTGATTGCACCCCTCCTACCATCTCATTGTGGCTTCTCCTTTGTCTTTGGATGTGGGGTATCTTCTTTGGTGAGTTCCAGTGTCTTCCGGTTGATGATTGTTCAGCAGTTAGTTGTGATTCCGGTGCTCTCGCAAGAAGGAGTGGGAGCATGTCCTTCTACTCTGCCATCTTGAACCAATCTCTCTTGGATTTTGCTTTTTAACCTGGGTTATTGCCTGCTGGAACAAAGTACCACAAACTGAGTGGCCTGGAACAGAAGAAATTTATTGTTTCAGCATTCTGGGTGCTGAAAGTCTAAAATCAAGGGGTTTTCAGGACCATGCTCCCTCAGAAAGCTCTGGAGAAGGACATCCCAGGCCTCTGTCCTGGCTTCTGGTGGTTCCTTGGCTTGTGGAAACATCACCCCAGTCCTCACATGGCATCTCTTTGTGTATGATTTTGTGTCCAAATTTTCCCATTTTATAAGGCACCAGTCCTATTAGATTAGGGCCCCACCCTGCTCCAGGATGACCTCATTTTCACTTATCATATCTTAGGGGATCCTATTTCTAAATAAGGTATCATCCTGGCGTCCTGGAGTTTAGTTAGGACTTCATCATGTGTGAATTTGGGAGACAGAATTCAGCCCAGAGCACTGGGAGATCAGAGTGAGGTGTGGTCACTAGGATTGAATCCAGCCTCATTTTTCCCTGTCCTCTATCTGCCCCTAAAAAAAGTGAGGAGCTGGAGGCTGGGAGGGGTAAATCCAGAAGGAAGGTTCTTGCTCCTCCTCCCCCCATATAATCTGGGGGTTCTGGTGACAGAAGTCTGGTGGGGGCATCACCCTTTATTTCTGAGGCAGCTGGTTTTCTATGTGGAAGCCCAGCTGGACTTTGAAAGAAGTGACTTCATTTTAAAGTGACTGTCCCTAGAATAGTGCTTTGCTTTGGTTTCGGGTTGCCAGATAAAGGTGAAGCAGCTGTCAGGATTACATGTGGTTATAAAACTTAGAAAAAAGGGGAACTCTAAATACATAACCCCCTGCACAGAGGGCAGTTGCAAAGGCAGAGAGTTGCCTCTTTTTTCCTTCTTTTGCATCTGTGACTCCTTATTCCTCGTTCACGTCTTCCCGGAAGCCCCGCACCTTCTGATGGAGGGTTCATCCTACGGCATCTGTAGTGTCCCCGTAAATGTCTGCTGCATTGGTAAAGGGAAGGGAGCCGCTGTTCCTGGCAAGAAAAGTTTCGGGTGACTTTGCCTCGTGATCCAGTGGGCTCTTCCCTTCATCTCTCCCTGAACTTACCTTTGGTATGTGAGTACCTGAACTGGAAAAGACCCCTCTCCCCTCTGATCTGTCTTCACCCAGCACTTTATGTCCTCTCTTCTCCACAACTCTCTCTGTTTGCTAAATATTCAGCTTTGAACTTGGCAGAAATGAGGTAGCAAAATTTCCTGCCTTCGAGGCTGTGATTTTCCAGGCTTGCAGTCAAAGATGGCAAAGCAGGAAGCAGAGGTGAGCAGGTTCAGGAGATGCTGAGGTGCAGGGCAGTTCTGCAGTGGTCCTAGGCTGGTGCTTGACGCTCCACTCAAACCTCGGCCCAGAGGGTCCCCGGAGCTCTCCTTGGTGCTTGAGGTGCTGAGCCAGTTCATTTGTTCTCTTTGTCTTGATAACACATCTAGAGAAGAAGCGGTGTGTAGACATACTGCTGGTAGTTTTAGAGATAATCACCCAGAGTGTGGTGGCTGATAACATTCTACACAAACTAGAACTGGAAAACTACAAGATATTGCACTTTTTTTTTTTTTGGATAATGACACTAAATGAGCTGTAGACATGGGCTAGACCGTCCTAGGACCTCAAATCACCTCCAGTGCATCTTATTAATACCAGCAGACTTCCTGGGGCTGTCACCACTGAAAGCAGCTGAGTCAGGAGAGTACCCAAGCGTTTTGAGAACACTTCACCTTTATGCTGTTGAAGTCGTGCATTGATATTGTTCAGTCTGTGAACTGAGTTACTTCACATTCTCCCCACAACAGCAAGGGACCTCCCTCCATTATACTAGATTGCTTTGGGTCATGGAGAAAAAATAATAATAAGGAAGCATTATCATGGACATCTGGTTGCGTTTTGTTCTCCCTGGGAGAGAAGAAATCACACCACAATCACTCCAAGAATGCAACAGACACCTGACTCTGTAGCACATACTCTGGCTGGGCTTCTAGACCTTGTGCTGTGGTTAGGCTGTGAGCATCCCTCAGCCAAGTCCTTATATATGATAACATTATGCAGAAAAATAATGAGAACGATTGACAGATGCTGCTCACTTTGGGACTGAATTAACGCTTAAATCAAGCTGGCAGTGGACAGGGAGTTTGTGGAAAGAAATGAGGGAGGAAGCTGTATTTCAATTGGGAAGGCCTGGGTGTTTTCTGGGAGACTGGGGCTCCTGTAAATGAAATACAGCTCTGAGCTCGCATTCTGTCTCCTGTGATTCATCTGAGCTGAAGGGGCTTTTTTAAATGGTTCTGAATGTTATTTTCAAAGAGCAAATGAACATCTCATTCTGGAATCAGTGACACAGGAAACAGGCTTGGAAGGAGGTGACCTGGGAGAGAGGGCAGGAGGCAACATGGAGTTCTGCCCAACTAACAGCCAGTTCAAAGCAGGCTGCAGGGTGTGTGGAGCAGAGACACCCATGGGCCTTGGTGGGGCAAGAAGTGTCACACCTGGGGCTTTTCCTCTGAACATCAACAGGCAATAGGACTTGTCTCCCAAGGTCAGTGTGGGGGTGTATACAGCCTGGGAAATATGAGAGAGACCAGCCCAAGCCAGACTGCATCCTTCCCAGTCTGGCCCCACTCTAGACCATCTCAGTGCTGGACACATCCCACGCAGACCATCTCTGTGTTGGACAAGAGACTCACATTCAGACTAAATGGGCCTGGTTTTGAAAGTGTCCCAGGTGAAGCAGACATACCCCACTGGAACAGGTTCAATTTCTCAGGTGTTGAGCCACTGGAGCTTTTGAGCAGAGGCTTGATGTGAATGGTGCAGAGTTTGAGATAAAAGGACACAGACAGTGGGTTGGAGGGAAATGGGACCAGAGCCAGTGGTTGGAGAGGAGACATGACAGCAGTCAGCCAGGGGACAAGGCCACCGAGGCTGACCCACGGCCCGGAGGGAGGATCTGCAGGTGGGAAAGACAGAGCACAGAGCCCTCTCCATGACCATCTGGGGCCAGGAAGTCAGATGTCCATGCTGGAATATGGCCACACACAAGGCTGCTCCAGGCACAAGTCTCAAAGGTGGTGGGGTGGGCGGGGGTGGATGGTTTATGCTGTGGTCCGGGAGAAAGCAGACACCAGGACCCCAGCCAGGACCAGAGGATGCCATTCTCCCAGGCTCTTCCCCATGGCCCCACATCTAACCCATTGCCCACTGTGATGCCGGTCTCTGCCTGGAGGGTGGGTGGCAGGAGAGGCACTTGTCAATGAGTGAAGAAGGACTTGGGGTGGGTTCTTTCAAAGGAGGACAAGGACCTGAGCAGAGTGTGGGGGTGATCAGCCCTGAGGAAGGCAAGGGGGCCACCCAGAAATCAAGTCCCCATCACTAGGAAAGCCGGTTCTCCCCATAGCTCTTGCTGCTTCTACAGTAATGGATCAGACCCTCCCCTCGCTATCTTTCCCATGTTGTTCTGGTCAAGGCTTGTTGCCTTTCAACCATCCATTTGCATCACCTTCTTGTTGGTCTGCCCACCCTCTCACCTCTTCTCACCGCCCATCACATACCAGACCTCAGATATTTTCTGCACAAAATCTCTCTTGGCCCAAATGCCTTCACAGAGCTCCCAAACTCATTTGCTCTCTGTGTTTGTGATAGTCCTAGGGAAGGCTTGGGTTTTCATTTTATCTGCTCATTCAGGGGATGGAGGCCCTTGAATTCACTTTTTGCCTAGGAAAAAGGAGACCTTTAGAAATTGATACCCAAGAGAAGGTTTATTTTATTCAATGGAAGACAAAGCCTAATTCTCTTTTTTTTTTTTTTTTTTTTTTTTTTTTTTTTTTTTTTTTGCGGTACACGGGCCTCTCACTGTTGTGGCCTCTCCCATTGTGGAGCACAGGCTCCGGACACGCAGGCTCAGCGACCATGGCTCACGGGCCCAGCCGCTCCACAGCATGTGGTATCTTCCCGGACCAGGGCACAAACCCGTGCCCCCTGCATCAGCAGGCGGACTCTCAACCACTGCGCCACCAGGGAAGCCCTCCTAATTCTCTTAAGGGTAAGTTTTACCTTCCCTTGATGGTGGGTTCTCACTTCTCAGTTGCACCCAGGTTTTCTGGTCCAACTTTATTTGTGGTTAGGCCAGTGATTTACAGGTATTGATTGACATCTGTGCCCCTTTTGAGGTTTGACCAAGGAGAAACCCACCACCAAAAAGGGATTTCTTTTTCTCCTTTCATTAAGTTCTAGGCTCTGGCCAGCGATGGGTGTAAGAGGATCAAACATCACAAAAAACATGCAAATCAAACCACTGGGCACTCAGGGGCCTTTGCTGGGCACCCGGGAGAGACAGCCTTCCCCTGCTTTACTCTTTCCTGGCTGTGTTCCAGAAGCACAGGCATGCACCCCACGGCACCCCGCCTACAGTCTGGGATGTTGGGCTGAGGACAGAAGGAGCATCTGCCCAAGGAAGACCTTATAACGCCAACTTCTGGAAATATCATGGGACAATGGCCAAAACAGGGCTTTATCCTTTACTACTGCAGTCCTTCTGTTAGCATCTCATAAAGCCCTTATTCATTCTTGAGAAGATGTGGTAGGGCCATTCCTCTTGTTTCTGACACTTGGGTGAGATAAACCACAGGAGAATGAAATGAAGGTGTGCCCAAAGCCTGGATATATCCTGCCAATAGGAAGCTGCTTTTGTCCCTCAAAAGACATCACATTGGATGGGCTCCTCCTCATGTTCCCAGTCTTTTTGGTCCCCTCACCATTTGTCCTATGCTTCAACCCCAGGGAACAAATCATTGTTTCCCCTAGTATGACTTATTCTTTGGGGTCCATACATTAAGTTGTTTGCTCAGCCTAGACTGTTCTTCTCTCAGGAAAAATAATTCAAACTCTCCAAGCACAGCTCAACTCTAATTCCTCCTCCTTCAGAACACTCTTATTTCCAAATCCTCTCTAGTAACACCTGCATTGACTTGGGTTTAGTCCACCGCTGCCCTGTACTCCTACCACATTGGGTCTGAGGTACAGTGCCCATCACTCTAATAGATGCACTGGAGACCATGGTAGAGCAACAGATGACATCTACTGAGCATACAGAGTCTTCCCTGACTCTGGCCAGCAAGAGATGAGGTCAGTGGTCTGGTTGTCTATTGCTGTATAACAAGCCAACCCAAAGTTAGTGACTAAAAACAAGTGTCATCATTCTATTTTTTATCTGTAACTCTGCTGAACATGGACTGGGCTCAAGCTGGGCAGTTTTCCCTCCAGGTCTCTCACCTGGTGGCAGTCAGATGGTAGTTGGAGCTGGAACCCTCTGAAGGCTCCATTACTCATGAGTCTAGATCCTGAGTTGAGGAGACTCAAACATCTGGGACTCCTACATCTCTCTCTGTGTGATCTCTGTGTGAGTGTCCATTTCCTCATCTCTAAAGTGGTACTGATAATATGAACTATCTTAGGGGATTGTTTTCAAATTCAAACGGGCAGGTAAATACCTGATAAATATCAGCTGATATAGCGGTAATTGTTTTCATTATCAAGAAGACTTGGGAGCTGCAGGAAGTCTTTGGTTACTTAACAGCTATCACTAGAATGTAGGACACTTGTCTACACAGATTCTGAGGGAAGACAGAGGCCAATGGATGGAAATTATGCAGAAGATTCTGTGTGATTTCTAACAGGAAAATGGTTCAGAAATGGAACAAGCTGCCATGACAAAGAGTAAGTTGCCATTATTGAATGGGTTCAACCCAGCCTAGCTGACCATTTACTAAGGAGAGGCAAAGGGATGGCGGCACCAAATGGAAAATTAGACTAAGTTCCTTCAGGATTTTTCTAACTCTGGCTTCCTATAAGTTTCTGATTCTGTTATTTCCATTAATGGGGCCAAGAGCATTCAATGTAAACATAACCCTTATTTCTTCATCTGCACATTCATTTATGCAACCAATATTTATTGAGCATCCCACAAGTGCTAGGTCCTGTTCTAAACACTGATGACAGTGATTATAGCAGCTCATGAATACATGGGGTTCATGAGCCTCATCCGAGAATCTAATGGAGGATACAGACAGTTACAAAACCATGTAATAGGAGAAATGTTCTATTGGGAAAGAAACCCAGGCTACCAAACCTCATCTGTGGAAAAGTAGGGAAGGAAACTTTTTTGAAAGAAGGAATATTTTTTAGAACTGAAGGATGAGTAGAAATTTGGAGGCAAAATATGGTTAGAGGTAAGAGGTGGAAAGGAAGAGTGGGCCAAAGAAAGGGAATAGTATATGGGAAGATTCAGAGATGAGAGAGAGCATGGTGAAGGGGAGTAATAAAGCTCTTTAGGGGCGCAGGGCACAGGATATGGAGTAGACAGGTTGTAATTGAAGAGCCCTGTTGATCATTGAGAGGTATTCTTGTTCTTCTGATATATGTACCATCACTCAGCCTCCTCCCACAGTCTGTCATTTAGAAAGGTATTATTTAGTTGATGAAGACCTGTCCCAGTTATGTTGCAGTAGAAATAGAGAGAAGGGAGTGGATTTAAAAGATCCTTGAGGAAAAATTGGCATGTCTTGAAACTGGAAAATTCACAGTATTCTAAAGGATAACTAAACACAGGCACTCGATATTGTAATATTCAAAATGTCTAGCATGAAATAAAAATTACTAGACATGAAAAAGTACACTAAGTGACCAATTACAAGGAGAAAACTTATTTAATAGAAACAGATCCAGAACACAGAGGTGGTGGCATTAACATTCAAAGTCCTTAAAAGAGTAATCATAAATATGCTTAAGGGCTTAATGGGAGACATAAAAATGAGAAAAAAGATATTAAAAAGCATCTAAAATTGAAAAATAAATTATCTGAAATGAAAACTTCCCTGGAATAGTTTAACCATAGATTAAACGCTTAAGAAGAAAGAAACAGTGAAATCGAAATATAGAAGTAAAAATTATTCAATTGAAACATAGAAAGAAAACAGACTGAAAAAATAAATAAACAAAGCTTTAGTGATCTGAAGGACAAAAACAAGCAGTTTAACATATGTATAATTGGAGTCCCAGAAGGAGAGGATGAAATGGGGTTAAAAAAAATTTGAAGAAATAATGGCTGAAATTTCTCCAATTTGATAGAACTATAGCTCACAGATCCAAGACACCTCACAGACTCTAAGAGGAAAACAAAACAAAAGCAAAAACAGAAACAAAAAGCCACATTATCACCCAATTCTTGAAAACTAGTGATAGAGAAAATCTTAAGAATATTCAGCATAAGAAAACACACCTTCCATACAGCAGAACAAAGATAAGACTTATCTTACGTCTCATCAAAACAATGAAATATAGAAGACAGTGAAAAGACATCTTTAAAAGGGGAAATAAAGACTTTTAAAGACAACAAAAGCCAAGGGAATCTGTGGCCAGCAGACTTGTACTAAGAAATGTTCAAGCTTTTCAAACTGAAAGAAAATGGTATCAAAGGAAACTCAGATCTACCCAAAGCAATGAAGAACACCAATGATGGTAAATATGTGGGCTAATTTAAAATAGACTCTTTTCATCTTGACTTTTAAAAAGATAAATTACTGTTTAAAGCAAAAAATTATCGTGTTCTGTGGAGTTTAAAGAAGTAAAATATCTGACAATATTAACCCAAAGGGTGAGAAGGAGAAATAAAATTTTATTATTGTAAAGTGTCTACAGTAGACATGAAAAGGCATAAACTTAGTTGAAGTTAGATAGCCACTGGGGCTTCCCTGGTAGCACAGTGGTTAAGAATCCACCTGCCAATGCAGGGGACACAGGTTCAAGCTCTGGTCCGGGAAGATCCCACATGCCATGGAGCAACTAAGTCTGTGCCCCACAATTACTGAGCCTGTGCTCTAGAACCAGTGAGCCACAACTACTGAGCCCACGTGCCACAGCTACTGAAGCCTGCATGCCTCGAGCTCATGCTCCACAACAAGGAGTAGCCCCCACTTACCACAACTAGAGAAAGCACATGTGCAGCAATGAAGACCCAATGCAGCCAAAAATAAAAATAAGTAAATAAATTTATTTTAAGAAAAAACAATTAAAACCTTTAAAAAAAAGAAGTTAGATGGTCATCAGTTAAAATGTGTATGATGATCCCTATAGAAACCACAAAAAAATTAAAACAAAATGGTATAATCTGGGATGGAGATACAATGAAATACTAAAAGATAATCTAAGTAAGGCAGGAAAAGAGGGGAAAGGAGAGCAGAGAGAATATGACATAAATAGAAAGATGAGAGCCTTGGACATAATTGTGTTGATAATTACAATAAATGTAAATAGTCAAAGTATTTAAATTAAGGGCAGATAACATCAGACTGGAAAAAAGCAAAATCAGTGTGTTGCTGGTAAATGCTCAACAACCAGCTCCCTGGAGGAATACAAGTCCTAATTTGTATCAGTTGCTGATTTATGTGGTGCAAATACTAACACTATGGCCAAATTCAAGCTGCAACATGACATCCACCAGCTTGCAAAATTCCTATAAAGTTAACAATCAACCACTCAACTCTTATGAGCCAGTATGAACATGCTTCAGCACATCACTGATTAAAAACAAAAAACAAAACAAAAGAAACCATGTATATACTGTCCACAAGAAACATACTATAAAGACACTGATAGGGCTTCCCTGGTGGTGCAGTGGTTGAGAGTCTGCCTGCCAATGCAGGGGACACGGGTTCATGCCCTGGTCCGGGAAGATCCCACATGCCGCGGAGCGGCTGGGCCCATGAGCCATGGCCACTGAGCCTGCGCATCCGGAGCCTGTGCTCCGCAACGGGAGAGGTCACAACAGTGAGAGGCCCGTGTACTGCAAAAAAAAAAAAAAAAGACATTGATAAAAACAAGTAACTGATAGATTAAAAGTAAAAGAATAAATGGGGGGAGAGATATACCATGCTAAAAATAATCATAAGAAAACTCAAATGGCTACATTGATTTCTGACACAGTCGATTTAGGACAAGATTTATTACCAGGGACAAAAAGAATACTTCATAATGAGTCTATTCATCCAGAAGATATAACAATTCTATGTACACAACAAATAACAACTTCAAAATATGCTAAGCAAAAACTTACAGAACTGAAAGAAGACAGACATATTCATGATTATAGTTTCAATAGTCCTTTTTTACTACTGATAGGAAAACTGGATTGAAAATCAGGGCACTACAGAAGACTTGAACAACACTATCAATCATTTTGACCTACTTGGCATTTATAGAATGTTATTGCAATCAACAGAAGAATACATTTTCTTTTCAAGTGCATGTGTAACCTTCACTAATTTAAGCCATATGCTGGGCCATAAAACAAGTTTTAATAAATTTAAAATATTAAAGTCATATACAGCATGTGTCTGATCATAATAACATTTTATTAGAAATAGAAGAACCAAAAAGGTATCTGGATTATATCCAAACCTTTAGAAATTAAACACTCTTCTTAAAAAAAAAAAAAAGTTGCAAGAGACATTAGAAAATATTTTAAGTTGAATATAATGAAAACAAGGAAGAAATCACAAAGGAAATTAGAACATATTTGGAACTGAATGATAATGAAAACACAACAAATGAAACTTTGTGTGATATAATTAAAATAATGCTTAGAGAGAAATTTATAATTTTGAATGTTTATATGAGAAAAGAATAAAGTTCAATAAAGTAAGATCAAGATCAGTGATTTAGTTTTCCCACTTTAAGAATCTAGAAAGAAAAAAGCAAATTTTAAAAAAGTAAGTAAGACTAAGGAAATACTAAAGGCAAGAGTGGAAATCAATGAAATAAAATATCAGCAACAAGAGAATGAATTAATTAAATAAAAAAACTGGTTCTTTGAAATAGCCATAAAAATCATAAACACCAGCTAGTCTAATAAAAAAGAGACAGGGCCTCCCTGGTGGCGCAAGTGGTTGAGAGTCCGCCTGCCGATGCAGGGGATACGGGTTCGTGCCCCGGTCTGGGAGGATCCCATATGCCGCGGAGCGGCTGGGCCCGTGAGCCATGGCCGCTGAGCCTGCGCGTCCGGAGCCTGTGCTCCGCAACGGGGGAGGCCACAACAGTGAGAGGCCCGCATACCGGAAAAAAAAAAAAAGAGAGACAAAACAAAATCAGATAAGACAACATATCAAAATGAAAGTGTGATATAGATACCCCCAGACAATAAAAGGGAAATATTGGAAATAACTTTATGAGAATAAGTTCAACCATTCAGATAAAATGCACACATTCCTTAAAAGATACAAGTTACTAAAACTGATACAAGAATAAGAAATTTTGGATAGCTGTATATGTATTAAAGCAATGGAATTCACATCTAAAGACATTCCACAATGAAAACTGATCCATATGGCTTCATACTGGTGAATAATAACACAGTATTTCCTGAGTATATCCTGAGGAAATACTAGTCCTACATAACCTCCTTCACAGAGTAAAACAATAAATACTTCCCAGCTCATTTATGAGTTGATAATGAAAGACAGAACAGCAACAAAAATCTGCAGACCAATATCCCTTATTAAATTAGATGCAAAAATTCCAAATACAATTTTACTACATCAAATTCACATATACATAAAATGATAATACCAACTAGTGCTTATTGCCAGAATATTAAGTAACTTCACTATTCAAAAAAATCAATTAGCTATTCCATTACTTTAACAGAAAAAAGGGGAAAGATATGTTTATTTGAATGGATTAAGAAAAAGCATTTGACAAATTTCAAGGCCCATAATGTTAAAAACTCTTAGCAAAGTAGAAATAGAAGGAAACATCCTCAGATGATAAAAGACATCAAAAAGATGAAACAAAAAAAAAAACAATCTTTAAGAAAACAAAACAAAAGCACACTCAATGGTGAAAGCCTGAACACTTATAGGAACATGGCAAGAATGTCTAGTCTCACTATTTCTATTCATTGTTTTATGGGAGCTCATAGCCAGTAAAACAACAGAAGGAAAAGAAATAAAAGGCATACAAATTGGACAGGAAGCAATAAAACTGTCTTTATTTGCAGATGATAAGATCATGTGTGTAGAAAAATCCTAAGGAATCTCCAAAAACATTACCAGAACAAATAACTAAATCTAGCAAGTTATCTGAAAAGTCAATATACAAAAATCAATTCCATTTCTGTAATACCAACAAACAAATGGAAAATGAAACTTAAAAATAGTGTCACTTATAATAGCATCGAAGAAGCGAAATATTTGAGGATCTATATGTAGTCAATATAGGTATATACATCTAACTATATACTATATAAAAATATATAAATATGTGGGGATATATATATTATATATATATATATATATATAATATATATGTGTGTATACATACAAAAACTGTACACTGAAAAACTATAACTTTGCTGAAAGAGACTAAACAGCTACATAATTGAAGAGGAACATCTTATTCAAAGACTAAAAACTTTACATTAAGATGTTAATTCTTCCCAAATTCACACATAGATTTGATATAATTCCAATCAAAATCCAAGCAGAGTTTTTTGTTTTTGTTTTTTGGGTTTTTTTTTGACAAACTGATTCTAAACTTTATCTGGAAATGCAAAATGACCTAGAACAGGCAAAATGATTTTGAAACAAAGAAGGCACTTAGTCCTTTTGGGCTGCTATAACAAAATGCCATAAACTGGGTGGCTTAAACAACAGAAATGTACTTTTCACAGTTCCCGGGGCTGGGAGATCCAAGACCACGTGGTGAAAGAGGGCGGGAGAGAGAGAGGGAGAAAGCAAGCTCTCAGGGGAAGGGCTCTAACCCTGACTGTCATGGGGGACCCACCCTCACAACCTCATCTAAACCCAGTCACCTCCCAGAGGCCACACCTCCAAATGCCATCCTTGCACTGGGGGTCAGAGTACTGACATATGAATTTGGTGTCGACACAAAAATGGATCTATAACCAGCAGCAAAGTGGGAGACTTGCCATATCTTGATTTCAGTCCTTACCATAAAACCACCATAACTGAGACTGTGTGATAGCCATAGAGATAGACATATAAGTCAATGGAACATAATAGAGATTCAAGAGATATGGTCATATTTATATGCTCAAATAACTAGCAAAAAAAGTTACAAGGTAATTTAATGAGGAAATCACAGTCTTTTCAAAAATGGTGCTGAGTACTGCTATGCAAAAAAAAAAAAAAATTAGCATTGATTCTTATTTCACATCACACTCAAAAATTAACTTGAAATGGACCACAGACTTAAAGGTAAAAGCTAAAAGTATAAACTTTTGGAATAAAATATAGGAGAAATCTTCATGGTCTTGAGGTAAGCACAGATTTCATAGGACTGAGAGAGGAAAAGGAAAAAAAAAGATTATAAATAGGATTTCATTTAGCATGGAAAACTTCTGCTTTTCAAAAAAAAGAAAAAAGAAAAACACCACCATTAAGAAAATGAAGTTAAGTCACAGACTGGCAAAAAATATCTACAAAACATATTCCTGATAAAGAACTTGTATCCAGAACATGTAAAGAACCCAATAAAAGAAGACAAATTGGTTTAAGAAATGGGTAAAATACTTCAACAGACACTTCACAAAAGAAGGTAGAGGCTAAAAATTTTTTTAATTAAAATAAGTTTTAAAAATTTTAAAAAGAAGGTAAATGTGTGACCAACAAGCATAATGAAAAGGCTCCCAGCAGCCATGGCTCATGGGCTTAGCCACTCTGTGGCTTGTGGGATCTTCCTGGACCGGGGCATGAACCCGTGTCCCCTGCGTCGGCAGGTGGACTCTCAACCACTGTGCCACCAGGGAAGCCCCCCAGCATTCTTACTCATCAGAAAATATAAATTTAAATTTGTCAATAGCTTTGGAATGGCTAAGATCAAAGGGAAAATACAAGTGTGGCAAGAACAGAAGTGCTCAGACATTGCTGGGCGTACAGGGCACTTTGGAAAGCAGTTTGATGAACAGTTTCTTAGGAAGTGAAAATATACTTCCCATAAAATCCAGCAATTTACTCCTGGATATTTATTCAATAGAAATGAAACTGAGTCCACACAGAGACTTAGTCACAGACATTCATAACAGCTTTAATCATCATAGTCCAGCCTGGAGAAGACCCAGCCATCCATCAGCAGGTGACTGGGTGTAGAGGCTGTGGTATAACCACACAAAGGAATATGTCCAGCACCACACAGGGTCCGAGTATTGACACACAATAAAGTCAATGAGCAAAATGAGGCAAAGTGATAAAATGCACTTGCTATATGGTTCCACGAAGATGAAATTCCAGAATAGGCACAGAGCAGGCCAGAGTTTGCCTGGGGCCAGGGGCCAGAGGCGGGGAGGGTCACTGCCAGGTGACTTAAGGTAAGTTAAGGTAATTTTTGCAGAACAGAGATATTCTGTGTTTTTGCAGGGATGGTTACACATGTCTTTATATTTGTCAAAACTCATCCAAGTCTGCATTTAAAATAGGTGCTTTTGGTTTTTGTAAATTACACCTCAATGAAGTTGATTTTTTGTTTTGTTTTGTTTTTTATTTAATTTTGTCTTTTATTTTTTTTTGTGTGTGTTTTTTAATTTTTATTGAAATATAGTTATTTACTATGTTGTATTAGTTTCAGGTGTACAGCAAAGTGATTCATTATATACATAATATATATATTCTTTTTTAGATTCTTTTCCATTATAGGTTATTACAAGATATTGAGTATAGTTCCCTATGCTATACAGTAGGTCCTTGTTAGTTACCTATTTTATATATAGTAGTGTGTATATTTTAATCCTAAACTCCTAATTAATTCCTCCCTCTCCCTTTCCCCTTTGGTAACCATAAGTTTTTTTCCTATGTCTGAGTCAATTTCTGTTTTGTAAATAAGTTCATTTGTATCATTGTTTTAGATTCAACATATAAGTAATATATGATATTTGTCTTTCTCTGTCTGCCTTACTTTACTTAGTATGATCATCTCTAAGACCATCCATGTTGCTGCAAATGTCATTATTTTGTTCTTTTTTTATGGCTGAGTAATTGCCCATTGTATTTTTATACCATATCTTCTTTATCCTTTCATCTGTCAGTGGATACTTAGGTTGCTTCCATGTCTTGGCAATTGTGAATAGTGCTGCTATGAACATTGGGACACATGAACACAGATGCAAAAATCCTCAACAAAATACTCGCAAACTGAAGTTGATTTTTAAAAGTGTGAAGGAGCTGGGGAGGGAGTGGGTGAGCCAGGATGTAAAAGCCCTCAAGCCACCAGCTAAGAGTCAGGATGTATCCTGTGCAGATGGGCTGATGAGGGTTCCATCAGGGACGAGCACATGGAGATTTAGTTTTCATGCTCACATCTGGCACTCATATGGATACTGAATTGTAAGAGGCTGTACAGGAGACCTTGGGCTGAATCTACAAATGTAGAAAAGCATGGAAAGTGAGAACAGCTGAGAAAAATCATTGCAAGGTGTAACTAGGAGGTTTTGGAAACTGATTTCCTGAGGGGTGGAGAGGCAAGGCTCTAAAAAGTCTTCAAGTAGGGACTTCCCTGGTGGCACAGTGGTTAAGAATCTGCCTGTCAATGCAGGGGACATGGGTTCAAGCCCTGGTCTGGGAAGATCCCACATGCCACGGAGCACCTAAGCCCGTGCCCCACAACTACTGAGCCTGCACTCTACAGCCCATGAGCCACAACTACTGAGCCCGCATGCCACAACTACTCAAGTGCATGCACCTGAAGCCTGTGCTCCATAAGAAGTGAAGCCACCACAGTGAGAAGCCTGCTCACTGCAACAAAGAGTAGCCCCCACTCGTCGCAACTAGAGAAAGCCTGTGTGCAGCAATGAAGACCCAACACAGCCAAAAATAAATAAATAAATTTTAAAAAGCCTACAAGTAAAAAGTTTTTAAAAGATATTCCCATAAAAAAGGGCAAACATCTTGAACAGACACTTCACGAAGGAGGACCTATGAATGGCCGAGAAATACAAGAAAAAGTGCTCAGTATCATTAATCCTCAAAGAAATGCAAAAAAAAAAAAATCACTAGACTATACCCCTTTGCACCTATGTGCTTGGCAAAATTTGACATTATCTACCGTTTGTTGAGGGTGCACAGAGCAGAAACACGTAGTAATTGTTACAACCACTTAGTGACCCAAGCTGCACATTATCTACCAAAATTAAACACACATGTTGCCTCTGACCTATTGAATTCATTACCAGGAGTATACCTGGTGAGAAGCCCACCTGGACATGTGCACGAGATTAAGTCTCAAACTGGAAACAAGCCAGACTTCCATCAAAGGTGGACTAGAATCATGAACTTACACTGAAATACTTAAGCAGCAGTAAAGAGATGAATGAACTACATGGACACGTGTGGATGAATTTCACAAACGAAATGTCAGCAGAAAGAAGCTAGACACACAGCATGATTCCGTGTACATTACATTCCACAACAGGCAAGGCTGACGTACCATAATGGTGCGTAGGGATGCACAACTGGGTGACGTCACCATAACAACAGCAATACCGAGAGCAAAGAGTAGTCATCATGAAAGTCAAGCTAGGGCCCTCTCTGTGGAAGGAACATTAATATCTTCCTGGGGCAATGGCAGCATTCTATGTCTTGATGTAGGTGACGGTCACATGGGTATGTGCTCCAGAACTACCCATTCATCTGAGCAGGCATGCTTTATGATTCTGCTTTAAGGTTAGCAGAATACAGGGTAGTCATTGAAAGCTTCAGACACATGGGGTCACTGAGCACAGATGCCCACAGCGCCTGAGGGAGCCACACACGTAGATGCCAATGACCCCAAAAGGGAGTCAAGAGAGTAGAACTGAGCACCTAGTCTGAAGCCTGGAGAGGCAGGCTCTTCAACGGAGAAGGATGAGGAGCTGGGGAGAGACCAGGAAGGAAGAACCAGAAGGCAGGAGGTCACCCAGCACAGTGCAGAGATGGGAGAAGGACCCCCAGGGAGTACCTCCTCTGAGAACCCCCTCCTCCCAGGGGTCCCCTCGCTGGGCCCTCCAGCCCTCCAGAGGCTTCCACCTCATTTCCCTACCAGAATCCGGACTTGGCACGACAGCCCAAGAAGCACTTGGAATCAGAGCTGCCTATGGTCGGAGCCCCAAGCCCCTCCCAGGGAGAAAGCAAAGGATTTGCTCTGAGAGTGAAGAGGGATGTAATGATGACAAAGATGTAACTGCAGCCTCTCCCGCAAAAGGGGACTTAGGTCACCTTGTCTGTGAGGGTCCACCTGTTTTATGGAGAAAGCCCAGACCAGAGACAGGACATGACCTCCTCAGTATCACGAGAACTTACAGGTCAGGCTAGAGGAAGCCTCCCAGCCAGGTTCTTCCCCTCGATGGCCTTCTCATTTCTTATTCTAATGTATGATTCCTGGTGGGGAGAAATGTTATTCTGTTAATATATTTGCATGATAATAGGAATTCAACGTATTAATGGAAGGAACGCTAGCCCAGGGAAGGCCAGTGAAGCAAGACTTTGCCACTGGGGGTTCTGGACTTCCTGTGAATTTGAGAAGAACCCTGGGCCCCCTCCCCAGAGAAGGTGACGCTAGCCCAGAATTGTGTGCATGCTTTGAGGGGGTTTTCAGACACCCTTTGTCCCCACCAGCCCATCGGAGGCTCAGGCTAACCCCTCTGAGGGAAGCCAGCTTTAGTCCTAATGACTGTGTGATGCTGGGCAGGAGGGAGGAGGCCCCCATCGTTGGGAGAGAGAGGGAATGGGGAGAAAGTCAGAGACAGACAGACAGAGGCAGAGAGAAAGAGTGACAGAGAAATTCTCTTCTGTGTTCTATTAATAATAAGACCAAGTAACAGCCCACGTTTACCAAGTGTCTATCCTGAACCAGGTGCTGTTCTAGACACATCACAGGAAACAGCTTTCTTACTATTAGGGGTTCGCATTAGAAACCTGCAGGGCTCCTTGTGGCCATCCAGGATCTTTGGACCCCCTGAGCAGAGACAGTGGCGTGAGATGCTGAGTCCTTGGGTCAGGAAGGGGTCTTGGCCACAGCACTTCCGGTCCAGGTGGGCTAGAGGCCCCTGGTTTATTATAAAAGCCGAGCAAAGAACAAAAAACTCAAACAGCAACACAGCCCACCCATCATTAGCCTCTGTTCAAGCCTAATGATTGTAATTAAGGCAAAGAAGAATATCTGGGGTATTTTAAGCCACAATTGGTGTATCATTTTGAAAAATGGAAAGTTGGATTCTGAAACCACAGGTAGCAGCCCCCCAACAAGACATAGCAATGCCTTTTGTAAACAACTATTTGTACCCCTGCTTCTCAGCCCCCACTTCTTTTTATTCAGACCCGAGGCCAGCTACAAGTCCTTTCTGTGTGGCAAGTGCAATGCTGGACCAGGGTACCAAGCTAAGAGCCTCCCGATTATGCCTGGGAGGACCAGGGGCCGAGAGGAGCCCATCCTCCTCAGCCCCCTGCAGACTAGCCATCACCTTAAGCTTACCCCTGGGGCCACACTTGGAGACCCCAGGGCAGATTCTGCACTCTCCCACTATTGGTTTAGACTTATGGTCCTCATGCACACACAGACACACTCAACAGGGTGCACAAGGACACCCCCATCCCCCCGGCCCCTTCACCATGTGCACTGTACACAGACAGTGAGGCAGGAGACAGATGGGTTCCAGGTTAGACATTTACAGATAGAAATAACTTCCATGTAGAAATAACAACAGGAACAGGGTAAATGGTTGGATTTTGCCTTCAGTGGACACTTTAAAATTTAGACAGTAATGGCAGGGACAGAGAGGAGCCGAGCCCTGCTCAGATAAAACATAAAGAGACCACATATTTCTCATTCTTGAGGTCAAGGAGACCTTCCGACTACACATGCACAGAAGGGCTCCTTGGAGGTCAAAAAGGGAGGGGGCACCAGCCCATAGTAGGTGATGCCAACCTTCCCATAGACCTCTTTGCTAGAATCCATCTTAGCTAAGAGATGCGCACGCACACATGGGAGGACCCTGAGTTATACCAAATACGGACTCAGAACCAAGCAAAGCAAGATGACTGGCCAGAAATGCCTCATATAAGTGATTCAAACTACCACGAGGGCGTGACTCTCTCTCTGAGCCCGCCCGTGTGTGCCTATTCACACTTACTTTTTTCCTCCTAATAAACACTTTACTTGTTTCACTACTTTCCGTCTCTCTGTGGAAATTCATTGCTACAAAGCAGACAGGCCAGGGACCTTGTCACTGGCCACAGGTCCCTGGTGGTCTAGTGGCCAGGATTCAGCACTCTCACTGCCGCAGCCCGACTTCAATCTCTGGCCGGGGAACTGAAATCCTGCTTCAAGCTGCTGCAGGCCGAGGGCACCAAAGATCAGTGGTACCCCCAATTGTGGTTAAACATCTCCCACCCCTTCCAGCACCCGGCACCCTGCAGCCTGCCCACAGAGGCATTCACTCATGAATTCAGAGCCTGATAGAGCCCAGCTAACGCAGGCTCCTCCCCAACACTGGAACCAGGAGCCCTGTGGCCTCTGCCTTCTTTCTGCTCCTTCTACTTGTGTTAATTCGTCTTTCTCTCTCCTTTAGGGAAGCACGGAAGGGGCTGCTGCCAGTTGGGAGCAGATAATATCTGTCTGACACCTACTGGGCATAAAGGTCAATGCAGCGACGTATTGATGGGTTGGGATTGTTCCCAGGTCTTCTTGATGATAAAGTTGTTTGGGATACAATTGCTGAGGGAAGGCAAAGGGGGTTTGCAGGGGTACATGTGCCGTGAGCCTAAGAGGGTGTGCAGAGTGCCTGAGGTGTGTGAGGAGGGGGTGTGCGCACATGCAGGGCAGGGTCCATGTCACCTGTGTCATGGGAATGAGGGTGTGTAGGAACATGTTCCTGTAAGCTTGTGGGGGGAGGGTGGCAGTGACTTCTGCTGGTGGTGACATGCCTGTGAGCATGTGGCTGGGGCCACGGGGAGTGTATCTGTCACTAGGAAGTAGACGTGTGGAACTGTGGAGATGTGGGGTGGTCCTGGGGGATGTTTGTGTGCATCTGTTATGTGTGGGAGGTTGGCTCTATTCAGGTTTGGGGGTGGAGGGGTCTTTACAGTTCCACAAGAGGTCCTTTCTCAGACATGAGCTCTTTGCTTATGCTCTTCCAGCTAGAAGACGGACATGCAACTTTATTTAACAGATGAGAAGTGGGGTTTCTTGGGTGTTTTCATGTTCTCAACTAGAGAAATAGTCACGTGTCTCTCTCTCTCACACACACACACACACACACATACACACATGCCTTGCACAATCTCAGATACACAGGAAACAAAGCACTCTCACCCTATGAAAGGTAAGTCCACGGCAGCAGGGTACTAAGAAGAAAGCTTTGCACAGCACGCAGCCAGACTGGGCACCTGCACTGTGCCCAGGGCCTCCGTGATGGCCTCTGGCCATCAGTCGAGCAGCTTTGCCGTAGTTCTGGTTTTAGGTGCAAAGAGCCTTTATTAGGGCCTGCCCCAAACAGATGGTTCTGGAAAGCGTTGATGGTGAGGATGACGATGGTGACGTGTGAGCTATTTTAATGTGGCAGATGCCTGTCGAGTGTTTTCTGTGCATCATCTCATTTAATCTCCACAAGGACATTGGTGGGTCTACATCTCTCTTCCCTGAGACTCAGGGGAGAGGGCTCACCAGGGTTACCTGTGGATGGCTGCTTGCTGCCCGTCACCTTCTATTGATCATCTAATCTCCCTGAGAAAGGACTTTAGCTGGGGAATGGCTGCATGTAAAGAGTTTACACTTTCTACCCATCCTGTACTGGCACATATCAAGATCCTGTGATAAGTTCAGGTCAGAGGGGTGTAAGTGAAATCCAGCCATGTGGCTTTGCAGGAGCTCTTGCCCTAGAATGGATCAGCTCTGCCCTCCCCTGGTCCTTCCCCACTTCCAGCAAGAGCTGGTGCCTCTGTGACCCACAGGTGGATGTTCCAAGATAAAGACGCAGAGCTGCCTTGCTGGCCATGGAGCTTACTTCTGAACTAGAACACTAGAGGGAAAGTTTCGTCCATGTTAACCTGGTCCCCTGGCTAGAGCAGTGTAGACTGTTATTGAATTAATACAGAAATTGTCATACTTACACCAAAAAGGTGCAGGTTGACTCAGTAAGTTCTCAGATCTTGCCAGCTAGAAGCTGGAGCCCCTGAGTGCATCCTTCTGTGAAGTTTCAAAACACCAGGAACACCAGTGAGGGTGGCACACATCTCGAGAAAGACGGGTTGGGAAGAGTCAGAATGTTGGAGCCTACGGCCAGCCTCTTGTTAATTTTAGCAAAGCCCAGTAGAAGAAGAGCCCAGAGAAGCACCAACTGCTCTTACAGGCAGGTGGTGGAGAGAAGGCTGGCAGCCCTGCTCAGAGAACACCCTCTGCCAGCGTCCAGCCACCAAGTGGATAGAAATGCAGGACCTTGCCGATTTAAGAAAGTCAAATGTTTTTGAACCCCAGATGATTGGATGTAAGGGTGGGGTGTCTGTCTTTCACAAGAGCCCCCCTCCCCATTACTACTTTCTGGCCAGATGGTAGAGCCCTTCCAGCTGACAGCAGACAGGTGGAGGGTGGGACTTCCCTACCCAAGTCTACCACGTCCAATGGTCTCAAAGAAGCCATCACTGAGGAGAAAGGAAAGGGGGTGATCAGAGCACAGAGGCCTGGAAATGGATGAGGAGCTGCAGGCTTCAGCCTCATGCAAAAAGAAGACTCTGCCTGTGATCACTCAGGCCTGGAAGAGACTGGAAACCTGTAAGACTTGGAGAACTCATTCACAGAATGATAGACAAAATGAAAAGGCAGAGGACTTTGTACCAGATGAAGGAACAAGATAAATCCCTAGAAAAACAACTAAATGAAGTGGAGATAGGCACCTTCCAGAAAAAGAATTCAGAATAATGAGAGTGAAGATGATCCAGGACCTTGGGGAAAAAATGGAGGCAAAGATCAAGAAGATGCAAGAAATGTTTAACAAAGACCTAGAAGAGTTAAAGAACAAACAAACAGAGATGAACAATACAGTAACTGAAATGAAAAATACACTAGAAGGAATCAATAGCAGAATAACTGAGGCAGAAGAACGGATAAGTGACATGGAAGACAGAATGGTGGATTCACTGCTACAGAACAGAATAAAGAAAAAAGAATGAAAAGAAATGAAGACAGCCTAAGAGACCTCTGGGACAACATTAAATGCAACAACATTCACATTATAGTGGTCCCAGAAGGAGAAGAGAGAAAGGACCTGAGAAAATATTTGAAGTGATTATAGTTGAAAACTTCCTTAACATGAGAAAGGAAATAGCCACCCAAGGCTAGGAAGCACAGATAGTCCCAGGCAGGATGAACCCAAGGAGAAACATGCCAAGACACATAGTAATCAAACTGACAAAAATTAAAGACAAAGAAAAATTATTGAAAGCAACAAGGGAAAAACAACAAATAACATACTAGGGAACTCCCATAAGGTTAACAGCTGAGTTATCAGCAGAAACTCTACAAGCCAGAAGAGAGTGGCATGATATATTTAAAGTGATGAAAGGGAAGAACTTACAACCAAGATTACTTTAGCTGGCAAGGATCTCATTCAGATTCGATTGAGAAATCAAAAGCTTTACAGACAAACAAAAGCTAAGAGAATTCAGCACCACCAAACAAGCTCTAAAACAAATGCTAAAGGAATTTCTCTAAGTGGGAAACACAAGAGAAGAAAAGGACATACAAAAGAAACCCATAACAATTAAGAAAATGGTAATAGGAACATATATATCCATAATTACCTTAAACGTGAATGGAATAAATGTTCCAACCAAAAGACACAGGCTCACTGAATGCATACAAAAACAAGACCCATATATATGCTGTCTACAAGAGACCCACTTCAGACCTAGGGACACATACAGACTGAAAGTGAGGGGGATGGAAAAAGATATCCCATGCAAATGGAAATCAAAGAAAGCTGGCATAGCAATACTCATATCAGATAAAATAGATTTTAAAATAAAGAATGTTACAAAAGACATTACCATATAATGATCAAGGGATCAATCCAAGAAGAAGATATAACAATTATAAATATATATGCACCCAACATAGGAGCACCTCAATACATAAGGCAACTGCTAACAGCTCTAAAAGAGGAAATCAACAGTAACACGATAATAGTGGGGGACTTTAACACCTCACTTACACCAATGGACAGATCATCCAAACAGAAAATTAATAAGGAAACACAAGCTTTAAATGACACAATAGACCAGATAGATTTAATTGATATGTGTAGGACATTCCATCCAAAAACAGCAGATTACACTTTCTTCTCAAGTGCACATGGAACATTCTCCAGGATAGATCACATCTTGCGTCACAAATCAAGCTCAGTAAATTTAAGAAAATTAAAATCATATCAAGCATCTTTTCTGACCACAACGCTATGAGATTAGATATCAGTTACAGGGAAAAAAATGTAAAAAACACAAACACATGGAGGTTAAACAATAGGTTACTAAATAACCAAGAGATCACTGAAGAAATCAAAGAGGAAATCAAAAAATACCTAGAGACAAATGGCAATGAAAACACGATGATCCAAAACCTATGGAATGCATCAAAAGCAGTTCTAAGAGGGAAGTTTATAGCTATACAAGTCTACCTCAAGAAACAAGAAAAATCTCAAATAAACAATCTAACCTTACACTAAAGGAATGAGAGAAAGAAGAACAAAGAAAACCCAAAGTTAGCAGATGGAAAGAAATCATAAAAATCAGGGAAGAAATAAATGAAATAAAAACAAAGAAAAGAATAGCAAAGATCAATAAAACTAAAAGCTGGTTCTTTGAGAAGATAAACAAAATTGATAAACCATTAGCCAGATTCATCAAGAAAAAGAGGGAGAGGACTCAAATCAATAAAATTAGAAATGAAAAAGGAGACATTACAACAGACACCACAGAATTGCAAAGCACCCTGAGAGACTACTACAAGAAACTCTATGCCAATAAAAAGACAACCTGGAAGAAATGGACAAATTCTTAGAAAGGTATAACCTTTCTTAGAAAGGTATACAAATTCTTAGAAAGGTATAACGTTACAAGACTGAACCAGGGAGAGGTAGAAAATATGAAGAGACCAAACACAATTAATTAAATTGAAACTGTCATTAAAAATCTTTCAACAAACAAAAGTCCAGGACCAGACAACTTCACAGGTGAATTCCATCAAATATTTAGAGAAGAGCTAACACCCATCCTTCTCAAACACTTCCAAAAAATTGCAGAGGAAGGAACATTCCTAAACTTATTCTAGAAGGCCACCATCACCCTGATACCCAAACCAGACAAAGATACTACAAAAAAAAGAAAATTACAGACCAATATCACTGATGAATATAGATGCAAAAATCCTCAACAAAATACTAGCAAACAGAATCCAACAACACATTAAAAGGATCATACACCATGATCAAGTGGGATTTATCCCAGGGATGCAAGGATTCTTCAATACACACAAATCAATCAATGTGATACACCATATTAACAAATTGAAGAATAAAAACCACATGATCATCTCAGTAGATGCAGAAAAAGCTTTTGACAAAATTCAACACCCATTTATGATAAAAACTCTCCAGAAAGTGGGCATAGAGGGAACGTATCTTAACATAATAAAGGTCATATATGACACACCCACAGCAAACATCATTCTCAATGGTGAAAATCTGAAAGCATTTCCTCTAAGATCAGGAACAAGACAAGGATGTCCACTCTCACCACTATTATTCAACATAGTTTTGGAAGTCCTATCCGCAACAATCAGAGAAGAAAAAGAAATCAAATAATGCAAATTGAAAAGAAGAAGTAAAATTGTCACTGTTTGCAGATGACATGATACTTTACATAGAGAATCCTAAAGATGCCACCAGAAAACTACTAGAGCTAATCAATGAATTTGGTAAAGTTGCAAGATACAAAATTTATGCACAGTAATATCTTGCATTCCTATACACTAATGATGAAAAATCTGAAAGAGAAATTAAGGAAACACTCCCATTTACCATTGCAAAAAAAAGAATAAAATACCTAGGAATAAACCTACCTGGGATACAAAAGACCGGTATGCAGAAAACTATAAGACACTGATGAAAGATATTAAAGATGATACAAACAGATGGAGAGATATACCATGTTCTTGGACTGGAAGAATCAAAATAGTGAAAATAGGTATACTACCCAAAGCAATCTACAGATTCAATGCAATCCCTATCAAATTACCAATGACATTTTTTATAGAACTAGAACAAAAAAATCTTAAAATCTGTATGGAGACAAAAAAGACCCTGAATGGCCAAAGAAGGCTTGAGGGAAAAAACTCGGAGCTGGAGAAATCAGACTCCCTGAATTCAGACTATACTATAAAGCTACAGTAATCAAGACAATATGGTACTGGCACAAAAACAGAAATAGAGATCAATGGAACAGGATAGAAAGCCCAGAGATAGGGCTTCCCTGGTGGCGCAGTGGTTGACAGTCCGCCTGCCAATGCAGGGGACATGGGTTCATGCCCCAGTCCGGGAGGATCCCACATGCCACGGAGCGGCTGGGCCCGTGAGCCATGGCCGCTGAGCCTGCGCATCCAGAGCCTGTGCTCTGCAATGGGAGAGGCCACAACAGTGAGAGGCCCACGTACCACAAAAAAAAAAAAAAAAAAAAAAAAGAAAGAAAGCCCAGAGATAAACCCACACACCTATGGTCAACTAATCTATGACAAAGGAGGCAAGGATATACAATGGAGAAAAGACAGTCTTTTCAATAAGTGGTGCTGGGAAAAGTCTACAGCTACATGTAAAAGAATGAAATTAGAACCCTCCCTAACACCATACACAAAAATAAACTCAAAATGGATTAGAGACCTAAATGTAAGACTGGACACTATAAGACTCTTAGAGGAAAACCTAGGAAGAACACGCTTTGACATAAATCACAGCAAGATCTTTTTTGATCCACCTCCTAGAGTAATGGACATAAAACCAAAAATAAACAAATGGGACCTAATGAAACTTAAAAGCTTTTGCAAAGCAAAGGAAACTACAAAGAAGACGAAAAGACAACCCTCAGAATGGGAGAACATATTTGCAAACGAACCAAAAGACAAAGGATTAATCTCCAAAATATATAAACAGCTCATGCAGCTCAATATTAAAAAATGAACAACCCAATCCAAAAATGGGCAGAAGATTTAAATAGACATTTCTCCAAAGAAGACATATAGATGGCCAAGAAGCACATGAAAAGATGCTCAACATCACTAATTATTAGGGAAATGCAAATCACAACTACAGTGAGGTATCATCTCACACCAGTTAGAATGGGCATCATCAGAAAATCTACAAACAACTAATGCTGGAGAGGGTGTGGAGAAAAGGGAACCTTTTGCACTGTTGGTGGGAATGTAAATTGATACAGCCACTATGGAGAATAGTATGAAGGTTCCTTAAAAAACAAAATAGAATCACCATATGACCCAGAAATCCCACTACTGGGCATATACACAAAGAAAACCGTAATTCAAAAAGACACATGCACCCCAATGCTCATTGCGGCAGTATTTACAATAGCCAGGTCATGGAAGCAACCTAAATGCCCATCAGCAGATGAATGGATAAAGAAGAAGTGGTACATTATTCAGTGGAATAATACTCAGCCATAAAAAGGAACGAAGTTGGGTCATTTGTAGAGACGTGGATGGATCTAGAGACTGTCATACAGAGTGAAGTAAGTCAGAAAGAGAAAAACAAATATCATATATTAACGCATATATGTGGAACCTAGAAAAAAGGTACAGGTGAACCAGTTTGCAGGGCAGAAACTGAGACACAGATGTAGAGAACAAAAGTATGGACATCAAGGGGGGAATGTGGAGAGGGTGGTGGCGGTGTGATGAATTGGGAGATGGGGATTAACATATATACACTAATATATATAAAATGGATAACTAATAAGAACTTGCTGTATAAAAAAATAAATAAAATTTTTAAAAAAAGGACTTGGAGAACTGGTTGGGCAAACAGAATACAACCTTTGCTGGCAAGTGCTGTGACTGAACCTGAAAGTAAGTGTCCTCTCCCCAAAATTCTGTCCCTTAAGTGGACACTGCCTCTCTCAACTGCCCAAGGGAAGCGCAGAGGTAAGAGCCGGGCTCTGAATGAATGATGGATGATGAGCTGCCCAGAGAGCAGAACCGACTCTGACCAAGTATCAGTTCACTTCAGACACAAGGAGCCTTCAGAGTCCTCACCAGCAGAGGCAAAGCCAAGTTGTGTGGGGGCAAGAGATATACAATGTTAGGGCTCCCTTGTACTTAAATTGCAAATATATATGCAAACTTAGATCCTGGAGTGGATGCTTATTATTTATTTATTTATCATTTTTTTTTGTCGCTGTTGTTGGCCATGCTGCACAGCTTGTGAGATCTCAGTTCCCCAACTAGGGATTGAACCCAAGCCACGGCAGTGAAAGTCCAGAATCCTAACCACTAGGCCACCAGGGAACTCCTTGGATGTTTTTTTAAAATGAGAAAAATATCATAAAACATTTGAAATCTTAAAAGAGGTAAAGAAAGTACATTTTCTTCTGCTTTACATTTTTGGCTTCCATTAATCTCCTTCTTTCCCTTATATTTGAATTTTGGGTGTGATCCATAATTCTGTAAGAATTTAAGAAATCCACCCAAAATCAATGCATTTTACTACTGCTGCTATGTTGTGTTGAGCTACACCACTGTATTATCAAATTATCCCATACTCTATAGGTCAACTCATTAATGAATGTGTATAGCTTTGTCACTGAAACATTTATTTCATCAGCTGTTTCACTGGGTTGGTGGCATTGCATGTTGTTTCAGCTAAAAATTCTAGACTGGGTTGAGACGAGAGACTTTGGCTACATCAATACTGGATCCAGAACTTGGCACACATAATACCTGCAATGTTTTGCACAAATATGGCTGCTGGTCATTCTGCTAGAGTTTTGTGCCTTACAGACACAATTCTAGTAAAGTCTATTTTGCAATTTCCACCATGAAAGAAAACAATAGGCAGTGAGTTTGTAAATGTACACACAGTATTTTTGAGTATGTTCCTGAGAGCTTCTGTTTTCACAAGTGGATGAGGAGAACCAAATATTTTCACACTGCATGTTTGGAAGAATCCACTGCCTGCTAGCTTTGGCCCTGTGTTCTCCAAATCATGTTTCTCCTCCACCAAATATGTAATTTTGGAGGCATTCTTATTTCAAGATATAATCCCTGCTCCTGCATGTTCAGGTCACTAGTCTTGGTGAGTGGGCACTTGGACAGCAGGAGAATTTCTAGAAGCTATTCTTACACCACACAGCTAGCAGAGCCTTGTAAACAGAAATACAGCCCACTAATCCCAGTGTACCCCCAACTCTACTGCCCTGTAGCCACATCCCAAAGGCCACTCCAATGCCTGCAGACAGGAAAGGTGATGTGGTAGGGCATGCTGGCGCGGAAAGAAACAGTGGCTTAACCATTGCAGTTACAATGTTTTCTGTGAATTGTATAAAAACATACCACAAATGCAATCCTCAAGAAACCCATGAATTATTTAAGTAGGGAAAAAGTGAAGAGTTAGAAAATATTGGAGGAACCGTCGAGATAGTTTGGGGCTTGATCTCGTGGTGCGCTTTCAGAGATGATGTGGGAGAGGGAGAGAGAATGTGATTTTGCATCATGAGATAGAGGCTGGACCCCAACTTCCTGTGAGACCTAGGCAAATCAGTTCCCTCTCTGCCTCTCCATTTCCTGGTGAGTAAAACCAGGCAGTAAGAATGTCAGTTCCATGTACCTCCTCCAGTTGTTGTGAGGACCAGACCCCTGAGCACAGCAGCACGTTTTTTGTAAACCACACTGTGTTCTAGAGAACTGAGCTATTGTTGAGGCTCTCAAGTTCGGGAGAAAGCTGGAAATCAGCCTCCGTAGAGCACGTTTCATCACTGCACACCAACTAGGAGGACAACCTCGATTCCAAGAGGGCACTTGTCTGAGTGCTTCCATTTGCAAAATGCCTCTTCATTTTTCCATTGCTCATTAATGCAGAAAAAATGTCTGAGCACCTGCTCCATGCCAGATGCTGGCATTACAGAGGTGAAGAGGCCGATGAAGTCCTTGATCTCATTTAAGTCATGGAAGTAAACCTGGAGACAGATGAGACCAGATTGGACCAGCCCTTCTTCACTGCTTGGCAGTCATGGACTGGAGTCTATTCTGCCATGAGCCTGATTCAAAGATAGAACAAACCACAACCACTGCTGGATCTGGGCAGGTCCGGATCCATCCTGATCTTCGAGCCAGGTTCCTTGTTGTGGTGGTGGTTATTGGTGGTGTGGTGATGGTGGAGGTGGCTGTGGTTGATGAGGTTGTTGTGGCTGTTAGTTATGGTGGTGCTCTTACTGAGACTGAGCTCCTACTGTTCACCACACAACAGGCCAATAAATCAAGAGACGCATGGTTGGGGCAAGGAATAGTGACTTTATTCAAAAAGCCAGCAGACTGAGAAGATGTTGGACTAGTATTCCAAAGAACCATCTTACTCGAGTTTGAATTCAGGCTTCTTTTATACTAAAAGGGGAGACGGTGTTGGTTGTTGCAGACTTCTTGGTGACAGAATCCTTTGCTCTTGCAGCTGTGCACAGGTCAGGTTATGATGTTCCTGTAAACCTCCAACAAGACAAATGTTATTCTCTGTTCTACAACCTTTTATCTGTGTATGAGTGGAAAAGTGTTACACCCTTCAAGGTCAGAGCCTTGAGAAGGGGCTGTCCTGTATATTTCAGACTCTAGGCAACATTCTGAACTTGTTACAAAGCAACAGAATACAAAAGTTAAAGTAAAAGGAACAGATCCACTGTGGAGTCAGATTTGTTCTTCCTTAAGACAGTGCTTGTTGTTATGATGATTGGTGTCATGGTGATTGTTGTTGTGGTGGTGGTGTTTGTAGTGGCTGTTTTTGATGTGGTGGTATTTGCAGCTGTTGATTTTTTGTGGTCATTGTAATTGTTGTTATGGTGGTGCTGGCGGTGGTTGTTGTGATTATTGTTGCATAATATTCTTATGGTCCTGGTACTGGTTGTGATGGTTTTAGTTGTTGCCATGGTAATGTTTATGGTTGTTCTTACAGTGGTTGTGGTTATTGTTGTTGATGTTACTGTTGCTAGGGTGGTGGTGGGAGTTGACATTGTTGCATTGTTGTAATGGTAGTGATGGTTGTAGTTGTTCTGATGGTGGTGGTGGTTAATGTTGATGTTGTGTAAGTGTTGGTGATGCAGTGGTATTGTTGGTGTTGACAGTTGATGGTGTTGTTGTGGTTGTTGTAGTGGTGGTGGTTGTGTTGTTGTTGACAGTGTTGTGGCGGTATTAATGGTGTTGGTAGTTGGTTGTGTTACAGTATTGCAATGGTGGTGGTGGAGGTGGTGGTTGCAGTTGTTACGGCGGTGTTGGTGGAGACTGTTGTTACAGTGGTGGTTGTGTTGGCACTTGGTAGTGTTGCAGTGATGGCGGCCATGGTGGTGGTGGATGTTGTGATGTCACTGTTGTGGGGTTCGAGGGGGAAGTGGTTAATATCTGGACTGTATCTGTTTCCAAGTGCATTCACTGTGGCCTCCTTTCCAGGATAGCCACACCGACTTACTTTAATTATTGATGGAGAAGTGAATTGTAACATGGAGCTTCTGCAAACCCCAAAATGATAGTCTTCAAACATGCTTTCCTTGCCATTTATTATGGCCCTCTGTGCACAGGCTGTGATCCAGCCTTCAATCTCTGTGACAACGTTCAGATCCCAGCCAATTTAAATAATTCTGCCAGTAAAAATTCCACAAGATGCTATCAAACATTTTATGAGTCTAAATATATAGCACCAACTGTGCCTAATCATCTTTTCTTTTTTTTTTGAAATCCTATTGGGAGGAAACTAGTGATAAAGGATGTCTGGCGTAATTTGCTCCTTTGAGTCTCTCATTATTATTCAGGATTCCCGAATCTTCCATTTCCTCTCCTAATTTTTCCATTGTTTTATTTTCTTGAAGATAATCTGCTATGTGACATCTGAGAGCAGATTTGTTCAGCCTTTGATGAACATGGGGCTCCTGCACATGACCCTTTATTCACCAGCTCACTGTGGTCTCTCACCATTGGCATTTCAGGGGTGTCGCAGTCCGTGGACTTGTTCTCGGATCCAGCTGACAACTGCTTGACCGTGAGCTGGGGATTATGAGCTGAGTCTTGGTTTCTTCATTTGTAAGTTGGGGATCATCACACCAATCTGCAGGACTGTCCTGAGGATGAGCTGCGATCTGGACGCTGAGCAATCAAAGCTGAGCCTGGCCCAGAGGAGTAGCCCCTTTGGCAACAAGGCCCAGTGCCCTCTAAACAACAGAACTGAGCAGTCATTTCTTCATTGGCCAGCACCTCCCTCCTTAGGGACCTCTGGCCAGACGGGCCACCTTCGGGTGCATGGGCATGGCCCTATCTCCTCCATCCCTGGGCCTTTTTGACACACACCTGACACACAACTTGGAAAACAGCAAGAACACAACAGCCAGTCTTGCCCTGGAGGAGCCCGTGTTCTGGTAGATAAGTGAGGAGAAGCAGGGCTGGCTTCACAACCTGCAAAGCTCAGGGCAGAAGGAAAATACAGGGTCCTTAATAAATTATTAAAAATTTCAAAGTAGCAGGGGATTAAACCAAACACAGGGCCCTTCTAAGTGTGGGGCCTTGTGTTTCTGAGCATGTTTCACATGCCCATGAAGCTGTTTCCAGGGAGAAAGGAACACCTGTCATGACAGGCCACGCTGGGCCCTTTATGTGATTTATTTTATTTCACGGACTTAAGAGCCCCCCAAAGCAGGTATTTGAATCCCTCATTTATAGAAAAGGGAGACGGAGGACATAATATGTTGAGAGATTTCCCAAGCACACGTCAAAGTCCACCTTCTACTGGTTAGGCTGGAATTGGGCCTTTGGTAGCACCGACCGGCTTTCCGTGAGGAGCCCCAGACAATGTGGAGAAGGTGACAGAGCATCCTTCCAAACAGCCTCGCTCGAGGCCCAGATCTGCCCTTACTGTGCAATGCAGAGTTCCTGGGTCCAGGGTTCAAATCCCATCGTTACCTTCTACTAGCTGGATGACACTGGACCAGCCATTTAAACCCTCTGGGCCTCAGTAGCCTCATTTGTGACACAGACAATATTGTACCTGATGATGTTGAGAGGATTGCATGAGTGAAGAGGAAAAAAACATTTAGAATTGTGCCTGACGTGTTAGAAATTCTGTTCTTGTGTTACATGATAATAACTCATGTGGATTTGGGATAAAAAGTAGGCCTTGTTTTGGCAAATGGAAGGAGGTGGCTACCTGCCTCACTCTAGTAGGAAGATTAGAAGGTTGGGAGAGTGTGTGGCACACACACTTACCTCTGGGACTTACACCAGTGGCAGTTCTCAGGCCTTTGGACTTGAACTGAATTATATCACCTGGTTTTTCTGGGTGTCCAGCTTGTGGATGGCAGACTGTGGGACGTGGTCTTCATCACCACATGAGTCAATACCTACAGTAAATCTCCTTATATATATATAATGTATATTTTCATATATAAATAATATATACGTGTGTGTGTGTGTGTGTGTGTGTGTGTGTGTGTGTGTATGTCCTATTGGTTTTCTCTGGAGAACTCTGACTAATCTGAGCCCCTATGTCATTGTTCAGCTCCGGGGACAGAAGTTGTGTTTTCTGTGTTCACTGTTATTTCCCCAGCACACAGAACGGTGCCTCGCGGGTGCTTAGGAAACATTTATGGAATGAATGGGTGAACAGGGGGCAGAGACAGGAGGCTGCCCTGTGCCATGCCTGGGGACCGGCTAAGGGGGTCTTCAGTTCTCCAGCAGACCTGCTCCATATCCCAGCCTGAAGAGCGTGGCCCCAGAGTAACTGCAGATAAAGGGATGGAGCTTATGTCCCATGAGACAGACACCCCCCACACACACTGCATGCCTTCTGGGTATGTTTATTTCCTGGAATCTTAAAGAACAAGGGAAACTCCAATGATCTGTCCCTGGTCCCAATATTGTGAAGACCCAGGCCTCTGGCCCACATGTGCCTAAGACATGGGCAACGTCTTTGACTGGAGGGACCCACCCTTAGCACTAAATCTGCCATCCACCCCTGTGGACTGGAGATCAAAGTTTGGGACTAGATCACAGACCACAGATGAACATTTAGTTACATCCTCATTACGTGTCATTGTCTGCATATGTTTTCATAGGCTCTGTTCTATGGGGACAAAACTGACTTTTTTTTTTTTAATCTCTCTATTCCCAAGATCTAGAGAGATATGGCTCCAGGTATGGTCATACGGACTGAGAGTCTATGGAGCTGGGAGGTGTTACATGGTGAAATGTCCCCCCAAAAAGATGCTGAGGTCCTAATCCCCAGTGTCTGTGAATGTGGCCTTATTTAGAAATAGGGTCTTTGCAGATGACCGAGTTAAGATGAGGTCATTAGGGTGGGCCTTAATCCAATATGACTCATGTCCTTATAAAAAGGATAAATTTGGATACAGAGATACACGCAGAAGGAAGAGGCCGGGTGATCATGAAGACAGAGACCAAGGTGATGCATCCTGATCTCAGCCTTCCAGCCTCCAGAACTGAGTCAAAGATTTTGTTGTTTAAGGTCCCCATCCTGTGGCGTTTTGTTACAGCTGTCCTAGCAGATCAGCACATGAGGGGTGACACTTACTCATGTTGTTTGCCAAATATTTCTGGTTCTTCTCTTGGGCATACAGGAGGGCCACTGTTCCCTCATCCTTTTAAGTTCAGGGTGACTATAGGACTTGCTTGGCCAAGGCACGTAGGCTAAGAAGTGTGTATAAACTCTGGGGAGATGCTCCCAAACCCACGTGTGACTCACCACATTCCCTCTGTCTGCTTCCATGATTATGGGAGCTGTGCTGGGATGAAGTCTCTCCAACTTCCCTCTCTGAAGGGTGACAGTTATCACGGGCCCTCTACTTCTTGCAACAGGTCTTTAATGCATGAAAAAGAACTTTGGTTATGTCACGCTACTGAGATTTGGGGGCTGCTTGTTACAGCAACATAACCTAGCCTATCCTAGGTGATACAGGTAGAATGGCAAGAAAGAAGGGAAGGAGGGAGGGGGGAAAGGAGGAAGCCTGTTTGCTGGATGATGATGCATTTCCCTCCTAGAAAAACTGAACTCTGGGTTTTCCATTTGGGTGCCAGATGTGCCCATTAACTTCAGCTATGATCCTGTTGGTGTAGACTAAGAGTGCATGCGTGCATACCACATATGCATGCATGTTTGCATTGCTATTTGCATGCACACATGTGTTTGTTACTAGTCACGCAACTCCCTTTGGAGCCCACTTTGAAAGCCGACAATGCATTTGTGCTCAGGGGACAGAGTGCATATTAGTCAAGTCAGAGACACTTTCTGTAAGCATCTGAAATGAGGTACCTTCCTCCCACTCCAGATCCAGAGCCTCTCACCTGGGGCTGAGCTGAGCTCCCAGTAAAGAGCTAATGTTATAGAAGAGCTGGTGTCAATTTGTCGTAATAAGCCTTTTCCACCTGCGATCTCCCTCAGCAGAGTTTTGAAATATGGCAGAAACTCATTTAAGGCAGAAGAATGATAACAGACCCAGAGCTCAAGAAAACTAAATACGTTTGAGCAAAATCAGTCTTCATCAGAAGCAACCCATTAAAAAGCAAAACAAACAAAAAACGGTGTGCCAAGTTCTATGTAGGGCATTTGCATATTTTTCAAGTTCTTAACAGAGAAAAATCACAAGGTGTCGGGATAAGAACCTCAAGACAGCTCCCATTCCCTTCAAAATGAACGAGAGATGTCATTTTTAATGAAGGGAGAAGAAAGATGTCTTTAATCCTCCCACCACTCTCTCTCCTCCACCCACAAATTGGGAGCCCTCTCTTTGCAAGCTGCTGCAGAGAAGGGAACAGGGAAATGTCCCAGTTTGGTTTGAGTGGGGCTTATTAGTCTTTTCAAACTCAACAGCCAACTGCCTTGTTTGGCCAGCAGTGAATTGGACGTTGATTCCACAGAACGACATCTCCTGATCTTGTAGGGTTCCGCAGGTGCTGAGGCTTCTCTGAGAAAGCCCAGCATCAGGCTTTAAATCAGCAGCAAGATGGAAGGGCAAGCGGCTGCCCACCAATATGGCTTCCAGAGGGTTGCTCCTTTCAAAAGAAATAGTTGATTTTAAGCCTCTGTTCACACTGGAAGCTTTTTAAGCCAGAGGGACTTTACAGGACAGACTGTGGCAGGCAGAATTTGAAGATAGCCTTCAGGATCCCTGGTCCCTGCTCTGCATACCCCTCATAATTCCCTTTACTTGAGTGTGGATGGGCCTGACCTAATCAGGTGAGCCCTTTGAAAGGTCTAGGAATCAGAGAGAAAAGGAGCCAGAGAGTCCCAAAGCCACAGAGATGCTCTCCTGTTGGCCTTAACAGAGGACCCTGCCTTGTTGTGAACCACGTGGCAAGGAACCATAGATGGCTTCTAGGAGCTGAGAGTGGTCCCTGGCTATGAGCCTCAGTCCCACAACAGCAAGGAACTGAATTCTGTCAGAAGAATATGAGCTTAGAAGAGGACCCTGAGATCCAGAAAGGAACCCAGCCATGCTGGCACCTGGATGGTAGCCTTGAGAAACCCTGAGAGGAGAGCCCAAAATCTTCTCTGAAATCTGATCATGTGAAATATTCAATTTCAATGTGGGGAAATAGCATGTGGAGTGGCAGCCCACTTCCTGCATATTTGAGAGTTGGGGTTGCCCAAAGCTAACACCAGAGGCAAAGGCATAGCACAAGTCCAAGGCTGCAGTCAGGGCAGCATAATCTGACTGTGGTTAGAGAGGTATTCCCAAGATGCTGAACATCTTGTTCAGTTTTTCTTTGTTTTCAGCTTCCATCTTGATTAAAAAAAAAAAAAGAAGCCAACTTTATCTTTAGATTTCACATTCTATTTAAGTTGTAAAAAATGAGAAAATATTGAATCAGTTAAGATTCTTTCTATTGAAAGTGACAAAACTCGATAGAAACTGTCTTAAGCAAAAATGTGAATTTATTGGCTCATGCAACTGAAAGTCTTGGCATGTATTCAGCTTAAGGCATAATTATAACCAAGACACAAACAAAGCTCTCAGAGCTTTCATCTCTTAGCCCTGCGTTCCTCTGTCAGCTTCAACCAGGGAGTTCTAGCTCTCCCATCATGGTGACAGGAGGGATGAGCCCACTCCAGCCTCACAACCTCTCACCTTGAGATGGACAAGAAGAATGAGAGTCTTTACTGTAGGTAGATCCTGGAGCCTGGCCATTCACTAAGTCCATGTTGGTGGTTAAGAACTAAAGCTCTGAGTGACTTCTTGGGTTCACATCTCTGCTCTGTGTCTTTGGGCAAGTTACTAAACCTCTCTGGGCTACATTTATAAAAAGGGATGGTACATACTATATAGGGTAGATGTGAGGCTTAGATAGGTTTGTGCAGACTGAGTGCTCAGGGTAGTATATGCACATAGTAAGAGCCCAGCCAATGTTAGCTACTGTTGTCATATTCCTGCCCTGAATCTGTCAGAGGACAAGGAGAGGAATGACCTGGACTGATTGCTTGGGCTGGGGTCCTGTGCCCCTGTAGACAACCTAGATGGAGAGAGGAGAATGGGCAGACCCCCACCATAAATTTATGTTATCCTGGGGGGAGACATACCCGTGTTGTAACATTATGACATGGGGGCGGGGATGATCTGGAATGGTGCCAGCTCAACTCACTCTAATTCTACTGACTGCATGTCACTTTCTCTCCCTCTGGTCCTGGAGGAAGAAGCACTCATCCTGTGTAAGAACTGTCCAGAGGGTGCTGGGAGGTCAAACTCACCACCCTGTTAACCAGCGACAAACACAGCATAACGTTAAAAACTCTCCAAGTTCAAGAGCATCCCCTGAGCTTGGCTTCCATGGAGACTGCTTCCACCCCTGGGGAATCTATTCAGAATAAGGGCTTCTGAATTATGAAGCTAAGGATGTGAAACAATTTCCACCCAAAGGAAACTGACAGTCAGCTCATGAGGTGACTCACAAGGCAGGAGTCAGGATCAGGGGATAGAAGTGAGGTTGGGGTGGGCGGGGACACAGGCTCTGATACTTATAACTAGAAACTTCTGGAGGAGAGTGATGTAACGTCCTGAGCCTCAGTTTCCTCATCTGTAAAAGGGGACAGTACCCCTTACCCCACTGAGTTGTTGTAAACCTGACAAGGTGGCGTGTCACCTGGGCTTAGTGAGCAGCAGTCTCTGGGGCAGTGTAAATGTGTAGGGTTGCAGCACATCTCTAAGCCTGCGTTAGGAATAATCTTGACCTGTCCATTCGTTCACTTATGAAAAATGGTACCACGTGTGGGTCTGCCTAAGACTGGGGCCCCCAGGATGCATCTCCCCCATTCAAGCCTTCCAACCACAGTGAATTAGGGGATGTATCTCTGTTCTGAATTCGATTTTCAAGTTAACTTTAAAATCTATCCTCACAGAGGGCTTTACCTATGAGGAAAGTAGTGTTAACAAAACCCTCTCAATTAGACCAGATTGCAGAAGAATCCATACAAATAATCCTTCCCCAGGGGCACCCGATGCTGCTATGACATCATAGTCCCAAGTGTGCCCAGCAGCCACCAGCTCAACAAACAGGTCATGGGCACCAGGGCTTCTAGATAAACTTGCTCATTGCTCTTCCTGTGGCTTTTAGCCCCATGAATCCATCTCCCCTCTGCAGGATAATCCCACACTCTGATCATTTGGAGGGTCTCCTTCTTGGCTGCTTCTAAGGCTGGTCTTAATTATCTGGGCGTGTGGGTCTTGGGCAGGCTGCTTAAACTCTCTGGGCCTCAGTTTCCCCAACTACAGGCCAGGGAGGAAGTCCAGGTCATCATTCAGGGCTGTTAGTGCAACTGGGGCCAGCAACGGAGCCATCTCATCAATCCACCAAGTCTGCAGAGCCAGCAGTGACGCAAGCTTCCTCCTCACCCTCTGCCTCATCTTCTTAGCCTGTGGGATGGGTGTGAGGGTAAATGAGATAACGTTAAGTGAAAGATCTCTGTAAACCAGCGGTCCCCAACGTTTTTGGCACCAAGGACCAGTTTCGTGGAAGACGATTTTTCCACAGAGGGGAGGGGTGGTTCAGGCGGTAATGCGACCGATGGGGAGCGATGGGGAGCGGCAGATGCAGCTTCGCTCTCTCACCGCCACTCACCTCCTGCTGTGCGGCCCTGTTCCTCACAGGCCGTGGGCGGCTCGGGGGTTGGGGCTACCTGCTATAAATGAAAGAGTTCCACGATGTTCTGTCCCTGGCATCCATATTATATTCAAGTGCTGCTTGATGACCAATGAACCACAGCACAACAGATTCTCTCCCCAGCAGCAATCAAGCGGAGAGAAGAGGGGAGGTCTCAGTCCTGCTTCCCCAAGTTAGCTTTCCCTAATAGATGCGTTATTTTCCAATCTTTATTTTTCCATCAAAAAGAAAAATGGTCCCACCCCGGAACCTCACTCCAACACATTGAAAATACGCTCAGCGTGGATGTGCCTTTGCAGCAGGGCTGTGTGCTCGTTTGTTTCCTAGAGAAACAGCTTTCATGAACCAACTGGGGGGGGTGTGTGTGATATGATGGTGGCACAAATTAGCAGCTCATTAAACCATCCACATAGAACACGGTGTGGATCAAACATCTCCCTGAAGAGTCCAGTGTGAAAGAATAAGGAAGACGCATCCCACATCAGGCCAGATGCGGAATCGCAAACCAAGAGCACACAGCGCAGAAGGTGATGATTGAGATCCGCTGTTTGGCCCTGTGTTCGTATAAATTCTGTAATTGTTAATCAGACGGTCATTATCATCCCTGATGGCACCCCTTTCACCGCCGAGAATCCAGAGACGCTCACCTGTGTGCTCGCTATTACATCTTTTGCAGCACAATACATCCTGAGATTATAATTCCTAGTAATGACCCTGCATTTTTATTCCCTTCTGCCTGCACCCATCACCAAGAAACACACGAGCCTTTTCAGATATAAAATAACGTAGAAGAAAACCGTGCTTATTGCGGGGTTTCAGATTGATGGTAATTAGGACTCCCTATGCCCTCGATTAATGCATGTTTATAAACACGCCAAGAGCTTGTCTCCTGCGGTGCCTGCAGGAAACAGGGACTCGGTCCTGATGAAACCACCTTGACACGGAGACTCGCTCTTTGGAACCAAAGCCAGTCGTCTGAAAGAGGCTCACCGCTCCTCTCTGACTCAGGAGGGTCTGTTGTAGGTCCGCCAGATCCAAGAGGGAAGATGGAGGCAAACACGGACCTAGAGCCTCAGTGTTGTGTGGGCGTGTCGTGGTCACCGGCTGACCCAGAGACGTCTAAGAGTTTCACCCAAGATAAAATTTCACCCTCCGCATGAAAAAAGGCATCTCAAGGGCCCGATACTGAAGAGTGATAAGGATCCGAAGGAAGGGCCTCCTAAACTGCTGAACTTGGAGCAGCTCACTGAAACCTGTTTGCTTATTTAGGAAAGGTAACCGTCAGGGTTCGACCAGAGAAATGGAACCAGTAGGAGGTAGAGCTACATCTCCACGCATATCTGTAGCTACACCTCTCTGTCTCTATCCAGATTCTTATCTATGCATCTATATCCACATCTGTGCAGATACCTATATCCACATTCTTATCTAGACACAGATAGAGGTGTATAAAGGTATGGATATGGACATGGAGATATATTTTATATCTCTAAAAAAGATATATTGATAGACAGATATGTACATAAATTAATATTTATGTTTCTGTGTTAGTTCAGGTTACTATATATAACAAAATACCACAGACTGGGTGGTTTATATACAACAGAAATTTAGTTCTCACATCTCTGGCAGCTGGAAGTCTAGTATTGGGGTGCCAATGTGGTCGGGTTCTGGTGAGAGCCCTCTTCCAGGCTGCAGATGACTGTCCATTCCTGCATCCTCATGTGGTGGAAGGCGGAAGAACATTCTCTGGGGTCCCTTTTATAACAGCACTTATATCATTCATGAGGGCTTCACCTTCATGATCTAATCACCTCCCCAACCCCCCCATCCCCACCCATACCATCACATTGGAGGATAAACAGGTATTATAGCTCTATAGCTATATCATAATATCTATCTATATATCTATATCATAAGATCTATCTTGTGTATATGTACCATAAGATATAGATATAGATATCTATATAGATCTAGACATATTATATCTCTCTATCCATGTCTATAGATCATATTTTTATACCTATATCCATATCAATATCTAAATATCATATCTCTATATCTATATCCATATCTATACAGATGTCTATCTCTCTACTCTCTATATCTTTGTCTATCTATCTATATATGATTTCTATATTGATTATCATATACATACATCATATGTGTATCTCTATATCCATATATATATGGATATGTATATAGAGATCTATGTCTATCAATAGATATAAAGATAGAGAAAGATCTATATGGAGATAGAGATAGAGAAATAGAGAAATATATGGATATACATGTATACTACGAGGTTTATTTCAAGGAATTGGCTTCTGCCATGGTGGGGCTGGCAAGTTGAAATTCGTAGGCAGGCCATCAGGAGGGGCAGGCGGGGACTCGCAGGGGGGGACTCTCAAGTGGGAGCTGACGCTGCCGTCCACAGGCAGAGCTGCTTCTTCCTCAGGGAAGGCTCAGTTCTGTTCACAAAGGCTGTCAACTGATTGGACCAGACTCACCCAGATTACGAGTATATCTCCCTGACTGAGAGTCACCTCACTGTAGATGTCAACCACATGTACAAAATGCCTTCACAGCAGCAGCTAGATTGGTTTGGGCTTGAATCACTGGGAACTCCAGCTTAAAACTGACCATCAAACTGACCATCACAGGAATGAATAGAAGATCTCTCATTCTGTTGGAGAAGGTAGTAGGTGCGTTGGGAAGTTAAATATGGGAGAATAATTTGGGGAGGAATTTCTATCAACTATACAGAGTATTGAGTGTGTTATGGGTATCTCACTAAATCAACATCAGCCATCTAGGAGCATGCACCCATGCACTAGCCCATGAACCATGACTACCCATGTACCACGCACTAGTTCACAGACCCACACACTAGCCCATGCACCCACACAGTATCCCGTGCACTCATGCACTACTCCATGCACCACACATTGGTCCATGCACCTAGCCCACGCGCTAGCCCATGAACCACATACTAGTTTGTGCACCGTGCACTGGTCCATACACCATGTATCCATGCACCATGCACTAACCCATGCACCAGCCCATGGACCCATGCACTAGCTCATGCACCACTAGCTCTGTCCTCCACCCTTGTGGGCTTGTCTTATTGAACGATCCACAACTCTAGGAGGGAGACCCCATTTCGTCCCCTTTCCTGATGCGAAAACACAGGTGAAGTGGTGTCTCCAGGGTCCTATGATTAACTCATGACAGAGACAGGATTTGAGCGTAGGATCCCTGGCACCCGGGTTTTTAATCCCTCTTTCACAAGATTTCCCAGTGATCTTTGCATTTTGAGACAATCCTATATTATTCTTGAGAGTCAGCACTGATGTTGCCAATGACCCTCCTGTGATGTTTCGATGCATCATTTTGCCTCTCCAAGCCTGTATCATCATATGGAAAGTAGGGGTGTGGTCCCCATTTTAGGCCGTCCCTATTTGCTAAATGGCTTGAAGGTTTAGGAGGCATCAAGTGTGTAGATGTAGTTCTGTAAACTGTGCAAAATGGGAGGGATTCTTTTTCCTTAATTCTCATCTGAATAATTTTACTAACTACTACATCTGTGTTCAGCTTGGCTTGATGAATTGCTCTGTGTAAACAGGCAACAATAGTCCCTTGGAACATGAGTGTGATTAAAAAATACCATCTCTAAAATGCATTTATTTTCAGACAAGGTTGGAGAGAAGTCCTCCACCATTCACATTTTTTCTGTTGGCTCTTTCCCTCTTTCCCCCTCTCCTGGAATGGGGGGCTCTGGAGATGCCCGAGCAGAGTCTGATGGCCTCTGTTACAACTTGTCCTGTCACAGCCCCATTCCTAGGAATGTTCTCTGCCCAAGCTCAGCCACCTGCATCTTGCAGAGCCCCCAGAGGCCCCTTGTTCAGAAGCTGACCATCCACAAGACTTGTCATGGGGGTTCTGTCCCCGCCACGCTTCAGGGAGCCCATCACCCTTGGGTTTCCTTCTCCTGGTCTTGGAGCATCCTATGTCCAAGGTTTGTGCCATTTCCTCATCTCTCTAATGGCAGCCTGCAGTACCTTTCATTCCTTCCAGGAGAACACAACCCTGATGGGTTTCCCCCTTCAAAACAGCTCAGGGTAGCATCACACATTGCCCTCCTCCACAGGACTGCTTCCCTGGGAGGAAAGGAGCTGGCATCTTTAGAAAAGAAAGAGGTGCTTTCTCTTCCTGCCCCTGCTCCCTTGCCTCCTTTTTCTCTCTTCTTGCTTAGTCCAAAACACCCCTTCTTTTTTTTAGTGGGCAGATCATCCTGTCACATCTTTTTCTGTAGACACACAGGCATGGAGAGTTGAAGAGGCGAGGTTTGCTCACGTACATCTCTCACCCACAACGTTTTCAGTGGAACCTGAAAGTGAGGATGAAGCCCATTCGAGGAGTTCTCTGAGGGAGCCTGTTACTATGGAAGCTCCAACTTGGCATCACATGGAAATACCTGCCTCCCTTGAAGTCTGCCTGACAGTGATGCTCAACAGAAAATGTGGAGCACGGTAAAATGGGTTTTTAACTTTTATACAGGGACCGTGATAGCCGTGCCTGTAATTAATTATGCACAGACACTCAGAGGGGCACCTGGTAGACAAGTCTGCAGGTAATGGCCTTTTGACAAATTCCCTTCAACTCAATTTTTTCCAGGGAAGCCTTTTTTTCAGTAAATAGAATAAGAGAAGGAGAGGCAGTTCATTTAGAGCCAGCTGCTCTGGGCACCTATTAGTGAAACCCTCGCTGAAAAACTTCTCTCTCCTCCTCATTAGTGTGACGGGAACAGGACCTCGAGTGCCACCTGGCCTGCCTCGTGTGCTCAGACAAATCCCTCGGGGCTGTCCGTCTCTAATCAGTGAAAAGCATGTCAGGAGCTCCCATATTAGCACGAGCCACTCTCCCGGGGGCTGCCATCCGAGACCACTAAGGGACTCACCAACAGTGGCTGGCAGGGACTGGATCCCAGTTCAGTCCCTGGAAGGAGACTTCTGCAGAGCTCAGAGACACGGGACGTGGATTTTGGGTCCTGAGCCCTCCGAGGCTTCCAAGGAGACAGAGAAGAAGCTCCCGGGCCCGGTGAGCTCTTGGTGCAAGGTCACCGAAGTTTGTCACCACATTAAAGGAGGAGACCCGTGAAAGCGGGGACTGAAACTTCAGGGGACAGGATGGGAATCAGGCAGAGGGAACGGCATACATGGGAGAAGCCATGAGGACCTGTCTGGATGGAGGTGGCTCTGTCATCAGGGCCCTGGGCAGGGCCTGGTGAGGAACTTTCCAGAAGCAGTCTGGGATGCACCGGGCCCCTCACACCCACCCTCTAGGGTTTGGGTCCTTCCCAGTGGGGGTGAGCAGTGTGATGGCACAGCCCATGTGGACCAGAGGCTGAGGCGGAGCAGAAGTCAGGCAGATGGGCGGGGGAGGGGGAGGCCTCTCCCTCTGCAGGGGGACATGGGGTCAATGGCACAGGGACCTGGGGGGAGGGGTGCCAGGGGCCTGACCTGGAGCACAGCAAACAGAGCAGTAGCTCTGGGCACCATTCTAGTCCTTCCCTTAAAGCCCCTGGTACAGAGTGAGGGGGAACTCATGTCTTGGAAGGGAGGCAGTGGCCCTTTGGGAACCAGTTAGCAAGATCGGGGCCATAATGGCCCCCAAAAGGTCATCGTCCCACAAGGGTCCTAAGCCTGCCTGGGCTCCTCTATGATGAACATACAAGTGGAAGACTTGGGTTATGTTGTGGGTAGAATTGTGTCCCCCCCACCCCCGCAAATTCACATATTGGAGTTCTAATCCCGAGGACTGCAGAATGTGACCTTATTCTGAAATAAGGTCGTTGCAGGTGTAATTGGTTGAATTAAGATGAGGTCATACTGGAGTCAGAGGCCCTAATCCAATGTGACTGGTGTTCTTATAAAAAGGGGACTTGGACACAGATGCTCAGAGAGGGAGACGCCACGTGAACGTGAAGGCAGAGACCGGGTGATGTGTCCACAAGCCAAGAAGCACCAAAGACACCGGCAGAACCTGGAGAGCTGGGTGAGGGCCCCTGGACAGATCCTCCTCAAAGGCTCGGGTGATTCACACTGGATCTCAGACTTCCAGCCCCTGGAGCTGGGAGAGAACAGGTTTCTCAAGTTCAAGCAGCACATCTGGGGGCTTGTTGGGAGCTCTGGGGTCTGATTCAGGTTAGACCTGGAACAAACCCTGAGACTCATCCTTCAGTGTTGGTGGTTGGACCACAGCTGCTGAAGGACCACACTGGGCATCACCACCCCAGTGTCCACGGGCTCAGGAGTGGCAACAAGTCACGGGCTGGGGTGAGGGAGGAAGTGAGCAGCCCGGCCAGGATGTGGCTCTCCAGGCCTCGGGGGTTCCACAGGAGGCCGTGGAATGTGGTGCATCTCCTTGGGGTTGCAGGCGCCCTCCCTCCCAGCACTTTCTCTTTGATTCTCATCACAATGTGGCAAAGAAAACAGAACAAGTGATCTTATGAAGACCGTGAGGGCCTCAGTCCCACAGCCACAGAGCAGAGAAGGGATCCCACCTTCTAGGGATGTGACCGCGACCCCCAGTGCATCACACCCGCTGCTCCGCTGGCCCTGGGTCTCTATTGGAAGGTGAGCGCCTTCAAGTCAGCAACATTTCTCCAGGGGAATTTCAAATGATGAATTGTTTAGTAGGTGAAATCCACTTCCTCCATAATTGGAAACACAAACATAAGTGATTATAGACTGATTTCTAGCAATTTGGCAAATTTAAGGAGCGCACCAATCTGCTGGAATGGAGGCTGGCGTTGGGGGCTTTGCCTGTTCATGGTGGATGCAGGGGCTGCGCAAGGGCTGCACAGAAGGGTGGGGTCCCAGAGGGCACTGTGCTGACCCAGCGTGGCCCTGGATGCATGATTCCACTGTCAGGGAGATGATTTAAAACTCAGACCCAAGAACGTGGCTGCCACAGACACACAGATGGGCCGTCTTCAACCACCCTGAAGACCTAGGATTTGTTACCTGTATCTCCCTATGCTCCAGCACACGCACACACACACACACACACACACACACACAAACATATATGCACACACACACACATGCATACTCATACACATGCACACAGACACACATGCACGCACATGCACACAAACCTCATCACGCACACACACTCATGCACACCTGCACTCCACACACACTTCTGTCACCCTGTCCTTCCTCCGTGCTGTCTCCCCACGATATTCACTCAGCTCTGCGGGGTCAGGACCCCTGTGCAATCACAGAGATGCAGAAATGGTGGTCGTGTCGCCTCCATTTACTGGGTGACCCTCACATGACCAGGCTTTGTCACAGCTCAGTTTAGCCCTTCTCATGGAAGACAAGGGAATCTGTGCTTTTGAGATACAAAGTGTCCTGTCCATGGTCGTGCAAGCTCACTCAAGGTCATACAAGGTTGTGAATCTCCTTGTCCCAGAACCAGTATATGTGTCAAATCAATGCCCCTTGGAGCACCCTGGACCATTGGCCTTGTTGAGTCCCTGAGCTCATCCCCACACTTGCTCTTTCAGTTTTCCAGAGAATGGCTGATGGGTAAGCCGATTCCTGCTCAGGAGTTTGGGCCCTTCTGGGTCCCACCCCACACCCTTGTTTGTGCTTAGGAGGGGTCACTGAAGTTTTATATCCCTGCCTTGTCAACTCCAATGGACTCTGGCAATGTCATTACTTCTGCTGTGTTTACAAGTGTGAAGCAGAGACCAGTGTCTAAACCCAAGGAATTAATCTGCAATGGAGAATTCCAAGTTCTGAGAAGATTTCCAAGGAAGTCTGGATGACAATGTTTGATTTAGTGACTGCATGCCTTCCTGTCTAGCTCCCAACACTGTATTACCCGCTGACCGAGCCACTGGCTTCCCCTCTTGGGACTTAAAATCGATGCCTCTCCTCATCCCTCCTGCTCACTCACCCCTCCTCAGGCCTGCATCTCAGTCACCCAAGGAGGGAGTCAGCTGGAGACTCCTTAGGGAACTTCCAGCTCAGGGATTCCGAGATGGGTACTCTTACTCCAGAAGGTCCTCTCGCTGGATCAGCAAAGGTGCCAGGCCTCCGAGCAGCAGTGCTGTCCCCATGTGCCCACCTGCCCAGAGGCTTACCCAGGCTTCCCCCAAAATGGTGCCCTGCATCCTTCTCCTTTCTCAACCCAAGGACGCCACCTGGAACTAACCCTAGGGAGATTAGACCCTGCCTGTCACACATTTAGACAACAGTGTAATAAGCATGTGTCAACTGAAGGCACAGAAGTGATTAAGAAGAGAAATTGAAGTGAGAATGATTTTTAAGGGCTCTGTATTGCTAAAGCCTTGGTCCTTAGTTTGGTCTCCAGTATATATTATGCAAATCTCACTCTCTCTGTGTGTCCCTCTAATGGAAGAGTTTGGCTGGGTTTGCCTGGATTTTTAAAGTAGAAATTTAAATACAATATCTGAAGCATTTAGCCTTACTTACAGCAACACAAAAAATCCAATTATCAATTAGAACTGATAAAGTTTTATAGACTGTTCTCTTTATTAGAGCCATATTGCAGCTAATTCTAGAGAATGATTTCTTGGAAATGTCCCTGGGTTATGGTTTTGCCGACTCCATTTTGCAGAAGATTTAAGATTCCAGCGAGAGCCAGCCTGAACGTGGGGCAGGGCTCGCCACTGCCATCCCTGAGCGGCCTGGAAGGTTGGTTGGCTCTCACGCGGGGCTTGAAAGAGGACCACAGACTGGCCCTGTGGACAAACCAGGCCTCCAGTTAGGTGATTTACCAACCCCTTTATGTGTTTGGTTTAGGTCTTCCATCACTGCGAGGTGCACCCTTAAGCATCTGCCGAGAGTCTGCGAAAACAGGAGGAAGCAGCATCCTTCACAACTTTAAGCCAACATCTCTGCAGCCGAGGCCTCTGCAGGACACATCGGCAAACCCACCATTCCAAGCCCTGGAAACCCTCTGAGAGGTCCACGAGAGTCAATCTCACACCACCTAGAGCTGCCTCTGAACATCTAGCAGCTCTGCTAGCTTTCATCTTGTGACATCTGCTCTGCACCTGTCATGCTTCCAGCTCGAAGCCGTCGGGTTTCCACCCCAAATGCAAAACCTGCTGGGCCAGTGGACGGGAGCAGCACCAAAAGAGCTGGTCTTGGAGCCAAGCCCTCTGAGAAGACCCCTTACTCATCCATATCTGACAACACCAGGGGTACATCATCCCTGGTTTCCAGGGAAGGAACTGACCCTCGGGAAGGCTCAGGGCTTGCTTGAGGCGTCAGAGCAGGACTCAGACTTGAGTTTTCTCTGCATGGAGTCTGGACTCTTCCACAGTGCCGAGTTGCTGGCAGAATCACACAGAGATGCTCCCATTTTAAATGGAATGTTCTGGTCATGCCATGTCTGTTCCAGTCCCAAGGTCTCGGCTGTGCTCCTGGGTGGCCCGGGCCACGTCCACATGTCTATAAATGCTGGAGCTAATGGCTTTGTTCCCACACTCCTTACATGACTGATTAGTAATTAGAACTGAGCTAAAATTAACTCACTGTCCCCAGAGCCCAGCACAGCCAGGCTGGGCTCATTGGCTGGTGGGTGGTGGGTGAGTCAGCCACCAAGGGGAGATGGAAAGCTTAGTTCATTCACTCATTCATTCAATATACTGTCACTGAGTTCTAGGTCAATATAACCTCTGTCGTCATGATCCCTAGAATGTGTGCAGGGCTGTCGCAACCACAGGGTAAAAGAAGGGCTGGGTCTTGATCTGGGGTTCTCCCACCACCCCGGACCTCCCACCATCCCACCACGCAGGCAACTCAACAGTGGTGGCTGGGAAGATGGTAGAAAACCCAACCTCCTTTAAGAGAAAAGGGAAGTTGTTAAATCCGGCCAACATGATAGGATGTGCTGGGCATGGCAAAGCCAAGATCAAGGCCCCCCTCACCCCCAAAAGTGATGGACTGGGGAGGAGATCCTCGAAGACTGTTTCCCAGCAAATGCTGTGGTTGCCCGAGTCCAAGGTAGTTAACTTGCAGTGCCCTGAAGTGGGATCTGCATTGAAGGGTGGTCTAGAGCAGGGGTCCCCAGCCCCTGGGGGCCTGTTAGGAACTGGGTGGCACAGCAGGAGGTGAGTGGTGGTGAGTGAGCAAAGCTTCATCTGCCGCTCCCCATCACGCCCCATCTCTCGCATTACCACCTGAACCATCCCTCCCCACCAGCCCCATCTGTGGAAAAATTGTCTTCCACGAAACTGGTCCTTGGTGCCAGAAAGGCTGGGGACCACTGGTCAAGAGACCATGCCCTCCTCTTCCTGGGTGGTCTGTGGTGCAATTCTCTCCTTGCTGGGGTGTCAGTGGGAGACACCAGACTTTCGCTGGCTGCAGTCTTACAGGGCAGCAGTGGAAAGGAGTTTGTTATTAAGTGAAGCTGAAATCTTAAACAAGTCCCAAGGGATATGAGAGAGGAAGGGAAGAACTGGGAGTCTGGGTGACAAACTGCAGGACAGGAGGGAACGATCAGAAGGCGGCAGCCCTCTCCTGCCACAGACGTTAGTGCCCCCACCTTTTCTTAGGTGCTGGCAGGGCTGATTTACCTGTGGTCAAGGTCAGCTCACTCACCAAGGCCAAAAGGGGAAAATCCACTTAGGTCTTGTCAAGTATAGCGAGAGGACACACAGTTCTTGACCATGAACCAGACAAGATCACACACCTGGAGTTTCATGGAACCAGACAAATGGAGAAACCTTCTGCAAGTGGGATGGGAGCTCAAGTTCTAAGGGCATTTGTTCTAGGGGACCAGCCTGGGTCATTCCTCCAGCCTCTGGAAGCTTCCTTGGAAAGTGGGGAGAGAGGGATGCCCAGTGCAAATCCCACTGCATGTTTCCATTCATGGCAAACAAAACTCCACCTTGCATCTTAGCGAATAAATTAGTGGCGACGAAGGAACTTGGAGCCTGGGAACTTGGCTTCCCATTGATTGAGAGCTTCATCCATATTCCTAAAACTCCAAGGTGAAGCCCTACCATGCGATCCTTGTGAATTTTCCACCCCCCGCCAGGCTAAGTCTGGCTCCATCCCAACGGATTTTTGTTAGAAATCTTCAACCCCATGTGACCAAGTTCTCTGAGCTACTATAAGACGACAGATCATGGCCAGACCAGAGAACGAAGACCCGGTCTGTGAGAAGATGGGCTTTTTCTCTTCAGCCCAGGGGCCTGGCCTGTTACAGTGTTAACATGTTCAAGGCCTATCCTCCTAGTGAACACACACTAAACTAATAAAGAAGATGTGGTACATAGATGCAATGGAATATTACTCAGCCATAAAAAAGAATGAAATAATGTCATTTGCAGCAACATGGACATACCTAGAGCTTATCATACTAAGTGAAGTAAGCCAGACAAAGAAGACAAGTACCATATGATATCGCTTATGTGTAGAATCTAATTTTTAAAAATCGATACAAATAAACGTATTTACAAAACAGAAAGAGATTTTCAGATTTTGAAAACTCATTATGGTTACCAAAGAGGAAACTTCAGGGGAGTGTGGAATAAATCAGGAGTTTGGGATTAACATATACACACTACTGTATATAAGATAGATAACAAACAAGGACCTACTGTATAGCACTGGGAACTCTACTCAATATTCTGTGATAACCTATATGAGCAAAGAATCTGAAAAAGAATGAATATGTGTATATGTGTAAGTGAATTACTTTGCTGTACAACTGAAACTAACACAACATTGTAAATCAACTAGACTCCAATAAAATAAAACAAAAACAACAACAGAAGCGAAAATGAACAAATAAAGAAAAGAGAGTCCAGAATTGCAAGCTCATGGCCTTTGAGTAGCACAGAAGACCTGGGCATGCTTCTGGACATGGTGAAAGGGGGGGAGGGGCCCTCAAGGAGATTAGATGGACACAAACCCCCAAGGCAAGGAGGAAGGCTGTGGAAGGCACCACACCCAGGAGATGACCCACACATGGCCCAGAAGCCAGGGTAAAAGGGGTGAGGGAGCCATGTTCAAACCCAATTCATCACTTGTAGGTATAACAGCAACTCTCCCATCAGCCAGAAGAGGACGGAAAGACAGGGAACCAGAGATTCCATGTGGGGACCCAGTGGGAATTGCGCTGCCCAAAGATTGAGGGTGGAAATTCAAGGATGACAGAGAACAGAGCATCTCCACCTTAATTATCGTCCCCAGACCCCAAGACCAAAGAGGCCACATCTGGCCCTTTTCATTTAGAGACAGTTTCAGAGGCCAGATCCTAACATGTGAGTTGGAAAGATGCCTTTGAAGGTCTCGCTAATGAAGGTGCAAAAAGGTGTTTTTATTTAGAAGTCTGGCTCATCTGATCAGGCCACGGAGGACCTAGAGGGGGTGGACAAACAGGGCAGCATCTCCCCTAATTACTACTTTTGCTCCTTTTAAGCTGCAGGGACTTGGCGCTGAGACACTGCCTTCAAGCGAAGGTCAGAACCTTCAGTCCTAAGGGCCTCCCAAGATGTACCTGGCAGGACAGGAAACTCTAATGAGTTTGTGTTGTTCTGTCTTATTCACCAGGAACAGAAGGCATTTCAGTCTCTCCTTTGTGGGGGGGGGATGATTTGCTTCCACATCCCTCCCAGGGGTTCCAAGATGCTCCACAGACTGGCTTCCCAATGTGTAAATGTGGGGTCACTGGCTGACCTTCTCCCCCAGAGTTGTGTTCCTTTATGTTGATCCCAGGCCTTCCGAGAAGCGTGTAGTCAGCCCTCTCTCTGAAAGGGTGCTTGCGAGATGAGTGACCATGGGGACGGTCAGGGGAGACTCTTCCTCGGGGTCAGCATGAGAGCATCAAGGAGGCACCATGGAGATGGGGGTGGGGATGGAGGTGGGGCAGCGAGACCTTCTCCTAATTTGACTCAAAGGCCTGGGGAAGAGTATGGAAAAGCCAGTGCATCCCCCATGCAGACACTCTTCCGCTGGCTGTTTCCAGACATCTGGCAGGAAAGCAGATTAGAGACAGACCCCCCCTTCCAATATCGCAGGCCAAGGGGGCCTAGGCAAGAAGCCAGAAAAAGGACCCTGGAATTCGGGGGCACAGGGCAAGCCCAGGGCCTCTTCCTTATGGAGCTTTGAGGCTGAGATGCTTGCTCCGCAGACGAATGGATTAGCCTTGCCTTTCTTGTTGTTTTAATTTCACTTATTTAAAATGTGGACTGATGGGCCCAAAACATGTTACCCTAAACTATGGCACCTTGAGATATTGAACATTTAAACTGAAGAGATTTGAGAAATGGCAGGGGCAGGAAGGATTCTCTGACCTCCCCCTGAAACAAGTCAGGAGGCCTTCCTGTGAGAGGTGTCCTCCCCAGGCCCAAAGTACAGGAGCATCCTCATCTCCAAGACAAAGAGACACTGAGATGAATTTGAAGGTACATGATTCTCTAGGTCCCCCTGTTGGTTCCCTCCCCTGAACTCAGAGCCCTTTGTTCCATCATGATGTTCATGATTTCCCCTCCTTCCTCAAACCTGTGTTCGATGCTCAGCCATCACCACTTACGTAGGTCTTCATTCCCTCATGAAGTCTGTCATGTCACGCAATACCTACATTATGTACATTTGTCTAGTTTTCTCTCGCTAATCTGCCTTCCGTTACAGACTCCGGCTGAGAACCTAAAAGGATAGAAGGAAATATTTTGTTTCCTCCCCTACAGGGCTGCATATTCCCTCCTCACTGGTTATTTATTCTCTTAAATAATTTTGTTGGTTCTGTCCCTCCTACAGCTGGCATGGCTGCCACTTTTTCTCAAGGAGAAGGACCAAGCTTCCTGCTGCGTGGGCAGTGGCTGTGGTGCACAGACCTTACCGCACATGCCCCAAGAACCCCAAGTTCCCATCACGATCGGCTCCTTGTTCAGCTGGGGAGCTGCGGAATATCTCTTAGTTCCTCTGTGCCTCTGTGATCTCATCTACACCGTGGATATAATAATAACCCACATCTTATGTGGCTGTGAGGAGTTAGTGAGTTAAGGTATGTACAGAACCGAGATTGGGCCTGGTGATAACTGCCCCAAATTGGGCGAAGTATAATTAGTTATTTTAGAAACAATACGTGCTAAATATATGTGGTAAAAAAAAAAAAATTCTGACACTTGTTAAACCAGTAAGACAGACCTTATACAAGATCATTGAGAGATAGGTCTAGGGATCCCTGCAGTGGGGAGAGATTGAACTCACTTTGTAATACAAGGAGGAAATGGGGACTATAGCCAAGGAGCAGGGTCAGGGAGTGGTGGGTGGTGGGGTCAGTGGTGGAAACTTACTAAGAGGGATGGGCAATTCTTCACTGAACCCACCTAACAGGATTCTCAGTGAAGGCAGGCCATGGTGAGAGATTACCACCTGGGGGATGAAGAATATGGTCAGATGTGGACAGTGGGGGCTCTGACTAAACCAACTTGATGGGATTCTTGCTAAAATCGAGTCCTGCAAGGACAGGAAGTCCCAAAGTTGTGGCCTCATTGGAGAGAGGGTGCAGAGAGGCCTGACAAGACCTGGTCAGGGAAGACTCTTTGTCAGACAGAAATCTGCATAATTATGTTTCAGAGCAGTTACTTGGCATCAGCTCCGTTCAGCTTTCGGCTCGTTTTGTAACCACTGATTCTTGAACACCTACTGTGTGCCAAGCCCTTGCCCCAAGCGCACCCCCTCTACATGCATTAGCTGTTTGCTCCTCCCTGAGTCCTGGAAGGCAAGTACTGCAGGGTGATGCCCAGGAGACTGAGGTCTGGAGGGGTTAATTACCATTAGAAAGAACCTGGACCAAGACTCTCCAGGTTCTCAGCAGAGATCCAAGGTCTTGTCCTGGAAAATCAGATGGCCCAGCAACCCTCCTCTTTCTGACCTTGTGGAACAGTGAGGACAGGTCTGCAGAACCTCCCATGGCTGCTCTGAGGACCTGTGGTGTTCAAGCCGGGTGGCGGCTGCTGTAGGGAAGCAGGTTTCTGGGATCCCATCCTTTTGGCAAACGCTGGACTATACAAAGCTCTTTGAACTGCGTGTACCTGTCTTTAAATATGCTAACGAGTACTGGGAGAGGGTTGGGATGTGGGGTTTTCAAGGGGATTTGACTACAGAACATTATTTTTATGGGATCATCTCCTCACTGGTTTCCAAAGGAAAATGGTTGGGAAATGCTGTCCTGAATGCCCTCGAAGGCCCTCTACAGCCATAAAATCTCTTCGATCTGATAATTCCACAAGACTGAATAATGTCACGCACCTAAGAAAATACACATTAATAAAAAAGAGTAAAAGGCACATCAGCTTTTCTTCCCCACAGATGGCACAGAGAGGGTGAAATGAATGACCATCTTTCCTGGACCCTCCAGCATCTCTGCATCTGGGCAAATGACTCTGTAGAGCCATCATCTCGTGTCACTTGGATAAGATCCATCATCGGTGGCATTTCAGCCTTTCTCCTAGGCGTCAGCAGTGTGGTTTGAAAAACAGGCCTGCATTAATTGTTTGAGGCTATGGTTCCCCTCCTATTTCCCCAAGCAGAAGACAAGGGCCATTGCCTTCACTTCATGGCAACAGTTGTCAAAAAGAAAGACAGCTCTCCCCCAGAATGTCGATTCTGCTTCTCCTGCCCTGTGAGTTTTCCATCTACAAGAACCACTCAAAGCCATTTGGCAGTTGAGTGCCTGGGCTCTCAATGAGAAAATCTGCTCAAGATTAGCAGGATGGAAAGAGGTTTACCATTTTGGCAGGAGCCTGATTATGTAAATCAAGAAGTGCCCTGCTGGGCAGGGCCTGGGGCCCTGGAGGCCTCCAAAGCTCATCAGGTGTGCTCAAGAAAAGAAGCTGAGTGTGTTCCCGTATACTAAAGGTCAACCCAAAAGTGGGTCTGTAGAATCCCGCTGGTGGATGCAGCTCTTCCAGTCCAGGCTGGTGTCCGGACTGCCCTCTAGATGTCTGATGGAAACATACTTCCAGAAATCCACTATACTCCAATAAAAATTTAAAAAGAAAAAAAAAGTCATTGGAGGCTATTGTGAACTTAAATATAAATAAATAAATAAATTTATAAGAAATGACGCAAAAAGATATACACTCCTATATTAAATAAATACTTTGCTATTTGTGCATCAAATGGAATTTATCAATCAATCTTACATTGTAATCTAAAATAAAATGAAAAGGAAAGTACCATTCAAGTGGAAATAGGTGAACTGAAATTATTAATTAAACTAATTATTGGCAGTAAAAAAGAAAAGAAAACTAAAAAAAGAAAAGAAAAGAAATCCCAGAGAGTGCCGCCTGCAGGGCTGCCAGTGAACTCTGGCAGGTTTTTTTGAGAACTGTCACCAAGGTCACACCAATCAATGGGTAAAACATAGGACCCTAAAATATACATGGGCCAAAGACACAAGCAGGTAACTCACAAACACCAACAAATGACTAGAAAAGTGTCCAACAGCCTTGGAGATCAAAATGCAGATGAAATAATGAGACATAATGTCTATGTGTTAATGTGTACATGTTTGCCTATCAAATTAGAAGTGACCACATACATTCCTAGTAACCAGTGAGTGAAATGATTAGTCTTCCTCATCACTAGGGGGTATATAAACTGATTTTGGGGGGCAATCTATCAAAGATTTTGTAAAGCCTAGTCAAAAGAATAGTTAACATTTACCAGACATCAGGTTGAAATCTAAGTGCTATAGACACTCTAGAATATGTACCCCTCACAAATACTCAACATGGTGTGTGTAGCATCATCTTTATCCTCATCTTCTGGGTAGAGAAACAAAAAGAGAAAGCCTTCAAGTAATTGGCCCGGGGCTACAGAGAGTAAGTGACAGACAGAATTTGAGCTCAAGACACATAGCCCCAACCACCTCACCTTACTGTTCTGTGTGACTTACTCATTGGTTCCACATCTATGAAGTAGGCTAAATACACACTCACACACATTTTTGACACTAATGTTCACCACTTTATCTATGATAGTGAAAACTTGGAAATAACTCAATAACTCAAAGGAGTAATACTCTTTTTGTTTTTAATCTAGAATTTCAGGTTATGGATGCACACAAACACACTAATCTCCAGTGCCTGCCTAAATCCTACTAAAAAGGATGATAAACGGAAATTTTTAATGACGCACAAGATCACAAGGAAAAAGAGAAGAGAAAAGGAGACAATACATTATTATGGATGCTGAGAGGAAGAAAGAAGTGTTAACAGACTCAGCCATCCAAGAAAGCAGAATCCAATCAGCAGTATAAGAAACACAGAGAAGAGAGATTGGTTCAAGATGGCAGAGTAGAAGGGCATGCTCTCACTCCCTCTTTCGAGAACACCAGAATCACAACTAACTGCTGAACAATCATCTACAGGAAGACACTGGAAGTCACCAAAAAAAGATACCTCACAGGCAAAGCTAAAGAAGAAGCTGCAATGAGATGGTAGTAGGGGTACTATCACAATAAAATCAAATCCCATAACAGCTGGGTGGGTGACTCCCAAACAGGAGAACACATATACCACAGAAGTGAACCAACTGCAGTGAAGGTTCAGAGCCACTTGTCAGGCTTTCCAACCTGGGGGTCTGGCAATGGGAGGAGGAATTCCTAGAGAATCAAACTTTGAAGGCTAGAGGGATTTGATTACAGGACTTCAGCAGGACTGGGGGAAACAGAGACACCACTCTTGGAGGGCACACACAAAGTAGTGTGTACATGGGGACCCGGGGAAGGAGCAGTAACCCATAGGAGACTGAACCATACCTACCTGCTAGTATTGGAGGGTCTCCTGCAGAGGTAGGGGACAGCTGTGGCTCACCAAGGGACAAGGACACTGGAAGCAGAAGTTCTGGGAAGTACTCCTTGGTGTGAGCCCTCCCAGAGTCCGCCATTAGCCCCACCAAAGAGCCCAGGTAGGCTCCAGTATTGGGTCGCCTCAGGTCAAACAACCAACAGGGAGGGAACACAGCCCCACCCATCAACACACAAGTGGATTAAAGTTTTACTGAGCTCTGCCTACTAGAGCAACGCCCAGCTCTACCAACCACCAGTCCCTCCCATCAGGAAACTTCCACAAGCCTCTTGGATAGCCTCATCCACCAGAGGGCAGGCAGCAGAAGCAAGAAGAATTACAATCCTGCAGCCTGTGGAACAAAAACCACATTCACAGAAATATAGACAAGATGAAAAGGCACAGGGCTATGTACCAGACGTAGGAACAAGAAAAAAAGCCCAGAAAAAAAAAAAAACCTAAATGGAATGGAGGTAGGCAATCTTTAAGAAAACAAATTCAAAATAATGATAGTGAAAATGCTCCAGGACCTCTGAAAAAGAATGAAGGAAAAGATCGAGAAGATGCAAGAAATGTTTAACAAAGATCTAGAAGAATTAAAGAACAAACAAACAGAGATGAACAATACAGTAACTGAAATGAAAAATACACTAGAAGGAATCAATAACAGAATAACTGAGGTAGAAGAATAGATAAGTGACCTGGAAGACAGAATGGCGGAATTCTCTGCTGTGGAACAGAAGAAAGAAAAAAGAATGAAAAGAAATGAAGACAGCCTAAGAGACCTCTGGGACAACATTAAACACACCAACATTCACATTATAGGGGTCCCAGAAGGAGAAGAGAAAGAGAAATCACCCGAGAAAATATTTGAAGAGATTATAGTTGAAAACTTCCCTAACATCGGAAAGGAAATAGCCACCCAAGTTCAGGAAGCGCAGAGAGTCCCATACAGGTAAAGCCAAGGAGGAACACACTGAGACACATAGTAATCAAATTGGCAAGAATTAAAGACAAAGAAAAATTATTGAAAGCAGCAAGGGAAAAAAGACAAATAACATACAGGAGAACTCCCATAAGGTTAACAGCTGCTTGCTCAGCAGAAACTCTACAAGCCAGAAGGGAGTGGCATGGTATACTTAAAGCAATGAACGGGAAGAACCTACAACCAAGATTACTCTACCCAGCAAGGACCTCAATCAGATTTGATGGAGAAATCAAAAGCTTTACAGACAAGCAAAAGCTAAGAGAATTCAGCACCACCAAATCTGCTCTACAACAAATGCTAAAGGAACTTCTCTAAGTGGGAAACACAAGAGAATAAAAGGACCTACAAAAGCAAACACAAAACAATTAAGAAAATGGTAACAGGAGCATACATATTGATAATTACCTTAAACATGAATGGATTAAATGCTCCAACCAAAAGACACAGGCTTCCTGAATGGATAAAAAAACAAGACCCATATATATGCTGTCTACCAGAGACCCACTTCAGACCTAGGGACACATACAGACTGAAAGTGAGGTGATGGAAAAAGATATTCCATGCAAAGGGAAATCAAAAGAAAGCTGGAGTAACAATAATCATATCAAATAAAATAGACTTTAAAATAAAGAATGTTACAAGAGACAAGGAAGGACACTACGTAATGATCAAGGGATCAATCCAAGAAGAAGATATAACAATTATAAATATATATGCATCCAACTTAGGAGCACCTCAATACATAAGGCAACTGCTAACAGCTATAAAAGAGGAAATAGACAGTAACACAATAATAGTGGGGGACTTTAACACTTCACTTACACCAATGGACAGATCATCCAAACAGAAAATTAATAAGGAAAGACAAGCTTTAAATGACACAATAGACCAGATAGATTTAATTGATATTTATAGGACATTCCATCCAAAAACAGCCAGTTGCACCTTCTCAAGTGCACAAGGAACATTCTCCAGTATAGATCACATCTTGAGTCATATATCAATCCTCAGTAAATTTATGATAATTGAAATCATATCAAGCATCATTTCTGACCACAACACTATGAGATAAGGTATCAGTTACAGGGACAAAAATGTAAAAAACACAAATACATGGAGGTTAAACAATACGTTACTAAATAACCAAGAGATCACTGAAGAAATCAAAGAGGAAATCAAAAAATACCTAGAGACAAATGGCAATGAAAACACGATGATCCAAAACCTATGGAATGCAGCAAAAGCAGTTCTAAGAGGGAAGTTTATAGCTATACAAGCCTACCTCAAGAAACAAGAAAAATCTCAAATAAACAATCTAACCTTACACCTAAAGGAACTAGAGGAAGAAGAACAAAGAAAGCCCAAAGTTAGCAGACTGAAAGAAATCATAAAAATCAGGGAAGAAATAAATGAAATAAAAACAAAGGAAAGAATAGCAAAGATCAATAAAACTAAAAGCTGGTTCTTTGAGAAGATAAACAAAATTGATAAACCATTAGCCAGACTCATCAAGAAAAAGAGGGAGAGGACTTAAATCAATAAAATAAGAATTGAAAACGGAGACGTTACAACAGACACCGCAGAAATACAAAGCATCCTAAGAGACTACTACAAGAAATTCTATGCCAATAAAATGGAAAACCTGGAAGAAATGGACAAATTCTTAAAAGGTATAACATTCCGGGCTTCCCTGCTGGTGCAGTGGTTGAGAGTTCACCTGCCGATGTAGGGGACATGGGTTTGTGCCCTGGTCCAGGAAGATTTCATGTGCTGCAGAGCAGCTAGGCCCATGAGCCATGGCCACTGAGCCTGTGCGTCCAGAGCCTGTGCTCAGCAACAGGAGAGGCCACAACAGTGAGAAGCCCACATACCACACACCCCCCCCAAAAAAAAAGAAAAAGAAAGGTATAACCTTCCAAGACTGAACCAGGAAGAAATAGAAAATATGAACAGACCAATCACAAGTAATGAAATTGAAACTGTGATTAAAAATCTTCCAACAAACAAAAGTCCAGGACCAGATGACTTCACAGGTGAATTCTATCAAACATTTAGAGAAGAGCTAACGCCCATCCTTCTCAACTCTTCCAAAAAATTTCAGAGCAAGGAAAACTCCCAAACTCATTCTATGAGGCCACCATCACCCTGATACCAAAACCAGACAATGATACTACAAAAAAAGAAAATTACAGACCAATATCACTGATGAATATAGATGCAAAAATCCTCAACAAAATACTAGCAAACAGTATTCAACAACACAGCAAAAGGATCATACAACATGATCAAGTAGGATTTATCTCAGAGATGCAAGAATTCTTCAATATATGCAAATCAATCAATGTGATACACCAGATTAACAAATTGAAGAATAAAAACCATATATTCATCTCAATAGATGCAGAAAAAAGCTTTTGACAAAATTCAACACCCATTTATGACAAAAACTCTCCAGAAAGTGGACATAGAGGGAACCTACTTCAACATATTAAAGGTCATATATGACAACCCCACAGCAAGCATCATTCCCAATGGTGAAAATCTGAAAGCATTTCCTCTAAGATCAGGAACAAGACAAGGATGTCCACTCTCACCACTATTATTCAACATAGCTTTGGAAGTCCTAGCCATGGCAATTAAAGAAGAAAAAGAAATCAAATAATGCAAAACGGTAAAGAAGATGTAAAACTGTCACTGTTTGCAGATGACATGATACTATACATAGAGAATCCCAAAAATGCCACCAGAAAACTACTAGAGCTAATCAATGAATTTGGGAAAGTTACAGGATACAAAATTAATGCACAGAAGTTTCTTTCATTCCTATATGCTAATGATGAAAAATCTGAAAGAGAAATTAAGGAAACACTCCCATTTACCATTGCAACAAAAAGAATAAAATACCTAGGAATAAACCTACCTAGGGAGACAAAAGACCAGTATGCAGAAAACTATAAGACACTGATGAAAGAAATTAAAGATGATACCAACAGATGGAGAGATATATCATCTTCTTGGACTGGAAGAATCAATATTGTGAAAATGACTATACTACCCAAAGCAATCTACAGATTCAATGCAATCCCTATCAAATTACTAATGACATTTTTTTATGGAACTAGAGCAAAAAGTCTTAAAATTTGTATGCAGACACAGAAGACCCCAACTAGCCAAAGCAGTCTTCAGAGAAAAAAACGGAGCTGGAAGAATCAGACTCCCTGAATTCAGACTATACTACAAAGCTACAGTAATCAAGACAATATGGTACTGGCACAAAAACAGAAATATAGATCAATGGAACAGGGTAGAAAGCCCAGAGATAAACCCACACACCTATGATCAACTAATCTATGACAAAGGAGGCAAGGATATACAATGGAGAAAAGACAGTCTATTCAATAAGTGGTGCTGGGAAACTGGACAGCTACATGTAAAAGATTGAAATTAGAACTCTCCCTAACACCATACACAAAAATAAACTAAAAATTGATTAGAGATCTAAATGTAAGACTGGACACTATAATACTCTTAGAGGAAAACATAGGAAGAACACTCTTTGACATAAATCACAGAAAGATCTTTTTTGATCCACCTCCTAGAGTAATGGACATAAAAACAAAAATAAACAAATGGGACTTAATGAAACTTCAAAGCTTTTGCAAAGCAAAGGAAACTACAAACAAGACAAAAAGACAACCCTCAGAATGGGAGAACATATTTGCAATCGAATCAACAGACAAAGGGTCAATCTCCAAACTAAATAAACAGCACATACAGCTCAATATTAAAAAAAACAAACAACCCAATCCAAAAATGGGCAGAAGAACTAAATAGACATTTCTCCAAAGAAGACATACAGATGGCCAAGAAGCACATGAAAAGCTACTCAACATCACTAATTATTAGACAAATGCAAATCAAAACTACAATGAGGTATCATCTCACACCAGTTAGAATGGGCACCATCAGAAAATCTACAAACCACAAATGCTGGAGAGAATTTGGAGAAAAGGGAACCCTCTTGCACTGTTGGTGGGAATGTAAATTGATACAGCCACTATTGAGAAAAGTATGGAGGTTTCTTAAAAAATTAAAAATAAACTTACCATATGACCCAGCAATCCCACTACTGGGCATATACACAGAGAAAACCATAATTCAAAAAGACACATGCACCCCAATGTTGATTGCAGCACTATTTACAGTAGTCAGGTCATGGAAGCAACCTAAATGCCCATCGACAGTTGAATGGATAAAGAAGATGTGGCACATATATACAATGGAATATTACTCAGCCATAAAAAGGAACAAAATTGGGTCATTTGTAGCCACGTAGATGAATCTAGATACTGTCATATAGAGTGAAGTAAGTCAGAAAGAGAAAAACAAATATTGTATATTAATGCATATATGTGAAACATAGAAAATGGTAAAATTAACTGGTTTGCTGAGCAGAAACTGAGACAGAGAAGTAGAGAGAAAACATATGGACACCAAGGCAGGAAAGGGGCAGGAGGTGGGTGTTGTGGTGTGATGAATTGGGAGATTGGGATTGACATGTATACACTGATGTGTATAAAATGGATGACTAATAAGAAAAATAATAAATAAAAAAGAAACATAAATAGAAACAGAAACACAGAAGAAAACACGGAAGACTGATGGGCACTGCAGGACCCTCAATGGATGCAGGACTAGATGCTGTTGGAACTGTGGAAGCAATGTGGATGTGTGCTGAAGACAGGAATATGGTTTACAGTCCATTTGGAAGTATATGGACCACTTTGTCCCCCAGAACTTCCTTCCGCCACTCAGTGTTTTGGAAGAGTGACTTCTGACACTCTGGCAGACTAGAGATCTGTTTTTTGGAGATGCTAAAACAGAGGGTCACTGAAAACATGAGGATTCAATGAATGGCCAAGTTTAAAATATGACAATTAAATGGATATTTTGCCCTAGTTGATTCCCGGGATCCTGATGGTTAAGCTTCTCTTTTCCAGGCATGAGACTGGAAGATTCTTCTCTGAGAAATCTAACCAGCCCAAGAGAAAAGCTTTAAAGACAAGAGTCTCCCTAGTGACATCTTAGGAAAATCCCCCCATTGCAAGACCACAGGAGACAATTATCATCATTACTTGGGTTTACCACTCAGCTCTTTAGGGCTTCTCTATCAAATATGAGCAAAACTTAAAAGATCACCAAATATTTGAAAAAGACTTGTAGACAGATACCAAACAAGCAAACAGTACCCCAGAAAGGAACCAATTATGTAGGAAGGTGAAAACCAAAGCCAAACAAATAAGAAACATGCCCATAATATCCTCAGGGTTATAAGAGAAGATGTTACAACTTTGAAAAAGGAACAGGATACCACTGAAAAGGAGCACGTGGAAAAGAAAATGAAACAAAAGAAAACAAAATGAAAAGAAGTTTGGGGACACAAAAAAGATAATGGCACAAATAAAAACTCAGAAGAAAGTTTCTAAGATAAAGTTGAAGACATCTGACAGAAAGTAGAAAAATGAAAAAGTGATTAAAAAAGAAAAAAGAAGAAGAAGAAGAAGAAGAAGAAGAAGAAGAAGAAGAAGAAGAAGAAGAAGAAGAAGAAGAAGAAGAAGAAGAAGAAGAAGAAGAAGAAGAAGAAGAAGAAGAAGAAGAAGAAGAAGAAGAAGGAGGAGGAGGAGGAGGAGGAGGAGGAGGAGGAGGAGGAGGAGGAGGAGGAGGAGGAGTAAGACGACCACGACGACGAGGACAAGGACGAGGAGGATGAGGAGGAGGAGGAGGAGGAGAAGGAGAAGGAGAATGAGGAGAAGAAGAAGAAGAAGAAGAAGAAGAAGAAGAAGAAGAAGAAGAAGAAGAAGAAGAAGAAGGAGAAGGAGAAGGAGAAGGAGAAGGAGAAGGAGAAGGAGAAGGAGAAGGAGAAGGAGAAGGAGAAGGAGAAGGAGAAGGAGAAGGAGAAGGAGAAGGAGAAGGAGAAGGAGAAGGAGAAGGAGAAGGAGAAGGAGAAGAGGAAGAAAGAGAAGGGGAGAAAGAGGAGGAGGGGCAAGAGAAAGAAGTTAGAGAATGAGGACAGACAGAGCAGAGGGGAATAAATCATCAAAGAATAGCAGAGATAGCTGTGATGATATAGTAATTCTATGTGCCTTAAACTATTCCCAGCATTGCCTCTTAATTCAATCATTGCATATTAATTCATGTAATCCTAATAAAAACTCCTGAAGTAGATATGATTTTTATCCTATTTTGGAAATGAGGACACTAAAGCACAGAGAGTTTAGAAGACTGATTACCCAAGGTCAGTCAGCTGGTAAATGGCAGAGCCAGGATTTGAACCCAGGCAGACTGACTCTTTTGTCCTACCTCTTAACAACTCTACCAGACTGCCTCTCAGTAAAAGAGCTTCATAAAATTCAAGAATTGTTCTAGGTTGCCTTCCAGACGTGATGTTTCCAAATTGAAAGGACCCTTTGGATGTCTGGCACAATGGATAAAAAATTATCCATACTAATTCATAAAGTCATGGCATTGTGGGACTCCAGAACCATGAGGACAAAGTTGAGACCCTAAAAAGTAAGAGAGAGAAGAGAGAGGACAGAAAAAAGTACTTATAAACCAAGGATCAGAATGACATCTGACTTTTTAAGAGTGATACTGGTAACAAGGAGAAAATGGAATAATGCAACACCTTTAATTCTGAGGGGAAATAGTCGAGTCTATACTCAGCCATGTGGTCAAGTTTGAGTGTGGTGTAACTTTTTTTTTTTTTTGGTGTAACATTTTTAGACATCGGGTCTCATGTACTTTTCCTCTGAAATCTGCTGGGGGAGGTGCTCCATCACCACTAAGGAGTCAACCGGAGAAAGGAAGGCATGGTGTCAGGAAATGGAGATGGACACAAGAGAGGTGGGTTCCTAGGGTGTTGGGGAAAGAGATGCCAGGAGGACAGCTGTGTATCAGGATGGCGTCCAGACCAGAGCAGGTTGGAAGACTAGAAGGTTGTCTCCAAGAAGATGAAGGTCCCCAGATACATTTGAGTGAACTGGGAAGGGACGAGTGAGAGACACTGTCTACAAGAATGTGGAAAAGCAGACAAACAGAACACACTAAGAGACAGCATGGAAGACAATTAACTCTGTTGAGAACAAACAGCTGTTCAGGAAGAGAAAACTCATCTCCTGGTGTCCAGTTGTCCGAATTCTCACCTTACTGTGCACATTTACATGGATGGGAAGTTGTAAACCCTGCATGTGGGTCTAACCAGACTGGTGGTGTCACTGTATTCTCACAATGGGAAGATGTGTGAAGGAAGTGTGGGGAGGAGACGGGTGTGGGAGTGAGCAGAAAGGAAGAGACTGAACATTTCTTGTCCTGAGCAGCAAAAGCCAATCAATAGTGACTCAAGTTGAAAAATTAACAGGTATAGATATATTATTTATGAACAGAGGGAAAAAAAAACAAACTGCTAAAAAGTAGAAAGTGGTAGCTTCTGGGAGTGGAAAATGGGCAGGAATTTGATTATTGATTTGAACAATAGATCTTATGGAATTAATTAACTCTATGTGTGTGGGTCACTAACGACGATAGTAAATCAATAGAAAAACATAAATACGGATGAATATGAAGGTTATATAATAACACAATAAAGGAGAACCATGTGGTGTTGGGTGAAAAGCAAGATCTCAAATTATATGAGGTATATGACCGCAACTGTGTGAAAAGTCATTGAAAAAGAGTTAAAGGAAATGCCCCAATTACTAAAGGTGGTTGGTCAGAGAGTGGGGTATTTTAAAAATTATTTTTAAAGAGTTTTCCATATTTTCTCTATTGTGATGATACCCCTTTTATAATGGAAAGTGGAAGGGAGAATAAATGCATCTGTGAAGCAGTGTGACTGCCCACTTGTACCCTGGTGGGCACGGAGTAAACAAGGTCTCTGGGATTTCCTTGGAGCCAGGGAAACCCTCCTCTTTGTGAAATCTGATGATATCCATGGCAACTCATTGGTCAAAAGAGCCAGAGCATAAACACCTAGAATGGCAGTCAATACACAGACCTGAGAAGAGTTGGCAAAGGGAAAAAGCTGTCCCAGAGAACCAAAAGAGAATGGTATGGGAGGTTGCATACACGGATGGTGCTTGGCTAGTAACAGCCTCCTCAACTCCTCCACACTGCCTTGGACCATCAGAAGCACCTGGTCATGAGCTGGCCTCTTGTTTTGCTTCTGGACACATCTTCACTGTGGGAGGACCAATGTGGGACAGCTCAGAGTGAGTCACCCCCTCCTGTCCCCTTCCCTACACTCCCACATCAGCTTGAAGAGGGGCCATGTCTAAGAAAGACACCCCATTTTGGAGGGTCCAAGGGGCCCCACCCTCACTGATACGGTTGAGAAGGCTTCTCCCACTGCAGTGTACTCAGCTCCGCCTCCCTATCTCCCCCCTTACACTATCAGCTTCTTGGAGGCAACGGGATGACGTTACACACATGGGAGATACTAGAGAAAGGGACAGGTCTGACCTCAGGGACAAATAGCAGAGAGAGAGTTCCCAAAACACTGCATCTGGAGAAAGAGGGTGCTCCCAGTGGTGGACGGGACCAGCTCACATGGGCTTGCAAGGACAGACGGTGAGCGTCTCTTCCCAAATCCATGCTGGTGTCATGTCAGTAGCTTGGAATTAGCCAATTAGTAGCTTGGTGGGTGTATTTACACCAAGGTAATGGGGAAACACTACAATTAAGCTCCCAGCTCCCCTGGATTGCTGGCTAGTAAGCCCTCACTCCCACATTGCTGTGCATCTCTACTCACTTCCTGGCTGGCTTTGAGTGTTTTTCCTGGAAGCAATCAAGGGTCCAGCAATGCTGGTAATGGTAACACTCTTAATCCTAAAAGCATTCCAGGGACTGGATCCAAGCATCCACAAGGACTTCTCTAACAGGAGAGTATTATGAATCTTTACAGTTGAGAGGATTGGAGAGTCAAGGAGACTCTTTACTCCCCAACCATTCTGAGACTCTTTTCTGTGGTTTTTCAGAAGTTTCAGTCACAACAGGGGGTGAGGGTAGGGAGGGGTGTAGGGTCTCTATCCATTGTCTAATTCAGTAATTCAAACATTCCACAGCAGACTTTGGAATTTCTAGAGAACAAGTTTAAGCATTGCAACATTTTAGATTTTTTTTTTTTTTTTATCAATGTGCCTGGAAGGAAGCTGTAGATATCAGGCTGTCCATCTCTGCACTCCATTGCCTGGTTTAAACATTTTTTTTTTTAATGTGGCAAATGAGTCCTGGATGGAACTGCCAACACAGAGTAATAAAGATTGATGCTCTGTAGAAGGTTTCATCTCAGAATGCAAATATTGTCTCTATGGATCAAAAGTATAACCACAGTGGGTGAAAAAAACCGATGTACAGTGCTAGGCTCTAAGAAACAACGTCTTGGAACCAGAAGTCAAGCGGTTCTACAGGATTCTAGGGGAAACTCTTAGATCCTTCGTAGGGCCAACCCAGATGCTTTGTGAACTCCAAAACTGAGAGGGTGACTACGTCTCTCAAGGATTTCCCCTTCCTACTGACAGGGTCCCACTATCATCACATCATGAGATAACGTATCATTCATTCATTTTATTCAACAAGCACTTATGATCACATACTTTTTGCCTACATTTTGTGCTGGCTGCTTCCACAGCAACAATCTTATTTACAACTTTTAACAACTGCATGAGATGGGTACCATTACACCCTGCTCAGGATGAGGAGATGGAGGCTTTGAGCACTGCAGGCCACTTGACTAACCTTCCTCTCCCCATGGCATCCTCACCTCCCTCATCAGCCTCCAGACACACTCTTTTTTCTATGCTTCATGCTTCTATGCTTCATCCCTGCCTCGGAGCCTTGGGACAGGCTGTTCTTTCCTTTGGAGGCTGCTTTTCTGCACAGCTCCTCAGACTTGGCTCTCAGAAGAGCACTTGCTCCCTCCCTTCTCTCTCATAGTCTTCAATTCACTTACTCTTGGACTCTGCCCTCTATGGTATAAACCTTCCACCTACACACACCTCGTCTTCTCCAGACCCACATGCGGGAGTTGCTGAGGAAACCACATGTGACTCTGACAAACACCACCATTTCTTATTGTAATGACATCATGACAACAGAGTCTTTGACTGTCAGGACAGCTGGAAGTCGTATGTTTCTCAGGACAACTGAGTCCTCAACTTCTGTTGGTTAGGTTCACACACTTTGACTTGCTTCCCTTTTGTGTTAGCACAATTTCCACTCCTCTCCATAAGGTTATGGGACCTGAACCTCTTCCCCTAGATTGAAGACCTCTTTATAGTCTACATATACACCAAACCTTCATAACCTACCGCCCCCCCATCTAATAAAGCAGGTTTTCCCTCAGCTCAGTGTTGCCAGCTCAGCAGTGGGAAGAATGTCTGAGGATCTGTGATGTCAGCCTGTCCTCCTCTGAGGGACTGTCCACTCCAGTGAGTGCTCTTTAGAATTGCAGAGAGACAGTCAAAAATGGGAGTTGTCGGGCTTCCCTGGTGGCGCAGTTCGCCACTGGGGTTTGTGCCCCAGTCCGGGAAGATCCCACATGCCGCGGAGCGGCTGGGCCCGTGAGCCATGGCTGCTGAGCCTGCGTGTCCGGAACCTGTGCTCCACAACGGGAGGGGCCACAACAGTGAGAGGCTCACGTACCGCCAAAAAAAAAAAAAAAAAAAAAAAAAAAAAAAGGGGGAGTTGTCCCACAGTTAAATAATAGACAAACAACCAAAAAATGATAATAAAGGAAAGAGTGAAGAGAAAAGGTTTGATTACACACTTAACAGAACATGTGCAAATGGCCAACAGAACATGTGGGAAGACAACATCATCAGTTATAAAAAGGGTGCAAGTTAAAGCCACAATGAAACATTGAAACCATAAGGAAACATAAAAAAAATAATAATTAAAAAAAGAAATCCCAAATGTTGGCAAGGATAAGGATAGCTGTGTTGCTGGTGGGAGGGTGAAAAGGCACAAACATTCTGGAAAACTCTTATGACCTCTAACACTAACAAACTCACCCTATGGTTCCATGGTTCCCCTTCTAGGAGTTTATCCAAGAGAAATGAAAACAAATGTTTAAAAATCCCAACCGGCACGTACACAAATGTTCATGGCCACCCAATTCATAATATCTCCAAACTGGAAATGATCCAAATGCCCACCTATAAGAGGCTGGACAAATTATAACTCCATGCAAAAGAACACCTCAACAATGAAAGGAACAAACCACGCAAAAACCTATATGAGTCTCTCGGGTATTAAGCTGAGCACAGGAAGGATGCCAAAGAGTACATCCTGCATGACTCTGTCTGCATGGAGTTCTGGAACAGGCAAAACTACTCCACTGGAATTAAAATCAGAATAGGAGTTGCCTGGGAGGCACAGAGGATTGACTGGAAAGTGGCTGGAGAACTTTCTGGAGTGATGGACACAATTTGTCAAAAGTCCTCAACCAGGAACTTAAAATATGTGGGAGAGAGAGAGAGAGAGAGATCGGGCTAGTCAGGGTCTCCAGGGATGGCTTTTCCTGAAGGATAATGTGTAAATCTCAGAAAACCCCAGACTAGCAAAGAGCGAGAAGTGATGGCGGGTTTGCTATAGACAGAGCTACTGGCCCAGTCTCAGCAGGGGTGCCAGTAAACACCTGGTGCCAGTAAACACGAGGATGTTGCCCCTTGTCCTTGGACCAGACAGGTGGCTTTCTTTGGCCAGTGGAGCATGGGCAGAAGTGACCTGTGCCCCCTCTGAGCCTGGCTGTGGGAGGCCTTGTGTTTCCTCCTGTCCTCTCGTGTCCCTGCCGTTTCTCCCTCCAGGTCACTGCTCCCCCTCTGTCCAGGCCCCAGAATGCAGGCACATTGCCTGGACCGGTCAGTAGAGCAAGGAGTCAAGGCCCAGGGTGCACATCAGAGCTCAGCCTAGATGCCCTGAAAATGCATAGGGAACCAGTATTCACAGCCATGGCTGTGCATCTCTGAGAGTCTGTGCTTGCTTGCTGCTCACCAGTAGCTGCCCAGTACACTCTCCTCTCCTTTCACAGTACCTTTGAGTCTTCCACCAGCACGTCATTTCCTCACCAATATCCTTCCTTGCACTCTCTCACAATTATTAACACTGCTTCCCCCCTAAACTGCTTTGATTATATCACACACCACCAGGTCACCAGGATCAGCCCATGACTTTGTATAGGGTACCAAACAGAACCAACCCAGGTCCTTCAGCTGGATACCCAGAATCCCACATTAGCAACCCCAAGAGCATCCTTCACCCTCTCTGTGCCTATACCTTCCCAACATCTCACAGCCAGGCATGGACCCAAACCTACCCAACACAAAGCCCTTTATTCTCCACATCCATCTTCCATTAGAATCCCTACCATCCCTACTAAAGTGTGCCTCGTGTGAGGTTAGGTCTACCTCTGCCCCAACTCTTGTTCTCCAAGTACTGTGGATACCTGTGGAAGAAGGAGAGAGAGAAGGAGGTAGGAAGGAAGAGACTCCCAAAGCGTGGGCATGGAAGTTAGAGGCAGACCATCACTGTGGATGTGGAAGCACTGAATGGGGTCCATCAAGGGGATCAGGACGTGTCACCCCAAAATATGCCACTTTGGCCCAAGAAGTATTTTGAGCTGAAGGCATTCGATTTCCTGAAATCCATTTTCTCCCCAAAAAGAAGCCTTCCCAAAGAACAATCTCCATCAATCCCCTCCCCAGGAGATGCTCTCACCTCCTCTTCCTGGGGTGGGGAATCAGAATCACACAAGACTGGGGCCCCTCCCACCTGTTCTCCTACGGACCCATTTATCTTTCAGAACAGTAACTGGTGTTTCCACAAGTGCCCTCCCCCACCTGTAAGAAGGCACTTGTTCTCCCAGCCAGGCCCCTCGGCTCCTCCTGATCTCCTAGTGAAATGGCACATCATCTCTCAAATCCCACCCCTTCCTTGGGCATTCCTTTCTTCCTGCGATGCCCCTGCAGCCGTCAAATTGAAAATGAACAAATGTGCATGCCTTTTCTCCCGCTAATCTGTCCATTATTAATCTTAATTCACAGGGTCTCTGGCCACGGAACCTAAGAGGGCAGAGGAAAAGCTGTTCCTCCACCTATGTGCTGAGAAGTCAGATATTAGAAGCAAGAAGAGAGATTAGAAACCGTAAGATTAAGAAGCAGGGCCCAGAGGATTTTATTTCGTTTTGCTTGTCAATAGTTCCAGGTCCAACTAAAAGTGTTTTGCATCCACATCTCACTTCTCCCCGGTGACCCGAAGCCCTTTGCATCCGGCCCCCTGCCTCCTCCATAGGTTCACAAAAGCCAGAGCCTGTGATTTATAAGGACACGATGCTTAATGAGGCCACAGGTGCTGAGAAGCTGCACTTGAACTGTTCACACAGAGAGCAGGAGGCCAGCAGCGGGCGGTAGAGATGGCAACCACTGTTTTGACCATCAATATTAGTTAAATTTAATACTGGGGTCTTATTGACTATAAGAGTCTTAATTATCAGGAAGAATGGTCCTGTCTGTTAACAGTAGAAAAATGATCAAAACTGAAACCACCTAAATTAAATTGTTTGCTTGTCCTTTTATAAGTAAAATTAATTGGTTAAATGGATCCTATATTTAAAAAGGATAAGTGGCAGGTTTGTTTTTTTTTTCTGACAATTGCCTTCTTAACGTTCTCAGATTTATGCTCCAGAGGTTTGATGGGGAAACATTCTTCAAAGAGTATTCTTGTTATTACGTTTTAATGTGTCTCTTCTCTGAATTTCTCCCACATCAGCGTTTTGTCTGCCAGGAGGTTAACGGACTTGTGGGCTGTAGGAATGGGATGTTCTGAGGAAGTGGGTGTTATGGAAATTTCCCTGGAAGCTATCCCTGCAGGTGTGCATGCCCACACACATACACACACACACCCCGCCCCACATCCTGTACATGACCTTGACTAGGATGACAGGGGCCTGGAAAGATTTAAACCTGGGTAAGCCACCTTTGTGTGAGCACATCAGTGTCCTGAAGGAACATCCCCCAAAGAGGATGACACATGATGGATTCCTCAGAACCTAGGAGCTGGGACATTGTTACCATGTCCAAGCTCATACTGCTCACCGCATGACAGGCCAATAAATCGAGAGATGACGTGGTGGGGCAAGAAATTGAAACTTTATTTGGAAAGACAGCAGACCAAGAAGATGGTAGACTAGTGTCCCAAAAAACCATATTACTCGAATTAGAATTCAGGCTTCTTTTCAACTAAAAGGAGAGGGTGTGTGCTTGGTTGTTGCAAACTTCTTGGTGCCGGAATCCTTTGTTCTTCCAGCCGTCCACAGGTCAGGTCACCATGTTCCTGTAAACATCCAACAAGACAACTGTTATTCTCTGTTCTGCAACTTCTTATCTCTATATGAATGGAAAAGTGTTAATTTTTAAAGGTCAGAGCCTTGAGAATGTGCTGTCCTCTATATTTCAGCCTACAGGCAATATTCTTAACTTGTAGCAAAAGCAACAGGATACAAAATTTAAAGTAAAAGAAACAGGTCCACTGTGGAGTCAGATTTGTTCTTCCTTATTACAACATCAACTGTAGCCACGCTGCAGGCCACTGAGGGATTTGGGTTTTCTGTTATTGCCCTTCCCGGTGGGAGGCCAAGTGTTATGAGCTAGATAGTATCCCCCAAAATTCATACGTTGAAGTTCTAACCCCCAGTCCCACAGAACGTGGCTGTATTCGAAGACAGGGCATTTAAAGAGGTAATTAAGTTAAAATCTGACTAGTGCCTTTATAAGAAGAGGAGATTAGGTTGGACGCTGGCTTACACAGAGGGACTGCCATGTGCAGACACTGGGAGAAATCCATTGTCTATAAGCCAAGGAGAGGGACTTCAGAAGGAACCAGCCCTGCTGACACCTTGGTCTCAGACTGCCAGCCTCCAGACAGTGAGAAATAAATCTCTGTTGTTTCAGGCTCCTGGTCTGCGGTGTTCTGTTGTAGCAACCTGAGCCCACTAGGACAGCAGGTCTCTTCTGATCTCTGTAGGGTCTGTGAAGCAGAACTTCTGGGTCCAGGGATAAGAAGCAGGTGGGTCTTGCCTGCTTCTTGTCCTACAAGGACTGTCTCCTGTGGTCTTAACTTGCAAGGCATTTTTAAGGCATAGAGAACATTCTTTCCCTTAAATCAAAGCATTATATTTCAAAGGAAATTTAATAAAGCTTCCTTTTGCAGCCTCATGGACCTGTGTCTATGCAAACAGTGGAGATCCTTGTCTGAAAGTAATTCTCTCCCGGCTCCTTCAGCCACCAAGGGAATGAAATCAAAAGCTGGGCAGCAGCTCTGAGCTCATCATTTGTCAAAGCAAAGCAGAACTCAAAGCAGCAGACTTTTATGTCCCAGGCTATGTTTAGCTAATCACACCCCAGAGTTCTGTTCTCTGTCCAGGACCCCCGGCATCCACCGTGAAGGGATTCATGGTGGTGACAGCAATAATGATAGTTTGTGCTTTTATTTCCTTGCTCCAGACAGTTTTCAAAGGACTCCACCATCCCGATTCTGCTCAAGTCTGTGACACCAGCCAAGACTGCATGGGGGAGGATGCTGTGCCTTTTTACGATTATCAGAACAGGGAGAGAGAAAGATGCACATTTGTCTGTGCGCTGGATGCATGCAGAATGCCAGCCTATGCACGGCACTCTCCTCCATCCCCCCAGGACCCAGGGCAAGCCACCAACCTCCTGGAACCACTGTGGAAAGTTCTGGAGAAATTAAATGTGTCACCTCTCTGTGGGTGGTTCCAAACATACCCAGGGAACAGTGGTGACTTGGGACACAGATCTTGACCCATCACCACAAGCTTTGCTGGAAAGCTCACGGGTGATGCCTAGGGTCTGCATGCTTGGTAAGGACCACAGGTGACACCGTCTGAGAAAGCAGGCCTAGATGTGACAACTGAAGGCAGGAAGAGAAAGTGGGTCTTCCCTAGAACCCAAGACACCATTTATTATCTAATTGAATCAGTGTAAAATGACCCACAGCAGCTATTGATACATTAGTTTCAGAGGTTGGGGGTGGGGGGTCGAGAGGAGTCTTTGCTACTTTTCCTTTCAATCTGGGTAAGTACTTTTTTGGGGGGAGGGGGTAATGGAAATTTCTCTCCTGAAGTTCCCTTCCATGGGACAGGTGGAACTGACCTTCTCCAATATGGTAGAGTACCTCAATCCTAACATCACTTTTTAGTTGTTTTAATCATTTAAATCACTTCTTAAATGGTTCAGAATACAGGCAGGGAGAAATGTGATATTCAATGCTCACCTCCCCCACTGCCATTCTGCCCCATGCATCTCGACTCCTATTGTGCAGAAGTAAATGTGGAACCTCAGCTATGTTTCTAGATATGTTTAATCTTCCATGTGTTTGCAATGATTCTGGCAAAAAAAAAAGGTGAGCTTTACAGCATTAAAACCTAAACAAAAATCAGAACGCTTCCAGGGACTGGAGGATGTGAGCTGAGGCCTTGCAGGAGACCCATGTTACATGGGGAATCAAGGACGTCTCTGGAGCTGCTGCCTTTCCAGTGACTCCCACCGTCCTCTGCCCCCACATTGTGACCACATGTACCAGAATGACATGCAAGGCTGATGGAGATGACTGGGAGAGGGGACACCTAAGCTTACAAGTGGCTTAGGTTCAATCCATCAAGGGCTCCTGTGTGTCTGGGGACCTACCAGCCCCCAGCTCTCTGGGTTCTGAGTCCTCACTGTCGGGGTGGCTGCAGCCACCAGCCAGCCTGTCCACATAATCACACTCTGCAAGGGGCCACCATCCATCCAGCAGCTTCTACGCTTCGCCGTCCTCGGCTTCTGCATGTTTCTGGGGAGGTCAGGATGATGGAGGTCCCGTCTCCATCCTCAGGAAGCTCAGAGACCCTTGCTGGGGAGGAAGGACACACAACAGCTGCATGATTGTGGCTCCATGGCCGCCTCTCGAGGCTCAGCCTGGCTGAGCCCTGCCCCCTCCACCCCCCTGTTGTTCCCTTGTTCCCCCTCTGCAGCCACCCAGCCTCCTCCCTACTGCCCAGGTAGCTCTCACTCCCTCGGCCCCCCAGATGGCCTCCTGGCCAGCTCCCTCCCTTCCTCCAGTCTTGGGTTAGATGCCCTCTTCTCAATGACCACAATGCAGCTCAGTCTGTCATAACAAAGCATCATAGACTGGGCAGCTTTAAAAAACTAAATTTATTTTCTGAGTTTTAGAGGCTGGAAGTCTGAGATCCAGGTGTCAGCAGGGCTGGTTCCTCTTGAGGCCTCTCTCCTTGGTGTGTAGACGGCCGTCTTCTCCTTCACATCGTCGTCCCCCTGAGCATGCAATCTCCTCTTCTGATAAGGACACCAGTCCTGTTGGATTAAGACTCCAAATATAGTCACATTGAGGGTTAGGTCTTTTATATGTGGGCTTGGGGGAAACACAATTCCATCCTTAACAGCTACCTAATACACAGATAAAGCATCATTGCTCAGGCATCCTACCTTCTCCTGCTACACCCCCCTGCCTCAACGTGGCCATCACCCCTGACCTGCCACACGAATCCTTCATTTGGTACCAGCTTTTCATGGTCTCTCTCCCCATGTGTGTGAGCTCCAAGAGGGCAGGGGCATTGCCAGTTTTGTTTCACCATGTTCCTTAAGCCCTTCTCCAGGGCTCGGCTGGGGCTTAAAGAATCAGTGCACAGACTTGCCTGGAGAGAGTAAGCAGGCTGACCAGGAAGCCAGCTCAGAAGGAGCTCCTGGGGCCCAAGTCTCCCCGATGTCCAGCAGGTGCCTGCCAGAGGGAGCTTGCGCCTCCAGGACAAAGGGACAGCCTGTCCCAGGGAGGAGGAACTGCAGAGAATGTGCTGGAGATGTTGGGGGAGGGAGGGAAAGACAAGGCAAGGACCCCGGGGGCCTTGTCATCCACAGCCGGCCACAATCTGTTCCCCATCTGACAGGTCATTCCTGCAGACCTGTGGATATTGGTGGATATTCCCAAGGCAGAAATCCACGTCTTCATAGCAGCCGACAATGGCAACTGTCTCCACAGGACTTGCCTCTGCAGGGCTCCCATGTCCATGGATGCCGGGCTCTGAGACTACAGGCCCAAGCTCTACTCTCCGCCCCTTCCCCTGCCCCCCTCCTTGGGCCCACATTTCATGCAGACATGCTAGGATCATGCAGCTCTTACTTCAAGACCTTCCCTCCTGTGTCTGCTGGCATCCAGGAGAGTTTTCTGGGCAGACGTTGCCTGTTTCTGACAGACATCTCCCAAGCGACTGGGAAGGACCATGTGTGGAATTCCAGGAGAAACCCTGCAGCACCAGTCCTGCTTCTGCTCCAGGAGAAGCAAGCCGGGCTTCTCCCTCATTGACTGGTGTCCCAGTGGAAGCAAGCAGGACCCTGTGGGGCTCCTGGGCACAAAAGCCTTTCTGTGTCCCCCATTTCTTGATTGCAGGAAATAGGCTTCATTCAGCTTCCATGACCTTCCCTGAGTTCCAAGGGGCAGTTCAAACAGGAGCTAATCAGCAAAGGGAGGGGATGCAGAGACAAGGGAGCGGCAGTCAAGAAACAATAGTGCAGCCTTGGGGCAGAGTCCTGGTTCCCCCTGAAGGGATACATATAACAATACCTTTGAGCTGTTTTGTAGATACTGGAACCCACACCAGGTGGAAGAAGTTAACTGCATGCTGCCCACAGCAGGTAAACCCCAGACTGGTTGGAACCAGCAGGTTGACTCCCACTTACCTCATCACCAACCAATCAGAAGAAGGTCCATGAGCTGACCACGCCCTCTTTGAACCATGACTAGAAAATTCCTCACTACCCCCTCCAGGTCGGGTCACACAGTTCTGAGGGCATTAACCCACTGTGGCCCCCTTTGCCTGGCAAAGCAATAAAGCTATTCTTTTCTACTTCACCCAAAACTCTGTCTCAGAGATTTAATTCAGTGTCAGAGTACAGAGGCCAGATTCGGCTTCACCAGCAGATGACCTTGTCCTTCTGCTGAGGGCAACCCACAGGGATTTCATTTGGGACATTAGCTGGAGTGTAATGAAAAGAGAGAAACAGAACTGGAGTCCAAAACCTGGGAGGAATCAGGCCACATGACTACTTACCAGCCTTGCAAATCCTTTGCGAACCTCAGTTTTCTCATCTTTAAGATGGGAATATATTTCCACTGGTCAGTTAGCCATTAAAAAATGGTTGCCATGTGAACACTGCTGGCACTTAGGAGACACTTAATGAAACGAAGCATTCTTGTAGTCATTAATAAAACCTGAGGCTGAGTCAATACACAGACCAAAGAGCCAAGCCACAGGGGATGATGTTGAAATCAGGGCAGCTGGGTGGGTCAGGGTGGCCCTCTGGCGTGGCAGGGGATGGGGATTCATGAAGGCTGACATTTGGTTGCTTTAGACAACAAAATAACTCCTGCTTACTCCCTCCCACTTTAGAATCATTTTAAGGGGTAAGAGTGGGCCAGGAATTTGGGACAAATTGTTAAAAATAGGGGATATATTAAAAAAACAAAACAAAACAATAAAAACCTGTTTAACACATTTTAAGGATGACTGTATACCACTGAAATTATTTAAAACAGTCATTTTCTTTCATCTTTTCCTTTCAAATCTCCTATCGTGTAGATATAGTTTTCTTTATTTCTCTTTTTTCCCATCTCTATTGGTTTTGTACCTACATTTTCTACTGCTTTTTATTTTTATTTTTTAGTGGTTACTAATTTTTAAGTGTTAACACACCTGTTAACAAAGCCTAATACCATTAAACAACATTTCTATATGTCACCAAGAGTTAGACGACTTCAATTCCAAACTTTCTCCACATCTCACTTCATGGTTTTGTTGGCTAGTATTTCAGTATCATCTTGTTTTTAAATCCTCCAAGTTTTTCTTTAGATATCATTGTTTATTTAAAGTTACCAATGTGTTCACAACTCTATTTACATAGCTTTTCTTGCATCCTTACTTCTTCCTTTTGGGTTTAGTTTCCTACTTGTTGAAGCATATCCTTTAACACTTCTTTCAAAAAAGGTTGCTGAGTAGCAAACAATGAACAATAAATTCTTTCAATCTATGTCTGAAATTGTCTGAAGGGCAGATAAATGGATGTAAAATATTTAGGTGAGTTGCTTCCTTCATTGTTTTAAAACTTATTGCATTCCATCATTTATGCTGCTAATGAGATGTCTTCTTTCCAATATTATTACTGTTCTTTTGCAGTTTTTTTTTTTTCTTTCCTCTGGTAAAATTTAAGATTTTCCCTTTATCTACAAAGATCTGAGGACTTTACAATTTTCTCTTGATCAACGAGGTTCCATAGATTTACTATAAAGTGTGCATGTGTGGATTTGTCTTATCTATTTTGCTTGGGAATTTTTGGATTTTCAAAATCTGAGTTCTCAGGTTTTCCTTCACTTTTGAAAAACTGGCAGCCATTTTTTCTTCAAACGCTTTCTCTCCTTCATATATTTTTAGGTAAATGCAGGAGTCTCTCATCCTGTCTTCCCCATTTCTTAGCAGGTTCTGTTACTCTGTCTGAGCTGCCATCTCTACCTTCCCTGCTCATTAACTCTCTCAACTGTGTCACTCTGTCTACTGGTGTCTCTTCCCAGAAGTAACATCTAGTCTGTGGCTAATCAGCCTGTTGGTATTTTTGCATACTTTCTTGGGTTCTCCCCACTTCTTATATCCTCCAGAGATTATAAATTGTTCTAGAATCTCTCTCCCCTTTTTGTCACCTCCACTTCCTGAGGTGCCGATTTAGTGGTTGTTGGTCCCATGGGCTCTGGTCTTGAACTGGGCACTCCTCTTCCCAAGGATATTTCCCTTGGGGTCTCGTGGGGCTGCTGGGTTCTGCCTCTGTCCTCTTTACCAGCCGAAGCCTGGTTGGGATTGACTGGTAATCAGTTCAGGCAAAAATGCTCATTCCCAGACTGTCATCAGCTGACACTAGTCGGGCCATCCAGACCTGGACAGCAGGGGTGGGTGAGGGGATGTCTGTGAGCAGGTCCCTTATCCTGCCAGGCTCTCGATGACCTGCCATGGCCACCCCTGCCCTACTGCTGCTTGTGTGACACAAATAAACCCTTTGCATGCTCAGACAGAAAGTTTTATTAATTTTCCAGCAACAGAACCAAGTGTGCATGTGAACACCACGCCCTGTGTGACCACAGTCTAAGGGTCTCAGGGTTTGCTGGTGATACTTTTCCAGCTACTGTACAGGCCCAGCACCTTCCTCATCCTCCCCAGGGGTGGCAAGCTGCCCAGCTCCAGGGAAAACTCGGGAGCCGCTCTCATGTCCCCACAGCACAAGGACTTCGCTGCTTCCTGAGGATGTCAAATGCTCGGCCCTGAGGCCCTGGTCCCAGTGCCCCTGAGAGGAACCCTCTCACCCTCTCTCCTCATTCCCTTGGACTTCCTTCCTCATTTCTCACCTGTGATATTCCTTTCCGCCTTGGGCCCTGGGTGGTATTCAGCAATTTCTTTGTTATTATTATTAATTTTTAATTTAGTTTTTTATTGAAGTATAGTTGATTTACAATATTGCATTAGTTTCAGGTGTACGGCACAGTGATTCAGTTTTTTTGCAGGTTATAGTCCATTATAGGTTATTAAAAGATATTGGATATAATTCCCTGTGCTACACAGTAAACGCCTGTTGCTCATCTTCATTATTTTTAACCTGTGAACAAGTGCTTCACACATCACTTCCATCAGCTATATTCACCACAAATCTCAACAACAAGGTCCTTTTATAGTCCAGTGAAAGATGGAGATCCTCTCTCCCCCCTCCCCCCCGAAAACTGTGTTCATCACCATGGGCATTCAGGGTGGCACCCCTGGGGTAAGAATCCATGTAAAAAGAATAGACATTTGGTCCAGCAATCCCACTTCTGGGTATTTATATGAAGGAACAAAACTCACTATCTCAAAGAGATACACGCACCCTCAAGTTCACTGCAGCACTATTCACAATAGCAAAGAGAAGGGAACAACCTAAGTGTCCATCAAGGGATGAATGGATAAGGAAAATGTGGTCTCTATATATGGTAGAATATATTCAACCATAAAAAGAAGGAAATTCTGCCATTTGCAGCAACATGGATGGACACTGAGGACATTATGCTAAGTGAAATAAGTCAGACAGAGAAAGAGAAATACTGTATATCACTTATACATGGAATAAAAGAGCTGAATTCGTAGAAACAGAGAGTAGAGTGGTAGTTACCAGGGGCTGAAGGGGTGGGGAAATTGAGGAGATGTTGGTCAAAAGGTACAAATTTCCAGTTATAAGATGAAAATGTTCTCGGGATCTGAGGTGCAGCATAGTGATTATAGTTAATAATACTTTCAAGTATTATATACTTGAAAGTTGCTGAAAGAGAAGATCTTAAATGTTCTCATTCCAAACAATAAAAATAAAAGGGTCATTATGTTAGGGGCCGGAGGTGCTAGCTAACTTTGGTAAACATTTCACAGTATATACATGTATCAAAGCCTCATACCGTACACCTTAAACTTACACGATGTTACATGTCAATTTTAGCTCAGTAAAACTGGGGGAAAGTGTTTGTTAGCACGGGAAGGTATTCATTTTATATTACATTTTTGAAAGGTAGATCACAAAACTCTCACAGGGGCCGTGATCCCTCAGGTGTGCATATACCTGTAACCACAAATAATAACTTCTTTAGGGTTCTAGTATCAGGTGTGACTGACTTCCTTTTATTAGTGTAAATGGACCTGCTGAGATTTCATGATAAACATTTATATATTTTGAAATATGAAAGAGAAAACTGGACTTCCCAAACCTTTGTGAGCTGATATTGGAAGCAGGGAGACTCTAAGACAAGAACAAAACTCCCTTTTTAAGTGAACAGGACTGAATTTGCCCAACATGCAGGGGCTACTCTCCAAAGGGTCCTAGGTCTGGCAGACAATCCCACCAGGCCTGAAAACTGGGCTGGCACTCTCCACTTGGAATCTGCATTTTGAGTTCACTATGAGTCTCACAGGTAAGCCAGGGACCCGTCACTCACCCTTCCCCACAATCAGCCTGGATGTCTTGGTCTAATTCCACAAGACCAATGTGAAGATCTGTTGTCATGGAAAGTGCTTCCAAGAAGTGGTCCGCAACTTCTGGGGGAAATTCACAAAGATGGGACCTCTTGCCTGGACCACAGCTGGCGTCTTTCTTCCAGGTCTCCAGGGAAGTGTTTTGCTGGGATTTCTCTGGTCCACTACCAGGGGAGTGCAAATCCCACCGAGGTGCCCCCTGGACCAGGTCTTCTCTAACACAGGTACCCAGTACAGTAAGGGGGCCACACTCTTTGAGCTGTGAAGTTACAGGACCCATGTGGAGAGCCTGTCAAGCTCCTGTGCTGTGTATCCAGGCTAGCTCTAGCCTGCCAGGTCTCACGCGCCTCCTTACCCATCTTCCTGTGTTGATAGTTGAGCTTCCGAGCCACCCCAGGCGCCCCGGTGATCACAAGCCCACTGCCAGCCAATTTAGATTCAGGAGGCTGACCCAAGACTGCTTCGTGCCCCTTAGGACAATGATCTGGCTATAGATGGTCTGTTTGACCAAGTGGAGGGCGTGGGGACTCATTCCATCTTTGCTAATGAGGACTTTTTTGATTTCCTGGCACTGCTTTTTCTTGATGGATGACAGATTTATGATCCATGGAGGGTTTTTATATTAATGTTGGCCTGATGGAAGATAAATCAGACACAGAATGTATTGGTGTAGTAAAGAATTATGTTCTCTCCCTGGTGACAATGAAGGAATTCATGAACTGGGCACCCTGGGTCATGTTTCAGGAATCCTCAGGTGGCTGCTTGTCCATAGAAGCTGTCTCTGCCCAGAGGGAAAAAGTCAAGTGAGAAAGCTGCCTGGGCTTCGAGGCCGATAACCAGAGGGGGAGTGGGGAACTGCTGGGAAGCTGGTTAAGTCTGTACCTGTTGCCGTGGCCTCCACTTCTGTCGGCTTTTATTGGACCTGTAGATATCGCCTTGCAGCTTGAATGGCAGGTGCATTATGGGGAGTGTTTGTGCAAGAATTTGGAGAGGGAATAAAATTGGTGGATGCTCTCAGTGTCTCCTGCCGGCAGCTGGCGGCCCATTTCCCGGAGTTCTCTGTTCTCTCCTGGCGTGTTCGATATTTCAGCTACAAGTTCTGTAGCTGAACGCTGAGGTGCAGAGCTGTGCTGCCATCTGGCCTTCCCAATTTAAATACAAAAACAAAGCAAGTAACTCACTTAGTGAGCACTTACTATATGTCAGGCCAGTTCTAGGAAGTCATCTTATCCAGTCTTGGAAGCAACACTACTTACTAGGAGATATCATTAGTGACTTCATTATAGCGTTATAGACATGGCGGCCCCTGAGGTTTGGAGGCAAGCCCAAGTTCACCGGCAATGAAAGAGCAGAACTTGGACTCAAAGCTGCCTGGTTCCAACGTCACAGGCTTAACTACCATCCTGTGTGTCATTAAGTGGCTGTCAGGAATAAGACCCCCTCCCATTCCCCTCTTGGGCTTCACCGAAGGGTGAGCCCAGCTTGAAGCAGTGACCTGCCCTTATGCTGTGTGTGTGTGTGCGGATTTTGTTCTTTAAAATTCTACAAGAAATCCTCAGGCAAGCACTTATTGTCTGCACTCCCAAATTACCAGGAACAAGTGTCATCCAGGCTCTCAGCCCCCAAGGCCAGCTCCGTGAGGATCATTGTCTGGTGGACACACAGACTGTCTCTCTTCTCCCCGCCAGCTGCCTTCAGCCACAGAAGTGGTTTTCCAGGACTGTCTTTGTGACAGTGGTTTGAAGACTTTCCTGCCCTTTAACAGCATGGCTCAGACAAGGGAGAAACGCGATGGTCGATGATTTCCTACATGGCAGAGAGGCAATGCCATCCTCGCTGCAGAACGAAGACCCCCGAATGGAAAGGGCAGTAGCCCCTCAGAGAAGTCAAGCCCTTCTGTGTTTTATGCCCACAGAGCTATCTTTCTTCCTTTGTTCTCTGAGTCTGTACTCTTCCCACTCCTACTGGGTGGACTGTAATATAGTTCCCACTCCAACCACGCAACTTAGCGTCAGACCCCACGGATGAAGGGCTGGGTTTCTCCACTTCAAATGCAGCGTCAAGGAGGGTCCCCAGTCCACCTGCTCCTCTGACCGACTGGCTATGAGTTCACAGGCTTCTGAGACCCCTCCTCAGAGGAGGTTTGATAATTCACTAGTGGCAGAACTCAAGAAAGCACAGTGCTGCAGCTGTATCGTAAAGGATACACAGAGGATAAAGCATAATAAAGCGGCCCAGAGGGCAAGGTCTGGGGATGGAGCTCAGAGCTTCTGGACGCTCTCCCAAGGGAGTCCAGGTGTGTCCCCCCACTGGTGCATCAATGTGTTCACCAACTAGGAAGCTTCACGAGTCTGGGTGTCCAGAGGTTTGATCGAAGTTTCATTACGTAGATGAGATTGATTAAATCATTGTCCGCATGATTTAACCTGACCCCCAGACACTTTTTCCTCCTGGAAGTCTAGCTGATTCAAAGCCCCAATCCTTTACTCACTTGGTTGGTCTTTCTGGTGACCAGTCCCTACCCTGAACCTATCCACGGGCCCACCTGCATCACCTCATTAACATAACCAATAACTCCTATTACTTAGGAGAGTCCAAATGTATCTGAAGTGCTTGTCGGGAACCAAGGACAAACATGAAATATATTAATTATTATGTCCTAGAGTCCCGTGCTCAGGCAATCCTGTGTCCTGGCCTTGGTATTAAAATGGCATTACTGATGCTAACCATTGTCTTCCCTGCAAGTAAAGCACTAAACCACACCTGCCCCATGGGCTCGGTCCCAATGGGTGAGATGCTACCGGATCCAGATGGATTCCAGGCCCCCATCATCTGTAAGACTCTCATCAAAGAGTGCTGAGCACACAAGAGCTCAAAGATCTGGGCTCAGAACAAGGAAAACCTGTGCCTTAGCAGGAGTTTCTATTACATTTACTTTGTTTTCATTTTTTCCTGGTGAGTAGGTCAAGGGGGTCACTGTCATTGAACATATTCTGCATTTTTAGACTGTAGCCAAAGGAGGGTGAATCACAGGCTTTATTAACTATTCAGGACCTACTGAGGCCTAAGCCCAGGGCATTGCTTTCCTGCATAATTACATGAAATGTAGAAAGAGCCCGGCAGCCCTCATGCCCTTTTGGTTCTGCTTCCTTCCTTGTTGACTTTTTGACTCTCTGGGCTTAAATAAACTCCTCTTAGACGGACGAAAGGGCATTTACTGGATGTCAGCCTCCTCTTGTATTAAATCAAACAGGGGAGAAAATGTATAGAGATGAAAGGAGAAACAGAGGTTCCAGGATAGGCTAAGTTAGGCCTGAATCATGAAATCCCTTCCCGCCATCTTTGTCTGCTGGGGGCCTCTGTTAACTGCAGGATCCAAGGAGAGCCATGTGTACCATGTGGGTCAGGATTAAAGCCAGGGTCCCATAAGTGGACACCAGGAGGGGGAGCTGTGGGCCTGACCTGGTGTCTCAGTCTGCTCGCATTTCCATAACAAAATGCCGCAGACCAGCGGCTTAAAAAACAGACGTTTATTTCTCATGGTTCTGGAGGCTGGAAGTCCAAGATCAAGGTGCTGGTAGGTTCCCTTCCCGGTGAGGACTTTCTTTCTGGCTTGCAGAGGGCTGCTTTCTCCCTGTGTCCTCACATGGTGGGGGGAGGGGGTAGAGGTGGGTGGGGGGAGAGCCCTCTGGTGTCTCTTCTTATAAGGACACTGATCCTACTGGGTTGGGGCCCCACTCTTATGACTTCAGTTTACCTTAATTCCTTCCTCAGAGGCCCCATCTCCAAATTCACACTAGAGGTTAGAGCTTCATCGTATGAATTTGGAGAGATACGGATCTGTCCATAGCACCAGGGTTTCACGGCAGGGTCATAGGAACAGTGTAGAAACTCTTTTTCGCTTCCCCACTATTCTTCCTTCCATATTGTAAGAGGAAACTGCTTTTCTCCCCTCCTCTTGATACTTCTGACCCTGGATGTGCGGGAGTTTTCCCACATCCAGGCATCCTCCAGTTCCCACTGGGCACGGTCTCTGCCTGCTCACCCCCATCTCCTTAGTACACTCTTGCACTGAGTTAAGAAAACACGTCTTTCTACCTAAATGTGCATTATTTCCGTTTTAAGCTTGAGGGGCTGCTTCAGGACATGATTTACATAGACTTCCAGGTTTTCAAAAGAGGAAGAAATCTGCGACACGCTTTTGCTAGAAAATACACGAGAGTCTTCTAAGGGTTTTTAAGCACCCAGAACATAAAAGGGAAATTGGCCCGACAGAGGCACAGTGTTTTTTTCGGCCAATAATACATGTAATATTGCCTTCCCAAAACGCTAGCGCCTCCCTGGGCTCTCTCATCCACAGGCCCGACTTTAAATAAGACACTTTGCTATTAAATAAAGCCTCCTCGCAGACAGGGACCATAAGGGCTGCGAGTCAGTCATTGGGGTTTGAAATCTCCTTTAATATGAATTTCCAGAGGATATTACAAAGGGCCTACACGGGCAATAAAGCACACCGTGTGCAGCAGTTAAATATGCATTTCTGCAATGGGCTCTTTAAATGCCTGTGAATATAAATGCCTGAAGACAGAAAAGTGCCTGCCTGTCCCCACTCTGGGGGCGAGGCTCTGGAGGTGACGAGCTTTGTCCTGCTCCCCTGGCCTGCAGCCTGACCCAGGCGAGCACCAGTGTTCAAGAGGGAACAAGCAGCCCTGGTCTCACAGGCTGGGGTTCCAGCATCCTGGAGACAGTGGACAGACCCTGGCATTCTGGAAGGAAGTGGCCCTTGGACCCCCAGTGACCCAGTCAACCTTCTACTCCTGACCGGCTGGGTTTTTGTTTCTGTCTCCTTGTAGGAGCTCCACAGAGGGGCCCTCCTGCCCCGTATCTTGTGGACACCCCCTCTCAGCATCGTGCCTTTAGGACCCCAGCACAGTCATGGCCTTCTTGCCCCCAGATATGCATATGTGGCCTTTTAAGGGACGACAGTGTGAGAGTCTTATGGCTGCTGTAACAAATAACCACCAACTGGGTGGCTGGAAACAAGAGAAATGTGTTCTCTCACAGTTCAGGTGGCCAGAAGTCCAGACTTAAGGTATTGGCAGAATTGGCTCCTTCTGGAGGCTCTGAGGGCCCCTCCCAGCTTCTAGTAGCTGTGGGGAGTCCTCGGCATTCCTGGGGCGGTAGGGGCATCACTCCAATCTCTGCCCCATTTCCACATGGCCGTCTTCCCTCTAAAGGTCTGTTTCCTCTTCTCATAAGGTCATCAATCATATTGGATTAGGCCCGCCCTGCTCTGGGATGACCTCCCCTTAACTGGTTACATCTGCAAGGACCCCATCTCCAAATAATGTCACATTCTGAGGTCCTGGGGGTTAGGAGCACAACATATCCTTTGGGGGACATAATTCAACCCATAATACACGGCTTTTACTCTTGATAGCTGTGGATACTAAAACCATGTTTTCAGGGCCAGAAGTTCATTTACTCAACTCGTCAACAGTGGTGAAACTCCTGCCAGGTGTCATGCTGAATTTGGGGACTGAATGGGGAGTAAGCTGAGAGTGGACATCTGACGGAGGCAGTGCTGGACCGGAGGTGAGGAGGGAGGGGGAGGGACATGGTGGGGGAGGGGTTGGCATGGTGGCTGGGTTTGGGGGAGGGTGGAGTGAGAAGGGAAGGGGCACCTGATTGTGCAGGACCATGAGGCCACATGAAGATTCATCTTCATCCCCAAAGCAATGGGAAACATTACCAGCTGCAGCAGGTCATAAATGCAATCAGACTTGTGTTTTAAACAGACGATTGGGCAGCTGGAAGGAGAAAGCTGCTCTGAGAGCCAGGACGGGTGTGGGCACCTGGGTAAGGAAGTATTGCAAAGGTCTGGGTGCAGGACAGAGGGGGCTTGAGCCAAGGACACAGCAGTGACTTAGCTGGAGAGCACACAATGGAATCAAGAGCCCTCGAAGGAGCATTAAGATGTGCAGACGCTGGACGGGACCCAGCAGGTACCAGGACGCTCGCAAACGCTAGGCACTGCCTGAGAGCATCCAGCACACCTGGCGTTCATCCAGCCACTGGGAGAGGAGCCAGTGAGCGGTGAAACACACCGAGGATAGCAGGGGGCTGTCGCCGAGTGCTGTGAACTCCTGAAAGTCTGCAGCAAAGTAAATGAAAAAGGAATACCAAATCTTCACTTATCATACGGGCCAACACAAACAAACAAAAAAAAGGAAAATAATATTCAGTGCTGAAGAGGCTGGGTGAAGTATCACTGCCATGCCCTGCTGGTGGGAATGGAAATCAGTGAACTCTTTGGAGAAGACCATTTAGCAGAAAGCTCTCCTCTGGCAAGCTACTGCTGAGAATCCATCCTAAAGCCACTCTCTTATCTGAGGGAAGACTTACACCGATGGGTTTCCACAACAGCATCCTTCAAGAGAACAAAATCTGCTACTCACCTGTGTAATCAACAATAGAGAAACAGTTTAACATTTCAGTGATGTTCCCATTTAAATTATGGTTTGAAAACTAACCAGTGGGGAAATGGCTACAAAACACTGGTAAATAAAAGATGCTAGATGCAAAACTATACTTTACTATGTTTCCAATTTATGGGGAAAGGTGTGTAACACAATATTAAGTGGCAAATGCTGACAACAAAATTATGTATGGCATGATCACAGTTGAAAACATGAGCGTGTGTATTTGTCTGCGAATGTAATGCAAGTGTGTATATATTTAGTAAATAGAGTGAAACAACATACACCAGTTGTCTAGCAGCGATTATTTCTCTTTGGTGGGGTTTCGGGTCATATTTTTAAAATGCGTTTTTGTTTTTGTATATTTGTAACATGGAAGCATCATAGAAAGCGGAGACAATATAGGAAAAGGTGTATGATTTTAGAGCACCTAAAGTTGACAGAGACCGTTGGATACGGTCTTTCTCAGATTACTTTGCTGAGCCCTCCTTCTCAGCTATTCCTGTGGCAGACAGCCTCCCCACTTTTATTCCAGGAGACAGTTCTCTTCCAGGAATCCCAGGAAGGCACACCCCACGGATGGTCTCCTGGCTCCCCTGGCATCCTGCTTTTGCTCTGGGGGATCACCTTGGGCGTTTGCTGGCATCTGCCCAGGTGAGCAAACATGACAGAGCAAAGAAATTGGGAATGAAGAGTGAGAACACGAAAGAGGTGTGTGTGTGTGTGTGTGTGAGAGAGAGAGAGAGAGAGAGAGAAAGAGAGAGAGGGAGAGAGATAAGGGGGTGTGAACCAGGGACAGGGTTCAGGCTGATTCATCTGGACAGACAGAAGGAGGCAACTTCTGTCTCCAGGGACCATTAATCTGACCATTTTCACGGACACTTAATCCCCCTTAGAGCAAGGCAAATATTTTAGCATTCTTCTAAATATATATATTTTAACGGTCTGGCTTTAAAACTTAGAAGCCAGGAGCCTAGAAGCTCAGGCTGAAATTCCCTTTGCAAGCAGGTCTGGGGCCATGCAAATGACATGAATTATACCCACCATTACCTCAAGACACACTGCTCCGAGTTGGCATAAAATTGCCTATTTCCTGTGGTGATGTAAGGGGCCTTATGCTGGACGCTGGGTCGATATCAGGAGCTCCTATTTCGTGCCTGACACATTGGTCATTCTAATCACCGGCCACCGCATCTGGGCCGTGCCCCCCTCTTTCTTGGCCATATTTCTGATTCTGTCTGCAGTTTTCACCATCTGGGTCCTTTGGAGGGATGCGTATTATTCAGTAAAGTCGAGGGCCTCATCCCTCTAGGGCATGTCAACAAGTGGAGGAAACTTTATAAGCAGACAGAATAAATAACAGCATGGTAAGAGCAGCAGGAAGGTGGTGAGACCTTGAGAGATGCAGCTGGGAGAGTGCGTGTGTGTGTGCACGTGTATGTCTGTGCATGTGTGTGCATGAGCATCCCCCCCGCCCCAGCACACACAGAGCCCTCTCCCCTCCAGCTGCCTGATTGCCAGTGGATTCAGTTCCTGCCTGCTCCCACCCTCTTATGGCCCACTCTGTGGTCAATTCTACTTTGCAAAGGAGAATTTGTTCCAACTAGGTTGATAGGATAGGAACCCATCTGAGCATCATGCAATCCTGAATTGTGCACTTGCTTACATGCAATCGTGTCTGGAAGAGACAGAGGATGCGATGAATGGAAGCGAATGAAAGAGCAGCCTGCAACGCACACACACACGAACCTCAAATGTCTTCCTCCACGGACCGCACGTGCTCTGAGCCACACCCGACCAACCTGGCGTTAGAACTTTCCCTTTGATTTCAGACCACGGTCTTTCTACCCCCACCATAGCTCAGGAGCTGTAGCCCTTCCCACACCCACATCTAAAGCAAATGGCAGGGTTTTTCCAGGGTGAGGAGCCGTATTTATTGCAGTGTTTCTTTCCCAGCCATTTGACATGGGTAACAGGTGCTGCCCTGTTTATTGTCTTATCGTATGTTTCACCATCCAGGTTATGACTCTTATGCCCCGGCCCCGCTTCCTCCACAACCCCCTGGTCTTGGTATGCAAGTTAGCACAAGGCCATGGCTTTTAGGGGTACATATCTTGCACGATAACAGGACTGACTGTGCTCTGATAATTTTTGACCCGGCAGGGGTCACAAGAAAAGCTTCAATTCACTGTGGCCATTTTACCCCCCAAGAAGAGGGGTGGGGATGGTGCTGGAGAGGGATGGCGGGGAGGAGAAGGACCCCACCCCCTCTGCAGGTTGGAGATCAATGGCCAGGGGTGAAGGAGTGTGGGTCGCTCATTGTGGTGGGGCTGCCTCCCAAAGGTCCCCACGTCCTAATCCCCTGAATTGGTGCTACCTTATGTGGCAAAAGGAATTTTGCAGATATGACTCAATTAAAGATCTTGAGGAGATTATCCTGGATTATCTGGGGGGTGGGTAAATGTAATCAGAGGCTCTTTATAGGAGGGAGGCAGAGGCAGAAATGACTACAGAAGAAGGTGGAGGGCGGTCTGAAGCAAGATGCTACCCTGCTGGCTTTGGAGATGGGCGAGAGGCCATATGACAGGGGATGCAGCTCTAGAAGCTGGAAAAGGCTGGGAACAGGCTCCCCCCAGCCTCCGGAGGGAGCGTAGCCCTGCTGACCCCTTGATTTGGGCTCCGTGGAACAGATTTTGGATTTATGACCTCTAGAACTGTAAGAGAATAAATGTGTGTTGTTTTAAGCCACCAAGTTTGGGATAATCTATTACAGCAGCCACGGGAAAGCGATACACAAGCTTTTGTGGATGGGATGCAGCCTTGGAAATAGCCTGCGGCTGGAAGTGGGGAGACAGGCAGCTCAGGACAGCTTGCGTGTCTGTCTGCTTCCCAGATGTCACTGTCACAGAACGGCTTTGGCCAAGGGTGTAACTACTCCGTGACAATCTGGTCTCTCTGAGATGCCTGGAGAATTATAAGAAAAAGCATCACGGGTAGCAGCATCCCCAGGGTCTGACCCACAGCCGGCAGGTGATGCATTTGGCTTTTTCCTGCTTCTGAGTTGTGACCAATTTCCTTTCTTCTCAGCTCTCCTAAACCTGGCTCCCACCCGCCCCTCCCCCCACCCCTCTCCTCACAGATCAAGGCCATGGAAGGGAAGCCTTGCACATGCTCCCTCTATGTCCAGCATCCAGGTGTTCCAGCATTCTGTGCCCTGCCTGGCCCCTTCCCAAGCACAGCTCTGACTGTCTACTGCGGCACGCCTGTTGCTTCTCGGCAACCTCATCATTGTAACCCAGAAAAGCATTTCAGAATGTGGTTTACTGGAGAGACATTATCTGATATAAAGTCTGATGGCATTGGGCTGCTTTCTCCAGCATTCATCTTCCAAATGCCATTAAACAACCTGCCGTCCTCCAAGGAGCACAGACGGCATACGGGTTCTGGCTTCTATTAACCATGTCACCACTTGCCTGGGCTACTTCCTGGGGCTGCAGCTCAGCTACATTTCCATTAGATCTAATTTGGGGAGCGTACAGACGTGGGGGGGTCTTGTGCCCCCGAGCTCTGCCCCGGAAAGCTCTAAGCACTTGGTTTGCTTGCTCTCAGATGACTTTAGAGCTGTGGAGTCAAGTCACACAAGGTCCCTTGTTGGGGAACAAGGTCTGGGTGGGGCAGACAGCAGGGGACAGGCCAGGTGTGGCCTGCGGGCTCCATACCCTCACCACTGTCTGATAGCACCTGGGTGCTGGGTTCCAGAAAGAGCAAATTTCCCTGACTGATCAACCCCAGGAAAGGATTATTTCATCAATTAACCCTTTATCCAGCCAATGCCACGTGTTATCTGCAGTTGTAAGACAATCTTTGGGAGCCAGCGGCCCCAGTCTGGAGGCAGAGGGGACTGTGCTAACAGACCAACAGGAAATTGTCCCACATTAAGGAGACAGCCGCCCTGTATCCAGGTCCTCACAAAGACCCTCATGCAACAGGGAACTTGTTTGATTTCTTTATTCTGAACCCCCAAGTTCTAGAGGAGGAGGACAAATGAGCCAGAAGGGACCTCAGTCAATGCTGGTCTCGGATGCATCCAGAGCACAAACAATCTAAACTGTTGGTATAAGAGGAAGCGATAGAGGAATCAAGTTACTGTTTGTTGTTGTTAATATTATTATTGTTGTTTGTTGTTGTTATTAGTATTTTGTGCAATATTCCTGGCACATAATACCATTCATATCCCCCTGTAGGAGATGAAGAAAACAACCACCCTCGCATTATCAGATGAACTTCTGGCTTCACACGTGATTTCCAATGACAGGAAAACTGGAATCCCCAAATCTCCACCACTCCACTGGTCAGACAGGAAGCGGTTACATTCCCAAGGAATGGCTTCACCCCAAAGATGCCATGTGCCACCTCTGAATAAGACTGCCTGATGAATTTTGCTGTCTATACAAATATTAGATCACTATGTTGCACATCTGAAACTAAGATAATGTTATATGGCAATTATACCTCAATAAAAATATTTTTAAAGGTTAAAAAAAGATTACCTAATGAATTATGAGCATGAAAAGCAATGATTTTGATGAATACATTGTTTAGTTCTACATATGGATTTTAACAAAGACATTTAATAGGTAGGCGTTTCAATATTTCATCCTCATCCAGAAAAAGTAAATATTCAAGGTGACCACAGACTTATTTCCATGTCTAGGGGCCCAGGTCACTTACACGTGGACATGTATCTTGGGTCAAATGCAGAGGTCAGGGTTGGCTGAGGCCAACCTCAGCCTTGGTGGGCGGAGCAGGAAGGGAAGGGAAAGCTGGTAGAAATCAGGAAAGGGTTTCTGGAAGAAATGACGTCTGAGCTGGGACTGGATACAAGTTTGAGTGAAGAAGGAGGAAAGGGAAATTTCCACGGTGAAACAAGGTGGGAGATTCCACATCCCCTGAGAGTCTGGGGTCCTGGCTCAGGGATGGCCCAAGCATGCACTTGCAAAGACTGACGGGTGTGGGTTTGAGGAGCTTTACAGGCTGGGTGGAGGCGTGTGGGACGTTTTCCATGGATGAGGGTGGTTGACAGAACACTCTGGGGCTCCGCCCCCCTCCAGAATGCCCCACGTGTGGTTTCACGTTCTTCTCCTCTGAAAATCACACTGACAGGGAAACTTTTGGATGAGCAACAATGAAAATGCTCAAAGTGAAGTTCACTGGACGTTGGCTGGGCTCCCATCTCACACAGCTTTGAGAGAATTGGTTTGAATAGGTCGGTTTCAGGTTTACGGGAGAAGTTTGGACTTGGAAGGCAGTGGGGTTGGATTGGGAGGGAGAGCAGGGTTAGTTTGGGGGGGGACGCGGAGGAGTGACTTCAGGGGAATGGACGTCTTGAAGGGTGGGCGAGTGAAGGAACGTGGCAGAGGAGTTGATGGGAGGTGGGAGGGAAAGGGTGTGAGCGGTACAGTGGCAGCGAAGGGTTAAATACGCAGACTCGAGATGCGCCACCTTGCCCTTGATGGCTCTTGGGAGGTATCTCTGAGCCCCTGGTGCATCCTGTCCATAACAGTATCTGTCTACCTGGGGCCTTGGGCCAAGCCACAGAGTTTATGTGAACAGTGGGATTCTTGGTAGTGGCCTTGGGTCAGAGAGTATCAGCTTGGCCCCTGGGGGCCTGGATACTGGGCAGTTCAGGTCATCCATGTGTGCATGCCATGCCTACAGGAAAGAGCCCCAGGAAAACCCCCGACACCAAGGTGTGATGAGCTTCCCCGGTTGGTGATCCTTCATATACGTGGTCACACTTCCTTGCTGGGCTGCTGCAGCTCTGTCTGTGCTACTCCACTGGGGTAGGACAACCAGAAGCTTCTGCCTGCTTTCTCTTCAACTCCATCCTACAAGTCTCTTCTCCTTGCTGATTTTAGGCTGTATCCTTTCTCTGTAATAAATTGTAACTGTGAGCATCATGGCTCTTTTGAGTTCTGTGAGTCCTTTTAGTGAATCATGGAAGCTGGGGGGTCTTGGGGGCCCTCTATGCAAAGGGGAATGCTGCAGGCACAGTCCTCTTGTGGTCATACCATAAATCACTAGTCAAGGGAGAGGGCAGACTGGCTTTGGAGGAAGCCTAGAAAAGGCATGGCAGAAAGCATGGCTGCAGAAACAGCAAAGCTCTGCATGACAAGGGTCTTCATCCACCTCCCCTTTTCTGCTCCCAGGGGTGTTGCTGCTGCACCTGTTTCTGGACAAGCCTTGGTCTTTCCCACCTGAGTCACTGCTTTGTTGTTCCCACTCCCTTGAGTCCTCCCCCCTTTCTTTGGCCAGAAGATTTCTACTCATCCCTCCAGAGTCAACCTAAACATCCCACTGGGAATGTTTCTCTGACCCACCAACCCCCAGAAAAATAGTTTACATTTAACTCTATGATAGCATGTACTGTGGGTGCCATGCACCTTAAAGAGTGGGCTTAATCACTTCTTATTCCTCTTCGTAATCCTGTCATCTTGCCTACTGCCCAGCACAACAGAGACTTGAATCCCTATGTGGTCAGCCAGGCAATTTCCGAAATCCTGGAACAATTTTCTTAACTCATGATTTCAAAATATTAATGAACAACCTTGGTTTTGATGTTTTAATCACTGAAAGTGAATGTGTGAATATAATAGGAGGGACATTACATGACAAGTTAAGAACTTGGATTTTAAATAATATCCAAAATTTTGGGTGACTGTTTGTCATTTCCCCATCCTGGCCACCAGTTTCTGTCAAAGATTTGGATTAGGCCAGGGTTGGGAGCTATAAGATAGATGTGCTACCATTCTTATCCTGTGCCCATGGCAGACATGGCTAATCATGTCATGATTAATCATGCATCCTCATGGCTTCCCAAGCCAGAGGAACACACTTGGTGTGAAAATAAAACCTATTTGCCAGCCCAGGCTTAGACGATCCCTAAGGTTTTCTCCTTCAATTTGTCAATCCACTGCGCATTTTTGCCTGAATTCAGCAATGATATTGAAAATGTATGGCAATGGGTATCTTGGGCTTCATTTAAGTCAATAAACAGCCAATAATTCTGCCAGAAATTCCCATGGTTATGTCAGGAGTTGAGCTACAATTCTTCTAGTCATCACTGGGCAGGATGTCAGGCCAAGAAGTAAATCATCTGAACAGAGGAAATTCCATAGTACCACACCTGTTATGAACTGAGTTGTGTTCCTTCTGATTTATATATTTGAAGACCTAACACCCAGGACCTCAGAATATGACTGTATTAGGAAATGGGGTCTTTAAAGGGTTGATTAGGTAAAAATGAGGTTGTATGGGTGGGTCCTAACGCAATCTGACTGGTTTCCTTACAAGAGGAGATTAGGACAGAGACACAGAAGGATGACCACGTGGGGACACAGGGAGAAGGTAGCCGTCTCCACGCCAAGGAGAGAGGACTCAGGAGAAACCAGTGCTGCTGACCCCTTGATTTGGGACTTCCAGCCTCCAGTATGTGAAAGAATACATTTCTGTTGTTTAAGTCTCTCAGTCTGGGGTGATTTATGGTGACCACAGGAAACTAATACAGGCTCATTTCCATGACGGGAAAACACTGCCGCCATGGGTGGTGTCTGGGTACAGTGTGTGCCACGGGCTATCTTCTCTTTTTCTGCCCCGATTTCCAAACCCCACCTTCCGTTGTGAAGAACGGTGTCAGCAGGATGGGGAGGGGCACAGGCGGGCTCCTAGCTCACACCTTGCATGTTTTTACTGGAAATTTCTTATCATTCAACACCTCATGTGCACCTTCATTAGACCGAGTTGGAGCAGGAAGCATGGTGCCTCCACCAGCAAATGGTCATGTCAGCTTAGCTCAGTTTTCTGGGCTAAGAAAAGTTTTAGAGTGACTCCTGAGCAGAGTAATTTCATTTGCTGTGAAGTAAAGTTAGAAGTAAATTGCACTAAATTAATATTGATTCAAATTAAGCCATTTATCTCTTGGTGCATTTCAACTCCACGGCAAATACAATCATTGATCAAGCTCCTCCATGGCAAATAAAATTACAAGTTAAATTGCATCTCGTGGTGGTTTCCCTTTTCTGGGAAACAAACAAAAAATACACACACAGGGTCCAAAGCTTACAGCTGAACCAGCAGCAGTTTTCTAGCTGAATGAAAACGGAGGTGATGGGGAAGCTCACTAGCTCTATTCATAGTGATGAGTGTTGAAAGGTGGCTGGATTATTTCAATTTAAGACGGAAGTCTTGCCTTAATTACTCTGAGAATGGCTCCCCTAGTTCTGGAGAGGCTGCAGGAGCTGAGCGTTTGTTTCCAAACGCAGAAGGGAGGATGCTGAGTGTACACCTTCTGCAGACATGTCTCCCAGGTGGCAAAACTCTGCTTAACCTGCCCTCCTGTTTGTGTGCTGGTTCCCCTTGGCTTCTCGATTCCTTTTCAGAGGCAGAGATGCAGAAAAGTAAAGAAGCTCTATAGGGGACACTAGAGCCCCAAGACCAAAGCCACAGGCGGGAGGCAAGTCAAGATGACTCTTTCTGGGGCTGGGCGCCAGAAATGCATACATGGGCGCGCACACACACACATGCACTTGCATGCCTGGCCTCCACTGATTTGAGACCTGAGATGACACTAATCAGAGTAGGATGGTGGTGACCATACCAGGCTGTCCCAGATGCCCAGAGCCCAGCTGATGGCTGACATCCCCACCCCCTCTTTGCTGGTGAACAAGTGGCTGAGACTTACAGTAAGCAAATGTCAGGAACACTTCTGAGTGACAGGCGTCCAGCTCTGCAGGAGATAAAATTCTGATCCTCCCAAAGGAACCTGTGGATCTCCGGACCACACTTTCTGTGAGATTGTCTCCTCACCACCAGGACTCCAGCCTGAAAGCCCCTTCCCCGCTGCCCCTGGAGGGAACCCATGAACCCCCCTTGCCTGCAGCTACAGCAACAGGAGGCCGATCTCAGTCCATTCAGGTGTCTGTAACAGAGTACCTGAGACTGGAGGCTTATCAACAAGATGTTTATTTCTCATAGCTCTGGAGGCTAAAATCCAAGATCAAGGAGCCTGTAGGACACGTGTCTCCACCTGGTGGAAGGGGTGAGGGAGCTCTCTGTGGTCTGCTTTCCGAAGGCACTAATAACCTCTTAAGTTCCCACCACCTGATACCATCGCATTAGGGCTTAGGTTTCAACATATGCCCAATGACACAACAATTGTTCAGTCCACTGCCAGGTGGAATTGGGGGGTCCTGAGGCTCTGCTGTGACCTACGAAGCTGGGAGCCTGTCTCCACTGAGAGGCATCAAATTTCCATCAGAATCAGGATCCTTTGGTTAAAGGGGGTAATTCATTTCTTAAGACGGATGTTTGAGGTGGTTACTCTTCTTTGCAGGAACAGATTAGAGGAAAGGACCACCCTGGTTCTGGATGGACAGACTCGAACAGACACCAAAATTTCCACCTCATCGTTTATGTACTGGGGCTGAGTGGACAGACAGCCTGACCCACAGGCCACAGCCTGGGTTTTCTTAGAGGCATTCGTCATGCAGGACACGCACCACATGAGTCCTTTGTGGCTCCGCCCTCTTGGGGACTAAAAGGCCTCAGTTAGGAGAGGTCTCTCTTGGGTACACCTGGCTGTCTTTCTTTTTCTTTCCTTTCTATCTTTTGATTTTTGGCTCTTATTTTTAAAACTTAATTTTACCAACAGAAGTAAGAGAGAAATTCATCAAGTGTGAACGACCTGGTTGGATTTATTTCTTTCCAAAAAGAGACTCAGAGAGAGGCATTCTGGAGACCTGAGAGGAAGGTTCCAGAAGGGGAGGAGGTGGAGTTGAGTACAGAGGTGGAGGTAACGGAGACAAACCTAATGGTTTCCCAGGACAGTGGCCTGGGGACAGTGGGGAAATGCTCTTCTCCTTCAGACCAGGCTTCAGTCTACTAACTTCTCAGACGCCCCTTCTCTGGGGGTGTGACTTCATCACCTGGGTTTGTGTCACCAAGAAATGCTTACAGCACAGTCAGTGAAGGATGGAAGCTAGGGCTCCCTCCTCTCCGTGTCCCCTTTGGAAGGGCCCTGGGTTAGGTGCTGGGGCCACCATCACAAAGCATGGCAGACAAGGTGGCTTAGACAACAGAAGTGTATCCTTCCTGTCCTGGAGACTGAAGATCTGAGATCCCAGTGCGGCAGGGTTGGTCCCTTCTGAGGCTTTTCTCCTGAGGGTGCTGACAGCCCACAGCACGCTCCTTGGGTTCAGCTCTTCCTCCAGGGGAAGGGAGGTGGACTGGGGGACTGACATCACTCCCAAATGCTAAGAGGTAATCCGAACAGCTCACAGAGTCAGCCACAGAACCCACTTTCTACCTCTGAGGGCATCATCCCTGTGGGCTGCCCACACTGCACCCTATGCAGCCACAGCAACACACAGCAGTGGCAACCACATGGAAGTGCTGCAAACATCAGGTGTCCTGGGCTCTCTCAGCCCTCACGAGAACTCTCTTAGTGGTACCATCTCTATATTCACTTACAGTTGAAGAAAAGTATGAGCTGCCCATATGTCCCGGATAAGGGGTCTTTAGGATAAGTGGCCACGGAAGGACCACAAAGATGTTTCTATCTTCTACTCGCAAGTTCTTTCAATGGATGTGGAAGGCGTCCACTATGGGAAAGACGTGAGACGTCAAACCCAGCCTGCCAGGAACCCTTTCTCAGAGCAAGACCTGCCAGGCAAGAAAGCTCACGATGGTTTTTTTTTTTTCTTTCATCAAAAACAAGTCACGTGGTGGTATCTCTTTACGTGGTTGACACAGCTCCTTGACTGTTTTGGGTTTTATCTGTTAACACAAGTGTTCTGCAGGCCATGAAATCCATGGTGTTCATACTCTCAGCCTTAAAGGAGGTTAAAGAGAACCCCTGTGCTCGGAAGCTTAGGGTTCACAGAGGTCCGTGGAGGGTGCATGCTTTCACAGAAGCCATCCGCAGGCGTGTTCCTCCCAGGTCCCACTGTAAGTGCTCACACACAGGAGATGAGAAGATGCTCTGAAAACACAGGGGTGCTGGAAATAGGGGCTCCTCCGCTCCGGAGGAAAAGGAACCGTGGCATTGCCCACAGCCCCACCTGCCACCTGAGCGGGGGAACAGAGTGACCTTTACAATGTAAGTTAGCCAGCTCACAATAAAAGCCAGTTTGCACCATTGACTCATGTGTCCAGGCCTCCAAGACTCCATTAGCTCTTCTTCTTAGTCCCCGTTGGCCTCTGAGCTCTTTCCTGCACACCTCTCGGGCCTGCAGCGAGACATCCACCCTCCATGTTTCCTCCAGCAGTGGGGCATCCCTGGGCCCTGCGTGCAAACTTGCAACCTTCCGGCTCACGGCACCTCCCTGCTTTCCTGCTTTGATTTCCCCCTTAGTGTACACCACTATTTAACCTCCTATATATTTGGTACCCTTACCTTGTTTAACATATCCATCTGCCCCACTAGAACGTAAGCAAAGGAGAGCAGGGAGTTTTGTCTGGATTCCCCACGGCTGTGTCCCTGGAGCAGTGCCTGGCACAGGGTGGGCATCCATTAATCCCTGGGAAGGGATGAAAGAGCCAGTAAAGAGAGGCAAATAGAGAGCTGTCGTGGGTATTACAGAGGATGCAGATGCTGACAGTCTCTGTGAGGGAACTCTTGTCTGCCAGGCCTACTGGAGACTTTTTCCCTTGAAGAAATATATTCTGATTTTCATCACATAGGTGAGTTGGAAAATATGACTTTTAAATACAGATGCTCAGTTTATAGCCAACTTTATTGGAATATTTCTGTTCAGTAAATTAATTTGCATCACATCACATTTTAGTGGCTGAATGGGATTTCTGAGAATACTTAGAATTCTGTGGGTGGTCTTGTACTTGCTTAGATGCACGTTGATGGTTATATTTTTCTCTTGATAGGGGAGATCGTTCTAATCACAGCTCGGCAATGTACAGAGAAGAACGTTTGTATAATTGGGCTTCATCAGCCATTGTGAAAGGTTTGGGATTGGATTGGAGATTCTGGGGGAGTATGGGGTTAGTTGGTGTCTCTCACAGGTCGATTTGTCCAATGCTAATTGGCACCAGGAGAATTACAGCCCTCAAAGAGTCTGATGAGAGGATATAAACCATTTCCTCCTTATATTTTATGCCGAAAGTTGATGGTGCAAAATTTAAGCTCCCTGAAGTCTGACAACTCTTTTGCAATAAATTCTAAGATGAGAAAATAATGACTCTGGAACATCACCTCATCCCATTCCAGAATAATTTCTTTACTCTTCCAAACCATGGCTGCAGGGATGCATGCACAAGACAAGTGATGGTTGGCAGGGCATCTCCTGGACCACGAACAGAGTCCCACACCCTTGATTCTAATGTTGAACTGACTTCCCGGGAACAAAGGCTCTGTCTTCCGGGGGCCCAGATGGATGCTGCCCAGCATCTGTTTGTGGGCACATCCTTTCCACTAACCACCGTGACCAGGAGGGGTGGGACAAACGGTTGTGCTGTCGTTTGGAGCCTTGTGATATGGAGTCTTTGTGGCCAGATCACTGCATTGGCAGGCAACCCGCAGATAATGGGCTTTCTAAATTATGCCACACAATTGGTATTTTCACACTTCTTTCAAATGTAATTTCAAAATTAATTTAGGCCTGATGCAGACAGGAATGCAGTAGGCGCTGTTCCCCGTGGACCATGGCCAGATTCTTCTCAGGCCACATAGAAGGGGAGGAAACTAATTAAATTTCTAGAACCCCAGGACTGGGTCTGTGTGTGCCGATGCACCCCCCAACCCACCTCCCTGCTCGAACCTTCCCTGCCTTTCTTGAGGATGCAGTTGGCATCTGCAGGTTTCAGAAGGAATCCAGCCTCTCCCGGTGGTCACAGTTTGCAAGTGGCAGGAGAGCAGGGGCAGGTGACAGGTGAAGAGGGGTGAGTTGACAGTTATTTGGGTTCTCCTGACTCTCTGCCCTGAGTCTAGATTCCGTTGACTGACCCTATCAAGCTGCACATTCTTTATTGGGTCTTGTGTGTTTGCTAAGATCTTGCTTTAGAAAAACCAACTCCACAATGAGGTAGTGTGTCTCCCCAAATCACCCAGGGGTTGTGTCCTTGGATGACCCTCATCCACCTCATGTACCATGGTCTGGGCATAGTAGGACCTTGGTGGGCTCAAGATCATTCCACAGGTAGCCTGTGAGCTCTTCCTCTGCAGACAGGTGTCCTTGGTTCTGTAGGGGAAACAAAAATGCACGTGTTGTAGATCCTGTTCTCAGGAAGCTTCCAGCTGGGAGGGAGCCATAACACAGGCTCTTCAATACCAAACACAGAGAAGAGTACCCAGCACATAGCAGAGTACTGCACAGGACAGAGTACCCAGCACAGGGCTAAGTACCAGCACAAGCAGAATACCCAGCACAGGGCAGAGTACCCAGCTCAGGACATAGCACCCAGCAAAGGGCAGAGTGTGGAAAGAGCTGCAAGAGCATCCCAAAGATTCTTTTCCTTTTTTCCTTCTGAAATTTCTGTCCATAATCCATCAAAGAGATAACCTTTTTTGGAGGTAAAATTCACATAACATAATACTCACCATTTTAATCAACTTGAAGTGCACAATTCAGTGGTTTTACTACACTCACAAGGTTGTGTAACCGTTCCTACTATCTGATTTCAGAACTTTTTCAATCCCAGCAAAAGAAACCCCATTCCATTAGCAGTCCCACCCCCATCTTCTGTGCCCCCAACTCCTGCAGCAGCTCACCTTCTGTCTAGAATGTGTCTATTCTGGACATTTCATACAAATAGAATCACACACTATGTGGCCCTGTGTGTCTGGCTCCTCTCCATCAGCATCATGTCGTCCAGATCCATCCGTGCTATCGTGTGTCGCTTATCAGCACCTCATCTTTTCTTACGCATGGACCCACCACATTTTGACTGTTCATTCACACCTTGATGGACACTTGGGGTGTGTCTACATCTTTGTTGTTGTGAACAATGCTGCTGTGAACACTTGTGGACAAGTGTCTGTTTTGAAAATATGTTTTAAAATTTTGAGTATATACCTAGGAATGGGATTTCTGGGTCAGGTGGTAATTCTATGTTTAACTTTTCAAGGACTGTTTAACTGTTTAACTTTTTACTGCCAGCTGTTTTTAATGTAGGGATGTTTCAGTTTGACCAGCACATGTTATTTAATGAACTTTTAATGATGATGTTGGTCATCCTAGTGGGTGAAAAGATGCTCCTTAATGGGCATGCTCTGAACTTTCTCTCAGCCCCTCGCACTTGACCTATGAGACATTGAGCCTGGGTGGACTTGGCCTGGAGTGGGGCTGCAGGGGAGGAATGGGGCTGAGGACTCCCTGCCCCATGCTTCCTCACCAAGCTCTGGGCATAGAACGTGGGCAGCCACCACCCAGGGCAGGCTCTGCCATCAAGGCCGTGCATGGTTTACACCCCAGCAGGGGAGAGAAGCTGTGCCCAACATGCTCAGAAGGTAGTCCTGACTCCTGAAGATGACTGTCTGCAAGCCAAGCAGAGAGACCTCGGAGGGACAACAGTGTCCACACCTTGATCTCCAACCTCCAGCCTCCAGGATTCTGAGAAAACAAATGTCTGTTTTCTCTGCCACCCCGACTATGGTACTTGCTACGGCAGCTCCAGAAAATGAATACAGTGTGTTCCACACAGACATTGGTTCCCATTGGTTTCCTTGCAACGAGCCATCTAGTCCCTTCATCAAGTTCAGGAGGGACCTGCCCAGGGGCAACTAAGATTTGGTGGAGAGTGAGCAGAGAGGACATGTGGAGCGCTCTAACCTCCTAACTGTGGATGGGAATTGTTTACTAAAGTGGCTCCATCACTGCTCTTTTCATCACATTTCCCATGGCCTACGGCAAAGTGCCGTCTAACTTTCACTCTAGTCCTTGTCTCTACCATTTAATCGTAGGACACTGCATGGGGGACAAAGGGACCTTCACTCTCATTTTACAGGAAGGGAGCTGGCACCCAGAGTGGTCATGGAGCATCCCTCAGCAGGTCTGGGTGGAGCTGGGAGAGGAGGGTGCCAGCACACAGAGAATGCTGCATCCAGAGCCACTCAGCCAGCGAGAACCAGGCTGGGAGGGAGAAAGGAGGGAAGGAAGGCAGTGCTGTCCCCCAGCTCTGAGTTATCAGCTATGCATTGCTGACTTGGAAGAACAGCTGAGGCTTTTGCAGAGACCGCAAAGGCCAGGGAAGGGCTGCATCTCTGATTTCATTAGCTGTGCTGGGCTAGAGGGAACCAGAAAAGTGCCCTCCTAGACAAAACAGAAGGCTGTCCCCTTTTCCTGCCACCTCTGGCTCACAGGGCACAGCACACACACACACACACACACATACACAAACACACACTCCGTGTTGCCCCTTCCAAACCACAATCTTCCAAACTGGGTTCTTTCCCGATGCTGAGTCCAATTGCCCTGTTGACACAGGTCATGCTCTAATAATGAGTGTATCAGGTGTGATCTATATGAGTTATAGAGTTATAGCTATATTTGCTTTCCTTACTGGTTGAAGGGATTAGAACCTGTGTTCTGTTCATTTTCAGTGCCTGCCTAGCATCTAGCTCATTTCCCAGCACATAGTAGGCAAATTACTACCACGTGCATGATTAAATTGAATGAAAACTTTTTCCAGTGTTCATCAGTGTCACCAAGGGACCCTGACACTGGGAACTCCATGAGTCAGGGGTGGAGAGAGCTCTGGTTTCAGAATATCAGGGTGGGGGTCCCCAGCAGCTCTGAATCCCTTGCCTGTTCCTGGGGCTTCTGATCCATACTTAGTTCTTCTTTTTGGCTAATAATCTATCAGCAGGCTTCAACAGCGTCTGACTGCTGCCTGGCTTCTAGCAGCGGTGGATTCTTGAACATCATTCTGTTCTGTATTAAACGCAGCACTTATCTTTGTAAAAAAAAGGAAAAAAAAATGGGTAAAGTCTTTGAACATTGATTTCTACCTTCAGGCTAAGGTTATTTCTTTGGGGAAACAGTGGTAGGATAAAGGATGTTTTGATCTGTTTTGCATTTGCCTTAAAAAATAAAAATCACACCCAACACTTGACAGCTCATTCATTACACCCACCAACCCCCTGTTCTGTGAGGTTGATACCCAAATGAAGAAAGGCTCTCTGCTTGGTGATGCACGCCCCTTGCTCTGGAAAAGCCGTGGGGAGGATGGTGACTGGAATCCTAATGACCATGGCACGTTGGGATGGGGGACATACAGTTGCAAAACAGGCAGACCTGGTGGAAATCCTCCATCTGTTGCTTCCATCTGTGGGACCTCAGCTAGGAGCTTAATTTCTTCCCAGGATTCTGTTTATCACAGATGAAATGGGCTGGGTGCTTGGACCAGCCTGCCAAGGCTGCTGAGACCACATTTATGAAAGCACCTGGAACAGAGCAGGTTGTTTTTCTTGTTGTTGTTGATATTATTACATTTAACCTTTAAGACACTCAGGCAGAGCTAAGAGGCCAATGTGATTGAGGTTTCGGGAGATATCAGAGGTTTCAGTGCAAGACACAGGTGCGGGCCAAGCCTAGAGAAGGGTTTGGACCCATTAAAATGAGTTGGTGTGAAGCACAGAGAAAGTCCCCTGGCCGTTGTCCCAGTTAAGCAGACGTGCTCTTTATTAAGGGAACTGTGATTATGTGGATTCTACTGTATTAATAACAATAAATCTGAGTAATGTCCTGAGCATAACCTCCTTCCCAATGCAATCACTGACTGAGTCCACGCATTAACTCTGCCCTGCCTTGTACACAGAATCAGAGCTCCCACCAGCAAATTCCCTCTACCTCAGCCAGGAAACGGTGCCTCTTTGGACACACCCAATGGCACAGTCAGCTTGAGACTGAAAGGGAACAAGCCAATCTCTTTCCGATGACACTTAAAGGTGAGCTAGGACCAGCTCATTAGGGAAATAAGACGAAGAGGGAGGGTGGAGGCCAGAAGGAGCACCGACTCCTTTCCAAAATGTGGGCGGCCTTTCATCTGTCTCCCGGCCACACTTCCATCAAACCCAGAAGTGTAGGAACTGATCTGTGTTTTGAATCAAAACAGTAAATGCTTTATGGCAGACATTAGATTAGCATTTACATAAAGAGCATTTTCCTCAAAAAAAAAAAAAAAAAGGCAGAGCTGTTGCCTATAAAAGTTAAAAAAAAATAAGTGGCAGCAAGTTTAGCTGTTAGAAATAAAAGAATGTTGTGTTGTAGCCCATCCTTAAGAGAGAAGCTATGCAGGAAAATATTCTGACCAGAGATCAGAGGCTGGTCCAGGGATAGGAATCCAGTGAACAGAAGTGGTAGAACCCACTTCCACCAGAGCAATTTATTATGGCTATACTAGCAAACAGGAGACCCCAGAATATGGCTTAGCAGCCCATAACCAGCCTCTGAAGTTGACAATCCTGGAAACACTGGGCGTGGACAAGAAAGAGAGGTCAAAGGATTTCCTCCCCGGCCTTCCTTCCTTCTCCACTTCCTTCTTCTTTTTCTTTAGATTTAGAATAGGAGTTGGAGCTGCCAATGGTACTGGTGAAGGAAGGGGTGAGCCCATGAGCAGAAATGTGCAGAGAACAGGCTGGGACCCAGGAGGGAGCGGGTGCTGTGGGTGCCTGTCTCTTGGACACCTTCACCAAGGGTTGCCTTGAAGGTGCCACTGCAGAAGAGGAGAGAGAAGTGCCCAAGCCGGGGTCCCATGGGACGGGGCTGCTGCCGTCTCCTGGGGCCCTGGGTTTCCAAAAAAGGGTCTGTAACAACCTTGCAAAAACAGGGAAGAAGGAGAGGTTACAAGGCGGTGGGATTCGCATGCCCTGAGCCTGCTGTGTTGCCTCACGTGGGTGCTGGGTGGACCCCTTTTGTTTACATGGAGCAGGGGTTAGGGTTGGGAGGGCCAGGGGTGCACAGAGAGGGGGCGAGGAAAGGTGGTGAAGGTTGACACCAGCAGTTCTCTGATGAAGAGCAGAGTGAGCATCCGGGGAGCTCGTTGGCATGAGCAGTCTGACTGGGGGCTGGGTGGGGTCAGAGATGCAGCCTCGAGTTCACTGGGGCTCTTCTGAGGTGCAGAGGCTCTGCCCCCATACCTGCAAATCAGAACTGATTTCAGTAAGGGCCTCGGGAGACTGACAGACCCATTATATTGCTCTGCTTTAGACCATTCATCTTAAAAGGTGATTTTGAACAGAGGGAGGCTGGGAAGTAGATAGAGGAAAAGGTAGGCAAAGGCATTGCCATTAAAAAAAAAAAGATCCACTTATTATCACAACAAATATTAATAAGCTCTTACCTTCCATGCCTGTGGAGACAGCACAGCGATACAGGCTGCTGTGTGAGCGCTCGGAGCTTCTTTTCCAGGGAGCAGCAACAGATCACTCCCAAATACATGGTAGGGACGATGTCAGCTTTCTGACAAGTGTCATGAAAAATAAAGCAAGGTAATGTGACAGGAAGTACTGGGGGGGATGGTTCCAGAGTGGGTGGTCAGGAGTGACGTTTGAGATGAAACCCCAAAATAAGAAGTCAGTCAAGGGAAGATCTAGACTAGAACCTTTCAGAAAGAGGTGACAGGAGGTGCTAAGGCCCTGGGGCAGAGGAAGGTGGGCTGTTGAGATGGAAGGAAAATGGGCAAAGGACTTGAATAGGTATCTCTCCAAAGAAGACATATGAATGGCCATCAGGCACATGACAAGGTGCTCAGAGTCACTAATCATCAGGGAAATGCAAATCAAGACCACAGTGAGATATCACCTCCCACCTGTTGGGATGACTATTATCAAAAACAAAAGATAACAAGTGCTGGGGAGGATGTAGAGAAAAGGGAGCCCTTGTGCACTGTTGGTGGGCATGGAAATGGGTGCAGCTGCTATGGAAAACAGCATGGGGGTTCCTCAAAAAATTTTAAATAGAACTTCCATAGGATCCAGCAATTTCCCCTTTAGGAATATATCTAAAATGATCGAAATCAGGATCTCAAAGAGATAGCTACACTCCCATGTTCATTGCATCATTATTCATAATAGCCAAGATATGGAAACAACCCCAATGTCTATTGATAGATGAATGGATAAAGGAATTGTGATATATATAATGGAAAATTATTCAGCCTTTAAAAAAATAGGAAATCCTGCCGTTCGTGATCACATGGATGGACCTGAAGGACATTATGCTAAATGAAATAAGCCAGACAGAGAAAGACAAATACCATGTGACCCCACTTATAGTTAGAATGTAAAACAGTCAAAACCATAGGAGCAGAGAGTAGAATGGTGGTTGCCAGGGGCTGAGAGGAGGTGATGGTCAAGCGGTACCGAGTTCTAGTTATGTGAGATGAAAAGTCCTAGAGATTTCTAACATCATGTCTAGAGTGAGCAATAAGGTATTGTGCACTTCAAAACATATTAGAAGGTTAGATCTCATACTAAGTGTTCTTACAAAACACACACACACACACACACACACGGAGCAAACTAGAAATAAAGAATAAGAGGAAGTTTTTGGAGGTGTGGTACCTTGACTGTGGAGATGGTATCACAGGTGTTTGCATGTCTCCAAACTCATCAAGATGCATGCAATTGTTTGTATAGCAATGGTACTCCAATAAACCTAAAAAGTTCCAAATTTCAGGCAGCCAGTGGGATTGGAGCACAGATAGGAAGTTGGGGAGCAGGAGGAATGAGGATGGGGGAGAGACAGGGCCCCCGGTTACCAGTGAGGAGGGTGGGTCTGGGTCTAAGACTGCCTTGGCGGGAGGGAGCGCTGACCATCGCTGAAGAGCAGGAGCCACCAGCCGGAGGGAGGAGATAATGAAGATATGGAAGGGAGGCCACTGCATGCCGGGAAGAACTCTCTGGAAAGGCAATTAGGAATTGCATGGCCTCTCGCTGAATGGGTGATCATCCCTCCTTTTCAAAGCAATCGCTCATAAAATTAAGGCCTAAGAGAAAGAAAGGGCGTGAGAGATGGAATACAAATTGAGTTTCAGGGAGTGAAACTTTGTAATTCTGGTACACAGAGGCCCTGCCGGCAAGGCCAGGGATTCGGCAAAGCCGGGGATTCGGCCAGGAAGTGGCCGCAGGTCACGCCAGCAGCACATTTGTAATTCTGTCCCTCCTCTCTCCCACTCTGCACTAAATTCTTCACATTGAACACCACCTCATGCTCCGAGATGGACTTTTATTACCTCTGCACAGGTAACACATAACAATAAACAGCTTTTTAACGTGAGCTGCACAGCCGTGCAGGCAACAAGCCAGCTGCTACCTGGCATCACTCCACAAATATATGACAGGGACAGGGTTGCTTAGCCAAGGTCAGGCCATGGTCAGCCCTAAATATCCAAGGCCAGGAAGACAAGCCCGAGGAGAGCAGGGCCAGTGGGAAGGCATCTATAGGGAGACAGATGGATGTTACCCACACTGTGCCCGAAGACACTGTGCCCTGGGGACACCAAGGAGAAGTCCCCTCACTGGACACTCGCAGTGCACTGACCACTCCCTCTGCCTTCTTTAACAACCTGGGAGAACCACCCTTAAGCTCCTCGCAGTTTTCCCCCTGCGGCCTCACCCTCAGGAAGACTGGAGGGGCCCAGGGCCCGTGAGTAGAGGGTATTTCTGTCAAAAATCACTCCCCTGCTGATGCCTGGAGCCCCACCACTAGCTCTCTGTGCCTTGAGACAGGAGTTCTCTCTCTTAACTGCCTGCACTTTGGGGAGAGGTGGGCTGTTAAGACTCTGACACCCCCGTGTAAATGATTTTATCCAGTGGAACAGCCTCGGAAGATGGTGCCTGAGGATCCTCTTCACCTAATCAGTTATTCTTTCAAGGATGAATTGCTGACAGTTATAAGAAGTTAGACCCCAAGCAGATGTTCTCAATATACAAATTACTATGTATAAAATAGAAAATCAACAAGGATATATTGTATAGCACAGGGAATACAGCCATTATACTCTATACGCATACTGAATCACTACGCTCTATACCTGAAACTAATATAATATTACAAATAAATTGTACTTCAAATTTTTTAAAGAAGATGTTCTTGCATCCTGGCCATCAGCCCCGGTTCAGGCTTCCGGGGTTCCCACGATGCCTGGTTGCTGCAGAGGGTGCGAAGGTATCCCCATCTTACAGACAGTGCAACTAGGAGGGATGCAGCCTAGACTCAGACTCAGATGTGGGGGGCTTCCAAGCTCAGGGTCTCCTCTCCAGCCGGCATCTCCTGGGAGCCCATCATTGCTTCCACAGTGTCAGGGGGCTAGTGGTTCCATTCCAGACACTCACGCCTCCTTCCCTGGTCTCAGGGCAGTATTGCTACTTTCAGGACATGCCCTACCAGCTGTTGCCCCCAGTGGTCCCTGACTTCTCTTCCGCCAGCACCCTATAATAGCACCCTCTTTATTTAATAGGAGCATCTGTCCCTGCTAAGTCGTGGAGGGGCGCTGGGGCACCAGTTGTAGGGGACACGGATTCCCCTATTGTAAAGGAAATTTGCTAACCCTAACCCTATCCCTAATCCTAACCCTAACCCTGAGAAGTTTACAGTACTGTTGGACAGAGCCTCCAGGGAACAGGTATAGAATAAATGCAGAAGCAGCCACAAAACCCCCAAGGGTTTGAGAGGTACCAAAATTTGCCACTCCCAAATATGCCTCTTTGGCACATGGACTATTTTGAGCTAAAAGCCACTGAGAACCAGCACACACTAAAAACAGGTCACAGATTCCCCTTTTGCAAAGGAAAATTTCTTTTATAAAGGAAATTCCCATTTGTGGAGATGTGTCACTCTCGCACACCAGGAAGAGGAGGGCTCTTCACAACCCTTATCTGTGAAGAAGGCACCAGCTTCATCTGCAAAACACACCTCACTAAACAGCCCTTGTTTACCATACGTTTTCCAGTCACCCTCCCATAACTTGACTCCCTCACCCAGAAACCCCAAACTCCTTTTATTTTGTTGGTTTTAAGCCCAAGTTCTATCCATCCCTTTGGGTCACTTATCGCTGGGTGCTCCCATGTGCGCATGCCAAAGGCGCATGTTTGTTTTTCTCTTGGTTAACCTGTCTTTGGTCCATCTCATTATAGGTCCCCAGCTGGAGAACCTAAGATGGGTAGATGAAAAGTATTTTCCTCCCCTCACCCGCTTCTGCAGAGTCTCACATACTCACTTTCTTCCCCTTCAAGGCATCCTCATTGTAAGGTGGGTACATCTGTCTGATGCATCCAAGATAAAGCTAAAAATACTCCCACCTACTGCATGGCTGTTCGGCACTTGCCAGACTCCTTGCAGTGTCCTTGACTTCTCCCAACAATCCCACGAAGTAGGAACTATTTGTCCCATTTGAGGGAAGAGGAAACCGAGGATCCAAGTGATTAAATGCCTTGCCTGAGTTCCTTTAAAATGAGATAGAGCTAAATGTAACCTCTTTACCATCCAGCCCAACAGTGACTCACCCAGGCCCACTCAGCTCGTCCTTGGCTGAGCAGAGACGTCCCTGGGATGTTTGAACTCTTGTTGCCCTGCAGTCCTGCCACCCCTGGACACTCTGCCCTCACTGGGTGTGACAGTCCCTCTGCAAGAGGTGACCAGGCAGCATCTGCTCCAAACACCCAGACCTGTCTTTGCCCTGGCATCCCTTTCCCACCCCGCGGCGGCCCCATCACCCCCACATGCCCTGTTTTTTTCTCCTCTGGCAGAGGAATCAAAGGCTCAGATGAGCTTTAATTTGTGACTGGATACATTCCAACCACATATCCCCACATCAGATGTTTCATTTACTCCGTTCATCCTGAATTCTGTGTTGCTATCTCAGAGCCTAACAGTCTTCAGCTTGGGCAATTGACACATCCAAATGGACTATTTGGATGGAAGCTTCCCTCTGACCAAGTGCAGCCAAAGCACCAGCAAATGGAAAACACAAACATATGGCAGAAGGAGAGGAGCAGATTTCCAGCCATATTACAAGCTCTGTGACAAATGGGGCTCTTGCAGGGGACAAAACTCTCATTGTCTTTGCTCGTGGTGGACGGCCCTTAGGGCAGAATAGTGATAACTGAGAATTTTGGTTCAAGTTAACCTTAAATTAGCAAAGTTCTTGAATATTACATTTTGGCATTTATTTTCATATAAACTTTTTTAAATTAAACACTACAGTGTTAGTCTTATGCCCCAAATTATGAGCCTGGGCAGAAATTATGAGTCTGTGCATAGTTCTGGTTGAAGGAAAACCCAGCTTCACTAAAAACAGCATCGGAGAAGGGAGGATGGTGGCAGAAGCCAGGCAGGAAATGCCCCATGCCACAGATACCATGCCCATGTGTCCTAGAGGTTCTCCCTCTCGTTGCCAACATCCTGGGGTCTCTGAGAAGTTGAGGGAGGAACACAGTAGAATTGGATTTGGGGGTGATTTCAGAACCTAGAGATGGTGTTCCAAGGGGTGGTGTCTCCTTCAGAGCCTCCTGCTGTAGTCAGAGACCCGTTCAGAACACAGAGGCATTCCTGCAGCCAAAGCAAACTTCACCAAGATGGGGTGAAGGCTGGTAGGGAGATCCCAAGGAGAAACACCCTCAGAGAAGGCCAGTAACATGGCCATGGTGTCTGTATCAGTTCGGGTCCTCCAGAGAAACAGAATCAGTAGGATGCCTATGTCAGTATCTGCATCTGTGTCTCTAAATGTATCTCCCCCTATCTATCTCTGTATCTGAGATTGTGAGGCTGGCAAGTCCTAAATCTACAGGGTAAGCACGCAGTCTAGAGACTCAAGGAACATTTATGATGTGATCTTAAGTCCAAAGGCCATTTGATAACTCTAATTCAAAAAGGTACATGCACCTCTGTATTCACAATAGCAGTGTTTACAATAGCCAAGACATGGAAACAACCTAAATGTCCATTGACAGAGGAATGTATAAAGAAGATGTGGTGTATACACACACGCACACACACACACACACAATGGAATATTACTCAGCCATAAAAGAGAATGAAATAATGCCATTTACAGCAACATGAATAGATGTAGAGATGATCATACTAAGTGAAGTAAGTCAAAAAGAGAAAGACAAATACCATATGCTATCACTTATATGTGGAATCTAAAATATAACACAAATGAACTTATCTATGAAACAGAAGCAGACTCACAGACATAGAGAACAGACCTGTGGTTGCCAAGGGGGAGGGTAGGTGGACAAGGGATGAAGTGGGAATTTGGGATTAGCAGATGCAAACTATTATATATAGGATGGATAAACAACAGGTCCTACTGTACAGAACAGGGAACTATATTCAATATTCTGTGATAAACCATGATGGATTATATGGATTATTACTCAACCATTTATATGTATGTATATAAATAACTGAATCACTTTGCTGTCCAGCAGAAATGAACACAACATTGTAAACCAACTATACTTCATTATTAAAACAACAACAACAACAACAAAAAACAAAACACTGTATGGAGGCAAAATCCCCTCTTCCTCGGGGGACCGAGTCTTTTTCTCTCAATGTCTTCAACTAATTGGATGAGGCCCTCCCACTATGCAAGGTGATGTGCTCTAGTCAAAGGCTATTGATATAAATGTTAATCACATAAAAATACCTTCACCATGACATCTAGACTAGTGTTTGATTGATACCTGGGTATCATGGCCCTATCAAGTTGACACATAGAATTAACCCTCCCAGGGTCTCAGGACTCCAGTGGACAGTCCTCCCCAGCACAGGAGGCTCAGATGTGTCCAGTCAGTATAGCACCACTCGTGTGCCTGGGCCTAGCATGGGGAGGACAGCTGGGGGACATGCTGGGTGACATGCTGGGCAAATCTTCTGGCAACAAGGGAGGTGGTCTACTCTAGTTCAACCACTGAGCACAAGTTCCCTGGTGCCAAGGAGTCCACTAGTATGGCTCCTTTTCATCTTCTGCATTCCTTGTCAACAGATTATTAATCCATGTGAGAAGAATGTGAGGCTTTCCAGCTCAACCATCATCATGGCCCAGAGCACGGTCTTAGCATGAGCCTCATACATGCAATGTTCCTGGTACTTCAATCAGGTTGGGGAATCCTTGTGTTTTTAAGGAGTTTAGATTTTGATGACATGTCAGTTGTTCCTGATTGTTACCAGGTGTTAATTTATTAATTCGCAGAGAACAAGCATCTCCATTCTTGGCATATAGATCCTGAGCTGGTCAGAGTTGTAGCTAATTAGGACTTTTAGGGAAATTTCATGGACCCGTTGGCGGGCACCCATGTGGTATCTGTGGGTCAGAGCTTTTCTGGGTTTACAAGTTGTGGTTCTCTGTACTTACTGCTAAGTCAGCAATTGATGTGGCTCAGTCTCTGAAATAATTCTCTTATCATAGCGTACAGTTCACTCATTGACTTGCCAATCAGTTTCCTTGGAGAAAATTGGTTTCAATTGCCACACGTGTCCCATGAAAGGATGGATTTCTTGCATTTGCTTGAGTTCCCGATGAGGTGTAGTCAGCGTGTTTGGGCATGTTCACAGGCCAGTGTTACAAAGCATGGACTTACATGTGTTCCCCGAGGCTGTGGTACGTGGAAGCTTCTAAGAATTCTCACTGGAGAGCTGTATCCTGTCACAGAGAGGGTCCCTCCCGGAACTGGGAGGGGAGGGGAGGTAAAACCTCAGGGGCATATTCTGTGAGGTCTCTCCCAGGTAGGTTCGAACAGACCAACTCCTGGTCTGGGAACATCACAGGCTGAGTTGAATTAACCCACATGGGCTCAAATACAACCTCTCCTACCCTTTTTCTCTCTTGTGTGTTGGTTCGTGTAGCTAAGAGAGTGCGCAAAGACACATAAAATGGTGCTCACGAAACAAGAAAGAATCCCAACCAAAAAACTCCACTGTCCTGTCCCCTTCCTCCCAACATTTAAAGTCAATTTAATCAGAAAAAGCCCAGGACAATGTGTTTCCCCTTTCCTGGGTCCTAGGAGCACTCACTTGGATCGCTAGGAACCAATTATAATGATAATTATGACGATAGGACATTTTCTAAAACTGTAAGTGCTTAAGCGTAGAGTAAATGAGACACGATATCAGATTAAAGCACCTCCCACCTGCCCTGCTTCCATGGCTAAGCAAGCAATGTTCTGATAACACAGCTAAGGATGTTAGACTCGGCCAAGGATGAACACGGGACTTGAGTCTCTGGCTTCAGCCCTGGGTCCCATCCACCAGGCTCAGCTGCTTCTCCATGGTAAACATAGGCAAGGGAGTGTCAGATCTAAAACTCACACACTGCAGGCTTGGGTTCTGTGTGGCCCAGGTCTCCTTGCTTTTTCCCACAGAAATAGACTGTCAACCTGAAGATGGTTATCACCGGTCACCGCGAGGACCCTGCCAAGTTGCCCCACTGGGAAATAGCTCCAAGCTTATCTTTTATGCATGATGGGACCAGCAGGGTCATCTTAGACATCATAAACACAGGTCTGTGACAAACAGCTTTCCCAAGATCTATGGGAAACAGTCCCATGCAAGTTAAGTTTGAACAAGAAAGAACCACAAGTTCAAAATTGTGGATCAGGGTGGGAGTGAGCAGGCAAGGACTCAGATGTCAGAGTGTCCTGAGAACAATTTCAGCAGCATGTACTCAAACACAGGAGGGTGTGTACATGTGTGTAGGTGTGTGCTATGAGTATTCACACAAATACATGAGTATGCGCATGCGTGTCACCTCTCAGATCATAGGCGGAGCATCTGCAGTGACATCAGTTAAGCATGGCAGACAGCATGTGTAAGTTTCACACTTCAAGGTACGTCCCTTCTTGATATGAAAATGGAATCCACAGCTAGGGAGCTGGTGGGCTGGCATCAATCTCCCCAGAGCTTGTCTGCAATTAAGAGAGCGAGGTGTGATGCAATTCTTTACTTTGTAACAAGGAAGGATGCTGTGGAGTTCATGACTCATGTAATTGGTTAGGTGGCTCTTAGGCTGTCATGTCAGGCTTCCACTCAGCTAATGACAAAGACTGCAATCCAGACGTCATCTTCATCTTAAATTTCAACAGGAAAAACCTTGGGAGTGTACTCTCATGGTCAATTTTATCAGACTCTCAAGTCTTCCAGGAGCTTCTTGGTCTGTTCTGAGGACACTTTCTTGCCTATAAAAGGGGGTCCAAAAATATTGGTGGAGTTTAATTGGATTACATGATATGGAATCAAAGGAAAGATTAAACAATCGAATTGAAGCAGAGACATGAAAGTCAGCCACACAGCCAGATGAAGATGTTTTCATCCTGACTGGGTTGTTGACCCTGGCATAGGATGAGAGAAAACTTGTGTTTTCCCTCTTGTGCTACAAAAAGAATGTGTTAATTTCAATGAGGGATTAATTTGGTCAAACGATGTGCACAGGGCCAGCCAGAGTAAGATCAGAATTTTATTATGTACAATGGACCAATGTCAAAGCAAATTCAAGTCCTCAAGAGAAGCTTTGTAATTCTTTATTCAGATGGGACCTCTCCTTCCTTCCATGTGTTGGGATTCCATCCCCACAGTCACCACTGGGAGCTGTAGTTTTGACTGGCTTCTGAATTATGTGAATACTAAACAGAGTAATGACTATTGTATTTTGTTTTTCTCCTTTGGCTTTTTATTATTCCCAAGATGGCTAAATGGATTATGTTCTGAAAGCATTTTAAAAGCAAAGAAAAACAGTTTGTTTTCTGGTCAAGACCAACAGGAAATGATTTTGGCCCCAAAGCCATTTTCAGAGTGAGTAATTATCGATCAAAAATAAGCTTATAGGGCTTCCCTGGTGGCTCAGTGGTTGAGAGTCCCCATGCCTATGCAGAGGACACGGGTTCGTGCCCCGGTCCGGGAAGATCCCACATGCCGCGGAGCGGCTAGGCCCGTGAGCCATGGTCACTGAGCCTGCACGTCCGGAGCCTGTGCTCTGCAACGGAAGAGGCCACAACAGTGAGAGGCCTGTGTACCTCAAAAAAATAAAAAAATAAAATAAATAAACTTATAATAGAAAAAGGTTTTCCACTATTACTATAATGTGAGCTACTAGGAATGCAATCATACTTATATATGGAGATATGGTTTTTATTTTAGAAAATACTTATAATTCTCTTGCATGAAATCTTGGAATGGATTGTAAATTTCTATTTGATCACAAGGCAAAGGCCTAAGGACAGTTTGAGGAGACAAACAGTGCAACCAGGATTCCTAAGTCACGGTAATAGCGGTTGTCTGAATACATGGAAAATACTTGCTTAACTGTCGCCCTTGCAGCTGTAATTAAAAGGAAAAGCACTCTCTCATATGGGCAATGCTACATTCTGCTCCGCGGTTTAACCAGTGCATTCCCAGGAACACCGCCTTAATTAAAGACATAAATCCATTCAGTCATCTGCATAAACACTGCGAATTGCAAGACTCTGAGGATTTTTCTCCTCCAGATGCCACATCGTGGACAAGATGGAAATGATGAATTGCGACAATCACAATGCAACAGTGACAGAGAAGAGATAAAACAAGAAAAAAGTGTGGATTTTGGTGTTAGATAGTAGATAAACAAGAGGGCTTTTGTTCCTCAACACATTTCCCTTCCATCATTCTAAAGTTTCTTTATCAAAGTGTGGGATCCTGGGACACGGACGTGGCCTGGGAGATCAGATTCCCTTCCTTGTAAAGCAGTGAGGAGAGCCTCTGTGATGTTCTTGGTCACTGCACTCCACACCCTTCTACACCCTGACTGCTAAGCATCCCAGGGAGATGCTCAAAGCTTCCACCGGGAGGGGCAAACTTCCCCTCCCACTAGTGAGTTTAGAGAGAGGAACCCAGAGGCTGCTGCAGGCTGTGAGTGACTTCAGAGTGATAGTTCCCAAAAGAAGAAGCCCTCCTGGACTGTTTTTGGAGCCAGCTGCCAATCTCAACCAAGCTCGGGACATGTTGCCCAGCTTCCTAGAAGACCTTTGCCCGGTGATGGAGACCCTCCTTTCTCTTTTGCACAATCTCCATCTCCCCCATCACTGTTTCTTTCTTGGAAGTTCTATTTCCATTTCAAATCACGTGGAGAGTCTCCCTTCTGGCCCTAAAAACAGACTAACCCCTATCTCAGAGGCCCAATGGACACCAGGTCAAGACAAATGAGACTTTTTTCTTTCCTTTGAGATGAAAATGAATGGGCTGGTCTGAGGGACCAAGGGGGTGAGGACAGGAAATCTGGGAGGGACACTGATGCTAGTTTAGGTTGTCAGGGGCCTTGATGAGGCACATGTAGACAGAGGGCTGGGACTCATTTCCCTCCCCTGCTGATAGGGGCTCCTGTTTGCACAGAGGGACCTGTGCATCCCCAACACTAGGAACTGATACACACAATCTAAAGGGAGTCTTTGTGACACTCCTCCACGAGACTTCACCCTCCTTGTTGCCATGCACAACAAAGGCAGTGTGCCTCTTTCTTTGTGAAAAGGTCCACAACAGCTCTGCCTGGCCCCAGCTCTCTTAGCAGAGAGGTAACACCGCAATGGATGTCTCAAAGGATATGAGTTGCTGTACACTCCAATCAGAAGTTGTAGACGAAGCGGAACCTCTTTCTCTTGGCTTCACATTTCCAGGGGAAGGGACATTTATGGTTGTAACACCTAAGGCCTCCCTCCATCTCTCGACAAGAATCACTGGTGAGTTTGGAAAAGGCAGTGTGTCAGATGGCCTAGTTCTGTCTTCACCTTGTTCCATTTGTGGCTCTTCTGCTTGTGATGACCCCGGGTAAGTTTCATTTGGGGGCTGAGAATTAGGAAGCTCCCTGTAACTTCACCCCTAAACCACGTTCTCCAGAATGCCTTAGCAGTAGTAAAAGTTTTATTTTGGTTCGCTATTCTTTTGTCTTATCACCCAATTGCTACAGCACGCAAGTGAGCTCTGGATCCATCAGGGGCCACCCCGAACTCTCCTGACTATATACCTGGGGCGAGAGACCATGCAATCAGGGGAGAACGGAGGGAGGAAGAGCCTCTGCCTGCTCAGAGGTCCCTTTGTGGCTTCAGACTGGATTTGAGCTGCTTCATTTTAAAACCTTTTTCATCTCAGCTGGAGGGAGGGGACAATGTGGCCCTCAGCAACATGGTGTGGACAGAAGACACTGTGGATTCTGGTCCTGAGGAATCTATCAGTGTGTGGGCAAAACCTTCATACTCTGTGCCAACAGGGAGAAGCCTTCTGTACAGGTGAGTCTTCAATCTGGGAAAAGAAGAAAGGGAGGCCTGGTGGGAAAAGGAGAGGAGAGACATAACTTCTGAGAAGTGTGCTAATGTGCTAGGGTTCAGATATAGTAAATGGTCAAAGAAAAATGAGGGAAGATTCTTACAATACCTCTTTTTTTTCCTGGATGTTAATAATATTATATTGACATGTGATACTCTGTCTATAAGACAACTAAACTAGTTTGTCCATGAATCTCCATTGGACTTTCTCATTTCACTATTGACTATAGGTTAGGAACAAAGGGATACATGGATACTTGTCTATAAATCACCAACTGTCTTGCTGCTGGAGAACTAATTACACTGACAGCCCCATCTTTTACACTGCATTTATTACAATGGTTGTGCTCAGGGATGAGGAGTGGATGGAAGGAAACACTGAGAGCTTTGTCTGTGTCCCTACCCTAGACCATCAATCTTCTCAATAAAACGAGGCAGGAGGTGTCATCCTTCCAGAAGGGATGGGATAAAAGATGTGCTGCTGAAACAACTTATTATTACGCATTTGCATATGAGAACTTGCCATTTGTACCCGTCAAACTTGCTTCTCCTAGGCTGGCTTTGGCCCTTTGTTTTTAAATTAATAATTTTCAGTAAGCCCAAAGCCATGGGAGAAGCTTTAGAATGATCCAGAAGGGCCTAGTGCTGTGGGTATGTATGTGTTTAGTATGTGTTTAATGGATTTTTAATTGATAAAGTTAATAGGCCCCCATTACAGAAAGTATAGAAAAGTGCAAGCATTGGTTTTCCTCTTGGGAGTCATACAGGTTTCTCAGATTTAAATGAATGGCTGCATGAGAAAACCCTAGATCAGGGTCCTTGAAGTGTGGATGCTGGCTGGCAGCAGCACAGAACCTGTTAGACTTGCAGATTCTTGGGCCCCAACCAGGACTTACAGAATCAGAAACTCTGAGAGTGGGGCCAGGTATGTGTGTCTGAACAAGGCTTCCAGGAGATTCTGATAGACATTCAGGTGTGGGAACCTCTGCTCCATATGAGACTTGAAAAACAAGTGGTGACAATAATTTGTGGAAGGCATTCCCAGTGAGACAAACCTAGGAACAGTCATATCACATGATAGAAGGCAGCTCCTCTCCTGTGGGTGTGCACAGCCTAAAGAAAGACAGAAGAGACACCCAGAATGTCAAAAAGGCATTGAAGTTACACTGAATGTCTCCCAAATACTAGCATTGTGCGTGTGCATGTGTGTGTGTGGGGGGGGTGGCAATGGGTGGTGGGGTAGGAAAAGGGCACATGGGAATTCACAATTTTCTTCTTCACAGGCTTGGAAAGCCAACCTACTATCCATTTAGTAGATAACAAATACTTAGTGAACATCTACTACATGTCAGGGGTGATCGTATATGAAACATTGGCGAGTAATGCAGGAGAAATCCTCTCCTTCTACACTTCTACACTACTCTATCTTAGTGGATCCTACAGCCTCATACTGTCACTTTTAAATGATGATATTATATAATAGGTGATAAAAAAGTGTGAGCAGAGGGAAACAGAACAAAGCTTCATTTGGAACCATCTGGAATGTAATTCATTACCAGTTTTTTGTCAATGATGTCACACACATGATTACATTTACCTTTAATGTTCAATCAAGGATGATGACAATGAGAAATGGAGAGATACCCTGGGGAGCCTTCCAGCTACAGAACAATTGGTTCTTGCATAAAACATAATTTTTATTGCCTCCCTCATCTGGCATGGAAAACTTGAAGAGGTCTTAAAAAGGGGAAGTAGAAAAACAAAATCTAAAACAACAGAATGCACTTTCTTTTCAAGTGCTCATGGAACATTCTCCAGGATAGACCATATCTTGGGTCACAAGTCAAGCCTTGGTTAATTTACAAAAAATGAAACCATATCAAGTATCTTTTCTGACCACAGTGCTATGAGACTAGATATCAATTATAGGAAAAAATCTGTAAAAAAAACACATGTAGGCTAAACAATGCACTACTAAATAACCAAGAGATCACTAAAGAAATCAAAGAGGAAATCAAAAAATACCTAGAAACAAATGACAATGAAAACATGATGACCCAAAACCTATGGGATGCAGCAAAAGCAGTACTAAGAGGGAAGTTTATAGCAATATAATCCTACCTCAAGAAACAAGAAACATCTCAAATAAACAACCTAACCTTACACATAAAGTAATTAGAGAAAGAAGAACAAAAATATCGCAAAGTTAGCAGAAGGAAAGAAATCATAAAGATCAGATCAGAAATAAATGAAAAAGAAATGAAGAAAACAATAACAAAGATCAATAAAACTAAAAGCTGGTTCTTTAAGAAGATAAACAAAATTGATAAACCATTAACCAGACTCATCAAGAAAAAAAGGGAGAAGACTCAGATCAATAGAATTAGAAATGAAAAAGGAGAAGTAACAACTGACACAGCAGAAATACAAAGGATCATGAGAGATTACTACAAGCAACTACATACCAATAAAACGAACAACCTGGAAGAAATGGACAAACTCTTAGAAAAACACAACCTTCCGAGACTGAACCAGGAAGAAATAGAAAATATAAACAGACCAATCACAAGCACTGAAATTGAGACTGTGATTAAAAATCTTCCAACAAACCAAAGCTCAGGACCAGATGGCTTCACAGGCTAATTCTATCAAACATTTAGAGAAGAGCTAACACCTATCCTTCTCAAACTCTTCCAAAATATAGCAGAGGGAGGAACACTGCCAAACTCATTCTACAAGGCCACCATCACGTTGATACCAAAACCAGACAAAGATGCCAAAAAGAAAGAAAACTGTAGGTCAATATGACTGATGAACATAGATGCTAAATTCCTCAACAAAATACTAGCAGAGAGAATCCAACAGCACATTAAAAGGATCATACACCATGATCAAGTGGGGTTTATCCTAGGAATGCAAGGATTCTTCAATATAAGCAAGTCAATCACTGTGATAAACCATGTTAACAAATTGAAGGAGAAAAACCATATGATCATCTAAATAGATGCAGAAAAGGCTTTTGACAAAATTCAACACACATTTATGATAAAAACCCTCCAGAAAGTAGGCATAGAAGGAACTTACCTCAACATAATAAAAGCCATATATGACAAACCCACAGCCAACATCGTTCTCAATGGTGAAAAACTGAAACCATTTCCTCTAAGATCAGGAACAAATCTAGGTTTCCCACTCTCACCACTATTATTCAACACAGTTTTGGAAGTTTTAGCCACAGCAATCAGAGAAGAAAAGAAATAAAAGGAATCCAAATCAGAAAAGAAGTAAAACTGTCACTGTTTGCAGATGACATGAAATTATACATAGAGAATCCCAAGGATGCTACCAGAAAATTACTAGAGCTAATCAATGAATTTGGTAAAGTAGCAGGGTACAAAATTAATGCACAGAGATCTCTTGCATTCCTATACACTAATGATGAAAAATCTGAAAGAGAAATTAAGGAAACACTCCCGTTTACCATTGCAACAAAGAGAATAAAATACCTAGGAATAAACCTACCTAAGGAGACAAAAGACCTGTATGCAGAAAACTATAAGACCCTGATGAAAGAAATTAAAGATGATACAAACAGATGGAGAGATATACCATGTTCTTAGATTGGAAAAGTCAACATTATGAAAATGACTATACTACCCAAAGCAAACTACAGATTCAATGTAATCCATTTCAAACTGCCAATGGCATTTTTCACAGAAGTAGAACAAAAAATTTCACAACTTGTGTTGAAACACAAAAGGCCCCGAATAGAAAAAGCAATCTTGAGAAAGAAAAACGGAGCTTGAGGAATCAGGCTCCCTGTCTTCGGACTATACTACAAAGCTACAGTAATCAAGACAGTATGATTCTGGCACAAAAACAGAAATATAAATCAATGGAACAGGATAGAAAACTCAGAGGTAAACCCACGCACATATGGTCACCTTATATTTGATAAAGGAGGCAAGAATATACAATGGAGAAAAGACAGTCTGTTCAATAAGTGGTGCTGGGAAAACTGGACAGCTACAAGTAAAAGATTGAAATCAGAACACTCCCTAACACCATACACAAAAATAAACTCAAAGTGGATTAAAGACCTAAATGTAAGGCCAGACACTATCAAACTCTTAGAGGAAAACATAGGCAGAACACTCTATGACATAAATCACAGCAAGATCCTTTTTGACCCACCTCCTAGAGTAGTAGAAATAAAAACAAAAATAAACAAATGGGACCTAATGAAACTTAAAAGCTTTTGCACAGCAAAGGAAACCATAAACAAGACAAAAATACAACCCTCAGAATGAGAGAAAATATTTGCAAACATAGCAACTAGCAAAGGATTAATCTCCAAAATATACAAGCAGCTCATGCAGCTCAATATAAAAAAACCAAACAACCCAATCCAAAAATGGGCAGAAGACCTAAATAGACATTTCTCCAAAGAAGATACACAGATTGCCAACAAACACATGAAAGGATGATTAACATCACTAATCATTAGAGAAATGCAAGTCAAAACTACAATGAGGTATCACCTCACACCAGTTAGAATGACTATCATCAAAAAATCTACAAACAATAAATGCTGGAGAGACTGTGGAGAAAAGGGAACCCTCTTGCACTGTTGGTGGGAATGTAAATTGATACAGCCACTATGGAGAACAGTATGGAGGTTCCTTAGAAAACTAAAAATAGAACTACCATATGACCCAGCAATCCCACTACTGGGCATATAGCCCGAGAAAACCATAATTCAAAAAGTGTCGTGTACCACAATGTTCCTTGCAGCTCTATTTAAAATAGCCAGGACATGAAAGCAACCTAAGTGTCTATCAACAGATGAATGGATAAAGAAGATGTGGTATATATATACAATGGAATATTACTCAGCCATAAAAAGAAACAAAATTGAGTTATTTGTAGGGAGGTGGATGGACCTAGAGACTGTCATAAAGAGTGAAGTAAGTCAGAAAGAGAAAAACAAATACCATATGTTAACACATATATATTGAATCCAAAAAAATAAATAAAAATGGTTCTGAAGAACCTAGGGGCAGGACAGGAATAAAGATACAGATGTAGAGAATGGACTTGACACAGGGTGGGGGAAGGGTAAGCTGCTGTGAAGTGAGAGAGTGGCATAGACATATACACACTACTAAATGTAAAATAGACAGCTAGTGGGAAGCAGATGTCTAGCACAGGGAGATCAGCTTTGTGCTTTGTGTCCACCTGGAGGGGTGGGATAGGGAGAGTGGGAGGGAGACACAGAGAGAGGAGATATGGGGATATATGGGTATGTATATCTGATTCACTCTGTTATACAGCAGAAAGTAACACACAATTGTAAAACAATTATACTCCAATATAGATGTTAAAAAATAAATTAAAAATAAATTAAAAAAACAAACCAAACCAAACCTCTGAGCTGTGAACCACAAATGCAGCAAAGCTTCCTTTCAAGGGGTAGTCTGGGCCAGCAGCAAGGAGGAAAATTAACCCTGAGACTCCAGGTTAAGCCTGGGGATGTGGAAGGGAGACAGAGTCAACCTGAGAGGTGGCTTCCCCAGGCTCAGGGCAGAAGTGAATTAAAATCCTCTTTTGAGAAAAGTATTCTCCATCTTGGTGCCTACAGTAAGGGCCACCTCTCTGAGCTCATGACCAACAATTACCAGAACAAACCACCATGAGTGAAAATCTGCAGAAAAAACACATTCAGATTTATGATCCCAATGGATGAAATGCTAGAATTATTCCAAGAAGAATAGCATATAATAGTGTTAGGAACATTTTTTAAAAAAGAAAATGGAATTACAAAATGAAGAAGCAGAAACAGGCAGACTGAGCAAAGAACCAGAAAGAAGTTTTTGAAATGAAGGATAAAATTATTAAAATGAAAATTTTAGTCTCTATGTTAAAATCAAATTGGGCACAGCTGAGGAAAGAATTAATGAACAGGAAGATAGACTTCAAGCAATGACCCATAATATACCATGGAGAATAAAGGAGAAGAAAAATAAGAAAGATGAAAAGATATGGACATTTGAGTGAAAGGGTTTAATATAAATCTATCTGGAGTCCCAGAAGAGGAAAGGACCCCAAAATGAGATGAGATAACATTTTAAGAGTTAATGGCCAGAATTTTACAACATTGATAGAAGACATGAATCCACAGATGTACAAAGCACACTGCATCCCAAGAAGAATAAATGGAAATAAAATCCACTCTTTGGGCTGTTTCTTGCAACAGCAACCTGAAAACAATTGCTTGGGGGTTCTTAATACTCAAAAGGACTGTTGGAATGTAAATTATACATGCCCTCAAAAAATTTCCAGGGGTAAGTAATTGAAAGTAAATTGAAACAGGGCAGACTTTCAAGAAGGCAATTTAAACATGTAAATTCTACTCACATGGTTAAAACACACACACACACACACACACACACACACAAAGATGTTCATTATGGCGAATTATATTAATGACAGGAAAATCTAAAAAAAAAAAAAAATCCACTCTGTCACCTTTGGTAAAAGTGCAGAAAACCAAAGAGAAAAGTGCAAAACTTAAAGAGATATATGAGGAGAAAAAACACCTGCAAAGGGATGACAATTCATTTGGCAGATAATACCAAAATGGAAAAAGCCAAAATGGAAGCAAAAAAAGTGGAATCATACCTTCAACCTCCTGAGAAAAAGTAAATGTTAGCCTACAACTATGAATTCAGCAAAATCATCTTTCAGAAACAAGGCAAAATAAAGATATGTTAGATAAATAAAAATAAAGTGATTTATTACCCTCTCACCTACCCTTGGGAAATAATCAAGCATGTACTGTAAGAAGAAGAAAAATGACCTCCAAAATAAGGTGTGAGCTCCAGAAGGAATGGTGAAGAACAAAGTCAGTAAAGCTAAAAAGCCTTGTCTGTACCCTCAGAGCCCATAACAGTAACTGGCACAGAGTTGGTGCACAATTATTTTTAATAGGAAAAATATTTGCATAAAATAAAACAACATTTCTAATTCATAAGAGTTTCTAGAAAAGGCAAACCCAAAATTCTGAGCAGAAACCTCAAAGTCAGAAGAGGCATAGTTTTCAGGCTCTTGCATTGGTTCCAAGGGTGTTGTGAGTTTATCTTAGACTTTGTTAAGTATCCATGGTGAATTTCCAAGGAAAATCACTGAAAGAGTAGAAATGGTGCATAAATTCTAAGGTAAAAAAGGGGGAAAATGAAATAAGAAACTACAAGCACAAAAATCATGCTTACGATATATCAGGTTCCATTCTAAAATTTTACATATAGTAACTCATTTAATCTTCACAATGTTTCATTGACGTGGGCCACTATTACTATGTTTACTTTTACAGGTGAGGGTACTGAGAGGTTGGGTGACTTGTGCAAAGTCACACAGCTAGAAAAAAATAAACTCTAAAAAAGGAGTGGCAAGAAAGGAGGAGAATGTAGTAAAGTGGACAAATCGTAAAAAGTAAACTGGAGTAAATAAGCGCTATATATCTGTAATCACAATAAATATAAATGGACTAAACTTACAAGACATGGATTGTGAGTTCCAATTTTCAAAAAAGATATTCAAACTTATGCTTATGAGAAACCCACCTAAAAAATGAGGACATACACATTTAGATATGAAGGGGTGGAAAAGGCAGACTATGCAATTAAGAACCAATAGAATGCACGGTAGCTATATTAATGTCAGGAAAAATAGCATATAATACAAAAAAAAACATTAACAGAAATAGAGCTACTACATTATGATATATTGTTCAGTCTCCGAGGAAAACACAACAATTCCAATTTGTATTCACCTAATAAAATTTCTGCAAAACATATAAAGCAATGTCTGATGGAATTATAGGGAAAGGTAGATAACACCACCGTCCTATTGGATCTCTGCCTAAATTATGAATAAAGCAAGCAAAATTTCTAAAGGCGGAAAAGAATTAAATAACTTCATTGATGAGTGTGGTATATGGAGCCTGTACCCAACACGTAGATGCTTTCTTATGCAAACACAGAATGTTTACAAAAACCAGACCTGGCGTGGAGGAGCTCCTAGGAACCCTTTCTCTGTTGACAGTACATTAAAGGACAAATGTTGTCAGCTGGACAAAGAAGGCATATCTGCCAGGTAACCATCTGCCTAACCCGACAGAGGGCTGGGCTGGGTCTTATGTGCAAGATTTCTCTAGTTGTCAAGTTGTTAAGAAGACTGGGGGTCTGCAGACAGTGGAGGCAATGATGATGATTGAGACAGGGCCTGTGATGATGATGGTGACAGCTGACACATTGGGAGTCTGCCCTGTGTGTACTAGGCTCTGAGCTTTACATGGATTATCTCGTTAAAACCTCATCACAACTCTGCCAAGAGGGTACAATTACCGTCTCCGTTTTCACATGAGGAAGTTGAGGCTTAGAAATATAGAAATCATATCACTAAGAGCAATGCTGCTTCTTATGGTTCCATGGCTGACCCCGTCCAGGGGGCTGAAGTCTTTCTTCTGCCTGAGGGGAGGGGGAGGCCAAGGGATGGGCACTTGAGTTGCTTGAGGCTGTCCATACTGTCCCTAGAACTTTGTGGGAACATTTCTTTACTTTGCTCTAATGAATAAAGTGGAGCTAATGCTCTCGTCCCCAGGTTAACCTGGAAGTACAATGCATTATGAACCATTCAGGCTGAATTCCAGCTAAGGAGGAAACCAGACAAGATAAGGCAAGGGAGAAGTCGTTACTCATTTGGGGTTTTCCAAAATGGCAGGGGTGAAAAATGTGGGAATGTGAGCACTTGTCATCTTCCTTGAAGGCAATGACATTGGTCTCCCCTCCCCGAGGTCCCTGAGCCCAACTTTAAGCCTGTTATTCAGAGAAGCAAGGATGACAAGGCTGGGAAACCCCTAACCCATACTGTTGGGCCATCTACTAGCCATTCAGCAAAGAGTCCCAAGTGAGACATTAGTAACAGAGCTGCAAACAGGACCCTGCACTCCCAAGGTGTTGGGGGTCAGGGATGAGATTCTGCTTAATTATGGGACTGGGATTTGAACTCAGGTCTGTAGAACTATAGACCCCATTGTACTGTGAAGCCACCCACCAGCCACACTCCGCTGAGAGATGTGAAGGTCCTCCTTAATTAACTTATAGGCTTTCAGAAAACCCTCACTCAACCATCCCCCTCTTTGGTGATGGGGCTCCTGCTCTGTGCCCCCAAAGCCCCAGTTGCGTTTCCCTAGGACAGCCCTCTCCACGCTGGTGATTGCTGGGTTCCCCTTGTCTCCCACTAAGACCACTGGTATGACTGTGGGTGATTCATGTCCACATCTCCTGCTCCTGGCACAATTACTGTCAGTAAAGGCTCTTGTTGATCAATGAGGAAAGTGACTTTCATTTTGCAGTAGGATTTGCAGGGGAAGCAAACATATTTCAGATTAAAGAATGCGTATCACAACATAAAATAGCTTATCACAACCATTTACTGTCAGGATGACAGGAGGGAGCACAAGAAGGTCACAGAGAGTGAGTTTTACCATCAAAAGCCATATCGACCAAAGTCCATTATGATGGCCTGAGAGCATGGAACTGGAAGGGCTCCAATACATTAGTGATTGTCTCGAATACGAGAAAATAGATCAGTGACAAATTAATCCTGGCAGCTTTCATTTTCAATTTCCTTTCTGAATTATACAGAACCATTATAATGTACCGAAATAGAAAAGAATAAGACAGGACAAAGAGAGATACATATGCCATATATTGATTTCTTACAAATACAGTTGAAGTGTAGATTTAATTTAACTAAATGGTAGTAGAAATATTGACATAGTAATCATGCTTCTTACAGCAATGCTGCTTCTTAGGGATCCCTGTCTGACCCCATTCAGGGGGCTGAGGTCCTTCTTCTGCCTGAGGGGAGGGGAAGGCCAAGTGATGGACACTTGAGTTTCATGAAGCTGTCCTTAGGACTTTGTGGAATCATTTCATTAATCTAATGAATAAAGTGGAGCTAATGCTCTTCTCCCCAGATCTACCTGGAAGTACAGTGCATCACGAACCATTCAGCCTGCATCTTAGCTAAGGAGGAAATCATGCAAGATAAGGCAGGGGAGAAGTTTTTACCAAATGGAGTTTTCCAAAATGGCAGGAGGCTTGGATAAGGAGTGAAAAATGTGGGATTATCAGCACCAGTCATCTTCCTTGAAGGCAAAGATACTGGTCCCCCATCCCCAGTGTCCCTGAGCCCAGCTTTGAGCCATAATCCAAAGGAACAAGGGGAGACAGGAGAGCAGGAGGCAAGGCTGGGCAACCCCTAACCCACACCACTGGCCCATCCACTAGCCATTCAGCAAAGGGCCCCAAGCCAGGAGTTAGTGATATTGCCGGGACCAGGACCCTGGACTCCTAACGTGCTGGGGTGTCAGGGATGAGATTCTGTTTCACCATCTGCTCAATAAGAAGACTGGACCAGAACAGTGGTTCTCAAACTCAGGTCCATGGACAGGTTATGCAAGAATCATCAGGGACTTTTAAAAATGATGGATTTCCTCAATGGCCAACTCAACAGTGGGGCCCAAGCACACGTGTTCCAAAGCTACCCCAGCCATACTGATGCCACTAGTTTGCATCTATGTCTCTTTTCTCATCCTAGGGCTGCTGTGACAGAGTCCCATGAACCAGGGTGCTTCAAACAACACACATTTATTCTGTCACAATTCTGGAGGCCAAAAATACAAAATCAAGGTGTTGGCAGGGCCATGATCCTTCCAGAAGCTCTAAGGAAGAGGCCATTCCTCACCTCTTCTAGCTCCTGGTGGCCCAGGTGTTCTTTGGCTGTGGCTGCATCCCTCTAACCTCTGCCTCCATCTCCACACGGCTTTCTCCTTTTTCTGTGTTTCTACTCTGTGTGTATATGATGAGGATACTTGTCATTCGATTTAGGGCCCACCCATATGATCCAGGATAATCTCATCTTGAGATCTTCAGTATCTGCAAAGACTCTTTTTCTTTCAAGATGAGGATACGGACAGATGTTTGGGGGCCACAGTCTGGCCCACCAAGGCAGGGCACTGACACTCACTCTTGCTTCATCAATCAGAAGTGGCCACTTCCTGAGGACTCAGTTCTTGGAAAAGGCCTTGGTCATGGTCCCTGGAAAACAGGACAAGGATGGTCCTAGCGACTCTCCCTGGCCTGTTTCCTTTCTGCACCAGGTATCACTGGACCCATTGTAAACCTGTTGCAAACACTTCATCCACTCCTGGAAGGAGAGAGAGAGAGTGGCCAGCCACACAAGCTGCATGGGGGCTGGACCCTGGTTCTGTTCCTGGGTCTGCCCTGTGCTGAGGACAGGGCCTCGCAAAGAGCAGCCCTCCAGCAAATGGCCATCAAGTCCCCAGACACCTGCCTGGCTGGCTCCCTCACCTGATCTGGGGTTTCCCTGGTGCTGAGTTGAAGAGGCTTCACCAACCATGGCCTGGCAAGGAGGTCACCCTGCTCTCTTCCCCCTTTTGCATCTCCTCTCACTGACTACATCAGACATACCACCTTATCACTCAGCTGTCCTTTGAGCATCCCCACAACCTAGAATGGTCCCTGGCTTAATGGATGGATAGATGGATGGATGGATGGATGGATAGAAGCAAGTTTGGATGGATGGATGATGGTTTTGTGGATGGGTGGGTGGATGGATGGATGGATGGTTGGATGGAAGGATGCATGGATACTTGAGTGGTTTACTAAGCAGCCTAATTTGATTGTAGTTCATAGGACTTGGTGTGTGGAAGCCGAGGAGGCTTGTGTTCTGGCCCTGGGTTGGAGCTGAGCCCTGGGAGGCTGGTGAGTAGCTGAGTGGTGGGTTCAGCAGGTGGTGAACCCAGTATAGAGGGAAGAGTGTCGAGAATGGTTGCCCACATCCTGGGCATATCAGTCTTCTATTGCTGCCATAACATTACCACAAACTGAGGAGCTTAAACATCATGAATGTATTATCTCACAGTTCTATGGGTCACACGTCTGACATGGGTCACTGGGCTAAAACCAAGAAGGAGACAAGGCCAGGCTCCTTTACAGAGGCTCCAGGGAAGAATCCAGCTCCTTGTCCTGTAGGACTGAGGTCCCTGTTTCCTTGCTGGTTGTCAGCCGGAGACTGTTTCCAACTTCTAGAATCTGTTCACATTCCTTGAATCTTGGCCTGTGCTGTGGACTGAATCTTATCCTCCCACCCCTGCCCTGATACATATGTTGAAGACCTAAGCTTCAGAACGACTATATTTGGAGTTGATGCCTCTAAGGAAGCGATTAAGGTTAAACAAGGGGCCTGATCCGATAGGATCACTGTCCTCTGTCTCTGTCTCTCTCTCTCCATGTGAGGGCAGCGAGAGAGCAGCCATCTGGGAGCCAGGAAGAGAATTCCCACCAGGAACCACATCTGCTGGCACCTCGATCTGGGACTCCAGCCTCCAGAATTGTAAGAAATCAGTGTCTGTTGTTCAAAAGTCACCCCATCTGGGGTGTGTTGCTACGGCAGCCAAAGCAGATTAGGATGCCTCCCCCCAACTCCATCTTCAAAGCCAGTAACAGCAGGTCAAGTCCTTCTCACACTTCAGTTCTCTCTTAATGACGCTCCTGCCTCCCCCACCCACATTTAAGGGCCTGTGGGGTTATACAGGCCCCCCTCAGAAAAACCAGGATAATGTCCACATTAAGGCCCATAACATTAATTCCATCTGCAAAGTCCCTTTGCCACATAACATAGGATACCCACACGTTCAGGGATTAGAGTGTGAGCATCTTTAGGGGCTGACTACACAAAGAGAGAGATGCCCTGGCCCCTCTGCAGGGGGTGGGTGTCACTAACCTGAAGAGGGCCTGATCTGTGGACTCATGTGACCAGACTCTGCTGTGATCCCCCTGGAGAAACAATGAGAGAGAGACAGAGAAGAGAGAGGGATGGGGAGGGTCACCAAGGCTCACCTGGGCCACCATCCCACAGAGCAGAAGGGTACCTGGCCAGGCCACCTGCAGGGTCCTGCAGTGGGAAGCTCCAGGCCCTTGTCCCACCTGGGGCAGTATTGTAACTGATTCCAGACTTCTTATCTCCTGGAGGCTCAGAGCAGATTCAATTTGCTTTAGAAAAATCCAGGAATGGGCATTTCCTCCAATGGAGAGAGAACAATTTATACAGAAGCAAATGAACTCAAGTCTGGGCCAATGGACCCCAGCTGTCTGGTCACCCAAATACCCTGGCATATGCAGAACTGGGAATGGAGTGGGAGGCCAGGTCAGGGTCACCTCTCCCTCACTGGCCGGCACTCGGGCCGGATTATTTTCTCCTGCGCTGAGCGTGCATCCCCACACCTTCCAAGGTCTGCATCCCAACCCCAAATCCCGCACCTCCCCACACAGCCCCATCCTCTTCCCACTTTGCAGGGCTCAGAAGGCCCCTCTGTGCCCACCGTGGGCACCATCTTCTTGCAGCTGCTGGACGAACAGTGGTGATTTCTGAGGTGCAGCCCTCAGGGTCAAGTGCTCGGGCCCCGGTGGCTATGAGACACCGGGAATAATCAGTAGTCACAGCCTGCCCTCCCTTAGCTGATCCCTGGGAGAAAGCTACTGCCCACCCCCCCACCAAGAAACCAGTGCCTTGCAGGCTTCAGCTGGGAAGCTCATCTCCCACCTGAGTCCACAGGAATTTTTGTGGGGAAAATGCTAGTGAGAAGGTGGCAGGATGACCAGAGACATCCTGGTTCCTTGTCTTGCAGAGGACTCTGCGAAGTCTCCCGCCCCCACCCCGTCCTGGCCTCCTGTCCTGCATCATCAGCATTTGCCTAAAACTGCTTCCAGCACAGCATTAGGTACCAGATACCAGAAACTGAGGGGCTTCTCACTGAAAGGGTCCAGCCTGCCTCCCTCCGGCTGCCTTCCCTGAGCTCTGCCCGGCTCACCTGCCCCCCAGCCCAGGTGGGCTCCTCTTCATCCCTGCCCTTACCTCTGCCCTTGGCAAACACCCTTTCTCCACCAGCTCTGCTCTTCCTGCCACCGAGACCCACCGGCATCCTGCCCTTCTGTGGGTCCCATCAGCTACCCGCCTCCTTGGTGCCCCGCTGGGATTTCACCTGCCTCTTGCAGCCACAGAACCAGGCCTCTCATTCTCTTCTGCAGCTGCCCGTTTCATTTTGATCCTGTTGGATGTTGTGCCGATGTCCACTGGCAACGCACCCACATCTAAGCAGCCTCTGTAGGCAGCCAAGGTCACGTGCACAGCTGCCTGTACCCACAGTGACAGAGGTGCCCTCATGGTGACACAGGCACACGGCCACCCATGTCCCATGGTGACAGTGGAGGGGACAGAAATGCACGGGTCCCTCTCGTGTCTCAGGCACTGTGCTGGACATTTCCCTGATGTCGTTGCTTCCAGTACATGGAATGGTGAAGAGTGCCAGCTCATGGACCTTGGTTACATAAACGCTTTGAGCATTTGAGTGGGACTAAGTTCTTCCAAAAGCAAGACACTTTCACCAGGAAGTATTGTAACAAGACTCAGGGAGCAGGACAGGGGCAGGACCAAGACAACTGACAAGGGTGCGATCGTGCTTTGGGTCCTTGTGGTCCATGAAGATGGAGCCCCGCCCAGAGGGGAGGACAGAGCTGGGAGCCTGCCTCTCCTTCACCCACACTTGAGATCAGGCACGTTGCATGTGCAACTTTGGACACACGTCTACAGGGCATATCCACCATCCTGTCCAGCGGTTAGAACCAGGACAGGGTCCCGGATGTGCTTCAGTTTAATTCCTCCAGAGGCTACATACTGATTCTAGGAGCAACAAGTTTCAAGGTTTTGGGGAGTTATTTAAGGTGCAGTTCTTCTGTCATGTCTCTGACTCAAGGGAAGAGAAAACTTCAGCCTCCTGATGCCTGACAGATGCTTTGTAGGTATTGCTAGTTCCAGGATTCCAGCAAGACATACCTGTGTGAATGAGAAATGGTGCTGCCGTATCAGTAAACAAAGGATACTGTGGCCATCAAGCCATCACATTACAGCCACTCCTGATGGTGAGCCCCGAGGGACCTCAGGACGGAGATAAATGGGCTACCCACTGCCAAGCCCTTGACCACTGCAGCCACCCTCAAAGGTGCACCCTGGGGGGACTCAGGATGGGAAAGAACAAGATACTGGCCCTAGATAGGTAAGGTGAATATCAAAGGAATGATTTCAGCGAGCCCAGACTCTTGCATCTTCCCAAACATAGAAAAGCGCTAAATTTGTTAACTTGAGATGTCTGGTTTTCTTTAATTAACAATCATCTTTTTTTTTTTTTTCCGGTACGCGGGCCTCTCGCTGTTGTGGCCTCTCCCGTTGCGGAGCACAGGCTCCGGACGTGCAGGCTTAGCGGCCATGGCTCACGGGCCCAGCCGCTCTGCGGCATGTGGGATTCTCCCAGACCGGGGCACGAACCCGTGTCCCCTGCATCGGCAGGCGGACTCTCAGCCACTGTGCCACCAGGGAAGCCCCAACAATAATCTTTTGATGGTCCGACTACCTGGTCTTTGTTGCAAAAACTCCTATATATCCTGGCTGCTCCCTTACCTCTTTGGAACAGTCAGTCAGATTTACTTTAAGAGGCTACCTCTTGGGCTTAAAGCCCTAAGTTTGTCTACAGAATAAAACATAACTCTCAACTTTTATGTTGTGCTTTTTTTTTTTTTTTCAATCAACACCTGGGTTCCTTCAAAGCAGAAGGAGCCCAGGCAGGTGCATGAGAGTGTTCTGCTTTGACAGCTGCTTCTTCATCCGTCCATCCATCCATCCATCCATCCTCCCAAGAAAACTTCGATTAATAGGGTAAGGTTCCAGAGACTGTGCTGGAATCCTGGCTATAGGATGGACATGGTGGACCCTGGCGCCCATCTCAACCCAAGCATCTGCCTAGAACGGGTGCTGGCTAAACACAACTGACAAACAAACAGACCCAGTGAAGCAGAAAGGGCAAACTTCCCCTGGAGAGGCCCTATGGGAGGGTCCAGGTGGGATTACTAGCTGCTACTTGGCTGAAAGAAGAGAGTTAGAGTCTATGTCATAAAATGAGATCCTCAGCTACTGATACAATGCAGCCTCTGGTCCCCAAGACCACCAGGGGCAGCCAATTAAAGCAAAACCACTCTGGAAAGCAATTAGAGAAGGGAGCCTTGGGGAGCCTCCAGCCCACATCCCTGGGAACCGCCTATCAAGACCCCAAATGATGTGCTGTCTTTCCCAGAAACCCCGGAGTGAAAATGAGCTTTAATCACCCGTCCCCTTAACATTAATCACCACCCATCAGCAGGACAGACCCTGCCAAAGCAGAGTCATTCTCAATCACATGGGCTAAAGAAATGAATCATTGCAGGAATAAATGCTGTGGTTAATGCCAGCGTGTTGAGCACGGAAAAGCTCCCCTCTGCCCCCAGCCTGACTGCAGGGTCCTCAAGATTCCCCCGGGGCCACCGGGTGGGGCCAGAGGCTCACACACCAGGCTTACCCTGGGAGGTCTTTACCACACACCTGCCAACACGTCTGAGCCATGCTGCACATCCTGGAAAATTAGGATCGGCCACATCCTTCCTAGGAGGACCCGGAGGGCAGCTGAAGGGACTCCCATTGCTGGGGACACACGAGAAATGGGACACAGCAGCAGCACCCCCTGTGTGGTCCAGGGCAACTGATGCTGCCCTGGAAACAAAAGCCACAGGCTGGAGTCCTGGGCCTCCACCATCTCCCGAGCTGCTGGGTTCACCTTTGGGGAGTCTGAGGCCTGGAGAGTCACAGCACCTTTGCAGGGAACGGGGGTGTCAGTGGGGCCCATGGAGGTGGCTTCACAATGACCAAAATCGCACTTGCCCACCGCTGCCTGCACCTGCTTGATCCAGAGCCCTCCAGGGCCATCACGTAAAGACAAAACGAAGGGGCGGTTTTCTTCTCCTGCTCCTTCTTATAGAAGTAATCAAGGGGTGGTGTGCTCAAGCTGCGGTTTACCCAAAGGAATGAGCAGAGATCGATATTAATACCTGGACACCTACACACTAATCTTCTCGAAATGTCACACAAAAAGGCATCAAGAAACTTTATTCTAGATGTTTGCCAGTCACGGGGGTGAATCTCAATATCTCTCTCTCTCACACACACACACACACACCTCCCAACATGCACAAACTTCTGAAAGTGACACTTGACACCTGAACAGACACCGACAATCCATGTGGAATTCTGGGTCTTTTTCACTTGGAAAGATCAGTGTGAACCCACAGTCGGGACCCGAGGGCAGAGGTTGGATGAAGCAGAGGGAGTTGGACCCTCCCCCTCATTGGTGTTGGGTGGGCCACAGCCCCAAGCTGCCTGCTGTGAACACTGCTTAAGATGCCTTCTCCAAAACCCACACTGCTCTTTTGTTATTAATTGATCGGAAGCTCAGATCTAAACACAGACGCCTCCGAGGGGTCCTCACCTGCACTTGCAAGCAGTTTGTGAGTCATGCTCAGCATCCACTCCTGGAAGGTCAGTCTGGAATTAACGCTGAGTGGGCATCTGGAGGTCCTGGAGCTGATTCCCCCTGGAGGCAATTTGTGTCCCTCTTGGAAGCCCCTAAAAACACAGTCTCGGGAGGCGGCTCTCTCTTTACTTCCTTGGCTCTGGATTCGTTCTCCAAACCCACAGATGTTTCTGAGAGCCCCAAAGAGAAACCTTTGAGATGGACATTGTTCCCACAGCTCAAGACACATCTTCCTGAACTCTAGTGGGTCAGGATTTGGCCGGTAAATGTGCCCTCTGACAGCCCCCCTCCTCCACCCAATGGGCCACACACAACAGCCTGGGGCCACAGAGGCTGTGAGGTCTTGACTCCTTGGAGCCATGGTTCCCTTGTCTGAGAAGCAAGACGAAGCAGAGTCATTTCTGAGTGGACACAGGTTAGGGATGGAGCCTGTGAACTGCCCACCGCCACTCCTGGTATATAATTAGCCCTCGGAAAGTGTTAGGGGTCTCTTGGTTGTCAAGAACCCTAAAAGTATCGGTGGGTACCATTTGTCATTATTGATTCTTCTCGGCTTGTTATCGCCACCCACACATCTCGGCTAATCACCTTGCAGACGACAGGTCCCTACGTGAAGGGTGTCTGCTCTTTTCTGTCTGCCTTGGTCTCCTTTAGTTGTGCCCCAAAGTCCCAGCCTCTCAGTCCCTGATGACACAGAGCAGAGTGAAGGGCCCAGCTCTTCAAACTTACCTGTGGAATCTCGGTGAGAACCTTCCAGGTGAACATCTGAATTCCTGTGATCCTGACTGCTTCCTGCGCCTCCTGTGAGAGGATGGGACAGACAGGGAAGCAGGAGAATCGCCGCACACCTGACACAGGGACGGGGTGCTGCGCTGGGCTCCCTTCTGCCTCTGTCACTCATACAGGAATTCCACCTCCTCCAAGCTAATGGACCACAAAACAAAAACGTAGCTCAGAGAAAATTATAGTCAGAACCGGAGCTGATTAGCAGTGAAGCACGAAGAAATCCTTGTCAAACAACTTTTAAACCAGCAAAGCTCTTTCCTCAAGGAAATCATGCATGGAAACAAAACAAGGCCTATGTTATATTAGTGCCAGTCTATTTTACAAGTCTCAAATTATTCTGTTTCTCTGTCTTAAAGCAAAATCAATATGAAATGAGAATCCGGAACACCAAAATCGAAACTGATACTTGTAGATGGAAAAGAAAAAGAAAACACCTCTTATAGTAACCTTAGTTTCCAATATTCTGGGGGCAAAACCTGAAATGTTTGATTTGTGTAGATAAGTTGTCACAAATAGAGTCACTTTTTAGTATCTCATCTTCAAGATCTACTTCCTTTAGGCTGATCCAGAAACTTGAAAGAGGAAAAGCAGGAAACTTGGGTCTGAAAGTTGAATCACCGGGTTATAGACAGCAGCTTGCAGGCTTTATCATAAACGTTTTTAAAAAACTCAGATAAGAGGCACCCAGAATTTACAAGAAGCTCGAAGACAACGTACGATGGTTGTCATCAGCGCCTTGTGACGCTCATGCTCAGCACACACCCTGCCTTTTGTATTCCCAGCACCCCTGGGGGGCTGCAGGTCCAGGGTGGGATGGAGAAGAATCTTCTTTGGCACAATTTTACTTGGCTGAGCGTGTACCATTCTGATTCCAGAGGTACCACTTCCTAATCAATGACACTGCATGTACAATTCAAATGCTTGCACAGGCAGAAAAAAGTCCATCCCAAATCTGCACAAAAGTGTATTCATCGATATCCATAGTTTCTATCATGTTAATAATACAACACGTAGGGAAGGATGTCTGTGGTTTAAAATGTCTATGTGGCTTAAAGACATACAAATTGTGAAAGGCTTTCAAAACCCCTCTGAGCCACCTTACAGGAAGACAAAAGTAAAGAAGACAAAAGAGCCTCCTTCTAGTGAGTTCCAGTCTTGAGGTACACCGCCAGGCAACCGGGTTAAATCCCACCGCCACGTTCCAAGGCTGTTGGCATCTGACTTTACAGTCAAGGAAACTGAGACCAAGAGACATGAGTCAATCTGCCGAAGTCCATGCAGTGAGGGTGCAGGAGAGCCCAAGTTTGTCCTGCCCTCCAGTCCACATTCCTTTTAAGGTAATGACCATACAATCTCTGGGAGCAAAGGAGGCTTCCGGGGGCTCCTGAGCTGGCCCTAAAGACTTCCACTGCCATTCCCACCACCGTTCCTCGGCCCTCTGCTCGACCTCCCTGCTGTGCCTCCAGGCACTCCCCCATCCACTGCCCCTCGCTCAGAAAGTCCTTACCCCCAAGTGTCTGCCTGACTCTCTCATTTGGCCCTGTCACTCTGAGCTCACATGTGCCTTTTGAAGGAGCCTGACCGTAGCCACCTCATTTAAAGTCACCCGCTCCCACTCACTGCCTAACCTACCGCATTGCATTTACTTCTGTATTATGCTTATTGTTCATCGTCCATCTTCACCACAATCTCGTAAATTCTGTTTGTGACCTAGGATAGGAGTTTGCGATGGTCCATTTTACACGTCACCTTGACTGGGACGAGGTGCCCAGTGATGTGGCCAAAGAATATCCTGGATGTTTCTAGGAAGGTGTTTGTGGATGAGATGAACATTTTAATCTGTGGACTCTGAGTGACGCAGATCACCCTCCCTAGTGTGGGCGGGCCTCAGTGCATTAGTTGAAGATCTGAACAGAACAAAAGACGGACCACCTCACACCCCCCCCCCGCCCCCAACAAGAGGGAATTCTGCAGCAGACGGCCTTTGAACTCAAACCCCAACATTAGTTCTTCCCTGGGTCTCCAGCCTGATGATCCATCCTGCGGTTGCTGGAACTCGCCAGCATCCATAATCACGTGGGCCAATTCCTTACAATAGATCTCTCTGTATGTAGACATATTCTGTTGGTTCTGTTTCTCTGGAGAACCCTGACCACACAGAGCTCCCAACTGTTTGTTGAATGAAGGAGTGAAGAAATGAGTGAGTGAAGGAATGAAGGAGTGACCTTGCAGGAGAAGCAGGCCCTGATGAGGACATCATGGGTGGTCCTGTTGGGAGCAAGCCAGAATCCTTGTGGATCTCTTGGTCTTCTCCTGTTACCCATGTGAGGACTTGCTCAACCACTGAGCCCCCATCACTTTTAGGGGCTCCTCATCCAAAGGAGCCACCTCTTTTCTCTGGAGAAGTATTTAAGCTTCAGGATGTCAGGTCTTCTGTGATCAGATTCTCCTTCAAAGTAAGGAAAGGCAGTGTGCAAGTTTCGGAGTCAGGAGACCCAATGACCATCTGTGACCAGAAACTCAGCCTCTCAGAGCCTTCATTGCCTTGAGTCCACAGTGAGGAGAATACTAACCCCTACCCCAGAATTGTTGTGATTTGTTAACACAGTTCACATGGACAAAGAGTTTGTGGAGTGCCTGTTGAGTAGGCTCAATAGTGGTAGATACAAAAATACCAGCCATTGGGTGGCTTATAAACAACAGAAATTTATTTCTCATAGTTCTGGAAGCCGGGAAGTGCAAGATCAAGGTGCCAGCAGATTTGACACCTGGTAAGAGCTCTCTTTCTAATTCATAAATGGTCATCTTCTTGCTGTGTCCTCACATGGTTGATGGTGTGAGGGGCCTCTCTTGGGCTTCATTTATGAGGAAACTAAACCCTAATCACCTTCCAAAGACTCCATCTCCCAATACCATTACCTCGAGGATTAGGATTTCGACACATAAAATTTGGGGGACACAAATATTTAATCTACAGCAATATTGTAAATAAAATGGAATATATTGAGTCTACAAGCAATATCTCCAGTCCTCTTGCACTAGACCTTCCAAAAGAATGTTTGAGGAAACCTTCCAGTTAAGATCTCCATGTTTGATCATTCATTTGTTCATCCATCTATTCATTCATTCATTCATCTGAGTGCCTCCGCTAGCATCAGCCTGGCTCACAGCTGAGGAGGAATCAGCCAAGGGCATGAGCTACTTGATCTCATGTTCAGGAAGGTCATGGGCAGCAGGCAGAGCATTGAGGGAGCAGGATGGGTCCACAGTGCTCTGGGAAGGCCTAGGGGCAAGAGGAGCGATCCTTGCTCAGGACCACTGCTCCCAGACGACCAGCCAACATAAGCCAGGTCAATGAATTTTCCAATGTCCACCACTCCAACTGAATTCTGAAAATGAGAAACCCACACAACCCACACTCAAATTCAGAAGCCTGGGGCCATGATGTTCTTTCAGCCATCTGTTGTCCACCTGTCTTCACAAGCTATTGGTCAGATTCACCATCAGACCCTGGGCAACATCAGCATGCCCACGTGTACATGTGTACATGGTCTCCTGGCTAATGAGCACCAGGGCTCCCCTCCTCTGCGGGGCTTGGAGTTAAGTTCCAAGGGCCTGGGCTGCACACACATCTTTCTTAACTCAAAAGCCCTGCATGGTCAAGTGCTTGGACACTCAGAACCAACACAAAATGAAACGCTTGACAACATGCATGGTCCACAGTTAACATCACAGAAACTTGCATGGTTATCTTCCATTTCTTCAAATGAAATGAAACCCAAAGCTCCATCCTGCATCTCAAGAATTACTGTCACCCAGGCTCCTGGAACTATAACCATGAAACTTAGTAAAATTCGGGGCTCTGATGGAGATCCCAGGAGCCTGATTTCACCTAAGTCTGCCATCTTGATGTGATTGACATTGACCAAGAGTGGCTGTGCTATATCATTTTCTATCTGATTGTGTCAAATTGGCATAGTTGTCTTTAAACTATTTGTGTTTCCTATTTTGGGTCTCTGTGTTTATCCTTTGAAATGGCCTGGTTAACAACTCCTATTTCACCTCCCTCTTTCCTTTTAGAAAAATGAATCTCATAAAAATCACCAGACTGGTGACTGAGCAAATACTTTGGCATCATAAAATTTTGATTTAGAGGTTTAGCAAATGTGATGGAATATTTTTGTGTGCCCTTCTGATGCGTGCAGACTATTTTTGGTGTGAGGGCATTTACATAATATTGCCAGACACAGGCTTATTTCACCCCCACCCCTTTTGAAATGGGAAGTGATGAGTCAAACCGGGATGAAACAGGTTCTGAGTCAGAAGACACGAGTTCACCAGGTCAAGCAATTCAAGGTAACGTTCAGGCACAAAGTACTGGAGTCAGATGGTGAGAAAGCCCTGGAAAGGTGAAATACTGACACCCAGGAAAGAAATATGTTTGTGCCCATCATCAGGTAGTTGCTGCTACCCAGAGCGTAAGAGGATGGAGCAAATTTTAATCATATTTTGAGTGGAGGTAAATGACTTGAAGTCAGACAGTGGGTCCACAGTGGGGTCATGGGACCATCTGCAGGTGACTGGAGGGGCTATGGGAATGGGACCCTTCTTTCTCCCCTCCACATCACCAGGGAGGATGCATGTACCACGGGACACATTCTGGAAAATGGCTACTTAAAATTATCCCCCCAAACTGGTGAAACAGATACAGAAATGGAGATTCAAACAATTGGTGTAAAAATGCCCCAGAATGTCTACAAGGGAAGAATGAGAATTGTCTCAAGATGAGGGTAGCTGACCCACCCCCTACAAGAAGATGAGATCTAGGATTTATGGGAAAGAAGAAAATGGCATTTCTGTGGGTTCCATAGGAGAAAGCCTGGAACTGGACTTGATGTTTGTAACCTGCTTGGATACTTACAATAAGCTTATGATGAAATATGAAAGCTAGTTAATGTTTATTGTGGGCTAACTGCAGGGTTAGCTGTTGACTTGTGTTTCTGAATCCTCACATCAACCCATTTTGCAGACGGGGGACTGAGGCAAAGCCAGGTCTTTGCTACTTGCCTAAGGCCATCCAGGAAGTAGGGCCAGAGTTCAGATCCAGAAGCTCTGCATTTCATGCTGCACAGGCTGCTTCTAATTTCTAAAGTTATGGCTCTGCTTCTCCAGAAATGGAAACTGGGGCTCAGAAGGGTCCAGTAATTTGTTTGCAGCCCCACAATGACAGTAAGGGAGCCTGGATTCACACTCGAACTGGCTGACTCCATAGTTGGTGTTGTTTCTGGGACACACCTGTCCTCTCCACCCCGGGGGCAGCTGGCATGCCCTGTCTTCTGGTCTCTGCTGAGGGCTGGCTGGGTTGCTGGTTCAGTGGGAAGGCATCCTGTTGGCATGGAGACCACCCTAACCATGGCTGTCTTCTACCATCTTCACTTCAGGGCCCCTGGGATGTCCTTGAGAGCATCCTGGCTTCTTGCTTTCATGTTCATTTCCTCCATTATACTTCAAATTGCTTGACCTACATTGTACTGTCTCGCCATTGGTTCAGTGGTTAAATTAGCTGCTATTTCTCTCTCCTGCATTACAGGCTTAGAGAAATTTGTTTATGAATCAAATGTTCTGTGGGCTTAGAAGGAAAGTTTAATATATATTCATTAACAGCTGAGTCATAATCACCTTAAATCACAGGAACCTCGGTCCCAGGCAAACCACTAGTCTTGCTTGGAGCAGAAGTCCATCTTTTACTTGACTGGAGCATGCTGCTGATGCGTGAATTTTCATCAGAATTCATGGAAGCATGTACAAAGAGGAAGCAATATGTTTTAAAAATCTGTAATTTCAAACCGATGCAAGATTTTTTACATGTCTCACCCTCTACATGTTCAGAGAGCGCCAACCCCAGGTCCACCCACCTGGCCTCCAGCCTGGGTCAGTATCACGATCCATCTCATGTGGAAATAAAGATAAATGTGGATGAGCTCAGAGCAATGGTTGTTGAGATGCTCCACACTTCTCCTCCCATCTGGGGCCATGATGCAGGTTCACACTTCGGCACTGCACCCAGTTGGACCTTCTCCAGAAGAGCCTTCAAGGTCCCCACAGCAGATACCGGCATGTCCACCCCAGGGCTCTGCTCCCAGTAGATGGTGGTGCTCAGAGAGCTGACTCAGACCCACGGGGCCTCTCACACCAGACCCTGCCCTCGAGAGGTGTGGGGTCTCTGCCCCTCGGACCTGCTTTTCCTCATCTCCTGTGGGCCCCAGCTCAACCCAGCACCTTCCAATTCAGAGACGGGATAGTAAGTGGCAAAGGGCAAACTGTCACACTTCCTGGTCACTTATCTACATTTTAATAGGACAGTTCTAGACTCCTGACTATGGTCCCTGCAATAGACTGAATGTTTGTGTCCCCCCAGAATTCATACGTTGAAACCTAACCCCCAAAGTGATGTATGGAGGTGGGGGTCTTTGGGAGGTGCTAAGGTCATGAGGGTGGAGCCCTCAGGATGAGGTTAGTGCCCTTATAAAAGAGACCCCTGAGAGCTCTTTTGCTCCTTCCACCACATGAGGACACAGCAAGAAGATGGTCATCTGCAACTTGGGTGAAGCTTCTGACAAGACACTGAATATGCCCACTCCTTGATCTTGGACTTCCAGCCTCCAGAACCATGAGCAATAAATGTCTGTTGTTAATAGAGCACTTAGTCAAGGGTGTTCTGTTATAGCAGGCAGGACAGACTAAGACAGTCCCCCTCACCCTCCAGTGGGTCTCAAACAGGAGATTCTGGAGATGGAGGCAGATGAACAAGGGAGAATTCCAGGTGAGGTGACTTGGAGAAATCCTAAGACGTGTCAGGTGTGGCCTTTCCTGAAATTGGGCCCAGAGGTACACCCAGGAGCATCAGGATGCTGCCATAAGGTGGAGTTCCCCAAGGATCTGTGAGTCTGTGTCAGGCCTATCTGTCCTAAAACGCCAGACTCCAATGCTGAAGCTGAGGGGTCAGTGATTTAGCTCGGACTGACACACCTGGGCAGGTGTGGAAGATCGTTGGGAGCTGAGCTTACCTGGAGGGCCTCTACCTGTGGGCGGTGATCCCACAGCTGAGATGGGCCTGTACCCACAGGCACCCGGAACTTCCTGTGGTTTCTCCAGAGCATTTTTCTTTCCCAGTCAGAAAGGAAACCAAAGCATTTCAAATCACACTGCTGGGAAAACCAAGAGTAAAACTCCCAAAGGCAGAAGCTCAGGATATTTCCACTCTGTATGACAAGCACTCCCCGTCAGAAATTTTATTTGCAGATTTTATTAGAAACTAGTTTATGACACAAATTATGGGATGCCAAGGAAGTGTAAACGAATCAGAACCTGCTTATCTCTTTCAATGGTGAAATCCACGCCATGCAGGTTTTTATTGCCGTCCATTTAAAACAAAGCCTGAGCCATTATGGTCTTACAAAAACATGCTTTACTCCTAATTCCATGGACAATATTCTACTTAACGAAATGTCTGAAATAACCACATGATCATATGCTTGACTGTGACTGCACACGGAGAGACCAAGGATGGAGCAGCGTCCAGTGTCTTCACTGTCTTTGGAAAATCCTAATAGAAACTCTGGAGTCAGTTCAAACCTTTATGGGGAACAGTGGGCAGAGGGCATCCCAGCCAAGATAGGGGAACTCTTGGGACCAAGACTGAAGGTAAAGCAGGTTTAAAAAAAATTTTTTTCCCTGGAGGCTAAAGCGGAAACGTTCTCGTCCTGTTCACCACCTGGGCCGTTCCTCTCCCCCGAGCTGCATGCCTCCACATCTCCGTGGGCTGTGATTCACGGCCAGGGCTGACACTTAGGACTGACTCACCTCCAGATCATAGGGGGGGGGGGTGTGACAGGCTGATATATTTGTGTACAACACCCAAGTGCCCCTGGCTGAAGCAGATTTTTCCTAATTACTATCCTCCCAATGCCATTTAAAAATGTAATGAAGACGATTACAGAAAACTCTTTAAGGTAGATCTAAATGAATACATTTATTTAAACTCTTAATGATTTTTCACCTCTCCAAACTGACAAGCTCTGGGGCTGGAATCGCTAATTGTGGTGTTGGTGGGAGCTGAGGATGGGTGGCGGGGCTGACAGCCTAATGCTTAGCTGAGGGCGGGGGGACAGCTCATTTATTATCTGGGTCCCTGGGAAGCAGTGACCAATTACCCCATCTGCTCAACACCTCTCTTCCCAAAACAGGCAAATTTAGCCCTAGACCAAAGTCCCATGTATCAGATCCAGCTGGGATGTAGGACCGCCCCCAACCTAGAGAGAGTCTCTAAATGCAAAAGCAACCAGAAAGAAGTACCTGGGAAAGGGGTGTGGGGGGATGCCCCATGGCTTGTTGGCAGGGAGGAGGGCCCGAGTGCTCTCTTTTGTTCAAAGAGACTTGCTCTTGCCAGAGGCCAAACCGTGGACACACTGGATGGCCGCCTGCAGGGCTGGTGTCTTGGGACCCGTCTGGGTGCACCTGGGAACCAGCATCACGTATGCTCCGAGGCCTCCACTCAGAGCAAATGTCCCTCATTTCCTTGAGCCTATTCTGCCCCACTTTTCGACACGAGAATTTTCAGTACTGTCCAAAGAGCCCAAATCTACAAACACCGTCCTTGACCTTCCTGAGATGGGCTTCTCTTTTACGAAGATTTGGGTCAAGGGTAATTTGCTTTCCTGCCTCTTTCCTTTAAATGCCTCTCTCCCCAAACTTACCCACCCCTTCCGGACCTTGGAGTCACCGCCGTCCCCATTGCCCCAGTGAGCACATCCATCCATCCAGTTCATGGAGGGACCTCTGTTCTCCATCTGTCTGTCTGTCTGCAGGGCTGGGTATGTAAGGGACGTTCAGTAATGACTCACAGAATGAAACTCCCTGGATTACTTGTGAAAGGCTTATCAAGAAGCTTAGGAATGCCAGATTTTTCCGGGCTCTGAGCAATTTCTGAAGTTTAATGTGTCAAGATGTAGGAACAGAACTGGGGATAACCTAATCGTCTGTCCAAAGGACTCTCAACTTGACACGGGCTGAATACCCAGTGTGCTCTTTGTTTTCCATCACCTTGAAGGAACCTTCGTGAGCCGACTGGTGGGTCATCAAGATTAATAAATACAAAGGCTTTAGCTGATGCTCAGCCACAGAAAAGGCACCTGGAGCTGCTCTTTCCTGACTGATTAATTAGGGAAAGACTCGGGGGCGTTAATTAGCGGTTGAGTATTTTCTGAGTTTTAACATTCATGGTATGCAAGTGTATCAATTTCTAACAATATCTAACAAGATCATTTGAAAGTGAGATTCTCCTGAGAAATGCAATCATGGTTTGGGGAAGGTGTGGGGCCCCTTTGGTTTAGTACAAACTCATCTAAGTCAACAGAAAGTTTGTTACCAATGGTACTAATGTCCTTTAGCAAATGGAGAGATTGGCCAATAAATATGCATTAGATGTAACTCTATCTACCTGTTGCATTTAATCCCAGAAGCAAGGACATTACGGAAGTTTGATGAATGTTTTCATGTGCTCATATGACTTGGAAATGAGTGAGTTTGCCCAGATGAGGGGAGAAAGCTACACGTGAGGCCAAGCACCTTCATGGCTTCCACGTGGAAAGCTCTAAATTGAAATCTGTACCTTTAGGGATTGTGAGACCAAAAGAAAACTGTTGAGTCCCAAAGGGACCATTTCCCACCATAAAGAGAATTTTAAATGGAGGGTTTAAATTCTTTGAAAAGCCTTTCAGAAATGTGTGCAAATGATGGTTTCTGAATTACTGGCAGAGATGAAATTAAATTAGAGAGAGAATATCTTCTCATTCTAATTTCCCAGCCTGAAGACCTTTCTCCCTAACCTAGGAGGAGGCAGGGGTGGTAGGGGGACATCCCAGCTACAAGCAGACAGGGAACCCAAGCAAAGGATTCTTCAAGTGGCCCCAGCTGCTGAATTTAAGCCCAGAAGAGAGAGATGCACCGTGAGAAGGACAGCCCGGTAAAGAAAGGTGGCAATGGAACCAGAGATTAAAGGGTCCAGAGAGTGGGTCCCCAGTGCATCTGACTCTTCTTCACCTGGTTACAAGCTCACTAACCCTGGGGAGCTGTCAAATGTTAGCAGAGCCCCCCTCAATTCACCCACAAGAATGGGTAGCTCTAACAAACATCCGCCGAGCATGGACCAGTGTGGGGCTCCCTCTAAGTCCCGCCTGGGTCAACCCTTTGTATCTTCAGACTCTCCTGGGCAGTGCATACTGTGAGTGCCCCATGAGAGTGGAAGGTGATGAATCTGAGAGGCTTTATTTAGAACGTAATGGTGAAGAAAGCAGGAGGCAGCCTGTCTCTTGGGTTAGCTTCCTGCCTCCATCAGTTCCCAGGTATGTAGGTGGGTTACCTTTCTGAGCCTCCTCACCTGTACAACAGGGATAATAGGATTACCTGTCCCAGGGGAGTGTTGTGAGGATAAAATGAGTTCATCCATACCTTGCATGGGCTCCACAAAAGTGGTCGGTGTTACAGAGGTTAAGTAATGTGACCATTACAAGTAAACAGGGAAGCTGGGTTCCTACCAGTTGTGAATCAACTCCATATTGTACATTAAGAAAGGAGCAGTTGGGAGGAAATTGACTTTTCATTTAAAAAACATGTGCTGGGCGACTGACTGAAGGGTGGTGAATAACGTGGATGACAAGCTGTGGAGCTGACGGTCATTTTTAACTTCCCAAGACTCAGGGAATAAATGTTAGTGGTCATAGTAAGGGTGGTTGGTTCAATGTTTGGGAATCTGGTCCAAGTTCAGACTTCTTAGCAGAATGTACAAGGCTCCTTGAAGCCCAGCACCTGCCCTATCTCCTGGTGCTCCCATATTCTCTGCCCCAAACAGCCGCCAAGTCCTACCCACATGGCATGACGTGATAGGTGGAATAACAGCCCCCAAGATCGGGTCCCAGTTCCCCGAACCTGTAAATGACACCTCATTTGGAAAAACGATCTTTGCAGATGTGATTTACTTAAGGATCTTGGGGTGGAGAGATTATTGTGGGTCATCTAAATGTGCCCAGATGCCACCACATGTGTCCTTATAATAAGGGGGCAGAGGGAGATTTGACACCTGCACAGAGGAAAGGCCAGATGACCACAGACACAGAGATTGCCAGCAGCCACCAGGAGCTGGAAGAAGCTAGGTACAGATTCTCCTATAGACCCTCTGGAGGGGGTGCAGCCCTGCTGATAACCTGATTTTGGACTTCTGGACTCCAGAGATATAAGCAAAGAAATGTATGCTGTTTTAAGCCACTCAGGTTGTGAGAATTTGTTACAGCAGCTCCAGGAAATTGACACACATGGGTTTTTCCATCTCTCTGCTCTTGACCAAATTGCTTTATTCTACCTGGAGAACACCTCCTTTCTCCTATATGTCTAAGTGATCCCTACAAGTCCCTCAAGGCTCATCACAACCTCCTCCAGAAAGCCTTCCAGGACTATACCTCCCACTCCTCACTCCTCTCCTCTGTACCCCTCTCACACAGCCCTGGATGGCCATCATCTCTTTCCTTATGTTTCTCCCCAGCTAAACCAAGGGGTCTTTAGGGACAGGGATTGTCCTTCCTTCCAGTGACATGTGGCTGTGAGTGAACTGATTCGTTTTATCTTTCTTATTAAAAGACCCCCCTGCAAGACTCAGAGGTGCAGCCATTCAAGGGACACACAAGGAGATTTCCAGGTGTCAGCACCTCCACTGTTTTGTGGGTACCAGTGGGGTTAGGTTCCCTACAAAGAGCCCACAAGTAGAGGTTAGCTCCTCAAAGCCATTGCCCACTGTGAAGACTGGGGTGGGGAAATGCCACCAGACCATGATGAGAAACACAGGAGCCCTGGAAAAACCCCTAGGGGGCTCCTAAGAGGAGAGTCCAGCACTTTGCATGGAGACTTGAGACTCAGCTCACCAAGGCTCCACTGGGAGCTTCTTCCCGTGCTGGGAATAAAATGTCTCTATCAGTGTGGAGCCTGCAGAAAGGGGTGGAAATGACCCTCACCATCATGGTCACTCAACAGGCATTGAATTGGGACTTGGAGGAGTCACTCTGTCCCCAGGTGAGCTTGCTTGGGCGAGTGGGGCCTCAAATGCCCTGCTTCTAAATGAGGGCCTTGAACTCTCTTTCCAACTCTCAAATGAGATGACATGTAATGAGGGCCTCCAGTGGAACAGTGTTGTAGTGTTGATGGGCTTGGCCAGATGCCAGTGAGACGTGGACTTGTTTCTTCATGTCCTGGCCGTGGCCTCCACTTGGCAGCTTCCAGACAGCAGAGTGTCCAAATGTATCGGGTGTGGCTTCCTCTACCAGCAGAGAAGAGATTCTTGTCTGTACTCACCACTGCTCTGCTGCCAGGGTGCCTACCCTTGCTCTGACCATCATGAATCTTAACTCCATGGGGATGGTCTGGGCAGAAGGAGAATGTCCAGAACACATCAGGCTGTGGTACCTGGGATCTCATATGTAGGGACTGGGGGCTTGGGTGTTATTAGGGTTGGTTTCCTTGGCCCAGGCAGCCTTCTTCGATGGCTGTTGGGTTCTGAAGATACGTTAGTGATGTTTCGATGTCACCAGTAGCAGATGAGACTCCAACTGGACCTGAATAATTAGGGTGCGGAATTAGAATAAGAATCAGAATTGTAGAAATGGAATAGAAGAGGATCCATCACTCTCTAAGATGACTGTGGTGCAGTAATGACAGTGGTGGAGCATATGGGCTGAGTCACTAGTTCTATTTCTTGCTGGCTGTGTGGCCTTGGGTGAGTTATCTCAATTCCCCAGGATTCAGTTCCCCAACTGAAATGTGCAGGGAACTACAGTCATTGCCTTATTGGGGGCTGTGGTAGGCCATAAAATGCCACTCTCTCGCCCAAGGTATACATGTCAGAACCCTGTATATTCCTGCATTTGGAAGAAGAGTCTTTGCAGATATAAGTTTAGGATCTTGAGATGAGATCATCCTGAATTATCCCAGTGGGCCCTAAATGCAAAGGTAACTGTCCTTATAAGAGACCCACAGCCTGGAGGGGTGGGATGGGGAGGGTGGGAGGGAAGGAGATGCATGAGGGAAGGGATGTGGGAACAGATGTATATGTATGACTGATTCACTTTGTTATAAAGCATAAACTAATAAAATTAAAAAATAAAAAAAAAGAGACCCACAGAGGGAGACAGACAGGCACACTGAGAAGGCAGAGACTGGAGTGATGCAGCCAAAAGCCAAGGATGCTGGCAGCCACCGAACTCTGGAAGAGGCAATAAGTATCCTCCCCGAGAGCCTCTAGAAAAAGTATAGCCCTTTGGATACATTGACTTTGGACTTTTGGGCTCTAGAACTGAGAGTCAATTTGTTTTAAAACATGTTTTTAAAGCCACAAAGTTTGTGGTAATTTGTTACAGTAGCCATAGGAAACTAATACAGGGTTTATGAGGATTAGGTAATTTAATACATGTGAAGTGCTCAGAACAAAGTGAGAGCTCAATATATCTCCGTAATCATGGCATTAACATGGGTTTCTGCTTTGTTGATCTGTGTCTGCCTGATAAAACGGGCAGTCTCACCCCATGTGAGACTGTACTGTGTGAAGAGTTTCGTACTCGTCAGTCATATAATACTAAGCATTTCCTCTCAGAAGTTATTCAGATAAAATGGGTGGAAATCACCCATGGCCTCTCCCTTAGTTTACTAAATAAATATATTGAAAGCCTACTCAATGCCTGACACTGTGTTAATTTCATTTGTTATATATTATTAATCTTCCCACAAGCCCATTCATTAATCCAACGGGTATTTAGTGAGTGTTGACCGTGTGCCAATTATCATTCTAGGTTTTGGAGGTGGAACGGCAAACAAAATACACAAAACTCTGCAAAGCTCCCCACCCTCAGGGAGTTAACTTTGTTCTGAGGAGAGAAGCAATAAGCAACATAAATGAGTAAAATAATAAAGTATATTAGATGTGGTAATGAGTGTGGAGAGAATTAACAGAGACATAGGAAAGACCTCATCAGGAACATGACCACTGACCAAGGTGCTGCAAGTGAACGAGCAAGGCATGAGGACACATCTGAGGGGAAGACCACCTGGACTGAGGGAAACCTGGGGGGAGGCATGGAGAGTGCAAAGGTCAGCGGTGAGGTGGGTGGGTGGAGTCAGCTAGGGACGAGGTCAGAAAGGATGTGGGTGGGCCATTGTGAGTCCTTAGGTTTTGATTCTGAGCTTGCTGGGAACCAGTTGTAGGGTTTGTGCAGAAGGGGAACCGACCCAACTGTGATTATAAATGGGTGTTCTATTTGGGATGAAACTAGAGGGAAGTGGTGGTTGGAGCAATACCTGAAAAGGGACCACGTGGGTGGTCTGGGGAGATGTGATGGGTGTTTGGCTTCAGGGTAGCATGATGGAACAAGGACAGATCCCTTTATCCTGGGGCTGGGAAGAAGCAGGCAGTGAACAGGAATAAATGGAGGAAGGTGTGGTATGAAAGGGCCAACGGACAAGTGTGTTTCTGGGAGAGGCAGGAGATTTACAGGGTCAAAGTCTGCCACAGGTCAAGGAAGGTTAGCCTGGGAAGTGACCACTGATCAGTGTCCTGGAGGAACCTCAGAGACAGACAAGAAGCTGAATACCAGCTCCCCTTTTCGGTAACAGCACCTGGATTTTCCTTGCAGGAAACCCAGCTCCCTTAAGACATGAATCTCTGTAGAGCTGTCATGTCAGTCAAGAGCCCCGGTTGTCCTTAGCCAAGGTAGAACGTGGGGCCCAACTTAGACATGCTTTCTCACCTTCTCTCTCCTGGAAATTCTCATCTTCCACTGGCATAAGGTAAACCAAACCACAAAACAAAAGGTCATACTTAATCCCATCAAGAGGCGCATGAAACTACTATCCACTTTTCCATCCTTCTATTTCCTTAAGGCTGCCTTAATTCCTGGGTATTCTAAGACTTTCTCCTTGATTCTATCATCCTATATAATTCTAATGGACCTTCTCTTTGCAGCTCAGACTGCTACTTGGGCAGATGAGGAGACCTCTTGGATTGTCTGTATGCCTCCTGGTCGGTCCACCAAATAAAAATGTGGGTTGGGAGTGAGATCCTGAGATCAGGAATTGCACCAATGGCTACAGCAAACAGGACAATTCTGGGCAATTTTTGCAGTTTATTCTCCTCAGCAAACCTGAGAAGTCTTTTCACTTTGTCTCAGTATTGACTAAGGAAAAAAAATGTGAATGCTAAACCACATATGCGTGCACTGGAGCGTTTACCCTGTCTTACCCATCCTTCAGGGACAGCAGTTTCTGTGGTGGGTGAATTTATCCAAAGGTGGTTTAAATAGTGCCTGTCATCTACTATCAGTTTGTCCCACACTGTAAACCCAAAGAGAAGTTGCCTACCTCGGATTTCTTACGTATGCACGTTCATGTACACTCAAAACAATATCTGACTCACACTTTCCTTATTTCTATCTCCTAACAACACATCACACACACACACACACACATACGCACACCTGCATGCACAAACCCATGCACATATATACCACTACACACCACACACACACCTGAGTTTTCTGACTATTCACTTACTTTTTGGTGAGTTTTATTGTCTAAAATGTCCCAATTATCCCCTCACTTGATAAGGTTTGAATTCACTTCTTGAGTAGCCAACTTTGAAAGAAAGAACGCAAGACAAAACTTTTGGTTTGACTCTGTTTCTACTAATTGCATCATGCGTGCTAAATTTTTACTGTTGACATTCTCATTTAGGGGGAAAATATTTGGTTTGGCTTTTTAAAAACTATCAGATGGGCTTCCCTGGTGGTGCAGTGGTTGGGGGTCCGCCTGCCGATGCAGGGGACATGGGTTCGTGCCCCGGTCCGGGAGGATCCTGCATGCTGCGGAGCGGCTGGGCCCGTGAGCCATGGCCACTGAACCTGCGTGTCCGGAGCCTGTGCTCCGCAACGGGAGAGGCCACAGCGGTGAGAGGCCCGCATGCTGCAAAAAAACCCAAAAAAACAACAAAAAAAAAACTATCAGATGTTTTATAGACCTTCTAATGGCATGTTTGGTGTGAAATTACTTATCAAAGATGCGCAGAGTTTTAAATTAGATTTTCTCTGTTCTTCAAGGCAAATAACTAGTTCTGTTTTTGTCCTTAATATAAGGTTCTCATTGCTGCCTTTTTTCCTCTACAATGAACTGATAAAACAAATCTTCAACTTATTTTAATGTGCTAATTGGGGGTTATTACAGCTCATTTTATTTACACTGAAATAAAAAAGCATCAATTCATTTTCTTTGCACAAACAACTTAGAAAGGATTTTAATTGCCTCCTATACAACACATATTTGTAAAGGGAAATGATATATAAAACTAAAGGCCTGGAAAAAAATTTTGTTTGGGCAATGGGCTAAATTGAATCTACGGTTTTCTAAGTAGACACCTAATGCCTTAAATGATTTCCCTTTTGAATGACTGATTCATACAGATGATGCTCCATACTTTGCAAGAAATAAATGCTGGTAGGAGGTAGAAAAGTCCAGAAGAAGAGATGAACAGGAGATTATTTCAGAGCATTATGGGTGTCCCACTCAACATTTTAAGTTTTTGTTGTTGTTGTTGTTGTTCTGTAATAGGTGAATACACAATAGTGTAGATAGTTAGAAGCTGAAATTTAGAGTTAGTGGATCCCACACCCGTGGATATGAGAAGATGCACAAAACCAGTCTTTTATGCTCACCTTTGACCCTCTTCCAGATTCATCCCTGTCAATCTCCCTCTGGTCCTTCAAGTCTCAGAATACTCGTTCAGGGTTTGAAACATGTCAGAGCTAATTATCGTGTGGGATGACAGATGCAAAGACATATAATCAGAATATTATCAGATAATATTTCTGATTAGTAGTTCAAGTCAAGCAAATATTTGTGGGAAATGCTCACAAGTCACTGGCTTCTGGAATTACAATTTCTGCCTTTAGGCTTATTCTTCTCACTTTTTGCATCTTTCAGGGTCAGAATCTTTATTTACAGAGGCTGGGGGAAGTCCAGCTCCCTCTGCTATGTTTTGCTGGTATGGAAAATGCGGGGAAGTAGCAATGACACACAGACACGGTCTTTGCAGACTCCCTACACCCTCTAGCTCCCTCTCTCCTGTCCTCTAACTCCTGACTGCGATGGGCAGTGGACGCTGAGGGGCCGGAGCTGCTAGGGGTTCCTACTCCAAGCCAGCGACTGTGCAAGTTACAATCTTTCATTCACTCCTCATGACTCACGACCCTATGGGATGCACTTGGGTTTATGACTTTCAAAACCAGTGGATGGCTCCTGACTCCCCTGTGGAGATGACTGGTCATAAATTTATCAAAGAAAACTTGCAGTGGACTGAGCCAAGCAGGCAAGGAAGCCGTGAGTTCACACTGTTGCAATAGGGGTCAAGAGGAACACAGTGAGGGAGAGAGATTAAACTCAGTTCAGGATACAACACGACAGCTGGAGAGGGATTTATAGCCAACAGGACAGCAAAGTTGTCACTGAATAAAAAAAATTACCTTGAGGACCTTGATTGGATATTGTCAGGGGAGAGTCTCCCTAAACTGGCTTAGCAGGATTCTTGCTAAAACTAAAGTTTGGTCAAGGAGGAGTCCTCCTTATCACTGTGCAGAGAAGTTTAGAAGCTTGTGGGAAGAAAGAGAAGGTTATTGGGAGACATTTTAGCAACATTCTCTGCTTGGCTTAATGAATGAATGAGCAGAGCCTTGTGTGGGAGGAGCCTGGGACATAAACTGACCTCTTTCTGGGGTCACTAGAATATTCTAGCAACAGACAGGCTTGGGCCGACAGCCTTACTCCTTTGGATACTCTTCCCCCTTCTCCCCTATAAGCCTGGAATCTCCTGAGATTGGGATGCCAAGACCCCAGGGTTCACTCAGCTCCACAGAGAAGGGGCTCTGAGCTCCCACCCACACTTTTCCAAAACCAGAGCCTGCTCGCTCTCAAAGGTAAGGAAAATGTGCCTCCAAGGATGTAAGCATCTTGCCGGGGACCAGTCGCAAGGCACTACCAGGGGTGGGATTTGGACTTGGCGGGGGTTTGGATCCACCTGGCGAGGGATGGATCTGAGCACAAGCATGGCTCCCCACTGGCCCTTGATTCCCGGGATCACCCCATTCTCTCAGCTCCCAGATGTGCACGAAGTATAACTATGGACATTCTGAAAGCCACCTTAGATGTTGGACTGCAAAGTCTCTGTCTGGCTGACTTAAGTTTCCCCTCATCTTTTTGGAGGCTGTGGAACGTTCCACACAGCCGGGACCCTGGATGCCCCGTGCAAGGAGCTGGCATCTGTGTGCTTCATCTCATTTCACAAGCATGCTGACGCAGAGCCTGCAGTGTGTGGATCCCCTCAGGGCTCAGGAGCAGAAGCGGCTGGGTGTCGGGGGAGGAAACAAGCCAGATGGGAATGACAGGAAGATTGACCATAAAGGTAGCTAATCACACGAGGATCGGGTGAAGGCGCGGGAGGGGCCGGCTGCCCGTGGTCTGGCTCATAGGCTGTTGCCTCACCTGTGTGATGCTGGAGGCTGTTCTCAGCCTTATTTTTAACGCTCTGCAGGAAGAAGCGAGTGGTCAGCTTAGAACTTGAATTTAGAGTTTCTTTTGCCCTCATCCTGGGGGAATTGAAACTGCCATCTCTTCCAGATGGTTGGTCACATCTGGTTGCATCTGACCTCACCCTACCTAGATACACCAATTTCCTATGATTCCCCCAAAGAGTACAAGCTCCCAACCAGAGGGTCCTTTCCTGCCCCAGATATAGCAGGTTTATGGCACCAAACACCCCCTAACTGGGCCCCGTCTGTCTCCAAGGAGACACCCTCTCCCCAAACATTGAGTTCCAGCTGAGATCCATGAAGCTGGCTTTGATACCATCTAGTTTCACAAACCCCTACAAAGGGTGGCAGAATATGACACCCCCAAATATGCCACCTTGGCATAGGACTATTTTGAGCTAAAGGCACCTGAGAAAACAGTAGGTGCAAGAAAGATGCTCTGAATCCTTTTTCATCCTGAAAGCAGGACATAATACTCCCATGAGGAAGATGTCCTCCCTGTACCAGGAGGAAAGAAACGTTCTTATCCTCAGAGATGGGAGTCGAGGATGAGAGAGAAATCTGTACAAACAGGCTTGTTAGCACAACTCCCACTGTCCTGAGGTTTTCCCATATGTTCCAGTTATTTTCTACAATCGTCCACTTTATCCAACCTGGTTTGTGGGCCCTAAGGTTTTGCCTCGTCTGTGGGTCTTCATTTTACTGTGGGAGCTCCTATGTAAATGTGAAGATCTGCATGCTTTTCTCTTGTTCATCTGCCTTAGGTCAATTTGAATCCTAGGCCCAGCAGAGACCAGAGAGAGAGGAGGTAAAGTTTCGCTGACCCTCCACCTTCCTTGGTTTCCCGTGGCATTGAGTGCCCCCCCCCCATGCCCCTCTCACACATCCTGGGTTCTTTAACAGATTCAAAGCTGTTTGAAGAGTGATGAGACTCTGACATGGCCTGTGTCACCCTTATGGCTGAGCACCTAATAGGTATTTTTTAAAATGTGTTGCCCGAGCCTCACACTCTTGAAGAAAATGCCCCAAAGTGCTAATAAACCCTAGGTTTTCCGATTGTTGTCCTAGGATGCTGTGGGGAAGAGGGGAGGGTGAGCCTGCACCCTCGGTGCAGCTGTTCCACCAAACCTGGGAAAGAATTTGGCTGTAAACTTGGCGAGAGGCTGCTTCCATCTTCTGTGTGCCACCAGCAAATAAGGGAGACTCTTTATTAGCAGGGAGCCCTGGCCTCCCTCCCCTAACTTTTGCTGGCTGGGGAGATGGTAGCGCTCAGAGCAGATGGCTGATGGCTGATAGCTGGTGACGGCCACAGATTCTGAAGAGGTAAAATCAACTCGTTGGGGCTTCCCTGGTGGCGCAGTGGTTGGGAGTCCGCCTGCCGATGCAGGGGACACGAGTTCGTGCCCCGGTCCGGGAAGATCCCACATGCTGCGGAGCGGCTGGGCCCGTGAGCCATGGCCGCTGAGCCTGCGCGTCCGGAGCCTGTGCTCCGCAACGGGAGAGGCCACAGCAGTGAGAGGCCCGCGTACCACAAAAAAAAAAACCCAAAAAACAAAAAACAACTCGTTGTCTCATGTCTCAAACTGTCTCCTCTTCCTCTTCCTTCACTCTGCCATGCTTGCTCTCAGCGCAAATCCATCCTTCATTGCCTGGACAAGAGATCTTATTCAACACATAATGCATCAGCAGAGGTTACCTTGAGCAGAGACCAGAGACCACTGGCTGCATATCTTCATTGTAAAACCGTAGCCACAGATGCCAGCTGTATTGAGGATGTGATTTTCTCCCCGGGACCCACAGGGAGAAAAGATGCTGAGGCTGTTCCAAATGTTGTTGCTGCCCTGCCCGCAGGAGACAGCCTGCAAGGCAGGACCATTTGCGTTAGTTCAGGGAGCTGGGCATGGGGACAGCTTTCCTAAGCAGAAACAGCTGTGCCTTCCACCAGATGTGGAATTGTCCTATTGTTTCTCCCCCCACCTCCTTCATTCCAGGGACCTTAGGCTATAACTGATTTTTGAATAGGGCAATAAATCAAAGCTTTGAGAATTACAGAAGACTTTTCCCCCTCTTCCAAATGGCTCTGCTGGTCGCCTTACTGCCCTTTCCCTTTCACACTGCGTTCTCTAAGCACCGAAAACATGTGCGATATCCCAGGAATCAATGCCGAGAACAAATCCGTGTTTCAGTCTACAGCATTTGGAGTCGAAAAATAAAAATAAAACCCGAAATAGCATCCATCAATCACCCCATCTGTGTCCTCTTGGTTTGGATGGGATGCAGACGTCCCCCTAGAGGCTGGGGTGCGGAGTCAGGAATGACTCTCCATTGCAAAGTCAAAGGCTTCACTCCCAGCAAACGCTGTTTATTTCCATTTTTAAGAGACACATTTTGCATATAAAAGCATCCTCCCGCCGCACCATCTCTGCTCACTGTTCTCTCCCGCAAACGGGCCTCTGTAATTGATGAGGAATAATAATCGTAAAAAAAGAGTGGAAGAGGCTGTACATAAAACCCTCTGTGTGGAAGCGAAGGATGAAAACAGAGAACGGCCTCTGGGCTAATCCGTGCGCTTTCAAAATTGCCAATTCTTTTGTTTTCTCTCCCGTGTCCCCCCAACCCTCCCAGATTTAAACCTCTGCAGCTTCAAGCAAAGAAACAAATATGCTTGATTCTCTTAATGAGAAAGCTCCAGCTGAGGAGCAAGGTGAAGGGAAACAGAAAACTCCAGATTAAACTCAATTAAACCTGAGCAACTCTTGACTTGTCACCGACTCCTCTTCAAATCTTACCTTCATCTAAAAAGTGCCAGAGGCAACAGGTAGCCAGTCAGATGGGGACGTCGTCTGAGGGAAGTTTGCATTCATTTCAGATGCCAAGGTCTGAATCCTGGCTGCCCCCCCAACCCCATCTAACAGCTGTGTGATTTGGGCAAGTTATATTAGCTCCATTGGCTTCAGTTTCCTCATCTGTAAAATGGGCCTGAAAAAGAGTATCTCTCTAAAAAAATATTTTTGTGTGTGAGGGTGAAAAGAAATGACCCATGTAAAGCATTTAGGATCTGTGATTTTATTATTTTAAAAATACCACCAGCCCAGTGGAGTTGTGGAGTTGTGAGCTCCAAGGCATCACCGTGACAGACCTGGTCCCTCCTGGCCCTCCAGGGAACCATGGCCTTTGGTAGGGTTGGCAAAGTCACCTGAGGTAGCAGGGTGACAATGGTGGACAAGACAGGATGCTCATACACTGTCAATTAGGGAAGCATGTATTATGGAAATTTGGATGAATATCTAGGAAAGATTCCAAGAAGAGGCAGGTGCCTGATTTGGTCTAATTGAAGAAAGTGTTTTCTAGCTCTGCTTAAACTGCTTTCCCGTGTTGATTTCTAAGCAGTACTTGGACAAGCTGGGCCTTTCCCTGAACACTTCAGGAGACTGTCTTTTAAAACTGTGAAACAGCTCAAGAAGTTAGTGGGAATAAAAATATCTGGAGATACTCCCAGGTGTGTGCTAAGTCATTGACAGCCCTTGGAAAGTTTCTAGTTTGTAGTTGCCTCCACAAAAAGATCTATTATGATTGCACACCATGAATTCACTCCTCAGAGTATGGATAGTTCTGGAAGGTTATGGGTCTTAGTGGAAAGGCTGTAAACTCAGATGATGTGGGCACACATCCTGCATCCCATCTTTGCCAAGTAACAACTGTGGGCCCTTGAGCACGAGGCTCCCTATCTGCTGTTGGGGACCCACCTGGTTGCTCAGAGGAGAAGTTGAGGATTGCAAGAGGATGCTTGGGAATCTGGCCCTTGATGGGTTGGCTGTCACTTCCCATCCTTCCCTGACATTTGTTTCAAGACTCTCCCAGGTGTCCAACCCTCCTGGGCGAGAGAGAACTTTGATGTTAACTCTCAATTACCGACATGATATAATGCAATTCGTTTTCCACTTGTAATGAATCCATTTCATGATTACAGGGCTGCTTAAAACAATGTGCGTATAATGAATGAATCTTCCATTAACGTGCATGTCTGCTTAGGTGTAAATATTTGAAACATAGCTGTGTGAAATCAAAATTAAATGACATTGTTTTGGTAGAGTTTGGTGCCAGAAATTGGGGGATACTCTCCCTCCACATCCAGCAGGGTTTATTGAGGCTCTACTAGGTGTCAGGACCACTTTCCCAGGTGCTGGGGATGCAAGGGCAAATAAAACTGACAGCTCCTTGGTAACATTGCATGGACGATGCACACATGTGAAGCCTAGTTCTTGACCCACGGTGTGTTTCTGTTCCTAGAGGCCAGGATGGCACCTCACCTCTCCCCCCAGCCTCGCTCCACCCTCTCCTGTCTGGTCTGCATCCTCACTGTACCATCCAAGTGATGTTGGTTGAAGCCACCGGTGATCTTCATGTCTTAAATCCAAAGCACGTGTCTCAGACGTCATCATACCCACCTTTCTGCATTCTTCACATTAAACCATCACTTTCTCCTCAAACTGACAGCCCTCTGGGCTCTGGGCTGCCATACCACCAGGTGTTCATACAGGAGCTCACCTCCCTGCCCCCACAGGCACCCTCACCCACACCCGTGGCTTCATCAACACCCCACACGGGCACCCCCAAGACCTGCATCTCCTGCTCCCACGTCTTCGTTGAGCACCAAAGCCACGTGGCCAATCGTCTCCTTGACCAAAAGCCTCCAATGCACCACCAAGTCAAAAAGTTAAGAGCCCCGATTTTCCATAACAAAACCAATCTTACTTATTTGAAAGGAGGGCCCACCATGAACTCAGTAAACAAGCCAGAAATCTAGGAGTCCTTCTGGCTGTCTCTCTCTCTCCCTCACCTCCATATCTAACCCATCACTGAATCTTCCCAATTTTATCCCCAGACATCCGGTTGTTCATACAGTTTCCTCTGTCTCCAGTGCCCGCACCCCAAAAGCCACTGGTCTCTTTGCAAGTGCGCTTCTCAAATGCTCTTCACCTACTCTTGTCCCCTTCAACCCTTATTATTCTTTTCTTTTTAAGAATAATTACAAAGGGGGCAACTGGATACCCAAGAGATAGTCCCTGGCCAGAGTCTCAGAGGGTTTGCCCCTCCCCCATGCCTTCCCCAACCATACCCCTGCTCCTTTTTAACAACAATTCTCTTGCTTTTATTTATTGCTTTGCCACCTACAAAGGTAGCCCCGAACAACAGAGTTTAGATTCTGTCGGCTACTGATCTTACATAAAAAGAATTAGACTACATGTGTTCTCTGTGACATGCTTGTGTAGCTTATCATTTATTGGTGAGTGGTTTTAGCGCTGTAACGTATTCATTTCCATTTCAAGTATTCAGCAATTCATTCATCTGATGTACAGCTGATAGACATCTGGGGTGTAGTCAGTTTGTTGCTCTGAAAATTCCCTGTGCAGGTCCCCTGTATAAAATACACAGCACCGCAATGGGAAGTGGGAAGTCCTGCAAGTTCTCATCTTTCTCATCACCTCCTGTTTTCAGGTCTTTAAGCTTTTACTCTTCTGAGGTATGTGGCGTAGCTCATTATGGTGTTAATTTGCATTTTCCTAATTAGCAATGAGGTTGGGGTATCTTTATATATGTTTGTTGACCAATTGGATTTCATTTTTTTTGACATGCTTATATAATGCCTGTGAGGCTGTATTGTAGATGCTTTTAATTTTCTGTATATTAAGATGTTATAGCATCCTAAAACAAAACAAAAACTTTCTAGCTGGGGAGATACTGCCACTCTTTGAGCCAGCAGAATCAAAAAGAGGGCAAAGGACCCAGCAGGGAGCAAGCCTTTGATGTGCAAAGTGGCTAACCCAGAGCCAGACCTCCTTTATCTGACCCTGCATCCCAGGAGGCAATATTCCTTTGCCTTAATCATCCAGAGCCAGGCACCATGTAACTAGGGACCATGCCCATAGCCCAAAGCTGGCCAGAATTATTCAAACTAGCCAGTCCTAAGCTGTTCACCTTGCTCCACCTTTTCTGCAGAAGCCTCACTAAAGACCTTGACTAAGTGCTCCCAACCCCCACCCTGCTCCTGCCTCCTGACCACCCTGCTGCTTCCCCATGGGGCCCTGCATGGCATGCCAGCTCCTGTGTCTAGGACTCCTGAGTGTAACAAACTTTGTGTTTTCCTGCACCTCTCCTCCACCTCCTCTTGGAGGTGGCCACACCTGACGGACCACCCCATAAAAGAATACAGAACAGGGGCTGTGGATGGATCTTGATAGGTTGTCCATCATCTCCAGGTTGATTCACACAAGTTCTCACTATCATCTGGACACTGGTCCTCTACTGATAAAAGAATCCAGACACCTCTCTTCTGCTTGAGATAAACATTCCTAATTTTAATGTCATCAAATTTATGCATCCTTTATTTCATAGTTAGTGCTGTCAGCATCTTGTTAAAAAAAAATCCTTCTCACCCTTCATGATAATTCTTGGTAAAGGAAATTATCCCTCCTTGCTCTTCAATAGCTTTATCTGTTTTATCCTCCCCTGAATTTGTTGCTTGGCTTTTATGTGTTGCCTTTTTTATGTCTATGTCAATACAACACTATCTTACTGATTTAAAGATTGTTGTGGTAGGTTTATGGAGTAATGGCCCCCAGTAGATCCCATCACTTGTGTGTTTCCATCTCACACTGTGACTTGCTCTGGGCAACGGGACATCAGAAAATGGGACAGAGAGACTTGAAAAGTGCTCCTTCACTGGGGATTACCCCCTGGAATGCTGCACAAGAATGACCATGGCATGAAAGACCACAGGGAGAGAATGGCTGGGCCATGCCAGCCACTGCAGCTGAACCCAGGCACACACTTCCAAATGCAGCCAGTGAGACAAGGCAAGCCTAGCAGAATTTGTGGGTCACTGCACAGAGGGGAAAAAAAGAGTCACTCTTGCTTTGGGGTGTTTGGTTATCAGAAATAGATAAGTGAAGCGATGGCCTTGGTAATCTTGGGTGTCTGTGCTTCTATCTGGTCCACAGCTTTCTCTCCAGTTCCCACCCTTTCATCCTGGAGTGAAACACTGACATCTCTGCTAGAGTGTCTCACTTGTACCTCTACATCCACTTTGCTTCATCCAATCTATCTGAATTCAAACATAGAAAAGTACTCAGAAAAATGTAACAAACTCCTTTGTACTCAGCATAGTTTTAAAAAGTCATTTGATATTTCAATTCAAGTTGTTTTGAATGTAAAAGCAATAAAGTCCCTTTGAGCCCTTTCCCAATAATACTCCCATATTTCCTCTCCACAGGAAGCACTCCAGTAGGAACCATTATCCAACTCTTTGTATTGACTAAGATTCTCTCCTTGACCAAACTTTGGGCAGCCTCAAAGTTTATGCCCTGTTCTCCACTAGGCCTCATCAGTGGGCCCTGTCTTCAGCCTTCCAAGTCCAGTGTTAGCAAGAATCCTGATAAGTCAGTTAGGTAAGAATGCCTCCACCCTTGATAGCTTATTACCTTGGCCTGCCTTCATCAAGAATCCTGTTGAATCACTTTAGCAAGAATCCCCCCACCTTGATGTCTGCTTTTCACAATTTTCATCCACTGACCCCTGCACCCTGCTTCTTGGCTATAAATCCCCACTTATCTCTTGTATTTTGGGTTGAGCCCAATCTCTCTCTCCTACAGCAATAGTCTTCAACAAAGTCTTCCTTACCATTTTAACAAGTCTCAGAATGAATTTTTCTTTAACAAATAGCATCCTTTTGTCAAAGTTTTTATATGCCTACTATGCACACATACACACAAACACACATACCATGTTCATCTATGAAATATTTTTAGCATTGTATGTGTTACATTTCCATAAGGTTAACAATTCTGTACATTCTATTATGCCTTCTAAAATTCAACCTCATATTTTGAGCACTATCAGGCTGATTCAATCAAAACAAAGTCATTTCTCCAAGGACTGAGTAGTATTCCATCGTAAGACTACACCACAATATATTTACACACTTCCCACTTGGTGAACATTCAGTTACTTCACGTTTTTCCCTCTTGTTGACCTTATTGCAAAGCAGATCTTTGTGCACATAACTTGGTGCATGTAAATAAGAGTTTCTAGTGTAGGATATAAAGAGAAAAGCAGCTTTTCTGGGATTTAGGGTTACACATCTCACTTCCCTAGGCAATGCCCAATGTTCTTCCAGAGGGGAAGCATCACGTCACATCCCCCAAGCTATGGATGAGTCTCTCAACACCTTTGCCAACACTTGATATTTATATACATTTTTAAATTTTACTTTATATATATATATATATATATATATATATATATATATATATAATTTTATAAAAATAATTCTCTTAGAGGTTATTTAAGGAAGTGCCTATGGATATAAAATCTCTTCGTCTTTATATGTCTGAAATACATGTATGAATGTTCTTATTTAGCTTTCAGCCTTGAATCATAACTATCCAAATATAGAATTCTCGAGTGATTATTATTTCCTCTTTGCCTTTTGAAAATCTTTTATCTTTCCAAAGTCTTATGGCATTTATGTGCTCTCATTCTAATTGCCATTCCATTATAGATAATCTTCTCTTCTTCTTGGAAACTTTTAAAATTCCCTCTCTGGTTTTTCAACCTCCTGCAGTTTTGTTACACTGTTTCTAGATTTGGGTTTGTTTTTAGATTCTATCCCTTCAATACCTAAACTTTTTTTCATGATCTCTCTCTTTTTTTTTATTAAAGTATAGTTGATTTACAATGTTGTGTTAATTGCTGTTGTACAGCAAAATGATTCAGTTATATGTATATATACATTATTTTTTAATATTATTTTCCATTATGATTTATTATAGGATATTGAATACAGTTCTTTGTGTTCTATATTAGGACCTTGTTGTTCATCCATTCATGATCTATTTTTTATCTTCTTTTAGAGTGTAAATCTTTTTCCTTTTATCTCTTCTTTAAGTTTCCATCTCTTTATCCATCTGTGCAACATTTTGGCTGATTTCATTAATGTTCTCTTCAGCTCTATCTAGTTTCTTCAGTCCACCCATTGAATAGATTTTTTCCCTCATAATTTTGTTTTCTGGAATTTCTCTCTGGTTATTTTCTTACTGTCTGATCTTGCTCACAGCTTCTAGCTTTTCCTCTTCATGTCTTTTTTTTTTTTTTTTTTTTTTTTTTTTTGCTGTACGCGGGCCTCTCACTGCTGTGGCCTCTCCCGTTGCGGAGCACAGGCTCCGGACACACAGGCTCCGCGGCCATGGCTCGCGGGCCCAGCCGCTCCGCGGCATGTGGGATCTTCCGGGATCGGGGCACGAATCCGTGTCCCCTGCATCGGCAGGTGGACTCTCAACCACTGCGCCACCAGGGAAGCCCTCCTCTTCATGTCTTATCCTTTTGTTCCCTCATCTATTGTTTCTGTGTTATAGTTTATCCAGTACTTCCTTATATTAGAAGCAGGATAGGGAATTCCCCCACTTCAAATTTTTTCACCATTTTGCCTAAACATTTCCAACTTGTTTTTCACCCAGCAACAAAAGTGAGCTGTTAAAAATGTATATCTGCCTAAATGGTTTCACTGGAAAATTTTACTAAATTTTTTTTTAAAGAACATCAATTATACATAATCTCTTCCAGAAAATATAAGAGGAGGAAACACTTCCCGATTTATTTTATGAAGCTAGTGTTATCCTGATACCAAAACCGAGAAAAAGACAATATGAAAAAACTCTAATGACAGCAACTACAGACTAATATTCCTCATGGATATAGATTTAAAAAAAATTCTTAACAAATTATTAGCAAATAGATTTCAGAAACATAGAAATTACACACAATGAACAAGTGGGGCTTATTCCAGGGAAAGAAAGTGGTTCAATATTTGAAAATTAATCAATGTAACCCATCATATTATCAGGTTAAAGAAGAAACATTGCAATAATATATCAATTAATACAAAAGATACATTTGACAAAATCCAGCACCCATTCATGATGAAAAAAAAAATCTTGGAAAAACAGAAATACAGGGAAACTTCATCAGCTTGATAAAAACATCTGCAAAAATAAATAAATAAATAAACATCTAACATTATACTTAATGGTGAGAAACTGTACACTTTCCTCCTCAGAGTGGGAACACGGCAAGGATGTCTACTCTCATCACTTTTATTCAATATAGTGGAGGATTTCTAGCCAGGGAGGTAAAGCAGGTAAAATAAATTAAAGACATACAGATTGGAAAAGAAGAAATAAAACTGTCCCTCTTTGCAAATGCCATAATTGTCTATGAAGAAAATTCCATGGAATTTCCCAAAAAACTCCTAGAAGTAATAGATGAATTCACTAAGGTTGTAAGATCCAAGGTAAACATATGGACATCAACTGTATTTTTATATATTAGCAATGTACACATGGACACCAAACTTTAAAATGCAATATAATTTACAATTGCTTAAAAATTAAATGTTTAGGTATAACTATAACAAACCATGTACCTGATTTGGTTGCTGAAAACTACAAAAGGCTGATGAAAGAAATCAAAGATCTAAATAAATGGAGAGATGTACTGTGCTCACAAGTTAGAAGACTCAAAACAGTAATATGTCCTCCTTTAATTGAAACAGGTTTAGCACAACACATATCAAAATCTCAGCAAGATTTTTTGTAGATATAGAAAAAATATTTTACAATTCATATGCAAAGACAAAGGAGTTATAATAGCTAAAATAATGTTGAAAATGAATAATAAAGAGGAAAGATTGAGTCTATCCAATTTCAAAACTTATTATGTATCTATAGTAATCTATAGTGGGTGGTATTGTCAGAAGGATAGACACATAGATCAATGGAACAAAACAGAAAATCATAAATAAACCCATGAAAGTGTTCCCAATTGATTTTGACAAAGGTGCAAAAGTAATTCAAGGGAGGAAGGATAAACTTTCCATCAAATGACATTTTTTATGGGTTAAGTTGCATCTCCCCAAAAAAGTATGTGGCAATTTTAAAATCCAGTGCCTCTGACTGTGACCTTATTTGGAAAAAAGGGTCTGTATATAAGGAATCAACCTAAAATTAGGTTATTATGGTGAGTTATAATTCAACATGACTGGTGCCATTATAATAAAGGGACATCTGGACACAGAGAGAGCCAAACACAGAGGGAAGATGAAGTGAAGAGACAGGGAGAGGCCATGTGAAGATAAAGGCTGAGGTCAGGGTGTTGCTTCTCTACAAGCTAGGGAACACAAAGATGCCAGCAACCACCAGAATCTAACAGAGAGGCCTTGATCAGATTCTCCCTCACAGCCTCAGAAGGAACCAACCATACTGAAACCTTGATCTTGGACTTCTGACCTCTAGAGCTGTGAGAGAATAAATGTCCATTGTTTAAGTCACCCAGTGTGCCGTACTTTGTTAGCGGCAGCCCCAGGAAACTAATACAGTACTGGACCAAGTAGACAGCAATTGTCAGAAAAATAAACCTCAACCTAAATTTCACATCTTATACAAAAATTTACTCAAAATGGATCATGGAATTAAATGTAAAACTATAAAATTTTAGAAAAATCACAGGAAAAAATCTTTAGTATCTAGAGCAGCCAAAAAGTTCTTAGATTTTACACTAAAAGCATGATCCATAAAAGGAAAAATGGATAAATTAGACTTCATCAAAATTAAAATCTTATGCTCTGTGAAACTCCCTATTAAGAGGATGAAAAGGCAAGATACAAACTGGCAGAAAATATTTGCAAACCACATATTTAACAAAGAACTAGTATCTAAAATATACAAAGTACTCTCCAAAGTCAATAGTGTTAAAAAAAGAAAAAAAAAAAAGAAAAAAAAAAGCAATCCAGTTAGAAAATGGACACATGACATGAGGAGAGATTTCACCAAGGAGGATACGCAGATGTTAAATTACCAAATGAGAAGATATTCAACGTCATTAGCCATGAAGGGAATGCAAATTAAAATCTCAATGAGATACCACTACCTACCTATCAGAATGGCTAAAAGAAAAAAAAAATCCACAACTCCAAATGCTGGCAAGGGTGCAGAGAAACTGGATCACTTACATTGTTGGTGAGAATTAAACATGGGACAGTCACTCGGAAAAAGTATGGGATTTTCTTTATAAACTAAGCATGCAACTAGCATATAACCCAGCAATTGCACCCCTGGGCATTTATCCCAGAGAAATGAAGACTTATGTTCACACAAAAACATGGCCACAAATGTCTATTGTGCTTGAATTTCCTAATAGCCCCAAACTGAAAGCAATCCAATGTCTAATGTCCTTCAATAAGTGAATGGCCAAAAGATTTTTGTACACTCACACCAGGTAATACTACATGCAATAGAAATGAACAGACTATGGATACACTCAGCTGCCTGCATGACCAAAGAATTATGCTGAGTGAGAAAAACCAGTCTCAAAGGTTACATACTCTATGATTCCTTTTATGTAACATTCTCGAAATGAGGACATTATAAAATAGAGGACAGCGTAGTGGTTGCCAGGGGTTGAGGAGGAGTTGGGGATCTGAGGGAAGTGGACGTGGCTGTAAAAGGGCAACAATGTAAGATCCCTGTTCTGTATCTTGATGTATCAACATCAATGTCCTGGTTGTGAGATTGTTTATAACTTTGCAGTACGTTACCATTGGGGAACATGGGATGTCCCTGTATTAGTTCCTACAATCACATGTGACTCTATAATTATTTCAAGATAAAATGTTTAATTTTAAAAGTGAGGATATTTATTACTCTCCATTGTGTAAACCCCCCATATGAGCTTCCTACTTGTCCTTGTAAGAAGACCTGGCCATTATCATGGCTAAGGACCCCTGTGATCTTGTCTCTACCACCTTCACCCCCTCCCAGCTCTTCTTCTGGTTGCTGCCTATGCTCCCGCCACACTGCCCTTCCATGGCCTCCATCCTCAAATGCGCCATGACCTTTCTGCCTCAGGGCATGCAATGCCCTCTCCTCTTCCTGAAAGTTTATGGTACATCACACAGTGAATTATTCACCTATAGTGAGAATTTTTGAACAAAAAATGTCCGGGAGCACCTACGATGTACCAGGTCCTATTCCACGCAAAGAGGAAACAGCAGCAAGCAACCCAGCTGAAATGCTTGCTGACACACAGCCCACCTTCTGCATTGTCCGTCTGTGTCTCTGAGGAAGGCAGAACCTGCAGGACAGCATGGCATATGTATAACCCATGCAATATTTGGGATATACTTATACCAAAAGTTATTTGTTACTTATCTGAAATTCAAATTCAACTGGGTGTTCTGTACTTTATCTAGCAACTCTAACAGGTAGGGCCTTCTGAGAAACCTCTAAGCAGGTCTTAGACCCACCTGCTCAGGGGCTGAATGGGAGCATTCATCCATCTCTTCCTGTCCCCATTAGTGAAGGTTGACACACGAGAGGTTAACTCCTCTGCACTTCTGGTTGTCTACATGATACAAAAATTTATGCCAAAAATTAGTTGTTATTTCTTGTTCTACTGCAAAAGTCTCTCACGCTCATCTGCACATAGCAAGTCCATGTCAGTAGTTGTTGAGTGAACCAGTAAATGACTCATTGATACCTACACCCGTTCTCTGTCCTTCCTAGGAAACTGTGTGCTTTAAAACATCTCTTAGACCCCATATCAGACCCTCTTGGGCTCACTCTTCTTCCAGCTGCTGTGATGGGGACCAGTTCTGCAGAGTCTTGGCTGGCTTTATGCAGGAGCTACCTGGTAGCACCTTGCCTGAGGCCCATGGCACACCTTGCACGGCCGTCCCCAGGGTTCTCTGATGTCCAGTGTGCATGGGAACCCTATGCAAACCTGATCAGCTATCTCATGTCAACAACCAGAAGTGTGGAGTAGTTACCATCTCCCCTGGCAACCCTTGGCTAATGGGGACAGGAAGAGATGGATGAATGCTCCTCCATTCAGCCCCTGAGCGGAGGTTCTAAGACACAACTCATGAGGCTTCCCCGAAGATCCTATATGCTAGCGTTGTCAGATAAAGTACAGCATACCCAGGTAAATTTGAATCTCAGTCAAATAATAAATAATTTTTGATATAAGTATATCCCAAATATTGCATGGGAATATGAACTGTATCTGTATGAATAAGAACAGTATCTGCTGTTCATCTGAAATTCAAACTTAGCTGGCCATCCTGTATTTTTATTTGCTGAATCTGGCAACTAGCTGCTCATTAGTGGGGCCACGTCTATAATGTGTCCTTGTGTTGACTCTTCCTCCTTCCCTGGAATCACAAATAAGCTACTTCCGCTTAAGCCTTTGTCTCAGGCTAAGACACTCTTTTTGATTTTCAAAGAAAGACTTTTTTAAAAAGTCAACTGATCCAAAAATTAAGAAAACCCTCTTTTATAATCTGGGTCACCATGGTCTAAGTTAAAGGCATGCTCCCCACCCCAAGCCCCTACTGAGTTCACCGAATTTCCTTCTGAATATTCTTTATACCTTTTGAAGTCTGAGGGATATTAGCTAAGAAGACTAGTACTTAAGTATAAGCTTTTTAAAAGTCGTTTGACCTGGTTAAGTCACCTGTGCCCTACTTTGGCAAAATGTTTTTAAAGTCTTCGTCTCGATAGCAACAAATCTTCCCTTTTAAAAAAGCCCCATGGAGAAGCAGAGGGTAGTAAGGCATGATCCCCCCAGTGGGCTAGTTTCAGCTTCAGGAACTTTCCTTATTAGTGATAGACTAGTGTGTGCTTACATAATACACCAATTATTCAAAAGGCTTCATTCAGAGACAAATTCAGCCACAGACATTCTCCCGGGAGAGAGGCCAGCCTTCAAACATCTGTTTTCAGATAAGGGATCTGCAAAGCTTGTGTGTGTGTGTGTGTGTGTGTGTGTGTGTGTGTGTGTTGCAGGGGAGGGGGAATAGTGATCATCAGAGGGAATTTTCCCAAACTACAAGGTAAGTCAAGGGCAGAGAAGAAGTCAGAGGTCTTAATAAGGAACAGGACGGTCAAGAATGGTCAATCTTTGGTGTGTGTGTATCTTTTTTTTTTTACTATCTTTGTTAGCACACCTCAGAAATAGAAAGCTCCTGTTAGACCCAGAGATAAAGCCCTTTCTGCTTTATACTCATCATCTTGGGTGAGAATGTTCTGTTTCGACAGGTTCATGATGTTGTACCCATCCTGCTAAAGTGCCAGATGAGACTCACAAAATTATCTCAGTTTAACGGAAAGCCAGTTTTGAACAGCTGAAGAGTAAAGGGGCATCGTCACCCACCCGTGTACTTGGGCTGGTTCGTATCCCAACCCCGCTGAACCTGGTCTATATTCCAAACTCCTCAGGGCATCATGTGTCGACCCAGAAACCAGGGAAGGGGTGCAGGCTAGCTACATCAGAGTCTCCAGGTGAGGGCAATGAGCCCCCCAGTTCCGGCACCCACCCAAACCCCTGGATCAGCCTCTCTGAGGGTGGGGCCCATGACTCAGCATCTAGATCAGCTCCTCAGAAGGACTTTGTGTTCTGTACAGTTTGCTAACTGCCCAGTTAAAGGAGAGAGACCTCCTGCTCTTTCCTCTCTTCCTTCCCTTCGGTGTCACAGAGGCTAAAATGTCCCGTGTCCACAACTGCCTTTACTCCTGTTTCTCTTAGCTTTCGGTCTTTGCATGAAAAGGATGGAAACTATTTCAGGCGGCTGAGTGCCCTCGCAATCCCATCCTCAAAGACGTTTCATGTCACCTGAATCCCATTAGAGGCAAGACTGCCCCTGGTTGGGTACCTTCTGTCTTCTGCCCCTCTCTCCACAGCTTTCTTGTGTCACCCACCGAGCCTCCACACCAACTCAACATCAGGGGAATGGAGCCCATCAGCAAGTTCTCAGCTCTGTGTATATCTGAAGCCTTGGCATCACCGCAGCTTTTACTTTTTATAGCTTCTTTGTCCAAGTTTTTGGGTACCACTGAGAGATGAGTCACCAGGTGTGCCTCTAACTAGAAAAATTAGGAATCATTCAGTGCTTTGATGGTGCCAATTAGCTTCCCAGTATGAGCGCCAAGATTTTTTCTAATTAAAGCAGAAACATTTCTCAGTCTATAATAATCTCATTTAAAGTGTGTCCAAAACACCTAATATGCCTTTGTTTAGGAACATCATTCCTAGGCATTTTTCAACTGTGTGAAGATAGATGGATCCCTGGGATGCTTACTGGTTATTCACCAGACACATATGTGGTGCTGGTGTGGGGCTGTGGCTTTGCAAGGCAAATGGGCTGTTCAAGTTGAGTTTGCACCTCTGTACACTAAAGACCTGCTCATCTTTGGAAAGAGACTCATACCTTTAATGCCAAAGGAACAAAGACGTCCTTTGGATAAGAATAGTAGGTCTCTTGTCCTCAGACCTCTACCTCCCAGACACTGTGGAGGCATAGATTCAAATTTGACAAATTGCAATACCTAGGCTTAAGGCTCTTCTAAAGCCCCAGAAAATGGAAAATCAGTGTCCAAGGCTATTCCTGAATCCCATTTTTAGCAGAGTTCTGTACAATCCAAGATTCACTGGACTGTAAGAGCCAAGAGAGTGGGGATTGGGGTAGATTGTGCTGCATCCCCAGCACCTAGAACAGTGCCTGGCCCTTGGGGGTTGGGGGACCAAATCAACTGTTGTCCAACAAGTCATGTGACTTGCTCTTGTACTCAGTGAGATACCTCCTCACAAAGCTTCATGACCCATGTTTCTGATCTCTTAGGTAGAGCTACAGAAAGCTAGAGCTCTTTGGAAGGGATGTAGTTTATCCTGCATGCAATAACCATTTTCAGCCTATAAAACAATCTAATCCAACTTATTTTTGTACCCATCAATTCCATAGTTGTGTGAATGCCCTGTACGGAAGCTATAACACCCAGGGAAGTCTTCTTCCTTCTGGTAAGGGACATCCTCTCCCCATCGTGTGCTCTGTTGCACAGTAGAACAATAGTGCTTTTGTGGACATTTCACATCTGCCTCTTTCCTGCTTAAACTATCATTTTAAACAAGATCTGTGGTCAAAGGGGGGAGATGAGTTGGCCTGACTTGTGCATTTCCTGCCCATTTACTGAGAGAGGCAGGTGCTCATGAATGGTCAGGAGGAAGTAAAGCAAAGACCTAGGTTTTTTGTCTCTGGTGTCCTCAGGTCACTAAAGTTGTTGGGAAGCAATTCTTTAGATGGTGATGTCAGTGTCCATGCAGGGATCGTGCCTCACTTTTCTTTGCATCTCAGGGCCAAGGACTGCATTTGGTTTTAGTAAATGCCGGTTGAATGAATGAAGAGGCTCCTCAGATGGTGTGTAATTAGAAAAGGTACCATCTTCTCTCCTGCTGTCTATAAATATTCCATCAGTGAGAAACGACATAGCCCCAGGAAACAACAAAATGAGTTGGCGTGGAAACCAAGCGGCACTTTTTGGAATTCAGTAGAGAGAAGCCAGAAGCCACTTCCTTGGGCAGTCAACAGGGATGCCTGAGAGCTTCTGCCCTTTACAACTTGGAAGACAAACAGCAAAAACTCTGAGATTACAATAAAAATCCCTCTGCAAATAACTGCTGAGAACAGTGACGGGAGGGGAGGGGAGGGTTTAGCTCCTGGCCTCAGACTTACTGAGCAGGATGGGGGCAAGAAAGGAGAGAAAGAAACCCTCTTTGATCAGGAGGAAGTGTAGCCCAGAGAGCTCTCATTTATAAGAAAACATTATCTCCTGAGCCATATGTTCCACTTTCTATTTAGAGCTAATTTACTGTAGTGTGTACTGTGCAGCCCCGAGGGACAGGCTGGCTTTTGGGCACCTGCCAGTCAGCCCCTCACTGCCCAGTTTACTGAATTCAGATCAGCTGGAGCAGATGTGAAGCAGCCCAGTTAGTGCTGGTGGTAGTTCTCTTCAATCCTCTGGATTACAGGGTGTACCACTAATAAACGTCCTTGCCATGGGGCTGCCTGGCCCAGGTATCCCTTCTAAAGAGTCCCCAGGTCCCACATGAACTTCACTTCTTGACCTCTCCTTTTCCCTCTTGTGTTAGTTTTCTATTATGACATAACACAAATGTAGCTGCTTTCTACAAATCTCAAGAGTTGCCTTGCAGTGTCCATGGGTCAGGAGTCCAGGCACAGATTAACTAGGTTCTCTGCTCAGGGTGACACAAAGCTCTAGTGGAAATATCAGCTGGGGCTGTGGTCTCACCTGAAGCTCAACTGGGGAAGGACCCAGAAGCTCATGGTTGTTGTAGCTCCTTGAAGGCCACCCAACTGAGGACTCTGTTTCTTGCTGACTGTCAGCTCCTCACCAGGTGGCCCTCTCCAAATAATAGCTCACAAGATGGTGGCTTGTATCTTCAAATCCAGCACGTGGGTCCTCAAGACAAGCACGGCAGTGTTACAATGTAACACTTGTAAGAATCGTGGTAACATAATCATGTAAGTCCCATCACTATTACCGTATTCTATGTGTTGGAGGCAGGTCATAAGTCCCACTCACACTCAGGGAGAGGGAGTCCCACAAGGACATGACCCCCTGGAGGTGGGGATCGTGAAAGCCACCTTAGAATCTTCCTGCCCCTCCTGTCCACATTCCGTCCCTTGATTTTAACTTCTCTCAAACCCCCCAACTTTAAACACCAACTCCAAAATTCTAGACTTGCCTATGTGATGCCTATTCGTTATCTCCATTAGCAATCTAAAAGTGAGATTGACTTGAATACATTCATGACACAATCCTGATTACCAACCCTTCAAAAACTGCTCCTCCTGTGATTGTCCTCGTCTCGTTCGATGGCAGCACCGTTTTTCTGAATTTTCAGACAAAACTACCTTTCACTCTTCTCTGTTATATCCCTAAGCCCAATTCCTGCTGCCTCTACATTGAAACTGTGTCCAGACTCTGAAGACATCTTACAGTCTGCCCCACTTCTGCACCCAGACAAGCCAGCACCCCCAGGTTGCACCTGGACCAATGGCATCCCAACTGGATTGTGCTTCAGTGCTTGCCGTTCTTCTCAATAGTTTAGCCAGAGTGATTGTTTTAAAGGATGCTCCTCGACTCAAAACACTCCAATGGCTTCCATCTCAATTAGAGTTAAGTCCAAAGCCTCCACTATGATCCATATGGCCCCAGGTGATGGGCCCCAGAGTATGTGTTTGACTTTAATAAATGCAACCTGTCCATTGCTTTCTCCTCTCAAACCTCATTCACCTTCTGCTGTTCGACAGACACACAAAGCATTCTTCAGCCTCAGGGCTTTGTACAGGCTCTTCCTCTGCTGCAATGCATGTCTCCCAGATATTCCAAGAAATTCCAAGATATTCCAGATATTTCCTCTCTTCCTCAGACCCCTGCTCACACCTTACATTCTGCATTCTGAGCGGGACCTTCCTTGACCCTGATATGTGTCTCTGTGTGTGTGTGTGTGTGTGTATATATATACACACACACACACACACACACACACACACACACACACATACATGGCAGCCTAGCACCTTCTAACCCTCTTACTCTACTCAGTGTTTCTCCGTAGAACTGATGGAGTATGTGTTTTATGTGTTGTTTGCTGCCCCCACTAGCATGTAAGTTCCACATCTTTTAGCGCTCTTTCTCCAGGGCATAGCATCCTGCCTACTCAATAAATGTTGATTGAATGAATGAATGAATGAATGGGTCCTCAAGTCACTCTAAATTTACTATTGTGCCTTGGGGCACAGGGAAATCCTTTTATCCATTCTCTCTGTGTGTATGAGGTCTTCACCTCAATTATTTCTCTCTTCACTGAACCCTAGTTTAAGCCTTTCCAGGACTGGGGTCCAAGCTGTCTCTTTAAATAAACAGCATTTCTCCTTTTGTTACTGTTTTCCTCTCCACTCATTTGGAAAGCTTCAGCGCGCGATTATGCTGGTATGACTAATATGTTATCCTGGCAAATGCATAGTTTGCAGGAAGTGATGTCCCTCCCCACATTAGCTTCCAAGGAAAACAACAAAATGACAATGGTGAAGTCTGTGACAATAGTTATGGAGATGAGGAGCCCTCCACAAAACAGAGCCTTTCTGTAGATGCAAATTCCTGATCCAACTCCTGCCAGCCATCTGACCTTGGCCATGCTGCTTGCCCTCTCCAAATCTCATTGTCTTCATATACAGAACAGGATAATCACACCACCCATGCCAGACTATTATGAGGAATACATAATTGAATGGATTCTCAAATGTCTACCACAGTGCCCAGCATGTAGTAAGAACTCAACAAATAGCTAAAATTAGCCTTCATAGGAGGCTGACAAAGGCTTCTACCTTGCAACATGATACAAAGAATGAAATAACACCCACCTTTTTCCTTTTAAGAGCATTTTTGCTTTTAAAACCACTTTAGACCACCAAGGGAACTAGTTAGTTGTGGTCTACCCTGTCACCAGGTAGCCAAACACTGAGTTAATCCTGATGGTGTTCTTGGAATATCAGAGGGTTTTCTCTAGAACATTCCACCCCAACCAGGAGAGGGCACACTTTACTACAGCACAGTCAAGCGGATCTTTTTATTTCTTCTAAATATTTGCTGCACTTTGAATAGTGTGACTGAATCTAAGAACAATGACAGGGAATGAAGGGACTTTTTGTCAACAGATCCTTTCTGCTTCAGAGAACTTAGCGGAGTGGTTTCTGAATCCTGACAACTTTCAAAATCTTAATTTGGGAGGTAAGCTTTCTGGTGAGGTCAATGTGGTCTCCCATAGAAATAGTCAGAGTAATAAAAGACAGATGCAAACCCCCCTTTCCATCACCTTCCTCCCATTCCCAACTTCATGTCACTGACAATCATTGTTCTAATTTATGAAAATATCACTCCCTGACAGAAAGAAGACTTTCAAAAGATTCAAAGAGTTTTATGATCTTCAACTAGGTCTTCTTATACAACAGCATTTTAATATCATTTACCTCCACAGAAGCAGCATAAAGAGATTAAACTTCCGTCAAAATCGTCTGAGGATTCAATATTCTAAGTACAAGATATGAGTGGGAGAATGCTGCTTCCTATGGAACCCAGAATAGTGTTTAATAACTTTAGGAACTGAGGCAGTCAGCTCCTCTTCTTTCTTAACCCAGCAGGATGTTTGGTTGTACCCGCCCAATCCATTTTTCTTCATTTTCATAAACCTGGCATAGGTCCACCTTAAATTAATGTTAAACAGCTTTAGTAAGGCAAATTGACTTCAATTTCAAGGCTCTCCAGGAGCTGGCATGCATTAGTAGGCTCCAGTGGTTTCCAATAGGTTCCAAAAGCATTTTTGTTGTTGTTTTAAACATTGGGGAACATCAAGACTGGGGATATTAATACACACTATGATTAAGCTACTGTTTTCTTTGTCAGCAGTTTAATTGTTCACAGTAGGACTGCTGCTAACAGGTGTATTTCATATCCCATCACTTCCTTTACCAAGCTTTGCAGCCAGCTCATTCTGAGATGTAAAAATCATATCAACACAGAACTTCTTGTTCTGCTCGAGAAGAAAGGAGTCGCTATTGTAGCAGGATGGCAGACCCCATGGTGTTCTACCAACTCCACATCCTCATTCTTTCTCTCTATGAACAGATGCAGACGAAGTTCTCTTTTTTATTGAGCAATTAAATCACTTGCAGGATGGCAGGATTGCAGTGGACCAGTGAGCAGGGGTTTCAGGCTCTCATGCTACATCAGGCACAAAGCAACAAAACCGGCAGAGAGTCCTCCATGGTCTAATCGAAGTCACTTTCCCACTCAGCTCAGGGGTCCTGCTGGCCGACCACCATGCCATGTGGAAGTCTAGCTAGAAGGCTTCTGTGAAAAAGTGGTGTGTGTGTATGTTTCTTTATGTGTGTAAGTGCCTAGACGGATGGATGAAGAAATAGAAGGGTGTGTGTGTGAATGTGTGTGTCTACATGGATGAATGTATGTATGTGAGTGTGTGTATCTGTGTCTAGGTGGATAAATGGATGAGTGGATGAGTGGATGGATGAATGGTTGTGTGTGTATGTGTGAGTGTGTCTTGATGACTGGATGGATGGATGGACATGTGAGTGTATGTGTGTGTGTCTAGATAGATAAATGGATAGATGGATGGGTATATGTGAGTATGTATACCCGGATGAATGGATAGTTGAACATGGGTGGACACGTGTATGTGTGTGTGTGCATGTGTGTATGTCTAGGTGAATGGATGGATGGATGGACATGTGAATATGTGTTTTTGTGTGTGTGTCTAGATGGTTGCATGAATGTTTGTGTGTGTGTGTTGTGTGTGTATATACAGGGATGGATAGACAGTCAAATATATACAAATGAATATGTATATATCCCAAACACACACACTAGCTTTCAACTTTATTAAAAACCCATCACATGTTGGCCCCCACAACAAGACTTACACACTGACAGTTGTCATGAAGCTGAGAAAACCGCCTGAGGACTGTGATACTCAAGGAAGCTGCTGAAGATGCCCCTTGGAACCAAATTTTAAGCAACATGTTTTCCAGAAGCTCACACATCATGCTGAGGTCAACACCAGTCCCAACTTCCTTTCTCAGTTAGGAAGTTGGATGTATTCTCTGGTTACTCCCAAGTTTCCCTAACTGTTATCTTTACGGGATTTGGGTTATGAGATTCTTGGAAGAGATGGGAAAGGTTCAGAGGGGCACGTCTCACCAGCAACAGGAGGTCCTGGTCCTCACTTGCTGCTGTGTCTTTGGCTCTAACCTGATACCCTCTGTGTTCAACTAACCAGTAACTCTGGATGATGGCTGGGCTCAAGCCACAGGCAGCATCCAATACCCCCACCCCACTCCCAAGGAATGGCACCATGAGGGCTCACACTTTCCCTGATTACAGTCTGAGAGCAGGGTGAGCAAACTGGGTTGGCAGGGCTGGGGACTGCCCTCTGGTCAATCCCAGGAACACTCTTGAATGACAGGACACCCCTACTCAATCCCCTATCACATCTTGGATAAGTGTCTAGAGGACATGGTCTTGATCAACTATGGGCAGATTCTTTCTGGAACACAGCAAAATTGGAAGGTCCACTGTGTATGCATTGGATGAGCATCCTGAGGTCTCAAAGAAGTGTTTCAAGAGGTGCTTACAAATATTACAAGATGCTTCTTTTGGTCCCAATGTGCTTACAGTCTAAATAGGGGTGGAGACACCACGTGACCACTCATGTAAATATTGCCCAAGGGTACCGTTCTGGGGGAGGTGCAATGTAACTTCAATAAAGGAGGCACAAGAGGCACAAAGAAGGTGGGATCCTTCAGCCAGGCTGCATGGAGGACCTGGAAGAAAGGACGTGAACACCTTTTGAGCAGGTGAAGAGGTGAGAGGAAGGCATTCAATAGCAGGAACAGGGAGGTCACCCCATGACATCTTAGGGGAGCATTAAAGAGGCTGTCTTTGCCTGAGCTCAGGGAACTTAAGGAAGAGGGGAGGAGGAGGAGGGAAGAAGGAGAGGAGGAGGAGGAGGGGAGGGGAGGAGGAGGGGGAGGAGGAGAAGAAAGAGAGGAGGAGGAGGGGGAGGAGGAGAAGAAGGGAAGGAGGAGGAGGGGGAGGAGGGGGAAGGGAGGAAGAGGGGAGGGGGAGGAGGAGAGGAGGAGGAGGGGGAGGAGGGGGAGGGGAGGAGGGGGAGGGGAGGAGGGGGAGGGGAGGGGGAGGAGGGGAGAAGGAGGGGAGGAGGAGGAGGGGGAGACAGGTGTCATTTGCAGGATGGACAGGAAATGAAGAGAAATGCGCTTTTCCATCAGATCTTTTTAGAACTGTCTAAACGTCAGCACAGCAGCACTGAAGATGGCAATGTTTCCATTCATTCATAAGTGAGACCAGGCTTCACTCAAACATATTTCAGTCGCGCCCACAGGTGAGCAGCGAGAGACGTGTGACTCTGAATTATTCTTTCATCATGCAAAGCTGCTTCCCTAAGGAGCCATGGGCTACACCCACAAGATGTTCACAAATGCCCTCTGTGTCCCCAGGGGCACGGCATGGGGAAAAGACATGGGGATAAATGAGCTCTGAGTAGACCCCCCGATCCAGGCCACCGAGCCCTCCTGCCACCTTCCTGCGGGCTGTCCCCCTCCTCACCCGTGGCCACAGCTACCTCCCACCAGCCCTCTCCCAACCCCTGTGTGTTGACGTGATCACTGGTTTCTCTGCCCCTGCAGGTGTGTCTTTATAAGGAAACCAACATGCTGACATTTCATGGCTCCTATTCACAGCTTCTGATTCATCGTGCATCCCCTCCCCAGGATCTGGGGTCCTTGGACTGCGTGCTTTCCCACCCAGATTCCTCTCTCCTCTTTTCCCCAGCTGGCTTAGCAAGTTTCTGCACCTCCCTCGGCCGCCCCACCCCTACCTCAACTCCCTTCATTGTCAACAACCCAGAAGCTTCCACCAGAAACCGTAATCTGAATACCTAGAGTGCTGAATGCTATCCTGCTCTCTGCTCCAAGGGCTGTTTCTTCCAGAATACTCTGCACACAGCTGTAAAAATAGCCCAGTGCACTCTGTACAAACATCAACTTCCATTCTTACAGATTTCAGGCACCACTGTGAAAAGATGTGGTGTTTCTCCTCAAGAAGCGGTCAGGCATTTGGAGCTGAGACACCTGATTGCCTGAGATGAAATCTGAGGGTGAGAAGTGGATAGGACAGGGCAACAAGCTTTTGAAAAGCTGCTCGAATGGGCCTTGCAGATGAGAGAGGCCTTGGCCCTGGGGAGGAATGAAATATCTGGGCTTGAGCAAGGATGGAACTGTTAGATGTGGACTTTGGAAATGGCAGCTCAGAAAGGCTCCCCGGATGCTCTGTTTTAATCCATCGGACAGTGAGTAGCTGGTAAAGGATTTGCACCTTATAAGTTAATTTCTATTAAAAGGATTGCTCCAGAGCTCTGTTTATGCTGTAATTCTAAAGACTTAGAACTGTAATGATTTTACTTCTTCAGGATCTTTTATTCTTTGGAGAAACATACTCAATCTTACAGTGAAAATCCATGTGAAGGTACAAATTTGTACGAGTAATGTCAAGGTGGAGGTCAATATCCCCTGATGTTTCCTCTACCTCAAGAGGTGTGTCTGTACTATGTCACAGAACAAGGACCCCAGGGGAGGGGACCATCACCAGACCTGTCCCTGGTGTCATCTTTCCTTACTTCCTCCTGCCTTTTGTTACCCTGCAGCCAAATCAGACAATTACCTTTTAAGAATTTAAATACTGTGATGGCTCCCTTGGACCTTACCAACCTTCTCCTTCCCACTTTAGACTTTACTGTCCCATGACAGATATCCTCAGTTTATAAGATGGATTCTCAGAGGCTCTGTTTTACTCTACATGCTTGTGCTTTAAATCAATGACCAATAACCAGTTCAAGCTCATTGCCTTATTAGCTGCCACACAGTACTGGTGCCCAGTACACTGTCAGAGCTGACAGCTGATGTTAAAGAATGCCCGGAGGTCTTAGCTTTTTGGTGTTTTTGTTTTGTTTTGTTTTGGAAGTTCTACAGCTGTCTGCAGTGTGACTGGAGATCTAATAACTCTGAGATGTAGTACCATCTTCTCCAAGTTCATTTTAATACTGAAAACCAAAATGAACTACTAAAACTTATTACCATTTTTATCTCTAATGCTGCAGATTCCATTTCCTATTATTCTATTCTCATCTGAAAGCACATCATATTTGCATAAGGAAGGGGAAAACTCTTGGATTTTTTTCTTTTTTTAATTAAGAAAAGATATACATAAAAGTTTCTAGGGGAAAGAAAGTGCCAGTCAAACACATCCGTTAAGCAAATCTAAATCCCCAAAACCTGATGTTATGGATTGAATCATGTCTCCATCAAAGTCATACGTTGGAGTCCTAAACCCCTGTACATTCGAATATGACCATATCTGGAGATCGGGTATTTATAGAGATAGTCAAGTTAAAATGAAGTCATTATGGTGGGTCCCCATCCAATGTGGCTGGTGTCCTTATAAGAAGAGAAGATTAGGACACAGACCCGCACAGAAGGACGACCATGAGGACAAGGGGAGAAGACAGCCATCTACCCATCAAGGAGAGAGGCCTCGGGAAAAACTAACCCTGCCCCTGCCGACACCTTGATCGTAGACTTCCAGCATCCAGAACTGTAAGACAACAAATTCCTGTTGTCAAAGCCACTCTGTGATACTTTGTTACAGCAGCCCAAGATGCCTACCACACCTGAAATTGAGAGGTTACTGAAGTATCAAAGTTTTGCTCATTGTGATGATAACAGTAGGTAACATTTATTTATCACTTACTGTATGCCAGAAAATGTCCTAAGTGTTTTCATATATCATCTCATTTAATTCTAAAAAATCCCCATGAAGTGAGTGTTACTATGGTCTGCAGTCTTGCAGATGAGGAAACTCATCACAGGGATGCTAAGTAATTGGTTCAAGGTCATCCCATTATTGGGCAGAACCAGGTGGCCTAATCCAGAGTTTATTCTCTTAACCAGGAAGCCCTACCAATTCATTCTGGAACCTTGGATTTTGCTGGATGTGAAGTAAAATTGTGTGAGTCAGGAGTCTGGCTCCATTAAACCACCATACCTGAGCACAGGCCTTTTACTGATGACTACCCACATCAACACACACACACGTGTGTTTCATCCAGGACAGCAAAGATGAGCTGACAGGAGAAGGAGGGACACCTTCCATTGCCATCGGCGGCCCTAGGACTGGACTGCCTTTCTTCTGAGGCATGGTAACAGCCCAGAGCAGGAGAGCCAGGGTCTCAGACAGAGACAGCAGAGCCCAAAAGGGGTCAGGGCCTCCAGGAAGCGGATACAGAGATGCAGCAGGTGGTGGCCCAGGGTCCAAGGCCGGGATGTCCAATGTAACAAGAGACAAGCAGAAACCTGGAAGAAGGGGCAAGTTCCAGCCTCCTTGGAACTGAGCTTGGGGAGCCCTGGGACCCTGGCAACACTTTTTTTCTGGGCTGGGACCACATGAAGAAAAGGGCAGCCCTGCCCAGTGCTGGGTACCATGATGATACAAGGAACCCTAAACACATCCCCCAGGAAAGGTATTTGGCCAAAAGGGGCTGCATCTACTTCCCCTCCTACCATCGGGTGGGGGGGGCAGGCGGTGACCATCTCACCCACTCCCAAATGCCAAGATTCTAAGAGTTTCACATTAGCTTACTAACATTTACTGAGGACTTGCTGTGTACCAGGTTCTCTTCTCTGTGTTCCAACATCCATGATGTCTATGCCTGCTTTCACAGCCTTGTAAGGTGAATGTTATCATTGTGCCCATTTTAAAGATGAGGACACTGAGGCCCAGAGAGTGAAATAATTTGCCCAGAGACACACAACTATCATTGAGACAAAATGTGAACCCAGATTTGACTCCAACACCAATGTCAAACATTAAGTGTCATGCTTCTCTTTATAACCCATGGGGTAGTCCAAGAAAGTAAGGCACATGCTACCCCTGCTGGGGGCATGGTTCTTCTCTCAGAAGGATATGTTATTGAATATTTAATTGCCACGTAGGCCCAGGACCAAGTGGTGAAAAGTGAGTAATAACTATTTCTGATCAAAAGGATACTTTGAACCCTATTATATAACATCAAAGTATTTTTCAGGAACAGATAACATTTTACTGGTATTTCCTGAGATACGATTAAAACCAAGAGAGATCCTAGCATTCAGATTTTCTAGGTTCTGTTCAAACTAAAGACTTGCGGAGAACAGGACGCCTTGTCTTAGCTCAAGCAATGCATCCATGGGGACACTGCTTCCCTGTGCAGGGGGCCGACACGATGGATGACCACACTTGCCTCAGCTGTGAATATTCTTAATAAAATTAACAAGAATCTAGAACTATGGGGGTACATACAACGTGCCAGAGAGACCCATTCAAACAAGAGGCCACTTCTGTAATGGAGGGTAAATAGTTCCATTTAACAGATGAGGCAACTGAGGAGTCAAGTTTGGACCATGTGCCCAAAGCCTGTGTCTGGGGAGCAGCAGAGCTGGGAAGTGGGTCTACTTTCTCCTCCTAGAGCCCACAGAATAGCAGGTTCTGCTTCCTCCTTAACCAGCCAGAGGGCGGACACAGAGCCTGGATGGAAGGGGGACGAGGAACCCTTGTGTTCTCTGTCATGGCAGGTCTTCACTCTACTTCCCTAGTCCGGAGTAATAGTGTTCATCCTGGGACACGACCACCACCTGGCTGCAGGTTAACTCTCCAGCCTCCCGTGTTTCTAGGAGCAGCCATGCATGGATGTGACACGTCCAGATTCCAAGTTGTGCCTTCAAGGATGCTCCCACTGCTTGGCTCTCTCCCTGTCACCACTGAGGACAAGAGTATCACAGTGACTTTGGAGGGATGCCCAGTAACAGACAAGAGGTTTGAGTCCTGCACTTTGTGGGAAGGAAATATACGAATTGTTATTTTGGCTGGTATTATTTGGCATCTCTTGTTTACAGCAGTCAAGTCAATATCCAAGTGCATCTATAAAGACATTGGAGACAACTTCATCACTTTCCTTTTCCATTTTTGAAAGTTGTGAGGCTCTCATGCACACTTATAAAATAGCGTGTCACTTTCCAAAGCTTAAGATGATTTGGAGCAGAAAATGGTTCCCCAGTTTGTCTTTCGAACCAGTCAATAAATCTGGCAGATGTCCCTGAATTATAGCAAAAATGTTGGATCTACAGAGTACAACCATCTCAGCATCGTTCCTCGGAAGGAATGTGTGTGTCTCCTGGAAACCAAGGGCTCGAAGGATTTCTCTGCAGGTTCTTCATCACATGTCAGCTTCATCTTTCTTCCATAAACTGCAACGATAAGGCTGTAAAAGAATTACGTGGAAGGCATTTTCTGGGAGCAAACAGGGATGCAGGGAACTGGAGTGGAAGGGGGGAATGGTTCCCCAAAGAGGCAGACTCAGTGAGTGGAATTGATGGAGACAATTGAAGATGCCAGGGGGCAAGATAATTGGAAAACACATTGTAGTTCTGATAAAAATCAATTTTAGCAGGGAGGGCTCAGGGGCCCTGCGCAGCTTGGGGAAATCAAACTCAAGAAGACTGAAAGCCTTGGAAACCATCATCATGATGAATGCTGGAGTGTGTCCTCCCCTGAATGTCAAAAAGGCGCTGAAGGACAATCCAGTCCAGGCAACCCCTGTCCATGACTCTTGGTTTTTAAGGCTAGCTTGGACTTTTTCAGAAAAAAAAAGATGCTCATGGTCAAGGCACAGCATTTAGAGTTAACACCACAACCCCGGCAAAAGTAAGGAAGGTGAAGTCACCCAATTATCTACCAGACAATGAATTTCAGCAGGAGTGTAGATTAAAATAGACTCAGAGAGGACTGTTCTGGAAACTGTTGCCCATGTTCACTGAGAGAAACATACAAGCCTATTTCGGGCAACATTCTTGGTTCTAGAAACAATGGGAACCCCTGAAATAGGGACTGTGGATGCATAAGTGTGTTGTGTACACACTGTGGAATACACACAGCCATGGAAACAAAAGAAGCACAGACACAAGTATCAGCAGGGATGATTTGTGCTGAGGCCAAAAAAAGTCAAGTTACAGAAGAATGTCTACAGTTCATTCTTGAAAATTATTTATCTGTGGAGAGTCTACTATGTGTCAGGCACTCTCCTAAAGCAAGAGGTATAGACACACTGTAGACACACACACACACACACACACACACACACACACACACAATCTCTGCCTCCAGAAAGCTTACATTCTGGTGGAAATAAAGACATTAATTAAATAGTTGTCAGATGGAGATGGTGCCATGGAAGCAGGGGGCAGGAAGGCAGACAGGAAAGGGCATCATTTAAATTTTAATTTGAAAGGTGTCACGAAGAAGGCAAGATTGAGCCATGAAGAAGAAAGAGTGGGGGAAAGGCATTCTAGGTACAGAGAAAGAACGGCATGTGCAAAGGCCCTGAGATAGAAGGGTGCTGAGGATGTTGGAAGAACATCAAGAGGCCAGAAGGTGGGACCAGAGTGAGCAATACAGAAAGTAGCAGAAGCTGAGGTCTGTGAATGGAAACCTGGGAGCTCCAAAGGCAGAGGAAATGGGTGGTGCTTGGAAAGCTGCCACCATGAGGAGCTTGGCTTTAACTCTGCCATATAAGTGTCTTCATCAGAGAGAAGGCATGAGTGGAAGGACGGAAACTGAAGACGTTTATCCTGATAACCCAAGGGAGAGATGACGGTAGCTTGGGCAAGCAGGGGCACCAGACATGGTGGAAGGGTAACTGGTTTAAAAGATGCAAAAGTAAGCATATCATTTACAGACATGTGGATATTTAGTAATTCTCTAAAGAAAAGCAAGGGGTGAAGAGACATCATGGAAAAAGTTTGTCTGGGGGCTAGGGACAGGGAGAGAGGAAGGTTGACGGCAAGACATACGTTCAGGGTTACCTAGGCAATGGAGACCATTCACCCTGGTATGTGGGAATTTCTTTCAGTATTCTTTACATGGCATGTATATTGCATATAGTCTTTTGCATGTGTGAGATTTCATAATTAAAAATGACACGTGCCATTAGTTGAAATCTCTAGCTACCTAATGTCTCTTTTAACATGAGAACATAAACCTTAAAAAATAAAACAAGAAAGTGTGTGAATTCATTCATAGTCTTGGACCTAAAACCGAGGAGTCAGAAAATATAAAAATCAATCAATGCAACCATAAGAACATTAAAAGCCACATGCAGAGTCAAATGACGAGAATGAAAAAAAATAGACCAGAACTCCTGGGAAGGGCTCACCCTGCCCCACGGCAGGTGAGTCCCCCTCTTCACACCCTGGGAGCAGCACACAGGACCACCTTGTTTGACCCTGGTGTCTTGGAAAATCCTGGCATGAAATATAGTCATTGCTACTCATGTTTTCAAAGGCACCAGAAGATGGTCTTGTCAAGAGATAGGTCTTGTAAGGGACACTTAAGAATTACCAAGAACCAGGGTTCAGCCAGACTAAAGCTCCATAGAGTTCCCTCTGGATTCAGCTCACCTTTTTAAAACCATTTCAATGCCTTTTTGGAGGCTAATACAAGGATTGGAAGATGAGAAAATACATAAGGCTGATAGATACTGTCTACGGTTTATACAGTCTACACCATAGATGGAACTCTGTGCTCGAGGTAAAAACTCATGCTTCAGAGCACGTATATTCTGAGTGTTAGGATTGAGCACCAGTGTAGAGTGGACGTTTACAGGACTTCAACTTCCTCCAGCTCATGTTGTTTCAGGACGTGGATATGCTTCTGGCTGTTTTATTATTTAAGCCAATAAGTGAGGATTCCTCCAGAGCCCAGACCCCTCTTGAACTGGAGAAGGAGGTTGCTATAAATATTATTTGATAAACGATGTCAAGTTTTAATAAAAACAGATGTCACAAAATTTTAAGTGCTTTCATTTCTGGGTCCCTGGGATTCATTCCAATTTCAGAGTATTGCCAACTCCAAAATGAAATTACCTTCTATAAGATAAAGTGAGGTGTTTGGAGAGTATTGAAGAATGGTCCTGATTTCGGATTTTACCCTGTGGCAGAGAACTGCCTGGTCAGGGAAATTTTGCAAGATGTGGTTGTGGTCCACAAAATCTTTTCAGAAAAAAATCGATTCAATTCAGGGGCATATTTGCCTTTGTTTTGCAATAATCAGGGAAGATTTTCCGGCCAAATACTTCTGAAATATTTATTAATGAAACATCATGGGTTTCATAAATACCTTGTTTTCACCGGTTCTATTTCTTAAGATGTTCAAGATAATCTTGGTAAATAAATAACACAGTTTGGAAATTTTTGCCTCTTTCAAACCAGCTGGACTAAGACTATTCAAGAGGCTGAAGAGAGGAACATTTTGTGTGCATCTTTGTTTATTTTCACATTGTTTCACAGCGCACACTCCACATTCCACGTAGGTGGCCTCAGGCCAGCCATGTAACCTCTCTGAGCCTTCATTTCCTCATCTGTAAATAGCTGTGTAATAATGGTGCCTCCTCCCCCTACGATGATGGAATTGTCAGATGATCCCACGGGGCTCATGAAGTGCCTGCCTTGGGGTCCATTGGCAACAACACCTGGCCCCATGAGCAGGTGCTGGGTCTGAAGACTTGCTAGACTGGCTGAGACGTGAGCACTGCCGACCTCATCAGACAGGCCTGGCGGGGCACAGCAACAGAGAATTTGCAAACGTACAGGCTTTCTCTTACCTCTCAATACTGAACAACTCACCTCCCCTCTCCTCCACACATTTTTATTGTTGTTGTTGCTTTCATAAGAGGGGGACATTTTGTCAATTTTTCTTTCATTCAAGAAGATACAGCAAATAGGTCTTCTGGTGTCCTGCCTTGGATATACTCATTCTACTGGTGGAAATTGTTCCTCTTTTTCCTTTAAAAAAAAATGAATGAGTCTTCTCTACATGATCTCTTTGCATCATTGCATTTTACAGAACTGCCTTAAAGTTCCTTGTTTTTAATATGTGTGGTGACAATTCTTTCATCCATTTCTACACACAAATATTATATCTATCTATCTATCTATATATATATATATACATAAATGGAATCTTATCTTTCACATTGTTTTTATCTAAAGTCTTTTCATTTTTAAATTTTTCTGCACACCAGTCACTCTTCTGCACAGGTAACTTGGTATATGGTATACATCCATTCACACATTTTTCGTGTGCTCATGTGATCATATCTGTTTTTGTGTTTATACTGATATACACACATAAAACAATAGCGAACTCTCACAGTGTATGTATTATGTTCTCAGCGTTACTTTCTCTTCACTCCCACTTAATCCTCACAGCTCTTGGAGGTAGCTGCCATTATTATTCCCATTTTTACATGTGAGGAATCAGAGGTACAGAGAGGTTAAGGAAGGTGAACAATTTCACATAAGACTCAAATGCAGGTTGGCAGTGTGGCTACAGGTCCATGCACTGAAGGAGTTCTTGGTCATTGCTTACTTTGCAAATTGGGATAATGTTATGTAAACACTTCTGAGTCTCGCTCTTTATGTGTCATGAGACATTGCAAAAATCCATCTAATTCAATTCATTATTTTGCATGGCTACATGATATTCCACTTCATTCATATTCCATGATAGAATCTCTGGGCATTTCCTTTGTTTAAAGTATTTTTGCCCCATATACAACACTGCTAAAAAAATGAAAAAGCTGGAACATTGCCTTAGGTAATGGTGCTTCTGTTTCTCTGAGACAATTTTTTAAAAAGTATGAATGACACCAAAATTGACCGCAGAAGAAATAGAAAACTTGAATCGGCCAATGACAAAGAAAACATTGGAAAGGATATTGAAGATGTACTATTTGTGGGCTTCCCTGGTAGCGCAGTGGTTGAGAGTCTGCCTGCTGATGCAGGGGTCATGGGTTTGTGCCCTGGTCAGGGAGGATCCCGCGTTCCGCGGAGCAGCTGGGCCCGTGAGCCATGGCTGCTGGGCCAGCACTCCACAGCAGGAGAGGCCACAATGGTGAGAGGCCTGCGTACTGCAAAAAAAAAAAAAAAAAAAAAAAAGATGTACTATTTATAAAGAAATGAGTTCACAGTTAAGTCCCAACTACCATGTAAAAAACAGATAACTGCAGTATAATTTACACTTTTAAAGCCATAAGGAAATATGGGAAATTATCAATTATAACATCCTGACTACCTCCAGCCCCTGTGGTACCTTCATGTAGATTAGAAAGGCTGCCCTGTCTGGGGTGATGCAGATCTGCCCATGATGCCTTAGACAAAAAAGAAGTACCCATGCCTATGGACTTTCCCATCTGCACGGCTTGGTCACCAGAAGGCTGGATCTCAGTGTCACCTGCCCATCACCAGTCACCTCTGTGCACTTCAGAAAGCACACAGTTCCTCAGGACAGTGAAAGTGACCTCTGAAACCATAGTACAAAATGTAGTACAGGGGGGCGTGCATAAACGAGTGCACAGCGGGGCGGCCCAGGAAGGTCTGTGAGGCATGCACGGGCAGGCAGGCAAACGGGTGGCGCTAGGGCTCGGCTCCCACTTGCGGTCCGGGTGGGCACCTGCGGGACTCCTGCGAGTCTGCTGGATTTATCTATTGTTAAGAGTGGTGTGCACCCTATGCCAAACAACTAGCAAGACAGGAACACAACCCCCCCCCCATTAGCAGAGAGGCTGCCTAAAATCATAATAAGTCCACAGACACCCCAAAACACACCACCAGACGTGGACCTGCCCACCAGAAAGACAAGATCCAGCCTCATCCACCAGAACACAGGCACTAGTCCCCTCCAACAGGAAGCCTACACAACCCACTGAAAAAAACTTAGCCACTGGGGACAGACACCAAAAACAATGGGAACTACAAACCTGCAGCCTTCAAAAAAGAGACCCCAAACAAAGTAAGATAAGCAAAATGAGAAGACAGAAAAACACACAGCAGGTGAAAAAGCAAGATAAAAACCCACCAGACCTAACAAATGAAGAGGAAATAGGCAGTCTACCTGAAAAAGAATTCAGAATAATGATAGTAAAGATGATCCAAAAATCTTGGAAATAGAATAGACAAAATGCAAGAAACATTTAACAAGGACCTAGAAGAACTAAAGATGACTCAAGCAACGATGAGCAACACAATAAATGAAATCAAAAATATTCTAGATGGGATCAATAGCAGAATAACTGAGGCAGAAGAACGGATAAGTGACCTGGAAGATAAAATAGTGGAAATAACTGCTGCAGAGCAGAATAAAGAATGAAAAGAACTGAGAACAGTCTCAGAGACCTCTGGGACAACATTAAATGCACCAACATTCGAATTATAAGGGTTCCAGAAGAAGAAGAGAAAAAGAAAGGGACTGAGAAAACATTTGAAGAGATTATAGTTGAAAACTTCCCTAATATGGGAAAGGAAATAGTTAATCAAGTCCAGGAGGCACAGAGAGTCCCATACAGGATAAATCCAAGGAGAAACATGCCAAGACACATATTAATCAAACTGTCAAAAATTAAACACAAAGAAAACATATTAAAAGCAGCAAGGGAAAAACAACAAATAACACACAAGGGAATCCCCATCAGGTTAAGAGCTGATCTTTCAGCAGAAACTCTGCAAGCCAGAAGGGACTGGCAGGACATATTAAAAATGAGGAAGGAGAAAACCCTGCAACCAAGATTTCTCTACCTACCACGGATCTCATTCAGATTTGATGGAGACATTAAAACCTTTACAGACAAGGAAAAGGTGAGAGAGTTCAGCAGCACCAAACCAGCTTTACAACAAATGCTAAAGGAACTTCTCTAGGCAAGAAACACAACAAAGGAAAACAACTACAAAAATGAAGCCAAAACAGTTAAGAAAATGGAATAGGAACATACATATTGATAATTACCTTAAATGAAAATGGATTAAATGACCCAACCAAAAGACACAGGTTGGGTGAATGGATACAAAAACAAGACCCATATATATGCTGTCTACAAGAGACCCACTTCAGACCTACAGACACATACAGACTAAAAGTAAGGGGATGGAAGAAGATATTCCATGCAAATGGAAATCAAAAGAAAGCTGGAGTAGCAATTCTCATATCAGACAAAATAGACTTTAAAATAAAGACTATTAGAAGAGACAAAGAAGGACACTACATAATGATCAAGGGATCGATCCAAGAAAAAGATATAACAATTGTAAATATTTATGCACACAATATAGGAGCACCTCAATACATAAGGTAAATACTAACAGCCATAAAAGGGGAAATCGACAGTAACACATTCATAGTAGGGGAATTTAACCAATGGACAAATCATCCAAAATGAAAATAAATAAGGAAACACAAGCTTTAAATGATACATTAAGCAAGATGGACTTAATTGATAGTTATAGGACATTCCATCCAAAAACAACAGAATACACACTGTTCTCAAATGCTCATGGAATGTTCTCCAGGATAGATCATATCTTGGGTCACAAATCAAGCCTTGGTAAATTTAAGAAAATTGAAATTGTATCAAGTATCTTTTCCGACTACAATGCTATGAGACTAGATATCAATTACAGGAAAAGATCTGTAAAAAATACAAACACATGGAGGCTAAACAATACACTACTTAATAACGAAGTGATCACTGAAGAAATCAAAGAGGAAATAAAAAAATACCTAGAAACAATTGACAGTGGAGACAGGACGACCCAAAACCTATGGGATGCAGGAAAAGCAGTTCTAAGAGGGAAGTTTATAGCAATACAATCCCACCTTAAGAAACAGGAAACATCTCGAGTAAACAACCTGACCCTGCACCTAAAGCAATTAGAGAAAGAAGAACAAAAAACCCCCAAAGTTAGCAGAAGGAAAGAAATCATAAAAATCAGATCAGAAATAAATGAAAAAGAAATGAAGGAAATGATAGCAAAGATCAATAAAACTAAAAGCTGGTTCTTTGAGAAGATAAACAAAATTGATAAACTATTGGCCAGACTCATCAAGAAAATAAGGGAGAAGACTCAAATCAATAGAATTAGAAATGAAAAAGGAGAAGTAACAACTGACACTGCAGAAATACAAAAGATCATGAGACATTATTACAAGTAACTCTATGCCAATAAAATGGACAACCTGGAAGAAATGGACAAATTCTTAGAAATGCACAACCTGCCAAGACTGAATCAGGAAGAAATAGAAAATATGAACAGACCAATCACAAACACTGAAATTGAAACTGTGATTAAAAATCTTCCAACAAACAAAAGCCCAGGACCAGATGGCTTCACAGGTGAATTCTATCAAACATTTAGAGAAGAGCTAACACCTATCCTTCTCAAACTCTTCCAAAATATAGCAGAGGGAGGAACACTCCCAAACTCATTCCATGAGGCCACCATCACCTTGATATAAAAACCAGACAAGGATGTCACAAAGAAAGAAAACTACAGGCCAATATCACTGATGAACATAGATGCAAAAATCCTCAACAAAATACTAACAAACAGAATCCAACAGCACATTAAAAAGATCATGCACCATGATCAAGTGGGGTTTATTCCAGGAATGCAAGGATTCTTCAATATATGCAAATCAATCAATGTGATACACCATATTAACAAGTTGAAGGAGAAAAACCATATGATCATCTCAATAGATGCAGAGAAATCTTTCGACAAAATTCAACACCCATTTATGATAAAAACCCTGCAGAAAGTAGGCATAGAGGGAACTTTCCTCAACATAATAAAGGCCATATATGACAAACCCACAGCTAACATCATCCTCAATGGTGAAAAACTGAAACCATTTCCACTAAGATCAGGAACAAGACAAGGTTGCCCACTCTCACCACTCTTATTCAACATAGTTTTGGAAGTTTTAGCCACAGCAATCAGAGAAGAAAAGGAAATAAAAGGAATCCAAATCAGAAAAGAAGAAGTAAATCTGTCACTGTTTGCAGATGACATGATACTATACATAGAGAATCCTAAAGATGCTACCAGAAAACTCCTAGAGCTAATCAATGAATTTGGTAAAGTAGCAGGATACAAAATTAATGCACAGAAATCTCTGGCATTCCTGTACACTAATGATGAAAAATCTGAAAGTGAAATCAAGAAAACACTCCCATTTACCATTGCAACAAAAAGAATAAAATATCTAGGAATAAACCTACCTAAGGAGACAAAAGACCTGTATGCAGAAAATTATGAGACACTGATGAAAGAAATTATAGATGATTCAAATAGATGGAGAGATGTACCATGTTCTTGGATTGGAAGAATCAACATTGTGAAAATGACTCTACTACTCAAAGCAATCTACAGATTCAATGCAATCCCTATCAAGCTACTACTGGCATCTTTCACAGAGCTAGAACAAAAAAATTCACAATTTGTATGGGAACACAAAAGACCCTGAATAGCCAAAGCAATCTTGAGAATGAAAAATGGAGCTGGAGGAATCAGGCTCCCTAACTTCAAACTATACTACAAAGCTACAGTAATCAAGACAGTATGGTACTGGGACAAAAACAGAAAGATAGATCAATGGAACGGGATAGAAAGCCCAGAGATAAACCCACGGACATAAGGTCACCTTATCTTTGATAAAGGAGGCAGGAATGTACAGTGGAGAAAGGACAGTCTCTTCAATAAGTGGTGCTGGGAAAACTGGACAGGGACATGTAAAAGTATGAGATTAGATCACTCCATAACACTATACACAAAAATAAGCTCAAAATGGATTAAAGACCTAAATGTAAGGCCAGAAACTATCAAACTCTTAGAGGAAAACATAGGCAGAACACTCTATGACATAAATCACAGCAAGATCCTTTTGGACCCACCTCCTGGAGAAATGGAAATAAAAACAAAGATAAACAAATGGGACCTAATGAAACTTCAAAGCTTTTGCACAGCAAAGGAAACCATAAACAAGACCAAAAGACAAGCCTCAGAATGAGAGAAAATATTTGCAAATGAAGCAACTGACAAAGGATTAATCTCCAAAATTTATAAGCAGCTCATGCAGCTCAGTAGCAAAAAACAAATAACCCAATCCAAAAATGGGCAGAAGACCTAAATAGACATTTCTCCAAAGAAGATATACATACTGCCAACAAACACATGAAAGAATGCTCAACAGGGCTTCCCTGGTGGCGCAGTGGTTGGGAGTCCGCCTGCCGATGCAGGGGACACGGGTTCGTGCCCCTATCCCGGAAGATCCCACATGCCGCGGAGCGGCTGGGCCCGCGAGCCATGGCCGCGGAGCCTGTGTGTCCGGAGCCTGTGCTCCGCAACGGGAGAGGCCACAGCAGTGAGAGGCCCGCGTACAGCAAAAAAAAAAAAGAAAAAAGAATGCTCAACATCATTAATCATTAGAGAAATGCAAATCAAAACTACAATGAGATATCATCTCACACCAGTCAGAATGGCCATCATCAAGAAATCTAGAAACAATAAATGCTGGAGAGGGTGTGGAGAAAAGGGAACACTCTTGCACTGCTGGTGTGAATGTGAATTGGTACAGCCACTTTGGAGAACAGTATGGAGGTTCCTTAAAAAACTGCAAATAGAACTACCACATGACCCAGCAATCCCACTACTGGGCATATACCCTGAGAAAACCATAATTCATAAAGAGTCATGTACCAAAATGTTCATTGCAGCTCTATCCACAATAGCCCAGAGATGGAAGCAACCTAAGTGTCCATCAACCGATGAATGGATAAAGAAGATGTGGCATATATATACAATGGAATATTGCTCAGCCATAAAAAGAAACGAAATTGAGCTATTTGTAATGAGGTTGATAGACTCAGAGTCTGTCATACAGAGTGAAGTAAGTCAGAAAGAGAAAGACAAATACCATATGCTAACACATATATATGGAATTTAAGGGAAAAAAAAAAAGTCATGAAGAACCTAGGGGTAAAACAGGAATAAAGACACAGACCTACTTGGCAATGGACTTGAGGATATGGGGAGGGGGAAGGGTAACAAAGTGAGAGAGAGGCATGGACATATGTACACTACCAAACATAAGGTAGATAGCTAGTGAGAAGCAGCCACATAGCACAGGGAGATCAGCTCGGTGTTTTGTGACCGACTGGAGGGGTGGGATAGGGAGAGTGGGAGAGTGGGAGATGCAAGAGGGAAGGGATATGGGAACAGATGTATATGTATAACTGATTCACTTTGTTATAAAGCAGAAATTAATAAAAAATATATATATATAGTACAAAGAAAGACACTCATAGGCTAGCTCCATTTATCAGTGTAGACTTCACTGTTCCAAACAGTGTTTTAGCAAATTCATATATCTGGTGATATATGAAAAGAATAAAACTCCATAACCAAACATGGTTTGCTCCAAAAATGGAAACATGCTTTATATTTTGAAATTCACTACCACAATTTTTTTTTAACTTATTAAGGGGAAAAAAAGATATGAAAAAGTCCTAAGAAGACATTGGACAACATTTTAGTAATCACTAGTAATAAAAATTCCAAGAAAAATATAAATTAAAAAAACAATAATATAGGGCTTCCCTGGTGGTGCAGTGGTTAAGAATCTGACTGCCAATGCACGGGACACAGGTTTGAACCATGGTCCAGGAAGATTCCACATGCCATGGAGCAAGTAAGCCCATGCACCACATCTACTGAGCCTATGCTCTACAGCCTGGGAGCCACAACTACTGAGCCCGCATGCTGCAACTACTGAAGCCTGTGAGCCTAGAACCCGTTTTCTGGAACAAGAGACGCCACCGCAATAAGAAGCCCGCTCACCGCAATGAAGAGTAGCCCCTGCTCGCTGCAAATAGAGAAAGCCCATGCGCAGCAATGAAGACTCAACACAGCCAAAAATAAATAAATAAATAAATTTTAAATGATAAATGTTATTTCTTCAAAACAAGCATCAAATATCATTCTGAATGGTGAATAACTGAAATGATATCTATTAAAATCAGGAAACAGGATAGTTGTTATCACCATTATTATAGACCATTCTTCAAAATTTCAGAGAATGTAATAAGAAAAATTTAAAAATTAGGACAAAGAGGAAATAATGCTCCCCTTCCACATGTTATGATCACATATCTAGAAAACACAAGAAATTACAGGAAAAAAAAATAATTCTGGTATTATTAAGGTGTTTTTATTAGGTGCACAAATAAGAAAAACAAATAAAGAAAAACTAGTAGCTTTTCTTGGTCTTACAAATAATTTTAGTAACAGAAAACAGAGCTTGCTATATACCAGGCATGTTCTAAGTTCTTTACATGGATTAACTCATTTAATCCTCACCACAAAGCTGGGTAGATACAATTATCATCCCCATTTTCAAGATGAGAAAAGAAAGCACAGGGAGGTGAAATAGCTTGGCCCAAACTAGAGAGTCATGGAAGAGTCAGATAGGAATCCAGGCAATTTAACTTCAGATGTGCCTTTAACCCACCTCCCTCTGCTGCTTCTCACTGCAGAACAGAAATGGGATAATTCAATTTAAACAGAAAGAATCTATATGCACACTGCTAAAAACTTATCTGGTCATATTTATGTTCATTACACACACAGACACACAATTATATTCTTTTACATAAATCATAAATGAATAACAGAATAATGTTATGCATGCTGAAGTTTTAAAATTTTCTCTCTTTATCTGCCTCTCTCTGTCTTTCTCTATCTCTGCCCATCTGTCTCTGTCTCTCCACCTCCCTCTCCCTCCCTCTTTCTCTCTCCCTCTTTCTCTCTCTCTCTTCCCCCGCCCCCACCATGTTAGTGCCCCAACTTCTATTCTTCTTCTCCATCTACCATAATCACACCACTCCCAATCCATGTTAATTGATGTTTGCAAATCAGTGTCTGTCCATCCATATTTTTCACCACTGCCATATACTTACATACAAACACACATATTTTCATGCATACCAAAATTTTGTATTGTTTTCTAAAATGTCTTGATAACAAGTTTATTCTTTTAACCTCTGCATAACATTGATTTTATTATTGTAATTGTACCATTTTTCATCCAGACATTACTTTCTTGGGAGGTATTAAATTGTTTTTTTTTCCTGGTTTTTAGCCACGTGGAATAAAGCTGCAGAATCTATCTATTTAACATCTATAATAATTACATATTATATAATTATGAGTATATAACTTTAGGCACTGGCTTTTGTATTTTTAGGTGATAGGATGGAATCCATATTTTTAATTTTAATTAATTTTGTCAAATGCTTTCTAAAATACCTGTTAAATGTACATTTCTACTAGAAACTGATAAGAATTTGCTCTCTGGAATATCTTGCCAACAGTAAGTGTAAAAGTTCTCCTTAATTTTTATGGCCAGATTGTTGTAAAGAGATATCGCTTTTTAACTTCAAATTGCATTTGCCTGACTGCTGATGAGTAAGAGAGCATTTCCCTATTTGCTAATCATTTGGATTTGCTCATCTCTGCATTGCTTACTGATATACTTGGTCCATTTTTGGTTGAGTTGTCTTCCTGTTATTTGCCAGTTATTAGAGCCTTTTATGTTATACTTATTAACCCTTTGCCTGTCATAGACACAACAAATATTTTATAAATCTCTCTGTTTTTATTTTTAATTTCTTGTCAGCAGAAGCTTTTTTAAAAATTTAATAAAATCTATATTTTATCTTATAGCTTCTGGGTTTCTGGCTCAGCTTAATAAATTCTTTCTTTCTTCTAGATACTTTATATATTTGCAGTTGTCTTTAGTGTGTTTGTACTTCATATTTTTTGTAGTGTAAGGAAGGAGCTGAGCTTTATTTTCTTCCAGAAAGACAACCAGTTACACTAGCACCATTTATTAATCCATCCTCTTCCCAGGGAAGTAAAATGTTCCCTACACTGAGATCTGTGTCTGGATTTTCTATGCAATCCCTCCACCAGAATGAATTGTGTACAGCCTGTTTTGAAGTCTGATAAGAAGAGATCAGTGCTCTTGGTTTTCCCCAGTACCAATTCCTTCACACGGACCTGAAGATTATTTTTCTTCTAATTTCCAGAAAAGCCCCCACGACTAACCAGCCAACCAACCAACAAACCACCCAACCAAACAACACAGAGCACAGTCTGTCTCTCTGTCTCCCTCCCTCTCCCCTTCTCCCCCACCTCCTCCCCTCTTCCTTCTCTGTTCCCTCCTCTTCCCCTTCTTCCTCCTTCTCTTATTTTTCCCTTCTTCTTCTTCTTCTCCTTCTCCTTCTTCTCCTTCTCCTTCTCCTTCTTCTCCTTCTCCTTCTTCTCCTTCTCCTTCTCCTTCTTCTCCTTCTCCTTCTCCCTCTCCTCCTCATTCTTCTTCTTCTTCTTCTTCTTCTTCTTCTTCTTCTTCTTCTTCTTCTTCTTCTTCTTCTTCTTCTTCTTCTTCTTCTTCTTCCTCTTCTTCTTTTTCTTCTTCTGTTTTCCATAAAAGTCCTATATCTTGTTTGTTGTTTATTTGTTTCAGGTGTTTATCACTATAATAAAGAAAAACTATTGAGTTGTGTACACTTCTCTTTTAGTCACCCATTTTGTCAAATTTCTTTTTTAATTTCAGTAGTTTGTTACTTAGCTGTCTTGAGTTTTTTGATTCTGCAGTCTCATCAGCAAAACATACAAAAAAGGATAGTTTTATCTCTTTTCTAATGTTTATACTTTTTTTTATTTTCTTATATCTTTGCCTTTCCTACAATGACAAAACAATGTTGAATAATTGTGATAGTAGAAATGTCTTAGTTACTAATTTTAAATAAAATAGATGTAGTGTATGTCCATTAAGGATAGTATTTGTTGCTTTTTTTGTAAATCATTTTTGTCATATTTAAACAGTATTTATTTAGTCCTATTTTACTAAGGGGTTTGTTTTCATTTTCAATGGTATCCAAATTTTAATAATTGCCTTTTCAGTATTACTGGTTTGATGATAAGTGTTTTCCTCTTTTATTTTCTGTTAGAATAGATTATGTTGATAGATTTTATAACATTCAATCACACTTTCATTGCTGCAACAAACATCATCTAAATTATTTAGATGCCCATTGACAGACAAATGGATAAAGAAGATGTGGTATGTATATACAATGGAGTATTACTCAGCCATAAAAAGGAACAAAACTGGGTCATTTGTAGAGATGTGGATGGATCTAGAGACTGTCATACAGAGTGAAGTAAGTCAGAAAGAGAAAAACAGATATCATATATTAATGCATATATGTGGAACCTATAAAAATGGTACAGATGAACCAGTTTACAGGGCAGAAATTGAGACACAGATGTAGAGAACAAACGTATGGACACCAAGGGGGGAAGTGGTGGGGGATGGAGGTGGTAGTGTGATGAATTGGGGGATTGGGATTGACATGTATACACTGATGTGTATAAAATGGATGACTAATAAGAACCTGCTGTATAAAAAAATTTAAAAATTAAAAAAAGCCTAATGCTAATAAATGAAGTAAAATAAAATACTTATTAAAATAATAGAATATCTATTTGTTGATTTATTTTTCTTTTTACAATATTTAATTGTTTATTATTTATATTTATATAACTTCTATTGGTAAGTTAGATTGGACTGGACTTTTCTCTTTTGATTTTACCTTGATCACATTCAGCATAAGACCACACTTGACTTTACTCCTTCCATCTTGCTTTATGTTATTTCTTTTACCTTGTTATTTCCTTCTTATTTTTTCCTATTTTTTTAAATAGTGTGATCAAATCACTATTGACTTCTCTTTCCCCTTGTTCACTTAGAAGTTGTATTTGGATCCTTTTAATAAAACCCTTCAGTGACTCTCTCCTCCCTGTGTCCACATCTAATAACATTCCCATCAAGAGATGTGTAACAGAGCATGGTCCTATGGGGCCTTCCCAGGTCACACCCCCCTCCTCCATGTCCTCTGCCTGCCTCTTGTATGTAGAAAACTTTAGCCAAAGAATAAATTTAATCAGAGAAATGAGAAAATGCAGAAAAAAAAGAAAACAGTCAAACAAGACAAAATAATAATCGTTTAGCCATTAAAACAAGTCAGAGACATTTAGTTTCTCCTCAAGGGCTATAAATGATATTTTGAGCCATGTCCTTGGAGCTATTTTGCAGATACTGAAACCCCCACAAGGTGGAAGAAGTTAACAGCATGATGACCAGAATGCAGCCATGACATAAGTTGTCACAATTCCAAGAACTGGCCTCAAGGAAATAGGAACAAACTGACCCTTGAGTTGAAGATTAAATGTACTTAAAACAATCAAGATGATACTGATCAGGCCACCAAATGACCAATTTCAAGATGACTGCCAGAGATGGCTGTGCTGTTCTGCATTTAGCAGCTCCCTGCAACCTGTGCACGCCTGAAATTCCCCTTTAAAATCTCTTGCCCACTGATCAACAACAGGGAGTTGGTTCTTTGGAACATGAGTCCATCTTCTCCCCAAGATTGTCTTCTTCCTCAATAAAGCTATCTTTCCTTTCACTCAACACTTGTCCTTCAGTATTAGATTCTTGAGCAGTGAGCAGCTGAACCTGAGTTCATAACAGATGGAGTCAGTGTCCCCATCCTCTTGCATGTGAGTTGGGCTTGTGACTTCATTTAATGAAGAGAGTGGGGCAGGGCTTCCCTTGTGGTGCAGTGGTTAAGAATCTGCCTGTTAATGCAGGGGACATAGGTTCGAGCCCTGGTCCAGGAAGATCCCACATGCCACAGAGCAACTAAGCCTGTGTGCCACAAGTACTGAGCCTGTGCTCTAGAGCCCAGGAGCCACAACTACTGAAGCCCACATACCTAGGGCCCGTGCTCCTCAACAAGAGAAGCCACTGCAATGAGAAGGCCAAGCACCATAACAAAGAGTAACCCCCGTTCGCCACAACTAGAGAAAGCCTGCACGCAGCAATGAAGACCCAATGCAGCCAAAAATAAATAAATAAATAAATAAATAAATAAATAAATAAATAAAACAGAGTGGGGCAGGTAATGTTGTGAAAATTCCAAAGTTGAGGACTTAAGGATCTTTGGGGCTCCTGCTCCTGCAATTTGGTCCCTACCTCCATGTGTAGAAGGTTGGGTAATTCTCTTTAAGGATAAGAGACCTTGTGAGAAGCTTCAAGGGACCTTGATAGCACATGGAGAGGGAGAGGTCCAGGGGCCCCCGATTCCTAGCCAAATGCATCCACACCAGTGACCACAGTCAACCCAAACAAATCATGAGAAATAACTGTTGTTTTAAGCCATTACATTTTGGGGCTGTTGTCATGCAGCAAGAGGTAACTGATTTCACAGTATTTTTCCATCTGCTATATTCATAATCAAACAAGCATTTCCTCATTATTGTATGAAAACAAGATACCAACTATTTTCTTCCACCAAAATAGTATTACCCCATCTGACAAGGCAGATGTGAATTTCAAATACATTGATTTCCACCTTCTCCCTCCCTCTCGTATCTGCTGAGAGCTCCGTGGCAGTCTGCAAGTATGTTCACTCCAGTCAGCAAACATGTCTTTTCTATTTCAGGAATTCATATTTGGCAGTTATTTTACTTGCTTTACACATTTCCAGTCACTTTATCATTGTACATTTATATTTAACTCTGTGTGTGTGTACTTTCAAGGCTTCTGTCAGCTTTAATATTAAAACCCCCAGATATAGTCTCTGTGTCCCAGCCATGTTGGAGCTCTTTCTCACCTGTCAGATGAAGGGTTTCTAGTTTCCTGGAGGGCAATCCTTCTCCCTCTGTATTTTGTCTATGTTATTCCAGTCTTCAGTTTCCAAAGTAGCAAAAGAAGAGCCTGATGCCAACCTAATGCCACTTTCCCTCTTCCTCTTTATATTGCATGTGTTTAACTGGACTTTAGTCAGGTAACTAATGCAGAACTGTATAATCTCAGGGGCTTGGTGAGAAGTAAAAAAGGACTGCCCCGTGGCCACATGGGATGGGACTGGAATGGTTGGCATCTCGGGGCCTATTTCAAAGAATGAGCTGCCTATGTTAATACTAGCAGACTGACTTTGTGATGGAATGAATTATAATATGGTGCAGAGGTCATTCTCATGCTACTGAGCCATACTTAAGGACATTTTAGGTGGTGCATAATATACAAACAGAGAAGTGCAAAAATATCATCCTTCGAGAAGACGGCATAGAATATCCTCACACACAGAATGAGTTAAAGCTTCTGTTAACTTCTAGAAGCTTTATTGAGTTACCTTTGGTATCAAGGTCTTTGACTCACCTGGAATTGATTTGGGGGTATAGTGTGAAGTGACAGGGAGTCATGGTTTGTTTTTATTCTTCATATATGATTATTCAGTTGATACAGTCCAATAATTGGTTACCTAATTGTCACAGGCCATTAATTGAAGGACCATTATTCTGGACTCTTTATTCGGTCCCATTCATATATACTTGTGCATGAATACCATATAGATTTAATTTCTATAATTGTTAACGAGAATCTTTGAGTCTATTCTTCTTCAAGGTAATTTTGGCTATCCTTAGGCCTTTGTGTTTTCATATATAATTTAGAATCTGATTGTCCATTCTCTCTTTCTCCTTGACATGGTTGGATTTAAATAACCATATTGTTATTTGTTTTCTATTTGTCCTATCTGTTCTTTGGCTTTTCTTTATCTTTTTCTCTTTCTTTTGGATTATTTGAATGTTTTTGTGTTGCCATTTTATCTCTTCCATTAACTTATTATCTACACTTCTTTGTTTTATTGCTTTTATAGTTGTTGTTCTAGGGTTTACAATATGCATATTTAATTCATCATAGTGAATCTTCAAACAATAGTATGCCACTTCACATACATTGTAAAATCTTTACAAGAGTATGTTTTTCTTTCTCACTCTTGTACTGTTTACTATTGTTATCACATATTTAAATATGTATATGCTATAAACACATTTTAATTATTTTTATATTAAACAATTTTTAAAGATATTTAAAAATGAAGAAAGTGTATTTTATATTTACTCACACATTTATCATTTCTTGTGCTTTACCAACTTTCGTTTTTGAGAGCTAAATTTCCATCTGGTATTGTTTCTTTTTCCTCAAAGAACCAACTTCAACATTTCTTGTACAGTGATGAATTCTCTGGGATTTTTTGTCTAAAAATGTCTTTATTTCTGCCTACATTAAAAAAAATTCATTAGGCATAGAAGTCTAGGTTGACAGATTTTTTTCTTTTAGTACTTTAAACATGTTGCTCCATTGTCTTCTGGTCTGCATAACTTCTGACAAGATGTTTGCTTACATGATTATTTTTGTTCTTCTATACATGATGTATCTGTTTACCATAGTTATTTTAAAAATTTTCTCTTTGTTGCTGGTCTTCAACAATTTAATTTTAATGTACCTTGGTATAGTTTTTGCCTTGGGGTTCTTTGGTACTCTGGTTTGTGGATTTGGGGTTTTATCAAATTTGGAAATCTTTCAGCTATTATTTTTTTCAGATATTTTCTCCTCCCCCTCTTTATTATATGCCTACAATTATATGTATATTAGACAATTTACCCATAAGCCACTGAGGCTTTGTTAATTGTTTTCATGTTTTTCTTCATTTGGAATAGTTTCAGTTGCTGTGTCTTCTATTTGGCTCATCTTTTTTGCTGCAGTATCTCATTTGTTATTTATATCTTTCATGACAGTTGTATTTTTCATCTCTAGAGCTTATTTTTAGACTCCTTTAAATTCTTTCATGTTTCCCCTCATTGTATTTCCTTCATTCTTGAGCATTTGTAGCATATTTAAGTAGTAGTTTTTATATGTTCATCTCCTAATCTCATCATTTTGTCACTTCTGCCTTTAGGTTCTGTTAGGATAGGTCTAGAGCAGAATGCAGTCCAACGTTAATTTAATTTGTGTTCTAAGACAATCACCTTATGAGAACTCTTTAAGTGTCTCTTTACTCTGGTTGGTGGAAACACAAACTATTTCCATCCTTGTTCTAGTTGCAAGAATGTTTTAGCTTATTACTTTTTAGAGGTTTGGCCTTGTGGAGTTCCACTCCACACACATGCCAGTCCGTACTCAGACACGTATGTGGGCACACTCTGCAGATCTCTGGGTCTCTCTCTCTCTCTGCAGCAACCTCCTCTCTGGTGTCTTGCCCTACTGATTCTAGCTCTCAGCTTCTGTGAACCCCAATCTCCTTCTCCTCAATTCAATGAGTCTGCTGTGTTCTATTTGGGTTGACTCGTCCTGTACTAAGGACTGGAAAATGCCTCAGGCAGTGTGCTGGGATAATCCCATAGCTTACTTTGTTTCCATTCTCTCAGGGATCACAGCTGTGTGTTTCCTGTGTCCAATATCTAAAAATTGTTCTTTTATGTATTTTGTCTAGTTATGACAAGGGGGTAATTCTTGTAGTAGTTAATTTGTCACTGTCAGAAATGGAAATCTTATCTTGTAATTTTTCTGTCTCATAAAGTTCCTGTATGGTTTGGGTATCAAAGTTATGCAGATCTCATAAAGTGATTTTGATGGTGTTTTATTTTCTCTGTAAAAGTTTGCACAATATTGCAGTATTGAAGTCATTTCTTCCCTAAATGTTTGAATGCATTTACTAGTATAGCCATATGGGCCTGGAGTTTTCTTCGTGGGAAGGTTTGAATTACTGATTCAATTTCTTTATCAGTAACAGGTTTATTAAGATTTTCTTTTTCTCCTTGTATCAAATTTAGTAAATTTTGTTGTTAAAGAAATTCTTCCATTTGATCTACATTTTTAAATTTATTGGCATAAAGTTGCTCAAAATATTCTCTTATTTTTATTTTTTGTAAGATGACCCTCTATTCTCTCAATCTGATATTGAAAAGTTGTGCTTCCTTTCTTTCTCTTAATTAGGCTTGCTAGAGATTTATTCATTTTATTAGTCTTTTCCAGTAACTAATTTTTGTCATTGTTGTTCTTCTTTGTATGTGTATGTGTGTAACATATGTATCTTTATTTTTATTCAATATAATTTTTCTACCTTTGACTTTTCTATCTTCTTGATATTGATATTTAGATCATTGGTTTTCAATATTTATTATTTCTTTATGTATTTAAGGCTCAATCTTTCCCTTTAGATACTTCTTAAGCTGATCCCATAGGTGGTGATATGTCATATTTTCATTATCATTCAGTTCCCAATATATTCTAATTTTATTGTGATATATTATTTAAACCTGCCTTAATTGAGAAATGTAATGCTTGATTTCTAAACGTTTAGGTAATTTTCTAATTATTATTTTGCTAATGGTTCCTAACTTAATTGCACTCTGGTCAAAGAACATATTCTGAAAAATATATTAACACTATACTATTTGCTGAACATTTGAGCAGTTTTGGTTAAAGTTTCAGGTAAACTTGGCAAAAATGTGCATTCTGTGTTTGTTGGCTACATTTGTATTTGTTCTCTGTGTTATTTAGTTCAAAATATTAATTTAATTTTCAGTTATTGATCACTCTCCTGATTTGTGGCTTTGGAAATTTTGTAAATATTAATAGTTTTTAAATATTCTTCCCTAATCTCTTAAAATACTGTTTCTTTTCCATTCTCTCTCACCTCTCATTTTGGGAACCCAACTGCAGGTATGTTAGAACTTCACACCTTGTTCCCTGTATCTCCAGCACTCTTCCGTGCAGGTTTCTTTTAATCTTTCTTGATCTTCCTAATTTAATATTTTCTACTGTCTCATCTTTTAGTTCACTTGTGCATCCTTCAGCTATACTTGATCTGTGATTTTACCCATCTACTGATTTCTTAATTCTAATAATTTTATTTTTAATCCTAGAATTTTTACTATTTTTAAAATAGGTTTTATCTTATAGGTTTTGAAATGTACCATCTTGTCATGTACATTACTCATTCTGTAACACTAAGTATAATAGTTCCAATATCATGATCAACAAGACTGTTTATATTGTCTGGTTTCTCTTTTAGATACTGGTCACTTGGTTCTGTCCCCTGATGTCTCTTTCAATTTTCATTTGATTGTCTAATATTGTGTAAGAACTGCTACAGTGATCATTGGTATTCTAAATGATGTTACCTTCCTCTGCGGAGAATTTACCTTTGATTTTAACAGCCAGGCACCTTAAACCAACTAGCGATCAAGCTCACAAACTGGGGTCAGTTATATGAGTGCTGGTCAATTTCTGCTTCATTCTTAGTTTTACTGAGTAGACTTCAGAAATCCTAACTGAAAACCCAGTATGCTTACTACAACCCCCTATCAGGTCTTGAAATTTAACTTTATCTCCTCAGCATCAAGAGACTGCCAAAAGATCCAGTCAACTGCTTATCTTCTTAGTTGTTACTTTCTGTTAAGTTTCTCATCCTCTGGGCTACTGCTTAGAAACTGGTAAAGACCTCAAGGTGAAAAGTGATGGCAAATACTCAGTCCCTTCCCTCTACATTTTCCTTTTTGCCATCATTTTGATCTTTAGATCCTGGTTTCCTTGGTAGCTCTTCAATACCTCCCCTAAATATATTTATTAAATTTTATTAATTCAGCTTTTCTAGTTCTCTATGGGAGCTTTGGTTTAATTCAGGCTTGTCCATCAGAGCCAGAAGCCAAATCTCTTTTTTTCTTTTCTCATGTATTTTGTTTTACCTCGTTGAAGATATGTGATTTCTTTTCTTATCCTTGGAATTAGGAATTTCACAAAGAGTATGTTTTTTTTTTCATTTAATCCTGCTTAGAACTTGTTAGCTTTTAAAATTGGATATCCATAATTCTTTCTTTAACACATTCATTCATTCAATAAATATATCAATCATGTCCAGCAATTTCACTTCTAGGTATATGTCCAAAAGAATTAAAAGTAGGGATTCAAACAGATATTTTACACCCATGTACATAGAAGCTTTATTCATAATAGCCAAAAGGTGGAAATGATGAGATATTAGCCTTAAAAAAGAAGGAAATTCTGACATATGATACAACATAGATGAACCTTGAGGACATTATGTTAAGTGAAATAAGCTACATACAAAATGTGCTATGATTCCACTTATATGAGTACCTACAGTAGTCAAAATTCACAGATTGAGAGAAGAATGGAGGCTGCCAGGTGCTGAGGAGGGGAATGAGGAGTTCATGTTTAAAGCGGACAGAGTTTCAACTTGGGAAGATGAAAAAGTTCTGGAGGTGGATGGTGGTGAAGGTTGTACAACAACATGAAAGTACCTAATGCCACTGAATTTATGCTTAAAAATGGTTATCAAGGTAAATTTTATGTTATAGATATTTTACCACAATAAAAATACATGTATACCAGGATCTTATTGGGAAACAGGCAGCACACTTGAGCTGGTGATCGAGGAGATTTAATAGAGGAGCATGTACAAAGGTGGGACAAGGTAAGAATTGCTCAGGATGGCAAGGAACACAGTCTGGGGAGGGTTAAGAGCCATTAGCACAAAACAGTTACCAGAACCTGAAGAGAGCTGATAGAGAGGGTGCCCTGGCAGTAGCTGTGGCTTCTTGACCAACTTCCCTCTGACCTACGGTTGCCCTCCCCACGCCTTGGCAGAATCCAACAGGACTCAGGAAGGCAAAAAGGCCCATATATGCATTTCCTCCAGGTCAGCCTCCTGAGAAAGAGAAAAGGTGGGTAAATGTGGAGAGCATACCTGGTGGATGATGAGAAGAATCCCAGCAGAACAGATAGTTCCTGAGCACTTCTTCTGTGCCAGCCATTGTTCCAGGAGCTTAGGTCAGAGCTGTAAATGAAACAAAGACCCCTCCTTATGGAAGACCCCTTCCACCTAACACCCAGAAACTAACTTCTATGACTTATGTAAGAATTACTGTATTATCGTCTTTTGTCTGATCTTTGTTGTTTTTCTGGAACTCTTATTATTCTCATATTTGGGTTTTGGATGCATATTCCAAATCACCTGTTCCTTTTGTTAATATTTCCATCTCTGGCTTTTTGTTAGGTCTTGAGAAATCTTTTTCATTTCATCTTCTAGCCAAGGAGTTGGCAAAATTTTCTGCAAAGGGCCAGGTTGCAAATGTTCTAGGCTTTGTGGGTTATGTAGTCTGTCCCAACTACTCAACTCTGCTGTTACAATGCAAAGGCAGACACAAACATATGCAAAGGGATGGGCATGGTGGTATTCCCATAAAACTTTATTTACAAAAACAAACAGTGGGCTGGATTTGGCCTGTGGCCCTTAGTTTGTGACCCCCAATTTAGGCCATTAAGTTGGGTCCTAACCATGATTTATTCTAACCTTCAATTCACCTATTCAGTCATCTAATAAAAAAAAATCATATTTTGTTAAATTGTTTTCCAGAAGGTCTGCTTATGTAATTTAATCTCCTCAATTGTTCTTTGATATTTTATCCAGCACCTTGGGTCCCTAAAGCCCACCAGTTTGGGTGTTCTGTTTCTTTCTCATGCTGGGTGCAGGTCCTTTGGGAATGTTGTTATTTTCCTTTGGCAATTCATGGCTGCATTGATCCTTGGTTCTGGGGGTACATTTGTAGTGGTCGAAATTCAACAACTCTCCTCTGATTGGCAGCAGGTGACAAGGCATCAGCTCCCTATCTGGGAACGAAGCACAAGGGCAGGGCTCTCTCCTCCCAGCCTTCTTGGGCTCCAAGGGGCAGCAGCCCTTCTGCCCTCCATTTACCTGTACCCCAGCCCTTTGTGGATCTGTACCCCAGCAGGTCTCATGAGATGACACATCAGGCTGGAGCTCCACCTTCCTCTAAAGAATATGTGCTGACCAGTCCTCAACCCAGGGTCCCTCTTCCAGGCTGTCACCAGCCCAGAAGTCACCCTATTCTGCACAACTTCTCACAGACAAGACCCCCAATGTATGCCACCTTGGTTTCCCCCTCCAGGCTCCACATACCTGCCAACCCGGAAGCGTCAGGTATGGCCTTCTGCGGCTCAATGTCAGCTGGGATGGAGGAAGCAAGTAGGAGGTGATTTTAGGCTGCCATCATTTTCTGTCAACATTAACCCCAGAGTTTCAATCATCTGTCTAAGTATTGTGAGTTTTCAACTGGCAGCAGCCAAAGCTTTTCAGAGTCAGAGTTTTTGGTCATCAGCATGAAGAAACAAGGACACTGGGTGAATGTGGTGATGAGGTTCCCACAGAAGAATCCAGGTCCAGACAGCAAACATGGATCCCCAGGCAGCCTGAGGGCAAGATTGGCATGGAGAGTGACTCTGGAGAAAGAACATCTCTGGGCAGAGTCTGCATCTCAGTTGGTTTGCCTACCACGCCATGTTATGGGCTTCAGGCCAAGTGTCTGCCATGCTCCTTCCATGACATGAGCATGACCCAGAGCAGGTCCATAGCGTTGTGGTGTGAGGGCTGGAAGGGACCATTGGGACCATCAGCTACATCACCCCCAGTCCTCTGGTGCTTCTCTCTTCCACCCTTTCCTCCTTCTAAACACACGCATCTCTAGAGCACCTTCAACCACCATGGGTGGCCAGCATGGACCCTTAGCTTCTGCCCATTTAGAAATATATCATGCACACAGGGTCAATGGTGCTGCTGAAATAACAAAGAACATGGCAGCAAAATTATCACTGGTTCACATTATCTTTAGAGAGTGACAGATGTCCACGTTCCTGACGTGGGTGTTTATGCAGGAAGACATTAAAACATTAAATATGACTATTTTTGACAGCAGACCCGATCCCCTATTCAATATCAATATGCCAGCATTATTATTATTTGATGAAAACAATAATTCACAGTTAGCTGAAAGAGAATAACAGTATTGATCCTCTGAACAGTGCATTTTATTTTCCATAAAATTTTTATGGAGCATGACAAGCCATGTGCTGGCTATGATCTCTTCTGCACATTAATGTACAAAGCTTTTGCAGATATAGAAATTATGAGAGTTGTGTTAATAAAATCAGCTCTGATGGTCTAGGAACAAAAAGTAAACATTTCCTCACTGCAGTTTTGCTCCAAGCTTATTAGTTTTTGAGGTTTGTGAACTGACCTAAAAAGAAAACAGAAATCTCTCCTTAGTGAGCATAAGGAAATGTGTTAGCAACCACCAGAAACTCTTTCTCAGAGGCTTCTTAATAACATTGCAAATGTACATTTCAGAAGCAATTGAGTGTGAGCAAAGACATGGGGTGATTCAGACAGACCACAGCATGTCTCCCTACCCTGAGATAATATCTATCTTCATATAAGAGTATTTCTAACATTGCTTGAAGTATCTTTGTCCTTGGAAATACTTCTCTGAGGATCTCTAAAACCACTGCACTTCTCTAACTTCATTAAGTTCCACTCAGAAGTTGTTATTCCAACAGGTCCATTGGTAATTTGAAGGTGGAGTTATTTGGGTGATCTTTCTCAAGTCTCCAAGTTCTATTTTGTGTACTACAAGGATTCACTACTGTCCATAGACATGATGTGTTTTAATAGCTCTCTCTCAAAACAAAGACAAAAACAAAAACATAAACAAAAGAGTTACCATGTCAAAGTCTTGGTCTGAGTGTGGTATACAGAGATACTCCCAAACAAGGGCATTTATGATTAACATCTGGAGTAGGATCATGTGTTTAATAGCCTCTTTAGCTGGCCACCTTCACTCTGCCACAAATATATATGGTGTGTGTGCACACGCACATGCACGCGCGTGTCTGTGTGTGTCTGTGTGTTTTCTAAAAACAGCCAACTCTCTGACAGCAACTTGGTGTCCAATAACTCAATCCAATTCTGTCACTAACTACCTGGAGTTACTACAGACCTTACAGGTTAAGAGCTTAATTGCACAAGGCTTCCCCTTCTTCAGATGCTAGCTGGAAATTGGATCCCCAGGTTACCTGCCCTTCTGCCTAGCAGACTACAAATTTGGGGATTACTACAATCCCCGCTCAGGCTCAACAACTTGCTAGAAAAACTCCCAGAACTCAGGAAATCACTGTCTCTACTCTTACAGTTTTATTCTAAAGGATATAACTCAGGAACAGCCGATGGAAGAGATACAAAATATGATGGAGAGTGGCCATGGAGCTTCCATGCCCTCTCTGGGCAAGTCACCAGCACTTCAATGTGTTCATCAGTTAGAAGTCTCTGAACTCCATTTAGGATTTTTAAACTGAGGTTTCATTATATGAACATGATTGATTAAGTCATTGGCCATTGGTCATTGATCTCAATCTCCAGCTCCTCTACCCATGGGGTAGGGCTGAAAATTCTAACCCTCTAATCATTTGGTTGATTTTCCTGGTGACCAGTTCTCATCCTGAAGCTATCTAGGGGCTCACCAAGAGTCATCTCATTAGCATACAAAAGACACTCATCACTCAGGAAATTCCAAGGGTTTTAGGATCTCTTTGTCAGGAAGAGGAGACAAAGACCAAATATACTTATATGAAACCACGATCTTCCAACATGTTAGGAGGAGGAGCAGGGAAAGGCAGGTATCCGTCTCAGCAACAGAACCCTGTATTTTATCTCCCTGAGTATAGTATTATAGAACATACATGCACACCCAGGCATTAGTGCTCTGCTGGACAAAGGGAGAAAATGTGTCTTCTTATCATTAGATTAAATCAGGGAGAGAGAGATTTTTATGAGCTCATGATCTGAGCCTACTCCTGTCAAGGAAGTCATCAGTCTTCCAGTATCTTTCATTCTCTTTCCCCTTATTGTAATTAATCAAAAATGAACTGTAAACTGACTCCATTTATTTTTTCACAGAGCTCCCAGAATAACAAATTCACTCAGCTTTTTCTGATTATTAAATTATGGCATTAAAGAGATTGGCCTCAAGCATCTGCAGAGCCAGTTATACCGGACAGTGTGGAGTAGTCCCATAAATCACTTTTCAAGCTGTAACCCACTCACAGTGCGAGACGGAAAGGCTTTCACAAGATGGACAAAAATTCTCAGCAGGTAGGAGATGAGAAATCCCATAGCACCTTGAAGCTATAGTCTCAGTCCTACAGGGACTTGGCATGACCCAAGCTGGCCATCAGGAGACCTCTCCAGCTGGAAGTCAACTGCTATGTATACTCTAAGACCCACTTCCAAAGACCCATCCACTGTGAAGCCTGTCCTAAATCCCCTGGCTGAGGCTGGATGTCTACCCTCCCCTTTGTCCTTCTCATTCTCTTTCTGTTTATAATGGCCAGCTCTGTGTGGGTATTACCTTTGCTCAGCCCCTCTGGACTGTGAGCTCCTTAGGCACAGGGCTTCACTCATTTGTTGTGCACATTGAATGCTGGTAGTAAAATTGAGGATGTGGAAGAACACAGGGACATTTGGAAACAGGTGGAACTCTTTTCTTCACTATTCTTTACCATCTCTTGTGATTGCCAACACTGATGAGGCTGTTCTGCAATACAGACTGACACAAAACAGGTCAAGGATATTAACATTCTGTTGGAAATTTACAAGTGGGTACAAAATACCAAAAGTAATCGGTTTGGGGAAAACATGGGTTTGAAAAACAAACTTAATCTAAAAATCAAAACAATGTTGACTCAGAAGAATGAATTTATTTTGGAAGGCAGCAATTTCAGATTTAATTGTGCTGATTTGTCACTTTTCTCCCCCCTTCCCTTTTCCACAGTGCTTTGTTGAAAAAAAGGCTCAGAGCTGCCTGGGCTTTGATTTATCTTGCATGGCAGAAGACCCCCATGCTTTCAAATACAGACCTCCTAGCTAACTCTTACTTCAAGTGCAATTAGAAGGACTTGAACATCCAATTTGAAATTTCATCCTCATACTTCAAAGAAATTAGTTTGATGAGTGATTGCAAAGGAGTGAAGCTAATAACAAAACTAATTAATGCTGGAAAATATTTCATAGGCACAGAAATTGCTCATGTGCCTTCCTTATATTTAAAGAAAACCGAAAACCCCTGAGTCAGAAGGGGAATAAACCAGGAGGCCAAATCCCAACTCCCAACAGTTTGCCCACTGCAGCATAATTAAGAGATGCCTCCTGACACCTCTCTGCTTGAAGCAGCATTTGTAAACAGTGAGCCATTTAACCAAATTCACATAATTGCTACAGAAAACATGGCCCAGACTTCTAAATATCACCAGCACCCAGGAGAAAATAACAATTAAGAATGACAAAAGCTTGGGTGATATATATGGGGAGGAAGAGGTTCTTCATCTCCATCTCTCATTCTTAAACTTACTCCACAAAACTTGACAAGGCTTCTCAAGGTGGAATTCAAGATCATGTTGCCGAGGAATATGTGAATTGATTATTTCTATTCTACTAACCTATGTCACATGACCTCAGCAGAATGGGGATGCCCGAGCACAGAAGTACTCGCAGCATAAACTCCCACTGTGTCCATCCCCACCAGCAGTCTCAGAGGAACAATTTATTCTCATGCACTAAAGAAGTCTCAGGACGTCTTCATCTGTCCTTACGACAGACACCAGGCATCTCCAACTCCTTGTAAAATGTTCTAGTCCCTTGAATCCCTGATATTTTGTTAAACTGTTCTCCACCTTCAAAGTCATAGTCACTCACTCTGATTGACCCAAGTCTTTGTCTCCTGGCCCACTTCTTGATTTTATCCTTCATAGAGAATCCCATCCAATCCACTTGCTTCTGTATCCCTTGCCTTCTGTTATGGACTGAATTCTGTCCCCACCCCCTCCAGTTCATATGTTGAAGCCCTAAACCCCAGTGTGACTGTATTTTGAAAGATGGCCTTTAGGGATGTAATTAAGGTTAAATGAGGTCATAAGGTGGGGCCCTAACCTGAAAGAATGGATGTTCTTATAAAAAGAGGAAGAAACATCAGAGATCTCACTCTCTCCACACATGCACTGAGGAGAGGCCATGTGAGGACACAACAAGTAGGTAGCCATTTGCAATCCAGGAAGAGAGCCCTCACAGGAAACCAACCCTAAGAGTATTTGATCTGGATTCTGGCCTCCAGAATTGTGAGACAATAAAATTCTGTGATTCTAACCCCCAGTTGTGATCTTGCCACGGCAGCCCAGCTGACCAGGACACCTTCTTTATATTCTCTGACCATTCTCAGCTTCTTGTGTCCACTGTCACCCTTTATGCACTATTGTCATCACTACTTCTCAAAACTTCCTCTATGGTCAAAACCTCTTCCTTCTTCCACCTCCTGTATTCAAAGTGCCTCAAGTTCTCACCAGAACCTCTGGTCTACTTACCATCTCCACCTCCTCCCAACTCACCTTCCTCTCCTTCCTCACTTTTCTCCTTCTTTGCAGATTTGTCAGCCCACTATTTCATTAACGTTCTCACCAATGCCCTAAATTCTCTCATCTTTGGCCAAGAGAGCCCCTTTTGGATCCTGTGTCCTTTTGGCATGACCCATGGGTTTTTGAAAGCTTCCTTGTCTTCAAGCACAAGGTGTCCCAGACGCGTATGAACGTTTTCTACTTCAGACTTGGAAATACTCCTTTCTGTAATAATCTCTGTTCCTTTTAGGGGGAAGTGGTGTTTAGCAACCACAATCTGGATGGCAGGATGTTTATTACTTTTGGGTCATCATTACTCGTATGGTTTTCAGTGGACAGGGTCAGAAAATACATTTTTTTGGAAAGAAGAAAAAGAATACGATTTACACCAATACTTCCTATTCAGATTGAATCCATTGATTTCTAATGTGTTAAATGTCCTCCTTTCCCATCTCCACCCACTCTCCTTGGTAGCATCCTATTTTATTTCTGCAAACCTTCTGAAGAGACTGTTTATACTTTTACTAAGTCAATTTATTCACACACCTGCATATTTACTCCTCCATCCACTCAGATCTAATCTGCCTTCCACCATACAGCAAGACTGTTTTTGTTATGACAACCATACCCCTCAACCCAATGGACCTCTTCCAATTTTCACCTTTTTAAAGCAATATTTGTTGCTATAGACCCTCTGGTCTTTCTAAAACATTCTTCTGTTAATCAAGCCTCTTTCTCTTTCTGTCCCTGTAAAATTCTTCTATGTTTCCTCTAATTTGCCATGAAATGTTGGTGGCACCCAAGGTTTGAATCTATGGCCCTGCTCTCTCTCACCAATTCCTCTCTCTAGTAGAGCTCAGACATGCCCACAGCTTCAATGCCTCCAAACTTATCTGTTGCCCAGATCTCTCCTTTTCACCCCATGCACATAGATCTCTCTATTCATGACTCTGCAGAGATGCCACAAAGACATTTCAAACCTACAATGTCCAAAAGTAGCTTGATTCTCTACTCCATCCCCACCCGACCAATAGCACTGATCCTTTTCTGAGTGAATGCTGTCATTTTCTCTCCTGCTGCCCAAACCTGCTTCAGCTTGGTGACTAAAAGACCTGGCTTTGGAGTCACTTTCATGCCTTCGAATACGAGCTCTATCACTAACTAGTTGTGTCTTATGGTCTTCATTTCTAAAATGTGGGTAAAAATTGACCTTACCTCATAGGGTTCTTGTGAAGATTAAATGACATGACACAGGTTATATGCTTAGCATGAAGTCTGGCACAGCCATCACATATGTTGGTGCCTTTGCCACCTTTCCTTCACTCTTTATCTACCAAATCTATCAGAACAGATATTTCTTACAACAATGGATTGGAGACCTCATTTGTGTCTATGCAGCTTTCTTTCCCATATCCCTTCCTTCTCCTTCTTATGGGGTGCTTATTCCAAGGGTCTCCTGTACTAAAGACCATGTCACAGAAGTGAAAGATGGCCTAGCAGAACTCATCAGATACTGATGAGGGAATTTGCTAGAACTATCAGGAATGAGATGACTTCCATTGTTTTTATTGTGGTTCTGAGTTCATAAACTCTAAATCTGATATGAGTCTCAAGCAGCCAGTTGTCACTGTATGCCATGAAAATAGAATGATTCTGACAGATAATAAAACCAACACAGGGCAAAGCTAAAAGAAATAAAAATAGATAAATGAAAAGAAATAGAAAGAGAGAAAGGCAGAGAGAGAGAGAGAAGAGAGAGAGAGAGAGAGAGAGAAGAGGGAGAAAGTGTTAATGGTATTACTTGAATTCCTGATCCTTCCTATGCCTGAAGCAAAACATTTTCGTGATTTTCTTAGTTCTGTAAGTCACAACATTCCCATTTTTCTTTTATTTATTTATTTATTTAGTTTTTGTGGCACGCGGGCCTCTCACTGTTGTGGCCTCTCCCATTGCGGAGCACAGGCTCCGGACGCACAGGCTCAGTGGCCATGGCTCACGGGCCCAGCTGCTCCATGGCATGTGGGATCCTCCTGGACTGGGGCATGAAACCGTGTCCTCTGCATTGGCAGGTGGACTCTCAACCACTGCGCCACCAGGGAAGCCCCCATTTTTCTTGTTTAACCTACTCTGAGTTAGGTTTCTGAAACATGAAACCAAGATTCCTCCCTAACACAGCAATTTGTTCAAGAAAAGACTCAAGACATCTTGTAAGATATATAAAATATAGTGACAAATAATAAATTCAAATTCAGAATAAAAAGAGAACAATGAGAGTAAGATTATAAAAGGATATAGCAATGAATATAAAATAGTAACATCTAAATTACCTCAACACTTGGAAGAGGTAAGACATACCTTTGGGTTCTAACATTTTTCCCTCAATTGACTCATAAAGCGAACCCTGAAAGCTACACAATTCATAGCATACACAAGATCCTAAGCAGATAAAGTGCTTAGGAGAAGCACACCAGCTCTTGGTCCTGAAACCAGACAGAAAAGCCAGGAGTCATAACTATTATTTCCCTCCATATGCTCTATGTCCTAGATAAATGATAATGAAACCAACGTATCCATGCTTTTCAAAAAAGAGTCCATTATTCCCCTCTGTGGCTGTAGCAGATTCTGTTGAACTCCACCTCCTCCCATGTCCTTAACCCTGGGTCTACCTGCAGTAGTAGTTCTCCCCTCAGATGCCTGCATCTCTCCTCATCTTTGTCTTCTGGCTTCCTCTACACCCTGAGAGCTTCCCCATCTGCATGCAGGTACAGCTCAGAAATGAAGAGTCATTAATGTTCCTTCCCCCAGGGCAACCTTCCAAGGGTGGCAAATGAGAGCTAGTGAATGGGTGCCCAGGTCCCCAACTTGAGGTAGGTGACAATTCTGAGGCACGTGCACATGGTTCCTCCAAGAGTCCACTGCAGGACTGAACATCAGTCTCCCACAGGAGTAGCCCACGTGTTGGTGTATCTTCTACTGGGCTTTCTCTTTCCTCTTTCACCATTCCTATTGTCTCACTTGAGCTTCCTGGGATAACCTCACAAATAAAATCCTTGCACTAAAGTCTTTGTCTCAGGGTTTGGAAACCCAAACAAAGACAGTCACTGATTTTTCCTCCAAAATGTGCAGAGTAGTCTCTGCTGTCTGCCACACAAGCTCAGACAGAGGGTGCTCTCCCCATGATAGACTATCCATAGCTCCCTCTGAAAAAAAGTGGGGTTTGCCATCCAACTCCAGACCCTCTGTTATGACTTCTTAAGGAAGTCCTTAGATGGAAAGTCCTGGTTTCTTTAGAATCTAAACAGAAATTTTGGATCTCTCCATATTAATCTTTGTTTTTTAAATTTTATGATGCTTTGACATCTTAGGAGCCTTGTTAATCCTGGAAAGACTGCCCCTCTCAGGGTCATCTAATTCCTAGAGATAGCAAAAACTTGTCTGCAAGCTCATTTTTCACAAATAAACCAATCAATCCAGAGCCCCCCCCCAACAATCTCCTTTATCTAATTCTCATACACCAAGCCCCTACCCTAAATCATTTCAAAGCCAGGTACCAGACAACTAAAAAACAACTAGATAGCCCAGAGCCCTTGAGATAATTCAAACTATCAAATCCTAAGCTTGCTCAAAATTGCATACCCTGCTTCACCCCATTTCTTCCTGTGAAAACTGAAATAAAAGCTCTGGGCCATGCACTGCCCTCACTCCTTCTGTCACCTGACCAGCCCTGGTGCTTTCCCATATGGCTCTACGTGACATGGTGTGCCCCCTACTCTTGGTAATTATTAGTAATAAATTCTTCTTACAAAGGCAGTTATCTCCATGTCTGTCATCTTACACCTGATTAAAACAAATTCTGGGTACAATCCAAACAGCCTCCTCTTCCTGCTTCCCCTTAAACCCAAAGCCTACAGGTACCTGGACCCTCTGCCCCACTTCAAGGCACCAAATATTAACAAGATGTGTAGTGAGTTCACTCTTCTGAGCCTGGGCTTCCTTAACTGCCAAGAGTTGTCAAAAGATCTAAGAGAGAAATAAGAGAATGCCTGGAACAGATTAGATGCTCTAGATTCTTGGGTTTTATTTTTCCTCTTATTATTACCTTGGGGACAAATTCTAGGTTTCGACGGCCTTGTGGTAGAGTCCAATAAAATCATGAACTCCAAGGGTAATCAGTAATTCAATGGGTCTTGAATTGATGACTGACTGAATGAATCTGTTGCTTTCCTGGTTCCTGTGAAAAATATCTTCCTGTTAAGTTTTTTCTTCTGCTTCAGTTTTTGGATTCTGGTTTCATGCATTCAATTCAAAGGACTAAGATAATAAGTACACTGCCAATTATTCAGCTCCTCTGACAGTTTATATGGCAATGATTCATTATTTCATTCATCTGAAAATAAGTGCACAAGTATACAAAGATGACCAGCAGATGAAAGGGCGGAAGGAATTGCTGTAAAGCCTGCCACTTAAGGCACACACCACCGCCTCTCCTGTCTTTTCTTCCTATGATGTTAACCTTACATAAGTGGTTATTACCACATGAAACACAATTGAGATTATTTCAATTAATTATGTTTGCTACATGGTTTCAAAGATTATTCTACCATTTGCTAGCAATTAAACAGGCTTTCATGTTAAGTATGCCGCTTGAGGGTATGTCGAATAGGGCTGTGGATATGGTAATTGAAATGAAACTTCCACTTGGAAGAAGTCTGTCCTTTGGAAGTCAAGTATCTTTAAGGTGGTGATTTAAAAGAGTAGGAAAAGCATGAATAATAACATGAATTAGTTAATAGGGTGACCAGAGATTTCCAGAGCTTCAAACCCATTTCTCCTTCTTAGAATAAAAAAATATTTTCCACTTTGCAAAGATAGTCCTACCAAGGAGAACCAGCGTTAGTTATAGGTATTTGCTGTCAACAAAGACTGATTGAGTGCACCATGGGTTATGGTAGTGTGTTGGTTCAGTAGAAGATACAAGGTGATGGCTCCAACTGGGGAGGAGATATTTAGACACTGAGCATGTGGCAAAGGATGGGCATGGACCAATCAGAACACACTCAGGCCTTAACACTGGAACAGTTTTCTAGAGACATACTTCTGGGCAAGGATTAAGCCTGGATTACCTGGATGCTGGGGAGGTCCACACATGGCATATCTTCATCATCATTCAATTCAAAATATAATTTTAAGAGTAATTTCCTCTTGAGCTATGGATTATTTAGAGATGAACAGTTTAATTTCTAGGCAGTAGGGGATTTTCTGCTGATTGCTAGATTAAATCCATTGTGGTCATATAATATACTCTGAATTATTTTAATAACTTTAATCCTATGAGATTTTTTGTTGCTTCTTTATGGGGCACTATATGGTCAATCTTGGTAAATGATCCCATGCACCTGAAAAAGAAATGTGCATTCCCTTGTTGGATGCAATGTTTTCTATATATCAATTGGATCTGGTATTAGTTGTCCTGTATGGACATATTTTCTGCTTGATTTTTTATCTTCTTGTTTTATTCATGATTGAGTTTGTCAAAATGTCCACATTGGTCATATGTTAATCTTCTTTCTTGTAGTTAAGTCTATTGTAGATTTATATATTCTGAGGTTTTGGGTACTTACATATTTAAGTTTGTGATATCTTCCATCTTGATTAATCCCTTTAAAATTATGAAATGTCTAAATATCTAGTGATGCTGGTTGCCTTACAGTTTACTTTGTATAATGTTAGGTGCAGCTCTCTCAGGTTTCCTTTGGTTCAAGTTTACAATGGGTAGCTTTTTCCTTATAGATTTACTTTCAATCTTTATGAGTCCTCATGTTTAAAGTATATCTCTCTTGTAAGCATATATAAGCTTTTATTTTTTACAATTTTTTTGAATTTTTAAATTTTATTTTACTTATTTTTTATACAGCAGGTTCTTACTAGTTATCTATTTTATACATATTAGTGTATATATGTCAATCCCAATCTATAGTTTGATAATCATTATCTTCACCTTGCTTGAGGTGTTAAATCCATTTATATATTGCATAGTGACTAATACATTTGGCTTATGTCTGCTATCTTACAACTTATTTACAGTTTGATTCAGGTGTTTAATATTCCTTGTTTTTGCTTTCTTGTTACTAAAGATTAGTCAAATATTTTATTAATTCTCCCTTCTTTCCCCCTAAAATTGTGCCAGCCAATGAGTAATGAATAAAATAAAGCACATAAAGATTCTTGGAATAATACTTAGAGGGGAATGTCTAGCCTTAAATACAAATATTAAAAAAGAAGAAAGGTTGAAACTCAAGATCTAAATTTCCATCTGAAAAAAGATTTAGAAAAGAAGATCAAGGGAAAACCACCAAGAAAGTAGAAGAAAGGAAATTTTAAAAGAAGAGCTGAATTGCTTTCTCCGTTTCAGAAAATCTTGGAGCGTGCTTCTTTTCAACTCCATCTCCAAAAGTATCTATCTAGCTGTCCACAGCCATGTGGCTGACAGTGTATTGTTGCTCTGGCCGGGTGTCAGACCTGTGCCTCTGAGGTGGGAGAACTGAGTTCAGAACATTGGTCCACCAGAGAAGTCCTAGCTCCATGTAATATCAAATGGCAAAAAATCTCCCAGAGATCTCCATCTCAACCCTAAGACCCAGCTACACTCACCAACCAGCAAGATACAGTGTTGGACACCATATGCCAAACAACTAACAAGACAGGAACACAAACCCATCCATTAGCACAAAGGCTGCCTAAAATCATAATAAGGTCACAGACACTCCAAAGACACCATTGGCCTCTGTCCTGCCCACCAGAAAGAAAAAAAGATCCAGTCTCAACCACCAGAACACAGGCACTAGTCCCCTCCACAAGGAAGCCTACACAACCCACCGAACCAAACTTAGCCACTGGGGACAGACACCAAAAACAACGGGAACTACAAACCTGCAACCTCTGAAAAGAAGACCTCAAAGACAGTAACTTAAGCAAAATGCGAAGACAGAGAAACCCACAGCAGATGAAGTAGCAAGGTAAAAACCAAACAAATGAAGAAGAAATAAGCTGACTACCTGAAAATGAATTCAGAGTAATAATAGCAAAGATGATCCAAAATCTTGGAAATAGAATGGAGAAAACATAGAAATGATTAAAAAGGATCTAGAAGAACTAAAGAGCAAACAAACAATGATGAACAACACAATAAATGAAATTAAAAATTCTCTAAAAGGGAACAATAGCAGGATAACTGAGGCAGAAGAATGGATAAGTGACCTGCAAGATAAAATACTGGAAATAACTATGGCAGAGCAGAATAAAGAAAAAAGAATGAAAAGAATTGAGGACAGTCTCAGAGACTTCTGGGGCAACATTAAATGCACCAACATTCAAATTATAGGAGTCCCAGAAGAAGAAGAGAAAAAGAAAGGGACTGAGGTAATATTTGAAGAGATTATAGTTGAAAACTTCCTTAATATGGGAAAGGAAATAGTCAATCAAGTCCAGGAAGCACAGAGAGTCCCATACAGGATAAATCCAAGGAGAAACAAGCCAAGACACATATTAATCATACTATCAAAAATTAAATACAAAGAAAACATATTAAAGGCAGCAAGGGAAAAACAAGACATAACATACAAGGGAATCCTCATAAGGTTAACAGCTGATCTTTCATCAGAGCTCTGCAAGCCAGAAGGGAGTGGCAGGACATATTTAAAATGATGAAAGGGAAAAACCTACAACCAAGATTACTCTACCCAGCAAGGATCTCATTCAGATTCGATGGAGAACTTAAAATGTTTACAAACAAGCAAATGCTAAGAGACTACAGCACCACCAAACCAGCTTTACAACAAATGCTAAAGGAAATTCTCTAGGCAAGAAACACAACAGAAGGAAAACACCTACAATAACACATCCAAAACAATTAAGAAAATGGTAATAGGAACAAACAAATTGATAATTACCTTAAATGTAAATGGATTAAATGCTCCAAACAAAAGACACAGACTGGCTGAATGGATACAAATACAACACCCAAATATATGCTGTATGCAAGAGACCCACTTCAGACCTAGAGACACATACGACTGAAAATGAGGAGATGGAAAAAGATATTCCATGCAAATCAAAAGAAAGCTGGAGTAGAAATTCTCATATCAGACAAAATGGATTTAAAATAAAGACTATTACAAGAGACAAAGAAGGGCACTACATAATGATCAAAGGATCAATCCAAGAAGAAGATATAAGAATTGTAAATATTTATGCACCTAACATAGGAGCACCTCAATACATAAGGCAAATACTAACAGCCATAAAAGGGGAAATCAACAGTAACACAAGCATAGTAGAGGACTTTAACACCCCACTTTCACCAGTGAACAGATTATCCAAAATGAAAATAAATAAGAAAACACAAGCTATAAATGATACATTAAACAAGATGGACATAATTGATATTTACAGGACATTCCTTCCAAAAACAACAGAATACACTTTCTTCTCAAGTGCTCATGGAATATTCTGCAACATAGACCATATCTTGGGTTACAAATCAAGCCTTGGTAAATTTTAAAAAATTGAAATCATATAAAGTATCTTTTCTGACAAAAATGCTATGAGACTAGATAACAATTACAGGAAAAATCTGTAAGAAAAAAAAAAACATATTGAGGCTAAACAATGCACAACTTAATAACCAAGAGATTGCTGAAGAAATCAAAGAGGAAATAAAAAATACTTAGAAACAAATGACAATGAAAACATGATGACCGAAAACCTATGGGATGCAGCAAAAGCAGTCTTAAGAGGGAAGTTTATAGCAATGCAATCCTACCTCAAGAAACAAGAAACATCTCAAATAAGCAACCTAACCTTACACCAAAAGCAATTAGAGAAAGAAGAAGAACAACAACAAAAAATTTAGCAGAAGGAAAGAAATCATAAAGATCAGATCAGAAATAAATGAAAAAGAAATGAAGGAAATGATAGCAAAGTCAATAAAACTAAAAGCTGGTTCTTTAAGAAGATAAACAACATTGATAAACCATTAGCAAGACTCATTAAGAAAAAAAGGGAGAAGACTCAAATCAATAGAATTAGATATGAAAAAGGAGAAGGAAAAACTGACACAGCAGAACTACAAAGCATCTTGAGATATTACTACAAGCAACTATATGTCAATAAAATGGACAACCTGGACGAAGTGGACAAATTCTATGAAAGTGGTCAAAAAGCACCGAGCTGATCTCCCTGTGCTATGTGACTGCTTCCCCTAGATATCTATTTTACATTTGGTAGTGTATATATGTCCCTGCCACTCTCTCACTTCGTCCCAACATACCCTTCGCCCTCCCCATGTCCTCAAGTCCATTCTCTACGTCTGTGTCTTTATTCCTGTCCTGTCCCTAGGTTCTTCAGAACCATTTTTATTTTTTTTTAGATTCCATATATACGTGTTAACACACGGTATTTGTTTTCCTTTTTTTGACTTACTTCGCTCTGTATGACAGTCTCTAGGTCCATCTACCTCACTACAAATAACTCAATTTCATTTCTTTTTATGACTAATATTCCATTGTATATATGTGCCACATCTTCTTCATCCATTCATCTGTCAATGGACATTTAGGTGGTTTCCATGTCCTGGTTATTGTAAATAGTGCTGCAATGAACACTGTGGTACATGACTCTTTTTGCATTATGGTTTTCTCAGCATATATGCCAAGTATTGGGATTGCTGGGTTGTATGGTAGTTCTATTTTTAGTTTTTAAGGGACCTCCATACTGTTCTCCATAGTGGCTGTATCAATTTATATGCCCACCAACAGTGTAAGTGTGTTCCCTTTTCTCCACACCTTCTCCAGCATTTATTGTTTGTAGACTTTTTGGTGATGGCCATTCTGACTGGTGTGAGGTGGTACCTCATTGTAGTTTTGATATTCATTTCTCTAATGGTTAGTGATGTTGAGCATTCTTTCATGTGTTTGTTGGCAATCTGTATATCTTCTTTGTAGAAATGTTTATTTAGATCTTCTGCTCATTTTTGGATTGGGTTGTTTGTTTCTTTTGATATTGGGCTGCATGAGCTGTTGTATATTTTGGTGATTAATCCTTTTTCAGTTGCTTCATTTGAAAATATTTTCCCCCATTCTGAGGGTTGTCCTTTCATCTTATTTATGGTTTCCATTGCTGTGCAAAAGCTTTTAAGTTTCATTAGGTCCCATTTGTTTATTTTTGTTTTTATTTTCCATTTTCTAGGAGGTGGGTCAAAAAGGATCTTACTGTGATTTATGTCATAGAGTGTTCTGCTTATGTTTTCCTCTAAGAGTTTTATATTGTCTGGCCTTACATTTAGGTCTTTAATCCATTTTGAGTTTATTTTTGTGTATTGTGTTAGGGAGTGTTCTAATTTCATTCTTTTACATGTAGCTGTCCAGTTTCCCCAGCACCTCTTATTGAAAATGTTGTCTTTTCTCCATTGTATATTCTTGCCTCGTTCATCAAAGATAAGCTGACCATATTTGTGTGGGTGTCTCTCTGTGCTTTCTATCCTGTTCCATTGATCTATATTTCTGTTTTTGTGCCAGAACCATACTGTCTTGATTACTGTAGCTTTGTAATATAGTCTGAAGTCCGAGAGCCTGATTCCTCCAGCTCCATTTTTCTTTCTCAAGATTGCTTTGGCTATTCGAGGTCTTTTGTGTTCCCATACAAATTGTGCAATTTTTTGTTCTAGTTCTGTGAAAAAATGCCATTGGTACGTTGATAGGGATTGCATTGAATCTGTAGACTATTTTACATAGTATAGTCATTTTCACAATGTTGATTCTTCCAATCCAAGAACATGGTATATCTCTCCATCTGTTTGTATCATCTTTAATTTCCTTCATCAGTGTCTTATTGTTTTCTGCATACAGGTCTTTTGTCACCTTAGGTAGGTCTATTCCTAGGTATTTTATTCATTTTGTTGCAGTGGTAAATGGGGGTGTTTCCTTAATTTCTCTTTCAGATTTTTCATCATTAGTGTATGCAAATGCAAGAGATTTCTGTGCATTAATTTTATATCCTGATACTTTACCAAATTCACTGATTAGTTCTAGTAGTTTTCTGGTAACATCTTTGGGATTCTCTATGTATACTATCATGTCATCTGCAAATAGTGACAGTTTTACTTCTTCTTTTCCATTTTGGATTCTTTTTATTTCTTTTTCTTCTCTGATTGCTCTGGCTAAAAACTTCCAAAACTATGCTGAATCATAGTGGTGAGATTGGGCAACCTTGTCTTGTTCCTGATCTTAGTGGAAATGGTTTCAGTTTTTCACCATTGAGAATGATGTTGGCTGTGGGTTTCTCATATATGGCTTTTATTATGTTGAGGTAAGTTCACTCTATGCCAAAATATAACAGAGGGAGGAATACTCCCAAACTAATTCTATGAGGCCACCATCACCTGGACACCAAAACTAGACAAAGATGTCACAAAAAAAGAAAACTACAGGTCAATATCACTGATGAACAGAGATGCAAAAAGCCTCAACAAAATACTAGCAGACAGAATCCAACAGCACATTGAAAGGATCATACACCATGATCAAGTGGGATTTATCCCAGGAATGCAAGGATTCTTCACTATACTCAAATCAATCAATGTGATCAACCATATTAACAAATTGAAGGAGAAAAACCATATGATCATCTCAATAGATGCAGAAAAACTTTCCACAAAATTCAACACATATATACAATGAAATATTACTCAGCCATAAAAAGAAATGAAATTGAGTTATTTTTAGTGAGGTGGATGGACCTAGAGACTGTCATACAGAGTGAAGTAAGTCAGAAAGAGAAAAACAAATATTGTATACTAACACATATATATAGAATCTAAAAAGCAAAACAAAACACATGTTTCTGAACAACCTAGGGGCAGGACAGAAATAAAGACACAGAAGTAGAGAATGTACTTGAGGACACGGGGAGGGGGAAGAGTATGTTGGGAGAAGTGAGAGAGTGACATGGACATATATACACTACCAAATGTAAAACAGATAGCTAGTGGGAAGCAGCCGCATAGCACCAGGAGATCAGCTCGGTGCTTTTTGACCACCTAGAGGGTTGGGGTAGGGAGGGTGGGGGAGAGATGCAAGAGAGAGTAGATATTGGGATATATGTATATGTATAGCTGATTCACTTTGTTATACAGCAGAAACTAACACACCATTGTAAAGCAATTATACTCCAATAAAGATGTTTAAAAAAAAAAAAGAGGTAGGAAGAAAGAGGTAGGCTTTATGAAAAAATATGTTGGTTCAAGTAATCTTTTTTCATCTATCTGCTTAGGGTGCTGTAATGAAAAATTGTTAGAGATAAGAAGTGACTATTCTCAATCTAGTTAGATTTAGATATTGTACCAATGTGACCGCCTTAGAACTACTTCATTTACATAATTTTCCTTCTGGCAAAAGTAAAGCATATATGAGCATCTCAAACTCCATGTTAAAACTGTGATTCCAATTAGAGTAATACATTTCAAAAGAAAAATAAAAAGGCATTTTATGTCATCCAGAATCTTCAACATTAGCTCATTTAAATAACATTCAGGCATAAATACTTAAAATAGATGAACTTGCAACCAATAAATAGGAAAACTAATATAATTATAGACATTTATTACCTTGCTAAATCTAGAAAACCATAAGGAAAAGAACATTTTTGTTGGCAAAGATAAATGCAGTTCATACTCAAGACAATAAATACATGAACACTAAATGAAAGATAATTTTTAAATAACTTATCTCCTAAGTGCTTAAAAATGTTTCTACTTCACTTCTAGGTTAGATAAACTGGGTTTCATTTTTCAGCAAAAAGTATTCAGTTCCAAGAGTATTTATGAAATGAGTATGTGTTCAATAAATACAGAAAGAAAAGGAAAAAAAAGTTAAACATAAAAGTTACCATATGTTCCAGTGGTTCCACTCCTGGGTATTACCCAAGAGAAATGAAAATATACGTCCATACAATAACACCAGTGTGTATAACAGTATTATTTATAATAGCTAAAATGTGGAACCAGCACAATGTTCACCAACTGATGAATGGAGAAATTAAATATGCTATATGCCTACAATGGAATATTTTTCAGCAATAAAAGGAAATGAAGTACTGATGCATACTACAATGTACATCAACCTTTAAAAAATTATGATACTAAGTGAAAGTAGTCAGTTACAAAGGAACATATATTGTATAACTCCATTTATATAAACAGTCCAAGACAGGTAAATCTATAGAGAAAGAAAGATTAGTGGTTGCCTAGAGCTTTGTAGCTTAGGGGTGAAGATGGAATGGAGATGGGAAGGATGGGGAAATGGAGAGTGACTGCTGTGTGTACAGGATCTCTTTCTGTGATAATGAAAATGTTATAAAATTGATTATGGGAATGGTTGTACAACTCTGTGGATATAATTTTAAAACTGAATTGTACACATTAAAATGGTGAATTTTATAGTATGTACATTATATGTCTATAAAGCTTTTATAAAAGGAAGGAAGGAAGGAAGGAAGGAAGGAAGGAGAAAAATGATAGAAAATGAGGCACCACCCAGACAATAAACCAAAGAAAGCTGAAGTGGCTATATTAATCTCAGACAAAGGAGACTTCAAAAGAAGAATTAATACCAGGAATAAATACAGACATTAAATAATGATAAAAGGGTCAACTTGCTAAGAAGACTTGACAAATCTTAAATGTGTATGTGGCTAACAACAAAGCTTCAAAACACCTAAAGCAAAAACTGATGGAACTGAAAGGAAAATTAAACAAATCTATAATTAAATTCAGTGACTTCATCAGTCTTCTTTCCTTGAAACTGTATTGAAGTGTGCATTTTTGTCTTACTCCTTATACTAAGAGAAAACTTTCACTATTTCACCACTAAGCATGTTTGCAGTAGGTAGCATTCATCAGATAAAGGAAGTTCCATTCTTTTTATAGTCTGCTGAGAGCTTTTTATGAATGGGTGTTGAATATGTCCAGTGATTTTCCTGTGTCTACTGAAGTGAAGGTGAGATATTTCATCCTTTTATGTAAATGTAGTAAATTTTATTTATTGATTTTTCAATGTTGCATTCATAGAATAAAACCCAGTGGTTAGTGATGTATTATCCTTTTTTTAAATGCATTTCTAAGTCAATCTGGTATTATTTAGGGTTTTTTTCATCTGTGGTCATGAAAGATAAGCCTGTAATTTTCCTTTCTTATATCATTGTTGTCAGGTCTGTTGTCAAAGTCATGTTGGCCTTATAAAAAGTATGTGAAATATTCTCAATTTTTCCATTGTTTGGAAGATTCTGCATAAGATTAGTGTTATTTTCCCCTTAAATGTTTGGAGGAATTCACCAGTGAAGTCATTTGTGGCTGAGATATTCTTTGTGGGCAGATGATGAATAATTAATTGAATTCATTTAATTGATATCAGAGTGCAGTAAGGGAAGCATGGTCTTTTCAATAGCTGGGGCTCAGTCAAGTTGACATCATGTGGAACAAAATAGGCTTTCATCTCTAACTCACACCATGCTGAAAAATCAATCCCAGATGCATTAGAGACCTAAATGTCCAAGCACATCTCTGTAAACTTGAAATACTCAAAGACCTCTTTGCTTGAAGACAAAAAACGCTAAACATATTGGGGAAATATGATAAAATTATACAATATTAAGTTTAAGAACATACGTTCAACAAAAGATTCCATTGAAAGAATGAAAAGCAGCTATAAAATGAGAGATATATTCTTAATACATATATCTTTCAAGGGCCTCATGTCTAGAATAGATAACTAACTTCTGAAAATCAATTGGAAAGACAGACAACCCAATAGAAAAATTAGGCAATAACATAAACAGGCATTTCCAGAAGAGAATATCCACATGGGTGACAAACGTGTAAAGGTGCTCAACCTTATTTGTTTTCAAAAAATGCAAACTCATAACACTAGGGTAACAGCTACACCCAGTAGAATTGCTAAAATTGAAAAAAAAAAAAGACCAGTTAGAATGTGGCACAACCAACTCTATCACACATTAACAGCCATACTCATCTTTAGAACAATGAAATTTAAGATATCATTTTCACCTACCCACTTCTCAAAATTTTAATTTGTACAACCACTTTGGAAAATTCTTTGTCATTATTTACTAAAACTGAGTACACAATTGATCCTTATTATTTTCAGATTTCATATTTGCAAATTGATATACTCACTAAAATTTATTTGGAATCCCCAAATTAATGTTTATGGCTTTCCACTGCAATTCATGGACGTGCACAGAACAACGGAGGTCAAACAAAATTATTCTCTGCTGTGTTGCTTCAGCTCTCATACTGTAAACAGGTGTCCATTTCATGGTCTATTTAGTACCATGGTGTTTTTTTTTCAAATTTGTGAGCCTTTTATTGGTGTTTTTGCTTTAAAAATGCTCCCAAGCATAGTGTTGAAGTCTTCTCCTGCATTTCTAAGCAAAAGAAGGTTGTGATGTGCCTTGTGGAGAAAATATGTGTGTTAGATGGGCTTCATTCTGGCATGAGTTATAGTGCTGTTGTCAGTGAGTTCAAGGCTAATGAGTTAACAGTATAAATTAAATAAGGTATCTTTAATCAGAAACACACATAAGACAAGGTTATGTATTGATCAGGTGATGAAAATGTTTTAACAAGTGGCTCACAGGAACCTAACCCTGTATTTCCCCTAGGAGCAGTCTCAGTATTTGCTAGTTCAGTGTTTGCAGTGACTTTGTAAGACAAGTATTGTGAATAATGAAAGTCGACTGTCTGTCCCAACAATTCCACTCTTAGTCCTATATTCCAAATAGATATAGACATATGTTTTCCCAAAAAGACACACACAAGAATGTTCACAGCAGCATTATCTTCAATAGCCTCAACCTGAGAATTTCCCCAGAGCTCATAGCAATAACATAATTTTGGTTCATTCCCAGAGAATGAATAAACTCCAACTCTCATAAGAAGGACAAATCTTACAGATAAAATGTTTAGTGAAAGCAGTCAGACACAAAAGAGTGTATATCGTATGATGACATTTACAGAAAGTTCAAAAATAGGGCAAAACTCATCTATGATATTAGAAGTCAGGAGAGTGGCTCCCCATGGGTGGGTGGGTGGATTGCGGGGATTAGTGACTGAAGGAGAATAAGGAGATTTCACAGATGTTAATAAAGTTCTGGTTAATGATTTAATGCTGCTTATATGGTATCTCAAATTTTTCAAAATCTATTAATGAGTAAATTAGCAATTGCAATGCGTGTTTTTCTCCTCCAGACAAAGAGAATTATGAGTATTTAGTTATTATTACTGTTTTGCTCCCCTGGGCTATTTTCAATATCCTCTAGCTCAGTTTGTGTGTAGATAAGCATTGCTATTCATCTCCTCCAAGGAAGGACATTCTTTGGCTAGTTCATTCCTGGAACTGAACACTTTTTAGTTTTCCCAGCTCCGGTGGCTCTTGAAAATGGCTTGGTCTACACTGTAGATATTAATTACAACCACACACTTCTTCCAGGGCAGGTGGATTTATCACTCAGAAACATGGGCTGGCAGAGTGGAGCAGGTAACATGTTTAATTTTGCATAATATCTAACAGCTTTCTGTGTTTAATTTCTCTTTTCTACTTCCCAGTAAATTTTATGAGATGATGCATTTGGCATCTTATTGTGGAGACGTCCTTAGTGTGTGATAAATAATATACTAACAGGCACCCTTGGTTTCTTCATGGACTAAATATGGGGGGTAGAGGTAGCTGGGAAGTGGAAGTAATTAGGCCAACCCAAGGATAAAAAATAAAAAGTCATGAGATGGTCCCAGACAACTCTAGAAATATTATGGGGTGTCCAGATGCATGAAGACAGATGCCTTTGTCATGTTGACCTCAGTTTCCTATTCCACAGTCACTCTCAAGACCTATTTATGAATTCAGGTTCTCTTGGGGCAGAAACTTTTCTTGTTTTTCTCACCAGTGTTTCTCCAGAGCCTTGAACAGAACCTTGAACATAGTAAGGGATCCATCAATTACTTACTACTTCTATCTAAAGAAGAGAAACAATAAAAAAAAAACACTCTAACCCAAGAGGAATGCCAACATACTGTTAGGAAGGCAGATATGTAGAATTAAGAACAGGCAACGTGGCCAGTCATCCAATTCCTTCCTGTGACTCCACCATACAAATCTGGATTTGATGAGTTACAAAAGCAGAATCCTCTTGTTCTTCCAGGAAAGAGTCGCCCGTGCTCTATCAAAGTCAGAATCATGTATCTAAATGTTTTTTGTGACTCCTAATGTTTAGGCAGAGCCCACACGTCTCTGTAAGTCCACCCGTATTTGAGAAAGCTTCATGTACTATCCAAAACAGAACTAATGAAGGTGTCTACCCAAATCTAGAAATTTGGAATAGAACTGCTAATGTGGGTCAATGTGCTCATCAATTGGCTTGTTTATCCATCTGCCCTTACTTAGCTCTTAACAACAGAATGGTAAGGATCTTTTAGGTTCCCATGGACTTTGAACTGGCCCCAAAGATTGTCATAATTATCTTGTAGTTTTAAAGATTTGGTTTATTCCCCAGAACAGCTTACACGGTCTTCTAAGCAGCAGTTTATAACAGGAACCATTTCATTCACCCATATGTCCTGTGTTTTTCTTACCTCCCTATTTTTATTATCTTTAATACCAATTCTCTGAAGCAGGTCTCAACATCTCCATTTAACAGAGAAAAGAAAGGAGATATTTGTGCAAGGTCACATTCAGATGCAGGTTGCCCACGCTCATAAAAAACAAATGAAGACTTAGGTTGGGGAGATGATTCTGAAAGAATTAGTGTAAGAAGGGGGAAGGGACTATTGCAGTGGGCAAAGCTCCCACCTGTGAGATCTGCAAGTATCTCAAAGGTCAGGCAGGACATGTTTTCCTTTTATGAGGAGGAGTCAGCAGGACTAGAAAGAAAGGGGTGTGGGAGGGTGGGATGAAAGTGTGGCCTGGTGGAACAGTGGCCAGCCTGTTTCCAGGAAGGGCTGTGGGCTGCCTCGGGCTGAGTCACAGGTCAAAGTCCAAGGGTCCAGAAGAAGGAGAAATGTTTAATTAAACTTTTGCTAGCAAGCATTTTATTTTTATTGATCAGCAGGCACAATGAAGCAAGTCATTTGTGAGGAAAAGAATAGGAATTTGGAGGGTCTATGTCAGGCCTCATTGTAGGTAAGCAAGTAGAGGGGCACTGTGTTTGTCATCTAAGTCACGTCAGGAGGGGGTCTTTGCAGTAAGCCATTTCTAGGACCTCAAAAGTCTGAGGTGGGGGTTTTCTGAAACAGTCACTGTTTACCAGGAACACAGACTCGAGTCAACTCTAACACTGTCATGACTCAACTGCATTTCATCCTGATTTTGAGGTAGGTCTTAACATCCGCATTTACAGAGAAGGAAGGTGAGGTCAGACATTTGTACAAAGGCACACAGCCGGGACGAATCTCATCTGGGTTTCAGATGCTAAAGTCAACACCCCTGGATGCTGTTCTGAACTCTGCACCCAGAGTTTCAGGAGTCAGAGCAAGGGCAGCAGGATCAGATTTGGGCAGGGAGGTGGCCCTTGGCTCCTTTCCAGGTCCCTCACCAGCTTTTTCCATCTTTGTCCCTATTTGTTCTCACCAAACCATCTTGCCCTCCAAAGCCACTATTGCATCTTTGAGCTGTCTAGTGTTTGCTCCACTGCACCCAATTTGCTGTATTCAACTGGGACAAAACATCATTATTCGTAAGCTCCACCAAGGAAGATCCAGGCAATGTTCTGCAGAAATACATTGGTCAAAGTCCATTTAAGGTCAGGAAATCAAGTTTGAAGGCACTATAATTATAATCATTGCTTTTGGATAGTGCTGTGCTGCTATATGCAAAATCTATAATTCCCTTGGCAAGATGGCAGAACATGGTACAGAACCTTGAACCTGAACCTGTAACAGGAAAAGCTACTATGCTTGCAAAGCCTCATGGGGGAGACTTTGTTGCTCACCCTCCAGAGCAACTCTCCATGGATTGATGGGAGGAGCCTATGGAAATACACAAATCAAACCTGGTGGCCATCCACCCAAGAGCATTCATGAGGCATCCTGTTTCGACTTGGCCTTTTCATGTAAAATGTGGTCATCCAGGCTTGACTTTTTTTTCTCCTATAATTTAGAAGAAATTGTCGGTGAGGAAAAATGTTTTTTCTTCTACCCTTCTAGGTTCGTGGTCCGAGCTTTGTAAATGAAACTGGCCAAAGACAGATGAACAAGAGAAAAATGGAAGTTTATTAACAAATGCATTGTGCATATGCATGGAAGCACCTAGAGAGGACTAATTCAAAAACGTGGTTAAACTTGTGAAAACGCATTCTTTCTTGGATGGGACTTGAATCCGTGGTCCCTGATTTAGGAGGGGACTCAAACCCACTGTCTTTTAATTGAAACCACTCATCTGGTGTTAGGACTTACTGAAGCTCAGTTTCTTTTGTCTCATAACAGAAGGAAGTCAGCATGAGGCAAAGGGATAGGCAAACAGTGGATTTATTAGCATAGGATACTTGTGAGAGATACAAGTGGGCAGGCAAGGGAGCACAGCCCGGAGAACAAATAGGGTTACATTTTTATAATCAAAGAAAAAGTAGAGAGGAGACAAGACCACTTTTTCCTCATTCTTTAGCAGACATCAAGATATACATCATTAGCTCCTCCTTTGACCCTATATGGTTTAACCAGGACTGTCATGGCGCTATTTAAATTATATTTACATTAACAAAAGGGTGGTGATATATACTAAAATATGGTAATTCATCTCAGGTTTCAGTATAATGTCCCCTTTCACCTAGTTTCTTTCACCTTTCACTTATATTCCTGTCTTGGCTACATGCAGAAATGCTATTCTTCAAGGACCATTAACTCTCTGACTTCATGTAACAAGATTCAGACCCCATATCTATTGTCTTATGTTTTATGTTTATGGCTTGAGTGTGCTTGGTGCTTGAATGCACACGTTCTTCCTTCAAGGTAGGGTAGATTGTTGCTTGGTTACTGGATTCTTTTCTTGAGTGCTCATTAGCTTACAACAGTCTCCCAAACTTCCTTAAAATTCCCTTTCTGTCCTTAATCCCCTAGTGGGATTTCTAAACTAACTATTTAATTATGCTACTCTATCCCTATCATGTGGGCTTAAATATGAACAAAGGAAGAGGGGTTTTTTTGCTTCTGGTCAGGGGAGGCAAGTTGTGGGAAAGTGGCCAGGAAAAGTATGGTAAACAAGGGTTGTTTAGTAGGGTTTGTTATGCAGATTAAGTTGGTGCCTCCTCCACTGATAAGGCTTAAGAGTCCTCCTCTTCCTTTAAGAAGGAGAGAAACACATCTCTACAAATGGAAATTTCCTTTATAAATGCAAATTTCCTTTAAAATAGGAAAATTTTGCCCAGTCTTTAAAGCTTTTTTTTGTGTCTTCTGGTTCTCAGTAAACTTTAGCTCAAAATAATACGTATGCCAAAAAGATATATTTTGGGGTGACACACTTTGGTACCCCTTCAAATTCAAACATTACAGAAATCTAATGCAACCCTGTTAAAGGTTGAATTTTATCCCCCAAGTAATGAAAAACCCCAGAATTTGAGAAGGTGACCTTATTTGGAAAGAAGCTCTTTACAGAAGTAATCAAATTAAAATGAGAGCATTAGGGTGACCCTCACCTGTCCTCATAAAAAGGGGAAATTTGGACACAGAGTCAAGATGATGTGAAGAGATACAGGGAGAAGATGACCATGGGAAGATGAAGGCAGAGATTGGAGTTATGTTGCCATTAGCTAAGGAACATCAAAGATCCCCAGGAAACCACCGGGAACTGGGGGAGAGCCCTGGGAGAGATCCCTCCTCACAGCCACAAAAGGAATCAAGCCTGCCCACACCTAGGTTGGACTTACAGCCGGCCTCCAGAACTGTGAGAGAATAGATTCGGTTGTTTATGATGCCCAGTGTGGTCTTTTGTTACAGCAGCTCGAGAAACTGATGAAAACCCCAACACAAAAAGGAGTGTAAAGAAAGAATGTTGGTGAATGCACACAATATATTTTAATCTGAGCAAGTGGCTGTATTGTCCAGAAAAACCTTTCCCTGGTGATAGACATCATCACTAGTGAGAAAAAGATGTGTCAAAAGCCTGGGTAATGGTGCATGCTGGGGCATCTGGGGCTCTAGTCACACAGATCAACCCGCACAAGTCTGATCAGGACATGGACGGCATTGGCCAAACCCACTCTCTGATGTGGTCCATGATCACAGCGACCTGAAATCCTAATTATCTTTCCTCGTGTGAGACTTTTCCTTTCCACCAGTGGCTAAATAAATTGAACATGACGGATAATTTGGCTTACTTATTTTTAGAATACTCTGTTCTTTAACCTATCTTATGAGCCTTCATTTAAATAATCACTCCGAGCTTCCCCCAACAGAGCATCTAGGGGCTGCTTCAACTGTGTTTCTAAGTCAGGATCCCTTATCTCTTCTGGCTCCCGGGGGCAAGGTCCCTAGAAAACCCCCCAAAGGAACCTTGAGCTTCCTTCTTTGTGGGATAGAGGTGTGTCCTGAGGATCATCGAGCTTTATATATTCCCTGGGAAGTTGCACTAGAACATTTGCTCATTGAGATTTAATCAGTAATTTCTTGTCCCTTCTTGCAGCGTCACTGGATTACAACAGCACATTATTATAAATACAGGTTCCATCTCAGTAATCTCACAAAGGATTTGCCTGTTCAGAGACCTGGCACCCTCCGACTATCTGACTCTTTTCCTTCTGTCTCCCAGAGATTTGCAACACATCCGGCTGATGAGGGGTTTTGTGGCTTCTTTTGGATTAGAGTGTGCATAGGGTGATGTCTCCAGATGTTTTTGGAGTCCCTCCATGGCTCATCCTGCATCCACAAACCCCAGATGGGCTCCATCCATGCAAAGGATTCAGTCCTGGGGGAGACCAGAGTGTTCCCATTCAAATCATCAGAATTTCAAGTGTAGTCTGTGCTTTACAGATTGCTTCTCCATCTGCCTTCCATGACAAAAGTATCCTCTCCAAGGATGGAGGAATACAGAACAGCAACCAAAATATTTAGTCCAGTGACCTGTCTGCAAACTATTATTAATGAAATGTCATTCTTATGATTAACAGGAAATGCTGTTTAAAAATTATTGCTAAAATAAACGAATTTCTTAATGAAAATTCAGAGAGATGTAGAGATATTTAAATTATTCTGAATGGAAGGAAAATGAAGTCACCATTATCTGGGAGAACCCAGATGACCTAGAGCTTCCCCATGAGAAGTGCCATGGGTCAGAGAAGGGATTTCACCCCTACTCCCTCTGTTCATCCTTTCTTCCTCCCACCCCCATGTTTAGCTGGGGAGCATTGCACCCATCCTAGAACAGCTTCTATGCACACACTTCCTTCTGGTGCATAATTTCTCCATCCTCACACTCTCCTGTGTTTACCATATCAGAACTCACTCACCTATGATCCCTCTGTATTACATATGTACTCACCCTGAACATTCAGCCTGCTTAAATAGCAAAACCTTTTTAATATCTCCATATTTTGTTTTTTCTTGAAATTTAAATTCTGCTATCAATAAGTAAAGTAGAAAAGCCAAATGTGCTTTTTGTTCTGATCAATTCTGAAACTGACTTTGGATTTCAGAGACAAAGTTCTCATTACCTGTAGGGTGAGTTTAGCTGTCTCAGAGGTTAAGAGACATGTCATCTGGTCTTTTTGCTTTTGGTTTCTCTCTTCTTGTCTGCTCCTGTGCACACACCCCCTCCCAAATGCATCTACTTCCGTGTCACTGGAATCAAATTCCCAGAGCCCATATCTGGTCTTGCTTCAACACCTGGAGGATTAGTTTCTTGCTCTTCACAGGATAAGGGCTCAGATCCCCAGCATGGTACTCAAGACTCTTCAAACTTGTTGTCTTGCTCCTGAGCCTCAACTGGGTTAATTCCTCTGTAAAATATTCTCTGGAATTATTGGAATAATTGTCACTTTCTGGGTAATAAAGGATCTAACCTTGCCCAAAGAGAGGTCTGGCCTTTGCCTGAAGCTACTGGAAGGCATCTCTAGGTTCTTGGAATGTCCTGCCTGATGGGAGTGTCTTTGTTCACCTGAGGGCTTTGGTCACCGGACAGTCTAACAATGTGATTTATGTGATTTATGATGAGGACTTTGGGTCTTGTAGTGTTCGCTCTACTCCCAGAGGACCTGGAAACTAAAGGTCAACCATGTAGGCAGTTGACCATGTGGCCACCATAAAGACTCTGGACACTGAGTGAGCTATCCAGGTTGGCCATACTCTATACATGTTGTCATGTGTTGCTGCCATGAGGGGCTAGTATTCTCCATGACTCCACAGGGAAAGGACACATTTGGGCTGTAGGGCTCTGCTTCATGTGTCTCTTCTCCTTATTGATGTTAATGGATGTCCTTTCTCTGAAATAAACCATAACCATGAGTATAACAGTTTTCAGTGAGTTATGTGAGTTCATCCAGGGAATTATTGGGACTGAAGGTGGTTTTGAGAAATCCCTGAACTTAAAATTAGTATCAGAAGTGGGGTGGACTGTGGATGCTAAAATCCACACTATCTTAAAATACACAAAACTGTTCCACTGTCCCATTTATGTTTTTGCACTCCCCCCACCCCCCTCCTCTTTATTCACTGATGGAATCCTTTTCAAACTTAAAGACATATTGCACTGATGTAGTTATGTACTGGTCTCATCTGGTAATGAGAGATAAATGAGGGACAGTGTCAGGTTTAATTCATAAATGCTTTATGGTTTTGGTTTTCCCTTTAGTTAAAAAAAAAAAAAAGCAAGAAAGAAAGATTGAATCCCAGCAGTGACTCTCAACAGAAGACCCTATGTCAGGATTCTGAGTGAAGGGAGCAGACAAGAAGTGAGTTGTCTAGGTATCTTGTTTGATTCCACTTGTTTCTTTGAAGCGGTGGCTGAATTGGAGGTGGGGGGAGTGTGTCCTCCCTCATGAGAGCAGAAAAGTTAATAATTTATCAACTTCTGTTCACATTCTCATTAGCTCCAGCTTAATTTAGATTAGAAATATCTGCCTCATAATATGAGATAATTTAACTTCCTACTATTTCCTTCAAGTCGTCTCTTTTGTATTTAAGACATTTTTTTTTCTGAAGTTCTACAAAAATACAAAAATGCTGACACTTGTCTTTGTTTTACTGCTTCCTTTTGGTCATATCAGACCATCCATTGCTGATGTGGGAAGATAGAGCCTTAATAAATGCTACCCAAAGAATTCTCAGGACAAAGGAAATTCTGAATGTCCAGACAAAGCACAGTTGTGTTTATACAGAAACCCAGTCCATAGGACTAAACACATCAGCCCCTCCTCCCAAGAGGAGAACCCAAAGGTCCATATGCTTGTGTCATCAGAAGCACGGAAACCACCATATGTCACTAAAGATGGCACTGAGACTGCCCTTGGCCAAGTTCCTGATGCTTGCTGATGATGTATTTCCCAAGCACAGACATTTTCAAATCAATTACTGAGAAGTTAAATGACAGGCTATGATGCCATAAAAAGACTGCAATTCCAATCAGGTCTTTGGAGCCAAAACTCAGTCCCTGGTAGCTCATGTGGCTGAGTCCACAAGTTGGTTCCATCAGCAATTTAAGCTCTCCAAGAGCATCTGGACATACTTTCCTTACAAAAACTGTGGCAGCCCTTCGATGCCTTGGTATATAAATGAGTCAGTGCCAAGACTGGTAGTGACTGCCAGTCCCTTTTTGATGGGCAAATTAATATTCATTATTCAACAGGGGAGAAAATGCTGAGTTGTTTATCACTTGTTCATTAGTTTTAGCCAAATAAAGGATAAACATAATTACTCTTATAACCTACTGTGAAAGAGCCTAAAAATTATAGGGGTAAAAATGGAAGCCTTTAGGAAAACCTTTTTTAAAAATGAGAACCTTGGGTATTAGCAGGTGAGTGGGAATAACGGTTCTCATCTCTACTGGTGCCAGCCAACACCATCTTGCTTTGGACCCACACGAGAAAGTTTGCCAAGAAAAACACTATTCTACTCTTGCATTTTCTATGAGTTTTGTCTTCACTGATGAGGTGTTGGAGGCATTTTACTACTTGTTACTTCTGTGTGCAGGAATTAAAACTGCTGTACAAGCAAGTTCTCTGTTAAGCAGAAGGCCATTCCTGATGGCACCTGCCTCTGAAGGCTGGACTCCCACCTCTGTTTCTGGTAAAGGTTTTTTCCTCCAACTGTTTCTCTGCCATCCCATTCTGTTACCATTCCCTGAAATCTACAGTTTCAATAACTCAGGACTTGAGATTCTGCTTCTGAATGAATCTAACTTAATCTTCTGTGGTATAGACTGAATGTTTGTGTTATCCCAAAATCCATATTTGAAGTCCTAACCTCAAGTATGGCTGTCATTGGAGGGGGTGCCTCTGAGGAAGTAATCAAGGTTAAATGAGGTTATAAGGGTGGGGCCCTGATCTACTAGGAATAGTGTCCTTATAAGAAGAGACACCAGAGCGTTCTTCCCCTGCCCATGCACTGAGGAAAGGCCACGTGAGGATACAGGGAGAAGGCGGCCATCCACAAGTCAGAATGAGAGCCCTCACCAGGAACTGAAAATGCTAGCACTTTTATCTGGGACTTCCAGGCTCCAGAACTGTGAGAAAATAAGTGTCTATTGTTTACCCAATCTATAGTATTTCATTAATGCAATCCAAACAAGCTAATACTCTCTATAGTTCTGGAAATCATAACACATACATACATGCACACGCATATGTGCACATGCATGCACATGTGTGTACACACATGCTCCCTGTCTCATTTTTACCTCATTTCCCTGCCACTGTGTTTTTAGCAAGTAGTTGAAGAGGATACTGGTGATGATGATTATGTGAAAGAAGAAAGGTATTAGGGTCAGGCACTTATGTTTTCTTTTCCCCCCCTCAAAGTACGTATACATTTAGTACTTCATTTGGGGGGCCTGGATTCATACAGTCATGGTTTACATGAGAAAGTCAGTCTCTGAAAGATGAACTTCAGTGAACAAAACTGTCCTTCCTCAAGTTAATGAAAGGAAAATAAAACTCAGAATCTACAAATCTATAGTGATCTTTCCCTGGTGGGTGCAGGGTGTGATAAAATAAAACATAGATGCATAAAACAAAACCCCAACCTCCCTCAGTCACTGGATATGAGCTGCCCCCAATGATGTGACCTCAAACAAGGCAACTCTGCAGCTGAGGCTGGCTCTGAAAGAACTGTAGCTGAGGGCTGTCTGTCCACATACCCCACTGTAGGGCAGCCAGTCCTTCCCAGAAGGGGGAGCTGAGCTACCTCTCTGTGTCTACAGCAAGGTGAAGCTCCCTGTGGACCCTTTCCTGATCCCATTCCTATTTCCAAATATGACCACTATACTGAAGCAGGTTTAGATCCTTCCCACAAATATTTTTGTACCGTCAGCCATCTGTATCTGCGGGTTCCACATCCACAGATTCAACTGCAGACCAAAAATACTAAAAAAAAAAAAAAAAAATCCAGAAACTTGAATTTGCCATGTGCCAGCAACTATTTACATAGCATTTACGTTGTATTAGGTATTATAAGTAATACAGAGATGATCTGAAGTATACGGGAGGAGGTGCATAGGATATATGCAAATAATATGCCATTTTATATAAGAGACTTGAGCATCAGGAATTTTGGTGTCCATGGGGATCCTGGAACCAATTCCCCCACCGATATTGAGGGACAACTGTACTATAAATTACTGGCTCTATAAAAACTACTTGGTTCTGTTCAGTATGCTTTTGCTGTACTAATTTAATTCATTTTCAGTGATATAAAAAAGCTCATTGTGTTTCTATGCTAAAATTTATTTTGTTCTGTCCCCCAATGGATGTGTGAGACTTTCCAGTTTTTACTCTTACAAGCAAAGCTGCAGTGGACAGTCACCCGCCTGTGTCCCTGGTCTGAAGATTTCTCTAGGGCACAGATGAAATGGCAGCTCTTGCATTTCTGCATCCCCACTGAACCTAGTGCAGTGTCCACATACAATTAATACTCAAGTATAAAACACCAACCTGCAATTCCTGCAGTGATGCTCTCTAAGTCCCTTCCATCCCACACTCAAAGTATCAGTTCTTGGACATCAATTCTTAAACATCACCAAACAGGTGGATTGCTGCTATTAGCAGTGCAAAAGCCAATATTTCTTTTGAACTGAACTGAGTTTGTAAAGCTGCCTTTTTTGATCGAAAGTTTTTCTCTGGGAACTCTTTCAAGATGGAGAGACTTAGTGTAATATGTATGCAGATGTGGTAAACAAAACAAAAAAGAACAAATCTTCCAATCTTGTGTTTTTTAATGTAATCAACATAACATTCGTTATACTAAAAAATGAGGAGGTAAGCAAAATAAAAACAAAGAATAGCCCTGTGAGCAGCTGAAGCAGATGTTTAGGCAGTAAAAGTCTGTGTTTTCATCACAGGACGCACCTTCCCACCCTCATCAAAATGTGTTTACTCTCACTCTCTCTGTGGTACAATGGAGACACACAGGGTGAGCACATATAATTTAGAGATTCAATGATGGATACTCAACAAAAATGAGAGGTGAGAAAATGAAAATTAATCATTTAAAAAACACAAATGATGGGTTCTTTTGACTTATTCATTCCAAAGAGCAGTTTGTTTTTTTTTTTAAATGAACCCAGTGTGAACCTGAAATGATTGGTTGGCACCTGATCCTCTTCTTCCCCAACTGTGTGACCTAGCATGCTACCAGATCTCTCTGTGCTCTACATCCTTTATCTGAAAATCAGGTGTAATAATAGCCGCATAACACAAGGAGATCAGCTTGGTGCTTGTGACCACCTAGAGGGGTGGGGTAGGGAGGGTGGGAGGGACGGAGACGCAAGAGGGAAGAGATATGGGGACATATGTATATGTATAACTGATTCACTTTGTTATAAAGCAGAAACTGACACACCACTGTAAAGCAATTATACTCCAATAAAGATGTTTAAAAATAAATAAATAAAATAAAATGACATCATGGAGATAAGTAATAATTTTTTTTTTAAATAGCACCTGTTGCATTGGCCTTTGTTGAGACTGAATGCACAGAAGAAAACCCTTAGGATAATGACCAGTACATATCGGGTGCTCAGTATTGAGGATGAATAAGCCACAGCAGCCCCTGGAAAATTATAATTTTAAAATTGCAATAAATAATGTTAATGATCATGACCTTGTTTCATGGAATAAAAGAAATAATATTCAGTATTTCTGCCCCCCCCCAGATGGTTGGTGAATAAAATATAACTCAATAGTAACAGATGAAAATATAAATATGGATGTATATCATTATTAAAATGTGAATAGCAGTATAAAAATAATTGTGACCTTGATTCATTAAGAAAACAATAATAAATAGTGCTCATAATGCTCAATGTTTTCTCAGAAAGTAAAATGGTAAATATATCTTGGAATCATTTGTATACAAAAATACCATAGAGAATGTATACTAATGTGCTTGGTTAATTATATCATCATTTCCCAAAACTGTATTCTCCAAGTGCCTTAACAAATTTTCCATGGAAAAGGTATGTTTGTGTTAAAGTATGTTTGGTCAAAGTTGGCTTAAAGAAAGTTAAACAGGGATTTCCTCTTTGAGCAATTAATTTGGAAGCTAGATCTAATTTTTCTTGCTAAAAACAAATAGAAAATCTGGGAAAATATTAACAGAAAATTTTAAGCTAACAATGCAGTGAAGAATTATGGAACTAAAATCTAATAGAGGAAGGAAACCCATAAAGGTAAGCCTGGCATGTAGAATTCCTTTTCCCCAGGAGGTGGCTACAGATTTGGAAGAAATATCTGAGGAGATAAGAAGCTGAACAACGTTGTTAAGAGTCACGAAGAACTAGAGGGCCAAAATTGCAGTTGAGGGTCCAATGTGGGGAGCCCTGGTGAATCCATCTACTTGGTGTTGAGCCTCTGTAGAGCTATGTGCTAGCAGTAAAGGGGGAGGGGTTGTAAGTAAATGTTTTTCTCCCAAAGACTTAGCTTTCTTTACATTACCTTAAGTCTCTGAACTTGGACTGAGATAGACCTTAATTGCCAGTGTCCTGAACTGCTTACCAGAAGAAGTATATATCTAGTACACCTGAAACTAGCACAACATTTTAAATCAACTATACTCCAACATAAAATAAAAATTAAATTAAAAAAAAGAAGCAGTATACATCTTTGTGGTAGAAGTTAACATCATCTGAGACCACAAGTTATGTCTACGATGTTTTGGGGCACAATTTAGAACTCTTAGTGAAAAATAACCAGATAGAGAAGAAGTCCAGACAATACTAATGAAAACCAAGAAACGTAACAGATATTAAAAACTAGACCCCTAGAGGGACCAGAAGATGAAAATATCAAATGATGGCCTTAAAATGACCATAATTATTATATTTTAAAAATAAAACAACAAGATTAAAATTTTGGCAAAGAAATAAAGACCATAAGAAGTTATTAAATAGAAAGTGAAAAATACAATGATCAATATTAAAAGCTCAATGGACAGGTGGACAGATTTAACAATAGGTTAAATGTACTTGGAAAGAGAACTAGAGTTTTGGAATATTCATCAGAAGGAAATATCCAGAATGAAATATGAAGAGTGACAGTAGGACTGAAAATACAAAAGAGAAGTTAAGAAACATAAGAAAAGTCCTAAGAAGTTATGTGAAATTGAAGTCCCAGAGAAAGAAGACAGACAGCATGCAGTAGAAAAGACAGTCTTGGAATTTTCTAGGACTAATAAAATATATCAATACATATATCCAAGAAGCCCTACACACCTGCAGCAGAATAAATAAAAATGAAACAGCACACAGATGCAGCAGGATAAGACTGCTGTCATTTGGAGACAAAGAATAAAATCTCAAAAGTAGTCAGAAATAAGAAGTGAGTTACATTCAAAATAGTCAAAATTAGACTTACAGCTCATACTGCAACAGAAACAATCATAAAGGGAAGACAATGTAATGACATATTCATTCAAAGTGCTGAAAGAAAATAATTGTCAATCTAATTCTTTGAGCAATGAGAATACTTTCAATAATGAAAGTGAACTAAAGTATTTTCAAACAAATAAATATCAGGTAATCCATGTTTAGCAGACTTTAATTAAAGGAGAGATACGTAGACATAAAATTAAAATGCATAGAAACAATAGTATATGTTAGGAAAAGGGCAACTGTTATTCTAAAATCAGTGCATTGTCCAAGAAGAGATCAAATCGCCAAGTGATATTACATTATGAAAAATCAAGGATGCAGACTGTAACCACTAAGGTAACTACTAAAAGAATAGTAAAAGAGTTTTTAACAACCAAACAAGAACGGGGAGGTGGAAAGAAGTGAGACAAAACTGCTCAAAAAATCCAAATGAAGGCAAAAAAAGGGGAGACCAAGAAACATAGTTGGGACAAACAGAAAATAGTATTAATATGGTTAGTTTAAAAACTAAATGTCTAAATTACATTAAATGTAAATGGACTACATGTTTCCATAAAAATAGCAATATGCTGCTTACATGTCATGTACATAAATTATAAGCATACAGAAAGTTTGAAGTAAAAGCATGAAGGAACACATACCATGCAATATTAACAAAATAAAATTTGTTTAACTATATTAATATCAAACAGAGTAAACTTTAAGGCAAAACACATTGCTAGAGATACACAGAGGCATTTCATTATGAGAAAAGCATCAATTCACAATTGAGTATAAACTTATACATCTCGGGCTTCCCTGATGGTGCAGTGGTTGAGAGTCCGCCTGCCGATGCAGGGGACACAGGTTCGTGCCCCGGTCTGGGAAGATCCCACATGCCGCGGAGCAGCTGGACCCGTGAGACATTGCCGCTGAGCCTGCGCGTCCGGAGCCTGTGCTCCGCAACGGGAGAGGCCACAGCAGTGAGAGGCCTGAGTACCGCAAAACAAACAAACAAAGAAAAAAACTTATACATCTCTATCACTTACTAAAGTGTATTCAAATATTTTAAAGCAAACTGAACAGAATTACAAACAGAAATTCAAAAGTTTATAATCACCTTGACAAATTTTAAAACAAGTTTCTTAGTAATTTTAAGAACAAGAATAAAAATAGAGAGAGTCAAGACATTCTTGAAGAAGACAAAATAGAGAAATTGCTTTACCAAGCAATTAAATGAAATCAGATTAAATTTGTATATTATATAATTAAATTATGTACCAAGACTTATTAAGTTACAGTGATTAAGATAGTGTGGTGCTTTGACCCGGGGGTAGAAAAATAGCCCAGTGAAACAGAGTGGAGTCCAGAAACAGATTATGCATATATGGACACCTGATTTACAGATAAGGTGGCACTGAAGTACAACGGGAGAAAACAATTGTTTTCAACAAAGGTGTTGGGCCAATTGGATTTATATATGGAAAAAAATGTAAACCCTACCTCATACCATACAAAAGAATCAATTTCAGATGAATTATAGACCTAAATGTAAAAGATAAAATACTAAAACTTTAGAAAATAATGTTAGAATATGTTCATGAACAGGATAGAAAACATTTTCTTTTTTTTTTTTTTTTGCGGTATGTGGGCCTCTCACTGTTGTGGCCTCTCCCATTGTGGAGCACAGGCTCCGGATGCGCAGGCCCAGCGGCCATGGCTCACGGGCCCAGCCGCTCCGCGGCATATGGGATCCTCCCAGACTGGGGCACGAACCCGTATCCCCTGCATCGGCAGGCGGACTCTTAACCACTGCGCCACCAGGGAGGCCCGAAAACATTTTCTTAAGTATGAAAAAATTCATTCAACATAAAAAGAATGAAAAAATGGATTATATCAAAATTAAGAAATTCTGTTCATCAAAAGACAATGTTAAGAGGGTGAGACAAGTCACAAAAAATATAAATAACACTGACAACTCATACAAAAATAAAGACAAACAACCCTATAAAAAGGGTACAAGTGACTTGACTAAATAGTCTGTTTTAAAAAAAAAAAACAGTTCTAAGGATTCAACTTCACAAGTCAGCAGGGAAATGAAAATTAAAACCACAATGTGATATTACTTCATACCCACCAGAATAACTAAAATTGAAGTATCTTACAGTACCAACTCAAACTCTCATACAGTGCTGGTGGGAGTGTAAACTAGTTTAGCTACTTTGGAAAACTGTTTGGCATTATTTACGTTAAACCTATCTGATAATCTAGCAATTCCCCTCCTAGGTATGTGAACAACAGAAATACATTCACATGCTTAGCAAGAGACAGCTACAAGAACGTTCACAACAGCATTTGTCACAATAGTCCCTAAAGGGAAATAATCCAAAAGATTATTGATATTAGAATGGACACATAATTTGATATAATTAGACAAGGGTATACTATATAGCAGAGAAAATGAATAAACCAAGCTCCATCCAACAAATGAATGGATCTCACCAACATGATGTTGAATGAGAGAAGCAAAACACAAAGGACCATATACCTCATACTTCCATTTATATAAAGTTCAAAACTGGAAAACTGCACTATGGTGTTAGGAGTGAAGACAATAATCATCTTGGGGAAGAATAAACGGAAATGAGATGGTGATTGAGAGGGAGGCTGAGAAAGTATCTAGATTATCTACAACATGTGCCATTTTTAAACTTGTATGATGATAAATTAGATATTCACTTTGTGATCATTTGTGGAGATGTAATGCAGTTCTTCTGTACTGTTTGATACATGACTCATATGTCAATTTTTTTAAGTTCTATAAAAGAGAGAAAAAGAGAAGTTACATAGGTTTCTTTAGTTCAAGACTTCTGTGAGAATTTAACACACATGAGTCTTCAAGTGTAGGAATATAGTATGTAGTTTATCCTGACTTACTTGATCACAGAGAACTTCTTCTTAACCATGGAAGGATATGGGGTCTCCAGGGAATAGTTTGTGAATCTCTGAATCTCCTGTAGTTCATAATCCTCCATAACAATCCCTATGCTATTACAGTTATTTCTAGAAATCAACGGGAACAAACCTTATTTGATAAATGTACCGAAGGCTTGTTAGAATGTTGTCCTCAGGACTGACAACCATATCAGCCTCACTCATAAGATTACATTTAATAGCCAGAATGCAGCCTTGACTGCTATAACAAAATAACCCCAAATAAGAGCGGTGTGCTTATACAAGATAGTTCACATTTCTTAGAAGTTCCACTACCATTCCAAGGCTAGTATGGTGGTTCTACTGTCATCGAAAGCCAAGGCTCATTCTGCCATCTTGTTCTGCCACCTTTCTATATGAAGCTTCCTTCTCAGGCCCATGATGGCTATTGGAGCTCCACCCATCACACATACACATTTAAGCTAGTGGTATTAGGGAAAGGGGAAAAGGTAGGAGGGAATACATCTCATTTTAGGGGATAGCCTAGAATGAACATATATTATTTCTACTTTCTCACCTTTAGTCAGAATTTAGTCACATGGCCACACCTAGCAACAAGGGAGGCTGGAAACAGCATCACTGACAAATTAATATATAGATTTATTTGACTAAAGGAAGAGAGAGAGGATAGGGATTGGGGGGAATGTCCTTGATCCTTCCCTAAGTAAATTCCTCCAGAGGGAGTTTTAAAAAGATACTCCCTTTCGTTGGTATATCCTACAAATAATATCAGTGATAAAGTATAGGGAAATCAGAACCTAGATAAAAGTAAAAAAGACCTGCAGCAAGGAACAATTATGGCCAGTTTCAGTGGCATTACATCAACAGGACTCTGGTTATTTCTGTGTTCTAGAAGAGGGAGGCAATCTGGAGAATGTTCCATCTTTGACAGAACACCTAAGCAGCTGGTTCACCAGGAAAGTGCTGCAGAGAATGTTTCAACAAGATAGCCAATATGTGTTGAACATCGGTTTGTGTGAAGTCGTGTCATATGTTGGAAACAGCAGGAGCTTTGGGGGTCAAAAGGACCTGGTTGTGAAATTTCCTTTGCCACTTCCTACAGTACGACATTGCATAATCTTCTAACCCCAAATCAAAAGCAAACCAAACCCCACCAATGTCTGGGTTTTCACTTTAGTGTCTTTTCATCGGTATTGATTGCCTCTTCCCATGAATCTGATTTCAGTAAACGTTGCTGCTTCTCCCAAAACCCCACTGCCTGTAAGACACCTAATTAACAGGTGCATTTTGAAAGACATCTAACAAAAGCCTCCCTGTGTATCTGAGCACAAGGACTCTCATTAGTGAATGAGAAGTGATTATTTATACCACTTCTATAATTAAAAATCCTGAAAACAAATTACAATTATCCATCAGTATTTCAACATGCCAGAACTGAAGATCTTAACCTTCCTTGCTGCATTGTTCTTTCTTCTCTTCCCATTCTAATCTCCTCAAGGGCCCCACTGCTTTCCTATTGAAAATTCTGTAGTAGCTCTCTAGTTCTCAGAATGTAATTGTTTGTTTTCCATATATTTCCTCCAGTTCCCAGCTGTTAGAAGGGCTATTTGTTTGTCATCTCTGAAATTGGAAGGGAAGTGCCAACAATTGCTTCATTGTAATTCCTTGGCTATACAAATAGATATTTGAAAGATGGAAGACTGGGGTTGCAGCCGGTGTGCCTATGTCCTGATTTGTTTCTCAACCTGTTCTTCGTTTCCTGTGCAACCTGTCAGGGCTTCTAGGTATCTCTTGTAAACATCACGTGTAATTCATAGCCATTAGCTCCACCAATGGATCAAACATTTGGGAGAAAACCCAAAATATCAGAAGTTCCAGTTTATTAAAGTAACTGCATTGAGAAGACTCATCTGAGTCTCTCTTGCAAGTAATTTTTGAACCCTAGATGAAGCAACAGAGAAATTTCAATCTGTTGATTACATCTTCATCATCATCATGACACCACCATCATTATAATTATCCCAACACATTGGCATTGGAGTCCCCCTCACTGGGTGCACAACACCCCACACTGTGGGCATGGGAGTTCATGCTGGCATGGAAACCATCCAGGCCTGCTTCAAGCAATGGCCATATGCCATTTCACAAGATAGGATAGCTTCTGGAAATTGTTCTGTAGATTGCTTCTCAAATGCCCCCAAGGAAGCTGAATTTTCCAGCCATGTGTGTCTGCACGGGCTTATGGTTTAAAATGACATCTGGTGAGGAGTTTCTCACTAAAAGATTTTGGATAGTGCTAAGAAGGGAGAAGATTTAGGCCACTACCAAGAGCTGTCTTTGATCATCAAAGTATTGCTAGAATCAGAGAAAAGGTTCTCTACTTTCAAAGCTAAGGATAGTAGGTTGGAAAGTATAGTCTCTGGACCAACTTCACAGGGTCACAAAAAATTAATAAGCTTGTTTGGCTGAAATGACTGGCAACTGTTGATTCTCTGCCTTTTGGTTTTATCAACTAGAACACTAGACAGCCATCCCTTAACTATGCGGGGGCATTTTGTCAGATAGAGATGTGTCCCACGCTCCCTAGCAGGAACTGCCATTCTCCCAAAGCAACAGGATAGAATTGGGGAAGATGAAAGATGGAGGTTGACCACAGGTAACAGGCACAAGAGATAATTTCATCTCAGCCTAGCAGAGTTGCTTTACAAGAAAGACACTGGGAATTTGTCTATGATCCATGATCATTTTCCTTCCTTCCATCTGCACTTCATAGGATGGATTCCAAATTGCACTCAAAGTAGAGAGAAAATGGGACCAAAGGCAATATAACATGCTTATATGCAAATACCAAGCCAGTGGAAGTCTTCTCAATTGGGAATTACCATAGATATAAAAAATAGATTTTTTAAAATAATTTTTTATTATACTTTATAAGTGTCCTGTGCCTCCCCTTGTTATAGGAGGGTACTTCCCCCTCATGTTAAATTAAGACATGCTCATGTGACTTGCATTGGCCAATGGTAGGTGAGCAGTATGATATGCATCATTTTCTGTTGAAAGCCTGAGGAGTTAGCATGTGTGTAACCACTACGTCTTCTCTATCACTGTATCACCACTGCTACCATGATGGACAACAATATTCCAGAGAGAGCCTGCACTATTAGTGTCTGTTATTATTGTGCTGGCCAAAGTAACAAGAAAAGCCACTGATCAATTTTATAATTATGTGTATTATAATTTCTGCAATAACCACAATATTGTAACTTCCAATACATGAGGGGAAAAGAAAAGAATGAGAAAACAAATCACTTCAAAATATGGTTTAAAAAAAGAGAATGAAAAGGAAAATAGAAATGTCAGAAAAATAGGAAAAATTAAATGACACAGTATGAAATTAAAATGTATCATTTTTAGAATCCACATGAAAAATATTGTCAAATTTCCAGTTCACAGGTGACATATCTAAAAACTAAGAGTACAGTGTTTAAAAGTAAAGGCATAAAAAAACATACTTGACAAATGCTAATAAATCAAAGCTAGCATCACTGTTTTTGTTTTTAAACATCTTTATTGGAGTATAATTGCTTTACAATGGTGTGTTAGTTTCTGCTTTATAACAATGTGAATCAGCTATACATATACATATATCCCCATATCTCCTCCCTCTTGCATCTCCCTCCCACCCTCCCTATCCCACCCTTCTAGAGGTCAAAAAGCACCGAGATGATCTCCCTGTGGTATGTGGTTTCTTCCCACTAGCTATCTACTTTACATTTGGTAGTGTATATATGTCCATGCCACGCTCTCACTTCGTCCCAGATTACCCTTCCCCCTCTAAGTGTCCTCGAGTCCATTCTCTATGCCTGCATCTTTCTTCCTGTCCTGCCCCTAGGTTCTTCAAAACTATTTTTTTTTAGATTCCATATATATGTGTTAGCATACAGTATTTGTTTTTCTTTTTCTGATTTACTGTACTCTGTATGACAGACACTAGGTGTATCCATCTGACTACAAATAACTCAATTTCGTTTCTTTTTATGTCTGAGAAATATTCCACTGTATATATGTACCACATCTTATTATCCATTTATCTCTCGATGGACATGTAGGTTGCTCCCATGTACTGGCTATTATAAATAGAGCTGCAAAGAATATTGTGGCACATGACTCTTTTGGAATTATGGTTATCCCAGGCTATATGCCCAGTAGTGGGATTGCTGGGTCATATGGTAGTTCTAGTTTTAGTTTTTTAAGGAACCTCCATACTGTTCTCCATAGTGGCTGTATCAATTTACTTTTCCACCAACAGTGCAGGAGGGTTCCCTTTTCTCCACACCCTCTCCAGCATTTATTTTTTGTAGATTTTTTGATGATGGCCATTCTAATTGGTGTGAGGTGATACCTCATTGTAGTTTTGATATGCATTTCTCTAATAATTAGTGATGTTGAGCATCCTTTCATGTGTTTGTTGGCAATCTGTATATTTTCTGTGGAGAAATGTCTATTAAGGTCTTCTGCCCATTTTTGGATTGTGTTGTTTGATTTTGTTTGATATTGAGCTGCATGAGCTGCTTCTATATTTTGGACATTAATCCTTTGTTAGTTGCTTTGTTTGAAAATATTTTCTCCCATTCTGCAGATTGTCTTTTCATCTTGCTTATGTTTTCCTTTGTTGTGCAAAGGTTTTAAGTATTATTAGGTCCCATTTGTTTATTTTTGTTTTTATTTCCATTTCTCTAGGAGGTGCATCAAAAAGGATCTTGCTGTGATTTATGTTATAGAGTGTTCTGCTTATGTTTTCCTCTAAGAGTTTTATACTGTCTGGCCTTACATTTAGGTCTTTAATCCATTTTTAGTTTATTTTTGTGTATGGTGTTAGGGAATGTTCTAATTTCATTCTTTTACATGTACCTGTCCCGTTTTCCCAGCACCACTTATTGAAGAGGCTGTCTTTTCTCCATTGTTTATTCTTGCCTCCTTTATCAAAAATAAGGTGACCATTATGTGTGTGGCTTTAGCTCTGGGCTATCTATCCTGTTCCATTGATCTATATTTCTGTTTTTGTGCCAGTACTATACTGTCTTGATTACTGTAGCTTTGTAGTATAGTCTGAAGTCCAGGAGCCTGATTCCTCCAGCTCCGTTTTTCTTTCTCAAGATTGCTTTGGCTATTCGGGGTCTTTTGTGTTTATATACAAATTGTGAAATTTTTTGTTCTAGTTCTGTGAAAAATGCCATTGGTAGTTTGATAGGGATTGCATTGAATTTGTAGATTGTTTTGGGTAGTATAATTTTCACAATGCTGATTCTTCCAATCCAGGAACATGGTATATCTCTCCATCTGTTTGTATCATCTTCAATTTCTTTCATCAGTGTCTTATAATTTTCTGCATAGAAGTCTTTTGTCTCCTTAGGTAGGCCTATTCCTAGGTATTTTATTATTTTTGTTGCAGTGGTAAATGGGAGTGTTTCCTTAATTTCTCTTTCAGATTTTTCATCATTATTGTATAGGAATGCAAGAGATTTCTGTGCATTAATTTTGTATCCTGCTACTCTACCAAATTCATTGATTAGCTCTCGTACATTTATGGTAGCATCTTTAGGATTCTCTATGTATAGTATCATGTCATCTGCAAACAGTGACAGCTTTACTTCTTCTTTTCCTATTTGGATTCCTTTTATTTCTTTTTCTTGTCTGGTTGCTGTGGCTAAAACCTCCAAAACTATGTTGAATAATAGTGGTGAGAGTGGACAATCTTGTCTTGTCCATGATCTTAGAAGAGATGGTTTCAGTTTTTTACCATTGAGAACAATGTTGGCTGTGGGTTTCTCATATACGGCCTTTATTATGTTGAGGTAAGTTCCGTCTATGTCTACTTTCTGGAGGGCTTTTATCATAAAAAAGAGTTGAATTTTGTCGAAAACTTTTTCTGCATCTATTGAGATGATCATATGATTTTTCTCCTTCAATTTGTTACTATGGTTTATCACATTGATTGATGTTCATATATTGTAGAATCCTTGCATTCCTGGGATAAACCCCACTTGATTATGATGTATGATGCTTTTAATGTGCTATTGGATTCTGTGTGATAATATTTTATTGAGGATTTTTGCATCTATGTTCATCAGTCATATTGGCCTTTAGTTTTCTTTCTTTGTGACATCTTGTCTGGTTTTGGTATCAGGTGGCCTTGTAGAATGAGTTTGGGAGTGTTCCTCCCTCTGCTATATTTTGGAAGAGTTTGAGAAGGATAGGTGTTAGCTTTTCTCTAAATGTTTGATAGAATTCACCTGTGAAGCCATCTGGTCCTGGACTTTTGTTTGTTGGAAGATTTTTAATCACAGTCTCAACATCAGTGCTTGTGATTGGTCTGTTTAGTTTTTTCTATTTCTTCCAGGTTCAGTCTTGGAAGGTTGTGCATTTCTAAGAATTTGTCCATTTCTTCCAGGCTGTCCATTTTATTGGCATATAGTTGCTTGCAGTAATCTCTCATGATCCTTTGTATTTCTGCAGTGTCAGTTGTTACTTCTTTTTCATTTCTGATTCTGTTGATTTGAGCCTTCTCCCTTTTTTTCTCTTGAGTCTGGCTAATGGTTTATCAATTTTGTTTATCTTCTCAAAGAATCAGCTTTTAGCTTTATTTATCTTTGCTATCATTTCCTTCATTTTTTTCATTTATTTCTGATCTGATCTTTATGATTTCTTTTCTTTTAACTTTGGTTTTTTTTGTTGTTGTTGTTCTTAATTCTCTAATTGCTTTAGGTATAATGTCAGGTTGTTTATTTGTGATGTTTCTTGTTTCTTGAGGTAGAATTGTGTTGCTATAAACTTCCCTCTTAGGACTGCTTTTGCTGCATCCCATAGGTTTTGGGTCATCGTGTTTTCATTGTCATTTTCTTTTAAGTATTTTTTGATTTCCTCCTTGATTTCTTCAGTTATCTCTTGGTTATTAAGTAGTGTGTTGTTTAGCCTCCATGAGTTTGTATTTCCTACAGATTTTTTTCTTGTAATTGATATCTAGTCTCATAACATTGTGGTTGGAAAAGATACTTGATACAATTTCAATTTTCTTAAGTTTACCTAGGCTTGACTTGTGACCTGGGATATGATCTATCCTAGGAAATGTTCCATGAGCACATGAGAAGAAAGTGTATTGTTTTGTTTTTGGATGGAATGTCCTATAAATATCAATTAAATCCATCTTGTTCAATGTATCATTTAAAGTTTGTGTTTCCTTATTTATTTTCATTTTGGATGATCTGTCCATTGGTGAAAGTGGGGTGTTCAAGTCTCCTACTATGATTGTGTTACTGTTGGTTTCCCCTTTATGGCTGTTGGCATTTGCCTTATGTATTGAGGTGTTCCTATGTTGGGTGCATTAATATTTACAATTGTTATATCTTCTTCTTGGACTGATCCCTTGATCATTATTTAGTGCCCTTCTTCTTCTCTTGTAATAGTCTTTATTTTAAAGTCTATTTTGTCTGATGTGAGAATTACTACTCCAGATTTCTTTTGATTTCCATTTGCTTGGAACATCTTTCTCAATCCCCTCACTTTCAGTCTGTATGTGTCCCTAGGTCTGAAGTGGGTCTCTAGTAGACAGCATATATATGGGTCTTCTTTTTGTATCCATTCAGCCAGTCTACGTCTTTTGGTGGAAGAAGTTAATCCATTTACATTTAAGGTAACTATCGATATGTATGTTCCTATTACCATTTTCTTAATTGTTTTGCATTTGTTATTGTAAGTCTTTTCCTTCTCTTGTGTTTCCTTCCTAGAGAAGCTCCTTTAGCATTTGTTGTAAAGCTGGTTTGGTGGTGCTGAATTCTCTTAGCTTTGCTTGTATGTTCTCTTAGCTTTGCCTTTATGTAAAGGTTTTAATTTCTCCATCCAATCTGAATGAGATCCTTGCTGGCTAGAGTAATCTTGGTTGTAGGTTTTTCCCTTTCATCACTTTAAATATGTCCTGTCACTCCCTTCTGGCTTGCAGAGTTTCTGCTGAAATATCAGCTTTTAACCATTTGGGGCTTCCCTTGTATGTTACTTCTTGTTTTTTCCTTTCTGCTTTTAATATTTTTTCTTTGTATTTCATTTTTTATAGTTTGATTAATATGTGTCTTGGCTTGTTTCTCCTTGGATTTATCCTGTGTGGGACTGTCTGCACTTCCTGGACTTGATTGACTACTTCCTTTCCCATATTAAAGAAGTTTTCAACTATAATCTCTTCAAATATTTTCTCAGTCCCTTTCTTTTTTTCTTCTTCTTCTGGCACCCCTATAATTCGAATGTTGGTGTTTTTAATGTTGTCCCAGAAGTCTCTGAGACTGTCCTCAATTCTTTTCTTTGTTTTTTCTTTATTCTGCTCTGTGGTATTTATTACCACTATTTTATCTCCCAAGTCATTTCTCCATTCTTCTGCCTCAGTTACTCTGCTATTGATTCCTTTCAGAGTATTTTTAATTTCATTCATTGTGTTTTTCATCGTTTGTTTGTTCTTTAGTTATTCTAGGTCCTTGTTAAACACTTCGTGTATTTTCTCCACTCTATGTCCAAGATTTTGGATCATCTTTACTATCATTACTCTGAATTCCTTTTCAGGTAGACTGCCTATTTCCTCCTAATTTGTTTGGTCTGGTGAGTTTTTACCTTGCTCCTTCATCTGATGTGGGTTTCTCTGTCTTCTCATTTTGTTTAATTTACTGTGTTTGGTGTCTCCTTTTCACAGCCTGCAAGTTCGTACTTCCTGTTGTTTTTGGTGTCTGCCCCCAGTGGCTGAGGTTGTTTCAGTGAGTTGTGTAGGCTTCATGGTGGAGGGGACTAGTGCCTGTTCTGGTAGATGAGGCTGGATCTTGTCTTTCTGTTGGGCAGGACCGTGTCCAGTGGTGTGTTTTGGAGTGTCTTTGACCTTATTATGATTTTAGGCAGTCTCTCTGCTAATTTGTGTTCCTGTCTTGCTAGTTGTTTGGTATAGGGTGTCCAGCACTGTAGCTTGCTGGTTGTTGAGTGGAGCTGGGTCTTAGCAGTGAGATGGAGACCTCTGGGAGAGCTTTTCCCATTTGATATTATGTGGAGCTGGGATGTCTCTGGTGGACCCGTGTCCTGAACTCGGCTCTCCCACCTCAGACACACAGGCCTGACACACACCCAGAGCACTAATACCCTGTCAGTCACAAGGCTCAGAGGAAAAGGGAGAATAAAAGAAAGAAAGAAAGAAAGAAAGAAAGAAAGAAAGAAAGAAAGAAAGAAAGAATAAAATAAAATAAAAGTTATTAAACTAAAAAATAATTCTTAAAAATAAAAAAATTAAAAAGTAATTTTTAAAAAAAAGAAAGAAAGACGAGGTCAACCAAACCAAAAAAAAAAAAAAAAAAAAAACCAATCCGCCAATGGTAACAAGCACTAAACACTATACTAAAAAAATAAAAGGACAGACAGAACCCTAGGACAAATGGTAAAAGCAAAGCTATACAGACAAAATGACACAAAGTCCACCACCATCACCTCAATTTTGGGATGACTCATCTATTCAGGTATTCCAGAGGTGCAGGTTACATCAAGTTGATTGTGGAGATTTAATCCCCTGCTCCTGAGGCTGCTGGGAGAGATTCCCCTTCCTCTTCTTTGTTTGCACAGCTCCTGGGGTTCAGCTTTGGATTTGGCCCTGCCTCTGTGTGTAGGTCACCTGAGGGCTTCTATTCTTCGCTCAGACAGGACAGGGTTAAAGTAGCAGCTGATTGTGGTGATCTGCCTCACTCAGTCCAGGGGAGGGATAGGTACGGAATGCGGGGCCAGCCTGCAGCAGCAGAGGCTGGAGTGATGTTGCTACAGCCTGAGGCACACCATGTGTTCCCCCGGGGAAGCTGTCCCTGGATCCTGGCACCCTGGCATTGGCGGGCTGCACAGGATCCCAGGAGGGGAGGTGTGAATAGTGAACTGTGCTTGCACACAGGCTTCTTGGTGGCTGCAGCAGCAGCCGTAGCATCTCATGCTTGTCTCTAGTGTCCGTGCTGATAGTCCCAGCTCACACCCATCTCTGGACCTCGTTTAGGCAGTGCTCTGAATCACCTCTCCTTGTGCACCCCAAAACAATGGTGCTTGCCTCTTAGGCAGTTCCAGACTTTTCCCGGACTCCCTCCCGGCTAGCTGTGGCACACTAGCCCCCTTCAGGCTGTGTTCATGCAGCCAACCCCAGTCCTCTCATTGGGATCTGAACTCCAGATCCAGAGCTTCAGCTCCCAGCCCCTGCCCACCCTGGCGGGTGATCAGAGAAGCCTCTCAGGCTTGTGAGTGCTGGTCAGCACCGATCCTCTGTGAGGGAATCTCTCTGCTTTGCCCTCTGCACCATTATTGCTGCACTCTCCTCCGTGGCTCTGAAGCTTCCCCTCCCACCCCGCCACACGCCCCCCCCCCCGCGTCTCTGCCACTGAAAGGCCTTCCTAGTGTGTGGAAACTTTTCCTCCTTCACAGCTCCCTCCCAGAAATGCAGGTCCTTTCCCTATTCTTTTCTCTCTGTTTTTTCTTTTTCCTTTTGTCCTACCCATGTACGTGGAGGAGTTTCTTGCTTTTGGGGAAGTCTGAGGTCTTCTGCTAGCGTTCAGTAGGTGTTCTGTAGGAGTTGTTCCACAGGTAGATGTATTTCTGATGTACTTGTGGGGAGGAAGGTGATCTCCACGTCCTACTCCTCGACATCTTGAAGGTCTCCCCTAGCATCACTCTTTTAAGATCAAACTGGACTTGAAGGGAAAAACTATTATCTAAGAATAAGAGAGTTACTCATAGTGACAAATGATTTGATTGACCAGGAAAACATAATGATTCTAAGTAGGTATGCATCAAACAGCACAGGTCACAATACATTAAGCCAAAAATGATAAATAAAATAAATAAAGAAATAAATACACAAATACAAAGTCATACTGGGAGATTTTTAACACTTCATCTGGGGATGATAGAATAATCTGACACATGAAATATCTATATAGTAGATTTGAATAAGCTGATTTAAAAACCTGACCCAATGGTCATATAAAATACTGCACTTAAGAGAATACATAATCTTGTCAAACACACTAAGTAATAAACCCAATCTCAACAAATAACAAAGAATTGATATCATACAAACCATATTTATAAATAAAAATGAGAGTCAGGAATCAATATTTAAAGATACCTATGAAAAATTCTAAATGTCTGAAAATTTTAAAACTCATTTCTAAATAACTATTTAGTCATATACTAGGTCGTACTAGAAAGTAGACTAAGTGTAGACTAGGAAAATAATAAAAATAATACATATTGAACATACTAAGACCATATATGTATATACATCCTTAAGTGCTGATGCTAGAAAAGAATAAAGTCTGAAAATTCATGAGAAAATAATTCATCTAAAAAGGGTAGAAAAGGACTTCACTGGTGGTCCAATGGTTAATCATCTGCTTTCCAATGCATGGGACACGGGATCAATCCCTGGTTGGGGAACTAAGATCCCACATGTTGTGGGACAATCAAGCCTGCGCACCAAAACTACTTAGCACATAGGCCACAACTAGAGAGCCCGCATGCCGCAACTTCAGGGCCCACATGCACTGGAGCCTGTGCACCAAAACTACAGAACCTGTACACTGCAACGAGGAGCCCGTGCACCACAGTGGAGGATCCTTCATGCTACAACAAATATCCTGCGTGCTGCAACTAAGACCCAACACAGCCAAAACTAAAATAAATAAATAAATAAATATTTAAAAAAATAAAAAGGTAGAAAAAGAATAATAGCATAAATACAAAATAAGTAGATGAAGATGTTAATAAAGATAAAAGAAAAAATTGAAAAATAGAAAATAAAATACAGTGAGAATAGAGCTAACAACTGGTTCTTTAATAATCTAATAAAGTTGATAAATTTTTGGCAAGATTTATCTAGAAAAAGGGAAAATGCACAAATGAAAGATGTTAAGGATAGTGTTGCAACATAGAAACTAATAAGAAGATACTGTCATTTCAATACATTAAAAATAAGACAGATAAAATATTTCACACTAAACAAATAAATCCATATTTAAAAAAATACCAAAATATAGCAAGAGATAAAATGAATCCCAGTTTCTTTGATGACACTAGCACAACATTAATTAGAACATGTGACTAAAACAGTATAAGAAAAATTACAGTCCCATCTTTTTCTTTAAAATCCTAAACAAAATATTAAACTAAATCCAGCTTGATTTATAACCTTAATAAATCATGAGCAAGTTGGGTTTATCTCAGAAATGGAAGGTGGATTTAGCATTAAGAAATTACAGCAGTTTACCACATTAATAGATTAAAAGAGAACAATCATATGATTGTCTCAAGAGATGTAGAAGAAAAGTTTTTGGCAACTTCTAACATCGATTCATAACAAAATTTCATAACAAACTAAGGGAAAAGAGCCACTTTAATTTGGTAGACTATCTTTAGAAACATGCTTCATCAGATTTCATTCTTAATAGTGAAACATTAAAAGCAGCTTCTTTAGAAGTAGACCAGAGTGTTCACTATTCCACCTGTGTTCAACATTGCATTAAGGGTTTTAGCCAGTTCAGTAAGGCAAGAAAACTAAGTCATAAAAATTGGAATGAAAGAAACAAAACTTGTTATCTGTTACAGTTGCCCTACAGGAATGGAATAAACTCCTGCCAATAAAGAATGTCCACTCACCCTTCAGCTCTACAAGGATAGAGTCATTAACCACTGTGGGTCACTGACCTTCAACACACCCTGAAAGGATTTCAGGGCAGAGATCAGGAAGGAGGCACTCTGTGCTCTGGGAAAACTGGCAGAACAGGCCTTCACATAGTAAGATATTTTCAGGAGAACATTTTATAAACCCAATTTCTTGCCTCTTCCCATACTTAGAAAAGCATTAAAATCATTAAATAAGGTATCTGCTCCTCGTGACTAGCAGCAACCTTCAACCCAGATGAGTGCTTGATTGCAGGTACCCCTTCTCCGAAGTCACATATATATTGACCCCCCCCAACTCTGCCTCTTCAGAACAGTTCCTCAGATCTACCTCCTGGTCTATAGTCCTCAGTAAGTCCTCAATAAAACTGGAGCTCACAGCTCTCACGTAGTGGGTTTTTATTTCAGTCGATACTGCCTACTCAAAATTTGGTTGGGATGTGGAGACAGATGATACCACACATACACTTAAAGGGTATGAAAATGTTTATTATTCACATAACAAGACTTTCTGGGGAGAGCAGGGCACGATCCCAAGTTGGTCCAAAAATGGCTTGAGAAATCAGGCCCAGGAAATCGGCCTGTGGTTTTTACGGTGTTTAGGTTCCCATGTGCAAGGCCTGGGGCTTGAGTGGTTCAAATGTCATGTTTGATCACACAGGTTTTCTCATTAGCTTGCTCTGATGTGGGGCAGAGAGGAGGTGGGAGGAGAGTTAAGAGCTGACAGCAGTCAAACATCAAAATTGGAGTCAGACTCTCTATTACACTATTTAGAGACGATGTTATTGAAATTAGAGAAGTGAAAACACTGCAGATTAAGTATCAAAATTACTAAAACATAAAACAGTAACATTGATAGGTATAAAACCTGTAGATAAATTCAGTTGTATTTATATAAACTAGCAGCAACAGATAGACATTTAGATCAGATTTACAACAGCATCAAAAACTACCTAGAGATGAATCTAACAAAAATATAGGAACTGTCAGAGGGAAATTTATAGAATATTAATAAAAACTATTTTTACAAAATTCAATAACAGAAAGCTCTTAATTCTGCCCAAATTAAATGAAATCTATTCAAAATTCTATTCAAAAGAGCAAAGTCCTATTTTGAAACTTTATTAAAAAGAGCACTGGCTCTTCCATTCTTTGGCTAACTGACACATGCTCTTTCCACAGAACAATTGGTTTTGGTTGAAATTTGTCGCATGGCTCTGCCAAGCTGTGAAAGGCTGCAGAATGTGGGGAAGCAGACAGAATTACTGGTAAGTACCATTGTCCCTGCAAAATGTCCTGTAAAACTGAGCATTAACAAATCTTCTGACAAAGTTTAGATCATAAAGAAACTCTTGAACATATGCACTAGAAGGTGTTGACTTAAAGAAAAATACACAACATGAGAGTTGTGAGTTTAAGTTTTTTTCAGGGTCTTACTGAGGACCATAGCATGGGGAACAGACTTCCAGATAGTTCTGGGGAATTTCTCTGAAGAGGTAGGGAAGGAGCAAGTATATATATATATAATTTTTTTTTGGCTAAGAAATAAATGTAGTCAAACATACATCTTGGTAAAATATTACTGCTAATCACAAATAACAGATACCTCAAGTTAATGATTTTAGTGCTTTTCTATGTAAGAGAAGATGCAAGAATCTGGGGTCATTGAAATTTTTCTTGAGATATGTATCTTAACTATCTATGGGCTGTTTATCCAAAGTACAGAATACCTCATCCTATTTTTCTTATCCTGAATTCCCCTCAGGGTGCACTGTCAGTGGGCAACTGTAGTGGGTTGTGATTTAATTCTTTGTTTGGATGATGAGTGACATTCTGAGTTCTTTCTTTTTTTTTTTTTTCTTTCCACAGAGACATATCCAAATCTGTCTTTAACAACATTGTTCATAATAGCAAAAATGTTGGAAATGATCCAAAGTCCAACAACTGTAGAATGGGTAGATAAATTGTACATTCTCACAATGAAGTATTCTCATTGAGGGCTGGAGTCAGCTATGCTGCTTTGCAAGAACTAATTGTACACATTTCTTTCCAACTCTGCTTGCAGGGGCTTTACTTTACACCACAGAAATAGGCAAATTGTACAAATCAGGGTTTTTGCACTTTGGAGAGCCTGTTGTTAAACATTCACCAACACACCACTGACTATTGCAGTAAGGGTGATAAATTATAGCCATATGCACCAGCATGGTTAAATCTCTGTATAATGTGTAATATGTGGAGAAAAACAATAAAGCTATAGAAGAATACACACAGTATTATCCTACTTATCTAAAGTTTCAAAACTGACAAAAATAAATACAAGAATAACCAGGCAGTTAAGGAGAAAAAAATATCAAGGAAACCAAGGAAATGATCCTTCATAGCAAATTTTGAATGTGATTATTCAAAGGAGGTAGATCCAGGGGACTGAGAAGAAAGAACACATGAAGGAGGGAGTTTGGTCCATGGCTCTGTTCTATTTCTTGGCTTCAGTCATGGGTCAATGAATAGTCATTTTCTAATAGATCTTTTAATTGTTCATACATATTTTCATCTGTTCTTTGGTGGGTGGCTGGGTGTGTTACATTTAACCACTTACAAAAACTTATAAAATAGTAAAGTTAAAATCAGCACTGGAGAGAATAAAGAGCAAAAATGACAGGTGGAAAGACAAATATTAATAAACACTGTGGAAGGAACACTGGGTTCAGTCTCCTAGAATGCAGGGAAAGAAGACAGAGCTGAAATGAGGAAGGAGAAGAGCATGGACATGGCACCCAGGTAACTTAGAAGTTGTGGTTCTTCCTTGTGGGTGTGTGGGTGTGGGGAGGGGAGGTAGGAGATAAGAGTCATTGATAGAGAATAAATATTTAAAATGGAGAAAATTATACGTTAAAAAACCCTCTGATCAAGCAGCTCAAAGGAATGTTTCAGAAAAAATTAATGAAAAGTTATTTATATCTAGATGTACCTGGGGAAAAATTATTTTTTAAAAAAGTGGGTCAAGGGAGTCTGGACAAGGATAAAGGAAGAAAAAAAAATCACATTGGGCGCAGTCTTTTCTGTGCTCCATTTCTTCCGGCACTTGTACTGAAGTGTCCACAGGGTTTTGAAGGTAAATGTTTATCCCTCCAATTTGTGTCGAATGGAGCTGTCTTACATGCATTAAGGTAACTGAAATATACTTTAAGAATGGTCAGGAAATATATTATTCTCAGATGATTTATTCCATCAGACCAACCAGGTAATCACAGTGTAAAACTCAAGAAACAAGAAGACCTAGCTTTTTTTTTTAAGCATCTTTATTAGAGTATACAATGGTGTGTCAGTTTCTGCTTTATAACAAAGTGAATCAGTTATACATATGCATATGTCCCCATATCTCTTCCCGCTTGCATCTCCCTCCCTCCCACCTCCCTATCCCACCTCTCTAGGTGGTCAAAAAGCACCGAGCTGATCTCTCTGTGCTATGCGGCTGCTTCCCACTCGCTATCTATTTTACGTTTGGTAGTGTATCTAAGTCCATGCCACTCTCTCACTTTGTCCCAGCTTACCTTTCCCCCTCCCCATATCCTAAAGTCCATTCCTTAGTAGGTCTGCATCTTTATTCCCATCTTGCCCCAGGTTCTTCTTTTTTTTTTTTTTTTTTTTTTTAGATTCCATATATATGTGTTAGCATATGGTATTTGTTTTTCTCTTTCTGACTTACTTCACTTTGTATGACAGTCTCTAGGTCCATCCACCTCACTACAAATAACTCAGCTTCATTCCTTTTTATAGCTCAGTAATATTCCATTGTATATATGTGCCACATCTTCTTTATCCATTTAGCTGTTGATGGACACTTATGTTGCTTCCATGTCCTGGCTATTGTAAACAGAACTGCAATGAACATTTTGGTACATGACTCTTTTTGAATTATGGTTTTCTCAGTGTATATGCCCAGTAGTGGCATTGATGGGTCGTATGGTAGTTCTATTTTTAGTTTTTTAAGGAACCTCCATACTCTTCTCCATAGTGGCTGTATCGATTTACATTCCCACCTACAGTGAAAGAGGGTGCCCTTTTCTCCACAGCCTCTCCAGCATTTACTGTTTGTAGATTTTTTTGATGATGGCCATTCTGACCAGTGTGAGAAGATATCTCATTGTAGTTTTGATTTGCATTTCTCGAATGAGTAATGATGTTGAGCATTCTTTTATGTGTTTGTTGGCAATCTGTATATCTTCTTTGGAGAAATGTCTATTTAGATCTTCTGTCCATTTTTGGATTGGGTTATTTGTTTTTTTTGATATTGAGCTGCATGAGTTGCTTGTATGTTTTGGAGATTAATCCTTTGTCAGCTGCTTATTTTGCAAATATTTTCTCCCATTCTGAGGGTTGTCTTTTCATCTTTTTTATGGTTTCCTTTGCTGGGCAAAATTTTGCAAAGATTTTCTCCCATTCTGAGGGTTGTCTTTTCATCTTGTTTATGGTTTCCTTTGCTGGGCAAAAGCTTTTAAGTTTCATTAGGTCCCATTTGTTTGTTTTTATTTCCGTTTCTCTAGGAGGTGGGTCAAAAAGGATCTTGCTGTGATTTATGTCATAGACTGTTCTGCCTATGTTTTTCCCTAACAGTTTGATGGTGCCTGGCCTTCCATTTAGGTCTTTAATCCATTTTGAGTTTATTTCTGTGTAACTGTGTTAGGCAGTGTTCTAATTTCATTCTGTTACATGTAGCTGTCCAGTTTTCCCAGCACCAGTTATTGAAGAGACTGTCTTTTCTCCACTGTATATTCTTGGCTCCTTTATCAATGATAAGGTGACCTTATGTGCGTGGGTTTATCTATGGGCCTTCTATCCTGTTCCATTGATCTATATTTCTGTGTTTGTGCCAGTACCATACTGTCTTGATTACTGTAGCTTTGTAGTATAGTCCGAAGTCAGGGAGCCTGATTCCCCCAGCTCCATTTTTCTTTCTCAAGATTGCTTCTGCTACTCAGGGTCTTTTGTGTTTCCATTCAAACTGTGAAAATTTTTTTCTAGTTCTGTTAAAAAATGCCAGTGGTAGTTTGATAGGGATTGCATTGAATCTGTAGATTGCTTTGGATAGTAGAGACATTTTCACAATATTGATTCTTCCAATCCAGGAACACGGTATATCTCTCCATCTAATTTGTATCATCTTTAATTTCTTTCATCAGTGTCATAATTTTCTGCATGCAGGTCTTTTGTCTCCTTAGGTAGGTTTATTCCTAGATATTTTATTCTTTTTGTTGCAATGGTAAATGGGAGTGTTTTCTTAATTTCACTTTCAGATTTTTCATCATCAGTGTATAGGAATGCCAGAGATTTCAGTGCATTAATTTTGTATCCTGCTACATTACCGAGTTCACTGATTAGCTCTAGTAGTTTTCTGGTAGCATCTTTAGGATTCTCTATGTATAATACCATGTCAGCTGTAAACAGTGATAGCTTTACTTCTTCTTTTCCAATTTGGATTCCTTTTATTACTTTTTATTCTCTGATTGCTGTGGCTAAAAGTTCCAAAACTATGCTGAATAATAATGGTAAGAGTAGGCAACCTTATCTTGTTCCTGATCTTAGTGGAAATGGTTTCAATTTTTCACCATTGAGGATGATGTTGGCTGTGGGTTTGTTGTATATGGCCTTTATTATGTTGAGGAAATTTCCCTCTATGCCTACTTTCTGCAGGGTTTTTATCATAAATAGGTGTTGAATTTTGTCGAAAGCTTTCTCTGCATCTATTCAGATGATCATATGGTTTTTCTCCTTCAATTTCTTAGGATGGTGTATCATTTTGATTGATTTGTGTATATTGAAGAATCCATGCATTCCTGGGATAAACCCCACTTGATCATAGTGTATGATCCTTTTAATGTGCTGTTGGATTCTATTTGCTAGTATTTTGTTGAGGATTCTTGCATCTATGTTCATCAGTGATATTGGCCTGTAGTTTTCTTTCTTTGTGACATCTTTGTATGGTTTTTGTATCAGAGTGATGGTGGCCTCGTAGAATGTGTTTGGGAGTGTTCCTCCCTCTGTTATATTTTGGAAGAGTTTGAGAAAGATAGGTGTTAACTCTTCTCTAAATGTTTGATAGAATTCACTTTTGAAGCCTTCTGGTCCTGGGCTTTTGTTTGTTGGAAGATTTTTAATCACAGTTTCAATTTCAGTGCTTGTGATTGGTCTGTTCATATTTTCTATTTCTTCCTGGTTCAGTCTCAGAAGGTTGTGCATTTCTAAGAATTTGTCCATGTCTTCCAGGTTGTCCATTTTATTGGTATGTAGTTGCTTGTAGTAATCTCTCATGATCCTTTGTATTTCTGCAGTGTCAGTTGTTACTTCTCCTTTTTCATTTCTAATTCTATTGATTTGAGTCTTCTCCCTTTTGTTCCTGATAAGTCTGGCTAATGGGTTATCAATGTTGTTTATCTTCTCAAAGAATCAGCTTTTAGTTGTATTTATCTTTGCTATCGTTTCATTCATTTCTTTTTCATTTATTTCTGATCTCTTCTTTATGATTTCTTTCCTTCTGCTAACTTCGGGGGTTTTTTGTTCTTCTTTCTCTAACTGCTTTAAGTGTATGGTTAGGTTTTTTATTTGAGATGTTTCTTGTTTCTTAAGGTAGGCTTTTATAGCCATAAACTTCCCTCTTAGAACTGCTTTTCCTGTGTCCCATAAGTTTTGGGTTATTGTGTTTTCATTGTAATTTGTTTCTAGGTGTTTTTTTTATTTCCTCTTTGATTTCTTCAGTCATTTATTGGTTATTAAGTAGTGTGTTGTTTAGCCTCCACGTGTTTGTACTTCCTACAGATTTTTTCCTGTAATTGATATCTAGTCTCATAGCATTGTGGTCGGAAAAGGTACTTCATACAATTTCAGTTTTCTTAAATTTACCAAGGCTTGATTTGTGACCCAAGATATGATCTATCCTGGAGAATGTTCCATGAGCACTTGAGAAGAATGTGCATTCTGTTATTTTTGGATGGAATGTCCTATAAATATCAATTAAGTCCATCTTGTTTAATGTATCTTTTAAAGCTTGTGTTTCCTTATTTATTTTCACTTTGGAAGATCTGTCCATTGGTGAAAGTGGGGTGTTAAAGTCCCCTACTATGATTGTGTTACTGTTGATTTCCCGTTTTATGGCTGTTAGTATTTGCCTTATGTATTGAGGTGCTCCTATATTGGGTGCATAAATATTTACAATTGTTATATCTTCTTCTTGGATTGATCCATTGATCATTATGTAGTGCCCTTCTTTGTCTCTTGTAATAGTCTTTGTTTTAATGTCATTTTGTCTGATATGAGAATTGCTACTCCAGCTTTCTTTTGATTTCCATTTGCATGGAATATCATTTTCCATCCCCTCACTTTCAGTCTGTATATGTCCCTAGGTCTGAAGTGGGTCTCTTGTAGACAGCATATATACGGGTCTTGTTTTTGTATCCATTCAGCCAGTCTATGTCTTTTGGTTGGAGCATTTAATCCATTTACATTTAAGGTAATTATCGATATGTATGTTCCTATTATCATTTCCTTAATTGTTTTGGGTTTATTATTGTAGGTCTTTTCCTTCTCTTGTATTTCCTGCCTAGAGAGGTTCCTTTAGCATTTGTTGTAAAGCTGGTTTGGTGGTGCTGAATTCTCTTCGCTTTTGCTTGTCTCTAAAGCTTTTAATTTCTCCGTCCAATCTGAATGAGATCCTTGCTGGCCAGAGTAATCTTGGTTGTAGGTTTTCCTCTTTCATCACTTTAAATATGTCCTGTCACTCCCTTCTGACTTGCATAGTTTCTGCTGAAAGATCAGCTGTTAACCTTATGGGGATTCCCTTATGTTTTACTTCTTGTTTTTCCCTTGCTGTTTTTAATATTTGTTCTTTGTATTTAAGTTTTGATAGTTTGATTAATATGTGTCTTGGTGTGTTTCTCCTTGGATTTATCCTGTATGGGACTCTCTATGCTCTCTGGACTTGATTAACTATTTCCTTTCCCATATTAGGGAAGTTTTCAACTATAATCTCTTCAAATATTTTCTCAGTCCCTTTCTTTTCCTCTTCTTCTTCTGGGACCCCTATAATTCAAATGTTGGTGCATTTAACATTGTCCCAGAGGTCTGTGAGACCGTCCTCAATTCTTTTCATTCTTTTTTCTTTATTCTGCTCTGCAGTAGTTATTTCCACTATTTTATCTTCCAGGTCACTTATCCGTTCTCCAGCTTCAATTATTTTGCTATTGATCCCTTCTAGAGAATTTTTAATTTCATTTCTTGTGTTGTTCATCTCTGTTTGTTTGCTCTTTAGTTCTTCTAGGTCCTTGTTAAACGTTTCTTGTATTTTCTCCATTCTATTTCCAAGATTTTGGATCATCTTTACTATCATTATTCTGAATTATTTTTCAGGTAGACTGCCTATTTCCTCTTCATTTGTAAGGTCTAGTGGGTTTCTGCCTTGCTCCTTCATTGCTGTGTGTTTCTCTGTCTTCTCATTTTGCTTAACTTACTGTTTTTGCAGGTCTCCTTTTCGCAGGCTGCAGGTTCGTAGTTTCCATTTTTTTGATGTCTTCCCCCAGTGGCTAGGGTTGGTTCACTGGGTTGTGTAGGCTTTCTGGTGGAGGGGATTAGTGCCTGTGTTCTGGTGGATGAGGCTGGATCTTGTCTTTCTGGTGGGCAGGTCCATGTCTGGTGGTGTGTTTTGGGGTGTCTGTGGCCTTATTATGATTTTAGGCAACCTCTGTGCTAATGGATGGGTTTGTATTCCTGTCTTGCTAGTTGTTTGGCATAGGGTGTCCAGCACTATACCTTGCTCGTTATTGAGTAGAGCTCGTTCTTGACATTGAGATGGAGATCTCTGGGTTATTTTTGCCATTTGATATTACGTGGAGCTGGGAGGTCTCTTGTGGACCAGTGTCCTGAAGTTGGCTCTCCCACTGCAGTGGCACAGTCCTGATGTCTGGCTGGAGTACCAAGAGACTGCTCTCCACACGGCTCAGAATAAAAGGGAGAAAAAAAAAAGAAAGAGAGAAAGAAGAAGTTAAATTAGAATAAAGTAAAATAAGATAAATTTATTAAAGTAAGAAATAAAAAATAATCATTAAGAATTTTTTTTTTTTTTTTTTTTTTTTTTTTTTGCAGTACGTGGGCCTCTCACTGTTGTGGCCTCTCTTGTTGCGGAGCACAGGCTCTGGATGCGCAGGCTCAGCAGCCATGGCTCATGGGCCCAGCCGCTCCATGGCATGCGGGATCTTCCCAGACCGGGGCATGAACTCGTGTCCCCTGCATTGGCAGGTGGACTCTCAACCACCGCGCCACCAGGGAAGCCCCAAAAAAAACATTTTTAAGTAAAAAAAAAAAAAAAAAAAAAAGGACAGACAAAACCCTAGGACTAATGGTAAAAGCAAAGCTATACAGACAAAATCACACACAGAAGCATACACATACACACTCACAAAAAGAGATAAAGGGAAAAAAATATATATATATATATATATCGTTGCTCCCAAAGTCCACCTCCACAATTTGGGATGATTCGTGGTCTATTCAGGTATTCCACAGATGCAGGGTACATGAAGTTGATTGTGGAGATTTAATCTGCTGCTCCTGAGGCTGCTGGGAGAAATTTCCCTTTCTAATCTTTGTTCGCACAGCTCCTGGTGTTCAGCTTTGGATTTGGACCCACCTCTGCGTGTAGGTCGCCTGAGGGCGTCTCTTCTTCGCTCAGACAGGATGGGGTTAAAGGAGCAGCTGATTCGGGGGCTGTGGCTCACTCAGGCCGTGGGGAGGGAGGGGTACGGAGGGGGGGTGAGCCTGTGGTGTCAGAGGCCAGCGTGACGTTCCACCAGCCTGAGGTGCGCCTTGCGCTCTCCCAGGGAAGTTGTCCCTGGATCACGGGATGCTGGCAGTGGCGAGCTTCACAGGCTCCCGGGAGGGGAGGTGTGGATAGTGACCTGTGCTTGCACACAGGCTTCTTGGTGGCTGCAGTAGCAGCCTTAGCATCTCATGCCCGTCTCTGGGGTCCGCGCTGATAGCCGCGGCTCACTCCCATCTCTGCAGCTCCTTTAAGCGGTGCTCTTAATCCCCTCTCCTCGCACACCAAGAAACAAAGAGGGAAGAAAATGTCTCTTGCCTCTTCGGCAGCTCCAGACTTTTCCCCGGACTCCCTCCCGGCCAGCCGTGGCGCACTAACCCCTTCAGGCTGTGTTCACGCCACCAACCCCAGTCCTCTCCCTGCGCTCCGACGGAAGCCCGAGCCTCAGCTCCCAGACCCCGCCCGCCCCGCCGGGTGAGCAGACAAGCCTCTCGGGCTGGTGAGTGCCGGTCGGCCCCGATCCTCTGTGCGGGAGTCTCTCCGCTTTGCCCTCCGCACCCCTGTGGCTGTGCTCTCCTCCGTGACTCGGAAGCTTTCCCCCTCTGCCACCCGCAGTCTCCGCCCGCGAAGGGGCTTCTAGTGTGTGGAAACCTTTCCTCCTTCATTGCTCCCTCCCACTGGTGCAGGGCCCATCTCTATCCTTTTGTCTCTGTTTATTCTTTTTTCTGTTACCCTACCCAGGTACTGGGGAGTTTCTTGCCTTTTGGGAGGTCTGAGGTCTTCTGCCAGCGTTCTGTAGGTGTTCTGTAGGAGTTGTTCCACAGGTAGATGTATTTCTGATGTATTTGTGGGGAGGAAGGTGATCTCTGTGTCTTACTCTTCCACCATCTTGAAGCTCCACCCCAGCCCTAGCTTTAAAGAAATCTGTTTTCTTGACACCAAACTCAGAATGCAAAGCTAGATTGTGTTATGTTATCCTTCATCTGCATCTACAATGTATCAGAATATCTAACCTGTAGGATATCCTTTACTCCACAAGTCAGATGGAGGCTTGTGATATTTAAAGAGCAAATAAACAAATATAAAAATATAAATAAAAACACCTGTTTTGAAGGATACGAATGAACTTATTTACAAAAGATAAACAGACTCACAGACTTAGAAAACAAACTTATGGTTACCAAAGGGGAAAGATGGGGGGAGGGAGGATAAATTAGGAGTTTGGGATTAACAGATACACACTAGTATATAAAAATAGTTAACCTACAAGGACGTACTGTATAGTACAGGGAGCTCTACTCAATATTCTCTAATAACCTATATGAATCTGAAAAAATAATATATATACATATATATGTCTACCTGAATCACTTTGCTGTATACCTGAAATTAACACGTTTTAAAACAACCCTACTCCAATATAAAACAAAGAATTAAAAAAAAAACACCTGTTTTGTTCTATTCTTGTATTTACTAAACAATGTCTAAATTTATTCTATTTCTTTTATTTTTCAGCTATATGCTCTGGAGCACCAGGGTGGCACACAGACACCTCCGAGGTGCTGCAGGTTTAAAACTTAATAAAAACAAATTGTGTGTTCAGATGTGTTCTATGCTAAAATTTAACTTATTGATGACACTCCCAACACATTGCCTTGGATAATGACCTCAGAGTAAGCTGAGAATTGATCTGTTCCCTGCATCCTCATGCATTGAAACTTCTAAGTGTGTCGCTGACTCAGCAGGTTGTACTGTGCAAGCATCCATTTACAATTTGGGAAATTTTATGTCCATTCTCACAACACCATGGAAACAGGCGAACTTCTTTAGCACATCTGTGTTTTGAGTGCTGGAGGACTCGGGGTTGGCTGAGTCTATTTCTGACTCTGTGTAACCACCACTTTGGAAATACCAAGAGCAGCTCATTTCATCAGAACTATATTATAGATATTTTATTTATTTATTTATTTTTAAACACTTACTGTAAATCTTAGGTGTTCCCATGTTGGCTTTTATATTCTTTTGAAGGAATATAAGAAGAGACCGTATTTGTGGATTCAACTCTGAAACAAAACTGTCTGACAAGTCCTCTTTTTAAACAGCCAACAGATGTGCTGGGGAAATGTGTGTGAATTTGTTATTTGCAGTGCTTCTTGTCTTTGAGGGCAGGTGAGTCTTCAACAGATTTAATGTTTGCTCAGTGTAAATAGTCATGCTCTGGTGGTGGCTTTTAGTATTAGAAGAAGAGTGTGGGATGCAAAAGCAGAGAATCAGGGTCCTGACAATCCTATGGAGAGGTTTGCTCTGGGAGAGAAGGTGGAGGTGTCTGCTAGCTGGTTGGGGGAGGAGGTGAGAATACGGAGGACTTTTTTGTATTTATGAAGGGCAGAATTATGGATGATTTTGTTTTCTTTTTCATGCTTCTCTTTCTTCTCATACTTCCCAAAGTTTCTGCAATGAGGATACACTGCTTTCCTTAATCATAAGATACACTTTATTTATCTATTTATTTGACTGCCCTGGGTCTTATTTGTGGCACGTGGGATCTTTGGATGTAGCATGCGGGACCTTTTAGTTGCAGCATGTGGGATCTAGTTCCCTGACCAGGGATCGAAAGCGGGCTCCCTGAATGGGGAGTGTGGAGTCTTAACTGCTGGACCCCCAGGGAAGTCCCATAAGATACACTTTCAAAGCAGTATACGTAATTATGTATCATCTGTATGATGCCAGACACATAAAATATGGCTTGAATCAGCAACAGGGCACATGGAGTCAGAACAAAAGGCTGGCTGGCACTGGCTAGCCCAGCCTTAGCTCTCAGGGAGTCAGCTAAGAGGTGCATGGGCTGCAGAGGTTTCTCCTAGTCTTCTCTACCTTGGATGGAAAATGCCACAGCCTTCTGAGCAGGGACTGCCTTATTCACCATTGTACAGATCTTCCTCGACCCAGTAGACCCATCATAAATTGAAAATATCGTTAAGGAAAAAAATGCATTTAATACACCTAATTTACTGAACGTTGTGGCTTATCCTAGCCTAACTTAAATGTGCTTAGAACACTTACATTAGGCTACAGTTGAGCAAAATCATCTAACACAAAGCCTATTTTATAATAAAGTGTTGAATATCTCATATAATTGATTGAACACTGTACTGAAAGTGAAAAGCAGAATGGCTGTCTGGGAACAGAGTGATTGTAAATGTATTGGTTTTTTACGCTCAGGATCTCGAGGCTGACTGGGAGCCGAGGCTGCCTCTACCCAGCATCACAAAAGAACATTGTACTGTATACCACTAGTCTGGAAAAGATCCACATTCAAACTTTGAAGTACGGTTTCTACTGATTGCAGATTGCTTTCCCACCATCATAAAGTAAAACAATTCTAAGTCGAACCATCGTTAAGTCAGGGACGGTCTTTGTTCCTAGGACCTAGCATACTCCTTCATGCATAACTGCTCTTCAGTAAACATTTGTTGCAAGTGAAAAGGTAATTTTCAGAAAAAGATAAAATCATGACCCTCCTACAGGTATAAAAATGAACACTTGTTAGCGATTTTATTTTACTCATATGATATGAAGGAACTAGGTAGATGTTATAACCAGTTCAAAGGAAAAGTCAAAACAGTACAAATTTATATCTAATAAGGGCATGTTGAAATGAGTTGTGAAGAGAGACAAAATTGTTTTTTTACAAAGGGGGAGGAAGCCAATTTAAACCACTATTAGGTAGAATAAGCTTTACATACCTATAATTTTCCTACAATTTGCAAATGGTTGCCAAATAGTTCAAAGATAATGGACAGGACTAGAATCTGATAACCCAGAAGGGCATGATACAGGCCATGCAGTTTTCTGCAAATGAATGAATCATTGGTGTCATCTTGACAAGTAGAAAAGAGAACATTAATCAGTAAAAATACCTTTAAATCAGGATCCTTAGTACAAGATATTACTGATCACTTTTAAGACAAAACATTGTGATCACTTTTAAGACAATGCATTGTGTTCACAAGTTGTGTGTCTGTTTGCTTTGTGAAGACACAGGGACTGGGTTGTGTTCTTGTTTAGTGTCCTTGTGCTTCAGGGAGTAGTCACAGGGCAAACTCTGCCCTGAGGATTTTGATCACATGCTGTGAGCATCTCTTTCCAAAGCAGGCTTATCTGTAGCAACATGCTACTCCAGAATTGTACTTTATATTTGGTAGATTTCACAGGCAGCCAATGGCTTCTACTCCCAATGTGCTCAGTTTACAAGCCAAAACCGGTCCTGATGCTCTTATTCATAACTGCTGGAGCAGGACCCAGCAGGGAGCCCAACCCTGACTGTGATATTTCCACTGCCTGACTGATTACCTGGCATGAAGTTTCCACATTTAGGCTGCAGTTAGCAACTGTGCATTGATTGTGTGGCTGATCCAGAAGTGGGGGGAACTCAACCTTGCTCAGCACCTGTTTGTTCTGTTGGGAATGAAGGCTCTTTGCAGGCAGGGAAGGGCGTGGTTCCAAGTAGCTTTTGTTTGGAAATAAAATGACTGGCATCCTTCTCAATGAGTAGAATTCAGTAGCAATTTTATTTAAAATAATAATAAATTAAAGTGTCCATTTGCTCATTAAATTTTTACAAAACACCAGGCAGTGTGCCAGTGGTATCATATGTAATATATCTGATCATTATAACCAAGCTGGGAGCTTTGAGTTCATCCATCCATCCAACCATCCATCCACCCATCCATTCATCCATTCAACCATCCATCCATCCAACCATCCATCCATCAATCCACCCATTCATTGTTTATCAAATTCCATTCTATGGACCAGAAGTTGTACTAGCCACACAGCAAGATGAACAAGACAAACACTGCCTCTGCCCTCGGGGAGCTAACTCAATCCATCAGCAAATCTCATTGGTTCTATGTTCAAAATATATCAAAAATCTGATCACTTCTTGCCACCCCATTTCTACCACCCTGCTTGAGCATTCACAATCCTTAGAAAGACCTGAAAGGGCCTCACAGCCTTGTCCTGCCTTGTCCTCTCTCACTGTGTTTCTTAAGTCTCTCCTCCCTCCTCAGTCTGCTCCAAACACGCTGGACTCCTCACTGAGTTACTTTCAGGATATGACACATGGGCTGCCCTACAGTTTTTTCATGGACTCCTTGTCCTCTCATCTTGGCCCATTCTTCCCCTAGAAAACAACTTGGCAGACATGATCACCTCCTTCACACCTATGCTAAATTGTCCCTTTTCAATACCTTAACAAGGGCAACCTAACTCCCATTTCCAGCACTCTTAACCCTCCTTACTAGCTCGACTTTGCCTTTTGTCCACTCTAGACAAGCATTTATTTAAAATGTCTCTTTAGGCCTACTGGGATGTAAACTCCTTGAGGACAGTGATATTTGCCTCTTTTGTTCCTTGATGTGCCCCAGATGCTCATAAAAATGCCCAACATGGGGTAAAACTCAACAAGTTCTTACTGAATGGATGTATGAATGGATGGATGCTTGGATGAATGGATGGATGAATGAATAGTCTAAGCAAGGAGAGTTAAGCTAGCACAGTGGTTTTCAAGCAGGGGCCAATTTTGCCCTGGAGGTGATGAAGGACATCAAAATACTCCATCCTCCAAATATACCACTTTGGTATAAAGATTACTCTAAGCTAAACACATTTGAGATTAAACAGGTTCAGGGTTCTCCTTGGCCCGTCCCCTTACCTGACTAAAAGTAGCAACTTTGGGGAAATAAGACTGCCATAAATTCCTCTTAAGGGTGTATTTACTCCCGGAAGCAGTAGATAAAACTCATCAAAATCCCTTTTACAGGGAATTTTTCAGGCTGTAGGTGATTGCTAAGTAGAGGGACGATGTTAGTTTGGTTCAGAGGCAACTTTTCCTATCATATCAATTTTGCACACCCATTGAGCAATAACAACAGCTACATGCACACCTACCTGCTAATAACAGCCCTGATGGGAGAATGCTCTATGGTACATAATGTGTATTTACACTTGCCCCTCCCTTGGTCCAGCTTGGTCATGGGACCTGCCTATTTGGAAGCTTTCATTGCAAGGTGCTCCTTAATGTGTCCCAAAGCAGCATGGGACCATGAACAGCCATCTCAGAGCCAGGACTTGCTACGGAACCTGCAGCTTCTGAGCCACATCCTCAGCAGCCTCAGCCCCTCTCACCTCCATCGATCAGACTACCTTGATCCCTTTTGTTAAAGACTGTATTTGCTTCAGTACTTCTTTACTTAATAGGAGTTCACACATCATACCAACTGTCTAAGTGATTCTTAAGGACTTGTTTTTTTTATTGATGCTCTGGTTATAAAACGGAATAGGTTTTGGATAGTTTTCCCTGTACCTTAATGTTCCTATTAGCATGGTCTCTTCGACCCCACACATTTTTAGAACTTTAGTTCCCAGGAATATAGATGTGGTGTTTTGGTAGTTCGAATTATTTATTCAAAGTGCTTGCTACCCCTCCCTAATGAAGCTGGTGCTTAGGAGGGCACCGCTCTGATGCCCTTTTCTGTGAGATGAGATACGTATATCCCTATTACTTCCAGGCTTGGTCATGTGACTTGTTTTGGCCAACGAAATGTGATAGGAAGTTACCTACCCATAAATCAGATCTGGGTGAAAACTTTAAGAGCTGTTTAAGAGGGGTTCTGCCATTCCTCCTTTTACTCTGTTCTAAGCCTGAGTAGTGGAGTCTGGATCAGGGAAGCTGCCTCGACATGAATGTAGAAAACATGGAGATGAGCTGAAGCCAACCCACAAAAAGCCGTGTAAGGTGAGTGGGAAGAACGTTTTGTATCCACAAGCCACTGAGATTTGGGGGCTGTTTGTTACCATGGCATTACTAATGAAAGCTGACAGATGTATACATTTCATCAGGAATACCTGTGGTTACTCAGTCCCAGGGTAACTAACAACAGACCTCCCCTGCACAGAGCAAGCTTTTCACCACCTGGCGGGTGGCAGACTTAAGAACAGTGTTAAAGGCTGAGTTGTGGGCCGCCAAATTCATGTCAAAAGACTTAACCCCCCCAGTGTGACTATATTTAAGAGGTAATTAAATTTAAGTGACATCATAAGGGTGGGGCCCTTATCCAATAGAATTGGTGTCCTTATAAGAAGAGGAAGAGATTCTGAGGCCTTTCTCTTGCTGCACCCACAGAGGGAAGACCACATGAGACACAAGCAGAAGGGGACACGCAGAAACCAGGAAGGGAGCTTCACCAGGAACTGGCCCTGCAACACCTTGATATTGGACTTCCAGCCTCCAAAACTGTGAGAGGATACATGTCTGTTATTTTGATCCCCACCTTCCCGCCCCTCAGTCTGTGGTGCTCTGCTATGGAGCCCAAGCTGACTAATCCAGACAGACGATCTCCAGAAGAGGAGGGAAGAAAAGGGATAATCTGGTCACTCTCAGTTCCTTTCCTTAAACTCACTAATCAGGGAAGTCCCTTCCCCCCTGGTGAATGTGGAGATGGCAGGGAGACTCCAGGGTGTCAGTCTAAAGAAGTTCCTCCATGAAAATATGAGGAGTGGGCAAAAGTTGGGGCCATGCCCTCCTCTAACAAGGGGGATGGGATGGACTTTGCCGGAATCCTTGTGCTGATGAGTGCCAGTGAGAATATAGATCATAGATGGACTGAGAGTGAGGGGTGATGGGTTACAATGTGGACAGGTTGGACTGGGAAAAAGCAAAGGTCAGCCCCAGAAAATAGAGAGATGGGTGTGATGAACACCATGAGAGGGACACAGGAGGAGGAACAGGCTCTTGGAGAAAGACAGCTCACTATCAGACTCATGGCCCCAAAAATCTGTGGTGCTGCCCAGTAGCAATGTTCTTAATTGGGTAGGTTTGGAGGTGGAGACTTTGTTGTTGTTTCACCAAGCTGATTGCTCTTCCTGCACACCCTACTCTCATATTGGTGGAGTTGCATCCACGTGGCTACGTTCTGGCCGGAAGATATGGGTTGAACCTACAGCAGCCTCTGCATTCTTCTGCTTGAGCTGCCATAACAAATCACCATAGACCAGGTGGTTTAAATAACAGAAGTCAATTGTCTCCCAGCCCTGGAGGCTGGAAGTCGAAGATCAAGGTGTGGGCAAGGTTGGTTTCTCCCAAGGCCTCTCTCCTTGGCTTGCCAATGGCCATCGTCTCCCTGTGTCTTCACATGGTCATCCTCCTTTGTGTGTCTGTGTTCTGATCTCCTTTTCTTATGAGGACAGTACCTTTTTTTTTAAATTAGGGTCTACCCAAAAGACCTCATTTTAACTTAATGCCTCTTTTTTTCTTTTTTACAGTAGATCCTTATTGGTTATCTATTTAAAATATAGCAGTGTGTACATGTCAATCCCAAACTCCCAATCTATCCCTCCCCTGCACCCTTCCCCTGGTAACCATAAGTTCATTCTCTAAGTGAAGTAAGTCAGACAGAGAAAGACAAATATCATATGATATCACTTATATGCAGAATCTAAAAAAAAAAAGATACAAATGAACTTATTTACAAAACAGAAGCAGACTCATAAACTTAATCCCTCTTTAAAAGCCCTATTTCCAAATACAGTCACATTCTGAGATAGTGGGGTTATGATTTCAACATATAAAAAGTAACCACTTGGGGGGAATCCAATTCGGCACATAACAACTATTTTCTGGCTTAACTTTTAAAATATCTTGCTTGATCATCCAGCCCTGTCAAACACTGCTGTGGAGAATTTGAAGGCCACTGTTATTGATGGCACACCTGTAAGATGAAAAAGGATATGGGGCATGCACAGTTTTGTATATAGAAGTCTTTATGGGGTTAACTGACTGTGATGTTTTTTTCTTGTCTGTTTTTCACCACAGTCTAACTTAGCCTGCCTGATTTATGGACACATACACATCTGTAACTCAGGAGCTGTCTGGGTAGAAATACAGATCTGTGTGTCCTCAATAATACAAATGGAAATTAATGCCATCTGAGTAGATGGAATTAGCCATCCAAGGATCACTGTCGCAGAAGGGAGGAGAAGAGAATGGATGTTCCAGAGTAGCAGCTAGTGGAAAAGAGTGATAGTGGAGGGTAGGTACTTATGGTAGCAGCTGGAGAAAAAAAAAAGTGCATCCAAGGGATTTTATTTAAGATTAAACCTTCTCACCTCGTGTTTAAATGTTGATGAGAAGTGGCTCGGTCGAAAACATATAAGAGTGGGACTAATTAGGGATTAAAGTCCTTGAGAAAGTGGAAGGAGAGAAAATAAAAGCCAGAAAATGTGCAGAGGGCTTCACTTTAACCCGGTAAATAGCCACTTCTTTCAATGAATTAAGAGCAGGAACAAAGAGAGAAGAGGGTGTGGGTGGGGGAACTGGACTTGTAGAGCTGGTGATAGGAGAGGGAGTTTCCATCGCTGACTTGTTCCACACATTCTCATCAGGCATCTACTCTGTGTCAGGCACTTGCACGATGATGAGGTGGGAGAGAGGGGGCTGATGAGGGATGAGGGAGGTGGGTATTGCATGGGAGGTAACAAGTCCCGTTATGCCAAGATTTGCAGGTGTCTCCCTGGTGTTGGAGTATCTGCACTGGGTCCAGATGAGGAAGTGGAAACAGTGACACACCAAACAAGTCACTGGGTCCCATGGAGAGGCAGGAGTGACTTTGGCTTCCTAACTGGGCTCTGTGTCTCTAAAACTCAACTGCATTCCAGATACTCAGAGGCAGACAGAAGCCAGGAACTCAAGGCCACGCTGGACAGAATGGCTCCTTCTGCTTCTCCAGCTGTCACACATCCTGACTGAGTCCCACCTGCTGCTCCTGTCCCTCCCTCTCCATCCCCATTCCTACCACCCTGGTCCATCCCCTCGGCCTCTTGCACTTTCAACACTGCACTGAGCAGAATGAGGAAGGGGGTCCTTTTCGGGAAATGAAGGAGGAAGGGATGTGATCCAGGTAGACAAATCAATTATTGACGCTGAAGCTGAGGGGTTATGTGTGCCCCGTGCAGTGCCAAGATTGCTACCCCCTGCTGTCCTTTCATTTTTCTCCCAAACCTTCCTGCTTGACAAAGGTGGTTTCTGGGTAATTATGTGCCACAAATGCATCTAATGAACAGGTATCTATCTGGTTTTGTTCAACATGGCTGTTATGGACTGAATATTTGTGTCCCCCCGAAATTAATATGTTGAAGTCCTAACCCCCAATATAGTGGTATTTGGAGATGGGACCTTTGGAAGGTGTTGACAAAAAACTAATCAGTCAATCTGAGAAACATATGGAAAATTTATTTGAGCCAAATTTGAGGATTATAACCCAAGAAGAGCATTTCAGAAAGCTCTGAGAACTATTCCGCCCATTAGAAGTCAAGGTACAGTAAGGTAAGTTTTTTTGAGACAGAAGGCTGTACATTAAATCAGGTATTATTGACAGTTTACACAATCCAGATCTAAGACTCACTGTGGCTCCTTACAACATCAGGAAGGAATGTTATCCTTTAAGACATTGTCTTGTTGGTGCTAAGATACCGTTTCTCTTTATGGTGAGCAGGTATTTCTGACAATGGGGGAGGTTGGTTGATGCCTAATGCAGATACACAATGCACAGTAGAGGGGATAGAGGAGGCCAAAGGGCAGAGAAAATTTTTTATGTTTAAATTTTTCTTGTTTTGCCATAAAATATGAATTATTTTATTTATTTATTTATTTATTTTGCGGTACGCGGGCCTCTCACTGTCATGGCCTCTCCCGTTGCGGAGCACAGGCTCCAGACGCGCAGGCTCAGCAGCCATGGCTCATGGGCCCAGCCACTCCACGGCATGTGGGATCTTCCCGGACCGGGGCACGAACCCGCGTCCCCTGCATCGGCAGGCAAACTCTCAACCACTGCGCCACCAGGGAAGCCCTGAATTTTATTTCACAGAGATGATTAGGTTTAGATGAGATCATGGATGTGGTGTCCCCATGATGGGAATAGTGCCCTTATAAGAAAAGATACCAGAGACAGTGAGACATAGCTGAAAGGCAGCCATCTGCAAACCAGGACGAGAAGCCTCACCAGAACCCAACCACGTCAGCACCCTGACTGTGGATGTCCAGCCTCCAGAACTATGAGGAATAAATGTCTGTTGTTGCCATCCACTCTATGGTATTTTGTTATTTTGTTATGGAAGTTTGAGCCGACTACTACTATAGTTTATAGTTTTAAAATAATAATAAACCTAAAGCAAGAGAACTCCAAGTGTTTGATTATGTCTTTATTATTTTTGTTATTATTGGTGGGATTTGGGTTAGGATGCTAGCAGTGTTATTTTTTTCATTCGTTCTATTTTTTTCTGCACCTTGCAAAATACCCTATCATAAGCATGCATTTTAAATACAAAAAAAGTTTTCAGGGCTTCCCTGGTGGTGCAGTGGTTGGGAGTCCTCCTGTCGACGCAGGGGACACGGGTTCGTGCCCTGATCCGGGAAGATCCCGCATGCCGCGGAGCGGCTGGGCCCATGAGCCAGGGCTGCTGAGCCTGTGCATCTGGAGCCTGTGCTCCGCAACGCGAGAGGCCACAACAGTGACCGGCCCGCGTACCGCAAAAAAAAAAAAAAAAATGTTTTCAGACATTGTTTAGTAACTTACAAAACAGGGAAAGATTTACCTATACCTAGCATCTAGAGTGTTATTGCTTCTGAAATTGAGCACTAATTTTAGAGATAAATATTTTGGTAGTTAAGCTGAAAAGGAAGATTTTTATGTAATGCAGAATTTGTCTGATCAAGGAATGCATAAAATGCTGCTGGAGAGAAACTTGGAGCCACTTTCCAGAAGGAATCCACATAAATTCTGATGTAAGAGATACACGTTAACATAACAATAATGTCTGACTATTGGTGTGGAGAAGAAATAAAAATATTTTTCAAATGGACATCACTTTTATTCCCTTTCAATGAAAGTTGAGGAGGTAGTGTTATGTCAGGACATTTTACACAAATTATAAATGTGTTATGGGATCCAAGTAAAATGTTTTCTAAAGGTCTAACATTATCCATGGACACGCTATGAGAAACTAGAAGAATGAGCACTTAACACTGACAGTCTCTCTGAAAACATCAAAAGCCCCAGGTGAGTAATTTTTAGAGAGTGCTATATATATTGCAGACAGAAAGTTCTGGAAATTGGCCAAATAGGAAGTAAGCTCCTTCCTCCAGACTCCACATGAATAAAGCTAGACAATCAGAGCACTCAAGTCTTCTCAATTTGTTCCCTGGAGTTTGTTGAAAGAACTCCAGGCCAGAAAGCCATGACTTTGGTTTCATCCTTGTGGGAGACCCACAGGTACACTCATCAAGGATGCAGGTCCATGAGCCCCAGATGGGGCTCTTGGGAACCTGCTTCCAGAACAGTACATTCTATGTTCTGTATTGATGGAGACTGCTTGGAAGGTGACCATCCAGCGTGAAGCGGAGCCACGTGGCTAGCCCAGCCCAACTTGTGCCCAAATCATTGTGCTGAAAAAAGGCATGCCTCCTGGGCTTGAATGAATGTAATTTTCTAGAAGGACTTGAATATTTGGGGGTCACTGAAGAGAACGCTCATTTCTTCCCTGGACCAGAGGAAGGAACTTGGTGTAGAAGTGAAGCAGGAGGTTTGGGGCTCTTCAGAACTGGGTCCGTTGTTTTAATTCTTCTCTAGTAGCTGTGTGGCTTTGGTCAAGTTTCTTCACTGTTCTTTCCTTTAATTTTCTCAAAAGTAAAATGGGAGGATGCAATGCTTAAATGAGAAAAAGATTCAAAGTTGCCAGCACAGTGCCTGCACATAAGGACTCAATCATTACATGTTTTTACCGTTGCATGAGAAGGTAGAATTCCAGTAGTGGAAACCTGGGGCACTCACGTTCACCAGTGCAAAATGGCCCCAGTAAAGGGTCACTTAGAAATGTCCAAAGAAGTAGAAGAGGCTGGAAACCACGTAGGTTCAAAAATGATTTTTAGAAATCAACCACTGTTTGATTTACCAGTGAAAGGTTTGGACTGTTAGAAGCATGGAGCTGTCCTTTGAGTCTGTCTGTGTTGGTTGAGCATTTGGGGTTAATCCATTAGGGTGATGATGGCATTGGAAGAGGCTCACAGATAAATTTCTGGAGTTGTGAGAAAATTTTCATTCTTCTTGGACTCACAGCAAGCACCCTCCTCAGATCCCAGAGACACAACACCCACCCTCTCAAATCTGAAAGACACAGAACATTTGGAGACAATTAACACTCCGGGCAAATCTAGGCTTCCTTTCCAATCCAAAATGATAAACCCTGGTTGGAAGGGCTGAAGCCAGAGGCTGAACGTTTATTTCTCATTTACTTCTGGCCAAGAGTGGGTGACAAACTTGAAGAAAATGAGATGAGAAAGTGAATTCTCTTCTGACAAGACAGAGAATAAAGATGCACCCAGGAAAAAATTTATTTCTGTAAGTAAACATAACCCAGAGTATTATTCTTGTAGGTCATATTCATTTACCAGTGCTGAGAAAATCATTCCCTGTCATTGTCCTCACATCATAAGTCACTTTCAGAACTTCTTTATTAAGACCAGATAAGGATCAGGAAAAATTGAGCTGGAAAGAACACAAGATCCTTTGCTTCCAAGTCTGGGAAGTCATCATCTTCATACGAATGGCTTAAATCGCCCAGCTAATGAGCTCATTCTTAATTTCCTAAAACAATGGCAGTTTCCACCAGCTTTTTATCAAACGCGAGATGGGACTCATCACAAGATGGTAAATGATCTTTCGTCCATTATTTTTATCAGCACCACTGATTTATTTATTACTCATAAAGGCATCACTGTGTCTATACTTTCGCTGGGAGGAGGGAGGGTGCGGGTGGGGAAAAATTCCACCAGTGGATGTGATCTCAATCAAGATTTCCTACAGGGTATCTTTTCTTCATTTCAGCTGATGCCTTCTTAAACTATATCAACGCCAGCCTCCCCATGACATCCATACCCACAATGGCAAAACTCTGAGCCTCTCCTTCAAACATTCTTGATCAAACAATATTTTTGACTACCTTTCTTGGTTTTTATTTTAAGTCATCTTATAAAAAATGATGATGGTGATAGTAACAGTATAGACAAGATGGCACCAAAAGAAATTAACTCTTCAACTTCCCAAGATCAGTACCATTTCTCCAGCTGTACCTCCTGTCTTGAATCAGCTTGGAGACAGGGTCTGCTGTTCACTAACCTATGGTTTCCTGAAATTCTAAATATCAAGGCAATAAAAGCTGGCCAAGGTGACATCTATTAGTTGCATTCAGACAGTAAACGTAAAATTCATGATTTTCACTCTGGATGTGTTCCTGCCTGTACAGCTGAGAGCCCTACAACCCCTGGATATTCTTTCTGGGGCTTCCCATTTAAGGATGGCGATAAAAGATCTAGACTAGCTACACATTATTAGGATGAAAAAGTATACATGTACATCTACATCCAGTTGTTTAAAAATGTGGCTTGACAGAGAGCTTCTCCCAATATTCCCTGACTACTCCTTCTCCTGCATCATTATTTACATTCCATTGTTTTACTGTTTCGAGATGGTGTTCATGGTACTCCTGTATTGTCTGGAAAGCTGGCAGAGCACTTACTGAAGAATGGTGCATTCTTCTGCAAAACCCAGAGTTTCATCCAATTAACCTTTATCCTGTTTGTTATATTAACAACAAAGAGCTTCCCTTCACCTACGTCAACTCAGCCCATTATTCCTTTCAAGACTGACCTGACCTCAACACTCAGGAAGGCCTCCTTGATTTATCCCCCATACCTTCATCTTTGACCACCATTTTATACACCCCCCCAACCCCACCCGGCATTTTATTTGCTAGCCCAGTAAGTCACAATTTGGTTACTTATCAGAATCCAGGCCCTTAGGAAGTCTAGGTATGAATGTACCTGGATCCAAGTCCAAGGATTTGGATTGATGTGGGCAGAGATGTGGTTCAGCCATTTGCATTTTTAAAATTTTCCACAAGATTCCACCATCAGGCAAAGACAAGATGCCCACAGCATTGTGCATTGTACACTGGAATCGCCACCTCCAGGAATTCTGATTCATGTGGTCTGGGGTGGGGTCTGTGCAGGAGGACTTCTAACAGCTTCCCAGGTGATTCTGTCACAGAGATTGGTGGAAAGCCACCAACTTGGACTTTATCTGTTATGCAGTTGGGTGTTCACAAAGCATATGATGTCATGAGTGGGCTTGCTTCTCTCTTCCTAGTAAGAGGAAAGCAAGGACTGGAAACTGTAAGGGAAGAGAAAACTTTTCCTCTCTACCCTTCTAGGCTCTCCAGCTTTAAATTAGATAAACAGAAGACACAGTAACAAAAGAAAAGCAAACAAGTTTAATAACACATGCATCACCCATATGCACAGAAGCACTCAAAGATGTATAACCCAGAAGGTGGTTAGAACTTGGGTTTATATCAAACCTTAGCAATAAAACAGCAAATTTATAGAGAAGTGACAAAACAAAGGAAAAGGACTCTGAGTTTCTAAGGCAGCAAATTGTGGGAAAGTAAATATATGGGGGAATCAATGGAAGTCAAGGGCCAGTGAATAAACTTCGTTGTGTAGGTCCCTCTGGCGCTGTCTCTGGTGCTAATCAGGGTCAAGGACTGACTCCAGTGATTAACATCTGTCCTTCCTGGTAGAGAGAGGAGGGAGGGCACCTTCACAAATGTTAGTCTTGCTTTTAGGCAAATTGAGAGAGGACAGAGAGCTTTCCTTGTATTTGCTTCTTCTCCATTGGCTCAAAATAATCCTTCTTCCAAAGCAGCATATCTGGGGCTGGCATATTCTTCTACCCTTCAACATTTTCACTGATTCAGCCTTCTCTCCCCAAGATCCCAACACAGTGGAATGTCCATACCCACTTGATGTTCATCTAGCCTGGGCCAGATCTGTGTTTCAGGGGACTTCATGCTTATTCAAATTGGGTAGGGGTCCTCTTCAAGAGAGAATCCCACATAATAGATATGTGGATTTAAGGGCCGTCCGGTCGCCTTGAAATACTCTCAGCTTCACGGTAAATACAGATCTGCTTCCCTCCAGGTGGGTTTGCTGATATTTCTAACAGCCTTTGGCTACCTCTGCAGACAGACCTTCTTATCTTGATATGTCTACTGTGTTAGGAACAAGGCCACTTTCTCCACCTTTAGGGGCAATTCTCAACCCTGGCATCACACAGGGTGTTATTTCTTCTCAAGTCGCAAGCAGAGGAATGCTCAAGAGAAAAGGTCATTTATTCCCCCAGAGGATGAACCCAGGTTGGGGAGAGGCATCAGCCTTAATATGTGGAATGCATTTTGCCAAGATCGTGACTGTCATTAGAAATGGGCCTTTGGTGTCATTAACCCAGAGTCATCCTGGTGAAGGATGTGTCCTCCAAGTAGATATAAAATGTTAGAGAGCCCTGAGCTGAATTGGTCAGCCAAAAACACTGGAGTGCTTTATCCTTGGAAGGAAATTAAGATGTTTATTGGAGGACAGAAGTTCAGTGTAATAGTTAAGGCAATCTGATGTTTCCATAAATTAATAACATGTGCATGGTTGGTGTAATTCTGTGTGTAAAAGCATTGATCTCTCTCCTCCCTGAAGTCCAGGAGAATTCCAGGCAGTGGGAAGAGAGGGACCCTCAGGGCCAATGACCTCAGACCTGTGTCAAGGGAAGGATGATGAGCTTGCCCGGGTGGGAACCCACAGACGTGCACACATGAACACACACATGCACACACACGCAGACACATGCATATATACCTGCATGCACACACATGCACATACACACACATTCATTTTCGGGACTCAGCTCAGATCTGGGATAACTCTGGCCCTCTCTCAGACCCCTCTCCCTTCTGAGCTGTGAGCTCCCAAGGGCGGGCACATTTGTGTGACTCCTTCAGTTCCCAGCACTTAACAAAGAGCCTGGGACAGAATAAGCACTCCAGGGATGTCTATGCATGAGTGAATGAATGATCAGGTGTGTCTTACTTTGTAAGGACCTCTGTCTTGATCCCACAAATACTCAGGTTTCTGGACTGTTCAAGTATGAGGTTATCATCTGTTTAACGATTTCCTTTCCCAGCTGACTCCTCACAGGAACATAGGCCTATGTTTACAGGGAGGCCTGGTGGGTCCAGGTCCCTCAGGCAATAACTGTGGGTCTTTGGGTGACACCTTACATCCTTCCAAAGTCCATTTCCTTATCTATAAAATAAGGACAATAATGGTACCCACTTTATAAGGATTAAATGAAATAATTTCTTTAAAATACTTGGTGCAGTGCCTTCCCCAAATAAGCATTCCATAAAGGCCAGCTGTCCCTGTTTATGACAATTGTCAGCTCTTATAAAAAAGAGATGAGATCAAATTACCCCATTTATTTAAAATATTTTGCTTTTTCTTCATCCCTGTCCTGAAAGTTCACAGGCAACATTTTTGCAGTGAATATAGTTTTGGCTTGGGTAGTAATAGCATCATTATACCCTCAACTCCCCTGGAAGAAGTCCAGAGCAACAAGTAAACTTAGGACTCCCCAAGGAGAGGCAGGGATAATGATCAAAGGGAAAACCCTACATCCAAGATCAGCCAGAGTAAAAGAGATTATAGTGATGTCTTAAACTAGCCCATAAGCAAATGATCCCCTGATTCTGCCCCTTGGTTTAGTTTAGGTAAGATGGTGAGCACAACCCAGTACAAACAAACCATTTTAATGAGCAATCACAACAAAATTAATGATGCTGACAAGTAGCAAAGTATCTTTGTTTGTTTTTCTTGGTTGTAGGCACAATTGGATGTTAAATTAGGTCAAGGGCCTAAGTTGGCAGGGGCAGGAAGTGCCAGGCCTGCTCTGGACGCCAGCCAGCCTGGCTTCTAGAAGGTGCCCTAAAGCCACCGTGAGGTTGTCAGCTGGTTCCCAGGCCCTCTGCTTTTAGGTAGGTTGTTAGAGCCTCATCATGGGATGGGTTTGCCCAGGATGAGGAGTTTTGCTTGTGTTCCGTACCCCCAGACCTTCTCTGCTGCCGAGAACACAGGAGAGGAATTCAAGCATTCTATGGATGCTGAAGCAGGTGACTTGTAAAGGACCTATGACCTACAAAATTATGTCTTCCATCACATGGAGAAACCCATTCTTATTATAGTGAGAAGAATTCTTCCAGATGACTTTGTGCTGAATAGGATGGGACAAATAACCCTCCAGAGTTCTGGCTTAATGGACAGAACGTGACTCCTGTTACCCAGATTGTGCAGGGAATGTTAGAAGATCCCAGCTCTCTCCTTTATCCTCTGATCTTCCCCCTAAACCAGCAGTTTTATGGATTAGGGTTAGGGTTAGGGTTAGCATTTTGACTCCCAAAACAGTGGGATGATGTTTTGGAAACAGTAGGTGGGGGAGCATCCAGAATATCCGAGAGCACAGTGCATATCATGAGGGAATCCTCTCCTTTTCCCTCAACCTTCTTGATGACACCGAGAAGATTGGTAAGTCTGGTGCTGGTTTGGCTTCACGACCTTTACATCTCATATGAACAGAGAGAGTTGGCCTGATGCCTGGTGCCTTCAGCAGGAAATCAGAAGAACTGAGAACACAATACCTTTTCTCTTTTCATTTTGTATTGGCTTTTTGAGTTCATTTTCACTAATTCAATTTAAGCTTGAAATATCATTTATTTTTCAAAGGAGTTCGTTTAGTTAGAGAACGTGACTTGATCTGAATACAACATAAGTTACCTAACAGCACAGGTAGATTGGGAGTCATGGTCCTGCACTGGCTTTGGCCCCTAGCTCAGCATGGCCTTCGGTGGCTGTGGACAGGCAGAGTGCAAGCAGGGCCAGCAGAGCCCCAGACCACCCCCCTCCCATCTCCTGCACATCAGCCTCTGCTTAAACCTCCCAGGAAGAAAGGACATCTGTGTTGACACTGAGTTCGGACAGCTGTCCTGAGTGTTGTAGGACAGGATGAGCTAACAAGCCTGGGTCCACACAGGATGCTGTTCTCTGGACACCAGGGTGCCCAGCTGCCAAAGGAGCTTGGATCTGAGGAGCTTCTCTGGAAGAAGAGAGGCTCAGCCTTCATGATGCCGGGAAAGCTCGGTGGACACATCCTGGGAGCTAGGTGGCACAGAGTCCCAGGGGGAACCATGAGAGGACGTGGCTCTGGAGTCAGAGTGCACTGGGCTCACCCTGACTCTGATGCTCAAGGTCAACCACTATGTAATCTTGGACTTGGGGACAGTCACCCCTTCAGAATAACTTTCACCACCTGCAAAATGGGGTGAAAACCATCCAACATGCAATGTCACGTAAGGAATAGCAATTAATGCTGATGAACACCAGCACCACTGGGGAGTCCAGTAACAGGAGTGGTTATTTCTATGGTCAGACCGCATAAGGAATCCATCTCCTTGGCCCTACTCTTTCTCGATGGGCGTCAGTGTCAACGGCATCCATCGCTGGGCACAATTTACAACAGGGAGACAAGACCGTTGCTCCCTGGCAGACCTGTGTCTTCCAATAGAAACCAAACCAAAGATGTGGCGGCTCATCGGAATCTCATCCTTGTATTCAGTTTTAAGTCCCTGTCACACCATTTTCTCTCATTGTGTGTGTTAAGTGGAATCCGTGTTCATTAAGTGTGTTGTCATCACCTGCCATCTGAAGCTGTTTCAGTCATTAGCAGCTTCTCTACGTTTCTATAAATATTTAAACCACTGATACCTGTTAGTCACCTTGCTGTAAAATTAGGAAAGATCAGAGGATGTCGATTTATTCTGGTCATAAAGCAGAAACTAACACAACATTGTAAAGCAATTATACTCCAATAAAGAATGTTAAAAAAAAAAAGCCAGCTTGATCTTTAGTGCTCAAGTGCTTCTTGCTACCCAATGAAATGTGAGTAAACAGATTAGAATGTACATAGGAGTTTTTCTTTTGTTACGTCTTAAGCCAATAAATCATTTGAATGCTTGCAGCTCTCACACGGATTGTCCTGTGTCTTCACGGCAGTGCTACTCCTGGCCAAACTTGGAGACAATTCTGAGTTGACTCCTTGGCTACATCTGCTACTCATCTCAACTCTCGGACTCCCTCATGATGACTCCGGGGAAGAGGAAACTCCCCAGTGGACTATGCTGACCATACCTCATATTCTTAGATTTGCAGACTGAGTATTCTGGAAGATAACAGCCTTCTTAGAAATGATAGTGACCTCTTGCCAGATGGACAGAGTATGTTTCTGGCTAAGCAAAAATACAGAGGGTTTTTTTTTTTTAAATAAATTTATTTCTTTATTTTGGCTGTGTTGGGTCTTCGTTGCTGTGCGCGGGCTTTCTCTAGTTGTGGCGAGCGGGGGCTACTCTTCATTGTGGTACACAGGCTTCTCATTGTGATGGTCTCTCTTGTTGTGGAGCACAGGCTCTAGGCGCTTCAGTAGTTGTGGCACGCGGGTTCCAGAGTGCAGGTGCAGTAGTTGTGGCACATGGGCTTAGTTGCTCCGCGGCATGTGGGATCTTCCCAGACAAGGGCTTGAACCCATGTCCCCTGCATTGGCAGATGGATTTTCAACCACTGCACCACCAGGAAAGTCCAAGAGTGCTTTTTTTATTTTTTAACAAAAATCCAGCCGAGACCCCTGTGTTGGGTGTGGCAAGTCACTGTCATCTGGACTAACATCTCCACGTGACAAACATCACCAACTGGTCCCTCCACTTGTTCTGGGATCAAGGATTAGCCTCATGATCTTTCCCGGCACTACAACCCAGGCAGTCACTGCCAGGTAACAGGATGCACGATGAAATCTGTTTGTGATCCTGGACCTTTACTATGTTTCTTTAATTAAAATGGGATATCTTTTTCCTGTAAAGAAGCCTTTCTACATCTGATCGGGGAATTCTCATACATTTGCAATCAATATTTACATTCACTCATCAAAAGCTCTGCTGCCTTTTACAATCCCCTTAGTGAGTCTGGCTGGTATTTGGAACAACATCCCTCTGAGCCTGTGTGCCCGTGACCGAGCTTCCACGTGCAGGTGGGGACTCGATCCAAGCCACAGGGATTTAGAGACAAGCTGGGTGAGAACCACACCTTCTATATCTGGACCTGCTGCTCCATCAGCCTCCGGTCCTTCACACACCCAAACACACGTACCATCCTCACTGGTCTGCAATGAGTCTGTCCGGCTCAGAGAAGACATTTGACAGGAGGTGTTTATGACGCCTGGGATCACCTGTGCCTTTCCTCTCCCTGAATCCTTACACCCAATACGGCACCTTGCATGTGACAGACTGACTGTGAGTCATGAGTGTTTATTGCCTCTGCCTCTACGGAAAGAGTTTGTTTTTAATCTCATTTCCCCAAAGTAGGATTTATACCAATAGCGTTGATTCTTCTGTTCTGAAGCAGAAACCATGGAGATCAAGGAGGGTGGGTCAGTCTCCCTGCCCCGCTGGCTTCTGCCCTCCTATTCTGGCAGTAACGGAGATGTTCCCTCTGGTCTGCACCTGTGCTCTGGACATACTGCCAGGCTCTGAGAGGACCACTTACACGGTTGCAGTCCATTCGTGGGGGGTGAGGGGTGATGATGCTATGGGCGTGGCAGAACATTCCAAGATACAGCCAGCTTTTTCAGAAAGATTCTTACACAAAATGCTTCATTGTGTGCTTGCCTTAGGTTGGGCACAAAAACACAGATTGGGTGGCTTAAACCACAGACGTGTATTTCTCACAGTTCTGGAGGTTGTAAGTCCAGATCAAGGTGCCGGCAGGCAGATTTGGTTCCTTGACACTGCAAGGGAGGTGTCAACATTCCCACTTCTCAAGACGAGGTGAGTAGGCCTGGGGTGCTCACTCTGACCCCAGGCCTTCACTTCACTGCTGAGCTTGTGTCTTTAGTCCGTACCTCACTCTGCTTCTTCCAGGACTTTTGAACAAGTGCAGAATCACAAACACTTCCCCTCATGCAAAAAGAAGAGGACCAAAAAAGAGGTTCCCTGAGGGACCCCAGAAATTTGGGGAGCTGGGCAGCGCTCTGCCATTTGGACAATGGCACACATTCTGGTGAAATTCTACACAGCCTCTAAGGAGCAGAGGCAGGCGAGGGAGGGGCGGTGTTGAGTGGCCCACATGACACCGGGTCCAGCTCCCCTCCTGGGCCTGCGCTTCAGGTGGGGGCATTGGGGATGGGTCTGCCTTTCACACCCCAGGGGCTCAGAAGGGGTGACCTTCAGAGCCTGTAGACCTGCCAGCTCAGGCAGTAGATGTCTGCACCTGCCGGCCTGAGAACAACTTGGTCTGTGATGAAAAGCCTCTCTGGGCAGCTTGCCACACCTGCAGGGTGGCACCAGCCACTCTGGGTACCACGTTCTCAGTGAAGCAGGCACCTGCATTCCAGCGAACCCATGACCAAGCACGGAGGCAGGGAGTTTCCAGCTCATTTCCCTGCATTATCTGTAGGGATAATAGATAGGGGTCTGTAGATAAACAAACAAAAAAAAACAATAATAGCTCTTGTGGTGTTTTAATTGACATTGGCTGTGTTTTAATTAGTAAAAGGAAGAGGAGAAGGGAGGTCTGAGAGGGCTCTTCTCTAACTGCCACCTTCTCCCAAGTGTTTACACAGCCTCCCTGGGAAGGAGCGGCAGCTTCTTATTAAACATAATTCCCTCACGATCAGTGTCTCTTCTCGAATCTAAGTCAAGGCACCAGGTTAACCTCTTGGGTCTAGAAAATAGCATTTGTTTGTTAAAGGAACGCCCAGGCTCTGTTGCTTAGCACAGTCCAAGAGTCCTGGGAAAGACAATTTTCGGATTTAAAAGAAGGTTCTGTCTTAGAGGGAGAGGCAGGCAGAGGGTGTGTGTTGCAGGCGGACAGCTTCCCAGACAGGTCAGAGCGGCTCGAATGCCAAACCCACCTCCAAGAAACTGTGGGATCTGGGACAAATCATCCTCCCTCTGATGAATTTCTTAACTGAGGCCTCTAGATAGATTTACAGGGGCAGTGCGGGGTTGGGGGGTGGACTCACCTTTGGAATCTGGAGTGACAGGATGTTATGCTTAACAAACAGTCACAGGGGTTAAAGAAATGATAAAACCCTGGATGCTCTCGACTCTTAGATCCTATGATTTTATTTTGTGGGGAAAACTCATTCAGATAAAAACCAAACAGGTGCATAACGTGTAATAACATTGGACTCACTTGCAGAACTTTCAAGCTGCGTCCATTTATCTCGGTGTATATCAAGCTCCTACTCCAGGGCAGCCCGAGGCCCAGAATCCCAGCCCACAGAAAACAGGCAGGAGTTTGATAAAGCAAACCCGCCCCTGGCTGTTTTCTCCATTGGAGATGCTGTCCCTCCAACCTGGTGTGGCCAGACCTCCGGTCCAGCTACTCCCCACCCCCCACCCCCCGTCTTTGTCAGCTTCCTCACCGTGTATGTGCTTTTATATTTCTATTTATCCAAACATAAATCAGGCCACCTTACTCCCGGCCTTGCAGTGCCCTGAGAACCACCTGCACGCTCCTCACCTGGGCCTCCTGGGCGGCCCCTGTCCCCCCTCACGTCACAAAGGACCCCCACTTCAATTGTCGGGAGTGGGACCCCAGTATTTTCCCGTCCCCCCCATGATTCCAAAGTTCAGTCAGGGTGGCTACTGCTGTCAAGGGGGAAGGAGGTCAGCTGAGTTTGGATGGGGCTGGGGCTTCCCGAGTGTGTGGCTCCCCTGTTGGGTTAACTGTGGGCAGCATACAGAACAGTAGAGCAAGGAAGGACAGGCAGACAGAGAAGAGCAGGAGCAAAGCGTAGAGGCAGGAGGGAGGTCCTGAGTTTGAGCAGAGAGGGGGTCTCATCCACGGGAGTGGACCCAGCCCAGGAGGGCTGAGCAGCCCTGGCCACCTGTGCCGGCCACACCGAGGGTTTGAGCTGCCAATGCCACTGCTGACCCTAAAGACACTGAGAAGCCACCAGAGGAAGAAGTGGTGCTTTTGTCACACACTCCACTTTTTCCACCACAAATACTCCAAATAAGCCCCACCAAGTTATGGGAATGCCATGTGTGTGAGTGTGAGTGTGTGTCAGTGTGTGAATGTGTGTGTGTGAGTGTGTGTGTGGTGTGTGTGTGAGTGTGTGAGAGTGTATGTTTTGTGAGTGTGTGTTTTGTGTGAGTGGGTGTGGGTGTGGGTGTGTGCACGCAAGTGGGGAGAGGGAGTGGCAGGGAGGCGATGGGAGGGAGAGGGATGTGCGCAGGTGTGAGGAGACCTTGTGGTGCCCTGATTCACCTACGACAGAAACGTGTCACCACCGGTGATTTGCCCCCACACCCGCAACCTTATCCCCAAGGCAGCCCATCCTGTCTGGCTTGGTTTTTCTTTCGGCAATGCTCTGGTTTGTCAAAGTCCCTTAAGTGTGGCCAGCCCTGAGCAGGGCAGTGGTGGCCAAGAGCTGCTGCTTTGTTTGGGAGACAGTTTGGCATCTTCCCCCTGGGTGCCAGTAAACTGGGTCTCCAGATTGTCACCAAGTGCATCACCATTTAAGAGCTGAGGCAGGAGTTGACCAACGACACTCAAACAGCTCCTGTTTTTTGTTTTTCTTTTTTATTAATTCAATCCAGCAAAGACTGTTACCTCCCTCCTTCCTCCCTTCTTCCTCCTTCCCTCCCTCCCCCCTGCAGACAGTAGGCATGGGACATTCTTGCAGGCTGGGAGGATGGAGCAGGGAGCGGGAAGGGAAGCCCTCCTGCCCATGGGGTGCGGGGTCCAGAGGAGGGCACTTTGGATCTCGACTGTCCCACTGAATTGATCCGCCCGCCCCCTGTCATCAGGAAATGTTGTGGAAGGGGCTCTATTGCCTCCCTGAAAGCCATCAATACAAAGTTGCCCAGGACTGGAACACTGACAAAGTCCTCAAACAAAGCAGGAGGGCCGTCCTGCTGGATGGAACGATTCTGCACCTCATCCTGCCCTCTCTTTGCTCTCAAATCCCCTGGCACATCTGCTGTACTCTGCAGAATCCTAGACCCTTATCTTACCCTCTTCTTCCTTCTCCCACCAGACAAAGAATAAATAAGAGAGCTTTCTTAGGAAACCCATTTCCACCTGTGACAAGAACACTGGGGTGGCTGGGACACACTTCCCACCACCCTCCCATCAGCCGAGTGACCAGGGACCAGCCCCACATGCCCACTCCTCAGTGGCTCATCTGGAGAGTCAGAGAAGGCGGCTCCCTGAAAGGCTTATGCGTGTGCACATTTCCTGGAAAACCCTTCTCCTGGATGACTTCCGGTCGCCAGCAGCTGATCCGATGACCTCATTAGGTACCGCTCTTGCCTTATAGCCTGTATCCATCTGCATTTTCCTTCCTGCTTCTCTTACTAGACCGTCAGCTCTAAGAATGCAAGGTCCACATCTGTATCCCAATCACCTCACACAGCGTCCAGCGCTTCGTGAATGCAGAGTACATACTGGTGGAGGGGTCAAGAAATTCATGGCTTCATTAACGGATGCATCTCGTAGACAGTTTGTGTGTTCATTTCTGTAAAACGTTAGAAAATATGATTCTGAGCCAGGAATGCGAGACGAGTGTCAGACCTGGTTCCCGCACATGGCAGCTCTATCAACCTCCGAGCCCACAAGTGTGAGAGCGACGTGCGTCAGGCTGGGATGAGGCAGCCAGACAAACACAAACCAAGACGGGTCGTGGAACACCAGCTGAGAAATAACAAAGTATGTTCCATGCAGAGTTAGGATTAAATGCAGCTGAAACTTACAGCTTGCCAAACCGCCTTCAACGAAATTGTGCAACACAGGCCAGGAACCAGGAACCTGTCTGACTTTTGGAGTGACAAGAAGGCCATGAGTGATGCTATCACAAGGATTTCCAATCAGCAAGCAAGAAATGGTACTTTTCTGACGCCTCCTGCACACAAGACGAGTTCCAAGATAAGGCTTGCTGTCCTCTGAGTGCCTTTCTGATGGGCAAAAAAAAAGTTTGATTTTCTTCTAATAGATATGTCATTTTACTTCAAGTATCCAGTCCTATTGACCCAAGGAACCTCAATTTCAGAGCCATTAAAATCTAATTTTCCACACGGTGCCCCCCAGAGATTGACTAACTTTCAAAGAATAATATTTTCTTTTCAAAAATGTTGCATAGCTCTCTCTCTATATATTTTTTTTTCTTTAAAACAGGTCGGGAAATATTGCTGTCAGCTTCTCCATTGTTACTCTCCCCAGTGTCTTTTGTGCAAAAGAACATAAAGGCTCCTCTGACAAAGTAAGATTTGGTCACCATGGAGGGAAGGCTGTATTTCTGTGATATATTATATTTACGTGGCTAACTGATATATTAGAAAGGACCTACTGTCATGTTTTGCCATCAGGAAAGCAGGACAGAAGGCTCAAGGTTATTCGTCTTGGGAAATAACAGATGTGTCAAAAACTAAGCAGAAAAATGCTTCTGAGGAGAGAGTGTCTTCTTGCAAATTTCAGGGACTCTTCGAACTCCACAGGTTAGCTTTTTTTTTTTTTTTCCAAGTGTTAAACTAAACACTCTATTTGAAATTCTGAGATTAGAGCACCTAATGAGAGACCACGCAGGCAGGTGTCCACAGACCCCTATACGGAGAGCTCAGTGAATTGATGAGAATCACCTGGCTTCCCTCACGTGGGGCCACCTGGCTGCCCTCACACGGAGCCAGTTAAACTTTCTCCTTTACACCTGATGGCAAAGTGGAATCCTGGAGCCGGTAGGGGACATTCGTGGACACAATTGGAAACTTGAATAAGGTCTGGAGCTGAGCTGCTACCATCCTCTCAAGGTTAATTTCCTAGTTTGGGTAATTGACTCTGGCATCTGGGTGAAGGGTTTAAGCGGATGATCTGTACTGTTGGTACGACTTTCCTGTAAGTCAAAAACAACTTCAAGATGAACATTTTAAAGGAAGGTGTACTGCGTATATTCAGAGAGGTTGGAAAGCAAGAGAGCAAAGTACCATCAAATTAGCACAAGAGGGCTTCCCTGGTGGCGCAGTGGTTTAGAGGCCGCCTGCCGATGCAGGGGACACGGGCTCGTGCCCTGGTCCAGGAGGATCCCACATGCCGCGGAGCGGCTGGGCCCGTGAGCCATGGCCGCTGAGCCTGCGTGCCCAGAGCCTGTGCTCGGCAACGGGAGAGGCCACAACAGTGAGAGGCCGCGTACCACAAAAAAAAAAAAAAAAAATATTAGCACAGGATGTATGTACCACATCTTCTATATCCATTCCTCTGCCGATGAATATTTAGGTTGTTTCCATGTCTTGGGTATTGTAAATACTACTTCAATGAACACTGAGGTGCATGTAATTATGTTTTTTTTTTTCCTGGATATATGCCCAGGAGTGGGATTGCTGGGTCATGTGGTAGTTCTATATTTAGTTTTTTTAAGAACTAAATTATGCCATTTACAGCAACATGGATGGATCTAGAGATTATCATACTAAGTGAAGTAAGTCAGACAGAGAAAGATGAATATATGATATCACTTATATGCATAATCTAATAAAAAATGATACAAATGAACTTATTTACACAACAGAAACAGACTCACAGATCTAGCAATCAAACTTATGGTTACCAAAAGGGAAATGTGGGTGAGAGAGAGATAAATTAGGAGATTGGGATTGACATATACACACTACTATATATAAAATAGATAACCAATAAGGACCTACTGTATAGCACAGAGAACTCTACTCAGTATTCTGTAATAACCTATATGGGAAAAGAATCTGAGAAAGAATGGATATATATATATATATATATATATATATATATATATATATATACACACACACACACACTCACTTTTCTGTACACCTGAAAATAACACAACATTGTAAATCAACTATATTCAATAAAAGTTTTCTTAAAAATAGCACAGGATACAAGAGCCAGGGAGTGCCTCCTTCAAAGACTCCTTTTGTAGGATGTCCTCAAGTCAGTGGGGGCAATGCTAGAGTGATGCCACCAGAGCAACATCACCTGAATCTGTGGCTTCTGTCTATGACCAGTTGTGGCTCTCGTGTGCACCCTGACTCCAGGGAAAATTCTGCACCTGCTCTGGAAGAGTCATGAAAGAAGACACGTTGTCCATCAGTGGAGGGAGGGGTGTCACAGCAGCATGTGGAAGCACTGCTTACAAGGTGGTTGCCCAGGCGTAGGTGCCCAGTAAGTCCTCACTAGGTTGAAGCCTGCAGGTCAAGTCATGGCCAATGAACTCACTAGTCACGTGACTTCCAGAAGCCTAATTCCCAAGGATAAACCTCCAATCAAAGGAGGGTGTGTGGAGTGGTCTAAAGCACTGATATCATAAGAGAGGGCAGTTTTACACAATCACAAAAATGATACGAAGGGAAAGAGCTGATTCAGAATCCATATCTGGGGTCCATAGGGGAGGTGAATTTAGCAGCAAAAATTTGAGATAAGGGCCATCATTTTCAAATGGCACATTTCACAGAAGCCCAGGTGGGTTTGAAATGGGACAGTGCCTCCAATGGGGCCCAAGAGGCCCTGGGATGACCGTCAACTTCTCCCATCTCCCAAGAGATGAGTTTTTCTCCTGCTTCTTCGATTTATGTAAAATTAAATAAGCCTGAGTTCCCTTTGAGCTCTGCACGCCAGTGCTTTGAGGAGTCCTTAAACCAGCCCTTAGCTCAGGAGAGCCTCCACAAAGGGACCAGGGAGGGGCCACAGCGCAGGGGGAGGTGGATGTGGAAGGGGCCATTCTCACCCTTCTCTGCCCAGTCCTTGCCATGCAGCTGGGCAAGTGACCCTCCCCCCACTTGATGTGTGTCTCCTCAGAGCCACTGTGGATCACAGCTCTGCTGTGCTGGGTGATGTGCGGAAGCTCCTGCACACACCTGGGGTGATGTGTGGGAGACTCTGTAAATGTTGGGGGTTGTTATTACTATTTGTGTTCCTGGTACCACCAGCAGGGACACAGGGTTTGCAACACAGCCAGCTCTAAGTTGGGACCCCCAAACAGGAGGAAAACCAAAGCCAAGAGTACTCAGCTGTTTTGCTTTTCTGCACCAAGAGAGCGCACAGAGCGGGTGAGGATTCTGAAGGGCAAAGCTGCCAGGAGGAACCCAAGAGGCAGGGTTTGGGAAGAGGACACTGCAAGAAGGACAGATATTATTCCAGCCAATAAGCCAGAGATGCAAGCGGATTCCGCTCAGGGATGCCGCCTGTCCAGCCCCACCAGCTCACCTCTCTTCTGCCCACCCAAATCCCCTCTCTGAGCACCCTCAACATTTATTCTATAAACGTGGAAGACAGCGGTATTGCTTGCGATGCGTAAACCTCCTTCTCAAAATGATTTCAGGAGGCTTGAACTAATACAACATAAAAATAAGACACCTTGGAACAAAGATGTGGAAAAGTCCTTTGAAATTACTTATGAATGCTTCTGAAAAGTCATTTCAGCAAGAACTAAATGCATGCACCCTTCAAGCATTGTCTTTATTTCCAGTGTGCAAGCACGCTTCTTCAAACCACCTTAGTGGGCGTTTACTGTGTGTCTGGGTGTTTTCCTCAAGTTACCCATTGAGTCCCCACAAGCAGGCCAAGAGACAGGTATGATCATTGGTCTCATTTCACATATGCGAGTGTGGAAGCTCAGTGGGGTTCAGTCACCTGCTCGAGGTCATGGGGCTCGGCAGTGGCAGAAGCGAGTCCAAGACCAAGCCCCCATGTTCTGTGCTGTCCTGTGAGTCAAGACAACAGAAAGCCTCGCTTTTCCAGGGATAGGCATCCTTGGCATCTACCTCCTTGCACAGAGAAGACACTCAATAAACTCAATAAACACTCTTGGACTCAGGGAAGCCAGTTGGACTCTGAACTATCAAGCTCTTATTGTTACGATACCCTTATCAATGTCCCAGTTGAGTTTTGCACTGTTTGGGCCCCGTGTGGGGACTAAGGAGGGAGGGGAGAGCCTGGCACTGGGCTGTCTCTTCTCACTCTGAATATTTAGCAATGTTCATCACGCCCATCCCATGTGTCTAACAAAGTTGAAAATTTAAATTCTCATTAGGTAGAAGAGTCTGTTCCATACTTATTTCATCTGGGTAAGAAGGCTGGAGTGAGTGCAATCAGACGGAATTTGCTTAAGTGTCTTTGGAGGTACACGCCGGGGCATGCAGCTGCAGCCTGATGGTGTCCTGCATTTGGCCCTTTCCTCAAGGCCATCTGTTTCCCCAGAACGATGTTTCCCTACATCATGCTATACATACCTACCCTCTGTCTCACATACACAGTGACACACGCTCACACATAAACACAGTACATGTAATCAACATTTCCATGTGGACAAGTTCATCTGAGTATAATCTGAGCTAAGAATCTAAAATTGGTCCAAAGAAACCCCCATGTCCTGGGTAGTGTGAGTGTGCAGGTGCACACACATACACACACACACATCTCCCTAACTCTGCCACAGACCCCCGGGTCCTCACTTGATGCATAGAAGGTCATCACACACTCAGAGCCATGATGATTTCTTTGCTCTCATTCATCAGACCCAACAACCTCTTTCTGACTAGAGGAAGAGGAAAAGCTGCTGTATCACTTTCAGCTCGAAGGTAAAACTTCAAGGACACATCCAGTCACCTCAAGAGCAATAGGGCTTAAATCGAGCCCAAGCCCACCAGCCAGCAGCCTCCTCTCCTACACACTGGCCTTCTCATCCCTGCGGGTCCCCTCACTCCCATGGAATGCTAAGTGCCTTCGGGTGTCTCTCCCCCTGTGCCCTCCCCCCGCCACCCAGCTAAACCTTGAGCCGCATCCTTGGAGCTTTGCACCTACTCTGTTGTCTCTATTCCTGCCCCTCCACCCTGTTGTTCAGCATCCCACGGACAAGGACCATCCCCTGCACTGCCCTCCTGTACCCAGCATCCTGTATCCCACACCCAGTGTCACCAGATCAACCTGTTTTCTTTGACTACCACTTTGACACTGCTTCTCGTTCAAAACCTTCAGCAACTTCCTATTACCTGTGGGACAAAGTCATCTGAGCCAGGTCCCTGTGCTGCAGGAGACCTCTCCAGTCTTTCCAATAGAGAGGCATGTGGCCCCTTTCCAGCGATGGGGAACCCTGTACACAGGGGCAGAGCGACCTTGGACCCAGACCTCTTAAAACCAAAGTTCAAGTTCAAAGTTCCCTAGGTTGACTCTTCCATAAACATCTCCTGGTTAACGTGAGGGTTTCCAGCAAGCAGTGCCCACCCAAACAGATGTCCTTCTAGAGGAAACAGTAGTAGAGATCAAGAAGGAAAAGTTTGTTTCCATGCCTGAGTTGTGGGAGTCTGTTAAGGGCAGTAGTTAATTGTATCAAGTATCAGGATTAAAGTCAGAGTGCGCATAAAACAACGGTGACCCCACAAGGGCCACCCTCTGAGCTCATATTGTTCACATGGAGCTCACCTCGCCCTCAGCTGACTTGCAGGCCTGCCTTAAACAGCTGATGAAAGATGCAAATCCCATGGAAAGATGCGTGTTTGTTCACCTTGGCCGCCTAAAGCTGGCCATTCCTGCACACAGGCAGCTGGAGGTCCTGACGCAACTGACCAGCAGGTGTCTCCTATGTGGCCAGGAAATGGTTTCAACTTCCTGCAGTACTCTTCCCACTGCCTGGGCTCCTGTCACAGAGATTAGCTGCCAGTGCCCAGGAGATGCACAAGGACATGGGTGCAAGAGAGGAATGGACACGTGGGAGGTGAAGCACAGCACCCCCATCCCTCGTCCATCCCCTCCTCCCATTAGCCAACCTCATGCCTGGAGGAGACAGCCCACTGCTCCCCCTCTGGGGAGGTGATTTGTATTCCAGCAAAGTTACCAAGGGACTCTGAATAGATGAAGATTCTGCTTAATATTTTTAGTAAAGATAACACTTTGCAGGACAAGTGCTTTTTAAAACTCAAAGGTGGGGGATCTGGAGTGGCATTTAAAAATGGAGCTGTTAGACAAGATTTTGCCGAAGCCCTGGTAAATGTCAAACATCTTATCAACTGGGGAAGCGGCCTGTGGGCTTGTTTCCCCAAACCTGATTGAAACAGAAAGTACCTTTTGAATATTCGTTTCTGTTTTGTATTGTGGTAGGTGGGTGGAAGAGAAACAAAGGGAAAGAGAGTGGAGAGGGAGGGGAGGGAGCCTTGGGGGACTGGAGCATCAATTTAGGTGTGTGTGCGCAGAGGAGGGAAAAACAACCCCAGAGGCCCAGAAGGGACAATGGCTTTTTTTGAGCAGAATAAATACTTTGAAGGACTAACGCTGGAGAAATCGGAATGGGGTGTCTGTGGCTGATTGGCTGAAGGGCTCTCTCTGGAGTAATTATGGCCACGTGGGGAAGCATATTTATGTTGGAAAACAAATTCTTCAGCATAGGGAAAGCATGTGATCTCTGATGGCATCCTAGTGGCTTCTCCTCCGGTCCAGTGGCTGGATTCTCACACTGAGCTGTGCTCTGAGCACACCAGTAACAAATTAGCACAGGGCCCCACTGAGCCCCTAGGTGGGGCTGTGCAAAGGATGGGATGGTGGAGGTACTGGGCCTTTGGGCTGTTGGGACTGACAAACAGTTGGCCAGCCTGCATCTCCAGCAGTGAACCGACTAGAAATCAATCCTACAATCAGGTGTGTTTGCCACCTGCTTCTGCACACAGAAAATAAAGGAATGTTGGTGTGTGGCCAGAATTAATTGGGCCTCCAGGATTGCACGTCCTGGCAGCCTGGTAAAGCTATCCTTAAGAGCCAGAGCCACAAAAACGGAGGGACCAGGGCTGATGTTTATTAAAAACCCTCGGGGTGTCTCCCAGAGCCGGGGAGCCAGCATGCATGGAGCTTTTGGAACCCATGCGTGGTGTCCCCGTGGCTCCGTTTCCGCTCCTCCAGGCACACCTGCTGCTCTGAAGACATCCGGCACCTCTCAGCCCCTACACAGGACGGGTCCCTTGCTCTAAAAAACAAGGTTCCGGTTGCCAATTCCAAACTCCCATGGGAGGGGCATCAGTGGCTCAGCGGGGTCCATGGTCAGCCAGGGTCCTCCCGTGGTCCCGTCAAGTGTGGTCAGAGAAGGGGTGAGTCACACAAAGGCTGCGGGCTCACCATGGGGTGGGCAGGTATCAGGAAGACTCTTGTCTGCTCTGGATGGACTAGAAACAAGGTCAGGTGTAGCCGATGGCCTCGGGGATGCAGAGACAACAGAGAGAGGCCTGACACTCACCCAGGGTCAGGTGGGAGCAGGGGTCACTCTCCTGGAGACCCCGCGTGGGCTCAGAGCCCCTCCGTTCCCTCTGCTTCTCCCGCCCCGACGGTCCTCTCCTGGACCAGCCCGTTATTCACCTTGGCCGTGCGTTTTACAAGTCCACACCCCAGGGCCACCACTGGGCAGCTGGGCAGGGCTAAAGTCCCAGTGTCATCCTGGCTTCCCTTCCTCACCACTCACCCTGTCCCTCTGGGACTGTCTTGTCCACCACTGTGGTCTCACTGCCCGACAGCAGACTGTGCCTGAGCAGGCACTTGGGTCAGTCTGCTAGGTCCATTGTCACCAAGCAACACAGACTGGGCAGCTTGAACAGCTCAGATACAGGCTGCTTATTTCTCCCAGTCCTGGAGCCTGGACGTCTGAGATCAAGGTGTCAGCAGGGTGGGTTCCTCCTGAGGCCTCCCTCCTTAGCATGTAGACAGCTGTCTTCTCCCTGTGTTCTCAAGTGGTCATCCCTCTCTGTGAGTCTGTGTCCTGATGTCCTCTTCTTATAAAGACACCAGTTATATGGGATTTGGACCCAACCCTCTGACCCATTTTACCTTAACTACCTCTGTAAGGACCTATCTCCAGTACAGTCACGTTATGAGGCTCTGGGGGTCAGGACTTCAACCTATAACCATGGTGTGGGCACAACTCAGCTCATGGCAACTCAGTCAAGGGTCACTAAGAACTGGAGACTCCATCTTGGTCTCAGTTGCCATCAAGATGAGATGCGGGCAGTACAGCAGGAGCTCACGCGCTCAAAGCCCACCCATTTACCTTGGGGGGGGGCTCTGCACCTGCTCCCCAAACACAAGCTTCTCTCTGATGCTACTTTGATGCCCTGATCTGATCCCCAGAAGAATAAGTGATCCCAGGACAGTGAGGTGTGTGGTCAGGTGAGTCTGCTATGGCAATGGTGGGCTTCGCAAGTAAACAGTGAAACAAAAACATGTCAAATTCTAAACCCACGTTCACATCATACACAGGTATTACAGACATGCTTGTGAACATCATTGGTGATGCCATTGTGATCTTTTGTCAACTCAGACGAATGCTATCTGGTTGCACAGAGTAGTTACCCCCATAAAGGCAGGCACCATAGACTAGCAGAAGGCTTGCTCGTTGTGGGTGGACTCCTGGTTGTAGACGAAGCTAATGTGCTTTCCGCCACAAAGACCTTGTCCTGCGGTGAAATCGTCGCGCATCCTGCACACGGGCTCAGGCCATTCAATAACACACAGTGCTAGGAAAACAGCAGTTGTCAATATAATTCTCTCAACTGCCCACACAGAGGACAAGAGGGACAGGCAGCCAGACAGGATTAAGCAACCTGTCCTGAGCCCTGGAGTGCGTGGCAATGCTGCTTATCCAAAGTTGTTGTGATGCTCCCATCCTTTCAATGCACGTTTTGAGCTTCTCCAAGGAAATTGAGTATTTTTCTGCTCTGCGGTTTCTGATGTGGAAATTGCTCATGTTCCTAATGTCACATTAAGTGATAAAATGACATGCAGGTTTACAATCGGATATGATCTGGGTGATGCACGGAAGCGTGCGAGAATTCTTTTTGAATTTGAGAACCGTGGCTCTGACTTTGCAGCACGGACTGATACTTTTTAAATGAGCTTTTGAACTTCACTTTAAGATGAGTCTCGTCACACACAACCTGAATACATTAGGAGTGACTGAACGTGAAACTGTCACCATCGTATCATTTTCTCCTCATTTCTGACTCTGAGCCCCTATGGCAAAGTCTCCGGCCGGATTACTTTTTTCCGCCTCTGGCTTTATCAGCCTCTGTGTTGATTTCTTCTCTTTGGGGGATAATTTTTTTTTTTTTTGAGGCAATGGCTATTTAAAGAGCTAGCCAAAATATGAGTCCTGCTTTTCTTTGACTGCTGTGTTTTTCTCCCCTTCCTCTACTGATCCCAAGGAAACACAATGGCTGGAATGATATTAGAAAGCTTCTAGAAGTTTCTTCTTCTGGTTTGTGTATTTGTTACTATAATCGTTTGCTGACAGTTTAGAAATACATCCACATTTTTCAATCCAGAGAAAATAAACTCAGGTAATATTAAAACAAGGTAATACTTAAATAATGCAGAACGGTAGGGCCCATCCATCTGCAGAGAGAAGGATGAGCTTTTCCCGGGGCCCCTGATGGAGTATTTGTGGCTGGCGCGTTACCTGCTGGGCGGCGGAGCTGCTGCAGGGAAGGAGGGGGTTAGCCACACCCCTGCCCTTGAGGGGAGGAGGGGAACTGAGCCCCAAACCTGAATTTCCCAAAGGTAGAAAATGATGAGCACCCCCAAAAGGGGCCTTGCAAAGTACCTGCAGTTCAGAAAAGGGCTCCAGAGCCTGGAATCTTTTCCAAAAGGAAGGTGAGGGGACAAAAAGCTACATTTAAAATTTTTTGATAATTCTTTATATATAATTGGTTGTTAAACAGATTTTCCAGGAAGCTAGGTGTTTCCTGGCTTCTGAAATGGATGTGTGTTACCTGAAGCCACACCTACCAGGGAGCTCCATTCTGCGCTCTCCTGGGGCGCCCCCCATTTGAGGTGACCCTGTCCTGGGAGACATACCCCTTGGGGTAGTGACTCTTTGGAATGAGGAAGGAGGCACCTTCTGCAACTTGGGCAGAGATCGGAAGAGGAGTCTTAGGGAAAGAGTTCGGGATATACAGAACGTAGACTTCTTTTTAAAATCAATGACAGATTTCCAAGGGAAACAGATGGCACATTCAGAATGGGTATTTGAGGAGAATTTAGGAAAAAGGCTTTTCACAAAGGTGTGGGCAGGGTCCTGGGCTAGTAACAGCTGGTTTCTGGGCCTGAAGGGAAGGAACACGTAGCTCCGGGAACCCAGAGAGACAGAGAGAAAGGTCAGGAGAGGCTCCTGGTGGAAGTGATGTCTTCATCCAAGGGTCCCCACTAGCATACAGTGACCCTGAGAGGAAGCCAGTGGAATAAATACCCCAACCTCCCCTTCTGCTCCATATCCTGCAAGTGTTCCCTGATGGCCAAGTGCAACTGGATGGCCAAGGGCATAGGGTCCACAAATGTAGGGCAGCCTCCCTGTAGGGGGAGAACAGAGGAGAACACGTCACAAGGGGTCAAGGAAGGTATCCGCAGATGGTGATATCCAGACATTCCTTCCACTCCTTGGGTCACTTTTTCCTCGTTTCTTCTTGGAGTCTTCTCTTCCCATCCCTTAAGTGCTATAGTTCTTGGGAGCCCAACCTCAGCCCTGTTTATCTCTGCGTATTCTCCTCTTGTTTTGTGTTTCTAACTGCCGCAAACACCCAGGTGACTCTGATGTCTGCACCTTCAACTTTAACTCCTCTTTGTGAGTCAAAGAGCCACAAGTCTGATTGCCAATCAGAGCACCACCTGGGTGTCCCCAAGCCACCGTGTACACAAGCAATGTGTCTGAAACTCTGCCACCTCCAGCTCTCTGCCTGGTTAGAAGCTCAAGTTCACCTCTGTTCCTTAATTTCGCCATAACCCACACCTAGTGAGCTATTTTCTTTTGTCTCCATTGCTTGTGTACAGTCTGGAGCTTTCTCCTCTCCACTCCCACCTGCACGGTCTCGGGTAGGTCCCTGGGCCATTCATAAGGCAGTGGACACATTCATGGTCATGTCTCCTGATATCACACTTCTGCTAAACAGGAAATAAGTTTCACAGTATATGAAAAGTTCATATAAAACTTGCATATGAACTTCAAGAAAAATAATTTGTATGAACGGAAGTTAAAGAATAAAATGCTGTGAGTCATTCACTTTATGAAGTTTGATTAGCATGAGGGAACTTTTGGGGTGATGGACGTGTTGTAACGTCTTGATGGCAGTGGTAGATGCCTGGGTAAATACACCTGTCAAAAGTCACCCACTGTGCCTTTAAAATGTGTTCGTGGCATAGCATGTAAATTACACTTCAAAAAGGTTGGTTTTTTAAAAGTTCATTAGATCAGGTTCAAGGTAAGCCCTGATTCTAGCATTACACCCACATTCACTTGCATTCTTAAGCTCCTGAACTAGTTAGAGGAACCACTGCTCACTTCCATGAAAAAAGGTCTCTAGATCTCAGTGGCCTATACAAGACCTTTGTGTTTTGCTCATGTCCTGCTGGGTTCAAAGACAGCCTTCCAAGTGCTGAGTCAGGGAGCCGGTCTCCTCTCATTCCATCCTGCGGTCCTAATGTTTGCTGAGACCTCAGAGCCCTCGCTTTGCATCCAGCCAACAGCCAGGAGAGGAGAGAGAATCACACAGACATTTTAGAAGCCAGGTCTGGAAGTGTGGAACATAACATCCACCCACAGCCCAGTGGCCAAAATGAGTCCGATGGTCCCACCCAGATGTCAGAGGGCTGTAGGTGTCTGTACGTCAGTAGGGGAAGAGATGTGGTGAACCTGTCCCACTGTCCCCACTTCAGGCTTCTGGACAGGGACATAGCAGATGGAGTCAGAGGCATGTCTTTGTTTCCTGGGAACTGTACAGAAGCCAGAGTGTCATTTATCTAAAACACACCCCCAAGCTGTACATGCCTTTCAACTACAAGAGTCTGTGACTGCAGTAGAAGGGGTGCCTATGCCTGGGGGCACATATCCTACATGTGAGGACCATCTGCCATGTGTCCCAGGGATGGGCTGAGAGTGTCCAGCTGCAGCTCCAAGCTTCTGCCCATGCTCACCGTCTGCTGGAAAGGGGACTAAACGATCTGGCTGCCCTGTGGAAGTTGGGTTGGAGGAGCAAAGAGCAGAAGCAGGAGATCAGCTGGGGCAGCAGAGGCTGCCGAGCATTCCCAGAGTCCATGCTGTGGATGTAGCAGCAGCACCTCAAGAATATCGCCCTGGACACTGGCATTTGACAGAAGGGGGTTATGGCCACCGACCTCTAGGGATACCCCTTTCACCTTTCATGGCTCCATCGCTCACCATGAGGTCAGTGGCTCAAGAGACAGGAAGTTCTCCTTTGAGGATGACACACAGGGGAGAGAAGTTTCAGGAGGAGGATGTGGGGTCCCTCCTCTCCCTTGTCTTAATTTGGTCCATAGATGGCTGTATTAATCCTGCTTTTAATTTTCTGTATCTTATGACATTCTGACATCTTAAAAATCTTCTTTTGTTTTGTAAATAAGTTCATTTATATCATTTTTTTTAGATTCCACATTTAAGTGATATCATATGATATTTGTCTTTCTCTACGTGGCTTACTTCACTCAGTATGATAATCTCTAGGTCCATCCATGTTGCTGCAAGTGACACAATTTCATTCCTTTTTAGGACTGAGTAATATTCCATTGTACATATGTACCACATCTTCTTTATCCATTCATCTGTCCATGGACATTTAGGTTGGTTCCATGTCTTGGTTATTGTAAATAGTGCTGCAGTGAACATTGGGGTGCATGTATCTTTTCGAATTATGGTTTTCTCTGGGTCTATGCCTAGGAGTGGGATTGCTGGACCATATGGTAGCTCTACTTTTAGTTTTGTAAGGAACATCCATTGTGTTCTCCATAGTGGCTGCACCAATTTACATTCCTGCCGACAGTGTAGGAGGGTTCCCTTTTCTCCACACCCTCTCTAGCATTTATGGTTTGACATCTTAAAAATCTTACTAGGGCTTCCCTGGTGGCGCAGTGGTTGAGAGTCTGCCTGCCGATGCAGGGGACGCGGGTTCGTGCCCTGGTCCGGGAAGATCCCACGTGCCGCGGAGCGGCTGGGCCCGTGAGCCATGGCCGCTGAGCCTGTGTGTCCGGAGCCCGGGCTCCGCAACGGTAGAGGCCACCACAGTGAGAGGCCCGCGTACCGCAAAAAAAAAAATTCTTGCTGGCTGGGAAGAGACTCCTTCCAGGGCTCACCAAATCTGGAAGACAACAAAGGGCATGGAGCACGCCTTTCAGACGCAAACCAGCCAAACTCTGATCTGTCCCCGTCACCCCCTTCCTCTAAATCTCACACACAAGCCAGTATTTCCCCTTCCCTAGATCACCCCAGGTCAGGCGCCAGGCAACTAGAGGCCACCCCTAAAATCCAAAGCCCACCCAAATTACTCAAACTGGCCAGTCCTAAGCTGTGGCCCCTGCCCTGCCCTTCCCGTGAAAACCCCAAGAAAGACCACGGCCTAGATTTTCCCATTCATTCCTGCTTCTGCCTCTGGGCCATGACCTGGTGCTACCCATGTGGCCCTACAAGGTGTGATGTCATCTTCTCTTGGAAGATGTCAGCAATGCATCTTCTCTCAATGACATTGGCCCTTCCACATGGTATCACTCAGTCACACCCATTAATTAAAATCCTGAAGGTACAAATTGAGCAAGGGTCGGGTCAGTTAACCCTTTCTACAACTCTACCACCATCACTGTTGCAGGGGAGGTGATGCTGTGAGTCCTTACTCCACCCTCCTTCCAAAGCCTGACTAAGTGCCATGTCCCACCTGGGAGTCTGTTACATGCATTCTATTCACTATCATCCTAAAATCCAACTGTTCGGCTCTATCTTTGCTCCCCACCCCTGATTAAGCTCAGTGTCAAGGTGGCCAGGCACCCCACTCCCTGACTGCCTTGGCCACGTGCACATCTTCTGTGGGCTTCATATCAGTGAGCCATGAACTAGAGAGCAACACATTGTATTGTTAATGAATTTACCAATTCCACTGCACATCTGCAGATCTCTCAGTCCTTTTCAGAGCAATTCTGCAGCTTCCCATGTGGTCCTAAGAATACCCGTGTGGGTCTGCAGAGCAGGCACTCTTACTTCTGCCTGATTTATGGAGAAGTAAGAACCAGAGTGTGAATTGCTGGCCCAGGGACACACAGCTGGTCAGTAACAGTGCCAGGAACACACCTGCATCTCCTTCCCTTTCTCTCAAGCTTGGTATTTGTTTTTATCCAAATACACATCCACACATCCATGAAAGAAGGGTGATAAAGGAGAGTTGAAAAATCATGCTTCACTGTTTGTCTTGCTGGAAGGTACCACAGCTTTGCCTACGATTTGTTCAATCGCAGGGACTTGTTCTAGGCTTTGTGGTTACAAACGTACAGAGAACAGAGCAACCAGCACCCACAGGTTTCAGGGTCTCATGGGGAAGAAAGGCTACAACCACGTGGCAACTCATACCCACAACCACAGCTGGGACAGGTGTTCTGCTGCAAAGAACACTGTGCCATGTGGTCATCGAGGGCCAGGGCCTCACCTGTGCAGGTATGGAGAGACGTGTTCCTGGGGAAGAGATGTGTCAGCAGAAACCTGAAGCCTGGGGAGTGAGTGGGTAGGCAAAGGGGAGATGAGAGAGGTAGGTAGAAGGAAGGAGTATCTCAGGCAAGGAGGGAGGGTTCAGAAGCCCCTCGTGTCAGGAGAAAACGTGTGGCCCCAGAAGCCCCAAGGGACAGCCAGGAGGACTGCAACAGAGAACAAGGGAGCGATGGAGGGGAGTGTGGCCTGAGGAGAGGGCAGAGCCGTCAAGCAAGACGCTGGAGGCCATGCCCAGCAATTCGGTCTCTGTTCTAAGACTAGTTGGATGTCTGGGAAGAGCTTAAACAAATGAGATGATCTGATCACATTTGCATTGAGGAAAGTGCATGTTTTCTCCTCTGAGATGGATGGAGGAGTCAAGAATGAGAACTAAGATGTTGGATAAAAGGCTGAGGGCAGGATCCAGGCCGGAGCTGATGCTGGTGTAGTCTAGACAACCCGGGAACCTCGCAATGACCACCGAGAACCCTGCCTCTGAGGGCGGCCGTGGCTTCCCAGGAGCTCCTCGAAACATATGGCACCCACACAAAACTAACATTCAGGGGTGCCGTTCCTCCAGCTGCACTGGCACATCTGTGGGGACCTCCAGCGGCTCACCCACTCTGCGGGTGATAGATGGCTCTGGAAGGAAAGGAAACCAATGTTCCAAATGGAGGTGACCAGTTTAATTTGCAGCTTCTAAATCTGTTCAGATACAGTGTTCTGTCATTAAAGATTCATTTAGACTTATCTTAATAGGAAACAATAGAACTCGGCCAGACCCATGAAAGACAAATTGCCCTTCGTCAGGAGAAATCTTAAGGCAAGAGATGTAACTTTCCATCGTTTGGTCCTGTAGTTAATTTCCGCATAGCTGACGGGGCTTCGCTGCATTCACGATGACGAGAGCTCTCAGGCTGTCCTTCTCTCCAATGTTCTACAACCAACAACATGAGTTTAGGTTGTTGGGCAAATAGGAGGACCATTGGTACCAGCTTTAAGAATTGGTCAGATACATATACACACTACTATAAATAAAATAGATAACTAATGGGCTCCTGCTGTAGATCACAGGGAACTCTTCTCAATCCTCTGTAATGACCTATATGGGAAAAGAATCCAAAAAGAGTGGATATATGTATATGTATAACTGATTCACTTTGCTGCACAGCAGAAACTAACACAGCATTTTTTTTTTTTTTTTTTTTTCCTTTTTGCGTTATGTGGGCCTCTCACTGTTGTGGCCTCTCCCGTTGCGGAGCACAGGCTCCGGACGCGCAGGCCCAGCGGCCATGGCTCACAGGCCCAGCCGCTCCGCGGCATATGGGATCCTCCCAGACCGGGGCACGAACCCGTATCCCCTGCATCGGCAGGCGGACTCTCAACCACTGCGCCACCAGGGAGGCCCTAACACAGCATTTTAAGTCAACTATACTCCAATAAAAACTAAAAAAAAAAAAAAAAAAAAAAGAATGGGTCAGATAGCAAGTCGTGGAACCAAGGGAGTTTACAGCTTAAATATCATTGATTCCACATCACTCCTTGATTGTAAGAATGGAGAAAACCACAAAGCAAAGGAGAAAATGACAGAAATGAGTCCCCTAAGTTATGTAGCTGCAAATATGCCCTAAGGAAATTCCAGCTGTGAGGTATATGGTAGGTTCCAGGGCCTTGGGCTTCCAGGGTCACTGTATTCTTTGTAAACTCCTACAAGCAGAGGCAGCATAATGTAGGGTAAAGTGTACAGAATTTGGAGTCATACAGCTCTGACTTTGGTTTCTAGCTCTGCCACTTCCTAAAGAGTTAAAACAAGGAGAGGGTCAAGGAACGTGCCCCAGGAGGCCAGCCAGTGTCTGAGCTCCAACGCCCTCAGGCAAACAATCCAACGTCTAAGCGCCAGTTTCATTCTCTATGAAAAAGAAAGAAAGAAAGTCATTCATCCTACCTCATACGCCTGTTTTTAGAGTTAAATGAAATAATGCCTGTAAAACATCCAGTAAAGTGAGCAGCATCTGAAACTCACAGCAGCACTGATGGGCGTTTACTATTTCCGGCTGTGATGGCACATAAATCCCCTCATTGCTTCTCTTAGTGTATCTCAGGCCAAATTAAATGAAAATGAGTGCAGAAGGCCTATTTCAGCACCTGGCGCACTCTGGCATCTGCAGGGTGAGTTTTATTCTTCACTCTCTGTTTGAAAGCTGGTTGTATATATGCCCCATCCTATAATCAAATAACCCCATGGCTGAGACACTTTTTCAACTGTAGAGCAAAGGAACACGCTTTGTTTATCAGCTAAAACTCTAGGGTCCTGGCACTCAGACAGTGCAGTGTTATGAAAGCCTCACCTTCAAGGACAGCATTGGGGTTCAGGGTCTGGTAACTTGAGCCTCACAATGGATAAAAAGAACTTGCGTGCCATATTGTTTATACATCTCTGATTGCCAGTCCCCCTTGCATCCAGGAGGTCACTCCTATCCTCCTACACAGAGAACTTGGCCTAAGGACCCAGCTTGAACTCAAACCATCTTGGGCCCCAAGTGTGCATGTGAAGGGTGGCTGAGGTATTCCCTTGAGCCATACTGGAGTGCTGGGGTCAAATTGCACAGAAGTAGCTGGGAAGTTTAAACGGAATCAGGTAAGTGAAATCACTTAGGAAGGGAGACACATGTGAAGAAATATATTAGTTATCTATCGCCGCGTAACGGCATCACCATACATTTGGTGGCTTTGAACAACACATGTTTATCATCTCATAGTTTCTGGGGGTCAGGAATCAAGGTACAGCTTAGCTGGGTACCAGCAAGGCTGCAATCAAGGTGTCATCCAGGGCTGAGTCCTCGTCAGAGACTGGACTGGGAAAGGGTCTGCCCCCAAGCACTTGTGCTTGTTTGCACAATTCTGTTCTTTGCAGGCTGCCTGACTGAGGGCCTCCATTTCTCACTGGCTGGAGGCAGGAAGCTGCTTTCTCCCCAGCAAGGGAGTGAGTCACCTGGCAAGACAGACCTTACCATGTTATATAACAAGATCACATACAAGGAATCGCATACATCCTGTTGCTGTGGCTGCATTCTATTGGTTAGGATCAAGTCCCTGGTTCCATGCACACTGCCCTCAGGAGAGGGGAGAGAGGGTGTGAACACCTGAAGGTGGCGGCATGGGGGCCACATCAGAGCCCATCCACCACAGTCTGTAATGCCTGGGTGCAATGACAACTCACCTGTGAATTATTCCCTCAACTGGGCTGTGAGCCAGTGGGGGGAGGGGAGGATTCTGCACAAGTTTATGTTCCATTTGGGAGAAAAGGAGTGTCTGAGGAGGAGGATCAGATGAAGGATAAATCAGGGTCTCTAGCTGGGAAAATAGATGACTTTTTAAAAAGAGGGATGTATCCCTTCTGAAAATGGATCTGTCCAGCCTACTGCCATGAAAAGTGCCTTTGAGCCCTGTCCACTGGGGAGAGGCCAGCAGGGCAGCTCTGGGCACCAGGCAGAGGGACTCTCTCTGCCCAGTTAGGGCACAATTAACTACAGGCCCCTCAGCAAATCTGGTTCCCTCAAAGGCTGCCTGATCCAAAACGTTGTGACCCAGCGACACACAGTGATGGTCATCTGTCCAGCTGCCTGATGCCTGGGCCATTAGTGGCCTTTCCAGAAAAGAAGAGAAGCCTGTGGGGATGACCAGGGAGCATCTTACACGGATCTCAGGGGAAGGTGATGCAGCAGCCACAAAACTCTAGGTTTTAAAAGCACTTTTTAGAAGAGGGATATTGGCACGGATCTCTGTTGGAGGCCCTGGGTCTGCTGTTCAGGCTAGATTTCGGGGGAGGCTGTACCTGGCTTGAACTCATGAGGCCTCACGGGGCAACCCTGGAGTTTTTACTGGGAGTTCTGGTGCTTCTGGAGGCCCCAAGTCTCCCTCACGGGTCTGATAAGCACCAGAGTGAAGCTCGCGTTCTCCATCAGGCCAAGTCCGAGAACCCCTAATCAGATGGTCTGGGGGCCCTAAGACACAGCTGAAATGTCAGCCCCAATCTCCACCAAGGTCTTTCTCTCTCTCCGCAGGGGGCGGGTGCTCAGGAAGGACTCAGAGGTCACCCCAAAGTGTGCTCTTCAATGCATTCGTCCCACAAGAGGCTCACAAGCTGGTAGATTTGGGAAAGCACACATGGCATCTTCCTGCTGGCATTCATAGGAGTCCTCAGAGAACGGGATGCTGCTTGACTCGGAATCTCTCTAACATGCTTGCGCCCAGGGCTTTTGTTGTTTATTGGTAACAACTCTTATTATTTCACTTAGCCTGTGCAATACAGAACACACCAGGACATGCTGATACACCCCCAGGTCCATTCATCCGCATGTGTCTATCAAGGACCAGACAGACACTGTGACACGTTTGAGGAGCACAGTCATGGAAAGAACAGACAACAGTCCCTGCCTCCACGAGCTTCCATGCCAGCGATGGAACAATGAAAAGACAAGGAAGACACGCACAGTGCCAGAGGTAAGTCCTAGAGAGGAAAATAAAGCAAAGAAGAAAACAGACAGGGTGGAGGATGTTGAAATTTGAAATGAAGTAGCTGGGGAAACCTCACTGAGAGGGACATTTCAGTCAATACTTGAAGGAAGTTAGCAGGTGCACATCTGGGGAAAGAGCACTGCGGGCAACAGGAAACACAGGTGCAAATGTCCTGAGGTAGGTGTAGCCTGATGCTCTGGAGATGCTATGAAGGGGTCAGTGTTGTTGAGCACAAGATACGAGGTGATGGAGACAAAATCTTATGGGGTCTTATAGGCAATGGAGAGACCTTATTCTGTAAGTTTGATAGGTAACAAGGGCCAAATCCTGAAGAATTTAATGGGTAAGTGGGTATAATCCCCTAGCGTCTGATAGGTGGGTGGGTGGGGGGGCGGTGGTGTTTAAATCTGTTAGGGCCTAATAGGGAAGGAAGGAGGGGAAATCTGTAGGGTCTTGTGGTTAAGGGGAGTGGAGCAAGTCCTCTAGGGTTGGATAGGTTATGGGGGGATGTATCCTGCAGGGTCTGAGAGCCCACATTGAGGACTTTGGCTCTGACTATAAAATAGGGCACATTTGCAGACTCTGAGCAGAGAAGTCATCTGGCCATGATCTCAAGAAGAGTCCCTCTGGGCTTCCCTGGTGGCGCAGTGGTTGAGAGTCCGCCTGCTGATGCAGGGGACGCGGGCTCGTGCCCCGGTCCAGGAAGATCCCACATGCCACGGAGCGGCTAGGCCCATGAGCCATGGCCGCTGGGCCTGCGCGTCTGCTGAGCCTGCGCGTCTGGAGCCTGTGCTACGCAACGGGATTGACACAGGACTGAGGAAGGGGCTTGAGTGGAAGCAGACAGGCTCATTTCACAGGTCACTGCTATAATCCAGGAGAGCTGATGGTGACTCCAGCCAGGGTGATAAGAGTGCCGTAACGCTGTCACTCACCAGAAAGAGTCATCCTCTATTTCTCCTTTAAGCTCTGTCCCAGATCTCCTCTCCATAAACCTCAGTCTTTAAATCTCACGCTTTGCACAAATCCTGGGCAATCCACAGTTAGACATTGTTTTGTTTTTTCCACTTAATTGAGCGAGTGGCTAAGATTTTAAGACTTTTTATGGTACTTATTAATCTTTTGTCAGTGTTTAATTTTATAGACAGGAACCAGTTAAAAGCCAAGCTGTAAAATTTCACTATGGCTTCCAGGCCCTTCCTTTAGATCACAGGACTCACAGAAAGGGAGGGAAGGGAGTCAGGGACTCGAGGGAAGCAGATTTCATCCCACGATGGCCTGAGGCTGGAAGGTGTCTGGAGCCCTCCTTTTTTTTTTTTTTTTTTACATCTTTATTGGAGTATAATTGCTTTACAATGGTGTGTTAGTTTCTGCTTTATAACAAAGTGAATCAGTTATACATATGGAGCCCTCCTTTTTAACTCACATCAATCAACTCGATGAATTGGTGCAGAGAGTTTCCTACCAAGCAAACACTAGGGCAAGCCGTGCCCTCAGTATCACCAGAGCAGCTCTGTGGTAGCCATCCAGACGTGCTCTGGGTATGCGCAAAACTCTTAGGATGGAGTCACCTAATATCTCATGAATATTCCATGAGGCACTGGAGTTTTATATTCTTCCATCATGGAAATGGATGCTGGGTGACTTCTACTTTCAAAACTCCCAAGGCCTGGGTTGCTCATCCAATTGGTCCAAAGATGCTCCTTGGGAAAGGTCTTGAACGTTGCACACTCCTTCAAGAAGTGAGCTAGCTGTCCATTACAAAAAAATACCAGTCCCGGCTCTAATTTCCCACCCCCAATACCAACTGTGTTTCCTTCATGCCCCAAACAAGCTAAACAGGTAACCTTCTACTATCCCAAGATATTTCCTCATTACTTCATTGGTATCAGGTGTTCAGAGATAAGGAAAAACTGAAACACACGGTGATAAAGGTGGGACTAGTGAATCCCAGGGTACAGGTGCTAGGGGACACACAGGTGCAATGAGTTCTGTTTTGCAGGGGACGAAGCAGGATTGGGACCAGGTAGGATTTCCCTGAGGTGGGGACTTGTGGTTGGATTTGTAAGATGTGACAACAGGCCAAAGGTAGGACAGATGACCACACAGCACATCAGGTACCCTGCAGATAATCCATTCTGAAGGGACATTCTACCCTATGCCCATCCAAGCCCCCTGCAGCAGTAATTGAGAACCAATGAGTCATCCCAGGGCTGCTAACTGAGAGCTCTGGTCCTGTCCGTGAACACAGCCTCATAGGAAGCTACCCACTTCTGCCTCAGGTCCTGATTATCCCCCAAATGACAAGTTATAGGTTACCCTTGATGGGCCTCAAGTTCAGTATAAGAAACTGTCGTATGTATGGTACTGAAATATGGGTCATTATGGTGTTAAAGTCACCTGTTATGACCCACAAGACAAATCCCTCTTAGAGGGAGCACTGGGCTTCTCTGCCTGACATGTTGAGGCCACGTGCCTCTCCACACACCCGTTTTCCTTCCTCCCAAGGCATTCAAAACAAAGCTTTATGCTCTGCTGTCAGAGAGTGTCCTCTCTTGAGAACTTTTTAAGCTACAATTAACTTTCCTCCTTCTTTTTCCTGCCCCCAAATCATTCACACAGATTTCATCACTTCGTTACTGTCCTTTTGCTCTTTTAATTCACCTCTAATCTTTTCTAGAAGCAACGTGGAGATATAGGGAATTAATTCAACTGTTTCTTATCTGTGAACTCACGGTGACCACTGCCCCATGGTGGAAAATCACTCTCGGTGCAGACACAGTTCAATTGAGACACTAAAACTTCTCAGCATGGAGTCTCTCCAGCAGCTATCCAAAATCCTGCCTTTGCAGAATATTAAGAGCTTGGGGAAAGGCAGGTCCTATGAATTTATTTCTGAAAAAAAAAGATATATATCTACATACAATGCAGTGAGGACCTCATTTTATAAAAACAAATATGAAGTCCATATATACATATAAAAACGGGAAGACGTTATACTGAAAGGTTAATATAATTGTATCTGGGTTATGGGATTAATGATCTTTCAATTCTTCTTTTCAGTTTGGTCCTTATTTTTCTTTTCTATGAGCATTGTCTGTTTCTCCTTCTCTGACTATTGTTTCCAAGTTTACCCATGTTGATACATACATATCTGGATCATTCACATACAAACCACTGTGTAACATTTGACTGTATGAGCATATCACAGTTTATTTATCCATTTTCATATTGGTGAACATTTAAATAGTTTCCAGTCACCTAGAGTTACCACCACTTGGCTATAACTTCGCGATGCACAGGTTCAAGTGTGTGTTCCCTGAGGATGTATGCTGAGCAGTGATACTGCTGTATCTTAGAATATGCATATCCTCCAATGTGATCACCAACACACCTCCAAAATAGGTGTTTCCTTGTCAATTCCTGATAGAATGAGACTACTTTTTGTTTTGTTTTGTTTTGTTTTCGCCAATATGATTGTTGTAGAATATGGTTGGAGTCTTGGTATTGTTTAAATGCACAGTTCCTTGATTGCAAGTGAGGTTAAATATCTTTTCCTGTATTTTGGCTGTTCAGGTTTGCTCTGATAAATTGTCTGTAATATTCTTTGCCCATCTGTCTGTTGACTGACTCCCATTGTTCATATGGATTTCTAGGAATCGTTTCTTTAAAATGAGGATCTTTTTACAAGATATTTATGTCTTCTCTAATCATGTTTAGACCTATTAATGTAGATGGCTTGCTGACACTAAATTGTTTCATGAGGGCTTAAGCCTGCCCCATAAGGTCACAGCCAGACCCTGCCCATCCCAACTTGAATTGAACTAATGATGGAACTTGAGCTGTGTTCTTCCCGCAGTCCCGACACACACACACACATACACACACACACCTACAGATGCACACATGCAGAGGGGTTGTCAGGGAAGCTTTGGTACCCAAGTCACATAGATGTAAATTCCACAGAGAAAGAATAGACCAAGAACTTGACTCTGGCCCAGGCATCAGACAGATGTACAACACAAGGCATTGAATTTCTCATCTCTCTTAGGATCTCTGATTTGAATCAAATGACTGCAGCCCTTTCTATTGTTCTGATGGAGGAAAACATATTCCTTGCATAAAGAGCTTTCTCTCTTGACAAGAACTTCCAAGCTTGTCCTTAACCAAAGTCTTTGGGGAGTGCACTCATTGAAGACCAGACCCTTTAATGAATGTTTCATCGTCTAGCTCATGGAATGGCTGGCCTCTGGGATGACTCTACAAAGACCAGTCAGTCTCTCAGCACAACTATGAATTACATAGTTAAGTAATTATGAGTTATGTAATATACTGAGTTATGAACTCAGTAGTACAGTCTGTAATACTGTCTACCAAAAGCTCAGTTTCCCAACATCTGGAGACAGGATCCCAGTCGAAACTATGGTTTAATTTGCTCTCCTTCCCACTCTTACTGCCTGGTAAGCTGTGAAGATGGTGGTTGAGTTGAAAAGTCATGATGCTACCCCTGAGATCACCTGTCTCAGGGTGCATTGGTCAGGATGCAGGATTCCTGTACCATGAAGGACTTCTCATGAAAACAGGCGCTCATTACCATGCCTCCTGTGCCAAATTGAGTCAACATTATTAATTGAGGGTATTCTCTGTACTGGACCCCGTGCAAAGCATTGGGAACTGAGCTGTCTTTGTAGATACAGATAATACTTGACTTACCTAAATCTTGAGATGGGGTGACAAGGATGCAAAAGGAGCCCTGAATGCCCCCAGGGAGCCACTGTGAGAGGACCAGGAGGCAGTATTTGACAGGGAGAGGAAGTGGAGAGCCTGCTGAGCACCAGGACCAGGAATAAAGTTGGAGTTAGAGAGATGGGGAGGGATGGAGATGGGGAAGGATGGAGGGGAGGATAGTAGGAGACAAAGGAAAGGTAAAGCCATGGCTAACGGCTGCAGAGCCTTCTGGCCACGGGAAGGTATTGGATTTTATTCAAAGTACAGTGAGATTGACAGGAAATGGGAAGACCACCAGAGCAGTGTGAAGACTGCATGGTGAGGGCGGCTCAAGGGAAGCCGTAGGCTGACACAGCAGTGCAAAGAGAGATGACAGTTAGTATGGACCACTTCCTTCAACCTGAGAGAGCGTCTCCGACCAGCAGGTATAACTGGGGGCTGGGGAGCCCCAAGAGAGGACCAGGCAAGATCCAGACACGGCGTCAGCTGCAGGCACTCCCCTCGTCTGGAAAATAAGAAATTACAAAAGCCATTTTCCCAAAGAATCAGTAGCTTCCATTTTAATGAAGGCTGAAGTCTGAATGATGTTATTCTAGCCAGGGACTTTGTTTCTGTCAGTGGTTTTTAACTAATTACCATAAATATTGTCCATTTAGAATTTCACTGTAATTCCAGTCCCTATTAGTGTGTAAGCAATGCCTTATCTTTGCCGCAAGCTACTGTTTATTCATAGAAGGAGACAGTACATCACAGACATTGTCAGAGCAAATAGATGTTTTTTGTATTACATGGTGTGTGGTGTGAATGAGCCAGAAGTGATTTGCTAAGTAGGAAGTGCATTTTAAAAGAATTTTGAAATTTAAAAGAAACCCACTTGCTATTGCTTGGGTGGGGGGTGCCTTGTGTGCCAACTTCCTTTTTATCTTTGAGTTTTTGCCTTAGGGAAGTATAAGCTGGCTGGTGTGCTGGAATGTTGGAGAAGGGCTCTTTTACAATGTCCCCAGGCCACCGGATGGTGATGCTGTCCACTGTAATTATGCATGAGGGTGGGTGTCTCGCTGGTTGCAAGGACCACACTTCCTCCATTTCTCTGCTTGTCATCAACAAAGATGTCAGCTATCTGGCACGTCAATTTGGAGCCATAAGGAAATCAAGCTGGCACATTTTGCAAAGCTTAAATGCTTGGTTGCCATTCGGATTTGGAACTGTACTTCCAGGAGCCACCAAATGGAACCACACATCTGCAGGGACCCAGGGAAAGATCACCTCTCTCCATCTATCAGAGCACATATGGAGGCAGACAGATGTTTCTGACGGAGATGGCCAGCCTAATTTGCAGTTTCTAAATCTGCAGAGACACCATGTTCTGTCATTAAACATTCATTTAGGACCATCTTAATCGGAAACAATATAACAGAGCAATGTACCTAGATGGCAAATGGTGCTTCTTGTTTATGAAATATTAAAGTGACAGCTACTAACTATTCTCCATCTGACCCTTCTAGTAAGTACTTGTTTGGGTAAAAAAGTGCTGTGTTTCCTCAAAGCTCAGTGAGGCAGACGTTTGCCCTGTGCTCACTGGTGTTGGACAGTGTGCCAGAGGCAAAATGGAATAGACGTTGGTAAAGATGCAGTATGACCACTCGAGAATCTTTCTGGAAGGTATTCTGAGCATTTAAGATTAAATGGAATAAACTCAGGGTATGTCTCAGTAAATTATCACTCTTCTGCTTTGGATTCACTTTAAAATGAGTTACATTTTAAAACTTCTCAAGTCTATTTGACATTTCTCTAGATGTTATCAATGCCATTTTGAAAGCTTTCCATGTGCCCGACACTTCATAAAACTTCTTTCTTATTCAAAGACATATTTAATTAAAACCCAGTTTTATGGTACATGCACTAATTATTACTCTTGCCTTGAAGACTCCATCTGAACCTGTTTTTAACTCTGTGACTCAGATCCTTTGCAATCATTTTGGAAGCCTGGATGTTTTCAAAATTATTCAATAGTTCCTATATAAATTGCTCATTGATTTTTTTAATGTAGAAATAAAAATAAATAGAGCACCCAGGAACTGGTTATAATGCAGCTAATATTATAGTATATAATATAAAGTATATAGTATATAGTATACTATATAGTATAATATTATACTATATATATAAGTATATATAGTATATAATATATAATATTATATGATAATAATATTATAGCATATATTATTATGGTATATAATAATATGGTCCTCCCTTTGTGTGTGCATCCCTGGTGTCTCTTTCTCTTCTTTAAGGATATCAGTCACATTGCATTAGGAACCCACCCTACTGGCATCATTTAACCTTAATTAACTCCTTATCAGCCCCATCTCCAAATACAGTCACACTGAGGGGTAAAGCTTCAATATATGAATTTTGAGGTGAACACAATTCAGTCCATAACACCCCTCCCTGGACAAATTGAATTAGAAACTGTAGGAGTAAGGGATCATTAATATTTTAATGACTTTAATTTAAAATTTTAAATTGAGGTATCGTTGACATACAATAAACCATACATATTTAAATTGCACAATTTGATACGTTTTTGACATATGTACATGCCGGTGAAAATAGTACCACAGTCAACAAAGTAAACATGCACATCTCCCCCAAAAGTTCCACCATGTCCCCTTGTAATCCCTCCCTCCTTCATCCTCCACCCCCAGGCAACCATGATCTGCTCTCTGACTTTATGAGTTTGTGCTTTATAGAATTTTACACAATTGGAATTTTACAGCATATACGTTTTCCCCCGGTCTGTCTCCTCTCACTCAGCATTATTATTTTGGGACTCACCCACATTGCTATGTGTATTCCTAACCCACTCTTCTTTGTTGCTGAATTTTATTGCATGGCAATCACCCTAACTTCCTTTGGATTCATGTTAGCAAGGGATACCTGCTTCTATCCTTTAACTTGAACCTGTCTGTACCTTTGTATTTAAAGTGGGTCTTGTAGGAAACGTATTGTTTTGTTGAGTCTTGCTTGTTAATCCAAATTGACAATCTCTGCCTTTTAACTTGGGGGTTTAGTCCCTTTACTTTTTTAAAAATTTATTTGGTTGCATCAGGTCTTAGTTATGGCAAACGGGCTTCTTAGTTGTGGCATGTGGGCTGTTTAGTTGTGGCATGCAAACTCTTAGTAGTGGCATGCATGTGGAATCTAGTTCCCTGACCAGGGATTGAACCCAGGCTCCCTGCCTTGAGAGCACAGAGTCTTATCCACTGCACCACCAGAGAAGTCCCCTAGGCTATTTACTTTTAATATGATTATCAATAATGCTTAGGTCTGAATCTATCATCTTCCTATTTGCTTTCTATTTGTGCTGTTATTTGTTCTCTTTTCCCCCTTTTTCTACCTTATTTTTGATTTCTATTTCATCTCCTTTGTTGACTTTTTAGCTATACCTCTTCATTTTTTAATGTTAATGGTCACTTTTGGGCTTAGAGTCTACATGTTTAACTTATGGTAGTACATCTTCATGTACTACTGTATCACTTCATGTGTAGTATAAGAACTTTAAAAGGTATGCTTATATTTATCCCCTCCTAGCCTTTGTGTTATTATTATTTACATTTTTATATGTTATAAATCCCAAATTAAATTATTTTCTTTTAAAGAGATTTAAATAGTAAAAAAAAACAAAGAGTACATATTTATATTTATTCACATAATGACCACTTCTGGTGTTATTCATAGTTTATGTAAATCTTTATTTTCATATGAAAACAGAGATGCACATAAAGGATGAATAACAGTTTCCTTCTGTCCATTTACATTTTATAAAGTTTTTATTGAAGTATAGTTGACTTGCTATGTTACAGCAAAGTGATTCAGTTATATATATCAGTTTCCTTCTGTCCATTTACATTTTTTAAAGTTTTTATTGAAGTATAGTTGATTCACAATGTTACAGCAAAATGATTCAGTTATATATATAAAACTGAACTATATTCAGTATACTGCAATAAACCATAATGGAAAAGAATATGAAAAAGAATATATATATATAAATATTCAATATCTCGGGATATTGAATAAAGTTCCCTGTGCTGTACAGTAGGACCTTGCTGTTTATCTACATTTCTTTTAACATGGGTCTGCTACTGATAGATTCTTACAGTTTTTGTCTGTCTAGAAAAGTCTTTATATGCCTTTATTTTGAAAGCATATTTTCACTGGGAATATAATTCTAGCTTGACAACGTTTTTCTTCAGTGCTTTAAGGATGTTTCTCCACTGTTTTCATGCTTGACTACATTTGACGACAAATATGCTGTCATCTCTATCTTTATCCCTCTGAACCTATGCCTTTTTCCTCTGACTACTTTTAAGACTTTTCTCTTTATCACTCGTTCTGAACAACTTGATTATGATATGCCTTAATTTAATTTTTTAAATTAAAGCTTTTTTCTTGAATTTTGCATTTCTCTGAGTTTGTTGGGCTTTTGGATATGTGGGTTTAGAATTTTCATCAAATTTGGAAGAATTTGATCCATTATTTCTTTAAATATTTTTACAGCCCCTCTCTCTTCCTCCTCTTCCTCCAAGACTCCAGTTATACATATATTAGGCTACTTTAAGTTATCCTACAGCTAACAGATGCTCTTTTCTTCTTGATTCTCTTTTCTCTGTGTGTTTCATTTTAGATAGTTTCTATTACTGTCTCCACTTTCACTAATTTGTTTTCTTTTGTAACATTTATCTCATCCAGTAAATTTTTCATCCCAGACACTAGTTTTCATCTCTAGGAATTTGATTTGAATCTTTTTTATGTCTTCAATATCTTTACTTAACTTTTGGGGCACAGAATGGAGTTCTAATAATTGTTTTATTGTCATCTGTTAATTGTATAATCTGTATCAGTTCTGGGTCAATGTCAATTGATTGTGTTTCCTCCTCATGTGTCATATTTTCTGCTTTTTGCATGCCTGCTAATTTATGATTGAATTTTAGACATTGTAAATTTTATCCTTTGGGGTGATGGATATTTACTCAGAAACAGTTCAATCCTTTATAGTGTTGCTTGTAAGATTGTTAGGTTAGATCAGAGCAGCATTTAGTCTAGGGCTAATTGGTTTCCACTGCTACAGAAAGACTCTTCTGAATGATTTACCCAGTGTCTTTTGAATAATGAGGTTTTCCAAGCTGACTGGTGGTAGGAGGCACTATTCCTGGTCCAGTGTGTGTGCTGGACACATTTGTCATTCTTTCATAATTCCCTAAATATCTCTCAAGCACAGCCAGAGTGGCCTAATTGATAGTAAATGAGACTGTCCATTAAGTGTCCACTTCCAGTGTGGAGGGAGACTTCCTGGGGCCTTCTCAGCCCCCACACCATGAGCCCCTTTTTAGTTCTCTGGAAGCTTGACTGGACTCTGTTAGTTCTTGGTTTCTAAAGCTTTGAGAACCCACTTGAGTCAGATGAAGCAAAGAGGTAGACTGTCCATTATGTGAGGTAAGTGTTTCTCCATTTGTCCAAATTACATGATACAGAAAACAAGCTCTCTGAATAACATGCAAATTCTCAGGGAAAGACACACATATGTTAACCACCCTGGAAAAAACCAGACTTCTCTTGTGTCCTTCATGGACTATAGAGGTCAGCATCCTAAGAGTTCCACAGATGAACCAGCCTCCAGGATCCAAAGTGGAGTTGAGACCTGACTTAAAGGGACATGACAGGAAAGGTAATACTCAATTACCTGGTACCTGAGCAATGCCTCAGGGCACCTGAGACATCTAAAATCCCCCTGGATCCCTTGTGGAGTCAAAAGTACCTTTATATTAGAATAACATTTAGCTACATACTGTTCTGCCCTCTCAAGATGCTTGAGACAATTTCATTTGGTTAATAGAAACATAGAAGCCCTTGTCATTTTAACAACAGAGCACTCACTTCTTTGAGGCTTGATATAGGGACGATTTGCTGGTCATCTTCCTGGAGGACATATTCATCTATTTCTTTATTCAACAAAAATTTATCAAGTACTGTTAGAGTTCTAGATCTTTTGCCAGGCCAGTATTAAAATAAAAACACAATCTTTGCTTTGCAAATAATCCCCTCTTGCTCAGAGGGGCATCCTTATATGAGGAAGAGATTAAGGGAAATCTTGGGTGCAGGCTGAAGGAATATGTAGGGTCATGTATTAATTCAACAAAAACTGAACATATGCATATGGAAGGCACTGGTCTCTGTTGCCAAATGGGTGGTTTCTGGTCATTCCTTGAACTTTATTCCCATGATTCTAGTGTATTCTGTCCTTCTCCCAGTAGTTGGCAATCCTTTTTAGTTCTTGGGTTTGCTGTCCTCACAATGCACCCAATGGAGCCAATTTGACAAGGATTTCTCACTGAAATGGGTGCACAGACACAGCACTGACAGCAAGACTGCATGAAGACTACAGCTACAAAATGAAAATGGCAGGACTGAAGTCCTAGTCCGCTTTGTATGAAATATTCCAATTTACCCCATTTACAGTCTCTCACAGGACAGGCTGGACCAGAATATTAAATGCCTATCAATATTGGAATACTTGCTCCTAATCAAGTTAGGTAACAAATGAAGAGAATTGGAAATATTAGTATAGTTGGCTGCTTATCACCAAGAGTGAATTACTGAGCAAGAATGAACTTGTGCTACCCACTAATTGTCAATGTGGCCTCTCTGATTGTTTCAATTTTAGGAAATGATGACGGCTGATTCAATTGATGGATTTTTCTGATTTAATTGACCTCAGGGTTCTTTTTTCCTATTTTTAAAACAATGAATCAATTGTCTACTATGTTCTCAGAGAGTAGGAGTAACACCCATGCACTGAGCCCCTAAGGAGCTTATAACCAAGTGGTTAAAATGTCAACAAACTAAAATCAAACTGAAAATTGTTCTTTCATTCGTAAAATATTTGTTAAATATATTTTTTAGCATATTTATTGGAATATAATTGCTTTACAATGGTGTGTTAGTTTCTACTTTATAACAAAGTAAATCAGCTATACATATACATATATTCCCAAATCTCCTCCCTCTTGCGTCTCCCTCCCATCGTCCCTATCCCACCCCTCTAGGTGGTCACAAAACACCGAGCTGATCTCCTGGTGCTATCATTCTACAGAGTGCTATGAGAATTCTGAAGAGTCCATCCAAGTGAAATGCCTGAAACATAGAAGGTGCACAATAAATATTTATTATATGAATGAATGAGTGAGTGGATATATTTGGGATCGGAAGAGACTTTCATTTAGAAAGGACATTTGCTGTGAGGAGAGGTGTTTTCAAGAGAAAAGGCATGGAGTTGGAAAAGCAAAGGCTAGATTTGAGGAGGAGGAAGATGTACATTTTACCTGGAGCATGGGTATGTGCAGGAAGATGTGGAAATAAGTCTGGGTTAAAAGGCAGGGACATCTCGTAGCAGGCCATGGTCTCTGGCTGAGGAACTTAGACTCCTTCTTTAAGCAAAGGGAAACCATCAACAACTTGATGAATGTGACCAGCCAAGGCAGCACCATGAGAGGCTTTGCTTCTCTTCAACATGTTTGTGGATACCAGAGCCATTAGTCCATGTATTACCCAGGGTTCTCCAGACAAACAGAACCAACAGGATATATATATATATATATATATATATATATATATATACATACACACACACATACATGATAAGATTTGTTATAAGGAATTGGCTTATGCAATTATGGAAACTGAAAAGTCTTACCATCTGCCCTCTGCAAGCTGGAGACCCAGGAGAACTGGTGGTATAACTCCAGTCCAGTTCCAGAGGCTGAGAACCAGAAGTGTCCAGGACAGGAGAAGATCCAACACCCAACTCAAGCAATCAGGCAGGAGGAAGTGGACTCTTTCTTTCTCTCTGTTTTTCTTCTATTTATGTTTTCAACACTTTTGATAATGCCCACCCACATGGGGGAGGACAAAGACCTTTACTGAGTCCACTGACTCAAATGCTAATTTCATTTGGAAACACCCTCTCAGACACACTCAGAAATAATATTCAGTCAAATATCTGGACACCCTGTGATCCAGTCAAGTTGGTACATAAAATTAGTCATCACAGTTCATTTAGAGAAAATCAACTAATTTCACAAAGCAGCTTTGCTCTATGGAATTGAGGGTTTTATCTATGAAATAACCTGATGTTCCCCAAAATGGAGCCAACTCACTGCAGCCTTGATCCCACCTAATGCACACGAGGTGTAAACCACTGGTTATTCCATCTGACTTTAGGGGAAATCAGCTTAAGTAGCTGTGAGATCCTATAGTAGAAGACCCGTGTCTAATAAAGCCCGTGTCTAATTCAGAAGGAAACTATTGGCCTTTATTCAGCCAAAACCCAATTCTGCAAATAACACATTCCTCTCCACAGTGCCAACTGCTCATCACTGGTGAGGAAAATCACTTTAACCAAAATAACCTAGTCTAGACCATTCTGATATGGGGTGAAGATAAACAGCCAACACATTGACTCAATAAGGAAGTGACCAGCTATGCCCACGGGATTCTGGACAGTTATGAGGGCACTTATGGTGCCTCCTGTTCCCATTATAAAGTCAATTTTATCTTCCTCCAGTAACTTTTACCATTCTCTCTACTATGCCTATTGCCTTATAGATCATGTTTTTATTATTATAGATTGATCTTTACAAGGCTACTCCAGTGTGGCTGAGGACACTGTATTTTCTGGATTTTTGTTCTCTCTGAGCCATCAATAACTCCCCCAGAGAAAATGCTGGAAAAGGAATGAGCCATTTGTCATTTAGTAATCATGTGGAGGTAAGATCGTTCTCAGGCAGCTGGTAAAATCTGCAGCAGCAATAAAGATGATTTGAGGTTCTAACTGCTGTGCTGGTTAAATAACATTGGATGGAGACCACAGGAATTGGCCACCAGAGCCAGGAGAGAGGATGCATCTCAGATGCTGTTGATTTCCCAGGTGTGGAGAGGAACAGTATAATATTGGAGCCTGTAGATTCATCCAGCTGGAAAACCATGGATGGTTGCTGATGAAGGTCAAAGACAGTTTTCTGTGGCTCTGAGGTCCCCAGGTCAATGGGAGTACAGAGGGACTTAGAAGTAGCAATTTCCTTAGAAGTGGAATGAGACTGAGGACTTACCCTGCAGCTGCATTTGCATGGCAAGCACCCTGTTTTTATTCAGAGTGCATGTTTATTTGGGGTGTTCTTGAGGGGCTGATGAGGATTACAAAAGGGCTGGCCAAAGTTTGATGCTATCAAGGCCCATCTCCAGCCTTGGTCTCTGACTCTCTTGTTCCAGGGATCTCCACTAAAGTAACCCCTTAATCTTGAATTGGTCTCATCCCCTGCCCCCACCCCTTCCAGGTTGGATTCCATGAGGCATCATTATAAGCCTCCCTTGCAAATAACTTCAACTTCCTTAGCCTTCCTCACTTGATTCTTGGAATAAACTCCTACTTTGTACCCAAGAGGGAAAAATACACTGGAGGTTTTAAAAAGGAAAAAAGACCAGTTGACTGGCTCACTTTAAACCCGTGATAGGAAACCTCAGCTGGAGTCTTGGGTTGGGTCTCAGGCGAGTCTAATTGCTCATCTAGCTTCTGACACGACCGTCTCCTCCCCTTGCTTCTCTTCTTCAGCCACATCTTCACTGCTCTGATGACCTCCCCTCGCAGAAACCTCCAGACAGCAACTCCTGCATATTTCTTAGCCAAATTTAAACCCCACAACACACACCTCCTTCTTCCTTCTTCTTACAAAGTAAGATGTACCCCTCCACTTTTCTTTAAATTGAAATGTAGTTGATTTACAATGTTGTGTAAGTTTCAGGTGTATAGCAAAGTGATTCAGAGATAGATGATAGTAGATAGATGGATAGATAGATAGATGGTAGACAGATAGATAGAGAGATTCCGTTATATATATATATATATTATATATATATAATATATATATATATATTTCTTCAGATTATTTTCCATTATAGGTTATTACAAGATATTGAATATAGTTCCCTGTGCTATACAGTAGGATGTTGCTGTTTATCTAATCTATATATAGTACTGGGTATATTTTAATCCCAAACTCCTAATTTATCCCTTCCCCCTTTTTCCCTTTGGTAACCAAAAATTTGTTTTCTATGTCTGTGAGTCTATTTCTCTTTTGTAAATAAGTTCATTTGTATCATTTTTTTTAGATTTCACATATAAGTGATATCATATGATATGTGTCTTTGTCTGACTTACTTCACTTAGTATGATCATCTCTGGGTCCATTCATGTTGCTGCAGATGACATGATTTCATTCTTTTCTATGGCTCAGTAATATTCCTCTGTATATATACAACACATCTTCTTTATCCTCCACTTTCTAAGGACTTCACTCCTTAGGGTATTCCCTCTGTGCTACATCAGTAATCTCTCTCTATTTAATCATTTATCCATTAGCATAGAATAAGCTCTAGTAAGCTTCTTAAAAAATAAAGAATGTTTGTTCCATAGCCTTCTCAGACATCTGTATGGAGTGGTGTCTATGTGTTTTCTCTCCTACCTCTCACCATGCAGTCTCTCCCCCAGACCCTCTCATCTGGTTTCTATCCCAGGATCTCTCCCATAAGACTCTTATTAAAGTTACAAAACGCAAAGTGAAAATTTCTCTTTCCCCTGCCATGTCCCCTCAGCAGAGTACAACCCAGGTGCCCCTTCATTCTTTCTCTATGTACTGCCTCTCAGCCTGCAAACACCGCTGTCTTTGTTTTCCTCTTACTATTCTGGTTTCCCTTTTGCTGTCATTGTCATGAGCTCCTCCTACTCTGATTTCTAAGTGGTGGCCCCTTCCGAGGTCTGTTCTTTTCTTCTTTATCTTTGCATCCCCCCAGTGATCTCATCTTGTGGCCTTAAATAGCATCCCTACAATAACCCCCTATTTTTATCCCCACCAAAGAACCCTCTCCCCTGGGTTGCTCCAGATGCATATCTCAACATTGCTGTCTCTTGGGAATGTCACATTCAAGGCTGAGATCTCCATCCTCACTCACCCTCTCACTGCACCTCCCACACCCCATCTTTTCCATTGTAATAAGCAACAAAACTATGTGCCAAATTCTCAAGCCAGAAGCTCAGAATCATCCTAAACTTTGCCCTCTTCCTCCTATTGCACCCCAACCCAACCCTCCAACAAATTTCAGCAATTCTACCTCCCAATAATGCTCTAATCCACATCACCTTCCCCACGACCATCACCTTAGTCCAAGCCACCTCCATCACTCACTCAGACCCCTGAAAAAGCTTTCTCAGACTTCTTTCTGCTTCCACATTTGCCCTTCAAACTTAGGTCCCACCTAAAAGCCCCAGTAAACACTTTAACATAAAAATGGATCTGTATTCCTCTGCTGAAATCCTGCAGTGACACCCCTCTGCACTTCAAACAAAATGCAAACTTCTCCCATGACCTACAAGGTCATGATTGGCTCATGTCTCCTGTCCAGCTCCATCCTCGGTCACACTTCCTCTTGCCCACTGTGATCCTGTGGCACTGGACTCACCAATTCAAGGGATGCACACATTTCTTTCCCACCTCACGGGAGCCCTTCTGCCTGGGGTCCTTTCTCTTTAGTTTCCCATGTGTGGCCTCTTGCACTGCCTCCCTGCTCTCAGCCATTTCCTCCGGGCTGCGCTATCTAAGTGGCCTCCTTCTTGTATGTTTTTAATCACTGCCCCCTGTTTTCTTTTTTTTTTTTTTTTTTTTTCTTTTTGCGGTATGCGGGCCTCTCACTGTCGTGGCCTCTCCCGTTGCGGAGCACAGGCTCCGGACGCGCAGGCCCAGCGGCCATGGCTCACGGGCCCAGCCGCTCCGCGGCATATGGGATCCTCCCAGATCGGGGCACGAACCCGTATCCCCTGCATCGGCAGGCGGACTCTCAACCACTGCGCCACCAGGGAGGCCCCCCCTGTTTTCATTTTCCTTTAGAGTCCTACCCAATTTGTAGCTCTACATTTAATTATGTGATTTTTATTTATTGTCTGACCCTCCAGCTCAACAGAAAGCACCATAAGGGGAAAGACAATGTCTGCTCATTGGCCTTTGCACCTCCAGCCCTTGGTTCTGGGTCAGCACCAAGTGTGTGGTCCGGGGATGTTGGGTGAATGAGTCTGACTCTCTATTTCTTCCATCCGTCCAAGCTGTGCTCTCCTCTAACTGTTCCTGTGTTTTATTTGGTGACTCCCTGACTTCAAGCCTTGGATCCCATGGCTTCTTCTGTCCAGAGCACCCTCCTGAACTCCCCCAAATGCTCAAATGACATTCTATTTGAGGCTCAGTCAGAAAGCCATCTCCTCCAAGAGGTGTTCTTATATTCTCACAGTCACATTAATCAGTTTCTCTGTGTTCTCCTAGTTAAGCTCTCTAATTGGACATCCCTTGTGTTGGGGTCACCTACAGCACATTGTGAGCTGAGGTAAGTGGGGGACCATCTCCCCTAAGGGACCAAGGCTCCCACAGACAGGGACCAGGTCCTGCTTCCTTCTGTACCATGCGCTCCTTTGCTCTATTAATGACTCAAAGTTCTGTTGAGAGAAACTCTTATTCCCTGCTTCTCATTCCTGTTAGTAGAACATGACAGAACAGAGAATATTTCAAATGAGATAACCTCTGTGGTCTCCCAGATAAACATTTCATCTTATCTACTTCAACTAAATTAATATTGGGTCAGAAAATGGTCTGTATCTTACCTTGCATCGTACATGTTATTCCACATTTACAAAGGTCCCAAGGGCAGACAGACGGGGCACAGGAGTTGCAACCTTGGGAGTCCCTTATTGAATGTTAGACTAGCATCTTCCCTGCTTATTTATTCCATCAATAAGCCAGGCACTGGGGCTTCCCTGGTGGTGCAGTGGTTGAGAGTCCACCTGCTGATTCAGGGGACACGGTTTCATGCCCTGGTCCTGGAAGATCCCACATGCCGTGGAGCAGCTGGGCCCATGAGCCATGGCCGCTGAGCCTGCACGTCCGGAGTCTGTGCTCCACAGAGGGAGAGGCCACAACAGTGAGAGGCCCGCATACCCCCGCCCCGCCCCCCCAAAAAAAGGCAGCCACTGAGCTGAACAAATATGAGCAAGACATCTTGTTATGCTTAAATTAAATCCTGAAGGGCTTAATCTAGCAAAGCATCTAAGTAAGATGCCAGAGCTTACAGGCAGGTGCTCTTCCATTTGGAAAAGACCCACCTATGCCCAGGTGCATCAATGCCTGTGACTTCAGGGATGCTGTGAGCAGACAGTGTGATGGTAATACCAGAAATATTTCACCTTCCACCCTCTATCCTCTGTGTTAGATTAAATGTTAGGAACATGTATTTTTAAATTGACCAATCAGGCTATTCCTCTTCAAATGGCAATCTTTAGGGAACAATGAGGCCATGGAGACAGAGTTAAAGACTAACCACTCAGGAATTCTGGGTTCAAATCTCATCACTTCTAGGGTAGCCTTGGGAGAAACATTTTATCACTGTGGTGACCCAATTTTGACACCCAAAGTAAAATAAGGGAATGACCTGTTCTATCAGTACAGGTCAAGGTGACAGGGTTTGAGCCTTTATATCACCAGAATGACTAAAAATTTGTTTGGATTTATTCAAATAATTTGTCAACTTATTTCTTATTCTTTTCAACACTGTGCAAAGCCATAGTCGGAGGCTTGGGGAAAAATAAGGTTAAATCTAATTTGGAAAAGAATATGTATGTATGCATATATGTATGTATGCATATGCATCTATATATCTATATATTTTATTCTGCAATATACTTCCAGGCACGTACAAATATTTATTTTCAATGTAAGTGAAATCCAAAACTGCAGAAACCCATTAATCCCCTTTGATTGCTCACAGGATCCACATCTGCGACTGACCTGCTAGCCCACGGCTTGTTGTCATTCATTGTCAATACACAGGATGGAAGATGTTGTGCATTGTGAACTTGACCTTGAATACAAGCTCACCAGGGATACGGAGGGCAGGTTGCGGCCATTTGCGGCTGGGGTGGTCACGTTGCCATAGTGTCAGTGAGCACATCTGTTTCCAGCTGAGCTGCTTTTGTTTAAGCTTCAAGCCTTTCCTTTCTCCTGTTTGAAAACAGTTACCAGGAGGCAAAATGATTCAAAGTGACATCTGGGTCCCTCTTGGCATGTGCATGGTAATTCCCTTCCTTCCATCCTGTAATTAAGTCAATTAGATTCCTAAGTCTTCTCTGAGGGGATTTCCAGAAATCCTTCCTCCAGATATACACCACTCACCAGATAGCATCAGCTCCCTCAAAGCACCACCTCCTCATGCCGCCTTCTCTCTACTTCCTTCATAGAGCAAGGCCTAAAACTAAGCACAGCAATTGAAATTTCCTCCAAATACAGACCAGTTGGGCAAAGAAGAGAAACCAAATGCACACTGTCAGGACCCAGCTCTGGATAGGATTCCCCAGTCTGTCTATGGCTGATGGTCTCTCCAGTTCTGGTCAATCTAGGAAGGCTGTTTCCTGAATGATCTTTACTAACTGAAATATTGACAGATTTAACATAATGCTTTAGATGTGCATCAGAGTTTTGGGTTTTATAGCATCCAAATATCAGGGAATTAGAGGGTTTAGTGGATGTACTTCTTGGCACATACACATACTGTCTTAATCAATTCATCTTGCTGTAACAAAAATGCTATAACCTAAGTGGCTTAAACAACAAACATTTGTTGCTTGTAATTCTGGAGGCTGGGGGTCCAAGATCAAGACACATGATGAGGCCTGTTTTCCTGCTTTATAGATGGCTGTCTTCTCCTGTGTCCTCGTGTGGGGGAAGTGGTGAAGGAGCTCGCTGGGGTCTCTTTTATGAGGGCACTAATCCCATCCACATGGGCTCCACCCTCATGATCTTATCACCTCCCAAAGGCAACACCTCCTAACATCATCACGTTGGGGGTTAGGATCTCAACATATGGATTTGGCTGGGGTGGGGTGTGTGTGACACAAACATTCAATCCATAACACACTCTAAAAAGCAAACAGATAAGTCGTTTCTTTCTTGTTTACACTTTCTTGATGAAAACGGAAATTGCACCTATGTCTCATCCAAAATTCTCAGACATGTTTGATAGGTTTCATATCTGGTTTGGGAAGTCTCCAGTTACATAGAAAACCTGCTTTAACATCTTAAATTCCATTTCCCTAAATGCTCATTTTCTGAAATTCTAAAGGGAGTTCTTCAAGGAAATGATCCATAACGTCCTATTAGTGCACATCTGTATCCTTTCCAATAAAAGAACCTGTCCTAGCAAATAGCACCACCAAGACGCATCCATCAACTGGGAAATGCACTTACTGAAACAAGCGTCTTGAAGGAGGCATCCTCTGCGGTATTCTGTCATGGGCTTATTCAGAAATCCAAACCCTTAAACCAGGAAAACTTTGGACACACACAAACAAACGCACACAGGCTGTGTTGCTGTTCTAATTCAGTTTGATTTATCCACCAACATAATCAATTCCAAAATCCCTGTCAAACTTAGGTCATTAAGACAATTGAAGTCAAGCATGGTGATATCATTAAAAATCAGTAAAGAAAACTCTTATTTTTAACAGTAAAACCTTTGTTTTCGGCACAAACCCAGATGGAGGAAGAAAAAAAGTGAGAGAAAACTGAAATTCATTTTCTTTCATAAGGTAACTTCAGCTAAGGATTCTGATTAACATGAGTGCTGGGCAGATTTAAGGATCTCACGGGCTTGTTTGCTTGGAGAATTGAAATTTCAGTTGGTAATGACATTTGCTGAAATAATAAACAGTAATAACTCCACACCTAATTCAGTCCTTTCAGACTTGGCAATTCATCCTGAGATCTGTGTTAACTGCCTAGGCTAATCCAGAAAACCCAAGCAGGACCTGGAAAACAAGCTCCACACTTAGTAGGGATTCTGTAGATATCTATTTAACTTAATGGACTATTTCAACAAATAATTATGAGACCTGCTATTTGCAAATTACTATAATAAGCTTTGCATTCATCCATCTACGCATCCATTTATTTAAAAAGTAAAAATAAATTGAGTACCCACTCTGTGTCAGGTACTGTTCTAGGTCCTGGGTCTGGAGCTGTGTATAGGGGATTCAAGGAGTCCATCAAAGGACCTCTTTGTCCTCTGACCAAATTTGGAACTACAAAGATATGGAAACAGGATTAGTCAGATGAAGATCAGAATGTCAGAATCATTGCTGAGGGATGCTGGCTTGGAGGAGTGCAGCAATAACTGGCTTTTAACACGGAACTCAGAATTGGGCAGAATCAAGCATCCATTTCAGGTATGGATGGAATGCAAGCACCCCATCCCCCGGCAGGGCAGAGACCTTGCAGCTGAGCCTGTCTATGCAGCCAGACCCCAAAGGGGGAGATTTGCAGGGTCAGTTCTCTCTCCAAACTCACCAGCTACAGAAGTCACCCAATAAGTGAGTGAGGAAGAGAGGCCAGTATGTCATCCCATTGGATTTCCCATCACATGTAAATTTAAAGACAGAGAAAGGAGATTTCCTTACCCCCTGTCTATACCATGAACAAAACAACCCACTAGCATTGACTGAGTTTGCAGGGGATTCAGACTCTATTAGCCAAGGGGTACAAACAACGGACAAGCAAACAAATAAATAAACTTGGATATTTCAAAAAGGGATAATTGCAGTAAGAATGTAGAATGGGGCAATGTGATGTACGTAGGGGTTGGGTGGATACAGATACGGATGCGGCAGCTATGGGTCTGCCTATGGAGCCCACATTCCAATAGGGCAGACAGACATTAAGCCCGTGATAGTAGAGCTAACTGCTTCATTATAGCTGAGATAAGTGGTATAATGCAAAAATGCATGGTGCTAGCCGAGCCTCTGACAGGATGAGGACAGCCCTGAAGTCAGACACAGTCCAGGGAACCAGGAGTTCCAGAGTCCCTCTCTTCCGGACGTTGGACTTGATCATTTCCTTCAAACACACCAGTCACCAAAATGAAACACCATCTTATAAGATGCTTTTTAAAGAGCTCACACTCTATAAACAGTGGGAGAAAGATGTTAATTTAATACTCCTTTGATTTTTTTTTTTTTTTTTTTTTTGGGCGGTACACGGGCCTCTCACTGTTGTGGCCTCTCCCGCTGCGGAGCACAGGCTCCGGATGCGCAGGCTCAGCGGCCATGGCTCACGGGCCCAGCCGCTCCACGGTATGGGGGATCTTCCCGGACTGGGGCACGAACCCGTGTCCCCTGCATCGGCAGGCAGACTCTCAACCACTGTGCCACCAGGGAAGCCCACTCTTGATTTTTGAAACCAATCCAAGTGAAGCTGGAAATGGAGCTGTTTCTGCTGCCCTCATCTGGCTCCCGCCCCACTCACACACCCTACAATTTAAAACAAACCATTAATCCCACTATTCTTCCCACACGACCTGGAGCAGTGAGAACATTTTGGGATGGAGGGGGGAAGGAGCCACGTGGCAGAGTGCAGAGGTTGCAGCAGTGGAGTACCCAGTAAGAGGAACTTTCCTCCCCAAAGGAGGCTCCCAGTCACTGCCAAGAGAATGGGAGCAGTGCGTGATGAATTTTCCAGCTGACATAAGAGTTATTTCCTCAACAATTCCTCTCTAAACACTGCTGTTTCCTCCAGATACCTTAAGCCCCTGAACATGAGCTGTTTTTCAATCATGGGCTTGCAAGTGGCTCCTTGCCTCCAAACCATTCTCCTTTTTTTGGCTTCTCCATGAGAGGTTTGGAAAGATCATTCTCTCTTACTATTGAAACTCCAAGGCCACAGAGCACAGCAGAGGGTGCTTTTCAGACAATTCTCTCTCCAGCAGGAGCAGCTGAAAGCCCCAGACACTGCTGTTCTCAGCTGCCGTGTACCTGAAAATGGGTGGAAAATACTCCCTTGCTTTTTGTTCAATCCACAAATGTTTACTGGGTGTGAGTGTGTGCTGTTGCAGCAAATGATCACAAAATGGGTGGCTGTTATTTATTCTCTTTATCTACATACGTTTATCCTCTTATAATTCTGGAGGCCAGAAGCTCAAAATGTCTTCTGGGGCACAAATCAAAGTTCTTTCTGGAGGCTCTAGGGGAGAATCCTCTCCCATGCCCTTTCTAGCTCCTGGAGGTTGCCTGCATTCCTTGGCTCACAGCCCCTTCCTCATATTCTTCCAACCTCTTGCTTTGGTTGTTTCATCCCCCTCTGCCTCCCCCTTACAAAGACCATTGCGATTACATTAGGGTCCACCCAGATAATCCACATGTAATGGGAAATCCAGTGGGATGACATACGGGCCTCTCTTCCTTACTTATTGGTGACTTCTGTAGCTAGTGAGTTTGGAGAGAGAACTGGCCCTGCAAATCTCCCCCTTTGGGGTCTGGCTGCATAGACAGGCTCAGCTGCAAGGTCTCTGCCCTGCAGGGGGTTGGGGTGCTTGCATTCCATCCATACCTGATATGGATGCTTGATTCTGCTCAATTCTGGGTTCGGTGTTTTGTTGTTGTATCCCCCTCTGCCTCCCTCTTACAGGGACCCTTGTGATTACATTAGGGTCCACCCCAGATAATGGGGAGTGCAATCTCCCCATCATGATCTAATTCCATCTGCAAAGTCCTTTTGCCATATCCTGTAACATAGTCACAGATTCCACGGACTAGGACCTGATACCCTTGGGGGCCATCTTTCAGTCAACCACCCTGAGTGAGTGGACATTCACACCTTTTAATCACATGTCATCTGAACCTTCTCTCTGTGCTTGTGTAAACACCACCTTGGATGCAGAGCCAGCTTCCTACCCTAGAACAGAAGATTCAAGTTCACTATCTTTGCTTTCCCTCCTCCTCTGGTGCCAGGACTTCAGCACAGGACTCAGGATCGAGCAGCCAGATACTACCCACAGGTTTGATTCAGCAGTTGATGGTGCAAAAAAAAGCAGAGATGTGGGGGATTGATTCCAGCAAGGGGCGAGGGTGGGGTGGGGTGCACAGCATCTATATTGTGTTTTGAGCAGCCTCAGTGGCAGAGGTTTTAACAACATAGCCATGGAGCAGGGTTGATAAGTCAGTGGTGCAGGACCAGGTCTGAGGTGTGATCCCACCATGGAGCTCATAGCCTTGTTCTCTGGCTCTCCCAGAGGGCTCAGTAGGTGATGTCCTTGGATAGATTCATTTTCTACTTAAATTGACCAAAGCCTTTCTCCTGCTGCTTGCAATCGAGAGACATGGTCAGTACATGTCGAGTGGGACTGCTCCTCTTGTCTCAGAACTGCTGCCAAGGTCTCCAAGCTGAATAAAGGAGACTCCAGCACAGATAAAGAGAGCTGGGAAGCCACAACCGCACGTCACCTGAGCTCACTCAGGCAACACAGGCCTCCCCATCAGCAGCCACACCACCCCTCATCCCAAGCTTGTAAAAAGGAAAGAGAATGAGGGTTATCAGGATTTCCAGGCTGGAGCCACGGAGCAGGAACATGGGGCTGTGGGAAGAGGTCCCTTCCTCCCCTTCCAATGGGGGATGAGAGCTTCACCCTTCTCTCCCTAAAACCAAATAGAGAGTGCGGGGGCTTTAAAAGAATCACTTATAGATAATAGGATGATAGTACCTCCTGGTTTGCTTGGGACAGGTTCACCTAGTGTTTTGGAGTCCTTACTAATAGCATCGCTCTCCCTCTCATAAGTGTCTAGGTTTGGACAATTGGTTCTGTGGTCGTCTATTACTAAACACTTGCTTATTCCCTGGTTGGGTCTTGCTGAACTGCAAGACCTGCAGTCTTACTCTGGTCCTGGAGGCATTGTAAGAGGGTCCTTGTGAGAACATGGCCCGAGTCCCCTGAATTTTGGAGGTGAGCACATGTGGACATAGATTCATGCCTTTGTGTTTTTTTTTGTTTTGTTTTTGAAAGGAGAAATCCTGATGAGATACCAAGTCTAGCAGGGCAAAATGAAAGTGATGTGTAACAAGTAAGTCTGTGAAGGTAGCAGAAGCAACTCCCTCCTTATCCTGACCCTCCACAGCCCTCAGAGTGCACAGAGAAACCTTCTGGGCTTCTGGTAGTTTTATGTGAAGGATTAGAAGGTTTGAGGAGGGTGCAGAAGTTGTGGGAGTGCTGCAGCTGGGGAAGGGAGGGACATGGAGACCTGGATCCCCTTCTGAGCCATCCTCAGTGATGGAGCCCCTTCCATAAAAGTGAACACTACACCCTGAGAAAACCACACTCAGCGTCTATATAGAGGCCATCAGCAGCTGACAAAATCAATGGAACCATTTCAGGACCAGGGACAGCTCATTCACAAACAACACCTGCTCCCTGCAATAAATGACCACTGTTTCCCCATCTTTTTTCCCTTAACTCCCGTTCCAGATGTGTTAGAGCCTAGAAAAGTACAAAGCAGCAGGAGTGAGCTCCACACCTCTGCACCACCACCCCCCCAACATGCATATCCATTCTCTAAGCTCCTCAGGTGAGGGTCTGGACCATATGGGATCAGGAAGGGTTTTGAAACATTTACAAAAGAGAGAGTTTTAAACAGGACTGGATTAATTTTAATAAATGATAGTGACTAGAAATTAGATATGTCAATTAAATCTACCGAGACATCATTAACTAAAGAAAAAGAGGGTTTGACAGCGCACCGTTAATGAAGGAGATCAGAAAAAAATAAATTCCCATGGAGCTGAGACAGCTCAGTACACCAGGCTCAGGTTCATGGCAGAAACCTTGTGTCTTTGTATACCCAGCACTCTCTTCCCCCGGTTTTCCAGTGGGGAAACAGTCTTCCCCCATTCTCAGTCTATATGGTGGGGAAGGAGATGTCTACTGTGCACCTTTCTCCCACCTCCGCTACCCCCACCTCCACTCGAGGAGTAGACATATGACCCAAGCCTCCCCAATCAGTGTGAATATCAAAAATCCGCTGGAACACCATGGGAAAGAACAGACATTTTTGCATTGTTGTTGCTCAGCTGCTGGAGCCATCAGCCAGAAACCACTGGTTCCCATCTTTCCATCACAAGAGAAGAGCTTGGCTAAGGAAGATGCTAGTGTGGTAAAAAGAAGAGCCAAGAAAGACAGGGCACCTGGATCCAGCTGTGCCTGAAGCTAGGTAGATGCCCTGAGCTCTTTAACTTCATGAAGCCATAAATTCCCTTTATTTGTTAAGACTTTTTGAAATTGGTTTCTGTCATCTTCACTGAAAATTACTTGTCGGATACAGGTGTTCAAGTAGGTGGTAAAGGAAAGTTTATCAGTCAGGTCCTGGGAGGAAACAAAAAGCAGGGACAGATTAAAGCAAAGGAACCAACAGGGACTAACCAGAGTGGAAAGCTTTACCAACCACAGCCTTGTGTCATCAGAACCCCATGAGAGGAGGAACTCAGGGAAAAAGTCAGCTGGAGGAAGTCACAGCCATTTCCAGAACTGCTGTGATGCTGAAGCAGGGGGTAAGAGGTGGGAAGCATAGCTGGTCTCTCACCTTTGACCTCCTCCTTAAACCGCTGGCCAAACCCAGAGGGAAGGAAGCCTGGGCGATGCAGAAGGTAGGGGTCCAGGATGCTTCTAATCTCCTAGTAACGCCCTTGTTCAGACAAGTAGCAGGTTTGGGAGAGGCTTTCCTGTGTCCAGGGACTTTGAGCCTGGATCAAATGCTCCACAGGAATGAGATGACACAACAACATCACAGAGGGTAATATCGGGGATGCTGATCTAGGGTCATTTCACCCTGATTTCAAGGCTGGTTCACTCCATACCTTTACACACATCATTCCCCAGCTTGTGTGTTCTCCCCCACTCCCGAATTCCACCCTTTGTTTAAGACCTGAAGCTTCATCTTACCCATAACTCTGGTCCTGAGCAACCCCAGCCTGCAGCGCCAGCTCCCGTCATAGCTTCACTGCCTTTAACTCCATGCACCTGACTGAGCGATGCATTTGGAATCACCCATGGTATCAGCGGGTCGGTGCTAATGCCTCAGATTCACTCGTGTGACTTTGTCTCACCACCCTCATGAGAGTCTGCACCACCACCGCCCCCCAGAGGGGCTGGTTCTTAAACTCACTGTATTGGGGTGTCTCAACCTGCCCTACCTCCATCACACATCTGTTGCCTGGCCCCCCATTCCTGTTCACTTGCCATACACTGGGGTGCAAAGAGTAGGGACTTGATGAATACTTATGGGCTGAAGTGGGTTTGGGGGAGGGCTGAAGCTACATAAATCCAGAGTCCTAGAACCATAATGTCTGTAAGATATCTTTCTGAAAAGAATAGAGCAACTTCAAAACATGGAAAATGTGTGAATCAATACAGGAAAAATGATTCCAAGTTAGACCCATGTTCCAAGCCAGGATAAGGTTCTGCGCTTATGGGGGCAACGGGAAATCTCAAATCTTTGGGAAAAAAACTCACCCACTCAACATACCATGTCCCCTTAAAATCTTACTTAAGCCATTATTTTCTGTGCTTTTGCCTATGTTTTTTAAAGAGCTAGTCAACCTTGCAGGCTTTCCAGTGAAAAGCTCCACAGAGTTTCTTACCCGCTATGAGAAGCGATGATTCCTTTCGTGTTACTTGATATAGCATCTATCATCATCTTTACCCCATGGCCCATGGCAGAGCAGGGGAGCCCCTGATGGGCCAGCTGCTGCCTTCTCTATGCAGAGAGATCCCACTGCAGCCAAACCAAAGCCCACACTCCTCCACGTGGGAGCCCAGTGGCCTGGACTTAGAGCTGAGATATTGATGCACCTGGAGAGAGCATCTCGCCACCTTCACTCTGCAGGAAGGTTCTGAACTCCTCAAGCACAGGCACAAACAATAGATATTCTTCCTAGGTGCACCGTCCAAGGCTCTGGTAAATTCTCAAAAGAGCTCTTATTTCTTATCCACTGATTTCAACATTATTTTCTCCTGGAATTGCAGTGCATGGCTCTTGGAGACCACTGGCATGTTAACAGGCTGGTTGTATGGAAACTGAGAATATTGCTGTGTTCCTGCTGCTGCAGGCCAACACTTATGAGGAGCCTTTGGTTAGGAACCAAACACATCACCTTCAAATGCCATTTGCTTCCTTAACTTCCAACTCAATCTGATGCCACACTCTTGTTTCCAGAAATGTCATAAATAACAACACGGCTCTCAAGCAAAAATACCTCTAGCAAGTTCATATTAAATATTTTTAAATATGAAACATTATAGAATTACAAAAAATTCTTACAAAAAAAACTAGTCTTAACTAAAAATAATAATAAATGGGAAAAATTCTGCACAAAACTCAACATAATTTCTGTTCCAGTTCACATCAGGGAGAAAGGATGCTGATCGATGGAGGGTGATCTTCATTAACAAAGGTGACACCAAAGCAAGTATGTCATACCAGAAAGGATATTGATGGGGGAATCTGAAAACATATCTCAGAGAAGGGCCAGAACTGCCCTGGACACTTACAGGTTGGACAGGACCAGAGATAAGGTCTCTGCAAAAGCACTAGCCCCACCTATTTAGCTGAGAGCAGTTCACTCGATTCACTGAGCTGTTAGGACAATGAAATGAACTGATCTGATGAATCCCCTTTACATCTGCCAGTTTGGACCACAGAGAAGAAGAGGTCATGGTTTACAGTGCAAGCAGATATCCAAAGAGAGTGAGTTCTCTATTTCAAAGTCAGCAAGGAGCACACTTCCTCTGGGCCACATGTCTCTGAGTTCTGTGCATACACCACTTGGGAAGATATCACCTCCATGCTGGGTTAATTTCCTGAGCTCCACAGGGGCAGCTCCTCTAGCTCCAGCCTACCCAGCTTGTCTTAATTTTGTTTGTTTCTCTCTCAAAAAGAGCTTTGCTATTTATTCACTTCCAAAGCAGATACTATCAAGTCTTCCACGATAAGGTGGTTGAGTGAAATGCTCTTTGAATACAAAATGTCAGAGCCAGACACTTGTGCCCCTGAGTCCACTCCAAACGCCCCGGACTGTGAAAATGCAAAACAAAGGGCAAGGATCCAGCACTCCAGAACTTGCCAACCACAAGCCTCTCCTCATTTATGTGCTAATAATCCCAGTGACCCTGAACTGCAAGGGCGTGAGATGAGATTCAACACTGCTTAGGTCAGTAAGGATCTCAGTGCACAGGAAAATTTTGTCCTTGCCGTCCCAGACAGGGAACAACAAACCTAAACACTCATGCTGAGTAGGGCACCATTGAAACCCAATTACACGCTGCAGTTGGGACTCAGCATAACATGAGCTAAGGGGAAACTTCAATTTAAAATTTTTATTTCAACCAGCTTTCTCAGTTCACTTCCCTGAATGCAATTCAATCCATGAAGACAACACCTACTGGGTGCCAGGGTGAGTTTGCAGCATTAGTCCTGAAGGAGTCTGTAACATAAAGGGTAAGGCCAGCATATCTGTAACCAGCCAGGCTGCTTGCCAGTGCAGTCAACAAGAAATGTCATTAACAATCTGAAATTCCACCTTCTTTCCTCCAACTGCCTTCTCTAAGTTAAAGGACCCAGGAAGCAGAGATATACTGGAAGGTGAGTAACAAGAGAAAAAGAGCCAGACAGGTACCTGGATACCTGCTTCCTACAGAATTGGCATCACATGCTTGTAATTTGTGCCTCAACAGGTCCAAGAGATGATAACCCCAACTATATCGAGATGTGGTGAACATCAGATGGATAAGATCTATAAAAGGTCTAGCGTACCACCTGTGTTACTTTCTACTGTTGTGTAAAAAATCACCAGAAACTTGGGGGCTTAAAACAATGCTCTTTTGTTATCTCATGGTTTCTGTAGTTCTGAAGTTTGGCACAGTGTGGCGGGGTTCTCTATGCAGGGTTTTGTGAGGTTGAAATCAAGGTGTTGATGGGCTGTGTTCTCATCTGGAGGCTTGACCAAGGAAGGACCAACTTCCAAGCTCCCTCAAGTGCTTGGCAGAATGCATTTCCTGCAGGCTTATAACAGCTTGTTTCTCCAAAGCCAGCAAAAGAATGAGTCTGGATTTTTGGAGCTTCTGACTTCAAGGAAGGCCTAAGGTGGTATTTTAAAGGGTTCACCTGATTGGGTCAGGCCCATGCAGAATAATCTCCCTTTTGATTAATGTAAAGTCAACTGATCAGGGGCCTTAACTGAATCCTTTCTCCTTTTCAATATAAGATCACCTAGAAGTGACATCCTGTCCACACACCAAAGGAAGATATTATACAGTTTGTGATTCCCACAGGAGGTGAGAATTTTGGGGGGCATTTTAGAATTCTGCCTCTCTCAGTGCCTGACACACACACACAGGCCTTTAACAAGAGGCAGCCATGCTTGTCTGCATCCTCACCAATGTCATCATCTCCACTACATATTAGGAAACTGAGGTTGGGGTGGGTTAATTAACCATCTCAAGATCTTACAGCTGCCTGGTAGCAAAGCCAGGAGTTGAACCCAAGCCTTCTCATTCCACACTGCATGTTCTCTTCTACACAGCAACCTGCTATCAGGAGCCCATTTGAAACCAAGTAGAGTTGTCAACTGTGTTAAGCCTGATTCTCTGCCTTCCTTGGGGTAGGAGGGGAAAGAGATACAAAGCATTAGCTTCTTCCCTAACAGTCATTCTCCATCTATTTTTTCTCTTGTAAATCCAAATGTATTCAGCTCAGGGTACAGATACTTATGTCCTCATGAGAGGTAGGTCCTCTCCCCAAGCCTAAGAATGCATTGTGCTTGCTCTAAGCCTATCCTGGAACTCTAGCTCTTCTTTGCCCACTGTGTCCAGTGATTTAAGGGAAGGTCTACTTAGGGTTGCTTGGAAAGGTCTCCTTCCCAATAAAGGAAAGATAAATAAGGGGAAAAGTTTATTTGTTCTTTTTCTTTCTACCCCCTTCTCCATGATGAACACAGTTGCATGAGGTTGCAATGCTTGGAACTGGGCTGCCATCTTGAAACCATAAGGCAAAGTCCAAACATTAACAGAGACCACTGGCCCAGAGCCCTGACCTTGTCATGAACTGACCTAACCCTGGCACTGACCTCTTCCAGACTTCTTGTGAGCTGGGATCTAGCTAATCCCCATATGTTGGCTTTCAGCTTCCAGCAGTCTCAGCTGAGAAAGAATGAGAATGAAGGGATGTGGGAAGACAGGGAGAGAGAGAGAGAGAGATGGAGGGAGAGAAAGACTGGTTGTAAAAATGCTGCAGGAAACCCAAACACCTGTTAGGATGTGAGGAAACCCATCTTCCCTCTCACCACAAGGACTGATACCTGCAGCTCAGGTCATGGGTTTCAGAGCTGGAGGGAATGGGACAGACAGGGTCACCTTAAGTCAGCTGTTACATTCTGTTAATCTCTCCTATATTTGCAAAATGGCTTTAAAGTTTTAAAGAAAATATTTTTTGATCAGGAATCCGGGGAACATTTTCGGGACTTACTTATCACTAAAGGTCCTGAGATGACCATAACGGAATCAGTGGCTAAACACAAATAAATATGACTTGAGTCAGAGGCTTTTTCCATCAGCTGCTGAAACTTTCCATTAACTAACATCTAACCTCTCCCTCTGCCCTCTGAAATCTCTATCCCAGACCAGATTCAAATAACAGCCTCCTTCCCTTTCTCCACTTGCCCCTCCCCACATCACCTCTTGCACCTGCACCATCACCAGGGCACCTAAAATATTGATAGAAAGAAGGAGGCAGAGAAGCAGCCATTTCCTGCCTGCGTTGAGCTCTATGTGAGTCACAAACTCCACCATTTAAGGAGAAAAGTGGAGAAGGGAACTGGGAGCAGCTCAGATGGTTTGTGGTACTCCCTAATGTCCTCAATAAGGGTCCATAAAGTAGAAGAGTTCCTCTGTCTGAACATAAGGCTCAGGAGGAGGGGCATTAAATAAGCCTCCTTTCTTGATCCAAAAGGACAAGTAATTTGGGACTAAACATGCACTAGGCCCGATAAAAATTAATGCATTAGTATCCGATTTGGCTCTTCTGCAAGTATAATTTCCTGTGTCCCAGACTGAGCTAACATTCACATTAGCAAACATGTGACCATGATCAATGCATAGGTATATTCCTTTACCTGCAACATCACTATGTTAGGTGGGCTATAGGCCATAGGGTTATAGGCCTTGCCGTCAAGAAGCTTACATTACTATGGGGATGCAAGATACTTCTGTGAACAATTATATAATAAGAGATTCATATGTCCCTTCTAGATAATGAGAAAAGAGATAACCAAAGGCAAGACATGATTAATTGCCAAGTGAATTGTTCAGACAGTACTGACAAGAGGTCAGAGTGGAGAATGATTGCTTCAGTCGAGGGTAATCAAGGATGGTTGTATCACCCTACAATTAGAAATGTGGAGACAAGACAGAGACAGTGAGTAAATGAGTTGAATATCTGTTTCTCAAAGGGAGATATGGAAATAAGACTGGAAAGGAAGATAGGAAACAGAGGGTGATGAACCCCTTGTTCAGGAGGTCAAGTTCTGAGAGATTCCCCCTCTAAATGGCAGATAATATCATAGGGCAACTGGAAAAGGAAATCTGTGGAATTTATTCCCACGATACAACCTACAATATTACACCATATCTGAACTCCATGACCAATTGCCTGTCTGAACTAGACTCAATATTGGACCACACACAGAAAGAGTCTGTCTGTGCTCACTTTAGGAATGTTCTTCTGCTTCTGGCAAGAGCAAGTAGTACTGAACTTTCTCTCCTGCTGTCAACATCTATAAACTCAAACAAAATATATAAGGCAGATATTTTCAGGATTTGGAAAATAGTGAAGGAACAAAATATCTGAGAGAAGAAAACATATGAGGTCAATCTGACATTCACCCCAGCTCTCTTCCTGGGGACAAGGCAGAGCCCAGTGGTTTTGCTGGGATGAAGACATAGAGATTGGAGTTTGGTGCTGCTGGAGCAGCTGGAATCTGTGAGGCAGGACCCTGGAGAGCAAGGAGGTGCAATGGAGGCACAGAAGGGGTTCCCCAAGGGTGTTTGGCTAATGGCTGGACTTTTCTCACCCAGGGTGAGACTCCTCAAATCCTAGCAGAAAGTAGCTTCTGTGGGGTTGAGAGAGGAATAATACCAGGAATGTCATGGTGCTTGAAAGAATTCTCATTAATTCACTGACTTTAAGTTAAGAAACCAACATGCAACAGGTTTCAAAAACCAGAGGAAGAGTTTGGGGCAATATAATAAGCTAGAAAGATGGAGGAAGGGGTGATCCTAGAAGGAAGAGAGCCACAAAGAGGGAGCAAAATATTCTGTATAAAAATGCTGCCAAAATCTCTAGATGACTCATGAGTTATGCATGTGCAGGGCAGCCCCCAGCAGCCAGCTAAGTTCAAGGGGACCAAGCACAGATTCAACAGGTTACCCACCATGCACAGAAGGAAACTGAGTGATCACAAAAATACACTGTGACAAAATTTGTGGGATGCTGCTAAAGCAGTAATACAGGAAATATACAGTTTTAAATATTTATGCTAGAGAGGAACAAAAGTCTAAAATCAGTGGTCTACAATTCAAGCTATAAATGCTAGGAAAAAAATAATAAAAAGAAAAAATAAGAGGAGAAATAAATATAAGAGCAGAAATTAATAAAATAGAAAACAAAATACAGACAAATTAATGAAAACAAATGTTTAGATTTTGAAAAAAATCAAGAAAACAATACATCTGAAGCTAGCTAATCAAGAAAGAAAAGAGACATAGCACAAATTAATATCAGGATCGGAGGTGAGTGTATTACTACAAATCCTACAGACATTACAGAAATGGCAATAAAATACTAAAAACAATTTTTGCTGATAAATCTGATAACTTAGGTGAAATGGACATATTTCTTGAAAAATGCAACTTATCAAAACTCACATAAGATGAAATAGAAAACTCAAATAGCCCAGTATCTATTAAACAAATTGATTTCATTTTCAATAATCTTCTAAAAGGTAAAACTTCATGCTGAGATGATTACACATGGTGAATTCCATCAAGGATTCAAGGTAAAAATTATGTCAATACTCCATAAACTCTCTCAGAAAATAGAGAAGCAGGAAATATGTACCAATTTGTTTTATGAGGGTAGCATAACTGAGATATCAAGATATGAAAAATCTATTAAAAAAGGAGAAAAAGGAAAAAAACCCCACAAACTTTCTCAAATCAAAGTGAGCAATATATAAAAAGATAATACATTATGTTAGGCTATAATATGAATTCAATACTTGAAAAATCAATCAACAGGATTCACCATTTTAGCACAAAGGTAAAATCAAATGTTAATTAAATAAATTCACACAAACATCTGACAATATTCAATACCAATTGATGTTAAAACTGACCAAATGAGGATTTGAAGATTTTGAAGATTTCTCAATCTGAAAAGGGACTTGTACAAAAAAAAAAAAAATCTACAGCTAACTCCACACAAAATACTATATTATTGACTGCTTTCCTCTTAAGATGAGGACAGAAAGTGCTATTCACTCTCATCATTTGTATTTGACATTAGTAAGTATTCTAGCCATTGTAACGAGTCAAGAAAAACGAAGGTAAAAACATTAGAAAGAAAGGACTATCTCTGCTCACATGTGACATGACTATTTTAATAGGAAATAATAAGAAATCTATAGTCAACTACCATAACCAATAATTTAAATATATCAATGTCACAGGTGACAAGCTGTGGAGACCCTCACAAATCAATTTTACTTTTATAAATTTGAAATGGACAATTGAAAATTTAATTTAAAAAATCAATTCCATTAATAATAACTTCAGAAATGATAAAATAGTACAGGATAAATTTAATAAAAGATGTGCAGGAGCAGTATACTGAACAGTATACTGTTTTATACTGAAAACTATAAAACATTACTAAAAGTAATGGAAGAGAATCTAAGTAAATCAAGATGTCTGTAGGATAGTAGATTTAATATTGTTAAGATATTACTTCTCTCAAAATCAATCTATAGATTCAATTTAATCATGATCTAAACTCCAGCAGGCATTAATGTAAGATTTCTTGAGCTGAATCTAAAATGTATATGAAGATCCGGAGGACCTAGAGAAGCCTAAAGGAATTTGAAAAAAAGAATAAAGTTAGAGAACTTACCGTACCTGATTCCAAGTTAGTGTGGTGTTGGATATGGATAGACATAGATTGATTAAACAGAGCACAAAGTCTAGACTAAGATCCACATGTATATGATCAGTTGATATTCCTCAGTGGTGTCAAGGTAATGCAATGGAGAAATAATATCCTTTTTGACCAATAGCTCTGAAACAAATATCCATACTGTAAAATATGAATCTTGATCTTACCTCATACTTTACACAAACTTTAATCTAAGTTTGATAATAGACTTAAACTTAAAACTTAAAACTATGAAGCTTGTAGAAGAAAAAGTTTTAGGAGAATATTTTGTGAAATGAGGGCTAAGCAACATTTTCTTAGGTAGGATATAGAAAGCAATAACCAGAAAAGAGAAAAAAAGTTAGATTTCATCAATATTTAAACTTCCTTCTTATTAAAAGACTCAGTTAATAAAATGAATGGGCAAGTCATAAAATAGAAAAATGCTTTATAGACTATAGAACTCCTATAATTCAAAAGTAAAAGGGAAAGTAACCTAATTAAAAAGAAAGAAGCCTTTGAACAAACACTTCACAAATGAAGGTATATAAATGGTCAATAGGAACATGAAAAAATTTCCCAATATCATTGGTCATCATGTCAATATCAATCAATATCTTATCAATGCAAATTAAAATCACAATGTGATAGTACTTCACACCTGTCAGAGTGGCAAAAATTTAAAAAGATTAACAACATAAAATGTTGGTAAGTGTGGGGAGCAACTAGCGTGCTAATACATTGTTGATGGGAGTGTGGAATGGTACAACTGCTTAGGAAAATGGTCTGGCATTTTATCATAAAACTTAAAAAACCATCAAATGTTCCAATCCTGGGTTTATTTACATGAAATATACAAGCATATGGCCACAAAAAGATGGTGTGTGAATGTTCATAGTAGTTTGTTCATCATAGTCAAAAACTGTAAATAGCCCCAGGGTCCCTCACCAGGAAAAGAGCTAGACAGACTTTATTATATTCATACAATGGGATACTACCCAAAAACTTTAAAAAGAGTGAATTTCTGATGCATGCTACAACATGGATGAAGGCCAATAAAAAAAAATAAGCTAAATAAAACAATGAAAGAAACCTTACACAAAAGAGCAAATATTGCAGCATTCCATTTATATGTTCTAGAAAAGGCTAAACTAGAGTAAATTAAAATCAGCACAAAATTAGAGGAGAAGAATAAAGTTGAAGGACAAATAGCTCAAGGAAACAGAATAGACAGCCCAGAAAAAAGTCCCATACAAATATGATCAATTGATCTTTTGCCAAACTGATGGGTCCATTCACCCTCGCATAGTAAAACCAATCTGACACCGGGTTGTGATGAAGGAAAGTGTAGCATGTATTGAAGGCACTAAACAAAGAATGTGGGCAGCTAATGCTCAAAAAACCTGAACTCCCTGATGGCTTTCAGGGAAAGGTTTTTAAAGACAGGGTGAGGGAGAGGGTTGTGGGTGTGTGTGATCAGCTCATGGACATTCTTCTGATTGGTTGGTGGTGAGAAAATTGGGAGTCAATATTATCAACCTTCTGGTTCCAATCGGTCTGGGATCTACATGCTTATGGTCAGCATGCAGTTAACTTCTTCTGCTTGGTGGGAGTTTCAATATCTGCAAAACAGCTCAAAGGGTACGGCTCAGCCCTTAAGGAGGAAATAAATGTCCTTGACTTTGTTTAATGGCTAAACTATTTTTGTTTTTTCTTGTTTGTTTTATTTTGTTTCTGCATTTTCTCTGATTAAATTTATTCTTTGGAACTCAGGGGACACATAGGAGGCTAAAGTTTTTCTAAAAACAAGAGGTAGGCAGAGGACATGGAGGGGGTGGTCTGTGCCAGGAAGGACCCATATTGTCCTGCTAAGTTACAGATCTTACAAAGGAGCTTAGACAATACAATGCAGCAAAGGTAGTCTTTCTACCAATGGTACTGTAACAACTGGACGTCCCAATGTAAAACAACCAAACCAAACAAACCAACAATCTAGACACAGGCTTTATACCTTTCACAAAAATATTAACTCAAAATGGTTCATAGATCTAAAAGTAAAATGTAAAACAATAAAACTGGAAGATAATACAGAAGAAAACCTAGATGACCTTGGGTATAACGATGACTTTTTAGCTACAACGCCAATGGCACAATCCATGATAGAAATAATTGATAAACTGAACTTCATTAAAATTCAAAACTTCTGCAAAAGAAAATGTCAAGAGAATGAGAAGACAAACCACAGACTGGAAGAAGATACTTGCAAAAGACACAGCTGATAAAAGACTGTTATGCAAACATACAATGAATTCTTAAAACTCAAAAACTAAATTAATGGGCTAAAGTCCTTGATAGACATCTCACAAGAGAAGATATATAGATGGCAAATAAGCATATGAAAAGATGCTCCATATCATATGTCATCAGGGAAATGTAAATTAAAACAACAATGAGATACCACCACATACCGATTAGAATGGCCCAAATCCAGAATGCTGGAGGCAATGTGGAACAATAGGAACTCTCATTCATTGCTGGAGGGAATGCAAAATGGTACAGCCACTTTGGAAGACAGTTTGACAGTTTCTTACAAAACTAAATATACTCTTACCAGATGATCCAGTGATTGAACTCCTTGGTATTTACCCAAAGGACTTGAAAACCTATGTCTACACAAAATCCTGCACGTGAATGTTTATATCAGCTTTATTCATAATTGCCAAAACCTGGAAGCAACCAAGATGTCCTTCAGCAGGTGAATGGATAAATAAACTCTGGTACATCCAGACTATGAGTACTATTTAGCATTAAAAAGAAATGAGCTACCAAGCCATGAAAAGACAGGAAAGAAGCTTAAATGTATGTTATTAAGTGAAAGAAGTCCATCTGAAAAGGCTACATGCTACGTGATTCCAATTATATAACATTCTAGAAGGCAAAACTATAAAGATAGTAAAAAGGTCAGTGGTTGCCATGGGTTGGCGTGGGGAGAGGGATTAATAGGAGGAACACAGAGGACTTTTAGGGCAGTGAAACTGTTGTGTATGACACTCTAATGATAGATACATGTTGTTAAACATTTGTCCAAGCCCATAAGACATACAACATCAAGAGTGAATCTTAATTTAAACTATGGATTCTGGATGATGATGACATGTCATGGCTCCAGAAACAGACAGAAGAACCACAAGCTCCAAAGCCAATACCTAAACTCTTTGTCGTCAGTGTAGGTTCATCAGTTGTAACGATGTACCATCTGGTGGGGGATGTTGATGGTGAGGAAGGCTTTATACCAGTTGCTGTTCTACAGTTGTAAAGTTTCAGTTATGTAAGGTGAATAAGTTCTAGTGATCGACTGTACTGTCTTTGGTTAATAATTTATATGCACTTAAAAACTTGTTAAGAGGGCAGATCTCATGATAGTGTTTTTACCACAATAAAAAAAAAAGGAAAAAAAAGTTCTCTGAAGAAATATGGGTATAAATATTCAGAAGATTTTTGTAGTTTACTTTATGTAAATTTCATCTTAAAATGATTCATAAATAAATATTTAACTCTAGTTAATGATATCTTGCTGAAATATTTAGGAGAAAGTATACCGATGTCCGCAACTTTGAAATGCACAAAAGGTAAGATGGATTTTAGATAGAGGGATAAACAGATATATTGATGATAAGGCAAATACAGCAAAATTTTAATTGTAGAATTAAGATGGTGAGCACATGGATGTTCACAGTATAATTCTTTCTAATTTATATATTTGAAAATTTTAATCATCACATACAGGGGAAAAATAAATACACCTATCTGGAAAACCCGAAGACCCTTCAGGGCAGGACTTCCCATAGAGTCGGTCTCTAAGCCTTGTCGTTGCTTTACAAATTTAGTCAAACGAAGGAATGAATTCTCACCTTTTTTTAAGCTTTGTATGTCTAACAGTATCAACACCTCACTTCCTGGAAATGTAGCCCTCCCTTGGAAATCCTTGGAAACCCTTGAGATTCTATTCTGGGAGCTGTCCAGCTTCTCCTAGACCTGACAGCTAATTCTTCTGAGCCTACAAAGGATTATGTTCCTGAGGGCTTTTTCTGAAGACTCTCACCTTTTTAATCCTTTCCTTTTTGATCGCATGACTCTCAGCCTCATGCAGCCCATGCTTACCCAATGGTCTTTGCCTCCCAAGCTCTTCTGGCCCCAATCATTTGACTCCCAGGTAGTAGCCTAATCTGATAGACCTTTCCATGTAGGGGGTTAAAACACATTCCATTTATTTTTCCCTGTAACCACCACTTTGAACCACCGTAAGGATCACCCCCTTTCCTTTTGCCCCAGCCCATCTCCAACTCTTGATTTTCCCACTTCAGTGGGAACTTCAGTGGCTACAGAAGCAGACAGAAGAGCCACAGGCTCCAAAGCCAATGCCTGAAGCTCTCTGTCATCAGATCTCACCTGGCCTGGCAGATTCCCAGGTGCTCTCCTGACAGCTCCTGCACCTGCATCCTCCCTGCTTTCAGCTCCACTGATGCTCGTCGAGTCTCCACCATGATAAGTTTACCCTCAGTCATGGTTCATCTCCAAAGACCACACATTTTCCCTTCAGCACCAACAATGGCCCGAGATCTGGATTTGAGTGTCCCTCTGCCTCTGGACATTTCTATGTGAGTGACTCCAAGACCTCTCAATCAGCCTCCCCAAAAGAGCGGTATTGATGTCTGCCCCAAGTTGCTTGTTCCCAGTGTCCCTGTACTAATAAATGGGGCTTCCACTGACTCAGTTTGACCAGAGAATTTCTTGTACCCTCTGTCCCCAGACCATCAGGAGCTGCAGTTGACTCTACTTGCCAAATAGATCCTTCCAACTTGCTCCAAGACACCTTTGCCTCTCCTCTGAGGTCTCGCAGTAGACCTTGAACTAGTTTTCTGTTTCCCCCCGATGCCCCCTTCTCCCCTCACACACAGCTTTATTCTCAGACAGACTCTGGAGAGAATCTTCTAAAACATCCCAAAGATCATGTTTGTACTGTGCTCTCTAGCTTACAATGGCTGTTGTCTCACTCAGAAAGGATCCAGACTCCTTGCCACGGTTGATCTAAAAGACCTAACAGGGCTGGTCCTTGGTGGCCTGTCAGTCCCTTCCCTGACCCCCATCCTCTCATTCACTGTGCTCCAGCTGCACTGGGCTCCTCCCTCAGCCACACACACACACACACATCAGCTATGATCCTCTCTCAGAAGCACGGCCTTGAAGTTCTCTCTGCTAGGGGTCCTCTTGCTTCAGATAGTCAAATGGCCAGCTCCCTAGGCTCCTCCCATGCCATCCCTCTCTTCCCCTTTTTCCTTTTTCCCTGCTTTATTCTACAAAACGTCTGCATTAATCTGGGTACTTCCAGAAGCAGAGGCTGGAAGGGGATTAAGCATGTAGGACTTTATTAAGAGAAATGCTTGTGAAAGGAACTGGGAGGGAGCCCAGAAAGGCTAGGAGAGCGGCCGGAGCCCATGCATGTCTGACCCAGGTGAGGGGAGCAGCAAGAAGGCAGGTGAGAGCCTAGAACACCAGAAGATGTCTGGTGGTTTCAGCAAAGCCACTGGAGAGTCCTTGAGCCCAAGTGGGGCAAGGGAAGAGTCCCTCAGCTCTCAACAATGGGGTCTTCATTGGGACACCATCATTCAGCCCTTGGGGAATAGCCCATGGGAAGAGTGGCCTGGATGCAAATACAGAAATGGATTCAGAGCCCAGCAGCAGAGGCGCTTGTCACTCACGCTCCCTGTGGTGAGGGAAGCATTCTAGGGCAGCCACACGCCTGAACTTCCATAGTCCATTCACGATTCTAGTTGCTGCCTCCACTCTGAAAGGAAATCAACATGAGGGAGCTATTTTGCTTCCTCCTCTAATCCCTAGAATAATGTCTGATGCATAGTAGGTGCTCAGTTAAATTTCTTGCATGAACAAATGAATAAATGACTGAATGAATGAATCCAGGATGCTTCATTTCTGTCCCCTCTGAGTTCGTACAACCCCTGGTACCCTCTCCCTTCTCACATAGTGTTTTACAATATTTTTCATCTATTGCCAAGTTGGACATGGGTTTCAAGGGCTGTGCTCCTGGCCACAGGTACTTGGCTCCATCCTGGTACCAAAGACCTTTCAGAGTCGGGGTTAATGTCTGCTTGATAAATCTCTGATGATCCTCATTGGGCCCTCAGGATACTCATGTAAGAAAGGGCAAGACTAAGCTTCCTGTTTTGCAAATATAAAGTGTGGAATGCAGAGTTATTGATCACTTTCTAAATGCCAAGGCTTACACACCTGAAGTACTGCAACCGGTACAGCCTCACGGTCTTAATCTCTCCCCATCCTGCTCCCCCATTTAATGGATGAGTCAGCTGAGACTTAGGAAGTGACAGAGCCAGTGCTGAAAGCCAGAGCCTGTGACCCTTTCCATGGCCATGGGTGGCTTGCACAGAGCCCCAGCACCCTTTGCTGAGTGACAAAGAACCCACCCGGGAGGCGTCTCCGTAGAGCTGAGACTGGAGATCTCAAATTCGCCTGTGAGTCATCTTCCTCCCTCTGTGGGGATCAGGGCTCACCTGAGCTCCTTTACCTTGGACTTCAGAATTACAAAGGTATGCAAGTGAACAGGTTAATGTTGGGACACTGCCTTGGAATTCCAGAAAAAGAGCTCCTCCAAAAGCCCACTCTGATTATTCATTATTATTAATAATCAAGTCAGAGGAAGTGGAGGTGTCCAGAGTCTTTCGGATTGATGGATAACCACATCCCTTTGCTATTTGCTAATGCCATTACTTTTACAGCTTAATCTTCCTGTAACCACTTTTCAATCATCAGGGAAGCTAAATTAAATGAAATGCAACTCCTTGCGATTTAGCCCAGCATCTTGCTTACCCTGCTCTTACCGAAGGATATCAACTTGGGTGGGCAAGTTCTAAGCTGCCTTTTTAAAGCTCAGGCCCCCCTTCTTCATGTCGCCACCACCCCCACGTTCCTCCTCCCAGTACACAAATTTTGACCACATTGGAGAAAGCTCAGATTCTGAGATTTAGGCACCGTTAATACCACCAATCTCATGCCTCTCATTGGAATTCTCACCTTAACTCAATGCTGACAAAGTCTGGAATGACAAAAGCCTCAAGTCACCATCAACTTTCCAGCAGAAGTTTCAGAATAACCAGAAGTTTTCCCAGATGTGAAGGCGTGTCTGCTCCTTCCAAGCACTTGGTGGTGTGACACATCAGCACAACAAAGCAGCACAAAAAATCTCCATGCATCCCCTTGAGTGTTTGTTGTGATGGCTGTACAGCAGACAACGCTTTTTAAGTCAAGGATAACCCACATTGGGATTAGTTCGGGATTAGTTTACTTCTGTACAGACCTTCAGTAGGAAAAAAAAAAAAAAAAAAAAGGAAAAGATGGTCAAAACCTCACACACATCTGTGGCTGCTGTAAGGGATGTTTTAAAGATAGCACCATACCAAGAATGTAGAAATAAATTAAGGAGGCTTACGAGCTGTGTGCCAGAGACAGTAACACCATCTGCTTTAAGTAACAATTATTTTCCAGAAAAAAATATGCTCTAAGACTGAGTAATGTCCCTGTAGTCTAAATATTTGCTTTCCACAAGCATCCTGGGAATGATATGCATACGTCCCGAGAATTCTGAAGGCATTTCAAAATACTGAAATGGAAAGGAACAAAGTTATTCTACTATGCAGTGTGTTCAATTGCTATGTAAATGTGGGAGCATTATTATTTATTGCTTTTTCGGCTCTAACAGTTGGAAATATTGCAGAATCATGAGACATCTGTTGAGTGGAGTGCAGGGATCTGCAAAACTGCGATTGGGATTGAACTGTCTGGGTTGTGTCTGGGCTCCTGGGTGCAGTTGTGAAGTCACAGCGAGAAACAGATTGCTCTGAACTCTTTGCAGCCACTTACTTGGTGAAAGTTAAACACTCCAGGAGGGCATTCGGGACGTGCCATGCTAACTCTGGCTAACACATGGTTGGTTTCCATTTCATGCAATTTGACGCAGGTCAGACGCCGCCCAGGGACTAAGCCATCCCATGGGAGCCCTTCAGAGGGGTGGTGAGGGGTGGTGGGCTTTGAGGGTGATACCAACCAGTGTTCTTGGCCTTCCCCAATCAATAGACTTGATAAGATGCCAGTCAAGAAATTCAGGCAAGGCTTTACAGGGGCTCCTGAGGTCACAGGAAGGAGAGAAAACAAGTAACATGTTCTCTTGCTTGCTCCCTGAAAGGGGGTAAGTTTGTTCCTTACATGAGGTGAGGGAAGGGTTGTGTCCAGGGGTCAGGCCAGAGGGGTAGCTTAGGTGTTTTGCTCAGCCCTTTGGTGGTGTTGAGTACAAGGGGCATGTGCAGTACCCTGCTTCTGCTCCCAACACCCTGTTTCTGCTCTCAGCTCTTGAGAAATGGCAGCTGTTCTGTTTTTTTTTTGTTTTTTTTTTTGGTCTTTTTGTATCTTGTCCAGAATTCGCCCCAACTATGCATGCACACAGATATTTTTTAATCCCTTATAGTTTCTTTGTACTTTGTTGCTTGAGGAGATGCTTGTCCAGGTGCAAGCACTGCAGCAAAGGGTCCCAGGTCCCAGCCTGTCTCAGGGTGGACAGACCTGCGCTCAAATCCCAGCTCTGCAACTTGCTGGCTGTGGAGTTTCGGACAAGTCATACGACTTCACTAGGTCGCAGTTTCTTTACCCGTAAAATGGGGATAAGAACACTCCCCATGTCCTAGGGTTGTTATGAGAGCAGAATTATATAATATACATCAAGGGCTTAGTGTCCTGGTTCCCAGGACACCTCTGTCCCTGCTCTGCTTCCATAAAAATTACATCTGAGACACCTTAGCCAGCACACTCTGAAAATTTTATTGACACACGGTGGGGGGCAGTCAGTGGGGAGATATGATTCATTAACTTGTGGCCGCGACTTCTGAATTGTATCCTGCAGTGTCTCTAATTTTATAATCCAGGGCCTTGTTCTAGCCTTTGATATCTCAAATCTTCCAGGAGCGGCAGCACAAAGCCCGAAATGCCAGATCTTAAATATTCCTAAAAACACCTTCCCACTTTCCCAAGCTCACTCAGAAGACCTGACAGTGACACTGAGAAAACTTTAACGAGCATCAAAAGAGCATCATTATGCACTGCCTGACCACCCCAGACTGTTCCTTCCACATCTTTTCCAAGAATGCAAGAAAGATTTCTGATTATCCAGAATTCATTGCAAGATTCTTTTTTAGTAAATCAGATTCCTCTTTATAAATATCTACCATTGGGCTTCCCTGGTGGCGCAGTGGTTGAGAGTCCGCCTGCCGATGCAGGGGACACGGGTTCGTGCCCCGATCCCGGAAGATCCCACATGCCGCGGAGCGGCTGGGCCCGCGAGCCATGGCCGCGGAGCCTGTGTGTCCGGAGCCTGTGCTCCGCAACGGGAGAGGCCACAGCAGTGAGAGGCCCGCGTACAGCAAAAAAAAAAAAAAAAAAAAAAAAAAAAAAATATCTACCATAACTCCACACTTAGATAATATTTATTTAGGAAATACCTGCTTAAGAAACGCTTACTCTGAGTCCAGCATGGGATTATTGTTATTTAGATTATTGTTATTATTGTCAAATCCACTCTATTAATGATTCCTGTAAGTATGCCAGTCAGCACACTGGTTTTCTAACTGGCCAGGGGAGTTCATGGGATATTAAGGTCCTTGTTTCTAGGAATAACTTATTTATTCTCCTAGTTTCTTAACTGAAAATGAGAAAAGAATCGCCTAAGGAAGAGATCCTCCGTACTATGTTCAACTTCTTGAGAAATCAGCACAAGCATTAAAAAAGCACAGTCCTGCCTAAATCTGTTCCTGCTTTTGCTTTTCCCCCTGAATTAAAGGGTGCCTGTCATCCATCATGGACAAGCAACATCCCCGGGTGTCAGGGAGAATGCTGGTGTGACACTGGCCAGAGAGCCGGGGACAGAATACCACATAAAGCACATGGAGATGTCCAGAAACTGGAGGCAGCAACATGGAGAGACCATGGGGAGAGCCCTGCTCCATGCAGCATGCTTACCTCCAGCTGGGTGGAGGGATGCCCTGGGGGGAATGTCCAGCTGTCTCTGGAGCTATAAGGAGACACAAGGCTGACAACGGTGTCAAGGAATATGGAGAAAGGTCTGCTATTGCAGAAAGGCCAGAGCATCCTCAGGGAAGTGGGAAAGGAGAGACGAATCCACAGCTGCACCAGGAAGGGTCTAGAGAACAGTAACCTGTTTATACGGACAGTGTGAGCCTTGGTTCCTCCCTACAGAATGGAAAAGAACCCCTTGGAGTAATGTGAAATGTCTTGGGAGAGAAACAAACAAGAAGATACACAGACTGGGAATAGACTGACAAGAACACGCAGGACACAGTTGGATTCAGATGAGAAAGAATGATTGACAGGCAGTGAGCAGGCAGAGGGAGGGAGGGAGGCAAGGCTGCCTGGCTGCAGAGGAAGGATGGGACCGGACGAAGCAGAGCCCGGACAGGCAGATGGAGGAGGGCTCTGACCCAGGAGTGGGCCCACATAGCAAAGTGGAGCATTTCCCCATCCTGACACTTGGAACCACTCTCTCAAGAGCCACTGTTTATTGAAAACTTAGTGTGGGTCGGTATGCACGGACTTGTGTACACAGTATCAACAGTGATTTCTGCCAGCCTCCACAGTTCCTTAAGCAGCAGGTGATAAACAAAGTTTTTAGTGTCGTCTACCCCTTGTCTGCAAAGACGAACAGGCAAACCCTGTTCCTATACAAGGGGTTGTAAAAATTCTCAGCCTTGCTCCAAATGGTGGAAAACCCAAACACACATAGAGCTTATATTTCCAGAAGCAATGTTACTACTACGTCATTTAGGGTCATTTGGAGGAAATGTGTGATCATGGCACATATTTTAACATTTCTTCATTAGGAATTCTATTTGCTCCTCTCCCCAAAGTTTATAGACTTCATTTCCTTGAAGACCTGCCATGGGCCAGAAGCCATACAAAGAGAGATTAAAGAAAACATCAAGAAAGAGGTAGCATTTGATCTGGAAGTTGGCTATAAGCACATTGTATATTTTCGAATTATGGTTTTCTCCAGATATATGCCCAGAAGTGGGATTGCTGGATGATATGGTAATTCCATTTTTAGTTTTTTAAGGAACTCCATACTGTTTTCCATAGTGGCTGAACCAAACTACATTCCCACCAACAGTGTAGGAGGCTCCCTTTTCTCCATACCCTCTCCAGGATTTATTGGTTGTAGATTTTCTGAGGATGGCCATTCTGACCGGAGTGACATGATACCTCATTGTAGTCTTGATTTGCATTTCTCTGATAATTGGCAATGTTGATCACCTTTTCATGTGCCTTTTGGCCACCTGTGTTCTTTGGAGAAATGTCTATTGTGTCATGCTTTGCAGTTTCCTGTGCAGATTGGGAGTGAATTGGATAAACAGGGAAGTTGTAAACTTGGGGAGCGGGCAAGGTGGTGAGGGGCTGCAGCGACACCCAGGAAGCCCTGTGGGGACGCCACACGGGGACCTGGGGGTGGGGGGAGGAGCCTGTATCCAGCCCTGCACCATCAACACGGATCTCTCCTGCAACAATCATCAAGGAACCTGACACCCCTCCTCTGGGATGGACCAGAGAGAATGGAAGCAAGAAATCCCCCTCCCCCAACTCCAGGATCTCAGAGAAATGGGTGAGGGTGCTGGCCATTTAGAGAAGACGCCTTGGCCAAAACAAAACTCACTGTAAAGAGAAATGATGACGCTTGTACTCAAGCCCTAAATTTTTCTTTAAATTGAAGTAGAGTCATTTTATAATGTTATGTTAGTTTCAGGTGTACAGCAAAGTGACTCAGTTGTACATATACTTATATCTATTCTTTTTCAGATTCTTTTCCCTTATAAGTTATTACAAAATACTGATTATAGTTCCCTGTGTTATACAGTCAGTCCTTGTTGATTATCTATCATATATATATATATATATATATATATATATATATATATATATATATGTTAATCCCAAACTACTAATTTATCCCTCCCCCACTTTCCCCTTTGGTATCCATAATCTTGTTTCCTATGTCTGCGGGTTTAGTTCTGTTTTGCAAATAAGTTTATTTGTATCAGATTTTTTTTAGATTCCATATATAAGTGCTATCCTATGATATTTGTCCTTCTCTGTCTGACTAAATTCACTTAGTATGATCATCTCTAGGTCCATCCGTGTTGCTGCAAATGGCATTATTTCATTCTTCTTATGGCTGAGTAATATCCCATTATACATATGCACCACATTTTCTTTAACCATTCCTCTGTCGATGGACATCTAGGTTGCTTCCATGTCTTGACTATTGTAAATAGTGCTGTTATAAAAATTGGGGTGCATGTATCCTTTTGAATTATAAGCCCAAACTTTGAACAGCTGCAAAATTGGAGGTTGAGAAGGCTCCATGTTGCTCAAGGCAACTCGTGATGCAGAGTTGGGAGGGAGGTTGGGCACCATGGAGGTGTGAGGCTGGGAGGACCTAGCAGAGGGAGAAGCATCCAGGTAAGCCCGATACAGAGATGCTCTCTTGAGCAGCACCTGGCTCAAGTTTCCTCCCATTTCCCGTTGGGAGGAATTGGAGGTCAATGGCAGAGCCCTTCTGCGGAACTGCCTTTGTCTGTGTCTGTCTGTCACACAGCCTCCCACCCGAGCATCACTGTTTGATGACCTCAGCACGTGAGTGCAGTGATAAGATCACGTCCCAGCTACATGACTGACCAGCAATGTGACGCCAGGCAGGTGCTCACCTCATGCTCATCCTAACAAGAAGCATCTCACAGGTGGTTTAAGGATTAAGTGAATTAATATTTATGCTACACCAGGCACCGTGCGCGTTGGCTAATAAATGATGTATGTTTTCTTCTCTTTCTCCTTCTCACCATCATTCTCATATTTGACACAAAGAACCCCTTCAGGGACTGTTAGTCAGGTGTCTGGAGCAGGTTAACCCTCCCCACAGTTTCAGGCAAGGTCCAGGTGCCCGGGGTGGATATGCCAGGGTAGCAGCTGTTTGGTTCATTCAAGTTCTGAGCATAACACTTTCACACGTGTTATCTCATGTGAACGTCGTGATGGCTTTGTGAGTGGGGCCTGCTTCAGGGCGTGTGTCTCATGCAGCCCAGCCCCACACTCAAAAGGCCCCAGCGCTTGGCTTAATGCTCTGTTATTGTCATCTTGAAACCCTGAGTAATTTTTTCACAAAGGACCCTACGTTTTCCTTTTGCACGGGGCCCCACAGATGATGTGACACCCGTGAGCTATTTTACCCTCCAGATTCCAGGGCAGCTAAGGAAGAAGCAGAGCTGGATGAGCAAAACCATGTTCCTTGGATTCAGACTTGCAGGAGTTCCCTGAACGTTTTAAAACTTATGGTAAAATACACCTTACATAAATTGATCATTTTAACTGTCTTAAAGTGAGCAATTCAGTGGCATTTGGTACATTTATCGTATTGCGCAACCATCACCACTACCCACCTCCAGAACATTTTCACCACCCCCGAAAGAAAACTCTGCTTATTAAGCTGTCACTACCCACCTTCCTTCCTCCCCCAGTCCCCAGCCACCACTAATCTGTTTTCTGTCTCTATGGATTTGAAAATTCTGGAAGATTCACACAAATGGCATCATACAATATAAGGCCTTCCTTGAGCTTTTGGACCCACATTTAACTCACTTATGAAACAGAGATAATACACCTAATCTCAGTGTTGATGTAAAGGCTCAATGATAACCTGCCCAAGCATGAAGTAAACAGTGGTTATTGTCCTTGTATTGCTTGGTTATTATTATATTAATAATATAATATAATATTGGTTATAACCAATATTGGTTATTGCTTGTATTGTTGCTGTTGCTGTTGCCATGATGATAGTGATGCTGTTGATGATGACTGTGACTTGAGCCCTCCAGGACCACACAACCAGCAAATGCTGAATCTGAATCCTGCCCTTTGATTCTAATCCTAAATTCTAAGCTCTGTAATCTCCCTTGTTACCCGGATTGGATTTGCAAAGGGACAAGGATGGGGAGCAGGTTAAGGCCATGCAGACAGAGAAATATGATGAGAAAAGTTCTGGAGGGAGAAAGGACAGGGCAGGTGGTGGTGGATGGAGAAGCACATGCAATGAGCTGGACTGCCCAGTTGAGGCTACAACCTAGGGCTCTCAGTGCCCATTCTGTGAATCTGGACTGCCCACCGCAGTGGCCTTGCAGCACCCTGGAGGTCTCTCTCTGGGTAGGCTTTAACAGGATCCAGACTCTGCTCTGTGCGAACTGTGGCTGGAAAGAAGGATTGTTCAGGATAAGAGAAGGCAAGCCAGCCAGTGCTGTGTCCTGAGGACATTCTTTCTCTCTCACAGAATCAGTGATTTGTAACATCTTAAAATAACTGCAATGCTGTGCTGGAGCTGAGCTGCGGGGACCTCCCAGTATCCGCAAGCAATAGCTCATGATGTCTTACCCTGCATCTACCTGCCTGTGATTAAATGGATCAGGCCTGGCTTGCTACCTGGGATTCTTTCTTTCCTCTCTGAGCACGCCATTGTCTCTGCCCCCCAGTGGACCCGTATCAGCAGTACAGGAGCACGGGAACAAGACCAGCCTCTGAATACAAGGGACAGAGGCCTGGAGGATGGACCACACACTGGCCAAGCAGCCCCATAATGCAGACAGACAGTTATCACACTTTTTGAGATGGCTCTGGGCAGGAGATCCAGATACCTTTGGAAACAAAGATTCTGCTTTTATGCAACCATCTTTTCTTGTATGAAAGTCCATTTGGATGCTCGTTGGAACCTTTCCTAGCCCTTGAACTTGAGAATAGTCAGATTGTCATAGGGCGGTCCATGGAGGACCAGGAGAGACTCTGATTTCAGAAGAGTGCCGAACAGGGAGGGAGAGATGGGCGAAAGGACATGGAAAAGTGATTGTCCCTGGAGCTCTCGTTTGCAGGGGCAGAAGACATTCTGATTCTCTTTGGAATGAGACGACCAGATAGACAGGAAACGTCCACTCCAGCTGGCTTGGTCTTATCCAACAAGCCATCCATATAAATTCCAACCCTTCCATTCCCAGACCTGCCACTGCATGGCTTCATGATCTTTGGCAAATTTATATTTCCTGAACCTCTATTTCTTCATCTGTAAAATTGCTACAAAGCCATTGCACTTATGGATTTTTGTGAATATTAAATGAAATAATTGATGCAAAGCACTTAGCCAAGGCCAGTGAGTGCTGGATGATGACAGCCTTAAGAAAAGCTGAGGCTCCTTGGATTCTGGGTTATTTAGTTGTTCTTAAATCTCTGGTGCCCATGCTGTAAACTTTTACATTATTATAATTTTCCTGAAGTGGCTGTCTTGTTTATTTTCCTTTGTTTTTTCTCTTTTGTTTTGTTTTGTTTTTTTTAGGTATGTTTTTGGAAATCAACTTTTTGCATTTGGGGGGCTTTAATCAGAATTTTAACTCTTTCATAATTATTGAAATTACATTTTCTTTCATTCCTACCATCTTGGTATTTCTAGCTCAATTCTTTCTCCCTCTTGAAATTTGCTGTATTAACTTTATTTCATGTTCCCCCACACACACACCAGAGGTTTGGAATATCTGCACCCTATTTCTGGTAAACTAGTAATTACCTGTAAAATTTTTGCCAACAAATTTAAATATTTTTTCTTGTAAATTTTCAAAATTAATCAGATTCTATAGCCTCTTTACCATAAAGACAGCATAAATCTTTCTATATTCTCTCTCCTGGTAATCCTGGTATTATTTAAATTTTGTCAAATTTTAGTTCCAAACTGTTTTTAATTTTTTTCACATTAAAAAATTAACCATTTTAACTTAAATGTAACCTTTTTAACTTTAAAAAATTAACTTAAAAATTAACCTTTTTAATTTTTTAACTTAAAGTTAAAAATTAATTTTAACTTTTTGACTCTTTTTAACCTTGCATAATAATTTTATTCAAAATAATACAGTAGGGGCTTCCCTGGTGGCTCAGTGGTTGAGAGTCTGCCTGCTGATGCAGGGGACACGGGCTCGTGCCCCTGTCCAGGAAGATCCCACATGCCGCGGAGCGGCTGGGCCCGTGAGCCATGGTCACTGAGCCTGTGCGTGCTCCGCAACGGGAGAGGCCACAACAGTGAGAGGCCCGTGTACCTCAAAATAATAATAATAATAATAATAATAATAATAATACAGTATTAACACTCTTTTGAAAGTTTTGACTAATATTGCATTTTATTTCTCTCTTCTTCATATCACTTTTTTTCTTGTAACTGAACTTTTTCTTGTACTATATGACTCCCTCTTCCTGGGTCCAGCTTTTGCTCTCCTGGTATAAATACTGGAAATTTCCTTTCAGGAATATTTCATAGGCGATACAATTTTCTTAAAATCTGCATATTTGGGAGTTAGTTTTGTCCTCTTTTTTGACTGACTCTGGCTTATTACACAATATTTGGTTCATGTCCTTTTCCCTTAGAACTTGGGAGATATAAGCTTTTAGAATTTAACGCTAAAAGATGATAACTGATAACTGATGCCACTCTAATTCTTGATATTTGGAAAATAGTCTGCCTTTCTTCTAAACATCTTTAAATTAATTTGTATTTAAACTTGGATTTCAAAACGTTTAGCTGTATTTAGGGCTATGTACAGTTACGTGTTTTGCTTAGCATTCAAAGATTCCTTTAGACTCAAGTCTTTCCTAATATTAGGTCATTTTCTTCTGTTGTTTTTCAATTTCTTTTTTTTTTTCTACTCTTTTCTTTCTCTTGTCGTTTTCTGGATCACCCATTATTGGGTAATGAACTTCTTGGTTCTATTATCCATGTCTCAATTTTTCCCTCATTGTTTCTCTCTTTATATTCTTGTTCTTGTGTGATAGCAGATTGCCTCATTTCACTTCCAAATCAGTAATGGTTCTGAGCCACTGTCACTCTACTATCTGTCTATAGAATATTCCTTTTAGAAACTTTGTTTAGAAGCCTTTGTTACTTTCCTCTCATTTCTTGAGAGCTTCTTGTTTTGGGGTGCAATCCATCCATGCTCTTAGCAAGGAAACTCAACATCAAAAATATATCAATCCTCCCTAAATTGATTTATAGATGCAATGTATTGCCAATTCAGATTCTAACAGAATTCTACGAATTCTGCCAATTCTACAAATTGACTCTAAACTTTACATGGAAGTGTGCAAGACCAAAAATGATGGTAAAAATTAACACAAGAATGGAGGGCCCACACCACAGCTATCAACACTTGCCATAAAGCAGTCCCAAGTTAGACAAGGTGGTATTGTCAAAGAAGGTGATAAATTGGCTGGACATAAAGTACAGAGAGTCTAGAACTAGACCCACACATAATAAAAAGTTATGACAGAACAGAGTAATGGGAGAGGAGGAACTTTGCAATAAATAGTACTGGTTCAATTGGTTATCCATATTTTTAAAAAGTGAACTAGGTTATCCATCTCATGTTGTACAAAAAAGTTTAAATAAATTTAAAACTTAAAAGTAAAAAGTGAGGGGCCTCCCTGGTGGTGCAAGTGGTTGAGAGTCCGCCTGCCGATGCAGGGGATACGGGTTCATGCCCCGGTCTGGGAGGATCCCATATGCCGCGGAGCGGCTGGGCCCGTGAGCCATGGCCGCTGAGCCTGCGCGTCCGGAGCCTGCGCGTCCGGAGCCTGTGCTCCGCAACAGGGGAGGCCACAGCAGTGAGAGGCCCGCATACCGCAAAAAAAAAAAAAAAAAAAAAAGTAAAAAGTGAAACTCTAAAATGTTTACTTTTTAAGAACATTTATTGTGTTGAAGTATAATTGATTTACAATGTTGTGTTAATTTCTGCTGTATAACAAAGTAATTCAGTTATACATATATACATTATTTTTCTTATTCTTTTCCATTATGATTTATCACAGAATATTGAATATAGTTCTCTGTGCTATACAGTTGGACCTTGTTGTTTATCTATTCTATATATAATAGTTTGCATCTGCTAACCCCAAACTCCTAATCCATCCCTCCCCCACTTTCCCTTCCTTTTGGCAACCACAAACCTGTTCTCTGTGTCTGTGAGTCTGTTTCTGTTTCATAGGTGAGTTCATTTACGTTGTATTTTAGATTCCACATATAAACAATATATAGTATTTGTCTTTCTCTTTCTGACTTACTTCACTTAGTATAATAATCTCTAGGTCTATCCATGATGCTGCAAATGACATTATTTCATTCTTTTTTATGGCTGAGTGATATTCCATTGTATATATGTACCACATCTTCTTTATCCATTCATCTGTCAATGGACATTTATGTTGTTTCCATGTCTTGGCTGTTTTGAATAGTGTTGCTATGAACATTGGGGTACATGTATCTTTGTAAATTATAGTTTTGTCTGGATATGTGCCCAAGTGGGATTGCTGGATCATATTGTAACTCTATTTTTAAGGAAACTCCATACTGTTTTCCATAGTGGCTGCAACTATTTACATTCTCACCAGCAGTGTAGAAGGGTTCCCTTTTCTCCACACCCTCTCCAGCATTTGTTAACTGAAGACTTTTTAATGATGTAAACTATAAAATGTTTAAAAGAAAATACAGAATAATATCTTTCTGACCTTGGAAAAGGGGAGGAGCTCTTAAATATAACCAAAAAATATTAAATATTTTTAAAAGATTGATAATTTTGGCTAAATTGCAATTTGAAACTTACTATTGTAAAACTTACTATAAAGAAAGCTAAAACTTGAGAGAAGATATTTTCAACACATATAACTTAAAAAAAAAGGTTTTAGTATTTAGACCCTATAAAGAAACCCTTTAAATAAATAAGAAAAAAAGAAATTAACCAAGAGAGAAATGTGTAATGGACATGAACTGTCATTTCACAGAAGTGGAAACACATATATCCAAAAAAAAGAGGGATATAATTCATTCAAAACCAGGCAAATGCAAATCCAGATACCATGATAGGCTATTTTACCTCCATGGGTTTGGCACCAGCTAATAATCTTATGGCAGTGTATATTTGTACAGCCATTTTGCAGACAATTGGACATTATCTTATAAAGTTAAACATACACACGTTTGACAGCATAGCAATATACTCCTAGGTACCTTAAGAAATTCTTGCCCAGGTGTACCAGGGCCCAGCACAGTTCAGATTAGCAAAAAACTGGGAGCAACCCAAAGGTTCATCAACAGGACAGTGGTAAAAAAAAAAAAGGTATATTCACACACTAGGTTATTAGGCACCATTAAACATGAATGGACTATAACTACACAACTTGAGTGATTCTGAGAGTATAATATTGTGTGAAAACAAGTCTCTGTGATATGCTATTAAAAGGAATGAACTACAGACACATACAACATGATGAATCTTAGAAACATAATGTTGCATGAAAATAGAAGTCCCAGAAGACCACATCCAAAAAGTTGTCATTTTTATAATAATCAGAAATGTGCAAAACTCAGAATATACTGGTTAGAGACACACATGTGGAATTATCCTACTTTCCTTCCAGCCACAAAAGAAAGTCAGTGAAACAGTCAAGCAAACCCCATTACCAGATAACCTCAGGTTGCTTTTTGAGCATCTTTTCCTTAAGAGCCACAGTGGGTGGATTTTTCTATACTATTATGTTACCTGGTAATGATAAATAATTTGGAAAACACAAGAGCTAAAAAGGAGGAAATAAAATTACCCATCATCTGACATCTTTTTAAATCATCCCTGAAAAGGGACTGTTTTCTGTTTTGTAGACTGAAGAATATCAATCTGGATCCCCAAGATGTGTTCCAGCTATCTGGGCACAGAGTTAAGGGAATAGATGTCCACACAGGAATTGCATGGCAAGAGGAGTTTTGTCGGTTTGAGCTGCAGGGGCCCCAGCACTGGAGAGATGATGGATTCTCATCAATGGTCTCACACTCCTTAGCCAAGTGTCACACTCCTTAGCCAAGTTGTCCCACCAGCATCCAAGCCAGAACCAGCACTTGTTCACCATTTGTGTGAAAGTGCGACATACTGCGGTCTTTAGAAAATTGGATTTTTGAGGACAGAATTTCCACTTAAAATGAAATTTAACAAGCTCTCTAGAGAAATTAGTTGAGGTCAGAGATGTAAACTTGCCAAATAAATATACTGTCAGAGACTAAAATGGACAAGTTTCTCCCCCCTCCACCCTGCTTTTTAAACATTAAGGAGCCAAATAATCCTATTTTTCCTCTAGCTTCAGATAGAATAAGTGTTCATAAATATTCATTTTTTTTCCAACTGGAAGCATTAGGCCTTGTTACTTCGAGTGGAACTAACTGAAAATTAATGATGGTTTTTAGAAAAAGCAAGATTATATACACAGAAGCAATTAAACACAACCTATTAATTATTTAACAACTTGTTAATGAGTAGAATTTCAGCATCAGAGTTTTAGCTACTCCAGAGTGCCCCTGCCAAGTCACTCATATACCATCCTTTCAAAGTTTGGCTTTGAGAAGGGAAAGAATTGGGGGGATTTTCACATAGATCTGCACCTTTCAAAAAGAATCTGGGATGCCAATTACAGAGAGATAGCAAAGAACTGTGTTGGAAATAGAACAAAGAAATCATCTCAAGATTTTGATCCAAAACCTGAGATGTGGTAAAGTTTAATTTCAGAATATTTGTTGTGAGAAAACAAATGTTAGTGCTATTTCTACTTTGTGCCTGTGTATACATATATACTGAGGATTTTAATGTGAAGTTGACATGTCTTAAAGTAACTGTGTTTCTGCGTGTTTGTGTTATTTTAAGCAAACTCAATAAACAGAATCTGATATTTACAAAACCACTGAAGCTGGATCCTCATGGATATTACAGAACTTCAAGCTTTACGTCTGAAATCTATACCTAGTGAATATTTCACTTGTAAAATTGCCCCACCTACAGGCAAAGGCATGACACAGCAACCCAGCACTATTAGACATTATAAATATATACACCAAAAGGATTAAGGAAGGAAATATGTCAAGTTGATAAAACACATTTACTTATGGCTGAGGTTTCTTTCTCGTCCATCCTTTCTGTATTCTCCCTGGATGTTGCAGTGCCCCAGAATCTCTCTTGGATCTCTTCTTCTCTTTTCAATGACACTCTCCCCTAGGCAAACTCACCCAGTCCCATGGCTTTCATGCCTTCTCTATGCTGGTAACTCCCCATGGCCTGGACCTCTGTGCTGAATTCCAGACGTGTTGCTCCAGCTACCCACTCAACACCTTCACATGCATCTCTAACAGACTCCTCAACCTCGAGCCTATTCTTCTAACGTCTCAGTCCATATGCCTATCTTCCTTCCTGACCCAAAGCCTTGAAGTGACCCTTGACACCCTTCCTCTTTTCTTTCACACTCCACATCCAATCCATTGGAATCCACCTCCACCAGACACAAACTCCACACACTTCTTACCACCCACACAGCTGTCCTCTCCTTTGAACAGCATTAATGACCAAACTGGTCTACAAGCTTCCACCCTTCTTTCCTCTTCCACCTCCAGACTATTCACAGAGTAGCTTGGGTGATCTCTTTAAAATGTGAAAAACATCACAGGACTCCTCTGCTTAAACCCATTCAACCATGCCCCATTTCTCTGAGTAAAAGTGAAAGCCCTTTCATGTCCATCAAGGCCCAACATCATCTGCCTTCACTACTGATCTGGCTACCTCTCTGGCTACTTTCCTCTTTATTGCTATGCTCCAGCCACATGGGTCCCCTGTTGTGGCTAGAATATGCCCAGAGCCCTGCGCCAGGGCCTCAGTGGCTGCTCTTCCCTCTGCCTGGGTCTCTTGTTCAACATGAGCTTCATAAGCCAGACCTACCCTGACTTCTGCTCTCCCCCAGCACTTCCATGCTTTCTTACCACTTGATATGACAGTTACTTTTTCTTTTAAGTCTGTGCATTTCCTACATATTTCCTACATACTTCTCATGTGTTTCTTATGTATGCATTCACTCATTCCTATATCCAGTCATTCATTTATTGTCCTTTCCTCCTACAAAAATATAGGGGCAGGGACTGTCTGTTTTGTTTCCTGCTGTGTTCTCTGCACTAGACCAATGCCTAACATAGAGTAGGTACTACATAAATGTTTGTCAGATAGAAGAATGAATAAAGATGGATGGCATTAATAAAATTATGAATGAAGGAACTAATTACTAATGAATGAATTATCAATAAATGAATAAAGATTGATTGCACCGTGAAGTGGATGGAAGATGGCCTAACACCACAGAGAAAATTTACAGAATAAAAAAGGGGGTTTCCAAGTCATGTTTAACTGTGAGAAAAAAGACCAAATGACCAAATCAGAGATGAAAATTGCTGCATGCTAAAATTCCACCCCCACCATCTTGCGGATATAACCATGTGACCCAGACAGCCTTCCTGCTGGACCTCATGGAGGCCTCACCATCCATGTAGACACAGGGTTTTGGAACCTTGCTACTAAAAGTATGGTCCACAGGCATTGGCCAGCAGCATGGTCATTGCATAGGAGCCAGTTGGAAATGCAGAGACTCGACTACAGCCAGACTTACTGAGTCAGAGTCTGCATTCTGGTCAGATCTTCCAGTGATATGTTTGCAAGAAAAGAACTACCACCCCCAGTTCATCATGGCTGGCATGTAAGCTCAAACCTACTTGCCTTCTCTGAGCTAAATGATTGTCACAACTTCTCTGCTTTACCCAAATGGCATCCATCCCATTTATTCACCTTTGTCAGAACCGAGGTCCCAATTCCTGCAACATCCCTTGTAATCATGATGGGCTTCTGCAATGCCCAGGAGATAAGAAAGCTGCCAACCATCTCCATTCCTTTCTCTAGGGTCCGGGCCATCAGCACACTGCTCTTGACATACTCTTGCACCCCCTTGGAGCCCTCTGAGCTCTGGTCCCCCCACCATTGCCCACCCGAGGAAAGCAGCAAGACCCTCTCCACCCCAGCCATCTCCCAGGGAGGCGATATGGTGTCCCCAGGGCAAAGATGCAGCCAATCTGGGAGGGGTACCTGCAGCACATTGGGTGGGCTTCCCAGGCCTTTGCATTCCATCAGCACCCTGTTTCCATGCTCTTAGTCAGGAAGCTGCAAACCCAAGGGTCACTTCCCAACTAAAACAGTGTCTGGTCCAAGGACTGAGACATTTGCAGACAAACCTTGTGGAGCAGGAGAGACAAAAAGGGTGGGTGAGCCCAGAGTGCAACCCTGGAGGGTCTCTCCTCCCAACCGCCCCCACCCCCACAGGAAAAAAAAAGCCTATCCCTGCAGCACAGCCCAAGTGAGGGTTGAAGATTTCACCCCATCTGTCACATGCACCTATCAGCCAAAACTGTGGAGAGTTCTAAAGGAAAAGTGGGGAGATCTTTGAGATGCATGCATGCTATTTTATGAAACACAGCCTGTGCCAGACAAAACAGAATTAATGGATCAAACAGAATACGAATCTAAAATAAAATTTTTAAAAACTTCCTCAGAGTAGTTACTAAAGATATTAAAAACATGAAGCGGGTTCAAGCATTTCTGAAGAAGTATGTCTAAAATGATAATATTTTAAACAGTGAACTCAGTTGGAATGGCAGAATACCAGAGGGAACAAGATTAAGTGGGACGTCAGGTGAGACGCTTACCTAGAAGGATGAGGAGGATGAAAGGACTGGGAGACAGTGGATGTGGCAGAATAAGTTCTAGACATCCACATAATAGGAGCCCCACTGGGAGGGAGAAGGGCAAATGGAAAGGAAGTTTTCTGAAAAATAAGAAAAGACCAAGAATATCACAGACTTAGGAAAAGATGTTCTTGGCTGGAAAGGGTTCACAGAGGGCCCAATGGGACAGATTAAAACTATAGAACAAAAGTTTTTTTAAAAATACACTACCAAATGTAAAATAGGTAGCTAGTGGGAAGCAGCCGCATAGCACAAGGAGATCAGCTCAGTGCTTTGTGTCCACGTAGAGGGGTGGGATAGGGAGAGTGGGAGGGAGGCCCAAGAGGGAGGAGATATGGGGATATATGTATATGTATAGCTGATTCACTTTGTTGTACAGCAGAAACTAACACACTATTGTAAAGCAATTATACTCCAATAAAGATGTTATAAATAAACAAACAAACAAACTGTACCCAGACACATTAGGGTAAAATTTAAGATCATCAAAAGAAAGAGAAGATTCTAAAAACTTTCAAAGGGATAAAGCAGATAACCTGCCATGATAAAAGAATAAGATTTAAGGTATTGCTTATGTCTCCAATCTGCAGTTGAGGAATGTGATGTCCAAAGGTAGAAGGAAAAGAATTACAACCCTTGGATTCTGCACATGGACAAGCTGTCATTAAATTGTAGGCAGAATACAAAGTTTCAGAACATTTACCACACAGTAACCATCAAGAACTGATGCTCACTAATCAAAGCCACAGATCCTCAGATTTTAATGTATGAATAACGTTCATTAAATAACATACTATAAGATAAAAAGATGTGTTTCTAGCAATAAAGCAGTCTAGAAATTCTTAAAAGCTCTCCCACCAAAAACACCTGTTGGATAAATGACAACAAACATAACTTTAAATTTAAAAACTGAGTTTACAAAAGAGTAAAGGAAGTTGTCAGGGGCCAAGAAAAGGGAGTTAAAACTAGAGCAGACGGTGAGGGTGAAGTGGTGGCTGCCCCCCTAGGACCATCACCAATGCCAGGGACACAGAGCAGTGGGTTTTAACAACCTCATGGGGCAAGAGGCAAGACCTTGGTCCCTGAGAAATGAAAGTTCGAAGCTGAGACCCCTACTAAAATCCAGGCCCTCTAGGGACTCAGTGAAATGTGTCAGCTAGAGGGAAAAAATTGCCTCTTGACAAGGGAGAGGTGCTATATACTGAATGTTTATTTCCCACCAAATTCTTTTGCTAAAACCTAACCAACCCTCAATGTAATGGTGTTAGGAGGTGGGGCCTTTGGGAGGTGATTAGATCATGAGGGTGGAGCCCTCATGAATGGATTAGTGTCCTTATAAATGGACCCTGGAGAGCTCCCTTGTCCATCCCTCCATGTGCGGGCACGGTGAGAAGGACGTTGTCCATGAACCAGGACGCTGGCCCTCACCAGACACCAAATCTGCCTGCATCTTGATCTCAGATGTCCCACCTCCAGAACTGTGAGAAATAAATGTCTGTTGTTTAACACCATTATGTTATTCTGTTATAGCAGCCAAAGGGACTAAGAAAAGAGGCAAGAAAGAAAAACATTTTCTCAGACTTAGGTGAGAATTTATGACCACCGGCCTGCCCCATGTGGGTTTGCAGTTTGAATCTATACCCACTGTGGAGGAAAGATGCATTATAGCAAAATGGTTGAAAGCATGGGCATTGGCACCAAGGTCTCCTGTGTTCAAACCCAGCTCTGCCTAGACATTCTGTATGACTTTTCTCAAATTGCATAATCTCTTTTTATCTCCATTTCCACATCTTTAAAAGGAGGATATAAACAGTACAGAGTCTGCCATGCAGGAAGCTCTGTACAAAATTTTTGTTGGGGGAAACACTGAACAAGGTCCTGGACTTTAGTGCCTCCAGATGCAAGGCAGAAGAAAACACAGATCCTCTCTGAAGGAAAACATCCCAGCCCAGGATCCCACAGAGCACCTCAATTAAACATGAGCTCACAACTGAAAATTAAAAAACACATACAAGAACAAGCCACCATGCATCAGAGTCAGCAGAAACAATATTCAGCATGATTAGGCCTATAATGACTTCACATATTAGAATGGTCATATATAGAATAGGAAGTACACATGTTTAAAATGAAATAAAGAGATTGAAGACATGAATAAATAAAATAAATTATCAAAATGTTTACACAAAATTTTAAAAAGACCAAATAGATGAAAGTAAAATTAAAATACCTGAAATTTAAAAGTCAATGGATTATACATATATCCCCGTATGTATATGTGTAGCTTATTCACCTTGTTATAAAGCAGAACTAACACACCATTGTAAAGCAATTATACTCCAATAAAGATGTTAAAAAAAAGTCAATGGATTAGTTTTAAAAAATTGATGTAGCTAAAGAAGTTTAGTAAACTGGAAAATAGATCTGAAGTAATTGTCCAGAATGCAGTACAGAGTGAAAGAGACAGGAAATGTGAATAAGAGACTCAAAGATCAAAACATAGAATGTAGAATGAAAGGTTTCATGAACATTTAATAGGAGTTCCAGAAGGATAAAAAAAAAGTTTTTTGAGTGAAGAAAAAGATATTCAAAGTGAGAGTGGCTGGAAATTTTGCAGAATAAATTTGGAAATTAGTGTCTCAGACTCAGAAAACACGGTGAATCCCAAGCAGTATTAATGAAATTCACACCTAAACACTTTGTGTTGAAACCAAAGAACATGAAAATCTTAAAATCAGCTAGAGATAACTTTAAAAAATCACATAAAATGTAGGTTTTATAACAGAAAAAAAAAAGGAAGCCAGGTAACAGTGGAATAAAATCTTCAGATGGTTCTCACCTTGATATTGTCATTAAAAACTGCAGGATGCTTATGTGTGTGTGTGACATAAAGACGTTTTCTGACAAACGATGGGAGAGGTTATTGCATGTTTTTATGCTCATGGAAGTGACCGAGGAGAGAGGGGAAATGTGGTGATTATTGGACAATGTCCTGCAGTGGGTGATAGGGGCCAGGAGCTGGCACAGGGAAGGGAAGAACTGCTCACCCTAACAAGAGGGGCGGCAGAGTCAATGCAGGTGAACTAATGACCCTGAAGGTGGGGGCACATGGGATTCTCTTCTGATATTTCTGGTTCCTCCATAAACTGGGAAGGAGGTCATTGCCATCGAGGGAGAATTTCAGAGGAGGGCTTGAGGAGCAAGAAGAAGGCGTGAAATAGTCCTTCCTGGAAGTCGGGGATAGATACACTCGAAATTTATGTTACCAAGTCCAGACTCATACTGCTTACCACACAACAGGCCAGTAAATCAAATTGTTTGGGCAGGGAATAGCAACTTTATTCAGAAATTCAGCAGACTGAGAAGATGGTGGACTAGTGCCCCCCAAAACCATCTTCCCTGCGTTAGAATTCAGGCTTGTTTTATACTAAAAGGGGAAGGGGTGTGGCTGCTTGTTGCACACTTCTTGGTGCCAGAATCCTTTGTTCTTGCAGCTGTCCACATAGGTCACGTCAGGATGCTCCTGTAAACCTTCAACAAGACAGATGTTATTCTCTGCTCTGCAACTTTTGATCTCTCTATGAATTGAAAAGTGTTATATTTTTAAAGGTCAGAGCCTTGAGAATGGGCTATCCTGTATATTTCAAGCTATAGGCAAGATTCTTAGCTTGTAGCAAAAGCAATAGAATACAAAGGTTAAAGTAAAAGAAACAGATCCAATATGGAGTCAGATTTGTTCTTCCCTATTACATTTATAGTGGGCTATCTTGTCCCCACCAAGGACCCCTTCAGGATGTTGGCTGCCTGTGCTTGTCACGACCAGAAATCCAATTCTGCTACTCTCCCCCCATGCTCTGTGCCCAGGTGCAGATGTGCAGTAGCTGGTGATTAGCCAGATGAGGGTTCTGCAAGGTTAGGGTACAAGGAACACTGGTATTTCTGAGGACAGACATAAAACCCGTTAGAGCCACTGCCTACAGGAGCCATGTGGGACTGAGGGTGAGTGAGAAGAGGAAATACTAAAATAAAATAACATAAAGTAAACCAAGAGAGGTGCCTTGCAAGGGGCAATAATGCCAGCATGAGGTGAACTGACGCATATAATTGCCCAACTGTGTGCACCTGAGGTCCAAAATCAGGAGAAAAAGGAAAAAAGAGTGCCTATTTATTTGTCTTTTGAATAAATTGGAGAAGAAAAGCCCTGACCCATTTTATTCACCAGTGCTTCTTTGTTCATAGAAATATCAGCAAGAAAAGGCAGATAGATCCTTGGCATGGGTGATTAAGAAGAAAAGTCCAAATGTGGACATCCATGGGCCAACTGCTGGCCTTGCCTGGGCATCGGCAGTCATGTGGGGTCCACTTTGGGTTCAGCCTGGCTGCATCTATTTGTGGTTATTCATCTGCTGCACAGCCATTGATTTTATTTTATTTTTTTCCTTGCCTGTGTTAGCAGCTGATTGAGGAATAATCAGCTGGATCAACTGCAGAGCTATGCGAACTAGCTGTGAAAATGCCATAAATAACTCAATTGGCCACTTCGCATGAGGGTTATTTCTGTTCTATACAAAAAGGCTTATGTAACTCCCATACAACTCGCTATTTGAGTTGTTAGCGGGTAGAGAAAAGAAGGGAACTCAATACTTCTCTCTGGGAGAGAAAACCCTATATATAGCAGCTCTCTATGATCTGGATGCAGCTCTGGGGGATTTCAGTCTCAGATCACACCCCCTCCGACTTTCTTTCCTCCTGTTTTTGGCCAGCAGCCCCTCCACCCAGGTGTGTCTGTCATCTACGGCTACATAACAACCAGCCCCAAACGGAGAGGCTTAAACAATAACCATTTATTGTTTCCCATAGTCCTGTTGGTTGGTTGGGCACAGCTGGATATCTCTCTGTCCTCTGTGGTATCATCAAGGGTGACTCATGTCAGATTTCAGCTGGGAGCTTGGCTGGGGCGTCCACACCCTGTGGTACCTAAGGAAGTAGCTCAGAATACAGCATGCAGGTGTGAAAGTGACCCTGATGAGAAAGACCAGAGATTCTGCAGCAGAGTTGGCCAGCCATGGATGCCCTTCCATCCCATCGGCTCTGTGCAGGGCTCTTTGCTCTCTACTGTTTCCTCAGTTGCTGGAATATGTTTCATCCTTCCACCACCGTGTCATTCTCCAGGGCTGTGAAAACCTGGTCCCACCTGCTCCTCAACATGAGAAGCCTCTCGACTTCCTGCATGCGTCACCTGTATGGCTGGTTCTTGTTTGGGCTCTGAGCTCCACTGGTCTGTGATATGTAGTACTGGGATAACACCAGGCATTATCTTCTAGAATGTTCTGCTAGGGCATCCAGGAGTTGGCAGGTGCCATTTAGCAAAGCTCACTGATTTCTCTGTGGGTCAACTTTCCAACAACAATGCCCTAGATCGGTGGAGCACAGAGATCAGGAGACCAAGTGCACACACACCAGAGAGCATGCACAGTCAGGGGTCCTGGGGCAGGAGTGAGGGAGAGATGCCAACGGGGGAGCTGGGAAGCAAGCTGACTCCCCCAGCGTGGCCGGACAGACCCTGGGTTGGGCGCTGTAAAAGCTGTAATAATAATCACCACCTCCAGCTCATTGCTCTTGTACTAAAAGGGGTTACCTGATCATGGTATCCTGAGAGTTGAATGAATTAAGAATCAGAGTGCTTAGGAACAGGCCTGGCACAGAGTAAGTGCTAGCTAAGAATGAACTGCTATGACAAAACAACCTTGGCCCATCACCATCGGCCATGGCCTTGGCTAACGTGCACTGCACTCTGTGCCAATAGAAAGGAGTTCATGTGTGCCGAGGAGCTGGTTCCACGACAGTTAGGGGAGTACAGTAACACCATCAGTTCTGTCCAAGGGTGCTCGGGCCTCTGCAACCACCCATTGGCTGCCCTGCACTGTGCTTTTGCTGTTCATGAACCAGGTTGTTAATCCTCTTGCTAATAACTGGGGCCCATGCAGGGCAGCACTGTTGTCAGCCCCCATCACGGTGTTGCAATCCCTGACTTACTTTCTCCCCTACTCTGCCATTTCTCTCTGCCACCCTGACTGCAGGCCCAGCTGCTCCAGCTGGACTGTCTGCTCTCCCTGGATATTTCTACCCCTCCCTCAACCCCATGACCTCTGGCCCTCCCCACCTGCATGGATGCATAGATTTACCTCTCTTCCTGGGATGTTATTGTCTGGATTATGTTTCCTTATGCCAATTCATCATTCTGAGTTTAAGTACTATTTATATAAAGAATGCCTTTGTCACTCACTCTGCCTTATTTGTCTTTCAGCCTGAAGTTATTACTCAGGTTTCAAAGGGCTGCCACACACCTTGCTTTCAAAGACAGCGTTGTGAGACCCATGCTGCCATTTTTCATTAGTGTTACAAGGCTTGGGTAATGTCTGAATTGAGAGTGGCTCTGAACTGGCTGCCTATAACCTCATGTTGGCCTTCCAAATGAATGCAAAAGCCCCCTCTCTGTTTCTGTCATATTCCCAAGTTTCAGGAAACAAGGAGAGGCACTTTTCTGAGACTGAAGAACAGCCAAGCTGAAAACCTGGTGTTCAAGGCAAAGGCACTTCCCTGGGCCCCCTGAGCACACCTCTTCTGTAGCAGATGCAGGATTCCCTGGGGCTCTTCCCTAGTGAGGAAGACCCGGCCACGGTGTGGGAGCTGGGAAGAGGGAGCTTGCAAGGGTAGGAGGTAGGCTCAGACCTGGGAGGCTTTTAAGAGCTGGGTGTGAATGCATCTAAACCTTCACACCCAACAGACTCATCTCACTTCCCCATCTATAAATAACTTCAGATGCCATTCTTTTTTATTTGATCTGAAAAACCCCACTCCTGTGTAGATGGACTCCTGTGCAAAAAAAAGTCCATTTTGGGACCCCTGAGCAAACTATTCATTTTTCTTTTCCATCGATTTGTTTTTTTTCTGACCACAGATGTTTATGGAGTACCCACTACCTGCCGGGCTCTGGGGCAAACACCGGCTCCAGGAGCTTCTACGTGAGAGACTGCCCCTGTGTCCAACCATTGAGGTGTGGTGTCCATCTGGGACCCACCTTCTGATTCATCACCCCACTGCCTTGGAATCCACATGATACTGTAACAGGGAAGACCCTTTGTATTCTATACAAGTTAATCACTAAAGGGATGTGACCTAAAAGCTTAAATTATACATAATGGCCCAAATCTGGGAACCCTGTATCCCAGGAAATGAGTATTAAACTAAAATACCTTTGTTTATCTCACAGGAAACTTCCTGACCAGTCTCACCTGTGAATGGTTGAGGGAAGGAAGAAATTAACACATCCCCTCTGGAGTCTGGCCAGAACTAGGACTTTATCCCCTCCCCTTTTAGTGTAAAAGAAGCCTGAATACTAACTCAGGGAAGACGGTTCTTTGGCACATGAGTCCAATATCTCTCAGTCTGCTGGTTTTCTGAATGAAGTCACTATTTCTTGCCCCAGCACCTTGTCTCTCAATTGATTGGCCTGTCATGTGACGAGCGTTGTGAGCTTGGACTCGGTAGCAATACAGCACTTGGGGATGGCTGGGGAACTTGTCAAGATGCAGATTCCATTCTGTAGGACTGCGGGTCCTGAGGCTCTGCGTTTCTGCTGAGTTCCCAGGAAATATGAGTCTCCCATCTGAGGGCCCCTCTGAGAACTGTGCTGTGTAAGACTGTCCCCTCCACACTGTCACCCCTCCCTGATGCTTCTCTGCCTGTGCCCCAGGCCTGGCCACAGACCCCAATGACTCCCCTGCCTCATCATGAACTCTGTTTCTGGCCCCTGCCCTGCCTTTGGTCTCTGGCCAAGGCAAGTGGTTCCAGATGCCTTGCCATGAGTTCCAGCGTCCTTGCCCTCCACCTCCCACCAACCACTCCTCCTGTTGCCCTCCAAATCTTCCTCAGAGGGCTCTGCCTCCAGGAAGTCCTCAGGGTCTGCACCTCTCCTTCTTTGCAAACCTTTATGCAGCAGGAGGATGTGCAGAACAAGTGGTGGACGTGGAAGGTCACCGTGCTGCCAGATTAAAGGTGACCATTTCTGCCTGTGAGTGTGTTGCCAAAGAAGGGAGCTGTTTTCTTTCCAAAGGACAGTGAGCCTTGGGGTGATAGCCCAGGAGTTGCCTCAAGAGAGTCTAGATGCCTTTCTTCAAAATGTTGAGGTCCAGAGCTGAGCTCTTTGTTGTGAGTGAGGGTGGGAGGGGTGAGAAGGTAGAGAACTGGCACCTGCATTCCCAGAGGCCAAGGAGGGATGACCAGTGGATGCTTGCTCTGGTCAGCCCAGGGCTGTGGGCTTTTGAGTGGGGGCAGCAACCTGGGGGCCTGAGCAGGACCTCTGAGTTGAGGCTATGATGGAGGATGGGGACCCAAGAGCCCTGGTCTGTGGTCCACTTTGGGGTAGGGCCTAGAAGTTACTGGGATTCCGTTTCCCCCCGACTCTGCGGAGAGAAACTAAATCAGGTTTTATTTGATTTAGAAAATCATGAACCATGTCGGTGCTTGTGCCTTGAGCATCCTGGAGCATCCTTACCTGTAAATTGCTCCACATGGCCAGAACTATTTCCCCACAGCAGCTGTGGATGCCAGGCTCCTGAATGTAGGGGTCGGGGCCCTCCTTGGGGCACATGCTCAGGGCACTTGGGGTCACCTGGGGTGATGGGCTCTGTCCTGGCTGTGGGTCAGCAAGCAGGGGCCCCTGCCCAGCCAGTGACCTCTGCCACTCCTATTCTCATCAGACTCTTGGGGCACAGCCACCCGAAGGGAATGTGTAGAGTAGGTGTCTCAGTCAGTAATGGCTGCTGTAACAAGGGTTAGAGGGCCCTTGTTGGGGCAGCCTAAACAGCAGACATTTATTTCACACAGCCCTGGAGGCTGGACGTCCAAGATCACGGTGCCAGCATGGCGGGGTTCTGGTGGGGACGCTCTTCCTGGCCTGCAGACGGCCGCCTTCTCACCGTGTCCTCACACGGCTGAGGGTGAGATCGCACCTGCTGTCTCTTCATAAAAAGGCACTGCTCCACTCTCACGACCTCATCTACCCCGAATTCTCTCCAAAGTCCCCACCTCCCAACCCCATCACACTGGGGGTAGGGCTTATAGAGAGAGATTTAAGGGGGCCATACACATTCAGTCCACAGCACTGGACAAGTGTGGCAGGTCCCCCACCCTATGTCTCCTCTTGCTGAATGACAAAGAGCACAGGTGAAGTGGCTTCAAGGTGGCAGGAAGTCAGGGGTTCCTCGGGGTGCCACCCTCCCTCAGTCCCCAGAGCCCTCAATGGCACACCTCTGTCTTCTCCTCTGGAGATGCCCCCTCTGGCCTCCTGGAACTCCCCATTTCTCATCTGTCCTCTGAAGGTGTGTCCTGTGCTCCCTCTGGTTGGGACTCCCTCCTGGTACCCCAGCCACTCAGTGGTGGGGGGGTGCTGGTGCTGGGTGCACGGCTGAGGGTGAGGGTGGAGGATTGGGCACACATACGCCAGCAGAGAATAGCCCCTCTCTTAGCTCAGCTCACAGACTTTAGGGTCAGTGGCTAAGATTTCAATTGATCTGAGTCACCAATCTCTGCAGAGCACAGATTTGAGCCGTGGCTACTTAAGGGTTACAAAAACCTATATGCAATGCAAACTCATCAGAGGTAGACACAGTGGTTCTGGTGGGAGATCGGGGATGCCCGGTATTCCTCCAGGTGTGGGAGGAGTCAGGCCAAGAGGGGCGGGCCTGCTCTCTGTGTCTGAGTCTCTACTGGTTATTGATTTGGACACCGTGAAGTGGGTACAGGATGCCAGCCAGAGATCCAACTAGCACAGGGCAGACAGGGAGGGCAGAGGAATGGACAATCACCCCTGAGCCTCCAGGGCTGAGGCTGCCAGAGCCCCCCTGCCTCGTTCACTCTGCCGTGTCACTGGGGAGCCCTTCCGGAAGCAGGACACAGAATGGGTCCCTGGGGGAAGCAGCGCCTGCCAGTCATTCTTGACCTTGTTCCCCCGTGAAGCCGCCTCTGAAGCCCCACCCCCTGCATCCTCTGCTGGCTGTAATCAGGAAAACTCGGGGCAAAGTCAGAGCCCTCGGGGAGGGGGAAACCCAGGCCGGGGCAAGGAGGGGAAGGCCTTTCTTTTGAGGTCTGTTTGCTTTTTCATTTTGAGCCCCTGAATTTCTGAACTAACGGTCATTTCCCCGTAGATCCATGAAAGCAAATGATTACAAGGAAGGAAACTAGGGATCTCCCAAGAACAGGACCAAGGGTGACCACTGGAGGGTAGATAGCAGCCAGGAGTGCACTGGCTCTGACTATAAAAGCACAGTCGCTGAGATGAAAGGGACACGGATGCAGTGAGATGAGCAAGAAGCCCGGGAGACATGCTGTGAAAATCTCTGGGCACAGCAGAGCTTCTCAGCCCCTTGTGTTTCAGTGGACACACCTAAACACACCTGGAAGGCTCCCAGGAGCAGCCAGCATGGTGCACACCGCTTGGCAAGGCGGAGGCAGCAATGGGGAGGGTAGCTCTGCGAGCTGACTTGACCTGTGTCTGGATCCAGGAGTAGCTCGTGCCATGCAGGAAACCGATGATGTGAACTCACCTTATGAGACTGAAGCGCTGGCAGTCGCCTGAGATAAAATGCTTTGGTCAACTGATTGAGGTAGAAAACTGGGAGCCCTGAGACTCTGAAGATGAGGAGGGAAAGATGGATGTTTAGGAGGTGGAAGCCAGAGAGCTGTCAAAGGTGAGAATGAGGATCCCTTGAAACAAAGTTTTTTTTTTTTCTGAGTTTGGACAGGGCTGTCCCTGCTTCGGGAAGAAGTCACAGGGACTCAAACCTGAGCCAGGAACCCGGGTCTCTCCCCACTCAGGACAGCTGACCACCTCCTGCCACCCCACCTCCATCCTTCCCTGGGTACAGGGTGTTTCCGAGGAGCCTGACACTGATGAGAAGGATTCTGACACCAGGACTCCTTGCTTAGTCTAGGAGGAGAGGTGATGAAGCCTACACCGTCACCTGTTTCCTTACTTCCCTCCCACCCTCCACTCCTCTTCTTTCTTCTTGGTGCTTAGCATATTTTTGTTACTGAGGCAAAATTCACATACATAACATAAAGTTAACCAATTCAATGGCATTTAGTACATGCACAAGGTTGTGCAAACATCCCCTCTACCTACAATAGTTTCAAAGCATTTTGGCCAACCCATGCCCACTATTCAGTCACTCCTCATTCCCCCTCCTCATTTAGATCTTTAGTTTCTTTCTTTCATAGTTTTCTGTATATAAGCATTTTGCCTCCTTGGTTAAATTTATTCCGAGGTATTTTGTTCTTTGGGATGTCATCAAAAATGCAGTTGTTTTCTCAATTTCCTTTTTGTATTGTTCATTGATGGTGGCTAGAAACACAACTGGTTTGTGTGTTGCTTTGGTGCCCTGCAACTTCTCTGAGTTTGTTTATTAACTCTAGTAGGATTTTGAGTGTGTGTGTGTGTGTGTGTGTGTGTGTGTGTGTGTGTGTTTGGGATTTTCAATATACAGGATCATGTTATCTGCAGATGGAGATAGATTTATTTCTTCTTTTCCAATTTGTCCAAAAACATTGGACATTGGTCTTCATTTCTCAGCTTACTTTCTGGCCTCTCACCCAGGAACCTCCCCTGAGCCCCTTGCCTAGCCTGACTTAGCTGCCCCTGCTATGTCGTGTCCCATTCCCTGCTTGTCCCTGTTGTCATGCCCCATCTACTTTGTCATCACCTGTCTGCACATCTGCAGATCCTGTGTGGGCAGGTGCAGTATCCATCACAGTACCCATGGAGACCACAGAGCCAGCACGGCTCTGGAACGTGGTAGGGCTGCATGCACTTGGGTGACAGTGACAGATCTGCAGAGTGGCTTCATCACTGCACTCTGAGCATCTCCTACAGCTCCTCTCTGGGATGTCTCATCCCACTAACCCCCTCCCTTCCTGCACAGACCCCTCAAATTCACAAAGTGGCATGGTCCCTGTCTTCTGGGCCTGGACAAAGTGAGGATCACACTTGGGGTCAGAAGGGGACGATGAGAACATCGGAGGACATTCTGATGACATTAAGCTAAGCTAAAATATTGCTCTAATAAAAGAGCACTGGCCTATTCTCAATTTTCAGAAGGAAAGTCGTGTTAATTATAGCATTTTCTCAATCTTAACCTTTTATCCCAGAACTGTTTCTTAAACCTTTGGACAGCAGATGTCACTTGCACCCAAAGGGCACTGGCACACAGCGATGAACAAGTGGAAATGAAAGCAAGGGGACCCCTGGACATGCCCATCACACACGGATTTCCAGGGATGCAGACTTGTGCTTGTGAGTTTGTTTATGTTTCCTAGCACCACTGTTTCCACTTCCTAGGATGGAATTAAGCAGACCGTGCTTCATCACATTCTGCAAAGAGCACGTGACATTTAGGTGCGTCCAATGAAACACAAGGGACCGAGAAGCTCTGCTGTGCCCAGAGATTTTCACAGCATGTCCCCCGACTCTGGGGCCTTCAGGTCCAACTTGCACTCTGTACAAAGGATGAGTGGGGACTGGCCGTGGCCAAAGTGGTGGGGCTCCAGGTCCCAGTCCTGCTCCAACCAGAGTTGCACTGCTCTCCCATGCTCTTTGCACTGGGTTCCCATCAGTCAGGGCTTTATCAGGAAACAGAAGCCACCCAAGGATCTAAACTAGAGGGATTTAACACAAGGAATAGATAACCCAGGTAATGGAAATGCTCCAAAGCAAAGCCCAGAAACCCCTCTTTACTGAAGGCTCATTGGGAAAAAGCTGTGTTCTTGAGCACAGGAGTTACCTGATGGAAGGGAGAACCACGTGGGGCCTGTTCTGAGGACACTGGACACAGGGCAGATGCAACCACTGCTGGAGATATTGCACAAGGCAGAGAGAGTGGGGAAGAAACACCCCAGTTTCTCCTCACCCCTTGCAGGCTGGGCTCCTCCTGTGCCCTGATCAACCACATCCAGCTAGAAGTCAAGGACTTGGGAGCCCAGGAAACAAAACCTGTAGGGGTCAAGTCCACAGGCAAACATCACGAGGCTCCAAGTGAAATATCATGAGAGTGATTCAATTCAGTCATTCGATGAAGTGGAAACTATCACTATAATCCCATCCCTTAGGTTAACAGATGGGGAAGCCACCCAGAGAAGACAGCAACTTGCTGGCTGACGAGCAACTGGGGCTGGACGATGACCTACATCTTCTCACACCCAGAATGTCCATCTCCTACCACACAGCGTCACTTTTCACATTCAAAGCAATTCCCCAGATGATCAAACATCTGTAATACACAAGTCCTGGAACGGGTTGGGGGGCAGTTTACCCAGATTCATGAGTTGTGGTCTCCAACCTTTAGAAGAACCTGCAGCCAGACTGCATGGTTTTTTCCTAGGCACATCCCCTCCCAACAGCTCCACATGCTCTTCATTATCTTGTAAAAGACAAATATGGTTTATGCAAACTCTCATAGTATGTTTCTGGCTTGTCCCTTCTGAAACGATTTCCCCTCGAAATGTATGTCTGGCTATTACCATTTTTGCATACAATAGCAAAAACACAAGCCCCCTTGAATTTATAGAGGACTGCAATTTTAATCATTTGTTATGGTCCGCCTTAATTGTATATCATCTTTAATGACAGTTGAAAAAATAAGTTATTCTTGCTGACATTTTTATGACCTATTTAATATTGCAGATCAGGAGTTTTATTGTATTGCATTCTGGGTATGACACACAAACTGGGAAACAAGAGGGGAGAAAAATGTCCTGGCCAAGTTATGGATTGCAGGGAGGAAAAATGCTGATAAAGGTCTTACAGGAGAATTGTTCCAGATTACACGGGTTACCCTGGGCTTTTATTTCTGTGTCTGTATAATGATTGTAATTTGACTGCAAAAGCTGAGTGTTGAATAAAGACTTCTCTTAAAGGGTAACTTAATTTAATACAAAAGCTCTGCCCAGGTTCAGTATTACAGAAAAGCAAGGGATGTTTCAAGAGCCTCCCTCCCATCTCAGACGACAGCTACCTTCCCACAGGGCTGTTTTGCTGGCTTCTGCTCTGTTAGAGAATTTGATTTCTTAATATAGTTCTGTAATGCAGGGGAGAAAAAAAATAAGACTCACTAATTGTTAAATCAATGATGTCTTAACTTCTTTTCAAAATTTGAAGTGGGAAAAAAACCCTAAACAAACCCAGGAAAAGGCTCTGTTTGGGATCCCCACCTAAGGCCTCCTCAGAATCCTACCCTAGGGTTGATTCCCATCCTTGGAAGTAATATCTCTTTCTTACCCTCCAGCATCCCAACCGGTGTACAGGGCCTGCCCCTAAGAAGATGGGTACCTCAGACCATCTTAGTTCTGCTCTCCTGAGGAAGGAGTTAACATGGCTGACGGGTTCTCTCTGTGCATCTCAAGGGGCCGACCCCTTCCATCAAGGCCAGATGCAGGCTGACCCTGCACACCTTTGGAGTTGATGCAGCACAAATAGCCTCCTCAAAGCCAAGACTTCAAATGTCCTATATCCAGCCAAGGAAGTCACCTGAACATCCCCCGAAGATTCTTTCACCGCCTTCCCAGATAGGAATACCTAATGGGATGGGATGCTGGTACCCCTTATAGGACTGCATATTGCCCACCAAGGCAAAGGCCTAATGAGCTCTTTAACTGCATGTGAGACCCAGGAAAGACAGAGTGTTGCCTATGAGAATATGGATGGATGAGAGCGAACAGAGCAAGGAGACAGGTCTTGACAAGAAGCTAGCTCGGAAGCTTCCAGTAGCCCCGTGCGAGGGGTCACGTAGACAGGATCCCAGCTGCAGGTGGCCTAAGTGATCACGTGGACAGCTGTCCATTGTCTATCTGGTGGTGTCACATCCCGCTGAGCGGAGATGCACACGTGCGGTCTGCTGCACTTCACGGAGGTTTAAGAAGTTGGCGCTGCCATGAAATATTTTTCTCCAGAATAAATACACGTTCCTCTGAAAGAATTCCTTCTTCCACCTGTCAGGTCTGACGGAATTCATGCGGACCCCAGTGAACCGTATTTAGTTAGACATCCAGGCAACACGGAGCCGGCTGGCTTCCTTCAAAACTCCCCATCAGAAGGCCCGCTTTCCACGGGCACCTCCGATTAGTGCATTTCCAAGTCCAGTCCCGACAATGGGGGAAACACTGCAGACGTTTTGCCAACATGTTGTGATTTGTGTTTCCCGCCCTGGGATTTGCCTACCTTGGACTTTCTGGGATGTCTTGAACCACACAGGAGGAGCGGGTGGGAGGGCCACTCGAGTCTGCAGAAACCCACCTCTGGAGGGGCAGACGGTATCGCCGCCCTCAGTCTCCCCACTTCCGGCCTGGGGTCCCCTCCAATAGTCCAGAGGTGGTCAGTGATGCAGAGCCTACCACTTTGCCTATTCACTCCTAGTATCTGGCTCCCCATTGTTTCCCTTGGGAACTGGGACATACACTGCCTGCCAGTTCCACAGGACTATCCACTTAGGACCCTCCTCTGTGTCAGCAGTGATGACAGCCACTTCTGAGCATATACATGCCTTCATTCCTTTAGATGCCACAGGTGGCATCTACCAAGTGCTAGTTCTGTTCTAGGCCCAGGTACACCAGTGAACCAAACAGACCTCTCCCCATCTTCTCGTGGGGTTAATATATTGGGGGAGGCAATTAAATAGGTAAGTAAATGATATTAGAAAGTGAGATGATGTGAAGTGCTGTGCAGAGACACAGATGAAGGAGGGAAATCAGAGATGGCTGGGGGAAGATGTTGGGAAGGATGAAGGAAAGGATGGAAGGGAAGATGGAGGGGAGGATGGAGGAGAGAATGGAGGGGGGATGGAGGGGAAGATGAAGGGGAGGATGTGGGAGAGGATGGAGGAGAGGATGGAAGGGAGAATGGAGGGCAGGATGGAGGGGAGAATGGAGGGGAGGATAGAGGGGAGGATGGAGGGGAGGATGGAGGGGGGATGGAGGTGAGGATGGAGGGGAGGATGGAGGGGAAGATGGAGGGGAGAATGGAAGGGAGGATGGAGGGAGGATGGAGGGGAGGATAGAGGGGAGGATGGAGGGGGGATGGAGGGGAGGATGGAGGGGAGGATGGAGGGGAGAATGGAAGGGAGGATGGAGGGAGAATGGAAGGGAGGATGGAGGGAGAATGGAAGGGAGGATGGAGGGGAGGATGAAGGAGAGGATGGAAGGGGGTGGAGGGGAGGATGGAGGGGAGAATGGAAGGAAGGATGGAGGGAGAATGGAAGGGAGGATGGAGGGGAGCATGAAGGAGAGGATGGAAGGGGGTGGAGGGGAGGATGGAGGGGAGGATGAAGAGGGGGTGGAGGGGAAGATGAAGGGGGAGATGAGGGGGAGGATGGAGGAGAAGATGGAAGGGAGAATGGAGGGGGGGATGCAGACGAGGATGTAGGTGTGATTCTAGATTGTGAGATGAGACATGATCCCAGGTGGAGCCAGCATGGTCCTGAGGTTGTCCAGCAGAGGGAACAGGAAGGATGCCTCTGGGCATGAGGAGGCATGAGGAGGGGAGGGTGCACGATCCCAGTGTTCTCGTGGAGTGGGGGTAGGTAAGAGCAGAACACGGAGGGCTCCCTGTGATGGCAAAGATGGGGCTCCATGTGGAGGGGCAGCGAATCTAATGTGTGATTGAGTAGGACCCCCAGGGCTATACTGAGACTGTAGAGTTCGAGGACAAAGGCAGGAAGAGCCCTTAGAAGGCCATCAGGTAGGAGATGATGCTGTTGGGCCCAGGGCAGTGACGGGAAGGGGGTTCTGGATGCTCGGTATATTATAACGGCAGAGCCAATAGGATTTGGTGATGGCTCGGATGAGGGAAAGATGCATCAGGCAGGACTCCAGGGGCAAATGGAGATGACTCTGTAGGGAGCCACCTGGAACGTTTAAGGTTGAAGCACATGGAGACAGGCAAGCAGACAAGCAGGAGTATTCAGGTGTCTGGGGTACAGAGGCACAGCTCCAGGTAGGGAGATGAATTTTTGTGTCATTAGCCAATCAACGGGAGTTTTAAAATCATGGAAATGAATGAGAACACCCAGCAAAGAGCATAGCATAGATAAAGTGACCAAGAAGCCCAGCACTGAGCCCAGGGCTCTCCTGCAGGACCAGGGTGATGGGAAAACCAGCAAGAGAGACTTAGGAGTGATCAACTGCATCAAGCGCTGCTGACAGGTCAGGCAAGATGAGGCCTGGGAATTCAACCACTGGATCTTCCAACCCCTGTTTAAGTCCCTCACAACCTTGATAGGAGTCACTGCAATGCAGTGAGTGTGGACAGTCCTGAATGGAGAGGCTGCTTCTCTTCAGGATATTCTTTTTTTTTTAATTTATTAATGTATAATTGGCATAAAATGAAGTGCACATATTTAAAGCATACAATGATAAGTTTTGACATACACATGTGTATGTGTACATAGGTGTACATAGACGTACATAGGTATGTATATATGTCTGTGAAATCAGTAAAGATCAGGAACACATCTCTGACTCCCAAAAGTCTCCTTTTGCCCCTGTGATCCCTCTTTCTTACCCCTTCCAGCTGATGATCTTCTTGCTGATGTAGGTCAATTTGCATTTTCTAGAATCTTACATGTTCATGGAATCATATATTATGTACTGTTGTTTTTTTAGACTACAGACTTAGAATTTTTTTGGGGGGGGTACGTGGGTCTCTCACTGTTGTGGCCTCTCCCGTTGAGGAGCACAGGCTCTGGACGCGCAGGCTCAGTGGCCATGGCTCACGGGCCCAGCCGCTCCACAGCATGTGGGATCTTCCCAGACGAGGGCACGAACCCATGTCCCCTGCATCGGCAGGCAGACTCTCAACCACTGCACCACCAGGGAAGCCCCTATGTACTGTTTTTATGTCTGGCTTTTTTTCCCCCCACTCAGCCTAACTGTTTTGAGATTGATAGTATTTCTTTCTGAGTATCCCTTTGCATGGACAAACCAGTTTGTTTATGCATTTGCCAATGGATGGACATTTGGGTCATTTCTAGTTTTTAGCTATTGCAAATAAAGCTACCATAAACATTTGTGAACAAGCCTTTGTATGGATGTTCAAGTGTATTCACTTTTCTTGGGTAAATGCCTAGGAGTACATTGGCTGGATCATATGACAGGTACACATTTAACTATTTAGGAAACTGTGAAACTATTTTTCAAAGGAGTTCTGCCACTGGTCATTCTCATGAGCACTCTATGGAGGGACAGAAACAGCTCTGCAAGTGTCTGCAGCTCTCAGGGTTCAATACTGTGAAGCTGGTCACACCTGGTCTTCAGCAGTTCATTAACACCCAGCTGACCTCTTCCTGTCCTCTTCCTCCTATTCTCTGTCATGGGTGAGGTGTCCATATGTCCCAGACTGCCTGGGGGGCCTGCTTGCCCTGGGATTTTAGGCTAGTTGGTTTTCCCTCTGCCCTCAGGTTTCTGATGCATACGAGAAGAATGTGTTATTATAGGTTTTTTCTGTTTTTGTCTTATTATCATTGTAGTGATACTTGTGCCTTTTCTACACCTGAAATGGAAGCAGAGCTAGTATTCAGTGTGTTGCATTTTAATCTTCTCTGTAGCCCTTCAGCTTCTATTATCAACTCATTTCACAGGTGAAGGAACTGAGGCAGAGAGAGAATATGTATGTCACCCAATGTCAAAGAGCTATGAAACCATACAGCCACTATGGAAAACAGTATGGAGGATCCTCAAAAAATCAAAAATATAACCTTCTTATGATCCAGCAATCTCACGTCTGGGTGTAGGTCTGAAGGAAATTAAATCACTCTCTGGAAGAGATATCTACAGCCCCATGTTCATGACAGCATTATTCACAACAGCCAAGTCATGGAAACAACCTGTGTTCGCTGACTGATAAATGAACAGAGAAATGTGGTGTGAATATGGAATAAAAATGGAATATTGTTCAGCCATGAAAAAGAAGGAAATCCTGCCGTTTGCAAGAACACGGATGAACCTTGAGGATGTTACCCTAAGTGAGATAAGTCAGCCAGAGAAAGACAGATACTTTATGATCTCACTTATATGTGAAATCTAAAAACACTGAACTCCAAAACAGAGAGTAGATGGCTGGTGGTCGAGGGCTTGGAGTTGGAGAAAATGGAAAGATGTTGGTCAAAGTGTATGAAGTTCCAGTTGTAAGATGAATAAGTTGTGGGGATGTGATGTATAGCATGGCAACTATAGTTAACAGTACTGCACTATACACCTAAAAACTGCTGAGAAAGTAAATTTTAAATGTTATCACCACACACACACACACACACAATGATAGTCAAGTGAGGTAGGTGATGGATACGTTAACTAACCTTTTTGCAAAAAATCATTTCATGATATATGGTATATAAATCATGTTAGAAACCTTAAACCTTAAACTTACACAACGTTTCATGTAAATTATATCTCAATAAAACTGAAAAATACAAAAAGAGCAAAGTGGCAGGGCTGGGATTTGAACACATTCTTCTCCTTAGTACCCCTCAACTCAAAATGAAATGTTATTCATAGAGATTTTGCCTTTTAGACTGCAATGTCTAAGAATATGGATTAAAAAAATAAAGTTCTCCTACTTCCAGAGGACTTCACCCCCTCCACCTTCCCCTCTTGGGATGGATGCTCCTGCAAAAATAATGCACCGATAAAATGTCAGCCCACACTGCTCTGAAGGTCAGAAGACACTGCAAGAACCAGCTGATACCTTCCAGCAAGTCAGTTCACCCCTCTGTGCTTAGTTTGACCTTCACAAGCAGAACTTTCAAGGCCCATGCATCAACCGTTTGGAGTGGACTCCAATCCCATGTGTGTGTACATGTGTACATGTGTGTGTGTGCATGCATTCATGTGTGTGCATGTGCATGAACACATTTGCACCTATGATTTTGGTTAGCACTCAATTAAACCAGGATTAGCACATTCATGATTTCTCAACAGTACAGGCTGACCTTTGGGTTCTGTTTGGACTTGTTTGCATGTCATTTAGGTAATGATTTTGTCTCTCTTAATGAATGGACAATAAAACCAAAGTAGAGGGGCAAAAGAAAATGCCTTTGATGATCCAGCAATTTACAACTGTCTATAAATGACTAATACTCTGGATGAGAGCCACTGGGGAGGTCCTTATTATAGCGACTCTTACACCGTTATTACAGTCTGAGTGTGCTGACATGTTTCTAAATTTCCCTTTAAACATTTGCTATTATGGTTTTGACTGTTGTTGCTATCACCATTGTCATTATTTTTCCTGGAGAATTATCCCAAGAGGCAGCAGATGGTTACTAAGAAATTGTCTTGAGATGCCTTTCTGAGAACTTGGGTCTGTGCCTTTGAGTCCAACACTAGGAGGTGTGGGTATGCATGGGAAATTAAAAAAAAAACAACACTTGCACAGATCTCTCCAAGGAGACTGTTTGTACCGGCACAGAGCCTAACAGGCATGCCAATATCAAATCTGACGTGAAATGTAGGAGGTTGAAAAATTGTAACCAAGGGCCAATGGCCAGGAAAGGCGCACCACAGCTGCGAATCTCAACACTGGCACAGTACATCAATGCGATTCATGAATATTTAGGTCGACCAGCATAGATTTCCATCCATATATTTAATATGGCAAATCAAACAGGATGATAGAAAACAAATACCATCTCTCTGGAAATCCCAGTGAGCACAGGGCAGTAAAGCTGACAGAAAGTCATTACAGTGTGTTTGTAAAATACATTCAAAGAAGGACAAGTCGGAGCTGTGCTATACAACAGGAACAGAGCCAATTTCTCATATTTGGAGTTCACCAAATTGAGACACAAGCTAATAAACCCAAGCTGCTGTGGTCTTTCCCTAGGTTTCATGTGTGTCCTGGTCACCACTTGAAAGTTTCCCGTGTTGCATAGCTTACCCCTGCAACAGAGTTCATAAGCCCACGTCCAGCGCCACCAGAGCCCTGGTTTGATTCCCCTGATGCAGGTAGACTTGCTCAGATCAAAACACCTTCAATACTTGGGCTACCTCTCCACATGTGGTGGAACCTGCCACAGGGCAGCTGGGGCATTGAACACCTGCTTGGATCCTTCTTCTTGAAGCAGTCACTGAACACCTCTTTGTATTCAGACTTACTGGTTAGTCCCCATCGGCCACAACTCCTCTTCTTAATGCTGATACAAGGGAAGACACATCCCCCAATGCCAGACTCTGGGCTCTCACCCATGTAGCAACAAATGCAAGAGCAGTGGAGAATGCAGATTTCATCTATTCCCCTGAATGAGCATGGCCCCCCGGGAGGATGCCAAGCCTTGTCAAAGCTTGGTCCCCTCGTTACATCCCGGCAGATTCAATGGTGACATCTCGCCGACAGCTGTTGACACATCATACCCACCTCCTCTGTCGGCACCACTTTACTCTGAAGGAGTTGTTACTGTGAAAGATTTGAGGCTAACTCCTTGCCCCAAATCACAAGAAAAACCTAAACTCCCAGCGTTCCTTTCGCCCTGATGTGTCTGGGGGGTGACGCCGGCAGGGAGGGTTGGACAGGAGGGTCCAGAGGGCAAACACTCCAGCTCATTTCCATCCAATTCTTCTCACCAGGGTTTCATCAATCTCTTTGAAATACACAACAGAGCATCCGGCATGTATGAACGTTCTTAGCAAGTTCACATAAATAACCACGGAAATTGCTCCTGGGTCCCAGCCTCCCAGACAGGTTGGAGACAGGTTCTATGTGGAGAGCCGTTCACTCAACAAGATGAAGCTGAGCCCTTTCTTTGTGCAAACATCCCTCCACTGGTCCCAGGGATGCAGGGATGAAAGGGACCTCACGGGCTGGTGGGAGAGATGGACCCGTGGGCAGAAAATTGGAGTATGATGTGGTGAAGGGCATGATGTAGGGAACTGGGAGCCAGGGGCTATGGGGCCCTGAGAATCCACTTAAACCAGACAGCGCGGGAGAGGAAGAGCAAGGCATGGGGGCGATGCTCCAGAGAAGTGTCAGCCCACCAGGGACAGAGGAATAACACGCTAGTGAGTCCACTTAAGGGAGCAGGAGTAAGTCCAGAGGGATCTTTCTGCACAATCACTTTCTGGGCGGGGATGTAACCCCAGGTGAGGGTGCCTTGACTTTACTGCTCACCCTAAAAGCCCCAAAAGACCTGAACTGTCTCTCCAGTTCTAGGAAGGAAGCCAAATCAACAAATGGTGGTTGGGAGCCCCTGGTGCTGACACACAGGGGAATGTTTAGGTCTGGGGACTGGAAGGCTGTCACCTGCCTTCCTGATCCCCGAGCTGTGTCTACAGTAGCACCGTGTACCTGATTTACAGAGCCTGGACATGCTGGGGATGCCATCAGTGCAGGGACCAATGCACGGCCCTTCAAGTTAGAGTGAGCCCTTGACATTATCCCAAGAGGAGGGAGAAAGCCATCTGCTAGGATGGGTATGCACGTGGGTGTCTGACCACGGAGAGGGCTTGGGAGCTGAACTCTGGCACTGATGGTCACTTTACATCGGCCCCTAAACGGCCATTTCAGGCACCGTCTTCAAAGCTTGGAACTGGCCTCACTGCTAAACAAACACGGAATTAGGACTTTCATTCATTTTTTTTTTTTAAAGATTAATTTAACTTTCTAACTGTCTTGTGACTCCGGGCGCATTGCTTAACCTCCCTGTCATGTTTCCTGTCTGTAAAATGGGATGACAGCTGTGTACTCTCCATGCAGCTGCTGTGAGCATGTACAGAGGACACAGGGCACACGGCCTGGTTAGTGATGGTTGTTGCATTTCACCACTTTCAATGTATTGTGATTACACATGTATTTTAATTGTGACCTAGTTGGTCAGCCTTCCTTTGGCTATTCCCCCTTCTATGGTTTCTTACATGCCTGTTCTAAGTCTGGCTGCCTGTCCTGGACCCTGCCCTGGGGAATCCTCCAGGGTGGGGGCCTGGGGGTCAGACATACCTCCCATCTCGGAAGATTTTTTTTTTTTTGCGCACAAGGTCAAACACAATATATTTTGATAAACAAACACTAATTCTGTGGAAAGTATACACAAACAGCAAAATGAAAGTATCAAACCAATGCATGAATAAAGAAGTACGAACATTGACATCATTTACAGCTGATGACTTTTCTAGGGAGAGCATTTATAGAAAATATGTATTTGAGATACAGAATAAATTGTGAGTTTATAGAATATCAGAACCAGATCATGGAGATCTCTGTGATCTTCTTATCTAATCCCCCTCAACTAATAGAATAGCCAACATTGAGAAGGCAATATGGAATAAAATAATCTGAGAAGCAAGACCTTTGTTTTTCTGAAACTCATTTTTCAAGGAAGGAATCTTTCTGGTCAGTTTTCTTTTGGGATCAGCATTTCCTACCATTATTAAGCTACATAAATGAACAATATGAGCTATGTTTATCTATTCAAACATCCAGTAAAATTCAATAATTTTTAGATGAATTAATAAGTATTTAGATTGTTTATTTTGACTTTATCTCTTTTGTAATTTCTTTTTTTGAAGGTTTTTCTTTTTTTTTTTGCTTTTTGTTTTTTGGTTTTTTGTTGTTGTTTTTTTATTAACAAATTTAATCAGTTATACATATACATATGTTCCCATATCCCCTCCCTTTTGCGTCTCCCTCCCACCCTCCCTATCCCACCCCTCCAGGCGGTCACAAAGCACCGCATCTCGGAAGATTAACAAAAGATGACCCCGTCCATCCTCTGACCCCTTGAAGGTGGAGCAAAGGAACAGGACTGCACCCAGCAGTGGTCCTTCCCCAACCTCTGGCTCTCACGTGACTGATCCTGAAACCTTGGGGTGGAGTCAGTGCAGACCGTGGGCAGCCAGAGATGCCGTGTCGAGCGTGTGGCTCTGTCCAGCCAACTGTCCTTGGTCTCGGCTGTTGCCCAGGCTGTCCTATCTGACCTGCTTATTGATCCGGTGAGCTACTCAGGAGCCTTCCAATAAATCCTGTCAGCTTAGGTAGCCAGAGGAGGTTTCTGTGATGGTAACTAAGAACCTTGAACTGCAAATAAATAGTTGGCCCATGAAGTGGTGGCTTATCTGAGTGAATCAGGATGGGCAGAGACCAAAAGGGACTCGTCCCTCCCTTTGTTCTTCTGTCTGTCTCTCTCTCTGCAAAACCCCCTGTCCTTTGTCCCGTCAAATCCCACTGGGGCCAAAAGCACTATCAGGAAACCCAGAGGTGACAGCTCCTTAGCTGTGCTTAAACCCCTTCCATTCTCCTGGGGCTTGAACCCCATCAGGCCCTGCTTTCAATGTCAGAGCTCCTCTAATGCACGTGCAAATTGACATTCGGTTTAAACGCAAGTCCAAGTATGGAAGGGAAAGCTTTGCCCCTGCTAACGGGATTGCTTTTTTTTTTTTTTTTTTTTTTTGCGGTACGCAGGCCTCTCACTGTTGTGGCCTCTCCCGTTGAGGAGCGCAGGCTCAGCGGCCATGGCCCACGGACCCAGCCGCTCCGCAGCATGTGGGATCTTCCCAGACCAGGGCACGAACTCGTGTCCCCTGCATCGGCAGGCAGACTCTCAACCTCTGCGCCACCAGGGAAGCCTGGGATTTCTTGCCTTGGGATGGGGGCGTGAGCCATCCTGACCTTTTGAAATGTCTCCTCCTGCACCCGATCCCAGGACCAGCCTTGGGTGGAGAGAACTGAGTCCTATTCTAACCCTTGGAAGCTCAGCGACCTCAGCCAAGTCCTTCCTGCCCTCTGGGCCTCGGTTTCCTGAGCTGTGAAATTAGAGTGTTGTCTCCTTCCGTTACCTAATTCACACGTTTGTGTTGAGCAAATATGATCACCTCTTGAGTGATTTACGAGTGATTCATGGAAAGTGCCAGGACGGGGCTTCAGTAAACGTTCTACGTCCTCACCGTCAGGTAATGAAGGTTGTTTGCCATTGAGTGTACGAGGTTTTCAGGGAAGTTTGATTACCATCATCCTGGGGTCAAGAACAAGCACCGCCTGCTGCCTTTGCTGGGCTGGAGGGGGAAGCAGACTGTGTGGGTCCGGGCAGGACGGCTGTTCCTCCTGAGTGTCAACTGATCGAGAAGCCCAAACCCACAGGGGCGAAGGGAGGGCAAGATTGGGAAGTGAATTCAACACATTCTCGAGCGCACATTTTAACAGGAAAATTAAACATACCCGAAGAGGGCTCCTGGGTGATGACGTTTGCTTTAAAAGCAGGACAGCGGCCCCTGGACATTTGCTCCATGTTAACTTGGGAAGTCCTGCTTCAGCCCCTGCTCTTCCTGTCATTCGCTGTTTTCTGTCCCAGGCGTGGGTGACGGTAGGTGGTGGTAGTGACAGTAAGGAAAGCTCCGAAGTGTGTGGAGGGCGACTCTGGGCCACATCCCGCGTGGAGTGCTTCATCTTTGTGGATTAATCATCAGAGCAGCTGCGGTCATTGCCAGGATGGGGGTGGGGAAACCAAGGCTGACCAACCTCGAGTTACACAGCTGCTGAGGGCAGAGTCAGCTCCTCCTGACTCCACAGCCACTGCCCATCAGGATGGAAAGAGAGGTGCAAACGGAGGGGCAGGTGAGAGCCCCAGCTGGTACAGGACAGAGAACAGACACCAGAGAGCACTGAGTGAGAAAGCCAAAGATCGACCCCCAAACATGCCTACATCCTAATCCCCAGGCCTGTGAACTGTCACCTTACAGGACAAGGGGACTTTGCATGTGTGATTAAGTTAAGGACCTTGAGATGGAGGATCATCCTGGCTTATCTGGATGGCTCCAATCTAACCCCAAGGGCCCTTATAAGAGGGAGGCAGGAGGGTTGGGGTCAGAGAGAGATTAGAAGATTCTGTGCTGCTGGCTTTGCAGATGGAAGATGGGGCCACCAGCCAAGGAATGCAGGCACTTCTAGAAGCTGGAAAAAGCAAGAAGTGGGTTCTCCCTGCAGAACTCCAGAAGGAACCAGCCCTGCCTGTGCTCGACTGAGCTCAGCAAGACCCATTTCAGACTTCTGACCTCCCGAACTGTAAGATCATACATTTGTATTGTTTCAGGACACTAAACATGTGGTCTTTTGTTACAGCAGCAACAGGAAACTCATACACCCAGCCTGCAGCTCCCAGAGGGAGGCCAGCAGTTGTGGGCACAGACTGCTCCTTGCCAGCCCCGTGGCCCAGCTCAGGTGTGTGAAGCTTCACTGAGAAGTGGAGGTGGTAACAGTTCTTCCTTCCCGGGAGTGGCTACAAAGCCCTCAGAGCAGTGCCCACCCGGCGAAAGCTGGGTACCACCAAGATGCGGGACACACAGGAAGCATCAGTTGCCAAAGTCAGTGAGTGTTCCAGGTGCTGCTTCCGGAGGGCCCTCCATCTTCCAGAGCTACATATGCAGCCTCCAGGTGTCAGAGTCTGGGTGGTAAGAAGGTGTCCCGTTGCTCCCCCAGAATTCTTTATTACAACATCGGGTGGCTCTTTTGCAGACAATAGCATCATTTGCAAAGATGATTTTGTTGCCTCACTTCCCGTCCAGGCCCCCATTGGACTGTAAACTCCGTGGGGCAAGCATTCTGTCTGTTCTGCTCACTGTTACAGTCGCAGCTCCCACCCCAGGGCGTGATGCATAGGAGGCACTCAACGGATGTACGTGGGATCAAAGGATGAATGAACAAATGAACAGCAAGGCTGCCCGTCCCTTCCCTGAGCTGGGCTGAGGTGTGAGCGAGAAGCAGCGCTAAAGGGGGAGTTGAGAGGAGCAAGGAAACCACGGTGGGACCGAGCAAGGAGAAAGGGCACAGAAAAGTAAGGAGAAGCAAAAGGAACTTCCTTCTGAGGTGAAGACGTCGCAAACCAAATGGACAGGGGAGCCCTGGGAATTGCCATTAACATCTCGGGGTGGAGGATGGCACTCAGCGATCAGACCTCGGCTGGGGAGGGAGAAGCCTCCAGAAAAATGAGGAACAAAACTGTCCTCCAAAGGTCAAACATTTCCTCTCACTTCGCAAAGCCTGAGGTTTTTGATTTCTCAGTGGACAACCAATTCACTTTCAGACAGCCCCCTGCTTGTTGAATGTTCCCCAAGGGACGTGAACGGTGATTTCAATTTGTGTTTGAATGCACGCCCCAGCTCAGGAAAGATGGCAGGTTGGAGGCCCTCCTAAACAGTGAGAACTGATGCTCCTCTGCTGAAGCGCTGGGCTGGGCTGTCAACAGACAGGGAGGTCAGCTCTGCTGTCTCTAGAGGACCACAGAACCACCGTATCCTGGGATGTGCATGACATAGGCTGTGCTTTGGGGAAGCAAATTTCATGCCAAGTGTTGTAAGTCCAGTTACCTTACTGGGAAGCCTGGTGCTTCTGGTGAAAAGAGTAGTTTAGGGAGAGGGTGCTTAGCTACTCTCCCCCAAATGAAACCCAAGTGGATCTGCTTAGAACATAAATAAGGGGCAATGCTGTAAGGTTAGCTAGAGATGAGAAGTCCACATGTGGGGTGGGAGGGTTCACAGCTGCTGGGAGCCAGAAGATGGTTGAGTTTAAAATGATTCTGTAAAACAATTTTTAAAATAAAAAATAAAATAAAATGATTTTGTATGTTACCTGCAAAGCCTGCATGATCACTGCAGGGGTCCACAGGGTGCAGCCCTAGGAAGGCCACCTGCCAAAAACCTGGAGTGGAATGTCGGGGCGCTCCCATCCCACTTCCTCTTAGCTGGTTTCACCCTCCATTGCAGTTGGCACCATTGGTCATTGGAGGTAACACAGGGTGACACCAAAGACTCCAGGTTGCTTCTCTAGGCTTGGGACCAGCTCTCATCTCCAAATATGGAGTGGAATTTCACTGTTAATGTTTTACAGCTGGGCTACAGCCTGCATTCCCAGAGGCCTTGCTCCCTTCTGGAAAACCAAGGTGGACATGCTGGCCGGAAAGAGAAAACTCATCACAAAAGGGTTGGAAGCAGAGAGGGGGAGGGCCTGTCGCAGTCCTTGGGCAGCCTTTTCACTCCCCTAGCCTCACACCCATTTCTACTACTTGCAGACTCACCTTTCTTCATTCGGAGTCTCGAGAAGGAAGTTCTGTAAACACAGAGCCCTCGGGAAGCCACGAAGCAGCCTCTGTCATAAATTTTCGGGGACACTTTTCATACCATAAAGGTTGTGTCGTGATCGCTGCCCAGCTTGATTGCCAGCTTGGAGTGTTTGCCGTGTAAGAAAGGAAAAGATAAATCATGGGAGATGCAGCCTCATTATCATGTGACATTTAAGGGTAATTTACACCCGACATCACACCACTTCTGCCGTGGAAGTAGCGTTGCCAGGACTCTCCATCTTAGCCACTGCCACGACTGTGTCAAGAGAATGGAAATAAATTGATCCAGCTGAGTTCTCTGTGCATTTTTACTGCCTATTTATCAACGTGAGTGAATAACAATACACATGGCATTACTTACAGGTCCTGGAATGGGGGTGGAGCTGTGTCTTGGGGCAGGTTCCCTAAATTTTGGAGTAGGTATCCTAGAACAGAAAGGATGGTGGTCCTTGATCATACCATCAGGGTTGCCACGGTTTGGAGTCCATCTCATGTTTGATTGCTACGTGAAAATTTCTACAAATGGTCAGCATGAGATTCCTTCCTCCCAGCACTTGGGAAGACCAATGGCTCTCTCATCACTTCTGCAGCTGTTACGTCTCCAGCAAGGCTTGGTGTGTGTGCATATTTTCCACAACATACACACATGCAGCTTTATAAGTGTTCATTTTTTTTCCCCCAGCAGCTAGATAGCATGCTCCTCTAGGTCAGGAACCAATTTTTATTCTGTTTTGAATCTTCCAGGTTAAACAGGGGACTGCCCCCTTGGGAGAGAGGTTTTGTGTAACCTCACCTTGCTGAAAACCTCACCCAGGTTAAACCAGGGGTGTGAGAGCCCAGCAAGGGAACTGGGAGGATGAAAGGAAGGGAGGGAGTGGGGGAAATGGGGATGGGGGGGGCTTCCACGCGGGGGCCCATCTTCAGGAGTTCTAGTAGAGAAAGATGCCAACTGACCAACAATTAGGAGATAATGATGCCTTTCATTAGGAAGAGTCTCTGAGTTTGTTCAGAGCAGCTGCATCTAACACCACAGATAGAATTAACTCCATCATGACCACGCCACACACACATCCTCAGAAGCATGTCTTCTTCTGGTCCCTCACATGGATGGTGGGCATCTGTTGGGTTGCACTGCCAGGGTAGCTCCCAGGTGCTTCTTAGAAGCTTTCCTGGGGTCTCCTCTCCTTGCCCAAGGATTCAGTTTAGGTCAGAGAAGGCCAAGGACTTAGCACTTCCAACAAGCCCCTGGGTATCCCAGAATGGGCAGCTTCTGCTCCAGCCTGGGGTTAGCGGTGCTGGATTTGAATCTTGTTTCTTTCACTCCCTACCTGAGGGGTCTCAGACAGGTTTTATAAGCTCATGAAACCTAGAGTTTCCTCTTCATAGAAGTCTTGAAGAGTCAAGGAGACACACCTGAGAAAGACAGGTCAGAGCAGCTCCACAGAGGATCCACTCAACTCATGGCTTCCCGCGGCTCTGCCCTGTGGGACTTCTGCTGACTGCCCCCCATAGCCCGTGTCTCAGCCTCACCCTTGTGTCAGATGCTGTTGGATCCCTTAGCCTCTAACTGTGCTGTTCATTTCACCCCATAATCCAGACCCCATTTCTTCTCCCCATAAATGAACCCCTGGTTAGACCATCCTCTTTTTGCAACGTGGCTGTGACAGGCATTGCAATTCTGTGGGCAGCTGCATGATTCTGACAATGTTTAGACCTGTCACTTGGGCAGAAGACCCACTCCAGTTCTGAGGAGAGCTGAGCACATGGAGATTGAAAGATTCCCCACAGCTGCAGAGCCCAGGCTGGTGCCAGAGCTGGTGCGAGAAGAGAAGAGGACCACGCCCAGGTTCTGAAGAGGGATGCTGGCAGCAGGGCAGGTGCATTTCCAGGAACCTGTCACCATCCACCATGGCCAGACCCAGGGATCACAGGCCAAGGCAGGGGCCATTGCCCACGGATCACAGAGAGAAGTCAACAAGTCAGCAGCTGCAGCACCTCCATCCAGAGGTGAGAACCAAACAGCTCAGAAAAAAGATCAGTGATGGAGCAAGGCGCCCAGCAGATGCACTGGGCCCCACTTCAGGTTTGTATTTCCAAGGGTGAAATGAGACTGGAAACCCAGCCAAGAGAAATCAATCAAGGCAGCACACGCTTAACTGTATTTTTCTGCACAAATGGATGCAAGGCCAGGGAGCTATGATGTGGTAGAAAATTGCCTTGGGGAATGTGGGAAACTTCCCCATATTCCCCAAGGCAATGTAATGAAGGAATGGCCAGGAGGGGAGTGGGTTGGGGCGAACACCAGAAAGCAAGACAAAGAAGTCCAGTGACAAGCCCCAGGGGGACTTCCCAGTGCCAGGAGGCTCTGAGAGGCGGGCAGGAAACTGAGCCCCGGCCGCCTTAAGAGAGCTCAGATGACATCAGAGAACCACTCGCTTGTAGGGCAGAAAGTGGAGACAAGGAATCCCTGAACAATTTTCCCCACACCTTCTCCCTGCCAAACTGCCTGTGGTTTGTGCCCCATCCTCCAGCCCAGTGCCTCCTCTCTGAATTATCAGGGAATCAAGGACCACAGCTGAGCATCCATCATCTAGTCTTTAGGTTTGCAGATGGGAAAACGGTGGGAGGAACCAGGACCTCTTAGGATCAGGTTGTAAAGTCCCTGTAGACCTGGACTGGAGCCCAGGCTCTAGGCTTGCCCTCATCCAGACGATACAGAACACCCCCTGTGCCCCTAACACCGTCTAGCACTGGGGGCAGATGGCTGACCAAGGAAGGCAGATACCCCAGGGGTGGAGCTCACAGATTGGGAGGCAGATAAATAACCTACTACTGGAGGTGCAGCATTGGTCCTGGACACGGTATCCACTGGGGAGAAAGTGTGACTGAGGGGCCTCTAGGAACCTCATGTGCAGGCAGGGAGGGGCAGCTGCCCGTCACAGGCAGATTTGTCCTCCTTGGTTCAAGTAAGGGAAAAGACTTCCCACTGAAGCAGGCATGAGGCTGGGGAAAGCTCTCGCGGCAGGGAGCCGGAGCACCTCTGAGAGCTGAGCCCTCAGTCTTGCAGCCACGAGGAGGTGAGTTCTGCCAACAACCTGAATGAGCTTGGGAGGAGGTGCTCCCCAGTCTGTCCTTCAGATGAAAATGCAGCCCATGCAACACCTTGTCTGCAGCCTCTGAGACTCTGAGCCATGGAAACTGTGAGAAAATAGCGTCGCTTTAAGCTGCTCCCAGAGCCTGGCACCCCCTACCTGCCCACACGCTACCCTCCTCCCCTGACCATCTCGGCCCCTGTGATCTCCCACAGGGTCACCAGAGGACCCTGGGCAGCCAGCGTGTGTGGCTGCGCTTGCCTGCAACACCACTGTTGCTTCATGTGCAGCCAGTGGGCTTGACCAGCCCATGTCCTGTTAGTCAATGGTGTTGATCTTTAGGGATCTGCATGAGAAAAGCCTGCACCTAAGCATCCAAAACCAGAAAAAGAGGAAAGTGGGAAACATCAACCCCAGGAGAGGCACGTGGATGTGCTGAGAGGAGAGTGACAACCACGGGGACAAAGGCAGAGAAGATGTGAGCCATCACTCACAGACACTCTCTGGGTGCCAGGTGGGTTCTAAGTGCTTGACACCTAGGTGAGGGAGACCCATGGTTCCATATGGGAACCATCCTTCCCATTTCATGGATCTGAATCACAGCTGAGTAACTCACCCGAGACTCAGAGCCAGGACTCGAACACACTGAAGGTCTAGTGCTGGAGTATTGGAGCAAAGGGCCATGCCACTTAAAAACTATTTAACAGACACAGAAAGCCAACTTATGGTGACCAAAGGGGAAAGGTGGGGGAGGGTAAATTCGGAATTTAGGAGTAACATGTACACACGACTATACATAAAATAGATAAACCACAAGGACCTATTTATAGCACAAGGAACTCTACTCAATATTCTGTGATAACATACATGGGAAAAGAATCTGAAAAAAGAATATATGTGTGTATATATATGTGTAACTGTATCACTGTGCTAAACACCTGAAACTAACACAACATTGTAAATCAACTATACTTCAATTAAAAAAAAAAAAACATTTAAAACGCAGTGAGAAAACAGCCAACATTGCACATGCCTGATCACCTTGTTAAAAATTGTAACCACACCCCAAAATCACCTTCTAATATGCTCCATAGTTACTGAGTTATATAATTGATATATATTACATACTATTATATTATGTATTATATTACATATAATGTGTTTGTGTGTATATAAATACAATACTTACATAATTTAAAGTATAATATATATTTATTTATATACTTATATGTATATATTCATGCTCTGTTCTACTACCTAGTTGTTTAGTTGTTTGTATAAAGTGTATATATAGTACATAGTCAGTTATTTATTTTCCCCTTCACCCCAGGAGAGAGTTTGCTACATGCAGGCAGGAGGTGTTTTTTGTTTGTTTGATTTCTGGGGGATTGTTTTAGAACTTTTTTTTTTGTTTGGCTGCACCACAGTATGTGGGAACTTAGTTCCCTGACCAAGGATAGAACCCATGCCCCCTGCATTGGAAGTGCAGAGTCTTAACCACTGGCCCAACGGGGAAGTCCCCAAGGCAGGGGGTTTTTTATTTGTCTTACTCATGCCTGTGTCCTCAGGCTTAGACTAGCAACTGGCACATAGTAGGTGCTCAAGAAATATTTGAGGTCTGTGGGAATAATTGTAAGGGACAAACAGTAACTAAAGCAATGGGTAAAATGGACTCTGTCCAGGAAATCAACAACAATCAATGAGAGATGAAGAGTGGTGATGTCATGAAGAAAAGCACAACAGCACTTCTTCGAGAGGGGAATAGAGGGAAGGCATTGAAACTGGGGCCCACGTCAAGTCTGGAGTAGTGGGGAGCCAGGTTCAGCCCCGAGAAAGCACTGGGCTCTGGGTTCCACGTCACCGTGAGGACCAGGGAGCAAGGGCAGCAGATGATTCAATGCTGCACAGAGGGCAATGGGTGTATTTGGTCTCCTCGGAAGGCACTGGCCCTCACTCGAGAGCTTGCTAGTGATATCTGCAGCTCTGCATGGGCTCTCTGACTTGTTTTGAACTTACTTATGATGGAAATGGGGAAGTAAGTCCAAACATCTTTGGATAGACTTTCCACAGTGGAAAAGAAGCAAGAGGGGCCAGAACTTCCACCATCCACCCCACGGTTCACACCACGGTGTCAGTCCCTAGGATGATGCAGATCAATGTAGCTTTGCCCTGACAAACCTGAGCTGAACATGGGTCCTTCAGAGCCCCCATGTCTGCCCCCTCCCTACAGTATCCTCTGCCCTCTGTTCAGGTGCAGCAGCCCCCTCCTCCCCTGACAGCTGGCCCTGGTCCTCCCAGTAAAACAGAAGTGGGAGGAGGCTCCACCCAGGGCACTATGGCTTCCAGCCTCACTCCCAGGGAAATGAGCATCAGTACCCCTGGGCTCCCCTGGAGCTGAACAGGAGTGACCAGCTTCCAAAATGAACAGTCTCAGCCTGTGGTTCACAGGAAAGCAGACACCTTTCACCAAACCTTTGCTTCCCTTCAGGCCTCGAAGTCCCACTTGGGACTTGCTTAGGGTGCTCCACACAAAACCACCAGGCACACTCTCACCCCAGGGCCTTTGCACCTGCTGCTCCCTCTGCCAAGAACCCTCTCCATCCCCTCCATAGCCTGGTAGCACAGCTTTATCTCTTGCAGGTCTTGATTCACCCTTCTTATAATTGATCCCTTTTCCCAATACCATCTCCAATCTCTGTCCCTGTTTCATTTTCCTCCATAGCACTCATCACCAGCCAAACCCCTAATTATTTTGCTTATTTGTTTTGTTGACTGTTTGCCAAATTCTACTAGAATTTAAACCCTGTGAAAATGGGGACGTTGATTTGTTTGCTATTGTTTCCCAGTGCCAAGAACAGTACTTGAGGTGTAGCAGGAGCTCACTAAACAATAGTTGAATTAATGAGTGGTTCCTTTGGTTGTTGGGTTTATCCTGTCCCAGAAATGATGCTGGGGAGGAGGTGGTTTGCTGAGAAAGTCAGATTGAACTTCAAGGACAGATTCCATGAGGAAAGACACCACTTGGTAGACGTTACAATGCAGTACTAAGAATACAAACCAGGTTCAAACTTCCACTGGGCCACCGGCTGCAGCTGCCTATGCAAGTAACTCAGCTTAACTACACCCTGGTTTCCTTGGTGATGGAACTATGACATTTAGAGCACTGAAATTATAGGTTTCTTACTAGGCAACATGTATGCAACGCAAGGTAAGCACTCAACAACCTCAGCCATCATCACCATTGACCCTCTAACTAGAGTTTTTATTTTCACCTCCATCTGATGAATGGTAATGACCAAGTGGGCCAAGTTCAACAAATCCACATCTAAGTGTTGGTCACCTATTGGTCTTGATGGCGAGGCCTCTTTGCAGCTGATGCAGGTGGCTGTCCCTAAAGGAACCAGCTTGGGTCCTGTGGGGTGAGTGTCATGGGGACTCCCTGGGCGGAAGGAGCTGTTCCCCACTGTTCATGCATCTTTGATTTCTGCAAATTCCATGTAGGTCTCTAGGATATGATAGGAGACTTGAGCAAGAAAAGAACGTATTGATCTTGTGTTTCCTGCAGGAATTAATATTATTATGAGTTGTTGGCTTTGTGGCTAGACCCCTGTGCTGTTCTAAAGCTATTTAGGAAAATCACAGTGCTTTTATATACCAAATCTGACCCATTGACACATGGTTCAATATATAAGGATTAAGGGACAAGAGTGGAGAATATAGAGTTAAGGCTGTAAAATACTACTTTTATTAAATAAATAAACTTTAGTGACTGGGATATAATTGCAAGCAAGGATCACACCCCTTCAGTTGGGAAAGAGAAAGAGATCAAATAACCACACAAACCAGTGTACAATGACTGCAATGCCAAGTGCCATGCATGCCTTGTAAATGGTGCCAGGAGTGCCCATTATAAGGGCTTCAGCCCAGACAGAGTGGTTAGGGGTCAGCTTCTGTTGTGGGAAGAATTGTGTCCCCCCCGCCCCTCTAACTTCATATATTGAAGTCCTGAGTCCTCGTATCTCCAAATGTAGCCTTATTTGGAAGCAGGGTTTTTGCAGATGTAATTAGAAGGTTAGGATAAGTTCATGCTGCAGGAGGATGGGCCCTCAGCCAATATGCCTGGAGTCCTTATAAAAGGAGAAAATCTGGGCTCAGACACTCTTACAGGAAGATGAAGGCAGAGGTCTGGGTGATACTTCTACCAAGCCAAGGAATGTCAAAACTCACTACCAAACCCCCAGAAGCTGGGAGAGACACCTTGATCTCCCAGCCTCAGATAGAACGTACCTGCCGACACCTTGATCTCAAACCCGTAGCTTCCAGAGCTGTGAGACAATAAACTTCCATTGTTTAAGCTGCCAGTCTGGGGTACTTTTTTACCCCAGGAAACTAACCCAGCTTCCTTGAGGAAGGGGTAGGAGGGGTGTGAGCTGGAAGATGAATGACCATGAATCAAGCAAAGCAGGGAGGAGAGGGAGGTGCCATCTGAGAGAACAGCATGTAGGTGGTGTCTAGGAGGTGGGAGATGGGGAGTCCAGGGGTCTGAAAAGAAGTCCAGTGTGTCCAGAGCTGGGGACCCAGGGGACTAGGTGAGGGAAGAGCCCAGGGCGGCAGGTGGGCTCAGGCCTAGTATAGGATTTTGTCCTCATGGTAAAGCACCATTGAGGAGGTTTAGGCTGAGTTTTGAAGAGGTCCCACTGGTTACAGGTGGAGAGACACATGGAGAAGGGCCAAGTGTGGGTGTCCACACAGGGGCCAGTGTGAGAGATATGGGGGCTTAGACACAGGTGTCGGTGGGGATGGAGAGGGATGGCGATATTAAGGAGACTAGTGGGTAAGATCAGGAGGACTTGAACTTTGCTTAGCAAGGGGAACAGGGAGGAGCCTTCTCAAGGGCGACTCCCAGGAGTCTTTGTGGTGACTTGTATAGGGATAGGAAAGCTTCAAGAAAATGAGAATTAGAAGGAATCATGAGTTTCAACCTGGGTATTTGAGGTAACTTGGCAGCACCCCAGGGGACAGCTCGAGGAAGAGGTCAGTTAGAAAGTGTGAAGTTGAGAAGGGAGGCTTGGGGTGTCATGTGGGTTGAATGTCTGGTTATGGACAACATCGTCTGGGATGAGGAGAAGAGAAGGACCAGCACGAACTCTGAGGGACTCCCTGCCACCTTTAATTCTGGGTAGAGAAGGAAGAGCCTACAAAGAAGACAGAAAGGGGGAAAGCAGGGACGCCATGAAAGACACAGGAAGAACCTCTTCCAGGAAGAGGGTGTGTCCAACAGTGTGGAATGTCCTGGGAAAGGTCCATCAGTCCCAGAACCCAGAAGGGTAGAGCTGAATAATGGAAAAAGGGAAAGGGTCCTGATAGGCAGAGATGGAGATAAGGACTCAGCTTGAGATGTCAGGTCTCAAGACGGCTGCTGGACAAGCAAGTGGACATGATGACTCAGGAATTAGACAAAGAGGTCCGGAGTTCTGGAAAAGTCCAGCTGGAGATGTGGATGCTGAAGTTCTCAACATACAGATGCTATTTAAAGCAGATGAAACCACCACGAGGGTGAGTATAAACAGATAAAAGGAGGAGGAGAGCTCCTGGGTCTAAGCATTGGTCACTCCAGTGATAAGAGGTCATGTTGATAGGAGGGACAAACACAGGAGGTCACAGACACAGAGTCAAAGCAGGGGACATTCAGGGGGGATGGATCCTAAAGTGAAGTGCAGAGGGGTCAAAGAGAGTCAACACACAAGAGAGGATTGGTTCTGAAGACCAAGTAAAGAAATTGTGTGCAGAAGACAATAGTCAGCATTGAACTCAACTCCATTGATAAATCAAGAGAGACAATGGTTGAAAACTGAGCGTTGGGTTCAGGACCACATAAGTGATTATTGGTCAGAAACAGTAGGAGATAGATAGATAGATGATAGATAGATTTTATATATCTCTGTATCTCTATCTATCGGGTGGGGGGACAGATTTATTTGAGGTATTGGCCTAGGTGATTATGGAGGCTGAGAAGTCTCATGATCTGCGGTCTGCAAGCTGGACACCCAGGAAAGCCAGTGGCAAAGTCCTAATGTAACAGAGAAGAACAAACCTGACTCCGTATTGAATCTATACCTTTAGCTCTAACCCTTGTGCTCTGTTGCCTGTGCTGAGTCATGCAGGCTCTGCACCTTTTGTTAAAGAGGGTTGCCTGTAGCCTGAAATATACAGGATAGACTATTCTCGAGGCTCTGACCTTTAAAGGTAAAATACTTTTCCATTCATATAGAGATAAAAAGTTGCAGAACAGAAAAATGACAGTTGTCTTTTTGGAGGTTTAGAGGAACATAGGTGACCTGACCTATGTGGACAGCTACAAGAACAAAGGATTCCAGCACTGAGAAGTTTGCAACAACCAGTGACACTCCCCCTCCCTTTTAGTATAAAAGAAGCCTGAATTCAAACTCAGGTGAGGTGCTTTTTTGGGGATACTAGTCCACCATCTTCTCGGTCTGCTGGCTTTCCAAATAAAGTCACACCTCATCTCTCTATTGACTGGGCTGTGATGCAGCAAGCAGTATGATCTTGGACCCAGTAACACTAAGAACCAGGTGAGCTGACTGTATAAGTCTCAGTCCAAGGGCAGGACACTGATGTCCCAGCCTTGCAATTAGGCAGAAGGGGTTAACTTCCTGTGCCTTTTCTTCTATTCAGAACCTCATCAGATTGGATGAGCCCACACACGTTGGGGAGGGAACTCTTCTTTACTGCATCCACCAATTCCAATGCTAATCTTATCTGAAATAATGTTTAAACAAGTATCTGGGCACCCAAGGCCAGTCTAGTTAGGTAACATAAAACTAACCATCCCGCTGGCCATTGGGTTCAGCACTGAGCAGTTGACTTGTGGCTGTAAAGGAGCAGTTCTGGGGTGAAGGCAACAGCTGACTGAAGTAGGTTCTGGAGAAAGTTGCAGAGAAACTTTTGAGGACAAGTGCACGCAGCTCCTTTGAAGAATTTCACTGCATGGGGAGGAAAAGACACAGGCAGTAGCTGAAAGGGCATTCTGATCAAGAGATGGCTCTTCTGAAGAGTGGAGAAGTAAGAGCTTCTCTGCATGCTGAGAGAAACGGTGCAAAGGATCGGAAGAAACAGTGCTGCCTGACTGAGTGGGGAGAATGTCTGTAGCAGTGCCCTTGAGCAGACAAGAAAGAGGGGATCCAGGTACAGAAGGGTGGGACCTAGTCCTGGGGGCAGGTGGTCACTGCTCAGAGAACAGCAGTCCCTTCATGGCAACAGAATCAGAAGTAGATTACGTGCAGGAAGAAAGGCAGACATGGATGGGGTTATGAAAGGTACAGAAAATCTTCTGCTTTCAGCTGTTTTCTCAATGAAATAGGAAGCCACATGCTCAGCTCAGTGTAACTTTGGACGGAAAGGATGGGGATGTAAAGAAGGAGGGAAGCATGTAAAGACCAGGAAAGTTGGGACATACACAGCTCAGGAAATAGGACAGGCTTCCTGGGAGCACTCGGGAATCCACTCCAAACCAATGACAATCACAAAAATTACAACAGGAGTCACTCAGAAGAGAGGAAGAGAAAGCCAGGAGCTGAACATCCTCCTGGAAAGCTCGTGTGTGCCCAGGCACTCTGCTGGGGGAGGGGTCTGCAGTGCAGAGTGTTGCAGGGGGAGTAGTCAGCTCACAGGGGGTTTCAAGGGAAGATGGGGAGAGACGGCTGGTATTGAAGACAAGGAACAAGAAGAGACAGAACTGTCTGTAGCCCTCATGATGAGGCCCTTGGGGGGAGGCAGTGTCACCAGGGGAGAACCAGCACATGTTCAAAGGCAAAGGGAAGGTTCCGTTGAAGAAAAAGGGAGGACACGAGGGATTTGGTCCATGACTGACCATGGGCTTCAAAGGTACAGCAGATGGTCTTGGGTCTTGGGAGGGACAGGAGGTGGGATCAGAACAGGGGGTGAAGAGAGCCTCCAGGGGATTTGGGTCTGGGGGACCAGGGATGGCTGGCAGTCCTGAGCTCCTGGTACTGACTGATGTACAGTGAAGGATGTGGTGAGACCAGTCCCGACAGCCCAAAGGCAGATGGTGGAGGAGAAGCAGTGGGGAGGCTGGAACATCACCTGGCCCATGTAGAGGTCTGGGGGTGGAGGCAAGGAAGCCAGCAGAGGGGTGGTCTTACTTGGAGCATGAGGAGATTTTCTGTCTCTCCGGGCTCCAGCTGTGGATGTGTGGAGGCTGGTTTGTGGCTCATCTAACTCTGAGTGTTGGGTGCCAGCTTTGCTTCTTCCCCTGGGGGCATCAAGACCATGGTGGGGGGGGGGCTGGAGGGTCTGCTCTAGGAGGACAGGCTATCTCTCGATATATCAGTCATCTACGCTGCATAACAGATTACCACAGTTTAGCAGCTGGAAACTATGCCCATTGGCCAGCTCACAGTTCTGTGGGTCCGAAGTCGGGACAGGGTATGGCTGGATTCTATGCTCAGGGTCTCACACTCATGGCGTTGGACTGTTGTGTTTCAGCGGAGGCTCTGGGGGAAGGATCCACTTCCAAACTCATTCAGGTTGTTGGCCGAATCAAGTTTCTTATGGACAGAGGCTGCAGACATGTCCTCTTGCTGGCTGTCAGCCAGGGGTCACTCAGTTCCCAGAGACCATGGGCTGCCCCATCATGTGGCCCTCCATCTTCAGAGCCATCAATGGAGAATCTCTCTGCCATCATTTTCCTCTCATGCTCGACACTCTCATGCCTGGAAGAGCCATGTCTCTTTTGAGGGCTCACCTGATTATGTCAAGCCCACCTGCGTAAGCTCCCTTCCTTAAGGCCAACTGGGCCATCGCACATACCCTGGTCACAAGGTAGAATCTGTCATATTCACAGTCCTGGGGATCGTACAAGGCACACACACTTGGTCCCTGTTGATGGAAGCCTGGTACCAAGAGGATGAGCTGCTCCAGGCTGTCGATCTCAGAAACTAACATGACATTTTAAATCAACTATACTACAACAAAAAATTAAATTTTAGAAAAAAAGCAGGTAAAGTCATCTTCTATGGGATAAGGCTGTGGTGAGGCAAGCAGGCTGGATTCCAATGTGTGCTGAGCAGTTTGAATTGTTGAGAAGACTATGGGAGGGTGAGCTGACCAGGGACACAGCAGGACCACTGGCAGAGAAAGTGTGAGCAAGTCTCCCTGATGACTCAGAACACGGCAAGCATGCCTACAGGACCAAGTGAAAGATGAAGGACTGCAGGTCTTTTCTTTCTTTATGCAGCGTGAAAGCATCCCGAAAACTCTCCCCACTGCACCCCTGACACCAGTCTCAATTGCTAAGGAGGCTCAGTCATCAAGAGCCCCCATCTCCTTCCCTGACAATTCCAGCGCCCCCCCAACCTGGACATCAGCCTCCAAAGCCACTCTCCTCCTGGATGTCCTGGCCTCAGCCAGGACATCGGAGGACTGGCAGCTGCTTTAGCAGCAACACATTCCTCAGGAGGAGAAGACAAGGAGAAATCCAGCCTACAGCCTTCCGGAGCCAAGAATGTGTTTGTGTAGGTTCCGAATTGAATAAACAGCTTGCAGCTTGCCAAATGCCAGCACCTTCATTTTCTAATAACAAATGGCTGGTTAGAATCAATAACAACTCCCTGCTGCTGTGCTAGCAGCAGCGCGAGGACGGTGGAGGCGGCCTGGGCACCAGAGGAACAGCTGCTGTGCCCACGTCTGAGGCCTCAGTCGGTGGGGTGGCTGCCACTTAGCTATGCCGGCCTCACTACTGACACTCACTCCTAATACTCCTCCTGCTATTCAGCTTCACAGATAAAGCAGAAAATCTGCTGGGGCGTGTAGGATCCATGTAAATCATGTTTCAGCTTAGAGGGGGCCTGTGTCCAAGAGGTGGAAAGGAAGGAGGAAGCATATGCATTGCCACGGCTGGAGATATCAGCAAAGATGGAAGCATGGAACTGATTCTTTAACATAGAGGGGGTTGGGAGTCAGAATAACATATAGCAGTTTCTAGAGCTGGCTCTTGCCAGCTTGTGTGACCTTGGAAATGTTACTTAACCTCTCTGTGCCTCACATTCTCATCTATAAAGTGGGGGCTATAATAGCAACTGTCTCATGGACATTTCCCAAGCATTCACGTGAAGCACTGGGAGAGCTCAGTAAACAGTAGCATCATTACTGCTCCACTCACTCTCCCCAAAGACCCCTACGGGATCTGACCATGAGCCAGGAGCTCCTTTAAGGCCCTGGTGGGCTACAGGTTCCCTCTGGCACTTCCAACAGCACCCAATACAGCCCTCAACTCAAGGGGCTGCTCCCTGCTTTGGTGTTGGTTGGGCTGCTACAACAAAACCACTTCAGAGACAAACATTACCATAGCGTAGTCAGCCTCAAGTGAGATGCTGTGGCCTGCTGCCAGCACAGCATGACTAAAAGATTCTCTCTTGTCACAGCTCCTTCATGAACAATGTACCAAGGTCCATGGGTACAAAGTCAATTATGTGCATTCACCGTATGTACCTGTTTTCTCTGGGTCTACCTTGCAAAGCACCAACATCAGGTGGGACTGTACCATTGTAGTCATCCTGATATCTACCTCTACCTCTCATCAACCATGTGTAGATGATAAATGGATACCCATAGGATGGAAGGATAGCTCTAGGATGGAAGGATAGCTCTAGGATGGATGGATAGCCATAGGATGGATAGATAGCCATAAAATGGATGGATAGCCATAGAATGGATGGATAACCACAGGATGGATGGATAGCCATAGGATGGATGGTTAACTATAGAAAGGATGGATAGCCATAGAATGGATGGATAGCCATAGGATGGAGGGATAGCTATAGGATGGATCATTAGCTATAGAATGGATGGATAAACTCAGGATAGATAGATAAGTATAAGATGGATGGATAGCCATAGGATGGATGGATAAGTGTAGCATGGGTGGATAGGTAGAGGATAGTTGGATAGCCATAGGATGGATGGATAGGACGGATGGATAACACTCACTGTCACACATTCAGGGTGGACCTTGTCACTCCTCTTGCTCAGAAGCTTCAGCGGCCCTTGTTGATCCAGCATAGTGTGCCACACCCTTCCTCACCTGGTCTTACCTGTCCTCTTGGCTTGGTACAGGGTCCCTTCCTATAGATTCCAGCTATACTGTGCACTGCCTGGCTCATCAGGCCCCATGCTCCACTCTGTCCAAATTTCTTAACCTCATCCTTCCTCTGGATAAGCTAGCACAGGTCCTCTAATGCTTAGCTCTGGAGGTCCCCCACAGTTCCTCCAGGAGGAGCTGATGTTTCCCCTCTTCTGAGAGCTCCTAACACTTACCACTGTTGGTTGTTGGCAGTCAGGTTTCCCTCTAGATGATGAAAAATGGGGCATGCTTTATTCATCTCTACACCCCACAATGCCTAGTGCTTTGGCATAGGGTGGAGCCACGATAAGGATGGGTGGGTGGATGGGTGGATGGATAGATGGATGGAGGGATGGATGGGTGGATGGGTGGATGGATGGATAATGGATGGATGGATGGATGGACTGACTAATTCTAACATAATTAGCCCTTATGTAAGGCAGTAAGGAATAAGAGAGAGAACAGTGTCTGCTGTGGGATCAGAGGGCCCCTCTAATTGATTCTCAGATTTCATAGACCTCAGGCCTGTCTTGTTTCCCAGTCTGTCCTTCCCTCCCCCATTACTTTAGCCCACTTCTCCTGAGTTCTCACTCTTGTTTCTCTACCATTGACCATGAGGTCTCCTGCTCAGCTAGACCCTTGACACTGGCCCCTAAATACCTGACCCTGTCCAGTGACCCCATAATCACAGCAAGCAGAGCCTTAGATCTCAGACCCCCTGAATCACATCTCTCTCTGCCCAGAACTTTAGCACATTTTCCAAGGACAAAGAGGTACTGTATGGACATCTTAGAGATGAGGAGAAGGAGAAAGAAAAGAGCAAATAAGAGGCCACAATTCTCATGCATGAGCTCACTGTTGGGAAGACCAACAACACAGCTGTGTCGGGTTGGAGGAGGAAGGGACGTGTCCTCGTAAGATGCAGGAGGGTGTTCTTGGGAATCCTGTAGGGAAATCCCTGGGGAAGGACTCATTTATTGAGTGTCTAGAATATGTTCCACAAATAGCCTTTAACATCTCCTAGGAGAGAGAAAATATTAACCCCATTTCACCGGTAGGAAACTGATGCACCCAGAAAGTGGTAACATGTAGAAGATCCCGCAGCTAATAAGGGGATTGAGCCAGAATTTAAGCCCAAGTCTCTGACTCTAAAACCCCTTACAGAACTCTGGTTGTGGCCCCAGAATGATTTGGAAGGAAATAAACAGGAAAATAATGAAAAGGGAGAAGGGGATGCAAAAGGCAAGGTAAAACCATGGCCCTTTGCCCCAGATGTCCACTCGTCTTGGCTGAAACCACAGGAGAATGTGTGAAAAAGCAGCCGATGCTGAGTCTGTGAGACGGGAACATTCCATTGTGCCACGCAGCAAATCCTGGGTTCCCTGCTGCCCCAAGATGATGTTAGCCCAGCATGTGACAGCGATTAATAGCTTATTTCTCAAATCAGCCCATTAGAAATAATCATGCAGGCAAACATGGGCCATTAATCTGCCTTGGAACCCAACCCGCACAGGCTGACAGGGGGACAAGGGGATGAGATTGTTGGAGGTGCCCAAGGCAGGGAACTTTTGTGCACCGAGAGAACATTGCTGTGAAGTGGGGGGAGCCAAAGCCGGGCCCAAACTGTGTCTTGGGCAGGATCTACACGGGACCCAGAACCTGAGTGACCACAGTGGGCACTGGGCTTTCTTCCTAAGGGCCAAGGATGGCTCCACATGGAAGCAGCTGCCTGCAGCGCTGCATTGAGAAGGATTTTGAGCCCATGGTCTGTCATGCTTTCTGTCTTGGATGATGGTAGGCAAGTGAAGGCACAAGTGCTCTGAATGTGATGTCCCTGGACCCAGTGCCATGCTGAGGGCAGGAGGGAGCACCCGCCCCAACAGTTGAGTATTTTATCTCTGACATTGTAAAGCATCGTCTGCACAAGGTAATAAGGAGAAGGAGATGGACTTAGTTTCATTATTGTTCTTCAGTTCTCTACAGAAAATGCTCCGCCCTCTTGCCTGCTCCAGGAGGGACCACTCCCACCCACTGCCCCTTCCCCACTTGGTAGGGCTCTCCTGCCGACTGGCGTGCACTCTTCAAGGTCTGCCCAGAAGACCCTGGCATCTCTGCATCCTTGGGGGCTCCGACCCCTCCTTCCTCCACCTCCACCCCTGATTCTGAGAGCTCCAGACACTTGAGGACTAAGAGGGAAGGAAGGAGGGCAGGGCTCATGCAGAAACCTGGCCACAGGTGAGGTGCAGGTGAGTCAGCCCCAGAATCCAAATCCCAGTGGGCTTGCTGTGTAGCCAGGGCCACACATCCCTCCAAGGTGCTCCCTCATTCCTGCAGGAGCAGACAAGTGACAGGGGGTTTTCTGGTGGCTTTTCCTGGGGACGTGGCATCTTGATTTTGTGATGAAGGGAAGTCCTGCATCAGCCTAAGTTTCCCTGGGGGCTGGTGGCAGCAGGAAGTCTTCCCACCACCCCTTCTGGAGGACATCAGTGCCTCTGTCACCTGGCTTTTCTTTTTTTTATTTTTAATTTATTTTATTGAAGTATAGTTGATTTACAATGTTGTGTTAATTTCTACTGTACAGCAAAGTGATTCTGTTATACATATATATGTACATATACATTCTTTTTCTTATTCTTTTCTATTATGGTTTGTCACAGGATATTGATTATAGTTCCCTGTGCTATACAGTAGGAACTTGTTGTTTATCCATTCTATATATAATAGTTTGCATTGGCTAATTTCAAACTCCCAGTCCTTCCCTTCTCCACCTCCCCTCCCCCTTGGCAACCACGGGTCTGTTTTCTATGTCTGTGAGTCTGTTTCTGTTTTGTAGATAAGTTCATTTGTACCGTATTTTAGATTCTACATATAAGTGATATCATATGGTATTTGTCTTTCTCTGTCTGATTTACTTCAGTTAGTATGATAATCTCTAGGTCCATCCATCTTGCTGCAAATGGCATTATTTCATTCTCTTTTATGGCTGAGTAATATTCCATTGTGTATATGTACCACATCTTCTTTATCCATTCATCTGTCAGTGGACATTTAGGTTGTTTCCATGTCTTGGCCACTGCTCTTTAGCTGCACATCAGCATTGCTAGGGTATCGGTTGGTTGGTCCCATTCTCTTGGCTTCTGGGTCGAAGTCCCCATGTCCTCTCTCAGACGGATGCAGCTGAACATCTCAGGAAAGTGTCCCCTGAGAACCAACCTCAGCTCCCTCCTCCATTGGACCCCAAGATCTCTGACCTGACCAACCCTATCTTTGCTGCACCCTGTCCCCATCCTCTCACCTGGCTCCTTGTGTGGACATCACCTGGGCTGGACACCTAGGTAGGTTCCAGGGCACCCCAGGTGTCCACAGCATCATCTCTCCAGGTTTGGCCAGGTACATTGACTAGCTTCTCCTGCCTCTTGTGAAAGTTGGATGCCCTGGTGTCCCTCTCCTGGTTCTTCAATGCACAGGTGTACAGAAAGGGCAATTGGCCCTGCACAAAGCCATGATAACACAGCAAAGTCTGAACTTGGCAGGAGGATAAATAAAGGGGCAATTCCTCCCCTGAAAGAAGGATTATTTTGAAGAGCAGACCTCCCTCAGGCAACCGGGTTTACGTAGAACTTCTCAGAAAAGCAACCTTGTAAGCAGCACTTCTAGGTGAAATGGTCCTGTACAGAGACACGTACCATCAGTTGATTTCTTGATGTGGCTGGACTGTAGCCAGGAACAGACTCCATGCTCAAATGTCCCCTGAGTATCTCTCCACATAGACTATCGTTTACATAACGGATGACTCTCTCCCATCCTAACGTCCTCATAAGAGGCTCAGAGGGGATCCCCACACTCTTTGCTATGGCTGATATTTTTAGAATGTCCAAGTGTGTGATTCATAGTCATTTGTTTGGGCAGCTCAGATATTTTCACCTACACAAGAACATATGGAAAAAGCGGAACCCAACCTTCCCATCTGCCCCAGCTGTACAATCCTCACACCACACAACAAACAACCAAGCTTCCTTCACCACCCAGTGCAATTTCTCCTGTTGATTAACCTGATAATGACCTTTAATGACCGATAAGTATCAATAGTTCATAAAACAACAACATCATGACTGGAATTTGCTGTAGATTGTAGCCTCTTATTCACACCCTTCTCCTGTCTCCTGTCCCAGGGAGATATAACCATTGACCCCCATCCCACATTTCCTCTGGATTTCCTGTTCTCAGGGCAATGCCAGGCTCTTCATGACTTATCTACTGCATCAATCTATATAGGAACCTGCTTAATAGAGATGGGGTATGTCAAAGAAAATGTTGCTGCCATATTAATAGACAAAGGATGTTGCTGCCATCAAGCCATCACATTACAGCACCCGCCCCCCCCGCCCCCCGACGGTGAGCCCTAAGGGAACTCGGGATGGAAACAGGATGACCACCATAAAGCCACTGCAGTCACCCTTGAGGGTGCACCCTGAGGAGACTAAGGATGAAAGAACACAGGATACTGGCCTCAGAGAGCTGAGGTGTATATCAAAGGAATGATTTCAATGAGCCCAGACTCGTGCATCTTCCCATATATAGAAAAATGCTAAATTCCTCGACTTGAGATGTCTGGTTTTCTTTAACTAACAGTAATCTTTTGATGTTCCCACTACCTGGTCTTTGTTGAAAAACTCTTATATACCCTGGCTGCGCCCTTACTTCTTCACAGCAGTCCCTCTGAGCTGTCTGAGATGCTGCATCCAGGGCTTGAGTCCTCAGTATGTCCACCAAATAAAACATAACTCTCAACGTTTAGGTTGTGCATTCTTTTTTTCAGTCGACAGGTACAATCTAGTGTAATAAATATTTCTCTGGGCAATTCAGAGAAAATAACCCAGGGGAAGGCTAGGTCTTAGTTGTACCTTTGGATTTCCCAGGCAAAAGAGCTTCGGGGAAACATCCTTAGTCATCCCTCTTGTACGACCGTCCTGTCAAAGTGTCCTCTCTCCCCATCCCGGTGACTCTTCTTCAAGCTCCACCCTTAGCTTATCACAATGGTAGGGGCAAATTTAGGGTGAGAGTAATAGTAGTTTTCACAAAGGAGGGAACTCCATTAGGTGAGAAGTCTGGATGGAAGCCCAAGATCACCTTGTGTTTCCTTATCAGAGAACAGGACCTGGGAAGAAATGATGGAGCCAGATTCCAAGAAGCTTCTTATTTTTCTTTCTTAGGTTACTTCAAATCTTTTCTCATTAGAAAGAGTGATGTCTTGCCCTTTTTGCATAAAGCCCGGGACAAACATGAACTTCTTCTGTGATTTTTAAAGCTAGAAAATAATCCGCCAAGGGAAAAAAAAAATACAGCCCCAAATGGAGGCCTCTGTAAGTAATAAATCTGCTACCTACTGTAGTCTGTTTTCCTAAAACAAAAGTGACTGCAGCAAGCGTTTTTTATTATTGCTCATATAGTGTTTAAATATTTCAGCTGGGAGCCGCTGTGTGAAGAGAGACAATAGTCCATCTGATGTGAGATTTATTAGAGAAAGTTGACACAAATATATTTGTAGGGAACAAAATATGTTTGTAGAGATTATTCCAGATTTACAGTGATTAATAACCGATCGGATGCTGCAAAGGTCAAAAGCCACCTCCCCGGAAGTTTCTGTGCTGGGTCGAGTCAGAATCGAACATGAACTTCAGTGGTGCCAGGAACTTTTGCTAAAAGAATGAGGTTTTCCTAATAGCATGAGATGAATACCAGAAGCAGACTTTCTCTTCAAAAAGTGCCAGACCACTTAGTTATACACTGACTGTCGAATGGGATTTGGAGCCAGGAGGTATTCACGGGCTTGGCACAGGCAAGGGCTCCCTGAGACCCACAGAGGAGATGCCAGACACCAGAGATTTATCTTTGCTCCAGCGATGGAGGGGTCTGCAGACCAGGGGGAGGGCATGAGACTGCCCTTGTATGCATCTCCTCCCATCAGCTGTTTCCAATGCGCTTCTTTTCGGGATGTATACTTGAGACCCTAAGCAAAAGTGAATTGTCTTGATTTGAGGGTGAGTTCTGACCCCTCAAGTATTGATCAAAAATTGATGGTTCACACACATCTCGGCAAAGATAAAAATTGGTGCTTATCCACAGAGCTATGAGGCACTCCCTTGAGATGAAGTGCCTGCTGGTGAAAACTCCCCGGCGCCTCCCTGCAGACATGCAGCATCCGAAAATGGGCAGTGGCGACCCCCACAGAAGCATGGAGAGACTCGTCCCACCCATGGGCGTTTTCCCTCCTGGCGAGTGCACTGCAGCTCTCTGAGGATGGGGTGGAGACTATGCTTCCTCCTGGGCAGCTGGCCCCTCAGATACTAGATACTATCCACCTTCTCCTGCAAGCTGAAGTTGGCTGGAAACAGCAGCCTGATTAATAAAACTCACAAGTAGCCCCCGAGGTCAATGCTAACAGGCTCTCAATAAACAGTCCATAGATTGAATCTTATCACCCCAGAAGGGTGAGTGGGCCTTGTTGAGAGCCGACAGCCGGGCCCATCTACCCCACCAATGACAAATGGCTTGCAATCCGTCAACCGTGTTGATGAGCATTGGCTGGAAGGCACGAAGGTGCTAATAAAGACTCCCCCTGCCCGCTGCTGCTTGGGGCAGGTGGGCTCGGGTGGGAGTTCGCTTCCAACTCATGCGCGGTGGCTGGAAGGGTTTCCAGCCTCCCCAGTTGTTGCCATGGAGAAGGAATTGGATGGCTTTAATACAGCTGTGCAGATGTCTCCCCGGAGACACTCCATGACAAGTTGGACTGGAAGTAGCAAATGAGCAACTGTAATCTTCAACTGTATGAATAAGTGATTGATTGGGCATAGGGGCTGTTAACAGCACTCTGTGTTCTGGCAGCGTGGGGCCTAGCAAAATGAGATAATCAGTCTGAGAGAGACACACAGTGCGGCCGCCAGCTCCCCGTAACCTTCCACGGTGCAACATCCTGGTCGAGGGAAGCCTGCCCAGAGCTAATGACCGCCTCCTGTGGGCCCTGCAGAGGCCCGGCCACTCCAGGTCCCAGTTGGCCCTGAACCCATATCTGATGAGTTCTGCCACATGAGTGGCGACTGGTACTTTTTAAATAATGGTGTCTGTCTGATCTCCCCACCAGCTCCCGAGCCAACTCTGCTTGGCCTCACTGAAGGACACTGGTGGGTACTTGGTGGAAGTCAGAGTCCATGGAGATGTGAATCTCTGGGACCATCTGCCAGTGCTCCTTCTGAAGGGACTGATCCCTGCCACGTGGGGACTCCTCATCCCTGGCCAGACCCAACTGGATCAGAACATTCCATATGCAGGCCAGAGTGACCAATGACCTGGGGAGGAAAGATGAGCTGTGCCTATCAGCATCCCCTCTTGAGCTTTTGGCATTGGGACATTGTAAATCTGGCCAGCAATAAGTGGATAAGAGAAGTGAAGCATCAGGGAGACACCCAGGGTTGGGCCAGCAGGAAGCCGGTGACAACAGAGAGTAAAGAAGTGTCGGAAGCCATCCTGGAGCCATTGCACCATGACAAAGTCATGAGCAACGGAAGGTGAAACTGCAAGGCAGCGCCGTGCCAGGAAGGTGGACTACAGCTCTGTTATTATGTTTTATGATAATAAATTTACATACAGGGGCAATTTTGGGGGGATGTTGCTCCACGTGAAAGAAAAATTGCTCTAGGACTCCCCCTCCTGAAACTACCACAGAATGGGAAGTACCCACTAAAGCCCCGGGGAAATAGGTAAAGAATTAAGAGCCTGGAACTAAGGGGATGTTTTTACGAAAAACACCCTCTAGTATGGAGTTATAGCCATGGGCCGGAGTTTCTGATGACATAGGAAATTTATGGTTCTATTATAAAGGAAGATTAATTATAGAAAAACAAATGACTAGAGCAGAATTCGTTGCCAGGATAGGGAGAAAACACTGTCTTAGTTGAAGAAAACAACGAGAAATAGCATGCAGGTACATTGTAAATATTTTCATGGAACCATTGTAAAAGGTTGCTCATGCAAGAAGAAAAATAGGAGCAAGTAGCTCCAACTTTTACAATTGATATAATCATATAACTGCTTGACTTGGTTACTAAGAAACAGCCTGTGATTAATGGGAACTTGGGGAAATATTTTAATAGGACATCGAGAAACTAGGGGATATTTGTTTTAAAAAATCTTTATAGAATATTTTGAGGTTTGATTATGCTAAGGTTGTTTGGCCACGTACCTGGTAATGTAATCAACTATAATATATAAACCTGTGATTATAAACAAAAGAATGAAGAATAAGAATCAAGAATAAAGACATGAGAGAAAGAAACATGCAATGCTGAAGTAATAGAATTATTTCCTTCGCCGACGCTATCCATCCCTCGGGTATCCCTGGACTCACTGGAGCTGGACTCCGGCAAAGAAGAGACAGGGAGACAGGGGGTCAGAGACAGGAGTCATTAACTTCCACATCTACCGTGGTTTCCTTCCTCAATGCCCAGTTGTGGTTGTATCAACCACTTTCCTGTATTTCTGATGCTTTGACATCTTGCGGCCCTACTGACCCTGGAGGGACTGCCCCTCCCTGGACCAGCTGATCCCAGAGAGAGTCGCTTCCTCATTATGAGAATGTGCTTCCAATGCAAACCAACCAATCCGCAGCCCACACCCCATCACCTACTCCATCAATTCCAGGTTACTAGCCACTTGCCCTAATCACTCCAGAGTAGGTACCTGACAGCTAGCGACTGCCCCGAGCCCACTGAAATCATTCAAATTAGCCAAACCTAAACCCACCTACCCCACCTCATCTGTTGTTTTCCATGGAAACCATGGTTAAGACTCTTGCCCACATCTTTTTTCTTTTTCCCTCTGCCTCCTGACCAACCCTGGTGCTTCCCCATGTGGCCCTACATGGAAAGACATGTCGCCTCCCTTGGGATCCGTGAACAAAACAAACTACCTTTTCAATGGTAGTTATTTTCTGATCTGGTGATCTTGCAATACCTAAATAATAATAAAACCTGTATTTTAAAACAGTGGTATAGACAGACTCTATCTTCACACCATCTCAGCTTTGATGGCCTGCCAGACACATGTTGGGGCACCACCCTGCCACGTCCCTTGCAGTCAGGTGGGACATGTCACTGGTCAGGCCAGTGGGCAGTGGGCATCCATGTGATTGCTGGCCAGAGCACTTGACTGTTGGTGGGAAACCCTCTGGCTGTGTCCGTTCCCTCTACCACTACAGTAAAGCTTCCATCACATCGGGTCCCTGACAGAGACCACTGGTGATGGACATGAAGAGTCATCTGGACTCCCAGCAGATTACATGTGAGCAGACGTAGACCTTTGTTGTGCAAAATCACTGGTGTGGAGCTGCTTGTTACTGCACCTTAGCCCAGGCTGTCTGAGCAATACACTGGAGGCTGATCCACACATTTGTAATAAATTCCCTGTAACTTACATTGACTCCAGTAGGTCCTTGTGCCTTGCATCCAAAATATCCCTGCAGAAAACCACACCTAGCAGGCAGCATGAGGAGGTGGTTAGCAGGACAGTCGCTGCTACCTTAGAGCCATGGGGGCTTAGCTGGGTCACAGGGTTCCCTTCACCCAAAACTCTTCACCTATAAAATGGGATACTGCCTCCAAAGCTGTGTGAGGACTAAATAGTAATTAATAGTAATTGTTCTAATTGCTTGACACATATTAATTCATTTACCTGCCATAGATGTGATCACCATTGATACTGGCATGGTCAGTACCATCCATAGTACAGGTGAGAGGTAACAACTCGTACCATTCACTAGAGCACAGGTGACATATAACACGGTGCCTGAAGCCTGGGGAAAGCTCTGTAGGTGGGGCCGAGTGGCAGCGTTCTGGGTGTGATGTGAAGATGGCGGGTGGCAGGTTGAAATTTCTGAGGGCAGATCCCCCCCATATACACTGTCCCACTGTTCTGCCATGTGCCCTTGGCCCCCACCCCTCACCCATCAAGAGGCAGAGGCCAATTCCCGTCCCCTTAAATGTGGGCAGGCTTGTGACTGCTTTGTCTAATAGAATATGGCAAAAGTGGTGCTGCATTTCATCCCAGCTGGACCTAAAATATGATGTATCATTCCCTTGTTCACTGGAACACTCCACTGGGAGCCTCGTGTAGCCTTGTGAGAAGTGTGACCACCCTGAGGCCACCATGCTGTGAGGAAGCCAAGCCTCACGGAGAGGCCAGGAATGGGCTGTGGTCAGCAGCGCTAGCCTCTGGGTCTCCTGACTGAACACCAGACACGTGAGTGAAGATGCTTCCAGAGGAGTGAGTCTCCAGTGAGTCTCTGCCAGCCTCTGAGTCTTCCAGCTGAGGTCTCAGACCCCATGGAGTGGAAGCAAGCTGTCCCCACTGGGCTCTGTCCAAACTCCTGACCCACAGGCTCTGTGAGCAGATGAGAATGACTATCCTTTTAACATAACAAATTTGGGGGTAAGGGGTGAACAGCAATAGCACCTGGAGCAAAGGCAGAGCCAACAGGATTGCTGAGGGGCTGGATCAGAGAGCAGCAGTGATGCCCCAGTATTTACTTGCACCTGGAGTGGAGGTGATGGACATCCAGGTAGACCTTCCTGCTGGGAAGGTGCAGTGAGCAGTTTGCAATTCAGAGCTAGAGTTGTATGACGACGCGGTGGGTCACCATCAGTTACCAAGGATGGAAGGAGGTCACTCAGAAAGTCGGGGCAGCTAGAGAAGAGGTCGGTCTCCTGGGCCCAGGCGTACCTCCAACAGAAACGCATACATACATTCACCAAAACCCCACAAGAATGCTCACAACAGCACTCTTCATAATGGCCTCAAACCAGAAACAATCCAATTGCCCATCCACAATAGGATGAGGAAATAAACTGTAGTCTATTTTGACAATGGTGAAAAGAAAAACTGTTGCTCCATAGAGCAATGTGGATTAATCTTACAGATAGGATGTTAAGGGGAAAAAAGTCAGACAGGAAAGGGGATATGCTTTAGGGTTACCTGCACAGGAGGTAAAAACAAAAAAACAAAACAAAACAAAACAAAACAAAGAATGGGCAAAACAAACAAACTGATCATCATAGAAATCAGAAGGTGGTAAGAAGGTGGGGGTTGTAGTGGCTGGGAGGTGACCCGGGGAGATCCTTGGGTGCTGGAAACATTCCATAGCCTGGCCCTTGCTGTGCTGGTACAGGTGCACTCCCTTCATAAACATTCATCAAGCTGTACAGTTTGTACACTTGCCTGCATATGTTATATTTCCCTTTAAAAAGCCTACCAAAAATCTCCCATATTCTCCATGCAGGTAGCCCCATGCATCACATCAGGATTTTCTGTAACAAAGCTGGGATGAAAGGCAGCTATATACTTTCAATCTCTGAATAATTATTTAACCAGAATCTCCTTTCTCTGGGACTCAGCTTTCTGTTTAAGAGAGATTTTTCTTTTCTTGCCTCAACTGGTTGGTAACAAATCCCCAGACCCTATAAATAAAGTACATCTCCCTTCGAGCAAGGTCAGTAATCTCTACACTGTGGTCCTATAATGCCATTGCTGACTAAAATTCATTCAACTGAGAATTCAATACAATTGCTGTTGCATCGCTGCCTTTTCCTAAGGCATTTTTCATTTGTATCAATGCATTAAGATTGATCAAAATGAGACATTCATTAAATAATTCTTAAAGTTTCAAGAAATGTATAATCGACTCACTTTAATTATGACATAAATTTACCCCATCATTTTTATCACACACCTCATTGTGGTATTGCATGGATGGTTTCTCATAGGTGATGGGGGGACAGGATCCCACTAACCAGGAGGAAATGTCCCAGCCAGGGTCACACCTGAAGAGTGAATTGGCTTAAAAGGGGAAGACATGACGGCCTTGTGTGTGATGATTTACTCACACTTGAAAATTCAGAGGATAAGATGTGACCCTGGAACAGGTTTGGTAGGGAAATTAGTGCCCAGAGTCCAGGGCCCAGCCCTGGAAAGGGCAATGTCACCACTATAGCAGGCAGTCCCTGACGACCCCATCCAATTCCTCATTAATCTCTTTGGTGTTACATGAGCCAAAGTTAATAGGGGCTTAACGGTAACAGAAACGAGGTCTGCAGGAAGCAAGGACCAGTCAGAGTTCTCCCCCATCCCCCACCCAGACAACTGCATAGGTGTTCCCCCTGCTCCCCCCACTGGTCCAGTAATGGGTCTGGACACTCCCACCAGCCCCCAACTCATCTTGTGTCATATTACGTGGTCTGCATTCCTTTCCAGTAAACAAAAAAAGCTGGAAGAATTAAGTGTCTTCAGGAACCAAACGGCCCTCTTGGCTCAGAGAAGCTGAGATGGTGAAAGAAACCAATGTGCATTTCTACAAATGTCACAATGAGCTTATGACTCTGGAGGAATGGATTTCTTTTATTTATTTATTTATTTATTTTTGCGGTACGCGGGCCTCTCACTGTGGTGGCCTCTCTCATTGCGGAGCACAGGCTCCGGACGCGCAGGCTCAGCGGCCATGGCTCACGGGCCCAGCCGCTCCACGGCATGTGGGATCTTCCCAGACCGGGACACGAACCCGTGTCCCCTGCATCGGCAGGTGGACTCCCAACCACTGCGCCACCAGGGAGGCCCTGGAGGGATGGATTTCGAAAGCCTGCCCTCCTCTGTGCCTTTATAGAGACTGGCGTCTGTGATCCACACAGACCTGGATGGAAAGGGACCCCTTTGAAATAAGCTTCATTTTTCATTGTTCTCCCCTAGAGCCTTTTGGCTGCATGTGGTCACAACATCTCTCAAATCACTTTTAAGCAGCATTGTAGTCGTCTTTTTTGCTTATTTGTTTATTTTGTTGCTGTTTGTACTCAAGGACCCTCAAGACATTGTGACTATTGGAGGGAGGGGTCCTGGACCATAACCCTTCAGAAAGATCGGTGGATAGAGAATAAGTGGAAAAGAAAGGAGGGAAGGAAGGGAGGAAAGAAGGAAACAAGGCTAATCCATTTACAGATGATGAAACCAAGCCCCAAAGAGGTCCCCTGACTTGTCCACAGTACACAGCTTGTCAGAAGCAGAGCTGAGTGAAGAACCCGGTTGCCTGCCTGCGGTCTAGTCCTCCTGCCACTGTGCTGCACAGCTGGGATTCTCAGGATCTTTCTAGAATATATGGACTTGAGCTAGACCTTGAAGACGAAGGATGTCTAGACAGCCCAGTCCTGGTAACAGGGGACACCTGACTTCTGTATGTCCATTTCTCAAGTTTTGGGAAACCCCAAGTTCCTCTATCTCTCTCCCCTCTTTCTTTCTCTCCTCACATTTTCTGAGACATTTTCTCAGCCAGAAACTTGTACATGGAGATACAGAAGGAAGCACCACCTCCTTGGTATTGAGGAGCTCAGACTAGACTAGGGGTGTCAGAGGGACTTGTGGGTCCCATGAACCAGGAAATGACAGATGTTGCCTGGACGAGCTCCAGTCTCTCAGCTCTAACTTGGCCACCCCACGCCCTCCTCCACATAACTCCACCGTGACTCTCACTTACAGCTGTTTCCCCAAGCACTCATCCTGGGGTGTCAAGGAAAGATACTCGATAAGCACATCTTTTTTTGACAGGGACGTCATACAAGCTGTAGGGAAGTAAAGGTCATTGCGACGGGACACTTTTGGATTTCCTTTTCTTGGAAAACTCAGAATGGGGACGATACCCTTCATGGGACATTTGTAAGCAAGGAAGGTAGGAGAATGTACACAGGATGGCCAGGGCTGATGATTTAATGATCTTTGGTTTTCTTCTTAAAACGTACACACACAGGTAAGATTTGTCTGACCTGATAATGCATTTTCTTCTGAATATCCTGCAGTTTGTGCACTGCTGTTCTCCTTAGCACAGAAGATTCCTTTCTCTGTTTCAAAGTCACCTGCTCCTCGGTCATTCCAAGCTGTATCTGGTGAACATTGATAAGGTGCAGTGTGCCAGCCACCCTGGGTGGAACACGCACTGGTTAAATATGTTGGGAGAGATTATGAGAGTTTTGACAACACTTCTAAGCAGCTTATGTGTCAGTTTCACCTTTCGCCAAACATCTGTTATAAGGATTTAGATAAGATGTCTCCTGAGTGATGTTATAACCCACACACTGTAACCTACCCCTCCTCATCACCCCCAGGAAGAGAGGAACAATTTCACTGCAGAAGATTCAAACTTGTTTTGGGTGTTAAGGTCTCAGCTCCACACAAAAGAGTTTGGCCACGTGAGTAAAGGTCACAATATAATGATGCCTGGGTCTTCAACACACACTCAGACAAGCCCATTCTTGGCCACTGCAGACCTGGATACCCTACTCTAAGTAGAGCTAAGGGTATTTAGGTCAGACATAGGAGTGAACTCCAGGGCCATCCCTAGCAGACTACATTCATGCAATTCCATACCCTTGGCCATAACCCCAGTGTCCTCCCACTGTGGGCAGGCACCATTCCCTGCCCTGGGCTTGGCCACAGGACAAGCTTTGGCGAATGACATGTTAGTAAATGATTGCAAGCAAAGTCTTGAAAGCACTTTAGCCATTGGAGTGGTTAGCTCATACCCAAGCTGGCCTGTGATCCTAAGCCAAGTATGGAGCTGAGGCCCCAGCTGACATGAGCAAACCCAGCGTAACCCAGACCCACTCTATTAGCCATGGTTCCCCAGGGAGGCAGAACCATTAGGATATATAGAGCTGGAGATAGAAGCATAGGTATTCCTATCCATAATATATATATTATAACACATGTATATGTACATTTAAATATGTGTATTATAATATGTATATGTACATTTCTATTTATATTTCTACATATATATGGAAAGAAAGTCCTTATAAGGAATTGGCTCATCCATTATGGAGGCTGAGAATTCCCGTGAGCTGCTGTCTGCAGGCTGGACATCCAGCAAAGCTGGTGGTGAAATTCAGTTCAAGTCTGAAGACCTGAAACCAGGAGCATGAAGGACAGGAGACAGATGTTCCAGTCCTGCAGTCAGACAGACAATACAATCCTGCCCAGTCTTCTTATTCTTTTATTTTTAATGAATGATCATTTCAATTTTAATATTTGGGAAGTTAATTTTTTGGTATGAGTCTACAAATGAGTATTACAGATGTTGTATAGTTTTAATAGTATGGAATTAAAATCCTTGAAGTGTAACAAATCCTGACTAACCTGAGAATTACTGAGGTGAAACAGAATAAAATCATCGAAAAACACCACTGTCCATGATTAACACTTACATTAGTCCTAGGACATAATTAGATAATGAAATGCTACTTTCTCTTCCAAAAGCAGAAAATGCAGTTGAACAATTACTGCATGACACCCTGCAATTTATAGTTAGTGTTTACGGATTTTTTTTAATCAATTTTATACACATCAGTGTATACATGTCAATCCCAATCGCCCAATTCAGCACACCACCATCCCCACTCCACCGTGGTTTTCCCCCCTTGGTGTCCATACATTTGTTCTCTACATCTGTGTCTCAACTTCTGCTCCGCAAACTGGCTCATCCGTACCATTCTTCTAGGTTCCACATACATGCGTTAATATACAATATTTGTTTTTCTCCTTCTGACTTACTTCACTCTGTATGACAGTCTCTAGGTCCGTCCACGTCTCAACAAATGACTCAATTTCATTCCTTTTTATGGCTGAGTAATATTCCATTGTATATATGTACCACAACTTCTTTATCCATTCGTCTATCAATGGGCATTTAGGTTGCTTCCATGTCCTGGTTATTGTAAATAGTGCTGCAATGAACACTGGGGTATGTGTGTCTTTTTGAATTATGGTTTTCTCTGGGTATATGCCCAGTAGTGGGTTTGCTGGATCATATGGTAATTCTATTTTTAGTTTTTTAAGGAACCTCCATACTGTTCTCCATAGTGGCTGTATCAATTTACATTCCCACCAACAGTGCAATAGGGTTCCCTTTTCTCCGCACCCTCTCCAGCATTTGTTGTTTGTAGATTTCCTGATGATGCCCATTCTAACTGGTGTGAGGTGATACATCATTGTAGTTTTGATTTGCATTTGTCTAATAATTAGTGATGTTGAGCAGCTTTTCATGTGCTTCTTGGCCATCTGCATGTCTTCTTTGGAGAAAGGTCTATTTAGGTCTTCTGCCCATTTTTGGATTGGGTTGTTGTTTCTTTAATATTGAGCTGCATGAGCTGTTTATATATTTTGGAGATTAATCCTTTGTCTGTTGATTCATTTGCAAATATTTTCTCCCATTCTGAGGATTGTCTTTTCGTCTTGTTTATAGTTTCCTTTGCTTTGCAAAAGCTTTGAAGTTTCATTAAGTCCCATTTGTTTATTTTTGTTTTTATTTCCATTACTCTAGGAGGTAGATCAAAAAAGATCTTGCTGTGATTTATGTCAAAGAGTGTTCTTCCTATGTTTTCCTCTAAGAGTTTTATAGTGTCCGGTCTTACATTTAGATCTTGAATCCATTTTGAGTTTATTTTTGTGTATGGTGTTAGGGAGTGTTTTAATTTCATTCTTTTACATGTAGCTGTCCAGTTTTCCCAGCACCACTTATTGAAGAGACTGTCTTTTCTCCATTGTATATCTTTGCCTCCTTTGTCATAGATTAGTTGACCATGAGTGTGTGGGTTTATCTCTGGGCTTTCTATCTTGTTCCATTGATCTATGTTTCTGTTTTTGTGCCAGTACCATATTGTCTTGATTACTGTAGCTTTGTAGTATAGTCTGAAGTCAGGGAGTCTGATTCCTCCAGCTCCATTCTTTTCCCTCAAAACTGCTTTGTCTATTCGGGATATTTTGTGTCTCCATACAAATTTTAAGATGATTCAGTCTTACTATTCTATTCATGCCCTCAACAGATCATATAATGCCCCCACACACTGGAGAGGGAGACCTGCAGTACTCGATCTGTGATCCAAATGTTCATCTCATTGAGAAACACTGTCACAGGCACTCAGAAAACGTTTTGCCAGATATCTGGACACCCCACCCTTAATTCCTGGTCAAGTTGACACATAAAATTGACCGTCACCCTCGCCAAACCCCACAGAAGCAGGAGAAATGTGTGGGTCTTGCTCTGTGTCCCTGAAGTTTTATGATCTCTACACAGCAAAACGGAGTGAAAATTGTTAACATTCATCTAAAACTCAATGTGTGCCAGGCTCCGTTCTAAGGGCTGTAAAATCCCATCAGACCAAACGTTGACTTCAACTTTGTCAGGCAAATAGGGTTTTTCATGCCTTTACAGATGAGGAAACGGAGGCACAGGGACGTTAAATCACTTGTCCAATACCTCATGGCCAATAAGTGGTGAAGGCAAGAATCTATACCAAGAAAATGCACCATAGTATTTGCTGGGTACTCTGTATCACATACCAGCACAGCACTGTTACTATTGCTGCTAGTAACAGTGGCAGCATTACTGTCAATATTACTACTGATGTTTTTAGTATAATATCACTAACACTACGACTATACTAATAGTAAAACTATTAATGGTGGTATTACTATTACTATTCAGGTATTTAGGTATTATAAATCCTTTCTAAGCAAAGGAACTGCATACCACAGCCCTCATATATGGACAAGCTAAGGTTTATTTTTCCTCTAAGTTTTTTTTTTAATTGAAGTATAGTTGGTTTACAATGTTGAGTTAATTTCTGCTGTACAGAAAAGTTATTCAATTATACATATATATACATTCTATTTTTTATGTTTTTTTCCATTATGGTTTACCATAAGATACTGAATATAATACTCTGTTCTATACAGTAAGACCTTGTTGTTTCCTCTGAGTTAATGTATTGTACTTGTCCTTCTGCCAGTCTGTAAACTACTAAATGGCACCCCCAGAACCTTGCAGCAATCCTGGCACACAGCAGGAACTTAGTAAATGACTGTTGAGTGCCTGGACACCTGTCCACAGAGAGCAGGATTAAGATGAGGTCTGTGATGGTTTACAAGATAAAATTGAGGGTCTACATCAGGGCTGGGACTAGGGTCAGGCAAATGAGACATAGCAGAGAGGTCACTTTCCAGAGGAACTTGCACCTGTACAACCCCCAAAGCAAGCAGCCTTGTTCTCTACAAAAATGCCCAGTAAGTCCCAGGCCTGCTCTATTCAGACTCAACCTTCAACTCTCCTGTGAAAGGAGCTGCAACTAACACTCAGTAGTCTGTTTTTTCTTAAATGATTTGGGAAATGCCTCCCATGATTAGTCTGCCATTGTAAGGAGATTCCATTCCCTGATATCTGATGACAGGTGGATTAGGAGGCGGCCTAGGTGCTGGCTGAAAATAAGAAAGAAGCCTCTATATCACAGTTGCCACCATCCTGCAGGTAACAGATCCAACACAGGTAACAGAGAGATGAATTCTCCTGAGTATCCCCCAAAACTCCAAAGTAAGACTTTCCATAATAAAGTCAAATTCCCTTTGCTGTAAATATTCTTATTTACCCTTCTACAAAGGACACACACCCAACTAATGAGAGGAGAACCTTATTTAATTTTTAAACATGCTTTCAGGAAATGTAGCCAGCTTATAAGATGATTTAGTGAGTAAAAATTATACTTGCTCTAAAGAGGAAAAAGAACTTTTCTTTCTATTTCATGGCACTGAACACCCTGAAGAGTGCCACTGTTGTTTAATGAAAAGAAAAAGGAGATGCTCACTTATGTACAACAGAAACTGATGACTTAACAGAGAAATGCACAAATCCAAATGGAAAAGTATGGGCTCTCTGGCTGGGTTAAGAGCAGAAAGCCATATAGTGCTGAGTGGTTTGTTTCCTAATCAGTCCATGTCCTTCGTTCCTGGTCTAAATTGCATCTGGGAAAGAAATGCAGCTAAATGCTCTATGCCTGCCACTCGAGAGGATTGTGATGCATGACCTGCAGAGGGACAATTCCACAGGGGAGGAAGGAGTAGCCAAGGAACCTAGTCTCAGCCATGTGGGTTGTAGGGAGGGAGTGTGATGTTATCTCTGAAAGGGAAAAGCCAGAGGAAGGCGTAGTCCATCCAGGTCACTGGCAGAGGTCATCTGCAGTGCAGAAAGGCCAACAGCCCACACACTCCAGGCAGGGCTTCTCCCTTCCTCTTCCCACATTGAAATGCATGTGTTTGGGATTAACAGATACACACTACCATATATAAAATAGATAACCAACAAGGACCTACTGCATAGCACAGGGAACTATACTCAGTATCTTGTAATAACCTATAAGGGAAAAGAATCTGAAAAAGAATAGATGTATATGTATGCATACCTGAACCACTTTGCTGTACACCTGAAACTAACTCAACATTGTAAATCAACTATGCTTTAATAAAAAAAGAAAAAGAAGAAATTCAGGTCCCTCTTCTGGCTGCCTGAGCTGCAGAGACCCAGGAAGCATAACTTTGCTTCTTGATTGACAAGGACTCTAGATCCAACTCTAGGACACCAGAATTTTCCACTGTCCATGTCAGAGCAAAACCTACCAGGAAGTTTGGCATAAGCATAGCTTCTAATTTTCATTTTAATGACAAAGAAATTCTTTATGATTTAATGCTCTCTGAGGAAGGAATACTGGGTCAAATGTGAAATATAACCACATAAAAATTGTGAGTGAAAAGAACAGAATACAGTAAGCCAAATAATAGCTCTGGTTCCTCCAGTGGTGAGATTGTTACAGATTTTGTTCCTTTTTTAAAAAAGTTTCCTCCCACAATTAGCTTACAGGACTTTTATAATGCAAAAATTTACAGAACACTACCAGTGGTATTTAAAGAAAGAAAAATGGCTAACTGGCATTCTGGTCCTACATGGTAAAGAGAAAGTGGGGGAGGGATAAATTAGGAGCTGGGGATTAACATATACACACTACTCTATATAAAATAGTAGTCAACAAGGACCTACTGTATAGCACAGAGAACTGTACTTAATATGTTGTAATAACCTATAAGGGAAAAGAATCTGAAAAAATAGATATATATGTACGTATAACTGAATCACTTTGCTGTACACCTGAAACTAACACAACATTGTAAATCAACTATACTTCAATTAAAACAAAAATAAGACAAATAAAAAAACTAAATTAAAAAAGAGAGAGGAGCTCCAGAGACAGAGGTGAATAAAATGACTCAGAGGGAACGGAAGTCTGTGATAAGACTTCTTGACAGTCCTGAGCTTGAACTACAGCAGCATCAAGAGAAACCAGTTTACAGCCAGGGGAAAGCCCTGCAAAGTTCACTTTCATTATGTGTTTTAAAAGATTTCTGTAACTCCAGGTCCTTAACTGTGTTTGGGGACAAAAATTGTTTCCAAGAGGAGCTGACAGACTGTCACTTTGGAGAGAATTATTTAAAAACTATGGGTCCACGGAGCCTGCACTTTGAAGGACAAAAAGTGTGAACAGGATCTCTCCTTATGAGGGGGAAACTTGTGGGTCCCGCTCTGATGAGAGCTCTCCACCCCTGTCCTCACAACCCCTCTCCCGCCACCTAGGGAAGCTAAGGGTGTCTGACTTCTGGCAGGAATCCTCCCAGGAGAGAAAGCCTAACACTTGGCAAACTAAAGAACATCGGCTCTGAGAGATCAGGGTGGAGAGACGTCTCCTGCTGGAGAGATGGGCTGGAAATGGAGACATCCCCACATCACGTGAATTGCTCAAGGTTCTCCCAAGCTGATGCGGGAAAAGCTTTTGGGGAATCACACGACTCTGCAAAAATGTAAGCTCTCCAAAAGGAAGGAGAGAACCAAGGGGAATTTAACATGATTTCCAGGAATCCCTACAGAGCTGAGGAACACTGAGAGCAGGTACGCACCACTCTTGTGAGGAAGCCCACCTTGAAGTGAGCTGCTGTTTTCTGTTCCCTCTCTGGTTAAGAAATCGTATTTCAGAGCCATGTTTTTGTCTCTCATCCTAGCCTGCACTGAGATACAGGACAATCAGTGCTGGTTAAGGACTTCTGGTGGATTCGACTCTTAACTCTAAACAATCCCACCTCTGCCCCACACCACGTCTTCAGGATGGGAATGGAGACACACTGTGCCTGCCCTATTTATACCCCCTTGTAGGGGAAGTCATCCCCCTCTCTGGCCCCATGGGAAGGGCCATGGCTGCACAATGCACCCTATCATCCTGGCCCCTGCTGGCACTGACTGGGCAGATGTTGGACACTGGACCGTCACCATGCACAGGTGACCTACAGCCCATGACCCAGCATGAAGGGATGAGCTGGACCCAGGAGATTCCTCACTCAGCATTGGAGATGGGAACCAGACAGGCATCAGCTGGGACTGACATCTGGTGATGCTTCCAGAGGCTCTGAGAGCAGAGGTCAAGACACGTGGGCCACGGGGAGCCCAGGCACATGTGAGGAGTGGGGATGGGGAAGAAGAACCCATGGGTGGGTCCTGGGAGAAAGGACCAGGCAGAGATGGGCAGAGAGAAATGGAATAAGCAGCGCTTCTGCCTGGATCCCGATGACGAGCCCATCCAGGACACATGCACCTGTTCATGGAACGGAAACCAAAAGTAAAATCGCTGCAAATAGGAAATTAGAAGTGGAGCCACTTGGGAAGTAAATGGGAGGGGACCCCTGGGTGAGTGCGCTCAGAGGCCCCAGGTCCATGAGGGTCCATCCCCGGGGTGGGGGGTGGTGCTGGGGGCTGGGGGCTGGATGCAAAGTAAACCCCAAAGAGAGGCCAGATGCCCCACCAGGAGGAGGTCCTTTCACGGTGTGGGTCCGGGGGCTCTGCTCTCGACGACCAGACAGGGGTCTTATCTCCACCTGTTTCTCTGCCGCCTCCCATCCAGCGTGGGCCTGACAACCAGAACAGGAGAACAGCCCTCAGCAGGACGGCGCTTTACGAGCATCGCTGCTGAAGTGGGTCTGTGGCCGCTGCCTTGGGAACACGTGCTTTCTGACCCCTTCTGTGAGACACCCACCTGGAAGGGGTCTCACACACCCCAAAACTGCTGTTCTGCTTGTGAAATTTTCAGGTGGTTCCTTGTCACCTGTACCTTCGTTGTCTTCAATAAGCAGGTTCGTCAGTGTTCAAACTTCCAGGTATGAGTTGAGTAAGTTCTGGGGATGTGATGCACAGCAAGGTGACATAGGTAACAACACTGTATTAAGTACCCAAAAGGGCTAAGAGAGTAAATACTAAAAGTTCACACAACACACACACACACACACACACACACATAAACACACATACATACACATACAATACACACATGTACACACATACAGAAACACACAATACACACATGCATACAACACACACATATACATGCACACACAAACACACACATAATACACAAACACACAATACACACATACACACATAATACATACATACACACAATACACACATACACACAATACACACCTACATACACACATGCACACTTATATGCACACACAATACACACATACACAGATAGACACACACAGTACACACATACACACATACATAAACACATACACACACACATACACACACACAAATAAGTATGTGAGGTGATGGAAGTGTTAATTAATGTTATTATGGTGATCATTCCCCAATATATACATGTACCAAATCATCACTTTGTACACCTTAAATTTACACAGTGTCAATCCAGTCTCAGTAAAGCTGGAGAAAGATAAGCAACGGCCTATGTTCCCGCCTGCCCTTCCCCCACATTCTGTCCCCCAGCTCCCTGACCTGTACCCCTGTCCCAGGCTGCCAGGGTGGTTTTTCCTCAGCATCAGGCCCCACCTTTCCCACTTCCGAGCCTCTGTGCATGCTGTTCCTGCCACCCGGACACCCTTCCTTCATTCCAGGCCTACGGAGACCCTTTCCATCCTCCAAGAATCGCTGTAAAAACTACCTCTTCTATATGCTGGTGGTCCCATAAGGGGTGGATTTAGTGTCCCTCAATGACCCGCATAGCACTGGCTCCTTTTATGACACATCTGATTCCTCCTCCTGCTTTAAAAAGGCAGATGAGAAGAAGCAAAAAGGTCACAAGGCCTGTAGGCAGAAACATATGTGTGAGTCCCAGACGTGACAAATGTGGCCAAATCAATCACAGTGACGGTCATTCATTACCCTTTCCACACCACCTGCTCTGTGCTGGGCTCTAACAAAGAGTAATTAATCCTCACAACACTCCAGCGAGAGGGGGACCATAATAACTCCCATTTTGGAGATGGGGAAACCAAGGCACAGAGAGGTTACAAACCTTGTCTATGGTCGCACAGCTGTGAGTGGAGAGAGGCTTCCACCCGGGCAGTCTCTCTAGGGCACCTGTGTGCCTCCTGGAGCTGGTGGAAGCAGCATCACCCTCTCTGGCTAAAGTGTCCCCTGGTGTGAAATGAAGAAAATAAACACCACCACCCATCATTTATTCATTCACTCAAGAAACATGTGTCCGGCATCAATAGCCCCACTCAGAGGGCCCCAGGGGGCAGGAGGCATGACAGCCTGAGACCTTTATGGATGCTTGCCTGCTTCTCCCCTCCATGGGTGGTCCTCCCAGCCCCTCTCAATGGCCCCTCCCGGCAGACATTGCAGGCACCCAGGACACTGGTTTCCCCATACTCTGCTGCAATCCCAGTTGTGTTGAATAAAATAGTTGAAGCATGGGCCACCCCCTCAAATGGCTCACTGTGATGATCACACAATGGAAATAGACTTTTCAGTGGATAATCACATACCCTAATGGAGGGTCATGATCACAACCCCATATGTTGGTAAAAGTGACCAGTGCTGGGACTCCCTGGTGCTCTCATGGTTAAGACTCCAAGCTTCCAATGCAGGGGGTGAGGGTTCGATCCCTGTTCGGGAAACTAAATCCCACATGCCACATGGTGCATGGTGTGGCCAAAAAAAAAAGAGTGACCAGTGCTGAGCAAACCCCGGCTCAGACACGCAGCCGGGATATCCACAGGGCTTAGTTCAGGGCTCAGAAGACTTTCCTATAAGGAGCCAGATGGTAACTCTCTTAGGCTTTGTGTGTCAAGAGGTGAACTTGAGAATATGATGTAGGTACTTTTTTTTTATTGGAATATAGTTGATAACATAACTACATGTTGTGTTAGTTTTTGGTGTAGAGCAAAGTGATTCAGTTATACATATATATATATATATATATGCTCTTTTTCATATTCTTTTCCATTATGGTTTATTACAGGATATTAGATATAGTTCCTTGTGCTATACAGTAGGAACTTTATTGTTGATGTATGTACATATATAACGAGAGGAAACAAGTTGCCACAAGTTTTTATTGATGGCTGTTATAATAATTGAGTAACATTCTTGCGATACAAGAATAAAATTTTTGTTTCTAGGATAACATTTTGCTTAACTGGGGTTAAAGTTGGTGATTCCTTTCATCAATTCGATTGCAATATGCATGTAGATAAACCATTCTCAGCTCACGGTCAGTAGGGAAACAAGCAGCGGCTGGATTTGGACTTTGGCTGCTGTATGGGTTTCCTGTGTCTGCTGTAAAAATTTGCCACAATCTTAATGGCTTCAAACAACACAATTTATTATCGTTCAGTTCTAGAGGTCAGAAGGCCAAAAATGGGTCTCACTGAACTAAAATCAAAGTGTGGGCAAGGCTGTGTCCTTCTGGAGGCTGCGGGGGAGAATCCCTTCCCTAGCCTCCTCCAGCTTCTAGAGGCTCCTACATTCCTTGCTTGGGTGCCCACCCAGGAGTCACCTCACTTCTACCTCTGCTTCCATCATCTTGTAACCTTGGGCTTCCCTCTTTCCCTTGTTAGATCCTGTAATGACATCGCCCCCACACTCCACCCCGCAATAACCCAAGATCATCTCCCATCTCAAGGACCTTCATCACATCTGTGAAGTCCCTTCTGCTGCATAAGGTCTCATATTCACAAGTTGTGGGGTGTAGGACCTGCCCATCTTAGGTAATGTCCCTATTCCGCCTGCCACTCTGAAGCTTGCAGACCCAAGTTTTGTTCACTGATGCTCATGTAAATGATGCACGAAGGTAAAATGACAGTTGTAGTTCAAATGAGAAATCTGAGGCCCTCCGTTACTTGTATAAAGGCTCAGAGCCGGTGAAAGGGAGACCCTGCATTCAGCCTGGGTTCCCACTCCCCAAGAGTGCATTGCCATCTGAGCTGTTATTGAAATTCTACATGGGAAGGGCAGGGTCCATCCCTCGCCTGCAGTGCCTGGTACACAGCTGATGAGCAGGAGGTTTCCAGAATATATTCTCAAAGCAAGTCAATGTAGCAATTGTTTAATATGTCCCAGTTTAACTGGAGAATCAATTTTCACCCTGATGTTTTGACATGAGAATATGCAAACTGTAGAGGTCATGATGATTCTGTGGAGGCCTGTTAACTAAGCCAGCAAACCCCACCAGCACCAAGGCTGACCTGATCCACCAGGACCCATCCACCAACTCCAGGGGTCACGTGACTGAGAGGCCCGAGAGCCATCCAAACTCTGACTGCTCTGTTGCTTTCCACCATCAATAATAATTTTAATTATTCTTAAATTTTATCTAATTTATTTATTTATTTATTAAATTTTTAATTATTAATCATTATATTATTAATTATTATTATATATATTATTAATTATTATAATAAATAAATTTTATATAAATATAAATATTTATGTTTATTTAAACATTTATATTAAATATAAATTTATAATAATATTTAATAATATAATAATATTTATATTAAAATAAAATATTTTAATAAATATTATAATAAATAAATAAATAAATAAATTATTATTTAAATAATAATAAATAAAACTCAATAATTTTCTCTTTAAAGTTCTTGTAGGTATCGTACATTGTGTGCCTTCCTCCAGCCAGAAGGTGAGTGGGCAAGCAAGAAGCTGGTCTGTCTGGTTTCCTACTGTGTCCAGCTCCTAGACCAGTACCTGGCACATAGTACTTGCCCAATAAATGTTTGTGAAAAGGAAGAAATAAAGAGAGAACTGGAGGGAGAGAGAAGAGAGGAAGGAAGGAAGAAAGGAAGGGAGGGAAGAAGAAAGGGAGGAAAGGAGGGAGAGAGGGAGGGAGGGAGGAAAGAAGAAAGGAAAAGAAAGAAAGAAAGAAAGAGAGAGAGAGAGAGAGAGGGAGGGAGGGAGGGAGGAAGGAAGGAAGGAAGGAAGGAAGGAAGAGGGAGAACGGGAGGGAGGAGGGAGGGAGAAAAGAATATATAAGGAAAGCTCTTCTTCAAAATTAATCTTGACTAGAGATATAGAAACACCCTCCTGGGCCTGATGCAGTACGCATGTCCTGGGAGAGGTGAGGTAGTACTTTAAAAGGTCCTCAGTCTCACCTGAATGTGTAAGTTCTAGAACCTTCCCAGAGTAAGTAAGAGGACATGGAAGGTGGAGAGAATCATAAGACCAGAGGGCCCTACTTGGTGTTGCTGAGGTCTGGCTCTGCCCTTGGGTCCACTCTTTGCTCCCTGCACCCTGCTCCATTGTGCTCCATGGGATTCAGGGAGAAAAGCCACTGGAAGGAAGTTAGGCAGGGGCCATGGTGCCCACCACATGCAGAGCAGACGACAGGCGCAGAAGTAGTCTATCTGCATTAGCCTCCCGTTACTAATATCCCCAATTTTGCATCTGAGTAAACAGAGACACCGAGAAGTTAAAATTTGTCTGATGTTAAAATGTCCACAGGAAGCTTATTTGTCAGTTCACAAAGTGGTCCTCAGCACCTGGTGGCCCTCTCTGCCTGGCTGAGAAGCTCACTGTCCATGATGACATTCCCCTAGATGTCTGTTTATCATCTTTATGCTTTTTGTGATACACTTATGCCACCTGTACTATCATTCACTTAATATGTTTTATTCACTCACCATTCTTTTAGGAGCAATTTGGGTACTATTGCCATATATGGAAAACTGTTATCATTTGACATAAATGGAATATAACCATAAAAATAAATGCAATGAAAACAGACACCTAAATTTTTAAAAATACATCTCTGTGTGTATGCCCATGTGTAGAAATCACAGGTACATTTGAAAGCAAAATTTCTGACCTGTAAATAACAAAGAAGTTGTAATAACAATACTACCAGCTATGAAGTCTATGTACAAAACAAGGTTTAGAAGTGTAAAATGTAAAAATCAAAATCAAGCTACACCTTTACTGGAAATAGGCTTAAGGCTTCCCTTCCTTCTCCAAACCCTGGGATTGGGAATAATTTCTTATGCAAGTCCCAGTTTAGAAAATAGGTTTCCACCCATGCCTCCACTTTCAGACACAAGACATTGTCAGCAAAGGCATCAACTACACATAGAAAACATTTATGACTATAAAGCTAATTACTTACAGCTTGTACTTAAGATGCAAAAAATGCCCATTTCCCAGCTCAGTGACCCTTTTTATGAGCTGCCGTGAGCTGTGCATGCCCTCTCATCAGTCCCTGCAAATATGCAGATGCACAAAATGGGTTGGTCCACTTCATTTTCTTACATCTTTGCCATACTTTAGAAGCCCATAAAAGTCAAGACAAAATGGCCTGAAAGAAAAATCTGAATCCCATCCTGATGAGGACATAAATCCAACATCTGCTTCGATGGATGCTGGAATTTGTTCCCATTTCAAACAAATAATCTGAAGATCTGGGAAGCCAAGAGGGCCCTGTCCAACTTATTTACCATGTTCAAGTTCATTTGGCTGAAGTTTGCTCCTCTCCGAAATATCCTTAGGCCCATTTGAAGACAGGGCTGTTAGCAAAGAGAAAACCAGTGACTGGAAGGATCAGCTGGACATACAGAAATCAATATTATATTAAATAAAAATCTTTAATGTAGAAACTTATTAAATAAAAATCTATAATGATCAAGAATTGTATGTCTAAGACATGCTGAAAAGGAGATGCTTTGCACATATTTCTTCTCGTGCAGAGTCAAAATGTACCACCTAAGAAAACAAAGTGATTAGGATTCTGTAATAGCAAAAGGAACTCTGTCATGTATTGGAATCTATAACACTGTGACATGTTTTCAAATTCAGCCTTATAAAGTGCACCTCCCTCTGTACACCTATCATTCCCTAAATTCCTCCAAATTTCCTAATAGTTGAAATATCCCAGCTGCCATCTTTCTGGAATGAGGATGAAATGATCATGCCAGATTCAGTGGTCTGAAGCCAATTCTAATGCATCAGCTTAATCAGGAAAGTGCTGATATATTTGTTCCCTCATCACATTATCTGCTTGCAGCTCCCTTCAAGGCATCACTGATTCTGTAAAATATTGTGTTCTGCATTGCCCACAGATAGCTTTCTGCCATTTGGGTCAAGGGAGAGTTGCGTTCAGCCAACCAAGCATAGTGTCTAATACAGACAATGTCTGCACATCTCCAGCTACCTGGGGAGTGGAAATGAAGACTTCATCACACTGGAGACACAGCTCTGCAATGATGGTGAGTAAACACCTGAGCCAGTGATGAAGGTTTCCACCTATGAAGGAAGCAGTTGATGCAAGCTCAGCAATGAGAATCCAGTGCGGGTCAAATTCACTCATTCACCCAGATTGTTTTGAGTGCCAGCCTATGTCACTCACTACTAAAGAGGAGCAAAATATAGTATTAAGGTGGGGATACATATTATTATAAGATTAATACAAGCATTTATTAACAGCTATGTGCTAGCTGCTTTACTAAGCACCTTGCATGCATCACTGAATCCTCAAAGTAACTCCAAGCAGTGGTACTATTACTTTGCCTACTTATTGATGAGAAAAGAGAGGCACAGAGAAATTAAGTAACTCTCTTAAAGTCTTAAACAATGAGTGGCAGAATCAAAATGAGGATCCAGGCAGCCTGACCTCCAGAGCCACACTCAGTGCAGATCACGTCCTGATGAGCAAGTCAAAGACCCTGCCTTCAAGTCACTCCCACCCAAAACTGCAAGAGGAGACAGATACAAAGACGTTGGTGAAAGCTATTATAATGTGACTCTTACTTCTGATGAATAAAATAAGAGATGGGATTTAACTCTCTGCTGAAGCTAACACTAATTGGACAAAAGATGTAGCACACTGGTTTCTAAGACACTGCAGACTGTGTCTTAAAAACCAGACAATGAAGGATCCTGGTCCCAGAGAGATGGGAAATGAATAAGGTGAGCCCTGTGATTGTCTAGGCTCTCTGTGTGTTCTGGAGCCTGACAGACTCCCTGGATGAAGAGACAGAGTTGAGAATCTGTGGAGACAAAGGCAGCCAATGTTTGCAAGACAGAGTTCCAGAGAGGAGAGAGGTGCAGAGGGAGAAACCCAGGGATCTGAAGAAGCCCCTTGAGCATTCAGCCAAGTACTAATCAGTGCACAGGTATAAGGAAACTACCCAAGGCCAGGGATTAAGCTGACCCCAAAAGATTAGAGCAAACTGTGTGCACTGCTCACACAGGGCCAAGTATAGTGCCTGTTCCCACCAGCAAGGAAACTTCCAGACTCAAGGAGCATTGGGGAGACTACTTAGAAAACTTTTGCCTTCATAAAGGGGAATTATTAACCCTAGGATAAGGACTGCTTTGATCCCACCAAACAAATCTTAACAGCAAGATCCTAAACCATCAAGCTCTTTCCAAAGAATTAACTGCACCACAGAACAAAGCTCAATAATGTTTGTAGGAAAACAAAAACATTCAGCAGCCAACAAAACCAAAGCCACAATGTCCAACATTCAATCAAAGTTAAAAAAAAAAAAAAAAAGAAGAAGAAGAAAGAAAAACACAGCTATAATGAGGATAAAATCAATCAATTGATCACACTGGCACTGACACAAATGTTCAAATTGGCAGATGTGGACATTTAAAAAGCTACTATAACTGTGTGGGGGTAGAGGTGGGGGATGGAAGAGTAGAAAAATTATTTAAAGAGATGATGGCTAAAAATTTTCCAAACTCAAAGAAGACTATAGACCCACAGATGCAAGAAGCTCAATAACCCCCAAGCACATGCAACAGAAGCCTCACCAAGACACATCACAATCAAATTGCTCAAAACCGGGGATAAAGAGAAAAGTCTTAAAAGCAGCCAGAGAAAAAGGATACCTTATGTACAGAAAAATAAAATCTGGTTGACTGCCAATTACTCATCAGAAACAATGTAAGTGAGAAGACAGAAGAGCAACGTCTTTAAAGTACTGAGACAAAAACTCTGACAACCTAGAATTCTATACCCAGAAAAATTATCTTCCAAAATTGACAAGTAAGGTAAAGATCTTCTCAGATGTACAAAATCTGAAAGAATCCATCACCAGCAGAACTGCACTGTAGGGAATGTTTAAGAATCTCCTTAAGGAAGAAGGAAATGATTCCGGATGGAAATCTAGATCTAAATAAAGGAACTGACAGATACACCAGAAATACAGCTACACGTGGAACAACTCCTACAGAACACCTACTGAACGCTGGCAGAAGACCCCAGACCTCCCAAAAGGCAAGAAACTCCCCACATACCTGGGTAGGGCAAAGCAGAGAGATTCCCGCACAGAGGAGCGGTGCCGAGCGGCACTCACCAGCCCGAGAGACTTGTCTGCTCCCCCGCCGGGGCGGGCGGCGCTGGAGCTGAGGCTCGGGCTTCGGTCAGAGCGCAGGGAGAAGACTGGGGCTGGCGGCGAGAACTCAGCCTGAAGGGGGCTAATGTGCCACAGCTAGCCGGGAGGGAGTCCGGGAAAACTCTGGAGCTGCCGAAGAGGCAGGAGCCTTTTTCTTCCCTCTTGGTTTCCTGGTGCGCGAGGAGAGGGGATTAAGAGCGCCGCGTAAAGGAGCTCCAGAGACGGGCGCTAGTCGCGGCTGAAAGCGCGGAGCCCAGAGACGGGCGTGGGACGCTGGGGCTGCTGCTGCCGCCGCCAAGAAGCCTGTGTGCGAGTGCAGGTCACTGTCCACACCGCCCTTCCGGGAGCCTGTGCAGCCTGCCACTGCTGGGGTCCCGGGATCCAGGGGCGGCTTCCCTGGGAGAACGCACGGCGCGCCTCGGGCTGGTGCAACGTCACGCCGACCTCTGCCGCTGCAGGCTCGCCCCGCACTCCGTGCCCCTCCCTCCCGCCCGGCCTGAGTGAGCCGGAGTCCCCGAAGAGGCTGCTCCTTTAACCCTGTCCTGTCTGAGTGAAGAACAGACGCCCTCCGGCGACCTACACGCAGTGGCGGGGCCAAATCCAAAGCTGAGACCCAGGAGCTGTGAGAACAAAGAAGAGAAAGGGAAACCTCTCCCAGCAGCCTCAGAAGCAGCGGATTAAAGCTCCACAATCAACTTCATGTACCCTGCATCTGTGGAATACATGAATAGACAACAAATCATCCCAAATTGAGGAGCCAGGAGTCACTGCTGTGCCTCTGAGGTGGGAGAGCGAACTTCAGGACACTGGTCCACAAGAGACCTCCCAGCTCCACATAATATCAAACGGCGAAAATCTTCCAGAGATCTCCATCTCAACACCAGCACCCAGCTTCACTCAACGACCAGCAAGCTACAGTGCTGGACACCCTATGCCAAACAACTAGCAAGACAGGAACACAACGCCACCCATTAGCAGAGAGGCTGCCTCAAATCATAAAAAGTCCGCAAACACCCCAAAACACACCACCAGACGTGGACCTGCCCACCAGAAAGACAAGATCCAGCCTCATCCACCAGAACACAGGCAGTAGTCCCCTCCACCAAGAAGCCTACACAACCCACTAAACCAACCTTAGCCACTGGGGACAGACACCAAAAACAACGGGAACTACGAACCTGCAGCCTGCAAAAAGGAGACCCCAAACACAGTAACATAAGCAAAATGAGAAGACAGAAAAACACACAGCAGGAGAAGGAGCAAGATAAAAACCCACCAGACCTAACAAATGAAGAGGTAATAGGCAGTCTATCTGAAAAAGAATTCAGAATAATGATGGTAAAGATGATCCAAAATCTTGGAAATAGAATAGACAAAATGCAAGAAACAGTTAACAAGGACCTAGAAGAACTAAAGACGAATCAAGCATCGATTAAAAACACAATAAATGAAATAAAAAATACTCTAGATGGGATCAATAGCAGAATAACTGAGGCAGAAGAACGGATAAGTGAGGTGGAAGATAAAATAGTGGAAATAACTGCTGCACAGCAAAATAAAGAAAAAAGAATGAAAAGAACAGAGGACAGTCTCAGAGAACTCTGGGACAACATTAAACGCACCAACATTCGAATTATAGGGGTTCCAGAAGAAGAAGAGAAAAAGAAAGGGACTGAGAAAATATTTGAAGAGATTATAGTTGAAAACTTCCCTAATATGGGAAAGGAAATAGTTAATCAAGTCCAGGAGGCACAGAGAGTCCCATACAGAATAAATCCAAGGAGAAATACGCCAAGACACATATTAATCAAACTGTCAAAAATTAAACACAAAGAAATCATATTAAAAGCAGCAAGGCAAAAACAACAAATAACACACAAGGGAATCCCCATCAGGATAACAGCTGATCTCTCAGCAGAAACTCTACAAGCCAGAAGGGAGTGGCAGGACATACTTAAAGTGATGAACGAGAAAAGCCTGCAACCAAGATTACTCTACCCAGCAAGGATCTCATTCAGATTTGATGGAGAAATTAAAACCTTTACAGACAAGCAAAAGCTGAGAGAGTTCAGCACCACCAAACCAGCTTTACAACAAATGCTAAAGGAACTTCTCTAGGCAAGAAACACAACAGAAGGAAAAGAACTACAATAACGAACCCAAAACAATTAAGAAAATGGGAATAGGAACATACATATCAATAATTACCTTAAATGTAAATGGACTAAATGCTCCCACCAAAAGACACAGACTGGCTGAATGGATACAAAAACAAGACCCATATATATGCTGTCTACAAGAGACCCACTTCAGACCTAGAGACACATACAGACTGAAAGTAAGGGGATGGAAAAAGATATTCCATGCAAATGGAAACCAAAAGAAAGCTGGAGTAGCAATTCTCATATCAGACAAAATAGACTTTAAAATAAAGACTACTAGAAGAGACAAAGAAGGACACTACATAATGATCAAGGGATCAATCCAAGAAGAAGATATAACAATTGTAAATATTTATGCACCAAACATAGGAGCACCTCAATACATAAGGGAAATATTAACAGCCATAAAAGGAGAAATCGACAGTAACACAATCATAGTAGGGGACTTTAACACCCCACTTTCACCAATGGACAGGTCATCCAAAATGAAAATAAATAAGGAAACACAAGCTTTAAATGATACATTAAACAAGATGGACTTAGTTGATATTTATAGGACATTCCATCCAAAAACAACAGAATACACATTTTTCTCAAGTGCTCATGGAACATTCTCCAGGATAGATCATATCTTGGGTCACAAATCAAGCCTTGGTATATTGAAGAAAATTGAAATTGTATCAAGTATCTTTTCCGACCACAATGCTATGAGACTAGATATCAATTACAGGAAAAGAGCTGTAAAACATACAAACACATGGAGGCTAAACAATACACTACTTAATAACGAAGTGATCACTGAAGAAATCAAAGAGGAAATTAAAAAATACCTAGAAACAAATGACAATGGAGACACGACGACCCAAAACCTATGGGATGCAGCAAAAGCAGTTCTAAGAGGGAAGTTTATGGCAATACAATCCCACCTTAAGAAACAGGAAATATCTCGAATAAACAACCTAACCTGGCACCTAAAGCAATTAGAGAAAGAAGAACAAAAACATCCCAAAGTTAGCAGAAGGAAAGAAATCATAAAAATCAGATCAGAAATAAATGAAAAAGAAATGAAGGAAATGATAGCAAAGATCAATAAAACTAAAAGCTGGTTCTTTGAGAAGATAAACAAAATTGATAAACCATTAGCCAGACTCATCAAGAAAAAAAGGGAGAAGACTCAAATCAATAGAATTAGAAATGAAAAAGGAGAAGTAACAACTGACACTGCAGAAATACAAAAGATCATGAGAGATTACTATAAGCAACTCTATGCCAATAAAATGGACAACCTGGAAGAAATGGACAAATTCTTAGAAATGCACAACCTGCCAAGACTGAATCAGGAAGAAATAGAAAATATGAACAGACCAATCACAAGCACTGAAATTGAAACTGTGATTAAAAATCTTCCAACAAACAAAAGCCCAGGACCAGATGGCTTCACAGGCGAATTCTATCAAGCATTTAGAGAAGAGCTAACACCTATCCTTCTCAAACTCTTCCAAAATATAGCAGAGGGAGGAACACTCCCAGACTCATTCTACGAGGCCACCATCACCTTGATACCAAAACCAGACAAGGATGTCACAAAGAAAGAAAACTACAGGCCAATATCACTGATGAACATAGATGCAAAAATCCTCAACAAAATACTAGCAAACAGAATCCAACAGCACATTAAAAGGATCATACACCATGATCAAGTGGGGTTTATTCCAGGAATGCAAGGATTCTTCAATATACGCAAATCAATCAATGTGATACACCATATTAACAAACTGAAGGAGAAAAACCATATGATCATCTCAATAGATGCAGAGAAAGCTTTTGACAAAATTCAACACCCATTTATGATAAAAACCCTGCAGAAAGTAGGCATAGCGGGAACTTTCCTCAACATAATAAAGGCCATATATGACAAACCCACAGCCAGCATCGTCCTCAATGGTGAAAAACTGAAACCATTTCCACTAAGATCAGGAACAAGACAAGGTTGCCCACTCTCACCACTCTTATTCAACATAGTTTTGGAAGTTTTAGCCACAGCAATCAGAGAAGAAAAGGAAATAAAAGGAATCCAAATGGGAAAAGAAGAAGTAAAGCTGTCACTGTTTGCAGATGACATGATACTATACATAGAGAATCCTAAAGATGCTACCAGAAAACTGCTAGAGCTAATCAATGAATTTGGTAAAGTTGCAGGATACAAAATTAATGCACAGAAATCTCTGGCATTCCTATATACTAATGATGAAAAATCTGAAAGTGAAATCAAGGAAACACTCCCATTTACCATTGCAACAAAAAGAATAAAATATCTAGGAATAAACCTACCTAAGGAGACAAAAGACCTGTATGCAGAAAATTATAAGACACTGATGAAAGAAATTAAAGATGATACAAATAGATGGAGAGATGTACCATGTTCTTGGATTGGAAGAATCAACATTGTGAAAATGACTCTACTACCCAAAGCAATCTACAGATTCAATGCAATACCTATCAAACTACCAATGGCATTTTTCACAGAACTAGAACAAAAAATTTCACAATTTGTATGGAAACACAAAAGACCCCGAATAGCCAAAGCAATCTTGAGAACGAAAAACGGAGCTGGAGGAATCAGGCTCCCTGACTTCAGACTGTACTACAAAGCTACAGTAATCAAGACAGTATGGTACTGGCACAAAAACAGAAAGATAGATCCATGGAACAGGATAGAAAGCCCAGAGATACACCCACGGACATATGGTCACCTTATCTTTGATAAAGGAGGCAGGAATTTACAGTGGAGAAAGGACAGTCTCTTCAATAAGTGGTGCTGGGAAAACTGGACAGGGACATGTAAAAGTATGAGATTAGATCACTCCCTAACACCATACACAAAAATTAGCTCAAAATGGATTAAAGACCTAAATGTAAGGCCAGACACTATCAAACTCCTAGAGGAAAACATAGGCAGAACACTCTATGACATAAATCACAGCAAGATCCTTTTTGACCCACCTCCTAGAGAAATGGAAATAAAGACAAAAATAAACACATGGGACCTAATGAAACTTCAAAGCTTTTGCACAGCAAAGGAAACCATAAACAAGACGAAAAGACAACCCTCAGAATGGGAGAAAATATTTGCAAATGAAGCAACTGACAAAGGATTAATCTCCAAAATTTATAAGCAGCTCATCCAGCTCAATAGCAAAAAAACAAACAACCCAATCCAAAAATGGGCAGAAGACCTAAATAGACATTTCTCCACAGAAGATATACAGACAGCCAACGGGCACATGAAAGGATGCTCAACATCTTTACTCATTAGAGAAATGCAAATCAAAACTACAATGAGATATCATCTCACACCAGTCAGAATGGCCATCATCAAAAAATCTAGAAACAATAAATGCTGGAGAGGGTGTGGAAAAAAGGGAACACTCTTGCACTGCTGGTGGGAATGTGAATTGGTACAGCCACTATGGAGAACGGTATGGAGGTTCCTTAAAAAACTACAAATAGAACTACCATATGACCCAGCAATCCCACTACTGGGCATATACCCTGAGAAAACCATAATTCAAAAAGAGACATGTACCAAAATGTTCATAGCAGCCCTATTTACAATAGCCCGGAGATGGAAACAACCTAAGTGTCCATCATCGGATGAATGGATAAAGATGATGTGGCACATATATACAATGGAATATTACTCAGCCATAAAAAGAAATGAAATTGAGCTATTTGTAATGAGGTGGATGGACCTAGAGTCTGTCATACAGAGTGAAGTAAGTCAGAAAGAGAAAGACAAATACTGTATGCTGACACATATATATGGAATTTAAGAAAAAAATGTCATCAAGAACACGGGGGTAAGACAGGAATAAAGACACAGACCTACTAGAGCATGGACTTGAGGATATGGGGAGGGGGAAGGGTAAGCTGTGACAAAGTGAAAGAGCGGCATGGACATATATACACTACCAAACGTAAGGTAGATAGCTAGTGGGAAGCAGCCGCATAGCACAGGGAGATCAGCTCGGTTCTTTCTGACCGCCTGGAGGGGTGGGATAGGGAGGGTGGGAGGGAGACGCAAAAGGGAGGGGATATGGGAACATATGTATATGTATAACTGATTAAATTTGTAAAATTAAAAAAAAATAAATAAATAAAAAATAAATAAAATTAAAAAAAAAAAAAAGAAAAATAAATAAAGGAACTAACTGTCCTGGAAATGATAACTACAGGGGTAAATACACAAAATTATCTTCTTATTATTTAAATCTCCTTGCAATATAATTGACTGTTTTAAACAAAAATAATAACATTGTGTTGTGGGGTTTATAACATATGTAAATGTGAACTGTATGACAACTATAGCATAAAGGGCAGGAATGGAGACGTGGAGGTGTAATATTGTAAGGTCTTTATACTATACAGGGAGTGCTATTATAGGACTTGTAGGCAGGGTGTGATGTTAGAAGTATACACTATAAAGCCCAAAGAAACCATTAAATTAACAAAACAAAAAATTGAAGCTAGTAATCCAACAAAGTAGATTAAAAGAATTCATAACAAATACCTGATTAATTCATAGAAAAGCAGTTAAGGTAGAAAAAAAGGAATAAAAGGGAAAATGACACAAATAGCAATATGACAACTTAAAACCTAAACATATAAACAATCATTAAGTGTAAATGATCAAAATACACCCAATTAAAGTCAGAGATTGGTAGATTGAATTAAAAAGAATGATCCAATTCTATGCTGCCTACAAGAAATGCATTTTAATATAAAGACAAATAGACTAAAGGATGGAGAAAATGATATGGCATGCTAACACTAATGAAAATAAAGCAGGAATGGTTATATTAATATTAGAAAGCATTTATTTCAGAGTAAAGACTATTAGCAGGGATAAAGAAGGTCATTTCATCATGATAAAGAGGTAATTCATCAAGAGAACAAAACAATTCCAAATGCTTAATAATATACATAATAATAACTGAGTTCAAAATCCATTAAACAAAACTCATAGATCTGCAAGGAGAAATTCACAAATCCACATTTATGGTCAGAGATGTCACTATCCCTCTGTCAATATAATTGATAGAAATAATAGATAGAAAAACAGAAAGGATGTAGAGGATTTGAATAGTACTGTCACCCAACTTGACCTAACTGACATTTATAAAATACTCCACCCAAAGCAGCAGAAACTCATCTTTTGCAAGTATACAAGGTGCATGTGGCAAGAGATTAACAATTCTATGGGCCATAAAACAAGTATTAACAAATCTAAAAGGATTTAAGACATCCAATGTTTGTCCTCTCACCAAAATAGAATTAAATTATAAACAAATAACAGATATATCACATAGAATTCCCAAGTGTTTGCAAACTAAATAACACAATTCTAAGTAACTCATTGGTTAGGGAAGAAATAAAAAATGTGAATTAGAAAGTATTTTGAATGGAAGGAATGTAAAATCATTACATATGAAATTTGAGAGATTCTGGTAAATAGTACTTAAGGGAAATTTTATAGCACTAAACACCTATTTTAGAAAAGAAGTCTCAAGCTGATGACTTTCCCAATTTAAGAAATAAATGGATGGTGGTGTCTGCAATTGAAATCAAGAACACAGAAAGAAGGGGTTTATGAATGAGACTCACTGAGTTACTCATAAGGCATCTAGGTGGTTGTAGGTATTCAATCGTATATGATTCTCAAACTAGGGATAAGTGCAGTCTGGATGTATAGATTTGTAATCATCAGATGTAGGAGGCAATTGAACCACAAATGTAAATGAAATCACCCATGGAGGCTATGTAGTGTGAAAAGAGTAAATAGCCAAAGGCTGAGCCGCAGGGCACAAGAAAATTTGAGCAGTGGAAGGAAAATCAGAATATGATCAATTGGACAAAGAAGGAAGAATCAGAGAGCAGGGAGACAGAAAGAGGGCATAGAGAGGTTTTCAAGAAAGACTGATGGTGTCAAATGCAGCAGAAAGATCCGTGGAGGGAAAGATCACAAGATCCACTTCACCTGGTTTTAAGAAGCTCTTTTCAACCTCATCAAGAGTGCTTCAGGAGAGTACTGAGAAGTGGAAGTCGGCCTAAATCGTTAATGGGAAGCCAGGACATTGAAATAGTGAATGGAGCATTCTTTTGAGACGTTTAGATCAACAGTGGGGAGAGAAATTGTTAACTCAAGTAGAAAATGTGAGCAAAGGAAGGTTTCCAAAATGGGAAATGCTTGAGTGTGTCTATAGGGAAAGTAACAGGAGACGCTCAAGAGGCAGAGGTTGAGGATAAGGGAGGATGAGTGAATGATGAGTAACATTCCAGGAAAAAAATATTGTACCGGCTGTAGAGCGAAGAGCTTAGCTGGATCAGTGGGCTTTGGCCAGGAAGTGCCATATGCTGTCCTTTGAGATGGAAGAATACCAGTGATGTAGGGATTTCGGGCTGTGGGAAATTCTCAACCCTTAACCCTAAATTCTGTCTTGTAACAGAACTGTGAATGGGGAAACTACAAAACTGAATTTTAAGATATGTGCTATCAAAGGAAATTGACTACAATAGTCCTCCCTTATCTGTGGGGGATAGATTCCAAGACACTGAGTGGATGCCTGAAACTGTGGACAGTCCAAACCCTATATGTACTATGTTATTTCCTATACATATACCCCTATGATCAAGTTTAATTTATAAATTCGGCACAGTAAGAGATTGACAATAACTAATAATAAAATAAAACAATTACAACAATATACTGTAATCAAAGGTATGTAAATGTGGTCTCTCTTTCTCTCTCTCAAAATATCATATCATACTGTACTTACCTTCTCCTTCTTGTGATGAGGTGAGATTCACATCCCAGGTGGGACAGAAAGGGACAGTATGAGATTTCCTCACACTATTCAAAATGGCATAAAATTTAAAACTTACAAATTGCTTACTTCTGAAATTTCCCTCTTAATATTCTCAGACCCTCAGTTAACCACATCTGGTCACTGAAACCACAGAAAGTGAACTGCAGATAATAGGGAACTACTGTATACAGAAAACAGTTCTTGGCTGTGACCTTGGATGATTTTACATTTATAAAATGTCTTTTGTAAATATCTTTACGTTTGGATTAGTTTAGAGTGCCTGATTCATGGTAAACCCCATACTGTTAGGTAATTCAATATAAAAATTGATGTCTGTTTACAGAGTGTGCACCATTTGGAAGAGTGGGTGGGGTACCAAGGAATTGTGTCGGCTGGTGGAGGTAAATCAAGTTGGCATTAATCGTTCACTGTGAAGGCTGCAAAGAGCAGATAAACTTAAAAGAAATTTGTATATTCACCCATAATCAAAAGAATAGACATAAAACCCATAGTAAGACACTCTTGTCTTTTCTAACTGGCAAAGATTCAATAAAAATAATTTATAGTATAGCAGATAGGATCTGGACCTGGTGTCAGACTGCTTGGGTCTGAATCCTGTCTCCACTTCTTAGAAATGTGTACCATAATTCTCCAAATTTCAGTTTCCTTATGTGTAAAGTGAGAATACTAATAGAGTCTTCTTCATCCAGGGATGAGATAATAGCAATACATGCAAGGATCTAGCACACAGTAAGCCTACAATGAAAGCTAGCTATGGTTATGTGGGCTATGGGGGATTGTAAATCATGCAATGCACAACCTATGCAAAACACAATTTGGTGATTAAATTTTAAGGCAATAAGGTATTAAGAGGTTTTAAAAAGCAATTCCACATATAGGCATCTATCCTAAAGAAGTGATGAAAAACATTACTCAACAAAGAAATCATGTCTGCCATCTAATCTGCTATTTCTCTAGTGATTATCACAGAACCAAGTTCAGAGTAAATACATAGTCGAACACATAAACAAAGATTTATGTAGGAAGATGTCTATGGTAGCATGATTTATGAGGGAAACCTGACAAATGGCTTCATAAATTAAGGCAATCTGCATAATGGAATATTATGTAACCATTAAAAAGACATTTTGAAGAATATTTAATAAAAGTGCAAGTTATTCACAGTACAATGTTAAGTATTAATAATAAAAAGCAATAACTAGAATGCAGAATTACACATGCAGTATCATCCAAATTTTTTTTTTTTTTTTTTGCGGTATGTGGGCCTCTCACTGTTGTGGCCTCTCCCGTTGCGGAGCACAGGCTCTGGACGCACAGGCTCAGTGGCCATGGCTCATGGGCCCAGCCGCTCCGCGGCATGAGGGATCTTCCTGGACCAGGGCACGAACCTGTGTCCCCTGTATCGGCAGGCAGACTCTCAACCACTGCACCACCAGGGAAGCCCCCATCCAAATTTTGTGACACATATATATGTATATAGGTACATATAGAGCAAAAGGAAAGCAAATATCAGCTAGATTTAACTCTGAGTGGTTGGCTATAGGTAATTTATTTTTGTTCTTTTTTTTTTTTAATAAATTTATTTATTTATTTTTGGCTGTGTTGGGTCCTCGTCTCTGCATGAGGTCCCTGTCCAGTTGCAGTGAGTGGGGGCCACTCCTCATCGCAGTGCATGGGCCTCTCACTATCTCAGCCTCTCTTGTTGCGGAGCACAGGCTCCAGACGCGCAGGCTCAGCAGTTGTGGCTCATGGGCCCAGCTGCTCCGTGGCCTGTGGGATCCTCCCAGACCAGGGCCTGAACCCGTGTCCCCTGCATTGTCAGGCAGACTCTCAACAACCACACCACCAGGGAAACGCTATTTTTGTTCTTAATATGTGTCTGTGTTTCTAGATTTTCTGCAATGAGTATACATTACATTTACAATCAGAGGAAAACATTTAAAAACATATAATTGGGAACAATTCATTACAGATAGTTGAAAAGAAATAGTAACCTGCAGTCAATAAAAAGAAACTTCTGCATTGTGCAACAATAACCCATGAATGAGAATGTTTAATTCTTTAGGGTTTAAAATTTGAATGCACAGTTCAAGTACGTGCTTGGAATATGGTGTGAGGAAATAGCAAACGAAACACATTGTGAAGCAGCATCTCAAAATGTGGAGCCATCAGTTAATGTAAAAATGTGTGAGATTTAAGGGGTTCCCATTCAAGATGGCAATATAGGAAGATCCTGAGCTCACCTCCTCCCCTGGGCACACTGAGTCTACAGATACATATGGAATAATTTCCTCTTTGAAAAACACAAAGCTGGCTAACTGATGACTACACATGGGGCAAATGAGAAGAAAATCACATTGAAGGAGAGGAGAGGACACAATCTCACCATAAACCCCAACACTTCACGGTGACCCAGAAGTGGGAGAAAAACTCCAACCCTAGAGCTTCTCTCTGAGGAGCAAAGTGTTCAAACCCCCAACAGACACCTCAAGTTTTAGGACCTGCGCCTGAGAGACAAGCTCCCAAAACATCCAGCTTAGAAAAACAATGGGGCTCATGTCCTGAGACCTACAAAACTGTGACGATCTGGACATAGCTCTTAGGATCCACATGCTCAGACTAACCACATCAGGGCCCAGTGCAGAGGCAGCCGATCTCACTCAGACATAAAGAGGCCCACCTGCTTAAATTAAAGCATCTGCATGAGAGGCAGACATCTAATTTAACAGACACATCTAGGAGCCCACTGTACCACTCTCTGGGGACAGTGACTGGTAGGCACCATCTTCACACTTTCCCTTCCCAGAAGGTAGATTGTACATGAGTCTGGTGCCCCAACCCACTTCCCATGGGATGCTTTTTAAATGCCTGAGTCTGGAGGTCAGGGGAGATTGTGTTCCTGGTCCCAGGGGACTGTAATAATCAGTTTCACCCAGAAAGGAGCTCATACCCCTGTCTGACACCCAATTTTTGTGATTGCCATCAGGGAACACCACAATATCAGACCCTGGCAGCCAGTGGGGTTTCTGTACCTAGAACCCACAGAACTGTAACTAATGGAAAAAGAATTCTTAAACTGTTACCCCCGCCAGGGCACAACAAGAGGCAACAACCCAGGAACTTGGTCTCTCTGTGAAGGAGGCTTATTAGCTAATCATCATGGCTACAGCCTGAGGGGCAGGCTTCTAATTAAACACACACCTTCCTGCAGATCTTGGAGTGTGGGTGCTGTCTTCACGCTCTCCCTCTGCCATGCTCCAGAGCGCCAGTATCTGCTGGACAGGAGTGCTACATGCTGGGGCCCTGGTTTTTATGTCTGGTGCCCAGTTTTTGCAGCTGTCTCCAAGGGATACCCTCTGGTCTCCTGTCTCTTGTGGCCAAGGGGGTGGGCGGGGCTTGCATTCCTGAGTCCCATGGGACTGTGGCAATCAGAGAGACAGTTATTGGCAAGCCAACACCCCCAGGGCATTGTACAGACAGAAGATTGAGGCACACCCCAACCTCCATCTGTCTATGAAGGAGGCCCCTGCTTGTCCTGGAGCTTCAGCCTGAGGGGCAGGCTTCAGGTTTGGCACACATCTAGTGACCTACAAAGCTTCTATCAACGAACATAGGCTGTAGACATCATCTTGGCACTCTCCCCCTGCAGCTCACTGATATCTACCAGAAAACTGCTTACACACTCCTCAGGAACCCCAATTTTTGCAGCTGCCATATAGGGGACACCACAAGATCCATAGCCCAATGTAGCTTACACTTGCAGTCCCACAAGACTGTATATATTTGCGTACTTGTAAAATCTGCTGCCTGAGTCTGGCTTCCAAACAGCCTGAAATAGGTGCTGAGATCCTCCCCTCAGGGACACTGAAAAGCTTGGTACATCCTCAAACACTGGGAGCTATTAAAAGTATAATAGTCTGCTTGGACATGCACAAAAGTTTGAGAGACAACAGAGCTGGGGCAGGATTGAACAACAAGTTTCACCTCCTACATGAGGCCACTCCTTCAGGACTAAAGAGGTCATTGTTTCATCTACTGTATAAAAAGCAACACAGAGAGTCAAGCAAAATGAAGGATGAGAGGAATATGTTCCAAATGAAAGACCATGATAAAATCTCAGGAAAAAACCATAATGAAGCAGAGATAAGGAATTTACCTGATAAAAAGTTAAAAGTAATTGTCATAAAGACATTCACTGAACTGGGGAGAAGAATGGTGAGAACTTAAACAAAGAGATGGAAAATACCATGGGTGGACCTAGAGACTATCATTATATTAAGTGAAGTAAGTCAGACAGAGAAAGACAAATATTATATGATATCACTTATATGTGGAATCTGAAAAGTAATACAAATGAATTTATTTGCAAAACAGAAACAGAGACATAGAAAACAAACTTATGGTAACCAAAGGGAAAAGGTGGGGGTGGGATAAGTTAGGAGAGTATGGGATTAACAGATAGATACTATTATATATAAAATAGATAACAAGGATTTACTGTATAGCACAGGGAACTGTATTCAATACCTTGTAATAACCTATAATGGAAAAGAAGCTGAATATATATATATGTGTGTGCATATATATAAAAAATACATTATAATTAAAATATCAAAAGTTAAAGACAGGGCTTCCCTGGTGGCACAGTGGTTGAGAGTCTGCCTGCTGATGCAGGGAACACGGGTTCATGCCCCGGTCTGGGAAGATCCCACATGCCGTGGAGCGGCTAGGCCTGTGAGCCATGGCCGTTGAGCCTGCACGTCTGGAGCCTGTGCTCTGCAACAGGAGAGGCCACAACAGTGAGAGGCCCACATACTGCAAAAAAAAAACAAAAGTTAAAGACAAGTAGAGAATATTAATAGCAGCAAGAGAAAAACAACTTGTTACATACAAGGGAACTCCCATTTTTCAGCAGAAACTTTGCAAGTCAGAATAGAGTGACATGAAATATTCAAAGTGCTGAAAGAAAAATCTTCCAACCAAGAATACTCTATCTGGTGAACTTATAATTCAGAATTGAAAGAGAGATAAAGAATTTTCCAGATAAGCAAAAGCTAAAGGAGTTCATCACCACTAAACTGACCTTACAAGAAATACCAAAGGAACTTCTTTAACCTGAAAAAATGGGTGCAAATTAGTAACAAGAAAACATGAAAGAATAAATCTCATTGGATAGGAAAATATATAGTAAAGGTAGTGAATTAATCACTTGTAAAGTTCGCATGAAAGTTAAAAGACAAAAGTAATAACAATAAATTTGACTACAATAATAAGTTAAGGAACACAAAAGATAAAAAAGATGTAAAATGTAACATGAAAAATATAAAATGTGTGTGTGGGGGCTAAAAATGTTGAGATTCAGAATGGGATCAACATAAAATAAATGGTTGTTATTAACATAAAATAAACTGTTATAGATATGAGTTGTTACATGTCAGTCTCATGGTTACCACAAAGCAAAAACCTACAGTAAAAACACAAAATATAAAGAGAAATTAATATAAGTATACCACTAAGAAACTCTTCAAACCACAAAAGAAGAGAGCAAAAGAAGAGAACAAAGTGGAACTACAAAACCAGTAATCAGTGAACATAATGGCAAAAAGTACGTACTTACTAGTAATTATTTTAAATGTAAATGGACCAAATGTTTCAATCAAAAGACATAGACTGGCAGAATGGATTAAAAAATCTATGTGCTACCTACAAGAGACACATTTTAGATGCAAGGACACACACAGACTGAAAGTGAAGGGATGGAAAAACATATTGCACACAAGTGGAATCCAAAAGAAAGCTAAAGTAGTTATACTTATATCAGAAAAAAATAGACTTTAAAACAAAGACTTTAATGAGAGATAAATATGAGCATTACATAATGATAAAAGGGTCAATCCAACAAGAGAATATAACATTTATAAAATTTATGCACCCAACATAGGAACACGTAAATATATAAAGCAAACAGTAAACATCTAAAGGGAGAAATAGACAGCAATAGGATAATAGTGGGGGATCTTAATACCTCACTTACATCAATGGATAGGTCATCCAGACAGAAAAGCAATTAGGAAACAGCCTTAAACAACATGTTAGACCAGAACAAAAGCAACAGAATTCACACTCTTTTCAAGTGCACATGGAACATTTTCCAAGATAGATCATATGTTAGGCCACAAAACAAGTCTTGATAAATTTAAGAGGACTGAAATCATATCAAGCATCTTTTCCACATGCAATAATATAAAACTAGAAATTAATTACATGAAGAAAACTGGGAAACTTACAAATATGTGGAGATTAAACAACATGTTACTGAACAATCAATAGGTCAAAGAAGAAACCAAAAGAGAAATCAAAAATTACCTTGAGACAAATGAAAATGGAAATATAACATCAAAGTTTGTGGGATGTAGGAAAAGCAGTTCTAAAAGGGAAGTTTATAGCAATAAATGCCTACCTCAACAAACACGAAAGGTCTCAAATAAAATAAAAATCTAACTTTACCCCTCAAGGAACTAGAGACAGAAGAAAAAATGAAGCCTAAAGTAGGAGGAGGGAAATAACAAAGATTAAAACAGAAAACAAAAGTGAAATAAAGACTAAAAGACAATTGAGAAGATCAATAAAACTAAGACCTAGTTCTTTGAAATGTTAAACAAAATTGGCAAAACTTTAGCCAGACTCACCAAGAAAAGAGAGAGAACTCAAATAAATAAAATGAGAAATGAAAGAGGAAATGTTACAACTGTTACCACAGAAACACAAAGAATCATAAGATACTATTGTGAACTATTATACACCAACAAATTGGACAACCTGGAATAAATGGGTAAATTCCTAGTAACATACAACCTACCAAGACTGAATTATGATGGAATAGAAAACCTGAACAGATTGATTACTAGTACAGAAATTGAATCCATAATCAAAAACCTCCCAGCAAATAAAAGTCCAGGACCAGATGGCTTCACTGGTGAATTCTATCAAACATTCAAGAGGGAATTAATATTAATCCTTCTCAAATTCTTACAAAAAATAGAAGAGAAGGGAGCTCTCCCAAATTCATTTTATGAGGCCAACATTACACTGATACCAAAAGGCTGCCACAAGAAAAGAAAATTACAGGCTAGCATTTCTGATGAATATAGACACAAAAAGTCTCAACAAAATATTAGCAAACTCAATTCAGCAATATATTAAAAGGATCCTACACCATGATCAAGTGGGATTTAGTCCAGGGATGCAAGAATGGTTCGACATCCACAAATCAGTCAATGTGATAATCCACATTAACAAAATGATAGATAAAAATCATATTATCATGTCAATAGATGCAGGAAAAGCATCTGACAAAATTTAACATCCATATATCATTAAAAACTCTCAACAAAGTAGGTATAGAGGGAATGTCCCTCAGCATAATAAAGGCCACATATGGTAAGCCCATGGCTAACATACTCAATGGTAAAAAGCTGAAAGCATTCCCTCTAAGATCAGGAACAAGACAAGAATGTCCACTCTTGTCACTTGTATTAAACTTAGTATTGGAAGGCCTAGCTAGAGCAATTAGGCAAGAAAAAAGAAATAAAAGCTTCCAAATTGGAAAGGAAGAAACAAAACTCTCACTATTTGTGGGTGACATGATATTATATATAGAAGACCCTAAAGACTCCATCAAAAATTGTTATAACTAATAAATAAATTTAATAAAGTTGCAGAATACAAAATCAATACACAGAAATCTGTTGTATTTCTATATGCCAATAATGAACTATGAGAAAGAAAACAATCCCATTTACAATTGCATTAAAAAGAATAAAATACCTAGGAATAAACTTAACCAAGGAGATGAAAGAACTGTATATTGAAAAGTACAAGACATTGATGAAAGAAAATGAAGAATATACAAATAAATGAAAAGATACTCTGTGATCATGGGGTGGAAGAATCAATATTTTTAAAATTTCCATACTACTAAAAGCAATTTACATATTCAGTGAAATTCCTATCAAATTTTCAATTACATTTTCTAAGAAAATAGGGCAAAGAATCCTAAAATTTTCATGGAACTACAAAAAAACCTGAATAGCTAAATCAATCTTGAGAAAGAAGAATATAGCTGGAGGCCTCATACTCCCTGATTTTAAACTTACTGCAAATCTATAGTAACTAAAACAGTATGGTATTGGCATAAAAACAGACACATAGATCAATGGAACAGAACAGAGCCCAGAAATAAACCTACACATATATGGTCAGTTAATTAATAACAAAGGAGCCAAGAATATATAATACACAAAGAACAGTCTCATCAATAAGTGGTGTGAGAAACTGCACAGCCATGTGCAAAATAGTGAAATTCAACTACTATCTTACATCATACCCAAAAATTAACTCAAAATGAATTAACATCTTGAACTTAAGCCCTAAAACCAGAAAACTCATATAACAAAACATAGGTGGTAAGCTCCTTGACATAGGTCTTGGTGATATTATTTTTAATCTGACACCAAAAGCAAAAGCAACAAAAATAAACAGGTGGAACTACATCATACTAAATAGCTTCTACACAGCAAAGGAAGCTATCAATGAAATGAAAAGGCAACCTATTGAATGGGAGAAAATATTTGCAAACCATACATCTGATAAGGGAAAAATATGCAAAATATATAACGAACTCACACAACTCAATAGCTAAAAAAATATGATTTTAAAAATGGGATGACCTAAATAGACATTTTTCCAACGAAGAGATACAGATGACCAACAAGTACATGAAAAGATGCTCAATGTCATTAATCATCAGAGAAATGCAAATCAAAACCACAATGAGATACTACCTCACACCTGTTAGAATGGCAACAGCATAGCACAGGGAGATCGGCTCAGTGTTTTGCGATGACCTAGAGGGGTGGGATGGGAGGATAGGAGGGAACCTCAAGAGGGAAGGGATATGGGGACATATGTATGCATATGGCTGATTCACTTTGTTTTGCAACAGAAACTAACACAGTATTGTGAAGCAATTATACTCCAATAAAGATCTATAAAAAAAAGAAGAAATATCTGCTTCATAAGAAAAAAAAAAGACAAACAGTGACAAGTGTTTGAGAGGATGTAGAGAAAAGGGGACACTTGTGTACTGTTTCTGGGATTGTAAACTGGTGCAGCCACTATGGAAAACAGCATGGAGGTTCTTCAAAAAATTAAAATTAGAACTACCATATGATCCAGCAGTTCCATGTCTGGGTATTTATCCAGAAAATAAAAACACTAACTCGAAAGATGTAAGCATCCCCACATTCATTGCAGCATTGTTTATGATAGACAATATGTAGAAGCAACCTAAGTGTCCACTGATGGATGAATGGATACAGATATTGTGGCATCACAGTTGACCCTTGAATAACACGAGTGTTGGGTTGTGCCAATCTCTGTGCAGTCAAAACTCAGAGTATAACTTCACAATTGGCCTTTCGTATCTGCAGTTCTGCATCTGTGGATTCAACCAGCCAAGGATCACGTAGTACTGTAATACATATTTAGTGAAAGAAATCTGCATATAATGGGTCTGCACAGCTCAAATCCGTGTTGTTCGAGGGTCAAATACAATGGACTATTATTCAGCCATAAAAAAGAATAAAATCTTGCCATTTGCGACAACATGGGTGGACCTCCAGGGCATTACGCTAAGTGAAATAAGTCAGACTGTAGACAACAAACACCATATGATCTCTCATATACGGAATCTTTTTTAAAAGAGGGGGAAAAAAGCCCATGGATACAGAGAACGGACTGGTGATTGCCAGAGGTGGGTGGTGGGACAAATGGGTGAAGGGGGTCAAAAGGTAAAAATAAATAATAAATAAATAAATAAAGTGCATTACTGAAAAAAAAGTAATTTTTAAAGTATTGTAATGCATAAGCCTATAGAGTCTTGTTCAGTGTAGCTAAATATTGTGAACAGATTATTACCTCATAAATTATAATGTTATACTAACATTGAGTATTAGACTTTATTCTAACCTTGTTTATGTCTTTTTGTTCAAAAAAGAATTTCACAAATATACAAACACATACTTTCAGCAATTTTATAAAGACAGTAATGCTGCAGAAACGAAAATATACTGACTCTTGAATACAATGCATTTTCTTAAATAACAATAACAGTCAGCTTTAAAAAATACTCACCTTGAACTTTACATCACCATCATTGAAACTAGGGAGAATTTAAACTCATTGAAAAGACTATCAATTATAGAGAAGAAATCAATTTTAAATAACAATGTATGATTCTGATAAGTTTATCTTTACAAAATAGAATGTTACGTTAAATAATTTTGTAGGAATCAACTGGTATGTGATTCAATAGCAGCACCCAGATGCTAATTTTAACCTCTATGTAAACCTTGTTTAAAGAAATCATAAGCCAAACTGCAATGTACAATTATGTACTGTTTCCCTTGTTTAAAAATATATTTTTTTAAGTATGGAGAAGTAGAATATATAGTAAACAAATTATGCTTCTTGTGTTCTGGTATCTTCCCAGATTGCTTATCAAAAGGGAAATATATATTTGCACAATTACCTCATACATTAATCTAAAATCTATTAAAATATGTACCAGGCAATAATAGATTAATATACTGAGATGTTAGATAAATTGATAAATGTTGATGGAAGTTGCTTTTTGGAACAAGCTACTTTTATAAAAGTGGGATTTTTTTTTCTTATTCTCAGTAAAAAAGGACAATAGATCATACTCTAATTCCATTTTTTCTCCAATGGAAGTATCTTTTGAATTTAGAAAACTTTTCCTTAAAAAAAAAAAACAGATGCTAACAAAAAGACAAATTGCACTTCTACTCTTGCCAATTCTTCTGTCATCAATATGTGATGAGGATTCTATATCCCAGTTATGTTGGGTGCAGTGGTCAATGGGTCTGACCAGCTTGGTCTAAAGTACACGTTTTCTGTTCTTCTTTTTAACCCAATACTAATTTGTTTGTACTGCTCTCATAGCTTTGATCAAACTCCTCCTTATCTTATATGATGACTAGAATCTAAGCTCATATTTCCCACCAGTTCTATGTTCCATTGATTTATCTAACAAATATATATTTGGCAGGTCTAGATCACTGTGTGTAAGGTACAAGGTTGGAACTCCAAGACTAAAATACCATTAAAAATTTTTAAGAAGCCAGGAGACTGGGTGAGGTCATCAAGGGGTTGAATGGCTGAGGTTGAAAGTGGTCCAAGAACTACTTCCTGGGTCAAAACTAATGTTGAGAGGTTTGGGAGAAAGATAGAAATCAGCAATGGAGACAGAAAAGGAAAGACCAGTGGGGAAAAAAACATGAAAAAACAAATCATAAAAGGAATAGAATTTACTGAACTGGAAACTAAGTAATGGAAGCATTTCAAGCAGAAGGGACTGACTTTGTCAAATGCAGCCAGTACAGTAAAGATTGCGGAACCTTGTGCAGTGATGGAATTGTTCTAAAATGGGATAGTGATGGTTACGAAACACTGTATGTTTGCAGAAAAATCAACACGTGTCTTTAAATGAGTGACTTTATGACAGTAAATTATACATCAAGAAAACCATTTCAAAAAAAAAAAAGAATTTAACATTTATCTACCCATCATTTCTACCCCCAGGTACTCTCCACCCAGGGTAAATGAAAATACATGCTTATAAGAAAGACAGGTGAGTTAATATTCACAATATCTTTGTTCATAATACCTCACACTTGAACTAACCCAAATGTACATTATTAAGTGAATGGATAAGTGTTTTGTGATGTGTTCATACAAGGTTAAATTACTCAGTTTTAAAAAGAAAATAAACTGCTTATTCAAATAAAAATATTTCAAAAACATTACTTTGAGCAAAAGAGACAGGCATCAAAGTGTACATTGTGACTTATTGCATTTTTATGAAGTTCTGCCACTCCGAAAATCAGAAAAAGTGAGACTTTATTCCTAAGAATTGCTCCCATGAATCATTTGTTGTACACTGAACTTCTTGTATGAATTGGGGAGTTTGCAACCTAATTTTAATTTCTAATGTGTCTGGTGCTTATCCTCCGTTATTTTCTCTCTTTAAAATACATTAGTGTAGATGAAAGAATCAGCTTATATTTTATGTACCTAGCTCTATATTATTTTTGTGCATTTTTAACTGCCATCTGGAGTTTAGTCTCCCTCTTAATGACATAGCTGTGCAAGATGTTAGACCAATTTATTACAAGGAAGATGGGAGACAGACTATGAATATTAAATGTGAAGATTTTTCTACAGTCTGCTCAACAATCAGGAAGAAGGGTGTCTTTTACCTTGGACCAGATGCTGCTCGTGGAAAGGATCTCCACCAGTTAGCATTTTGGTTCATTAATCCCAAACCAGACTGAGTCCCGGAAGATCTGGGGGCAGATTGTGTCCAATAACTGGTTCTCACATTTATCTTTTTGAACAATATGATTGAATTGGGCTGCCACAGAAGGCTCTCTGAGATACACGAGCACACTCATGTCTCTCCAAGTTCCAAGTTGGCACCGTATTCATGAAGTCCCAAAGCCTTGGATTCAGGTGAGGGCTCTGCAAATAATTCCAATACATTCAAAGTACCTGTCTCTTTCGTCAACAAGTCTCTTGAATGCCAGGAGCCTATTGGATGTGCTGCTCTTCAGAAATTGGAGGCAGGGTGCCAAAGAGAGACTAGCATCTACTAGGTCCACCTCTACCCAAATACTGGCCCTTCCCCTGCATGCCCTCCCCCACACTCTGACACACACACTAGTGTTCACTTGGAGAGTACTCATGGCCGACTGGTCTGCAAGGGGATCATGGATGGTGCTGGCATATTTTCCCATCCACCGCTTTTGGTGCCTTTTGGAGACCTGTCAATCACGGAGCCTCATCACCTCCCTCTGCATCACAGAAGTGGACGGGTAACCCAGGCTGGCCAATGCGAATATTCCACTCCCTCAACCACAGTGATTGAGTCAAGGATGATGATGTGACATCAGCAGGTCCAATTAGAGACTCCCATGTCATTGAAACTTTGAAAAGAGTTTTCTTCCTCCATTGGCTGGGAGCTAGAGAAATAGAGTCTAGGAGTGATGGAGAGTTAGGGCATGGACGTTGGGGGCAGACCACCTGGGTTCCAGTGGTGCTTCTGTGTTCCTCAGTTTCCTCACCAGGGAAGTGGGGCAGATAACTGCACCCTCCATCATAGGAGCACCCTGAAGAAGATATAAGTGATCTAGTCAGTAATACTTAATGAGCATCTGCTATGAGCAGGCACTGCCCAACCCTTAGCTCATAATATTGCCTGAGTATCCTGCAGAGAGCTACCAGGGAATCTGATTGAACAGAGACAAACAGAGCTGACAGATGAAAGCTATATGTCATGCACATCTTTGGATCTCCTGGATCCAACATGCCTTGAAGTCTGTCTACCCCTGCCTCTTCCAAGTACATGAGTTAAAATCCGCCCCCACCCCCGCCTTTACTTAAGCCAGTTTGAGATGACTGTTTATTACTTGCAACAAGTTCTGATCACCATAAAGTCATACATAACCCAATCTTGTGAAAACTAAAAATGTCTTTGTTTCAACTTATAAATTGCCATTTTTCCTCCTCAAGAGAGGGTCCCTCCTTGAAAAATTTCTGTGAGGAAAACATTAGAGTTGAATTTTCTTTCCAATTCAAGTCCCAAAACTCACCACACTGAGAGTCAACGAGAAGTTATAGAGCTGGTCATCTGGTGATTTTTCTCTCCTTCTGGAATATATTGTCCTTTTAACAGTGAGTACTATTTGTATTTGCTGCAAGTAGAATTTTCAATTATTCGTCTGACATCCAGATCAGTCATTGCTTTTTATTATGCTCTGGATTTAGGAAGAAATATGTTCCTGACAGCAACTTTATTTGAATTCTTCTGCTTAGGTTAATAGCAAATAAAGGCCAAGATCACCACCAGGTCCAAACCAACAGAACTGCGTTTGTTCTGAGAGAGGCAGCTGCTCGAGATTATTTTCTTTCACCTGTGCTGTGCTTGTAGTCTTTACGGATGGATATTATTAGCCTTTCAGAAGCTGTTTGCCTTGGTCATCACCTAAAGTGGTGGAGAGGTATTCTCTCCTTTATCCCATTTTAAACTAGAAACAGTTCCTTGAAGCAGACATGGGGCTAAGCCCTTCACCTGCATCATTTTACTTAATGTTACCACCACCCTGAAATGCAGGTGATCCATCTCCGTTTTACACATAAGCAAACAAACACACCTGAGGCACAGTGAATAGGAAAGTGGCAGACACATGGTTCAGACCCAGGTCTGTCTGAGCTACAATGTGCTTCAAGACTCTCCATCACCATTAAATTGTTCAGGGGCATGAAAATCCCTGGACAGGTGCATTTTACTTGAAAACCTAGTAACTCACACACCTGTTAGCAGGGACTATCACATATTGGTTCTTAGCCCCACTCCTGCATTTTGACTAAGCTTCAGGCGCAAGGTAGTGTGGACTCAGAAAGTGTGGCTGGGAAAACCACCTGCAGGGCATCTGGGAGCCCAAGGGATCTCCGTGGGTGTGGGGGGGGTGCAGTTGCAGGGCATTAGAGCTGATGGGAATCTAAATTTCATCCAGTCTCTGGAGCTGTCACTGACCCCTTCAGGTACTCAGGTATGGCTGCACAAAAGATGTTCTTTCCAAATAGCAAACTCTCCCTTCTTTTCTCTCTTCCTCCTTCTCCTCTTCCTCCTCTTTCTCCTTGCTTTCTCTTTCCCTAGCTAATGCAAGACTTTTTCATCATCTACTATTCCCTGTAGAAAGCAGCACAACACATTTAAAGATTCATTGGATGTTCAGTATGCCCTTGGAACAAATGAGGGAAAAGAATGGAGATAAAACACAGAGGTCAACCCTTGCCTCCTGTGGCCCAGGCCAACTCTCTTTCCAGTAAATTTTTGATGCCCTCTTTGGACCTCTAGGAGAAACCCAGCAATGGGCCCTCAGCAGGCCATAGCTATCATGACTCTTACGGAGGGTGAATGTGTCCATCTCTGTTGTTGACAGCTCTATTATACTTAGTTTGAACCATTCTTTAAACTCGGCTATGCTCCAAGTTCTGAGCCATCACCTAGAATCCTGCAGGTGGTTGAGCCAAGACTTTCCTTAGATCCAAAATCTGGGAAACTGCAGCGAAGATAAATGCTTTGTGTAATTCTTCAAAGAAAAATAAAGACCCAATCACATATAACACATGCTAAATCAGTGCAAATATCAAATGAGATAGCAAGAGACAGTGCCAGAGCTCAAATCTGGATAATAGGAAGCACAACTTTGGAAAATATTGAGGATTGCCCAGAGCTAGTCAAACTGCAGAGTTGGGGTCATGGTCTTCCACAAGACCACCCTGACTTCTGATGCCAACTACACACTCAGAGTGTTCCCAAATCTACCCTCAGGTTTGATAATTCTCTAGAAAGTCTCCCAGAACTCAGTGAAAGCTGTTACACCCATGGTTACGACTTATTACAAAAATAATCTACAAATTAAAATAAGCTAAAGGAAGAAGTATGTAGGGTAGAGCCTGGGAGGGTTCAAATGTGAAGTTTCCATTGTCTTTTCCCCTTGGAGTCAGGATGCGTGACTTTCCTGCATCAATGTGACAACATGCATGAAGTCTTGCCAACCAGGGAAGCTCACTCTAGCTTCACTCTCCAGAGTTTTTACTGGGGCCTCATTGCATAAGCATGGCTGATAGATACATTGCCCACATCATTGGACTCTGTCTCCAGTTTGACTGATGCCAACAGCCAGCCTTCACCTCATGAGCCCGTGTGTCCAGCCTCCATGCTAAACAAAGATGTGCCTTTCAGGTATGATAAAAAATCACTTCCCAGAACCTGAGGTCAATGGCCAGGTCCTCTTTGAGCAAAGCCAAATTCTTTACTCTGTAGGGATCCAGAAAAGGGACTGCTGACTTTGGGTTGAGGTGGTGTGAGAAGGCTGTAGTCGGCAGGGTCGTGAGTGTATGAGGCCAGGAGTTCCATTTAGGACAAATTATATTTGATTCCAAAAGGATATCAACAAAGGTAGACACTCAAATTCAAGGATGAGTTTGATGGAGACTATCTACAGGAAGTCATCACAAGGGTGAGGTGCGCTGCCACAGAAGAGGACAATGGTGAAGACTTGGAATCCCAGGATGGCTGGGACCAGAGGGTAGGAATTAGCCATTGTTATTCCAGGGCTGTTAATCGCAGCCTCCTCTCCTCTTCTGTCCCCCATGTGAACTCCCCAGCAGCGAGGTCCACCCCTGCCCATGGTTTCCCCTTCCTCCCCCACAATCAGCACTAATGCATTGTTAAATACAGCACTGCAAAGACCAACTAATTATAATGCAGTTGCTTACCCTTACTTTAAACTCTGTATTTCCCTGCTTGTTGAATTGAGAATTGTAACCCTATTATTAATTCATTAAGAAATATAATTTCATGCAAAATAATATGTTTACCCTCTTCTATTAGGTTAAGGTAGTGTAATTATGAGGGCTATGTTATGCAAAGAGCTACATGCTCCCCAGGGCACAAAAGGAGCCTCTAATTTCTCTTTGGTCAGATACAGGGGGCCAAGAAGAGTTAACTGTAATTCTGACTTTTCAGCACATCTACTCAGATCTAAGCGCGATATCTAATGGAAGATATTAAATGAGAGGAAGATGCTTGGGAAAATATTGTTTAATCATATTTTTATCTGGTTGGTGTGAGATGATCTTCTGCATCTGGGTTCGGTGTGGCGTGAAAGGTTCATTTACATTCCGTAAACTCCTGGGAAAAAGGAGAACCAGTGATTTTCTTTTTTATGTGAAAAACGGAGATTATGTTTCAGATGGATGGGCTTCTGGGAAGGATCCATCAAGGAAATAGGTCCAAGAAGAATTTACTGTGCGTCTTTCAGTTTTCCGAATGGCTGACCCCAGATCCTCTCAGACAAGACCCTCACTAGCAACACCTCTGACACCATTCTGCGACCCCTTCCTACATTCTCCTGAGCCCTAAATGCTTGGAGGCAACTTAAGAACGCTCAGGACCTCCTACACACCAACCCTATGACAGCCCTGGCCATGTTGTCATTTCAGGACATGAATTAGAATCTCAAGGTTGAGGACGCTGGGAGGCAACATTTCATTTTGCCATTTTTCTTCCTAAAAACTTTCACTAGATCTTTGTGATTTTTGACCCCTGGAGTTGGACGTAAGTTCCCTTAAAGAACAAGGAAGACAAATGGATGTGGAACAAGAGCAGAAACACTCCCAAAAACCAAATGGACAGCAAGAGAGGAATGGCTCTTCCTGTGTGTAAGCATAAACCACAGGTGGGGGAGAACAAAAGAGGAAGAGGGAGGGGGAAAAGGGCAACTTTACAAATTGTACCAAAATGGAAAATATCGCGGTGGAACCTGGCTTTTGGGGGCTGTCAAAGGGAGTTACTTTCTGTCCTATTTTAATGTTCTCTGTTCTTTCTCCCTCGAATGACTAATCTTGTTTTTCATGAGGATGCTTTTTCCCAATATGCTCTGCTTTTGTTTTCTCTTTGTACTTATTGATAACTCCTCTGGATTTTACGGGCTGTCTATCCCAGGAAGCCCCAGGGCTCTCTGGGTTGGATTCATGATGTGAAGGTACGCAGCCTCCTGTACCCGGATGTGAACTGGACACAGACTCCAGTTCCCCGGCCTCTGCACTTGGCTCCAAGCAAACAGCCATGTGATAATGGGCAGCTCAATTCACCTCTTTGAGTCTGTTTTTCTGGTGCAAAATGAGAGCAAGAAGGGCTCAGGAGCTGACCTATTTTGTAAGTTCATCGTGGGAAACCTATTTAAAAAGCCAGCTTTGTTACCCAAATGCAATTGTGTGCTTTTATGAGTAAAATCTTTGTTTTGTTAGTTTGTTTTTCCTAGGAAGGCACCTTGGTCCTTCCCTCTCTTGGGGTTTAGGGGCATCCCCTAGCTAGTCCTTAGGGGGGAAGTTCGTTCCTTGGCGGGGAGCGCTATCTGGAGCAGACAGTGCTTGACGCCTGGCAGCACCTCTCAGAAATCCTGGGGCAAGCATCCAAATTTTGCCTCCTTCTCTCCTTAGACTCATGTCTACATGAAGCCCCAAAAAATGCCTGTTCATCCCTAAATTCCATAAGTTAGTGACCAATAAGAAAACAATGTCAATCAAGCTGCCAGTTCTGAGTCAGTCGGACCAAACTGTCCATCCATTCATCAATAAATGCACTGGAGCCCCACCTACAGGTGCTGCTTCAGACCCAGTGATTGATGCAGCTAGGCAGCACAAGGAGTGTGTGAAAATAAAGCAGTGGGGCTGCGCCACTAAGACCCTGGGAGATCTTGGACTGGGTGGGTGGTGTCTTAGCATCCCCAAGGCAGAGCCAGGAGCAAGGGCTTGGGGACAGGGAGCTAATTTGGGGGCAGACCCCAGGGGGCAAGGAGAGTGAGACCTTTCAGAGGAGAAGGAAAGGCGGGATGAAGTGTGCACTGTTGGCATGGCCGTGGGGGAGCAGTTCTGTCTACCAGGAAGGCCATCTGAAGGCCAGGAGGAGGGTCACCCATCATCCCCACTGCTTGCAGTGTGACCTCCAGCCCCTGCAGGCTGTGCCTGTGCTCCAGCTGAGCCAATGCTCTGCTTGGTCAGAAAAGAGAACAGGGTGATGTGGACATGCTGGAGGGTGGGGCTGGGGCCAGGGGCTCAGGGAGACCCGAGGGCATCAGAAGGAGTGAGCTGGGTGGGCTCACAGGGAGAAGCAGGTTGTCTGAGGGGTAGAGAGGACTGGGTGGATGGCTTGAATGTCCTTCTCACTGCCCCTGACTATCCTCACCCAGGGTGTGCCTGACGGCCAGGGCTCAGCACCCCCCATCTGACTCCCTAAGTGCCAGTGTAAGTGATGACTGAGCCCTCTTGCTCCTGCCCACATGTGTGGTGGGGCTGGGTCTCTCTCTGCCGATCTTTTCGGCAGGGGCAAAAGGGGTCCCTCCCAGGACAACTGGGTTGTCCCGGGAGGAAGACCAGTGCACACCCTGGTAGGCTCAGCCAGTCTTTCTTCATCCCTCCATGCAGTCGTCACAGACTTTAATTATTCTCACCAGCAACTCTTCAGTTAAAACCCCTGGGCCTTCTGAAGCTCTGGAACATTCCCCCTGCCCAAGCTCCAGCCCACACCACTTGATGGCTGTTGTGTGCAAACACAAATAACTTTGAAAAGGAGCAGAAAGGAAGAGGGCGCTTGTGTGAGTGGGAAGCTTCCGTGCCTGGGCAGAGCCGCTGGCGAGACGGTGATGAGCTGGTGGGTGGTGGAGACACAGGGAACACAGAAATCAAGGCCAAGGCAGCTATGAGAGAGGAAGGGAAAGAGAGAGAGAGATGGTTTCCACAGGGACAAGCAGGGCATCAGCAGGAAGTTGGGAGGAGCTGCCCAGCGCACAGGCCCAGCAGGGTGGCCCGAGGACAAGGATGGACAGCTCAGGAACCTAGGTCTCAGCCATGTGCACCTGGGGCAACGGACCATGGATTGGACTCTGCTCTCCCTGCGTGTGAGCTGCTCCTCCTGCCATTCGGGGTCTGTTACTCATCGGACTACCATCGTGAAGAGCACACAGGAGCACCCCATGTGAAACACTCTCAAGGGTCACAGGTCACACCACAGCCTCAGCAGCGAGTGGCAACAGAAAAGGGGAGTCCTGGCCTCAGAGCCCCACAAATGCTGTTTTGATCCTAACTCCGGCTCTGTCCAGGTGTGCAACACAGAGCAGCTCACACACCCTCTCTGGGCTCTGGATCCTCCTATATGAAGTCGGATTCTAGCTCCCCATCTCACAGGACTGTGTGATGGGGAGCTACGGCCCTTGGGAAGGGCTGGGTGACTCTCAGACAGTGTGAGAACATGTGTTCCTTTCCCTCCATAGCTCACACCTGGTAACCAACAGCTGCATCTCTCCAGGGCACCAGCAAGTTTATTGGATTCTTCGTGGCCCCACGTGGAGCCCACATTTTGAGAGCACCCCAAAATCAGAAAAGAATTCTCCATGGAGCATGTGTTCCTGCCTCCCTCTTTGTTGCCCAAGGATGTCTTGGTCACACAATGGCTCCATCTTGAACTTGCTCCCAGCCATGAGAGGGGCGTCCACAGAGGGCAGAGTGGATTGGGGAGGCACAGGTCAGTCTGAGGTCTGATGGCTGGTGATTCGGTGGCCCCTGAAGCTGCCCCTCCATCCTTCCAGCCACTCAGACCACAGCTGGGCTTGGTATTCTAAAAAAAGGCAGCCCTCAGAATGGAAGAAAATATTTGCAAATGAAGCAACTGACAAAGGATTAATCTCTAAAATATACAAGCAGCTCATGCAGATCAATATCAAAAAAAACAAAAATCCCAATTGAAAAATGGGCAGAAGACCTAAATAGACATTTCTTCAAAGAAGATATACAGATTGCCAACAAACACATGAAAGTGTGCTCAACATCACGAATCATTAGAGAAATGCAAATCAAAACTACAATGAGGTATCACCTCACACCAGTCAGAATGGCCATCATCAAAAAATCTACAAACAATAAATGCTGCAGAGGGTGTGGAGAAAAGGGAACACTCTTGCACTGCTGGTGGGAATGTAAATTGATACAGCCACTATGGAGATCAGTACGGAGGTTCCTTAAAAAATTAAAAATAGAACTACCATACGACCCAGCAATCCTACTACTGGGCATATACCCTGAAATAACCATAATTCAAAAAGAGTCATGTACCACAATGTTCATTGCAGCGCTATTTACAATAGCCAGGTCATGGAAGCAACCTAAGTGTCCACTGACAGATGAATCAATAAAAAGATGTGGCACGTATATACAATGGAATATTACTCAGCCATAAAAAGAAACGAAATTGAGTTATTTGTAATGAGGTGGATGGACCTAGAGTCTATCATACAGAGTGAAGTAAGTCAGAAAGAGGAAAACAAGGGCTTCCCTGGTGGCGCCGTGGTTGAGAGTCCTCCTACCGATGCAGGGGACACGGGTTCGTGCTCCGGTCCAGGAAGATCCCACATTCCGTGGAGCGGCTGGGCCCGTGAGCCATGGCCGCTGAGCCTGTGCGTCCGGAGCCTGTGCTCCGCAACGGGAGAGGCCACAACAGTGAGAGGCCCGCGTGCCGCAAAAAAAAAAAAAAAAAAGAAAGAGGAAAACAAATACCGTATGCTAACACGTATATATGGAACCTTTAAAAAAAAAAGAAAAAAAGTTCTGAAGAACCTAGGGGCAGGACAGGAATAAAGATGCAGATGTAGAGAATGGACTTGAGGACACGGGGAGGGGGAAGGGAAAGCTGGGACGAAGTGAGAGAGTGGCATGGACATATATACGCTACCAAATATAAAATAGATAGCTAGTAGGAAGCAGCTGCATAACACAGGGAGATCAGCTCGGTGCTTTGTGACCACCTAGAGGGGTGGGATAGGGAGGGTGGGAGGGATGGAGACTCAAAAGGGAGGGCATATGGGGATATATGTATGCATATGGCTGATTCACTTAGTTATACAGCAGAAACTAACACAACATTTTAAAGCAATTATACTCCAATAAAGATGTTAAAAAAAAATGACCCAGATGCTCTCCTGCTCTGTATGGACACCCAAAGCTAAGAAGGCTCAGGCGTGCTTTCAGCTGGACCCTCACTCACCACTGCACCCATCAGCCTTGCTCTGGCTCTGGCACCAGCTTCCTCCAGCAATCACAAGAGACCACGTTGGATTGTTCCGTGCCCTCCGAGACTGCTCAGAGCTGCTTCCTCTATGAAGTGGTGCTTAATTTCTCCCAGCTGGATGTAATCTCTCTTTTCTGAACTCCAGTGGGTCTTTATGTTTCTCTTTAATGGCATCAATAACTTCCTACCAGTGTTGGCTGCATACTTTGGAGGACCCAGTACCAAGTGAAAATATTGGGCCCTTGTTCAAAAGCAGCAAGAAAGTTCCACTAGAGTTACTAAAAGACGAAGTTTTCCTCTTTCTTCCCCAATCTCTCTCGACTGTCACTTTTGTTTAATTTTCCATTTAATGTCTTTTTAAGTAAAGAAACTTTAAAGTTTTAAATTATTAGCATGCATTTTACCATTCCTCTTTATATGGTGCAATGCCAGTTATAAAGGCAAAGTTAAACTCTATGTGGATTCACCAGAACTATACCATTCAGGTTTTGTAGTTCATGTATGCATGTATCACGGGCAGGGCCAGGTTCTTGAATGTTGGACCCATGTGACCTCGAGCACGCTACTTGAAACAGGCAGCAGGAACCACGGTTGTCACGCATATGGTATGTATGTGTTTCCTGTGCTCTGCGCGTGCTCCATTGTGCCAGCAGACTTCACTTACAAAACGTAAGATCAAAGAGAAAATTATCAATAATTTCAAGATGGTGACAGCAGGCCATTAAAGCCCCCACGGCCCTTCTGAGCATGAGCCCTGTGTGGCTAGACAGGTCACACACCCAGGAAACGGAGCTGCTTCCTGCTTTGTGTACTGTTGGTTGAAACGAGGCTTCCCTCTGACTCCAAACTGTGAGCTCACCAAATAAGAAATCTGGGCTCTAGGGTCCTGCACATGGTGAATGAAAGAAAGAATGAATGAAGAGTCAGTACATGTGTTTAAAGCCAGGACTGACACTTCACACATGCTACACACTGAATGTCTGTGTCCCCCCAAATTCATATGTTAAATTGTAATCCCCAGTGTGATGGTGTTAGGAGGTGAGGTCTTTGGGAAGTGATTAGGTCGTGAGGCTGGAGCCCTCATGAATGGGGTTAGTGCCCTTATTAAAGACCTCAGAGAGCTCCCTTACCCTCTTTCCACCATGTGAGGACACAGAAGAAGACTCCACCTACAAAGCAGGAAGTGGACCCTCATCAGACACCTAACTGGCCAGCACCTTGATCTTAGACATCCAAACTCCAGAACTGTGAGAGAGAAATATCTGTTGTTTAAGCTGTCCGGTCTCCGGTGTTTTTATGGCAGCAACACAACAGACTAAGGCAACACTCAAGCCAGATTCAGCCCTCTTCCTTCAACTGCTTGCAAAAAGATAAATATCATATGATATCACTTATATGTGGATTCTAAAAAAGTGATACAAGTGAATTTATTTACGAAACTGAAGTAGACTCACAGACATAGAAAACAAACTTATGGTTACCCAAGGGGATAGTGGGAGGAGGGGAGATAAATTAGGAGTTTGGGATTAACAGATACACACTACTATATATAAAATAGATAAACAAAAAGGACCTACTGTGTAGCACAGGGAGCTATACTCAATATCTTGTGATAACCTATAATGGAAAAGAATCTGAAAAAGTATATATGGATATATAAATGTATATATATATATATATATACATATATATATGTATATGTAACTGAATCACTTTGCTGTACGCTTGAAACTAACACAGCACTATAAATTAATGATACTTAAAAATACAAAACTGTAAAAATGTGGAAGTGGCTAAGTTACAATGGGCCACACTTCCCCTATAGGGAACATGGGAATCCATGTGAAAAGCCATAATTTTTAGATTTGATATACAAAAGAAAAATATCCCTTGTCTCTACAGAGATGAGCACTGTTCTCAGAAGTGCATTAAGATCAGAAATGCGTGACCCAGACACACTTGATCCAAAGAATCTGGATATCTCTGGCTGTGATTCATTCATTTACCCACTTACTCAACAAATAAATATTGATAAAATGCCCACTCTGTGTACAGGGATACACCATTGAAGAAAACAGAGTCACCAAACATTTTTCCAGTAGAGAGATAAACATTAGATGAAACTCAAACGTTAGAAGAATAGAAGACAATTACTGGCATGAAGAAACCTGAAACCGAGAGGGCAGAGAGGTGCAGGATTGGTGGGGCTGCGCTTCTAGCCCGGCTGTTGTGTTGCCGAAACGCACCCTCTGATCACCGGTGCCAAATAGAAATGCAAGACAGAGTTTTGGGTGAAGTAGAAAAGGGTAGCTTTACTGCTTCGCCAGGCAAAGGGGGCCACAGGGGACTAATGCCCTCAAGACTGTGTGCCCCCCGCTCGGAGGGAGTGGTGAGGAGTCTTATCGTGTTCAAGGAGCAGGGCGTGGTTGGCTCATGGACATTCTTCTGATTGGTGGGTGGTGAGGTCAGCGGGAGTCAGCATCCTCAACCTTTTGGTTCCAACCAGTATGGGGTCTACATGCCTGTGGGCAGCATACAGTAAACGTCTCCCACCTGGTGGGGGTTTCAGTATCTGCGAAGCAGCTCAAAGTACATGGCTCAGAATATTATCTATAGCCCTTGTGGAAGAAATAAAAGTCCTTGACTTTGTTTAATGGCTGAAGTACTATTATTTTGTCTTGCTTGACTGTTTTCCTTTCTTTCTGTAGTTTCTCATTTATCTGATTAAATTTGTTCTTTGACTGAAATTTTTCTACAGACAAAAGCCAGGTGGACTACATGGGTGGGGTCTATGCTGGGAAGACCTCATAGGGTTCTGCTCAGTTACAATTAGAGAAGACCACTTAGAAGAGGTGACACTTAAGCAAGGATTTGAACCAGATGGGCTGAGCCACGTGGCAAACTCAAGGCTCACACGATGTCATACGGGTATTACAGGCACTCCTGAGAAGGGAGGCCAGATGGGGTTCTGCCCGCAGATGCTCTGCCAGCTCCCAGGTCCCCGGCTGCCCCTTGTCTGAACCCTAACCAGCCCCTCCCTGGCTCTGCTTGTTATGAGGTAGATGCCTACCATGCGCGAGGCTGCAAGACTGCTGTGCAGCCAATCTTTGGGGATTCTGAGTGCGATCCTACATTTGTGTGGCCTCCATAACAAAGTACCACAAGCTGAGGGTGTTAAACTAGAGTAGTTTATTCTCTCTCAGTTCTGGAGCCCAGAAGTCTGAAATCAAGGGGTCAGCAGGGCTGGGTTCCCTCCAAATCCTCTCAGAGAGGATTCTCCGCTTCTTTCAGTTTCCCATCACCCCAGGCATTCCTTTCCTTGTAACTGTATCACTCCCATCTCTGCCTTCATCTTCACATCCTCTTCTCCTTGTATCTCTGATTCTTCTTCCAAGGACACAAGTCATATTGAATTAGGGACCATTCTAATGATCTCATCTTAACTTGATTGGATCTGCAAAGACCCTATTTCCAAATAAGCCCACATTGACAGGTATTGGGAGTTAGGACTCCAACATATCTTTGGGGGGAATGCAATTCAACAAGGCAGTGGATGGAAGGTAATTATTTTATTGACCTCCAGAGAGATTGCACTGTCCGAGGTGGCTCATCCATTTGTCTGACTGAAGACAGGCCATATCTCTGTGCCAGCAGAAGATGATGCTTTCAAATCATCTTTCCTGTCACTCTGGGCTCTGAAGACACAGGTGTTTGGGACAGGGGCGGCACTGACCACTCATTACCAGCTCCTGTGATTTCTGTGGGGAGATAATTACGTGGTTTTGTTCACTCAAAAACAGAAAGAATACGCTGCCGTCCAAGCTGGGTACCTCCACAATCTCCTGGGTCACCCAATATGTCTCATGGCTTCTGGTCTCTCATTTCTGATTTCCAATTTTCTACTGCTTTTGATTGGCTATTCCCTGTGGTTGAATCCTTCTGACTTCATCCTTATTGAAGTCTTTAGATGTTGAATTTAATCTCATTTTGGTATTTATGGGGAACATATTCAGTCTTGCTTGGTTTTGTTTTTCCAAAAACTGAGAAAATTAACTCATAGAACCATAGTCCCACACTCTCCTCATCCTGCATTCCTTCTATACCAGTATCCAGTAGCCTCTAGTTTTTGTGTTTTTGAAACAACAACCAAGGAACAATAACTTGTCACTTGGAGTTACTGTCTTTGACAGATGGCTCAGCAATTTCTCATTATGTAGCAAAAGAACAGTGAACATAGGATTTTTTTTTTGCTACCAAAGATTGCTGTCTTTATGTTTAATTAACTATTCTGCTTTTAGTCAGTAAATCAAGCAACAAATTCCCTGGTTCTTAAAGTTGAACACAAGGACTTGTGGGTATAAAACCTTAGGCATCAAATTTCACTAAGCTGTTAAGTCCAAACTTGGACTAAATGCAAAAAGCAAAGACCAGGAGTCAGGAGACCTGAACTGTCATGCTGACTCTGCCATTTAATCACTGGGTGACCTTAGGGGAGTCAGGTAAACTCCCTGGATCCTCGGGTCTCTCCTGTAAAACTGGGATCATGCTACCTGCTCTCTACTTAATTCACAGAGTTGCTTGGAGAAGGCAGTGAGGAAATTAATGTAAAGCCACTTTGGAACAGATAAGGAGCTCTCCCAGAATTAGTATTTCATTTTAGCCCTATACATCTCCACTGAACTCATTAGCTACAAGTCAAGGGCAGAGATGCCAAACTGGACCAGAAATTATTTGGCGATGACTCCTCAAGAACATGAAACACATTTCTCTGTGTCTTCAGCATGACCTTCAAAAGTTTCCCCCATAACTAAGAACCTGATCCTTCTACAGAGCCATCCCCTTGCTTGGGTAAGCTGATGGACCATGCAAGAAGGTCTCAAGGCAGTTGCTATGTTTTGAAAAGACAATCCCTCCTGGTCAGGATGGCCAAATATTCTTCCAAATGCCAAGAATCTCTGGATGGAATAAATGCAAGCAGGGGCTGGGTCAAAGATGGTGGGATGATAGGAGATCCTGATCCAATGCTGTGAAGTAACTTGGCTAAAATACGTGTCTCTGGGCTGTGGCTTTTCGTCTTCTCATCTGAGAAGCTGACCCACTTGTTCACTGAATGGGATGCACTGCATTATTAGAAAACACTGGATTCGCCTTGTGCTACCTCCATCTAACCTGATGAACTGCCCAGGGTATTGGGGTCTGGAAGGTGTGAGAACAATGGCTTTCCCACCCTGGAAGGGGACGGAAATGTTTTCCACCAAGCCCGGCAGCCGGCTGCAGTGTTTACACATCAGGGAGGAGAGCAAAGCATCCCGGTGTCTCAGGGGTATGGAGCTGAGCGGCAACCAGGGGGTCATCCATGGAGCTCAGCGACTCGCCAACTGTTTGCTTGTCCAGTGGAGCCCAGTGCTTTTCTTGGTGCTCTTTTACCCTCAAATGAACTCTTATGTGAAACAGTATGTATGGAAAGAGATCAAGTCTAGTCGTCCAGGTGGAGGATGGGAGGGCTATCCCTGTCCCCCATCCAGCCATGTCCAGGTGACTCTTGGAATTCACTCTACGCCCTGGTTGTGTGGATGGGGGAAGAAAGGCTTGGGGTGGGATGCTTCTTTCTCAGGGTCACACAGCCAGTTAGCAGTGGAGTTGAAACTAGCCCCACCCAGGTCCCTGCACTCTGCAGCCAGTGCTCTTTGAACCCCCCATGGCGGGCATGTGCAATGCACCCAAAACGCTCTAGATCCATCACTAACCATGCCTCCATTCTGAGCTCTGTGACTGTGCAAATGTGAGTACAGAGTACCCAGAAGTGCTGAGCTGGTGACAGGAAACAGACACCAACTCAAATTACCTTAAGCAAGAAAGGGTAATCTGATGGGTTGTGTACCTGATCCATCCACCCTACGGGCTCAAACTACGATCTCAGGGCCCTGTGTCTCTCTCTTCCCACTTCCTTTCCTCCCCTCTTCTTCTCCCATCTCTCTTCCTCCCTTTTTTCTTCATCCCATTCTCCTCTCCTCCCCTTTCTCCTCCCCCCCTCCCTCCTCCTCCCCTCCCCCCAATCTCTCTCCCTATCTCACTCCACTCCCCTGCATTTCATTTTGTTCCCAGACAGACTCTCATCTCATGGTGACAGAATGGCTGCCAACAACTCCAGGCTTCCATCCTCATAGCTCCAGAAAGAGAGGTCTATCTTCCCAAAGATTCCTACAGAAACCCTGGCCCACCCCTCGGCACACATCAGGCCACCTGCCCATCCCCAAGTCGATCACAGTGGCGAAGGGGGCTGGACCAGAGGGCTGGCTTAGCCCACTCACATGCCACCCCCGACACTGGGGTGAGTTTGACTCCAGCCAGAGCACATGGACATCAAATAGAGGGAGGATGGTCCCCGAGGACTATGGTTTCGCTGTTACAAGGAAATGCAAAGGGGAAGTTGAACAGGCAAACAAAAAGTCCTGTATATTACAATCAATCCTCACTTCTAAATTCTTAGGAAAATGTCAGGATATTGGAGAGATCATTTATTTAAAGAAAGTGAAAATGCAATGTTTAATTTTAAATTTAATCTTTCAAAGAATTAAATAAGAATCAAAAAGCCAAATTCCAGAGATGTTCATAATCACGCTATTTAAATAGTAAAACAACTGTTCTGCCACGGCTAGACATTTAGTTAAGTAAATCATGGGACATCCTCCTAATGCAACATTATGCAGCTTTCAAAGTGATAATTATGAAGGCTGTAGCAACATGGAAAATGCCTCTGAGAGGAAGTAACTGAAATCACAAAACAAACTGTATCTCTGCTGTATTTATACAACCACCAAAATATTTAATACTTGGGGCAAAGATTGGAGGGGGATGTAGAGAAATGAGAGAACTTTCATTTATTATCACGGCAAGCTGGTAGGTGATTTTTTGTGTTATAAGTAACTGAGAAAAGAAAAAATATCAGGAATATATTGGAATGAGTTCAATCCCATGGAGCTCTGCCTTGTCTGTGAGCTCCTGGCAGGGCTCTGCCAGGCTTCACCCAGACCCCGCTTTCTGCAGCTCACCTCCCACTACCAGAAAGACAAGCCACAACCCAGCACCTGTCGGTTTTAATGTGTGAAGGCAGGTGGAACTGGAGGTTAGGAATAAAATAATGAGGTGTTCTTATAGATGCGTTAGTGGCTGTGGGGTATGTGTGGATTGGATAGTGTCCCACTAAAATTCATTTCTTTCCCAGAACCTCAGATTGTGACCATGTTCGGAAATAGGGTCATTGCAGATGTAATTGGTTAAGAAGAGGTCATTCTGGAGTAGGATGGACCTTAATCCCATTCTACTGGGTCCTTATGAGAAAAGGAGACAGACACATGGGAAAGAAGGTCATGTGACTCTAGAAGCAGAGATTAGGGTGATGCATCTACAAGCCAAGGAACACCAAGAATACTGGCAGCCACTGGAAGCTGGAAGTGGAAAGGGTGGATCCTTCCCTAGAGCTTTCAGAGGAAGTGCAGCCCTGCCAACACCTTGATTTTGGATTTCTGGCCTCCAGAGCTGTGAGGGAACAAATTTCTATTGTTTTAAGACTCTGCCCCTTTATGGTACTTTGTTATGGCAGCTTCAGGAAACTCATCCAGGATGCAACACTCAGGAATCCAGACAGGGAGGGCCATTGTAGAATCTGCCAGAAGCCCCTGGGAAAGGACTCCAGGTTGGACCATGGAAGGAAACTGGCGTGGCAGAGCCTGGTTCCAGGGGAACTGGACCACTAGGCAGCTGACCACATCAGTGACTCAAGTCGAGGCTGTGTGTTCAGCCCACAGTGCTCTGGGCTGCCTTCTCTAATGATGGGCTCCTCCTACTGGTCTCAGCCCAGATTCTCATCTTCAGAACCCTTTCTTCAGTAGCACCAGTGGTGCTGCCAATTCAGTCCCTCTTGACCTTCACCAGTCCCCCAAAGCCACCCCCAATACATATCAATCTCAAAAATTGTATGCTGGCCCTACAAATAAATGTACCTTGGGATCAGTCCCAGACCTTTGCTTCAACCAGAAAGACAACCCAAAGCCTCTGTTCTGAGCTACCTGTTACTTCTCATCTCCACACTCAGCATCGTGCACCTGCCTATCTACCAAGGTGGCAGGGACCCTGAAAGACCAGAGTCCCCCTGTTAAGTCCTCCAACGGGGAGCAATGGTGGGAGGTGGGAAAGGAGGTAAGGAGAAACAATGGTCTCTGGGTTTCGGTTCTGCAGCAGGGGCAGGAGCTGCTGGCAAGCACCGATTTGGGTTTCTGCTCAAGAAAGACCAGTAGCAGCTGAATGCACGGCAGAGCAATTGTGTGACTCTGAGTACCCCTGCCTCCTTTTGCTCCTCCAGCCCTCAGGAAGGAGGCAGCTTCTGGAAGCTAGATATCTGTAGCCATCTTATCTTCCTCCTTTCGAACCACCAGCCCTTCCAAAGCCTTTGCAGCCAATTCCTGTATTAAATCCTCTCTGTTTGATGGCACGCCAGTGACACATTTTCCTCTCTGGACACTGACCGACCCACAGTCCTATGTAGACATTCCAGAATCCTAATCATACAGCCTTTTCAGTCCTACCATGGCTACTTATGTGCTTGTTTATTTCGTACCTTCCTCATTGAAATGTAAAACCCAAGGACCTCTCTGGCTTGTTCACCACTGTAACCCCAGATTCATGTAGAGATCTCACAAATATTTATTTGAATGGAGAAGCTCACTGACCAGAAGATAAGAAGGCCACGGTTAACAGAGGAGCAGAACTGAGTCTCAGAGTCGGCGGGGGAGCGGGTCTTGAACTCCTTCAGTCTGCTGTTGGAAGAGATCCTCGACCAGGGATGAGACTGAGGCAGGAGATGGGCTCTGGGACCCTGTAACCTATCTCATCTGGGATGCTTCATCCTCTTCCTCATCCATCCATCTCATCATCTCTCCCTCCTGGCTCCCCAGGGGCCTGAGCATCCCTCTGTGTCCCTGCAGCACCTGGCTCCGTGCAGGCAGGGGTAGGTGTGCCCCTCCCAGTGGGCCAGTGAACTTCTTTAGGACTCAGCCCATGTTTTGTGGGACTTGGGGTCCTGAGACCTCAGAAGGGGCCCAACACACAGCTATGGTCTGTGGATATATGAAGGAACTGGATGGATTATCAGGGTGAGGAAGGAAGGGTTGAAAGCAAGTGCCAGGTCAAGTTCAAACAACCCTCCCCAAATTAAAGAACCAAATCAATGAATAATAAGCATTTGCCAGATTTTGGGCCTTTCCCCTTCCTCCCCTCATTGTCTCCCCAAGGACACTCAGAGGTCATTCCTAATATTATCCCACCAGAAAGATGACAAGGCCAGTTGCCTGGCCTATAGCCACACAGGGGTTCTGAACACAGATGTGACATCAGCAGTGCCAGCGTCCAGGGCCCCTCTGGTTCCTCTCCCTCTTGATGCTTGTCAGGTGGTCAGGGTGGTCCTCCTCATCTTTGTTCTCACTGACATGGGCAGCTGAACCCCCAGGTGTGGAACCAGCCTGCCTGGACTCACACCCTGCCTCAGCCACTTCCAGGATCTGGAGCCCTGGGCACATTTCTGGGCCTCTCTGACCTCACTTTCCTCATCCATAAGACAGGATTCAAATGACATCTGCCTCATGGAATTGCTGTGAGAATTAAGTAACACAACATAAGGAAGGTGTCTGGTGTGGATACCTGACCAACACCGGCTCTTAGAGCATTAAAGCAACATCACAAAGCGCTTTGCCCATCCTCAGCATTTCCCTGTGTTCTCTGAGGTCTGGTTCAAGTGAAGACAGAGAAGAGAGGATAAGGCAGACCCTACAGGTTCTTTCCCTATTGCTCATGACCTCCTTGAATCTGTTCCCAGCACCAGTCCCAGAAACCCTGAGCTCTTGCTTCAGCCACTGTGCTGCCCTTGAAATATAATGAGTCGTATATGTAATTTTACATCTTCTAGCAGCCACATTAAAAAAATTTTGAAAGAAAAGCAGACAAAAATTATTTTTATATTATTTTATATTACATTATGCTATTTAACCCAATACATCAAAAATATGATCATTGCAACACATAATCAATATAAAAATTATTAATGAAACACTCTACATCTCTTTTTCTGTACCCTTTGAAAGCCAGTGAGTATTTGACACAGCCCATCTCAGTGAGGATGAGCCACATGCCAAGCTCTCAAGAACCACATGTGGCTCACAGCTACCATATCGGGGAGAGCAGCTCTGGAGACATAATCTACTTTCAACTGAGCTGGAAGGAATTGGAATTCTGAGGGTTCCTTAGAACCAGCATGTGGGTATCTTGTTGTGTCTAAGAGGCAAATGGGACAGCAGAGTCCATGCAAACCAGTCCCAGCCACTGCACACACAGCGTCCTCTCCTCCAGCGGCCAGGGCTCTGTGGCACTGATGCATCCTTCAGGGCAGGAGGGACAGCCTGCTTGTGATGCCATTGCTTTAAGACTGAAGTGGAGCCAATTGCTTCATCTTTCACTGTAGCTGCAGGCAACCCATGGAAGCATAAAGCTCCTAGAAACTGAGTTCTGACCCTCTAGTCAAAAATAACTCCATGTCAAGCTCTGCTTTGATGGAGAAGTCTTTGTCTGAGGCAAGAGTCCCTCAGAAAACTCCACAAAAGTCAAGTGGAGAAAGCTTTGGAACTAGACAGGCTTGAGTGGCAGGAACCACATTCCCGAGGCCAGGAGTGAATTACTGGCCCCTTAGGGGCCAGCCTGCTATGTACACACCATAGAACCCCTGGTCCCTGGGTGCACAGGTCCCATGAGACCTTAGCTGGCTGATTCTCCAGGGCCCAGACCGGGCAGCTGAACAGGAAAGCCACAGTGGGCCAACACCAGCCCAGACATAATTTTGCCTCCCCAGGCTGATGGAGAAGAAGAAAAGCTCTTGGTTTACCACCAGGCAGCCCTGAGTTTGAGTCCTGGGCCTTCCACTGAGCCATGGAGCCTGACGTTAAGAGCACACACCCTAGGATCGGACTAGCTTCAAATCCCCATCCCACCACTCACAGCTGTGACACTAGGGACAAACTACCAAATCTCTCTGGGTCTCCACTTTCCTGTCTGTGAAATGGGAATGACAAAGACACATCCCCTGGAGGGGATGAGTTACCATATAGAAACATGCTCACACTGTCAGCTGGCCCTAACAAGGATCCCATATCAGATGATATTGCTGGGTCACCATCGCTGTGTTTACATGGAATGTTGAGATTGCTGCATCATTGTCATCATCGCCGTGGTTACGACATGGAACATCAGCTCATGGGGACCTAGTCTTCATTTCAAAAAACAAGTTACTAACTCTCCATTTCTTTAGGCAGCCTACACATAGTTCCCTTTCCCTCTTGGAATGATACATTTTGATTGTTTTATTGCAGGGACGGAATTTAGTAAAGTTCCATCATGATGACAATATACTTTCCTCCCACCAATGTTCTGCAACTATGCTCGGCTGGAACTCCCTGGCCCAATACTGAGCCATTGCTTGGGTGCATCCCCAGGCTTTTCTAGGCATTTTCAGGTACTCAGTGTTCAGGGCCACCCACTAGCCTATATGATGCTTTTATGCAACATTTCAAAAGATCCCTGATGGGTGGATGAATTAGAAAAACGGTGCCTCTCCCTCTGTGTTGATGCAACACCCTCGCTAGGATGCAAAGCTTGGCAAACAGAGGTTAGCACGGATTTAACATCTACTGGTCCATTTGGCCAGAAACCCTTGTGCAGTGCACAACCTGGTGACCCTAATAGCAATCTCACTCCAGGTAGTTAAAAGTTCAACTGGACTTAAATCAAAACTTCCATTTTCTCATACACTTTGACACTTTTCTGCCCCCAGTTTCGGACCAGACCATTAACTCAGTGGACCACAAGGGAGTGGGAAGCAGGATCTGTGATTTCTCTTAATAGCTACTGCTCTGGCTCCTCCAGGGTTGGTTGGGTGATTGAAGATAACCTTATAGGATAAAATCTTCTTTGAGTGGGGTCGCTGCAAGGTGGCCATGATTGAAGATTTTTGTGACTGTAGCACAACCAAGACTAGCCTAATTCCATCTTCTGATTGAACTCATCTTTCTCTTCTCGAGGTCCTCACAGCCAAAGCCTCCTGGAGTTGGCTCAGCCAGGCAGGTGACTCTTTTGGATTGAGTCTTCTCAAGATATTTCAAGTCTGGCTATTTACCACCACCATAATTAAGCTCATGGAGAAATTAGGTAACTTGACTCTACCTCCCACAAACTCTGGAAGTGGAGATGCCCTTCTCATCACTGTCAAGGACAATCCTGCCAGCCTCTCCCCTCTACGCTTCAAGGTGAGAGTCAGCTCCTGTCCTGGGCTCCACAAAGTCCAGGACTCAGGTCAGATTGTCCCAAGGCATCATCACCCACGGCGTGGTGTGGGCAGCACAGGTGGGTGGGGGGGCGTGCAGCTCTGAGGCACCAGTAATTAGGTTCTTACAGACAGGCATGCAGTCTTCCTGAAGCTTCAAGCAATTGGATTGGGCAGGACTTCACTCTAGCCCTGGCCCATGGATGAACAGAGCCTGGAGGACCCTTCTCTCTGATCAATCTCCTTTGACTTCTCATCTTATCTTATATATGCCAGAGGTGGGAGACAGGGTAACAGACCAGTCTCGCTGTCTCTTAGAAAGTTCTGCATGTGCAGACTAGCCCACTTCTCCTTTGAAACTGAGGACAGGCATTACCTATTGATCTCAGTTCTGGGGCCTCCACTCTGACTTCAAGATGAAGGGGAAAATCCTACCAATGCCAGTGTCCTAAGGCCTATTACATTTCTGCTTCTACTCTCTGTTTTAGAATGTGAACTACTAATATCATATTCTATGTAGAGGGAACCAAGGCTTTTCAGCAATTTAATTCAGCCTGAAAGACAAGAGGTGATGTCACCTCCACTTAACTGATAATCACCATTATTATGTCTACAACATGAACCTGACAATATTTTCAAGAATCCCGAGCTGCCACTTGTTAAAAAGGTGCCAGACAGGGGTTGCTGCTTCAATCAAAGTCAGGATCATGGCCTTGCTGCCTCAGGTCTCAATGTGCTAATGTCTATTCTGCTATGTTTCTCCATCGTTTTCTAAACATCTTCATGTGTGTGCCTCTGACTCTTGGTATATCTCCTGTGTTTCCCTCTTTCTTTGATCAGCTTTGCTTCCCTGGATTTCTCTGCGCCTGTGTGTGTGTGTGTATGTGTGTGTGTGTGTGTGTGCCCATATGTGTATCTATGCCTGGATTTTCTTAAAATGTGCAAAAAAGGAAATATTTCTAAAAACATCCAAATGTTTTTTAAAACAACCTAAACCATGAGGAGGTTGTACTAGATAACTGATAATGAATAGGTGATGATGGTGACTGTGATGATGGTAATGATGATGATGATGATATGATGATGGTCATGGTGATGATGATGGTGTTGGTGATGGTGATGGTGGTGATGAAGGTGATGATGATGGTGATGGTGGTGAAGATGGTGATGATGATGGCAGTGATGGTGATGGTGATGATGAAGGTCATGGTGAGGGAGGTGACGATGGTGATGATGATGATGGTGAAGATGGTGATGATGATAATGACCTTGATGGTGATGGTGGTGATGATGGTGATGGTGATGGTGGTGATGATGGTGGTGATGGTGGTGATGATGATGATGATGGTGATGGTGATGGTGATGATGGTGATGACAATGGTGATGGTGGTGATGTCAGACGATGATAGGGCAGTGATGGTGATAGTGGAGGGACAATGATGGTAGCTGACATCTGTGCAAGGTTTGCTATGTGTCTCGATGCTGAACCCTTTGCATATATCATCTCATCCACCCCATGAGATGGACACCACAACTGACCCCACTTAAGAGCTGAGTCACAGAGTGGTTAGGAAACATTCCCAAGGGTCAAGCAGCTAATACTGAGAGTGAAAAGCTCTGAAATCCTTCAACTTTATGGAAGAATGTAAGAAAAAAGCCCTGAGTGCCCTTCTAAGAATTCTTAGGACTTAGATGAGAACACCTGCCCCGGGGTGTATTGGGCAGCATTAGCAGGAAGTTTCTGCAGAGATCACAGGTGGAAAAAGACAAGCAGGGTGACAAGGGAACAGCAAGAGAGGTAAGGGCTACAGGGAGTTGGCACAAAGATGGAACAGATGGAGACCAGCTGCCGGGAGAGGCAGAGGGTACCCCCAGCCTCCCTGGGGAGGATTTAGCCTTTTTCAAACACTGAGTGAAAACCCCTCCTGCTCAGGTAGCATCCAGCTGGTAGCATGGTCTGCTAACAAGGGTGGCAGACTCACAGAGGGGTCCTCTGATGAGTTGTGTGAACAGTCATTTCATTCTATGCCATTAGCCACCAGACTTATTGGATTAAGAGCACCCAGCAGAGCCCATAACTTTACATTCTGGCTGGAAATTTTTTCATACCTAGAAATAGTAGACAAAAAACGGCCATGTGGCCCCTGCTCAGAGTGTCCTTCCACATCTCTAGTCAAGGGGGCCCCAGTCGCCAGCCTCCCCAAGCGGATTTAAGCAGTTGACAGTAGACTGCTGGCCCATCACTAAAAAATCATACCCTATGCAGTCAGGAGACAGACTGCGATCCAATAAACCCACAGCCCCAAATTCAGCAAGATCATAATGTGGAAATTATCCCCTGCCCACACTCAGCCTATTCCACAGACTTCAAATTGATCTGTCTAATCTCTTATCTGTAGCTATGAAATTGTATTTCCCTCTTAACAGACCTACAAATGTTATAGATGACTAGTTCAGGAGCCGGCAGGACAGGAAGCAGCAGGCATACTAAAGAGGACAGTCAGCTCCTCACACCGCAGCCGGAGCTGCCAGACCCCTTTCGTGCCTGGAATCTCAGCCAGCTCTGGTCCCCATCTGGCCAAAGGGCTAGAGACACACAGCCCACCTGCCCCATAGAGGGAGATGTATGTGTGTATGTGTCTTCGGTGAGGAAAGGGTGGTTCAAATGGGGCAAGAGGAGCGGTGGTGGTTCTCCCCTGCACCAGGCTCCTTCCCATGGGGGCACCCACCCAGTGGTCAGCTCCTCCCTTTCCCTTTCTGCTCTCACAACACTGGGCTCATCTCTCTCTGCCTTAAGCCCGCCGTGGCTCCTTACTGATGTAAGGGCACAGCTCCAATCCCTGAATTCCACACTGTGTCCAAGGACTCTTGTTATTTTTGTTCTACTTCCCAACTGAAACTCAGCTCTGTCTGCACCTGAAACTCCATCACTGTGGTTTCCTACCTCCATCCCTCCATCTGGCGTGTACCTCTCTCCTCACTTCTTTACCTGGATGACTCCACTTCACCTCCAAAGTGACAGACTCCTCCAGGAAGCCTTCCTGAACTGAAAGCACCCATGACTTCTCTAGTGGATTGAGTGATGACACACAAAAATATATGTCCAAGTCCTAATGCCCAGAACTTGTGAATGTGACCTTATAGGGAAAAGGGGTTTTGACGATGTAATTAGGAATCTGGAGATTATCTTGCATTAGGATGGACCCTAAATCCACTAAGTGTCCTTATAAGAAAAGGACAGCAGAAGATTTGAGACACAAAGCCACAGGGAAGGACTCATGTGAAGACAAGGCAGAGGTTAGAGAGATGTGTCTGCAAGGTAAGGAGCATCAAGGATTGTCTGCACCACCAGAGGCTGGAAGAGGCAGGAAGGATCCTCCCCTAGAGCCGTCAGAGGGCGGGTCCTCCTGCCAACACCTTGATTTAACCCTCTGGCCTCCAGAACAGTGAGAGGATAAATGACTCTTGTTCTCAGCTCCCCACACCAGATTGTCATAATTTGTTCTGGTCACCCCAGGAAACTCCTACACCCTCCAAGTTGGGTTAGACCCCAGCAGGTACACCACACAACCCAGACCCAAGTCTCACCTCTTTGGTGCATCTATACTGACATCATCCACCTTCATCCCTTCCTCACTGGGCTGGGAGCCCCCTGGCCAAGGGTCTCCTGTCATTTCTGTCTGTCCTAACTCAAGCCCTGGGCTTGGGACTCATCGGGGACACAATATGTGCCTATTGTGCATTAGAAAAAAGTGGAACGGACTGGAATCTCCTTCAGATCTCAGGTGAAAGGACACCCTTGCACCCCACGCCCCTCCTCTCAGGGGGCAGGAGCTCAAGTCTTCCAAGGCCAACAGGACTGGCTTCCTCTTTGACAAAACCTCAGCCTGCAGCACCCAGCCCCAGACCCCTGCTACCTGCAGTGACTTCACACCTTTATTCCTGAACAAGAAATGTGTGTCCCTGGCAGGATCTTTCCCTCATCACGATTTCCTAGAAGGGTTCCTCCCACTCCCCAGGCCTCTGGGAAAAATCCAGGTTCCATTCTGCAAGCTAAGAGACTCTCTGGCACAGGTAACAGGTGGAAAGAATAACAAGAGTCCTAAAAATAGAGACAACAAACACTTATCAAGCTTCTACCACATGGGATGGGCCAGGTGAGGTCCCTGCCAGGAGAGCGGTGTGGCTTATTGATGACCACAGGGCTTATTGGTGCCACCTCTGCATCATTACAGAGGCATCTGCTGGCACTGAAGTTGATGGAGCCCCAGAGTCCTGACTGTCAAAGTATCATCCATTTACTGGCTGGTCCCCTTTCATCATGTTCTGCTCTGATCTGTCCCCAGCGGGTGTCCCTAATACTGAGAAGATGTGCCCTGCCAACAAAGACGGCAGAGGACTTCTGATGTGCCTCCCTCTCTCCAGAGCCTGTACCTCACCCACGTGGGTCATGAGCTTCCAGGGCCATCAGCCAGGGCCCAGGGCACACTGCAGGCCCTTGGTGTCATTTTCACCCACCTGCTATGTGCCAGGCGATCTGCTGGCCACGTGCAGCCAGCAGAGGCAACTGAGACGCTGGCCATGCCCTTGGGAGCTCACAGACTGGGGAGCAAGTTAGAAAAAGACCGGAACACAAACTCCCAAAATTGTGAAGAGAGAAACTGTGTCAGAATCTACAGAACCTGAAAATAATTGGTCAGCTGAGAGGAGACAGGAAGAAATAAGTCCAGCTTTTGCTCCCGAGAGATGGAAGACTGGGATACTGTTAGAAAGAAGAAAATGAGGCAGCGAATAAGGAAATTAAAAAATGAGGAGGAGGAGGAAAGATGGGAAGTTCAGAATTGGACATGTTGGATTTGAACTTGGCAGGACATCCACTTGGGTGGCTTTCTAGAAAACCAGAGGACAGGAACTCTGGAAAGAGCCAGGATTTCAGACCCAGGTTTCAAAGTCACCCTCATCTAACAAAGAGACATGGGAAGCCGAGTAATACTCAGGATTCTTATTTAAAACATGTGGTACAAAGACTATATTTGTTAGGATTGCTTTTGGCTGCAAGTAATGGAAAAATCAACTGAAAAATTAAGTATTTTTTTCTTCCATAAAACAAAAAGTTGGAGGTGGGAGCTCCTGGTGTTGGTTCAGCAGCTCGATGAGGTCAGGCTTGGTGTCTTGTGATGCTCTTTGTCTTTCTTTCCTGGTGCCAAGGTGAGTGCCACTGCTCCAGGCTTCAGATCTGCATCCAGGACGAGGGGCATGGGATGATGCCATTGGCCTCTCTCTGCATTATCAGGAAAGTCCTCAGAGGACATCAATCCATGCTCACTGGTCAGCACTCTGTCACCTGGCCACCATCCGATAGCATTAAGGAAGCCTGGAGAATGAGATCATCTCATCTTTACAAGTCCATGAACAAAGGAGCAAAGGGAGGGTTAGTGTTGGCTTAGCCGTACCAATGTCTACCATAAGGAAAGTAAGCAAGAAGAATGGAGACTGAAAATATAGTGTTTGGGAAGCCAGGGAAGGAAGATGTTCTAAAATAGGCAGAGAGGTCAAGTGTGTTAACTTCTTCATATACAGGAAAGCTAGTGGTGAAGTGAAGACATTCCAGTTCTAGTGAAGTTCAAGAGAGAAGAGGACCATGGATGGAGGAAGGAGTGGTGAAGATGTGCGGGGAACAAGAACATTCCAACGTGGGAACAAGCTTGGCACTTGGCAGGGGGCACTGAATTGTGTCTTGAAGGGAAGGAACTGCTGTGGCTGCTGATAAGAGACAGAAAATAATGGGGGTGAGGGAGGGAGCAAGCGGTATTCATCCCTGAGGTCAGTGGAGGGGTCAGCCTTGGAAAGGAGAGGCCACCATCACAAGAAGGAGAGTAGGGCTTCCCTGGTGGCGCAGTGGTTGAGAGTCCGCCTGCCGATGCAGGGGACACGGGTTCATGCCCCGGTCCAGGAGGATCCCACATGCCGCGGAGCGGCTGGGCCCGTGAGCCATGGCCACTGAGCCTGCATGTCCGGAGCCTGTGCTCCGCAATGGGAGAGGCCACAACAGTGAGAGGCCCGCGTACTGCAAAAAAAAAAAAAAAAAAAAAAAAGAAGGAGAGTAGAAGATGAGACGTTTTCAGAAAGGGGTTGAGTTAGGACCATTCTGTGTCAGAAAGGGGTTGAGTTAGGACCATTCTGTGTCAGAAAGGGGTTGACTTAGGACCATTCTGTGTCAGAAAGGGGTTGACTTAGGACCATTCTGTGTCAGAAAGGGGTTGAGTTAGGACCATTCTGTGATCAATAAAGCTGGATCAGAGTTCACCTGGAGAGGCTGTCAGATGACACAGGTGAGCCTGTAGGTGTCTGTGGAGAATGAGACCCAGAGAAGGGTGGGGAAGGCCAACCTGCTTTGGGGCAGTTGCCCACTATTTAAGTTATCTGTGCCTTGGTGCCCCTAAGGACCCACTTAGAAACACGGTGCTTGCAAGAGTCCCTCTCTTTATGTTTATTGTGTGTAAAAGACCTTCATCCCTTCTGAATGTAGACCTGTTTAACATAACATATTTCTTTGAAGAAAAAGAGAAAGGAGGGAAGGAAGGGAGAAAGGAAGGGGATAAGGGAAGGGAGAAAGGGAGGGAGGTAAGGGGAGATAGGGAGGGAAAGAAAGTAGGAAGAAAGGAAGAAGGGAGGGAGGTAGGAAGGAAGGAAGGGAGGGAGGAAGTTGGGGGAAAAAGGGGGAGAGAGAGGAAGGGTGTTGGGGTGTGGGGCAGCTAGCAGTGACCATCTTGAAAATCTCCGAATTGTCTCTTAAAGGTCCCTTGAGCCCATCCTGGTTCCTAAGCTGGATGAGGATGGTGTTTAGACAACATCAGCAAGTACCTCTTCTTGAGCACTTGGTTATCTAATACTTGAAATTGTTCCATGAGAGAAATCCCATTATTATGCCATTTTATGGGTAATGGATTTGAGGAACAAAGAGGTTAAGTAACGTAAAACTTGTTCAGTGTTTTCTGGCTAGTAAATAGTAGATCCAAATTTGAACGAAGGCAGTCTGATGCCAGAGCCCATCATTTTGTTGTTTGAAGTAAACAACACACGTAGGGTTCAAGTAAACATTAGGGTTATGTTCAGCTGCAGTAAGTGTGCAGAAATACTAGTCTATGGGGTTTGGAGGGCAGGGGTGGGGTCCTGTTCTAGTCAATCTCCCCATTCCAGAGGCAACAAATGTTTTACTTCTATCATCATCCTAATTTAATAATTTTTATCATGAGTGGATGCTGAATTTTGTCAAATTCTTTTTTCTGAATCCATTGAGGTGATTATGGGGATTTTCACTTCTATTCTGTTAATGTGGTGAATTATACGGTTGGGTTTTGAATGTTAACCCAACCTTACAATCCTGGAATAAATCTACTTGGTCATATGTTTAAAACCTTTTAAAATATATTGAATTCTATGTTCTAATATTTTGTTAAGGATTTTTAAATCAATGTTCATAAAAGATACTGTCCTATAGTTTTCTTTTATGGTAAACATCTACCTCAGCTTTGGGGATAGGGATATTGATGATGTAATTATTTTTACAAGTTATTTTTATACTTCCTCTATTTTCTGAAAAACTTTGTGTAGAGTTTGTATTTTTCTTCCATCAGTGTATGATAGAATTCATTTTTGAAGCCATTTTAGTGTGGAGGCTTATTTGAGGAAAAAAAATTTTTTAATATGAATTTAATTTATATAATAGATATGGGGTAATTTAGATTTGTAAGTTGTGTTTTAGAGAATCTTCTCTATCTTATCTAAGTTATTAAAGCTAAACATAAAGTTGTTTATAACATCTCCTTATGCTTTTGATGTCTGTAGGGTCTGCAGTAATGTGACCTCCTCCTTTAAAAAAATTTTAGCCTTATGTAAGTAATTTGTACTTACTCCCTTACCCCTTCTTTTTTCTGGCTCAGTAGTGTGGAGGTTTATCAGTATTATTTTTTTCAAAGAACCACATCTTTAAATTTGTTGATTTTTTCTATTTTGTCTGTTTCCTATTGATTTCCATTCTTGTTTTTTTTACTTCCTTTCTTGTATTTTCTTTGGGTTTTCTTTGCTCTTCCTTGTCTACCTTCTTAATGTGGAAGCTTAGATCATCAGTTTAAAGGATTCCTTCCTTTTAGTAAAAGCTGTAAATTTTCCTCCACATACTGCTTTACCTGCGTGCCACCAGCTGTACATCATGTTTTCATCATTACTCACTTAAAATATCTTCTAATTTTGTGATTTCTTCTTTGACCCATAAGTTTATTTATAAGTATGTAATTTAATTTTCACCTATTTAAAGATTTAATTATTTTAATATTACTTTCGGGTGTAATGCCATTGTAATCACAGAACATAGTTTGTATTACTTCAATCTTCTGATAGCTACTGAGGTGTATTTAAGACCCAGAATCTCCCTAACTTAGTGAATATTGCAGGTGAACTTGAAAAGAACATGCATTTTGTAGTTTTTGGATGGTGTTCTATAAATTTCAGTTAGGTTAAACTAGTTACTAGTGTTGTTTAAATTTTGTATATATTTGTTAAATTTTTATCTATTTGTCCTGTCTCTAACTGAGAGACTTGTATTAGCGTTTATAACCATTATTGTGGATTTGTCTATTTTTCCCTTAATTCTGTCAATTATGCTTCAAACATTTTGAAACTCTGTTACTAGCTGCATACACATTTAGGACTGTTCTCAGTTCTTGGTAAATTGTTCCTTTTATCATTGTGTTTGTACTTTAAAGAGGTACAATACTCTAGCAATACTATTTTTTTTTTTTTTTTTTTTTTTTTTTTTTTTTTTTTTTTTGCGGTATGCGGGCCTCTCACTGCTGCGGCCTCCCCCATTGCGGAGCACAGGCTCCGGACGCGCAGGCTCCGGACGCGCAGGCTCAGCGGCCATGGCTCACGGGCCCAGCCGCTCCGCGGCATATGGGATCCTCCCAGACCGGGGCACGAACCCTTATCCCCTGCATCGGCAGGCGGACTCTCAACCACTTGCGCCACCAGGGAGGCCCTAGCAATACTATTTTTTGTTGTCTACTTTTTCTGATATTAATATAACTATATTAGCTGTATTGTTTAGTGTTTGCTTAATATATGATTTTTCATTTTTTACTTTCAACTTGTTCATGTCTTAGTATTTTAAGTGTGTTTCTTGTAAAAAAGCATATACGCAGGACTAGCCTTTTTATCCAATTTGGCAATCTCTGTTTTAATAATGTGCTTAGTTCATTTACATTTAATAAAATTTTGTTATGATTGGTTTTAACTCTACCATTGGAACTTGGGTCTTATTTATCCCATTTGTTCTTTGTTTCTCTTCCTCTTTCTTACCTTTTTTTGAGTGAGTCACATATTTTTAGTATTTCATTTTATTTACTGTATCAGTTTTTAGCTATACTTCTTCTGTGTTATGTTTTAATCATTAGCCAGAGATTACAATATTCATTTTTAGTGTAACGCATTCTACCTTCAAATAAAATGTTATTTTATACTATTCAATAACGGTGTAAGAATCTTATAACAGTGTAATTCCAGTCATCCCATTGTTCTTTGTGATTTTGTTTTTTCATATTTTACTTTTACATGTGCTCTAAATCCTCCCCAAAATTAAAAGAATACACCCATCCTTCTTCCCATAATGCATTTCAACTAACTACAGCCCATGGGACAAATCTGGCCCATGGACTGTTTTTGTAAATAAATTTTTATTTACACAGCCACACCTATGTATTTAGTATTATGTATGGCTGCTTTTGTACCACAGTGACAGTGTCGAGTAGTTATGATACAGACCATACACCTGGCAAAGCCTAAAATATTTACTATCTAACTTTTTACAGAAACAAATTGCCAACCCTTGGTCTAAGGTTAAAATATGACATAACCATTTGTTTAGACCATTTATCAAAAGTAATATATTAGCATTGGCACAATACTATTAACTACACCATAGACTATCAAAATAGAGACTTTCTCTGTATTTCACCAGTTTTTCCACTAACATCCTTTTTCTCATCTAGAAGCCCATCTAGCATAAAGCATTACATTTAAATACTATATCACCTTAGTCTCCCCTGAACTGTGACAGTTTCATGGTCTTTCCTTGTCTTTCATGCCCTTGATGATTTTGAAGAGCATTGGTCAGGTATTTTGTAGAAAGTCCCTCCATTTGGATTCATCTGAAGTTTTTATTTTGTGATCAGACTGGGCTGTGGATTTTGGAGAAGGATACTACAGAAGTGAAGTGCCCTTCTCATCACATCATATCAGTGGGTACATGATAGCAACATAACTTATTAGGAGTAATATTAACCTTGATCACTTGGTTAAGGTGGTATCTGCCAGTTTCTCCAATGTAAAACTGTAACTTTTCCCTTCTCATACTTGATTCTTTGAATGTGAGTCACTAAACCAAGCATATATTCAAGAGGAGTAGACTTAAACTCCTGGAGGAAAAAGTAAAAATAGAATCTATGGACATTTTAAAAGAATCATCATAGCAATCAACAAGTATTTTAGAGGAGATACTTTGAGCTTATGCAAATAAACTGTTTCTTCTTAAAGTTTTACCCACTAATTTTAGCATGAATCAGTGGATCTTGCCTGCATTACTTATGGCTGTGGTGTCCCAGTGATGATTTTCTATTTCTCTTACTCTGCATTTATAATTGGAAATTTTACTATAGTTTTTTGTTTAACCCAGTTGTTGTCCAGCTTTTACACGGGACTCTTTATGATTTTTTTTTTTGGAGGGGTACGTGGGCCTCTCACTGTTGTGGCCTCTCCCGTTGTGGAGCACAGGCTTCAGACGTGCAGGCTCAGCAGCCATGGCTCAGGGGCCCAGCTGCCCCACGGCATGTGGCATCTTCCAGGACCAGGGCATGAACCCGCGTCCCCTGCATCGGCAGGCAGACTCTCAACCACTGCACCACCAGGGAAGCCTTCTTTATGATTTTTTAATCATTATTTAAGTCCCTGATAATTCCAACATCTGCTTCCTCTATGGGTTTGCTTCTATTGACTATTTCTTCTCTTCACCAGGGTCACATTCTATTGCTTCCTTATGTGTCTTAAAATGTTTTATTGTATGTCAAGGATTTTGTACAAAAGAGCAATATTGACTGATATAAACAATATTTATCTTCAGACCACTGGAGAAGGGGTAGTCTGATCTGCAGTTCACATAGGGCTGAGCTTTGTCATTGCTTTTGTTTGTAGTTTACTCATTGTCTGGCTCAAAAAATATTTTGAAAATAGGATCAAGTCTTTCCTTCCTACAGGACTTGGGTTTTTGTTTGTTTGTTTGTTTGTTTGTTTGTTTTGCGGTACGTGGGCCTCTCACTGCTGTGGCCTCTCCCATTGGGGAGCACAGGCTCCGGACACGCAGGCTCAGCAGCCGTGGCTCACGGGCCCAGCCACTCTGCAGCATGTGGGATCTTCCCGGACTGGGGCACGAACCCATGTCCCCGGCATTGGCAGGCGGACTCTCAACCACTGCGCCGCCAGGGAAGCCCAGGACTTGGGTTTTGAGCACAGAAAATACTCCTGGGATCTCTGTAATTTATAGTCGAGTCACCAGCTTTCTGAACTATGGGAAATCTCAGCTTCCCCATCTGGTGCCAGTTTTGGGATTGCTAGAGAGTTCTCTTTGCTCTCCAGTCCTGCTCCTGATCTTGAGCACCTCAGGAAATCTCTCTCTGCCTGGAATACCTCAGATGAGTCTCTCTCTGCACACGAGTGAGAAGAGTTTCTCTGTTCCCAAGCTCTAAGCCTCAGCAGGTGAAAGTTGACCAGAGAGCTTCAGATGCATTATTCTCAGACCTCCTGCCTTGCCCCAACCCCACCTTCAGAGGGAAGCTCCCTTGAACTTGCAGAAAGTCTCCACATACCTCATATGTGGGGTGTGTCTCAGTGAAGAACTCAACAAAGACCCATGGACTCTCTCAGGGCTACAGCTCTCAAAATTCTAATCTGTGTTGCCAGCCCACATGTGACCATTGAAAGTGTGTTCATGTTTTACATGGTTTTACCTTAACCCCCTCCAGGTCAGATTCTCCTCCTCTTGCTGCTTCTTTCCCAGAAAGAGGGCAGCCCTGAGTCTCCTTTCCTATGAAAGGCTCATCACTTTCTGCTGTCTTATCCACTTATTTTCTTTGCATCCTCAGCCATATGATGGGCTCAGAAAAGCTAAGATTTTATAGTGTATCCAGTTTGTTTTGGTGGCTGAGGTGAAAGCAAATGTCTCCTTCCAGGAGACCTTTCTGTATTACAACCAGGAGTGAACCTCATGTCTGCATACAATTTAAAGAATAAGCCCTATAACTTTAAAAATATTTGGGAAGTATAGGCTTAACTCCACTCTCTTGGGTAATGGATGGTGAAATTCAGCAGAGCCCAGACTAGAACTCAGTCCAATGCCAAGGGGTGCATCTTTCTGACAATACTCTCTAGTACCTGTATCACCTTCACCACTACCTTCACCACCAGTGCCACCAACACCACCACAATTTCCACCCAACATAAGACCCATTTGTCAAGCACCCACTTTGGGACAGGTATGCATTAGCAACTTACATGAATTGTCTCATTCTATTTTCATAACAGCTATTTGAGGTAGGTGGTATTACACATGCCCATTTTTACAGATGAGGAAACCAAGCTTCAGAGAATCTACTAAACCTTCCCAAAGAGTAAATGCAAGATCCTTGCACCCAGGTCTACCTAGCCCTGTGGTTTGCACCCTTGCTCTCTGTCTTACAACCAGACTTGGTCTCTATTGCCACTTTACTGCTCTCCTGTTTGGGACGCCTGGGATTCTCCAGCTGAGCCACCATCCCTCCAGTCTGGGTGTCCACCTTTGGTCTGCGCATCTCTTCAGCTCTTGCTTTGAAGCAAGAACGGAGGCCAAGAACAGCTTCTAATATAAAAGGCCACTTTCGGGGGCCATGCCATTGGCTCAGGCTCTGCCCAGGGACAGAGATGTGGGTGACCCCAAGTGGAAGCAGCTAACCCTCAGTCTCACCATGGCACACAGGGCTGGCAGGAGCCCCTTCCAGAGGCCACAGGACCATCGTGCAGAGGGAGACACTCAGGCGGGAAAAGGGAGATTCATCACTTCCAGGGCCAAATTGGAGGAGCTCATTAGCACGCCATCCATGCTATCTGGTTGTGCAGTGGGAACACCAAAGAGCCTAAAGATGCCAGCTCACCATGGCAAGGACTGGGGCCACCTCTATTTGTTTCCTTCTTATCTGCAGTGGGGGAAAGGAGGGAAAATGTCACCAGGATTGCTCGTGGGTGTGCGTTATTTCAAAGACTTGGAGAAAAAAGGATAACAGTGACTGGGTAAATTGGATGTGCAGGGACCTGACAGCCCTTGCCAGGATGCCCAATGGGTTTGCATTTTATCTGTTATGCTGCAGCCCAGTTTGGAGGAAAGTGTCAGCCAACTCAGGCAAATGGAGGTTTGAATTCAATTCTGCCACTCACTCACCCTGTGACCTCAAGGCAGTCCCTTCCCCACCCTCTCTGGACAACTTTGTCCTCATGGATGATAAGCCTTTTGCAAAGGGCCAATGAGAACTAAGCCACAGTGTGCCTCCAGATAGATGACCCTGTAAACAGTCTCAGATTAAGCAAGTGTCATTGATAACAACCAAAGGAAAGCCTTGACTGGGCCAGGTGATGCAGGGGAGAGTCTGGCTCTAGGACAGCCTGCAGTGGGCAGAATTCCAAACAAGAGGGGAGATGTCTTTAAGGCAGCTCAATGTCTTATCCACCATTTCTCCATCTCCTGGGCATCTGGTCAAGAGTTTAGCCCAGAGCAGTCGCTGGGTCAATCTCGACTGCACTGCAGGTCACTCCCAACCTCACACCTGATGGAGACCATGCCAGGTGACAGAGTGAACACCATCCATCACTACTCAGATCCTGCCACCTTTGATCAAGGAAACGTGGACCCAGTAGCGAACACTGGCGGTCATTACCATTTCCATAATCAAATGTTTATGTACCATTTCCTCCTGCCCTTTCTGCTCCCCATTCCCCTCTTATTCCTATTTGAGCAAAATGTGTTCAAACATCCCCTTTCACCCCACTGAGGAAAAAAAGTGCCTGTAATGTTGGTGTAGCATTTTGGAGAATGAATGCAATATTTGTGTCTATTTGCCAATTGGAATATCGATTTGTTCTTGAAATGAAAGGTCATGCCCATGAAATCCACGATGTAGAGAAAGAAAAAAAAAATCCAACTTTGACACCTGTGTCTTCGGGCAGCTTTTACAATGGCTTAGCCAAGCTGCATCCCCCTGTGTGTGTCGGCCAATCTCAAATATCGGATTCAGGGAAAGACAGATCCCGCAGGTGTCCTGTCACTGCTCTCACTCCTCTGCTGGTTGTCCAGGGATGCCCTAAAAGAATATACAAGAGTAGTGTGTTATGACTTATTTGGTAAGTCAAGCAGCAGCGGACACATGGCATTGTGACTGGATAAATGGTAGACAACAGGATACTGACAGATGAAAGGCAGCAGCCCCAGGTCATCTCTGACAAAAGAGCCCTGTTCCCTTCACAGTCAGGAGAATCTATGGCCATGAACTGACAGGTATCAGGTAGTCCATATTAAGATGCTGCAGACTGCTTCAGAATGAAGCTGAGCCTTGCTTGCTGGGCACAGGTGAGAATGTGGACCAGAAGCAAGTATAGAGCAAGTATCTCTTCAACTGGACTGCTCCTTAAACATTGACCAGAGTCATGCATTCCCAGTAAGGACGACATGCACAAATGTGGAAGTAACCTTTGGCAAGCCTGGCTTGGTTCACACAGGGTGTGTCTGCATGGTGCCTAACCCTAACCCTAACCCTAACTAACCCTAACCCTAGAAAGAACACAGACCTTCTCATGTGCAATGGCCAAAGGACGCCCCCCCCCCCGACCCCGTCCCTACTTTCATCTCTCAAAGCAACTGCGATCCGATGCAACGTTTCGTGTGCTAACTTAGCCCGCCTGCAGGTGTCCACATGGCAAAGACTGCTAGGAAAAGACCCTTTGGGGATATTCACCCAAATTTTCATTCATCCACAGGCATTTTTGAGCACCTATTGCATGTCAGACATTATTCTAGACACAGGCAATGCAAGAGTAAACTGAACTGAATGGTCCCTGCCCTCCCGGAGGTGGGGGGAAACATTTCAGTGGGTGTGATGGAAGACTCACCGAACAACTAAAAAGACAAGGTTACAAAATATCTGCCAGCTACTTAAAATAATAAGTGCTATCAAGGAAATGAACACAGAGCTGAAATGAGAAAGAAGCCATCAAACCAGAATTCCATTCCAAACCGGAGTTAGCAGAAGATTTATGGGCATAAGCCAAGCCCTGAGGTTTCGGAAAATGAAAGGAAAAAAAAAAAGCACAAGCGAAAAAGGGGATGAAGGCCAGGATCTGTCAGGCCAGATCTTGTCACAGAAGCCGACATCCACATCCTGTCACTCAGGCATCTTCTGCCAAAGGCCTCTCCCTGAGTTCTCCCATGTCCCAGCCTAGAGAGGTACACTGGGGCAACTTCATCATAGACAAGTTCCAGGCTTCTCTTAATCCTTGTTTCTTTCTTCTGATTGGAGACCATAGCAAGCTCTAGCCGCCCCCTGTGCTCAGTGGAGACACCCCATACACGGCATTGTGTGTGTTCTAAAACTGGGAGGGGGATGCAGAAAGATGGGGGCACTCCTGAGATACAGCCCTTCCCACGGCCTACCCTGAGATTTGTGAAGATTTACTCCTATTAAGCAATTTCAGGTTTTAAAGATCCCCCTGCGGGCTTACTTAAAATACCGAAGGCAATAATATAATCCCAATAATAATAGTTATTTGTTCTTCAATCATCTGTTCAAGAGTGGTTTTTCAAGGGGTGGTTCCCCCATTCCCCACCCCCAGATAACCTCTAGAAAGGTTTTCCATCAATTCCCACTTCCTGCTTGTTTGGCTGTTTGGCTGTTTAAACCAAGAAAATAGGTGAAGAAACAAAACCAGCCCTGGTGGTAAATAGGATTTGTGTGTATACAGAGAACCCTACATGTCTTTGGAGAGGTGGGAAAATGAGAGTCTGAATTTTGATATCAGCCCCCTCCCTCCCTTTTCAGTCGTTAGCATGAGACTTTTCTTGGTTGCAATGACCAGATGCTAACTCCAATGAGCTCCAGAAAGAACAAGATCTCTGGGGACCCATGTAACTACAAAGGCAGCAGCATGGAACTTCCTGCTTCATCTGTGGATGGATCCAGGGTTGACATGGTCTCTGGTCCATTCTCCTCTCTCAACTCTGTTTGCCTTGTTCTCCACAACCTCTATCCATATGGCATTCTTCAGGCCACCAGCAGTGCCACATTGACACTCAGCAGATTTCAACTCCTTACACCTGACACTGGCCACCGGAATGTCCCTATGGGGACCCCGCAAGGAAAAGACGGGAAAGAAGGGAAGGTCAGCTTACCAGAACCTGCGTTTCCTGGGACGTCAGAGCTGAAATCTCAAGGCGAGTGGTAAGTTCTGGAGCCGGTGTTCACCAGCCACCTCTCTCTGCTAAATCCATAGCTGGATTCTGAGCCCCCACCTCACTGGACCGCCAGCACCCTTCCTTCCCCATAACTAGTCACTGCCTGCACCACACACCCTTCCCTCCCTCGTCCCTGCACTGGCTTTCAGACGCCACAGGCTCAGATGTCCTCCTGCCCAGTGGTTGCTCCTGTCCCTCTCCTTGGCTGGTCTGTCCTTTGCTCCCCAGCATCCCTGGGCTGCAGCTGCCTGGAGTTAGTACAGCCTCTTCTCCCCGTCCACACTTGCACCCTTGGTGATCTTGCCAGGCTGCTAGCTTTCAACCCAGACACACATTTATCTCCCTGCTTCAGTCAGGTAAAGACTTCTCTCTGGATCCCCAGACTCATGTGTCCAGCCCCCCCCACCCCCCCCACCCAGCATCCACACCCTGCTGTTACCACCTGCAGCAGGGGCTCCAAACCACCTCTGTCCACAGCATTCTCCTGCTCAGGGGATGCCCACTTCAGGCTTTGAGTCTCAAAGGTGGAAATCCCTGGAGACATCACTTTGCCTCACCCCCTCACCCAATCCATAGGAAAACTGTCGCCTCTGCTTCCTAAATACCCCCAGAATCTCACCATCTCATTCCATCTCCCTCCTGGATTCTTCTACCCTGATCAGGGCCACCATCATCCATCTCCCTCTTGGATTCCTGCAGTAGCCACCGAACTGGTCCCTGCTTCTCTCCTGCCCCCTGACGAGTTCTCCTAAATGCAGCGGTCAGTAGGGGCTTTTAAAATCTGGGCAAGGTCAAGTCTCTCCTCTAATCAAACCTGCAGTAGTTTTCTGTTTCATCCAGAGAAAAAGGCCAAGACCTCACAGCCAGGACTCTGCTGTATGGCCTGTACCTCAGTTACCACTGGAACATCACTCCTGGCTCTAGGATGGTCCTCAGTGTGTCTTGCATGCATCCCTCCTCCCACCCCCAGAAGGGTCTTTGCTCCAGCTGTTCACTCTGTATCCATCTGATGGTTCCCTTGGATCCTTCCCCATCACTGGCTCCCCATCACCTTATTACCAAGGCCTCCTCTGTCCATTTTGAACCTTCCCTTCACCCCACTCCAAGCCTCCCGCGTCTTCTAACATCCTGTATCGATTGTTGATGGTGCCCACTGCTCAGAGTTTGTCTCTTTCTGCTGGTGTTGGAATGTGAGCTCCTGCAGGGCCAGCAACGGAGACTGTTTTACCCCTTAATACATCCAAGCATCTAAAATGCTGCCTGGTAATAAGAGATGCCCAGTAAATACTCACTGAGTAATGCCCAGGACTCACCTGGCCACCCTGTCACAAGCAGAGTGAAAGGGGGCTCCTGTTATATGACATTAGCAATAAACCCATCTCATGAGTCAGCCTCATGAGGGCATAGAGTTGAGCGAGGCTGTGGCCACAACAGGTGGGAGGGACACCTGGAAGGTGCTAGGTTCTTAGGTACAGATTCGATGTCCTTAACTCTGAGTCTTATCCGTGAAGCCACAAACAAGACAGGAGATTTCAGGACAAGGCGGTCGGCAGGGATCAGAGTGCCACATCTTAGCAACATCTCCCGGGGTGCATCCTGCCCCCACTGAACCTGACTTAATCCCCTCACCTGTGCACCCCCAGACTGGAAACCCGGAGTAAGTGCGTTCACTCTGCGTGCATCTGCCCCAAACCAGACGAGGTTTCTGAACAACAGAGATGTGATTGGGAGCGTGAACTTCTTCTGAGTGGCCTCACAATTCATTCATAAAAGTCAGAGTTCACGTGCGGAGGTGGCTCCTTTTGAGGAAATAATGCAGTCCTCATTTTCCATTTAGGATGGAAATTGGGAAAGATAACTAGAGAGCTTTGATAGACGGACCAAGAAATGGGAGAGGCGGAGCAAGGTGTCCCAAGACCAGGTAGGAACAGAAGACAGAAGGAAGCAGGGACAGATCCCTGCTTAGACTCCACCCTCAGGAGCTCAGCGTCCTGAAACCGTGACGGCAGAGGAGTGTATCCAGGGACCGAGTGTGGAGCGTGCCGCACAGCCCGCCTCTCATCAGGCAGAGCCACTGGGCGAGGGAACGGAGGGCCACGCCCACCCCATCCCCCGCCCCCGGAAGCTGAGCCCAGAGCCAGCTGTTTCCTCCACCTTCTGCTCCCACCAGAGCCCACTTGCTTGGACAGCAGCTCCTGGCTGGGCTTGTGACCTGGAGCCCAAGGAACCCCCTGAGGGCACAGTCATGCACAGCCCCTGCATGTGCCACCTTCACCACCCCAGCAATAAGGAGAGACGCGTGTCTGCTTCAGCAGCTGTGGCCTGGCTTCTAGGAGGATGAGACTTTCCTTCTGTGTTGGGAAAGAACTGGGAAGTTTCAGAGAAGGTTGAGAAACCCACCAAGGGCTCTCACTTTCCTTTAGGGTGAAGTTTCTGACGTTTACAAATAAGTAGGTGCCTGAGCTGGAAGGACGAAGCAGGAGGTGGCGTTTCTGATTCGGAGTCAACAGTTACCGTTACTGGCACTGCTCCACTGGAATAAATGTGCTGGTGGTCTCAAGAGAGGCTTTATCCTTTTTTATGGCTGAGTAGTATTCCCTCGTATATATGTGCCACATCTTCTTTATCCATTTATCTGTCTATGGACACTGAGGTTGCTTCCATGTCTTGGCTATTGTGAATAGCGCTGCTATGAATATTGGGGTGCATGTTTCTTTTTGAATTAGAGTTTTGTCCCAATATATACCCAGGAATGGGATTACTGTATCATATGATAATTTTATTTTTAGTTTTAGTTGTCTGAAGAACCTCCACAAGGTCCTACTGTAAGTACAGGGAACTCTATCCAATCTCCTGGGATAAACCATAATGGAAAATAATATTAAGAAAAGAATGTATATATACTCAGTGTATAACTGAGTCACTTTGCTGTACAGCAGAAATTAACACAACATTGTAAATCAACTATACTCCAATATCTTTTTTTTAAAAAAAGAGGGAGAAAGAGAGCTTTTGTCTCCATCTGGCCTCACCGGCAGTGATGAGGGTGGAGTTCAGAGATGCTCGTGTAGGACTAGAGAGTAGATGCCCTCCTCCCCAAGCCCTGCAATTGACTCTGAACTCCTGAGCCGGGGAGCAGCTGTGGTTACAAGACGAAGATCCAATTTAGGAAAATGTAGCAAGCTCATAAAGCAGGGACTTTGAGTCATAACCCAGGAGCTGATGCGGCCCGTGAATATGCCTCAGCTCCACCCCTGCAGGAAGCGTGGTCCCTCTGGAATAACACCTGTCCAGAACCAGTTCTGTCCCACCTGATGGGCTCCTTTGCTGCCCCAAATTCCAACACAAAATTACCTTGGGATTTTCTAGCTTAGCACACCGCCTCTAAGATGAATTTTACATCACACTCCATAAATAGCACAATAATATCTACAGAAGACTGGGCTCTGAATGGGGAACATTCATCGGAGGAATAGATTACACATCTTATCAGACCCCAGATTTTTTTCTCCCGTTGGGGCTTATATAGAGCTGCCCGGGGGAGCCCAGCAGGTTTTTATTCTAAAGCTTTGGGAGAAATTTTATTTGTCAACAGTGCATTTCCAGAGAGATTGCCATTTGGGATGGGCTGCTTCCTGAGATCCATCCAAATCTCTTCCTCCAGCACCGTGATGGGAGGGGGCAGGGTCATTATGAACTTAATTTAAACATTTTATGTTTCAACAGAGCAGGACAGAAAGGAGCCATTTCTCGCTGCTGCTCTCGGCTTTGGTTTGAATTGGAAAGTCTGTGCTGCTCCCTTAATGTGGTTTTCTGCCCTATCTGGAGCCTCAATCTTCCTCTCAGTACAGAGAAGGATGGAGCAGGCAATACAGATGGTTACAAGATGGGTTCTGACACCCTCGCCAGCAGGGTCCTGCGCAGAGCCCCAGAGCTGTCATTTGTCTTATTAGACCCTCGAGGCTCATGAAGTCCTTCCTCTGGGGTCTCCTATGTGATGGGAGATTGTGCCCGGCCTCTGTTTCCCTCCAGCCTCAGCCAGACTTTCAATCACCGGCTTTGACAGCCAGGCCCTGCACCAGCCATCCACTTCCCTGACTGAGGCTCAGAGCAAGGAAGGCACTGCTATTTTATGTTGAGATCTGAGGTTGCCTTTCCAAGAGGTGGTTTGACTATCTTTGAGAGACTGAATAGGTAAACAGACAACGGGCAGATGGTAAAGAAAAATAAAACCCTGACCCACACCCTGCAGCAACAAGCCCAGGAAACAGATCCACGTCAGGGAAGAAGAAAACTTTCCTCTACTCTTCTAGGTTCTTCTGGCTGGTCTAAGACTTAAATTGATATGAGACAGATGAACACGAGAAAATCAAATTTCATTCCATACATACAGGAATCCACAGACATGAAAGGGTCAGAGACCCCACAGACCTGAGAGAGTCAGAGACAGAAAGGTAAAATGAGGTATATACACCAGCCTGAGCTAAGGAGTGGGATGGGCCTGGGGTTTCCCAGGACAGGAGAATCATTCACAGGACGATAGAAAAGGAGCAGTTCGTTGGTAATTAGATGCTTGCCCTGCCACACAGATGGGGCCACTTAGATAAAATTTATCTTTGGTAATAACATTTTTTCTGGGAAAAATCCCCAATTTCAATTCCTCTAGGTGGTTAAGGGAGAAGCAGTCATTTTTCTCCACTGCCTTTAGCTCAAGATAATCCACATGCCAAAGTAACACATCTCAAGGAGGGCCTGTTCTGAACCCCTCCACCCTTATCTACAGTAGCCAGTCGGGGAAGCAGGCTGCTGTGAGTCAGACTTGTAGGAAATCAGATTATTGTCTCTGGTAACTGATCCCGGAAGCTGAACGATAACCCCTGTGGACTGAAAAAGAAAATGCACAATGTGAGAGTTGTGAGTTATGTTTTATTTGAGCCAGAGAAACTGCTCCAAAGAGGGAGGGAGGAGGTCAGTGTTCTATACGATTTTAGTGAAGGGGCGGGGTGGGGGTGGGCACGTGCATCAAGCACACATTTTGGCAGAGGCTGGCTGCTAGTCAGGATGAGTCACCGTTAATGACTAGTGCTTTTCTAGATACGAGGAGATGGAAGAATCGGGCTCATGAAATCTTCTCCTGTAAATATCTAACTCCCTCACGGCTTGTTCAGCCAGTTTTCCCAGAGCAGAGAGCACCCCATTCCTGATCTCTGCCCTGAACTCCTTTTAGGGTATGTTGAAGATCAGTGACTGCAATGGCTGTAGCAGTTCGTGACTTAAACCTTATAGAGGTAGGTGGTAAGTGACAATTTTTTGTTGGCACCCCTGTAATAATCAGCCCCAAAAGGCCAGGACTTGATTAAGAACTGCCAGCTTCTCTAACATGGGACCAATCAGAGAAACCCAAATGTGGCCCCCTAACCGATCACATGGGGCACCCTCATTCTACTCACCGCCCCCCACCCCCAGCTTCCTGGCCACCAGCCCCGATCAGGGCACACCTGGAACTTTCCCCTTTGTTCTATGAGGCTCCCCCTGACTTTGAGTCTCAGCCAAAAAACAAGTGCCATGGCCGGGCCCCTGCGACAGCTGCTCTGAATAAGTGGCCTTTGCCTGGGGCTTCCCTGCTCGTCACACATGGAGTAAAATGTGAATGGAGCCAACTGTGAGCAGAGCTGATCCAGCATCCCTTCTCTCCTGCCCCCCAAGCTTATTGGTAGCACATTACTGAATTTCTTTTTTTTCCTTAGTTTCTTTTTCTTATTGAAGTATAGTTGATTTACAGTATTGTGCTTGTTTCAGGTGTACAGCACAGTGATTCAGATATATATATATATGCTCATATATATATTCAGATATATTATATATATATATATATATATATGTTCTTTTTCAGATTCTTTTCCCTTATAGTTTACTACAAAATACTGAGTATAGTTCCCTGTGCTATACAGTAGGTCCCTGTCGTTTATCTAATATATATATAGTCGTGTGTGTGTGTGTGTGTGTGTGTGTGTTAATCCCAACCTCCTAATTTATCCCTCCCCGCCTTTCCCCTTTGCTAACCATACATTTGTCCTTGAGATCAGCTCTGCAGATCACCAGCCATGGAGCCAGTCACCTCCCTCCTGCCTTTAAAGGGTATAACACAAAGAGCCAGGCATGAAATTCGTAAACCTCATAGCGGGGGGTGAGCAAGGCAGCCAGGGCTTCTGGGCTGGCATCCTACAAAGGGAATGAGTGTCATCAGATCCAGTCCTTGCTTTTTTCCTTTGTCTTTCTAAGTAAGAGACTTTTACCCCCAGGCTCCCTGGGACCTTGTCTTCTGGGGGACGCTGCCCGGACTAGTGGCCTAGGACTGCAAAGAATGAGGTGGTAAGAGGCTTTGGACATGCAAAAGGGAACTGCAGGGCCAGACAAAAGCAATTAGCTTAAGAGGAAAAAGAGCAAATTCCTTTATTTTCCATACTTAGCTCATCAGTAGCTGATCCTGGAGCTCCCGACTTAGAGGTTTTCCTGCTGTGGGAGAATGGGAGAAGATGCTCTACAACCATCCCCACGTCAGGGAAGCAAGGAAGATGGGAGGAGGGGACGTGGAGGAAGTAAGTGAAGGACAGGTTGATAACCAACACGCCGGTGGCTGGGGGATGGCCAAGGGGTGGGGGCGGGTCGGGTCTAGGTTGTTAGAAATTGGGTCCCATTCCTCTCCTCGTCCAACCCAGAGAAAGTCAAGTGAATCGCTGAAGCAGGATGAACACCAAGGGCAGTGGGAGCTGTGTCTCTGTTCCCCACATGAGACTCTGGAAAGAGGCCAAATCTCAGGCCTCCCCACCAGCACCCCTTGGGAATGACAAACCCACTGGGTGGCCCAGGCAGTCTGGCAATGTCCCTCTTTTGCTCAAGTGGCAGAGATGGATGGAGGAGATGGGGGTCTCTTCATCCCCAAGATGAGCTGAAGGGGTGGGCACAGGAAGTGAGACGTGCCAGGGTGGGGTGGGCTGTAGAGTGAGCCAGGGACCAGCCCAGAGGCTAGAGAATTGCAGCCACCCACGGACGGGTCTATTCTGGCACCTGGAGCCTGGGTGAGGCCGAACAGCCAGAAGGAGCCAGTGGGTGAGACCCTGAGTGCCCCAGGAAGGGTCGAGCCCCGGGGTCAGCAGAGTACCCCTCAGCCAGGCAGACACAGGACAGAGACAGAGACCCTGCACACGTGGAGCCATGGCTCCCTCTGCCACGGGACTATGGAAGCTTCTCTCTCACCTGGACCACACGTCGCTGGGGAGAGCAGGCAGGATGGGAGCGTGCTAGACACCCAGTCAGTCTAAAGGCTCTAAGCTCATCTGGATGGCTCCCGCCTCCCTCTCGCCCACTCACAGAGGGGGGGAGGGGGAGCGGGGAAAACCTACCCAGCCCTGCAAAGGGGTCGCCTCTTCACTGCATGTCTCAGCTGCGAACCCCTATGTCACCATGATTACCCTCAGCACCTTCTGCCCACGTAGAGGCCAGGCGTCGGGAAGCACAGGTCAAGGTTATTCCCTCAACAAGATTTATTGGGAGGCTGTGATGCTCCAGGCGCTGGGAACGTGGCAATGACCGTTCCATGGCAGTGGACAGCCGAACCTGCACGATTCCAGAGATACGACTGACTGCAGCAGGAACAGACATTTCAAAGCAAGATGAGAAAAGTAGAAAAGCAATCATCAGAACCTAACATTTAGGAAGTTTTCACTACATGATCAGAAATGTCATGGAATGAAATGTCCAGAGATGCATGAATGGGAGTCCCTCCTCTAAAAAACCTAGGGGCGGGCCTCCCTGGTGGCGCAGTGGTTGAGAGTCCGCCTGCCGATGCAGGGGATACGGGTTCGTGCCCCGATCTGGGAGGATCCCATATGCCGCGGAGCGGCTGGGCCCGTGAGCCATGGCCGCTGGGCCTGCGCATCCGGAGCCTGTGCTCCGCAACGGGAGAGGCCACAACAGTGAGAGGCCCGCATACCGCAAAAAAAAGGAAAAAATAAAAAAATTAAAAAATAAAAAAAAATAAAAAATAAAAAATAAAAAGCCTAGGGGCCTAAGTGGGGACCAGGTCACACACATATACACACACACGAACACTCATATGTATTCAAACACGCACACATGCACAGATACACACACACAAACACATTTACACATGCAGTACAGCGTATGTTGTACGTACGCATGTGTGTATAGACATAGATATATACAATTATTGATACATATGCATGTAAGCATGTGTACATACACGCAAACACATGCAATGTGTGTGTACACATGCATACACATATAGACATATGCAAGTACATGTACATTTACACCCACAAGCACATGCACACACCCACATGTATGCATACATACTTGCACACATATACAAACACATGGATGGGCACACACAAACTCATGATACATGTGCACACATGCACACATGCACACACATGCGGAATTGGTACACATACACACATGCACTTATATACACAGGTACACACATACACACATATGCACAGATACATCTTTTATTTTTTTTTTTGCGGTACGTGGGCCTCTCACTGTTGTGGCCTCTCCTGTTGTGGAGCACAGGTTCCAGACGCGCAAGCTCCGCTCACAGGCCCAGCCACTCTGCGGCAGCATATGGGATCCTCCTGGACCGGGGCACGAACCCGTGTCCCCTGCATCGGCAGGCGGACTGCCAACCACTGCACCACCAGGGAAGCCCCATCATTTTTTAATTGCAAATAAAAGTGGGAAAAATATATATCTAGCCCCTGGATTGTAGCCCATACGCTCCAACATCTCCTTCACCCCACCCCTCTGTTTTATCTCCCACATCACCAAGCTTCCGTCTGCAAGAGCACTCTCCAACCTTCTCTCTGACAGGTCTTCCTGGCATCAGAGCATCAGGTCTAATTGACACGGGCTGACAGTCGCGGCTGGTGGGAGATGGGCAGCCTGCATGCCTGGATGCCATGTGAGCTCCAAGTCAACCACTGATCAGAACTTGTCAAACAGAGAGAGAGAGACAGATCTGCTACATGGGCCAGACTGGCCCCGATTCCAAGTGCACTTTATAAATCTCTGCTTCATAAACTGCCCTCTGACTGACAGCATTGTACTGAGTAACTATGTGGAGATAATCTGCCAAAATAGTACCCTTGGCTCTGGCCCCCAGGGAGATGGATGCGCCGCATGCCAGGCCCGACTGCTGACTCAGCATTCGCTCCAGAGGGGAAGTTGCTTTCCATTTATTAATCTAAAAAATTACATCCCACACTGGGAATTGGGAGGTCTCAAAACGAGCCTGGCTGATCATAAATGCGTGTCCCTTCATTTGTCAATCCATCCACCCCTGAATTTGTTCACTGTTGGTGGTGAGATCGTAAATAGACTTTAACACACTTAGAAAAGCACAGAACAAAAGGCAGAGGTGTGCATGTGAAGTGCATGTTTTCAGAAAGCTCATTTCATAACAACTAATCTAATGTACAGATGGCATCATGTATGTGATGCTAAAAAGTAGGATGTGACCACTGGAAACCAGATGGCATGGGGAGCGGTAGCTGAAAGCATCTGCATTCCCATGGGTCACAGTTCACCTCGCTGGAATAACCATCCAACTGGAACTTCACAGCAGCTTTGCCAAAACTGCAGGGACACCAGGCGGACAGGGCCCTGCACAACACCTGTATGCTGAGGTGCTTTAAAACTTCTTGAGTAGCCTTCCCTGGTGGCGCAGTGGTTGAGAGTCCGCCTGCCGATGGAGGGGATGCGGGTTCGTGCCCCGGTCCGGGAGGGTCCCGTGTGCCGCGGAGCAGCTGGGCCCGTGAGCGGTGGCCGCTGGGCCTGCGCATCCGGAGCCTGTGCTCTGCAGCGGGAAGGACCACAGCGGTGAGAGGTCCGCATACCGCAAAAAATAAATAAGTAAATAAATAAATAACTTGTTGAGTGAATGAATCGGAATGGAAGAGAAAGCGCCCCCCTCTCCAAAGAGGAGTCAATAAGAAGAAAGTTGACTACTTTGTTCCTGATTTCATCTTCAGTGACTAAGAGACCATCAGTTTTCTATTGCTGTGGAACAAGTTTCCACAAATTTAGGGGCTTAAGACAATGCACATTTATTTTCTCAGGAGTCCAAGCCTGGCGTAGATGGGTCCTCTGCCAGGGTCTCAGAGGCTGCAGTCAAGGTGTCACATGGGCTGCACCTTCATCTGAAGGACTGAACACATTTCCTTGTGACTGCAAGACTGAGGCCCCGCCTTCTTGCTGGCTGGAGGCTGGAGACTGCTTTTGGTCCCAGAGGCCATCCGTGGTCCCCTGCCTCATGGCTCTCTCATGGATACTCTCTTAAGAAGGCAGCTTGCTTCCTCAGACAGAAGACTCTATCCTCAGAGTGGGCCCCAGCCCTTTTTGTAGGGCTTTCACTTGATTAGGTCAGGCCCACCCTGGATAATCTTCCCTCTGACTCAAAATCAACTGATTAGGGACTTTAATGACATATGCAAAATTCCACCACCTTTGCTGTATTCTATTGAGGCAAGCCACAGTTTCCCCACAGTCAAGTGTGTGGGGGGGGATAATTTTAAAAGGGCAAGACTCACTGGGGGTCACCCTACGCTGCCCACCCCACCCTATACACACACTACATGTAGCAAAACAGAAGCTGAGGAGGGTGAAATGGCTTGCTCAGAGTCACACACAGATTCCATGGAGACCCAATATCTGGGACCCAGTGTGCAAACAGGGAGAAACTCTCCCTTCTCACTGTTTTCTCCACTGGACAGACTTCTATCCATTTCACCTATGTTTACTACATCGAGAGAGAAACAAGGCATTTGCCCTTACCCTAAATCAGGTCATGAGTTCTGTGCCACAAAGACCCTTACCCTGGGTAAGTCAGCAAGACTCTGCAGGGAAATGCAGATAGCATTTCCCACGCTCCCCATTGCATGGACCCCTGGGGCTGCATCTAGACCATATTTGTGTCAACAGCTAATATTATGGAACCAGGAGCCATCCCAAGCCCTGGGCTCCCCACCTCACACACCTCATCTTGTTTAATCCTCACAACAACCCTGGGATGCAGTTTCTGTCCCTTTTGTATTTCACTGGTGGGGAGCAGACGCCCTGCAGGAGTCAGCACTGGAATGGAGACCCCCTCGGTTACTGCAGAGCCTGTGCTGATAACTGTTACTCTGTCACCTACAGAAAGTCCATGTTTTGCAGCCTCCTAGCCAACCCCACAGTCCACTCTGTTCCCCATCCTACCCCCTTTCCTTACTGTCAACCCCAAGGGCTGCCCCACCTCCTAGTACTAGGGGTCTCCACATGCCCCACATGCACTTGTTCTCCCTGCAAAATGCCGAGAACATTGCAGGGGCTACAGCTGGAGATGTAAACAAAACACACAAGGTCCTGGCCTGCAAGGAGCTACAGGCTGTCTCCTGAGACCCATGTGTTTGTTCATTGGTCAATATTTGTTGACTGTCCACTTCCTGTTTGGTCCTGGAAATACAAAGAGGAACAGCCTGAGTCCTGCTCTCAACAGGCTCCTGTCTGGTGTGGGGAGAGATGCCAGGGAGATTGTCATAGGTAGCGTGATGCAGCACCTGGTGAAAGGACTGGGGAAGAGGGGCCTCATGTTGGGAGCTCTTGACACCCACAGACTCCTAAGTTCCTGCTTCCCACATGAAGGAAAGGGCTGACCCAAAAACATCACAAATGGTCTAACTCTCTAACTGACATGTGGATCCCCAAAACTTTTGAGAGGCCACCATTGTGAGGTTCATTACCTGCCATATTAGTAAACAAAGGATGTTGTAGCTATCAAGCCATCACATTACAGCCACCTGACAGTGAGCCCTGAGGGAACTCATGATGGAAACAGGATGACCACCATCAAGCCACTGCAGCTACCCGCAAGGGTGCACCCTGAGGAGACTCAGGATGAGAAATCACAGGAGATTGGTCCCAGATAGCTGAGGTGCATATCAAAGGAATGATTTCAATGAGCCCTGACTTTTGCATCTTCTCATACACAGAGGAGCTAAATTCCTTAACTTGAGATGTCTGGTTTTCTTTAATTAACAGTAATCTTTTGATGTTCTGACTACCTGGTCTTTGTTGTAAAAACTCCTATGTATCCTAGCTCCACACTTATCTCTTCACAGCAGTCCCTCAGAGCTACCTGAGATGCTGTGTCCTTGGCTTAAGTCCTCAGTTTTGTCCAACAAATAAAACATAATTCTCAACTTTTAGGTTGTGCATTTTTTTCAGTTGACATACCCACTCACTTTGCCTTCCCTCTGAAGGGCCTGCCCCCCTCCAGCTCCTCATATCCAGTCAGCCCTCCATATCTTCAGGTTCCTCATCCTCTGATTCAACAAACCTCTGATCCATCTGCGGTTGGTTGACCCCTTGGATGCAGATCCCCAACTGTAAGGGACTTGAGCATCCTCGGATCTTGGTGTCCATGGGGGGGTCTCGGAACCAATCCCCCAGGGTACGGAGGGATGACTGTCCTCCTTTTTCTTGGTATCTGCTGCCACTTTCTTCCTCTCCAAAATCCCCCCTTGCTCCTTTCCTTGGTTGGAAGGTACCAAAAAAGGCTCTAGGCTTGAAGACCAACCTCAGGGCTCTCCTCCCTGCCTTGGTGATGGCAGAGGGGCCAAAATTCACGTTTTCTCAGCCTTGTGGGGAGTGCAGTTTGGATCAGACTTCAGGAACATTCTGGATAATTCACCAATGAAGTAGGTTGAGCCCAAAGGTGCAGGAAGGTGGCCTTTGTTTCTTATTTTGGGGGACTCATGCTGTATTATTCGGCTTACATACTCTTCATTCACCAGTCTTAGCTCTGAAAAGACTCTAATTTTGGAAAGAGCAGAGGACAAAGGTCACCTCCTTTAAATTTTTCAAAAACCCCCTTCCAATCGATATGCATTCACTCAACAAATATTTATTGAGCGAATGGCTCTTCCATAAGAGGAGTTGCAAAGTGGCTGTATCAGTGGTGAGGTACCTAATAACAAATGTTCCATCAACAGGTCAAATTGTTTAAAAGAAAACATCTGTTCACTTCCACCGTTGCTGAAAAAACTCGATAAACTCCAACATTTATTCCCAATAAAACTGTTAGTATACTAAAAACAGAAGGATATTTGTGCCGCCATAGGATCACAGATATATACCTTAAGCCAACCAGCCTTGTATTTAATGCTCAGTATTTTAAAGTTATATATTCAATTAAATATGCCAAATTATTCAATCTTGTATAAATGGATTTACAATTATAAGCATATTAAAAATCGATGGAGGGAAAACAACATTCACTTGGAGAGTTGTGGGTTTGGTGATTATGGGTGATTCTGATCCTTTTTTGTTCTTGTGCCTATTTTCTAAATTCTCTTCAAATTTTTTTAATCAGCTCTAGATTATTAGGGTCAAAGGGGCCCTTAGAGATGGAGTAGTCCAATCTTTTCACTGAGAACAGCCCAGAACGAGAACGCCCTGTCCAGGTGGGAGCCAGGTGATCCGCTGCTGCCCCTGGACAGGACAGAGGTGGAAAGGTCACATATGTTGGCTACAGATTTGGGTCCATCTGTACTTCTGAGTGGCTATGGGACAGCGCAGTGCTCTGACTCCAGTGGTTTATTCTACAAGAACCCCTAGAAGGCCAGAGCAAAAGTTAATGACTAAAATGAGCCTTTCCTGTGAAACAAATATTTTCCTCTCTCTCCGGAACCACAGCGGCATGAGAAGTGCCTGTGTGCAGGGAGTGACATATGTGAGCCCCGGAGTTAATGTGACTGGATTTCCATCTCCACTGAGTCTGATCCAGGCCTCCTGACTCCTGTCAGACTGCTTTCACCATAGGTCTTGGTTACACATCTTGTTATAATCACGTATCATCTAGGTAGCAAGTTAACCATTCCCTGCAACCATGTGGTTCCCTAGGCCACTGTATCAGCAAGTCCAATCAGCAGAGAAAAGCCCATGTGAGGTCTATGCCTGTGAGGTCAGGGCCCCAGCTGAAAACCTCTAGCCCCCCACATTCATGACACTGAGGGGTAAGTAGGGAATGAAAGTCCAGAGGTGGGTGGTTAGGAGCTACATGAGGAAATTTACAAGTGGGCGACACTTCCTGTGAGCACACGTGCAGGTATCCCAAGCTCTGGTCACTGCTGACCCCACGTCACCACTGGCAGATTTGCCAATATTCTTGGCCTATGGTCAGCTCCCCCTTCCCCCAGAGGCTCATAAACAGAAAATGCCTAAAACTACACAATTTTCTCTCTTCCTGTGTAAGAAGAAAATATTTATCTTGAAGGCTAAATGGGAAAGTGAAAATCAAACAAATCTTTCGAGGAGCAGAGAAGGGGGGAGAAACATCTGGACTCTCTCTTCCTCCAACCCTCTAATCTCCCACCAGGGCCTCCATGGACAGTTGGCAGCCAGGAGACAAGAACGTCAAGGAAGCACAGTCTGTACGAGGCAGCTCCCCAGACACAGAGCGGATGCAGGGAAGGACAGAGAGGATATGTGACTTACCCACAAAGCCCAGGAAGAGAACCACTCGATCGTAAGCAGCATTGTACCGGCTGCAAGGTAATGGAAGTCCAGAGGAAGACAGAAAATGTGCTGGGCGGGAACAATCTGGAACAGTGTCCTGGAGAAGGAGAGACTGGAAGGCCAGATCCTGCTGTCAATCAACAAGAAGAAAGAATAGGGAGGGGTAGCCCCCATCAACGGCTCTCAAAACCGATCTATCCACCGCACCGCAGTCCCAGCCTGGCAACCTAAGGGCTCTTGGTCACTTTAGTTTTGGAATCACAAGTGCAAATCCTCCTCTTAGAGATTGCACTGTGCACACGTACACAGTGATTCTGACACGTGTACAATGAGGGAGATAGTAGTGCTTTCAGAGTGACTGTGTAACACCCCACAACCCTGAGGGTATTGCTTCTAAGACTCTCTACATATCCTGAGGGGAGAGGCTATGAGCAGACACAACCCAGCCCCCCACCAAGGCCTAGAAGCCCACCTTGCACCAGGGGCAGCACTGGGAGTCGGGGAAAGAGATGACCCCACCACCACCACCACCACTGCCTGAGCCATCCCCAAATCACGACCTGGGCTGCATCCACTGTACTTACCACCCGGAGGCAGGAGTTGAAGGCAGAAAGGCTGGCCTGAAAGAGCCCAGAAGCCTGGACCTCCACATCCCACCCTCCCCACTCCCACCCCAAGCTCAGTGATCTGGCAGGAGTGCTGGAAAAGGGCAATGGTTATTTCCCCAATACTCTGGAAAACTTATGAAGTACAACTACTTTAGGAGCCCAACAGAAATATTGAGAAGGGAGAGAACAGAACAGTCCTCCAGTGTCCTCCTGGGCAGCTCCAAATGATCCAATGGCCATCTTCATCACTGGTCACCCAAAAGGACAGCTCCCTCTGGCATCACCCACAGCTCTGCTCATGTTATTAAGCTCATCTGACTCAAGAAGTTTATTCCAACAGTATTCAGGTTCGCATAAATTCCTCTCAGTTCAATTCAGACTCAAATTCACTGTTGTTATTAGTCATCATATTATTAATCACAGTCTTTTACTGGGCCTTGCTCAGGGTTTGTTAGGAAACACCTGTCTATGCCTTTTTCCAGAGGCTCAATTCTGCACCTTCCTTGGAAGGGTCACATCCTTGCCAAAACTCCATCGTGGGTGGTGAAACAATTTGGCTTGTGCGAGCCCCCCCCCCAAGAAATATGTAGCTAATGGTAAGTATGTATGGTGTCAAACTGGAGAGGGACAAAATGGTCCTAGTGACAAAATTATCTCTAACAGAGAGAAAAACTCTTCAGTGAGATTTTTTCACAGCCTCCCATTCACTGCTCTGAGAAGGTGCCTTGCAAATGTCCATTTTTACTCTGCTCAGTCACACCCTAGGACAGCTCTAGCCCTCATTACTCATTTGTAATAATAATAATAATACTTGCATTTAATGTCCTGCTTATCGTATATATGATATGTCATATAACATTTATGATATATTTATTTACATTTAATTATAATTTAATAATTTGATGTATGTATTTTATAATGTACTGCTTCATCATATATGTATATATAGTACATTAAATTCACGATAATTTGATACCTATGTGTGAAGTAAAGAATTAACCCAGCAGCCTTGAGTTGCTCAAACCTTGTACATTCTCAGAAAGATCTACTTGTATGACTAGGCTTTGGCTGGCTCTTAGGAACTGAGGTATTAGAATGTTCCCTATGCTACTGATTAGGGCACTGTGCATGCTTGAGGTCTTAAACCACATTATACCAGCTTGTGTGGATAATTTGTGTAAAAAAATGTGATTTATGGTGAACACCTGCTTTCCTTCTGGAGGGGTCTGAAGTTTCAGTAACTGCAATCAGCACTGCAGTTACCCCAATAAAAATCCTGGACTTTTAGTCTCAAGCAAACTACCCTGGGAGAAAAGGTTTTGCATGTGTTTCTGTAGTTCATTGCTGGGGGATTTAGTATGTCCTCTGTGACTCCACTGGGAGAGGACTCTTGGAAGCTTATACCTAGTATCCTCCAGCTTCTGCCTGATGTACCTTTTCCCTTTGTTGATCCTGCATTTTATCCCTTTGCTGTAATAAACTATAGCCTGACTATAATGGGAAAAAAAAAAAAAAAGGTTTTCGCTGTGGATTTCAACCCTCCTCAGATCTGAGAGGGAGATCCATTGCGAGGAAAGACATCTCAGACATTAGTATCTGCATTGAAAACAACTCCCAAGGGGTTAAAATCCAATTACCGCCTGAACGTAACTCTGCTTTCTCCATTCTGGATTAATTATCGAGCACTCCCATTTTGCACCTCTTCTTTCTTCCCCTCGCATTTCCTCAAAAGAAGAAAATTGTTGTACAAATCATCTTAGTTGAGAAAATGTAGTGGGGGAAGCTATTTATCTCGGGAGAGGGAGGTCAGATTCACAGCCCATTGGAGCAGGAAGGATGCCATGCGATTCAACAGGCAGGGACAACAGGGACACAGTGAAGATGGTGGGACAGGACAGCCCCGGAGGTGGACGGCATGGATTCAGGTTTTCTAGTCTGTGTGTCAAGGGACTTGTGAATTCTAGGACAAGCACTGTTGTTCCAGAAAGCAGTAAGGTGTTGGTGTAAGTAAGTGAAGTGTGGGCTCTGCCCGCCATCTTTTCACTTGGTTTGGATGCGCTGTCCAGTTGTCCTGTCCTCATGCAAACTCAACCTCCTAATTTCTCTTTGCTCAAATTAATGTTCTGTTCCCAAGCCCACGCTAGCTGACCTGTCCACGCAGGCCACCTGGCAGGGGACCTGCCCGGGGTGAAGAGTATGCCAAGGATAGCTTGTCAAGGACAGGCATCTCAGAAGATCAACAAGCCACCAGCCTCAATTGCCCTCCTCCCGGGTAGAGGGAAGGGTGGCGAATGAGGTCACACAGAACAAAGAAAGGAGGGGACCTAGGGCAGGTGTGGGCACCATCCTGAGTCAGGAATGTGGCACCAGGGAAAATGGGAGGTCCTGTAGAGGGGACTGATGCCCTACACATCTTCGTCACTGTGCCAGGCACTCATCAAATGCTCCATTGATACAGGCTCTTTGTGACATTTCAGTATAGGAGTCGAGGGGTACGTGTGCTCAGGGGTATGGGTGGTTTATATTCTGAGTCAGTGTCCAAGGGCACAGCCTGAACTCCAGATTGTGCCCTGGAGCTCCCACCCTCACCCTGGGCCTGCCCACCAGGAGCTCATGGCCCCTCGATGGGCTCCAGGGCAACTGCCCCAGGGACGTCCAGGCCGCCCTTGGTTTTCACTGCTCTGTTCTCACCTGTTCTCACCTGCAAACTCCAGACAAGTACAGAGATAATACCTATTGAGTGTTTACTCTGTGCCCAGGGTTTATACATTCTTTTATTCAATTCTCCTGACAGAACTATGAAATAAGTATTATATTATCCTTAATTATTCTTTTCTATTATATTTCTATTTTCTTTGTACTTTTGAGGAAACAGACACAGAGGTATCAAACTAATAAATAATGGGGTAATCTGGGGAATCCAGGTCTCTCTTATACCAAATCTATGTCCCTGACCACTTGGTTAAAATTAAGTACTATGTAGATGCCTTAAATATATATATATCATGTGTATATATACACACGTTTTGTGCCTATGTATATATGCATTTTGTATGTTAATCACATAAAGTAAATATATACATATATACATAGAAATAAAATATACACATAGAAAAATATATATACACATAATTTTTCATTTATTTCTACACATTTACATTATTTCTCTTAGGATTCAGTTTAGACTCCAGAAAGATATTATATTGTTTAGGCAACTGGAACAGCTTAACTCAAATTATTTTTATAATGAAGTTATTTAAATAAGCATAAATATAAAGCTAGGTAGAAACTGCTTGTGCTCATAGCTCTTATGCAACTATAGAAACAAAATAAATTTACAATTCAAGTACAAACAAAACTAGAAAACCAATAAATTTCAAATTAACCTCACCCAGGTGACTGATGATGCTGTTTGCTGACACCAAGTAGGCTGGATTGGGTGAGAAGGATGTATTTGCATGTTCCAGGTTTGATAAATCAACTCGGGTCTTTTTCTTTGGCGCATGATGGACCACCAATGAATTCATCATCATCATTCTCTTTAAGTGCCTTTTTTAACACTGGACCCATTTTTAACCCATGATCCACTGTTTTTGTGGACCAATCCATTTAAACAGAGCAACACAAAATGTATTACTGAAGAACAAACAAGTAAATACTGTTTAACTTGAAATTCTTCATGGAACATTGCCTCGCTTGGCTGCCTCAGGCAGGACCAGGCAGAATTGGCTTTGGCTTCGGTATCTTGTCCTGAGCAATAGGGCAATGGTTTCCAGCACACAGGACTCTGCAATGTCTTAACCTCCCCACCACTCTCTCTCTTCCTTGTTCTTCGTGGGGCCTGTGTGAAGTCGAGTCACCTCTGTTTCGAGTGACCTCTGCTGGGCACCATCACCATGGAAAATGAAGGCAAATGCAGAGGGAAATAGCCTTCAATGTGGGCAGCCATCCCCACCATGCAAACAGCGCTCACTCCTGTTCTGGGAAGCAATTAACTAAAACCCATCCTTTATGAAGGAACTCCGGAGGCCCCTGGGAACACATCTCAGACCCTCTCCTGAACCCCGGAGTCTGAGAAGCACTGCCCTGTGCTGGGAAGCACAACAAATTATGAATCCCCTAAAAGCTTCCTCCAGAACCCCAAATCAGTGTCCTGGGACCAAGAGAGAACACAGGGAGATTCAGCAGAAAAGGCATCTCGCTGGAGCACTTGTCACCACTGTTTTGCTTTCATAGCAACGTGGCTCAGTTAAAAACAGAAGACGCACTTCAGCAGTGAGAAATCTCGCCCGGCTATGGTCTCACCATCTGCCATGGAGTCACGTCGGGACATCAGGTGGGGCTCATCCAGCTCTGGTGGAGAGACTTTGGGCTCCGTTATCCAGTCCAAGAAAATGGCCCACCTATCTCACCTCTCCAATGAATCAGAGGGTGGGTGTCCTAGTAAGCTTGGGCTGTTATTACAAGTACCACAGACAGGGAAGTTTAAACAACAGAAATTTATTCTCTCCCAGTCCTGGAGGTTGGAACCCAAGATCAAGGTGTGGGCAGGGTTGTTTCCTCCTGAGGCCTCTCTTCTTGGTGTGTGGACGGCCGTCTTCTCCCAGTGTCCCCACGTGGTCCTCCTTCTGTGTGTGTCTATGTCCTAATCTTCTCTTCTTATAAGGACACCAGTCAGATCGGATTACAACCCACTTTAATTACCTCATTTTATCTTTATTACCTCCGTAATTAAGACCCCATCTCCAAGTACGGTTGTTACCAAGTCCAAGCTAGTACTTCTCACCGCATGACAGGTCAATGAATTGGGAGACGAATTGTTGGGGCAAGGAATAGTGACTTTTTTCAGAAAGCCAGCAGACCGAGAAGACGGTGGACTAGTGTCCCAAAGACCCATCTTTTCCAAATTAGAATTCAGGCTTCTTTTATACTAAAAGGGGAGGCAGTATGGCTGGTTATTACAAACTTCTTGGTGTAAGAATCCTTTGTTCTTGTAGCTATTCACATAGGTCAGGTCAGGATGTTCCTATAAACCTCCACAAGACAAATGTTATTCTCTGTCACAACTTTTTAACTCTACATAAATGGAAACGTGTTATATCTTTAAAGGTCAGAGCCTTGAGAATGAGATATCCTGTATATTTCAGGCTATAGGCAACATTCTTTTACAAAAGTTGCAGAGCCAGCATAACTCAGCACAGGCAAAAAAGCACAGGTGTTAGAGCTAAAGGAATAGATCTGATATGGAGTCAGGTTTGTTCTTCTCTGTTACACAGTCACATTCTGAGATCCTGGGAGTTAGGACTTCAACATACGAATGTTTGAGGGGACACAATTCAGCCCATAACAGTGGGCTCGCAGCATATGCCTGACACCTGCTGGACAGATGGCTCCCAAAGACCCACGACATGGGCTCCCCCCTTGAAAGGGACAATTGGTTACACCAACACGTGACTGAAATGTCTCAGACTTTAGGGAGGAGTTAGGATATGCCTGAGAGGGTCAGAGCCATCAGAGTGACTCAGAACATCTTCACAATGGTCATTAGTAGTTTCAGCACACAAAAAGGAAGTCTAAGCCTGTCTCTAATTACTGCAGGTTAATTAGTTCTCCTCGACATTTTAGGAAAGAAGAGTGCCTGGAGGACCATATAAATCAATGAAATCCACTCCGTCTGGCACAGGCTGTTAGAGGAGGGCTCCGGTAGGGTCAGACGTGGCCGGTGTGGCTGGGGACCCTGTTCTTCTGCTGCTTGCCTCCATCTAAATGCGACAGGCAGTCCAGACTTTTTTCCTGGGCTCAGCTGGTGCCAGAAGACCTGGGGGGGGGGTGTAGCCATGGCACCAGAGTGAAGGGCACAAGGTCCACACACATTTTCCAAAGCAGCTTCCCGAAGGTGAGGTCAAGATTCCCAGGAACTCAGCTCCAAGTTTATTACTATTACCGCTCACACTTTTCCCTCCTCTCACCCCAGAAATGGGAAGCAGGGCAGTTTGCCCATCAGACCTGTCTCTATGGACCAATTCATGAGGAAGCACAATCCAATAATGCAATCTTGGTCTACGGCAATGCTTCCCACCACTGGCTTACATGGGACCTGACTGATTTCACTGATCTGGGAGAATGTTAGGATTTTTTAGATGGCCCCCCCACCAGGTTGAAAGCCACCTGCCTACAGGAAGTAGCAGAAACATCCATGGTTTATTTGTCAGAAAGGACCACCATAACCAAGTACCAAGTACCAGGGGGCTTAAACAACAGAAATTTATTTTCTCCCAGTCCTGGAGACTGAAAGTCTGAGATCAAGGTGTTGGCAAGGTTGGTTTCTCCTAAGGCCTCTCTCCTTGACATGTAGATGGCTGTCTTCTCCCAGTGTCCTCATGTAGTCATCCCTCTGTATGTGTCTGTTCCCTAATCTCCCCTTCTTATAAAGACACTAGTCTTATTGGATTAGGACCTACCCATGCAACTTCATTTTACCTTAATTACCTCTTTAAAGACCCCATCACCAATACAATCACATTCTGAAGTTATGGGAATTAAGACTTCAACATATGAATTTGGGAAGGGGGGCATAATTCAGTTCATAATATGTGGCTTTGGAAATCTTGTTAATCTTTATACTCTGCTGCAGGGGTTCTCAAGATCAGCACTATTGATCTTTGGGGCCTGATGATTCTTTGCTGTGTGTCTGTCCTGTGCATTGTAGGATGTTTAGCAGCATCCCTGGCCTCCACCCACTGGATGTCACCAGTACCTACCCCTGAGTCTAGACAATCATATCTCCAGACACTGCCAAGTATCTCTGAGGGGAGGGGAAAAGTCACCTGCTTAAGAACCACTGTTCTACTGAAGTGTTTTCCAAAGAGCACTACATGGAATGCTGTTCCCATGGGGATAGTCTGCAGAAAAGGGAGGTATGTATTCATTCAAGGAATACTTGTTAGACCCACGCTGTACTAGGCAGTGTGGATGTGACAGGCATCTTCACAGCCAAAGCTACCTCCAGGAAGTTTCCAGTCTAGACTCTAGACCAAAATGGGCAGACACAGCACAGAAGGTCCCTGTAGCAAAAAGTGCCAACACAGAAAAAGCACGGGCTCAAACAGAAATACCTTCACGAAAGTGGATAACAACTTTGTTAAGATATAATTCATACATCTACAATTCACCAATTTAAACTGTGCAATTCTATGACTTTTTAGTATATTCACAGAATTGGGCAGCCATCACCATCATCAATTTTAGAACATTTTCATCACCTCAAAAATCACTCCATACCCATTAGCAAGCACTCCCTATTTCCCCTTAACCCATCCACCAGCTCATGGCAACCACCAATCTAATTTCTGTCTCTATGGATTTACCTTTTCTGAACATTTTGTGCAAATGGAATAATATATGACCTTTTGTGACTGGCTTCTTTCACTTAGCATGTTTTCTAGGTTCATCCATGTTGTAGCATATGTCGATACTTAATTTCTTCTTATTGCTAAACAATATTCCATTGTATGGATGTAGCACATTTTATATATCCTTTAATCAGTTGATGGGCATTTGGGATGTTTCCACTTTTTGGTTATTATGAACAATGACACTACAAACATTCATGTACAAGATTGTATGTGGACATATGGTTTCATTTCTCTTGGGTATACACACAGGAGTAGCATTGCTGGATCATATGGAAACTCTAAGCATTTGAGAAACTGCCAGTTCTACACCATTTTAGTTGCATTTTACATTTCCACCAGAAGTGCATGAAGGTTAAAATTTCTCCACATCCTCCTCACTTGTCTGTCTTTTTGTTTCTAGCCATCCTACTGCATGTGAAGTGATTCTCATTGTGGTTTTTTTTTTTAACATCTTTATTGGATTATAATTCCTTTACAATGGTGTGTTAGTTTCTGCTTTATAACATAGTGAATCAGCTATACATTTATATATATCCCCATATATCCTCCCTCTTGCTTCTCCCTCCCACCCTCCCTATCCCACCCCTATAGGCGGTCCCAAAGCACCAAGCTGATCTCCCTGTGCTATGCAGCTGCTTCCCACTAGCTACCTATTTTACATTTGGTAGTGTATATATGTCCATGCCACTCTCTCATTATGGTTTTGATTTGCATTTCCTTAATGGCTAATGATGTTGAGCATCTATCTTCTCACATGCTTATAGGCCATTTGTGTGTCTTCTTTGGATAAATGTCTGTTCAGATCCTTCACCCATTTTTAACTGGGTTGTTCTTTTATTACTGAGTTTTAAGAGTCCTTTCTGTATTCTAGTTACAAGTTCTTTATCAGAAATATGATTTATAAAACTTTCTCCTCTTCTTGTGTTATTTTTTCACTTTCTAGATGGCGTTCTTAAAGCACAGGTTTTCAGTTTTGATGATTTCAAACCTATCTGTTTCTTTTTTTGTTGCTTATGGGAACCTCTGATTTTCCAGGTTTGCCTCCCCAGCTGTAGACCCTGAACCCTATGAACAAGCTGGATGAGGACAATCAAGGCCCCGTCACTCTCGGCCACACCCAGAGTAGAGTCTCCACCTATGAGTGGGGGCTTGTAGAGGAGGAAATTCCTGACGTCTCTGTGTCCCTCACTAGAAACTAGCCTCTTCAGGCTTGAGTTGGAGGGAACAAGAAACGCTGGCAGCATGCTCCTCCTGGTGAGGTGCCTCATACATTGACAGGGAGGGCAGAGGAAGCCCCATCCTCTTGGCCACCCCAACGCAGTGGAGAGGGAAGAGGAGGGAGTGGATCATGGTCCAAGTGCTGCAGACTCACTGTTCTTACCAAGTTTTAGTAGATTTTCTTAACAAATTTTTTTTTCATTTGCTGTGTGCCCTTAGGACAATTTCCAGAGACCTTAAATGGTTGTTTCCTTGTTTTCAGTTTTCACCAGTTCTGCTTGTTTCACAGAAGAGCAGGTACATGGGACTCTTCACATTGTTATCCTGGATGCTGAACTCTTAAGAGCTACCTTTTAAAAAGGGGAGGTCTGTGGGGTCCTCCAACGGTGTCATAGTTGAGCTGAAGGATGGAAGAAAGATAGACATGTGAAGAGTGAGGGTATGAGAGTTGCAGGCTGAGGAGACCGCCTGCCACAGGATCTGGAAGTCAAACAGAATTTGTACAAAGAATGACCGAAAGCCAGTGCGGTGATCCCAGCCAAGTGTGATGGCTTGAACATGTGTATTTATCTCTGTTTCCTCTCAAAACCCCACCAAGATATCAATAAAGGAATAAAAGAAGCACAGACACACAAGGACAATGAAATGCAGTGAGGATAGACAGAGAAATGAGATGACAACATTTTGGCAGCAGAAGAGCAGATGTGCAAATGGTAATGGATTGAGCCGAACAAGAAAGCTGAAATCTAAGCCTGCAGGGGAAGAGGGTGAACCAATTTGTGTCAGAGACCCTCAGAAAACCTCCACGCTTGTGTGTACCAGGTGATTCTAAGTGAGACATGAAAAGCTGAAAATAGGGGTATGGGTTTGCACAGGAACAGTTCAACCCCAAGACTCCCCTAATCCCAATGCAGTCAAGGGACAGCCCTTCTCCAAGCCCAGCTGAAAATGGAGATGTGGGTCTGGAGAGGTCTGAATATCTGAGAACAAGGATAAAACACTGAACTAAAAAGAGTAAAAGTGTGCATGCTGAACAGGAAGAGCCCTCATCGTCCCCGTCTCTACTCCCTGAATGCTGAAGCTCAAACCACAGCCCCCAGACATCAGATACATTCCCAGGAAGGTTTCCAGACCCACCAATACTATATACCTTATCAGTGCAGAGGGACCCCACCAGAAACGGCCCCTCCACGCATGCCGATCTTCCAGGGAGGTGTGGGATCTCTTCATTTTCTTTTTCTTTTTTTTTTTTTTTTTTTTTTTTTTTTGCACCTCACTCTGAAATATAACAACACAACTATTTTAGGAAAGCCTGCAACATAAAAGTCAAGAGACCAAAACAAGAAAACACAAGTGAGCGACTCCAAGGAGACAGAAATAATGCAAGAAGCAAGAGAGAGCTTCACACATACAAAATTCATGACATCCCAGATATAAAAGAATATATCATATCCTTGAGAAAAGAGCAGAATATTCCTTTTCAAACAGAACACATTCAGAGAACAAGGAAAAGTTTTCAGAAATTAAAAATACGCTAGTAGAAATTAAAATTTGAATAGGAGAGGAAAATGAAGTTGAGAATATTTTCTAGGAAGTAGAACAGCAATACAAAGAGATGGAAAATGGCAGAGAGAAGAAAATTAGGGGATAAATTTGGGAGGTTTAATGTCTTATTGATAGAAATTCCAGAAAGGGAACACCAAAAATATAGGCGAAGAACATCTTGCAGAAAGGAAGGACTTGAGTATCTAAGCTGAATGGGGCCTATTGAGTAGCCAGTAAAATAAAGAACAAGACCCACCCAAGACACATGACAATAACATTTCAAGACCCTGGGGATTAAGAGATGATACAAAAAGCCTCCAGAAGACAAAACACTGGGAATCAAAATGGTGTTGGGTTTCATGTGAGTTTGGAAGAACATCTTCCAAGTTCAGAAGGAAAATCTCCAGCCTAGACATTTATACCCAGCTAAACTATGACTTACATGTGAGGGTGGAATAAAGATATTTAAGGCTTGAGGGGTCTCTAAAAATTTAGCCCCCATGCCCCCATTTTCATGAAGCTGTTAGAAGACAAGATCCATCAGAATTAGGAGTGAATCATGAGACAGAAGGGGGTGGTGAGGGCAGATCTGAGGGAGGCGGGTCCATTGTGGAAGAGGAGGAAGGGGGTACCACGAGTGACATTGCCCAGAAAGATGAAAGTGGAATTGTCAGACTACCTGTAATTGGGGGCCAACATGCGAGTGACCTTTTAACTCTGGTTGACTGTTTAGGGACATGTTAGTGACAGGTGCATGCAGACCTAGCAGAGGAAAATACTGGTGGTTACTCTTCCTAGGGAAAACCAAGAGTCAATCAGGAAAGGAAATACAATCATAGAACTACTCTGCGGCTCAGCTGTGAATAATAATTACATAATTATGTAAATGATGAACATTGATGAATTATGCTATCGGAAGCATGGGGTGGGAACTGTACGTGTGTTTTCTCTTGTTCTTTGGCAGGGTGCAATTTAATTAGTAAAATCCTTATCCTCTCAGTGGGGACTCTATGGAGAAGCAACTGAAATAAAAAAGAAAAAGTCAGATAAGCATTTATTTACAAATATCAAGGTCAGGGTAGAAGCAAGAGTGTAAAGAACTGAAGGGGTTGCCTCTTGGAAGTGGATGATAGAAAACCTCCTGCTAATTCTATTCTAATCTGTGTAGAACTATTAGGCTTTTAAGATGGAATATGGGAAAGAAAGAAAGCTAGGGTGGCGGGAGCATAAGTCAGCAGGGGAAGGGAGAACGGGAGCCAAGGACCACATCACGCTCTGATGAGAGAGTGTGCCAGGGGCAGGAGGGGAAGCTGGGAGCCTGACAGGGAGTTTGCTCTTCAGACAAGAGGTGATGGGATGTGAACAAGATGCAGAGGAGTTGGAGCGAGGGGCAGCTTCAGCTGTGTTTTGGTAGAGCCTCCAGACCCTGCTAGTGAGATGGAGGCTGGAGGATGACAGGAAAGGGGGAACCATGTGGACTCTGAGATTTTGGGGCTGAGCAAACAATGGGTAAAAGACTGGGAGACAAATGAGTGTAGGCAGGAAAGCAAGAATTCTGCTCTGGTCATTGTGTAAGATTCCTCAGGCCGCCATAATAAAGTACCACAATGTGGGTGACTTAAAAACTATGGAAATGTATCCTATCCCAGTTCAGAAGGCTAGGAGTCCAAAAGTAAGATATCAGCAGGGCCACGCTCCCTCAAGAGGCTCTTGGGAGAATCTTTCCTTCCTTCTTCCAGTTTCGGGGTGGAAGGGATGGCCGTCCATCCTTGACTTGTATCTGCATCCTGTCTCTGCCTCCACGATCACCTGGAGTTCTCCCCATATTTCTCCTGTCAAAACTTCCCTCTTCTTAAGACACCAGTCAGAGTGGATTAGGGCCCACCCGAATGACCTCATCTTAGCTTGATTATATCTGTAAAGATCGTATTTCCAAATAACGTCACATTCACAAGTACCAGGGTCAGGACTTCAACATGTCTTTTGGGGGATGCAATTCAACCATAACGGACAGGAATCATGATGAAATGGGTTTGGCAAATGCCTTCCACTCTGTCCTGCTCTTGGAAGCTCACACACAGCTCCCTGGGCTCTGAGGGGCCCAGCAGTCATGCTCCATTTTGTTTGCTCCAGAGACCCCCAAATGGGTCTGACCATTCAGTCCTTCTTCGTATAATACCCCTCACCAACTTCCAGAAGAAAGAGGCATGTCATGGGCTGTGCATCACTGTTAAACGGCTCAGAGCTGGTGCTGCTGGAATTATGGGAAGTGAGGAGGAGGAGGTCTCCAGAGGATGCAGGGTACATGGGAACAGAGGCAGAAAAGGAACGTGGAGGTCTGCATGGCTGGAGGGACCACATGGGAGCCACAGGGCTCCCTCCTCAGCCACGAGCCTCACACCCTTGTTCTGCACCCTGCTCTCTCTTTGCCAGAAAGGATTCGTGGTATAATGCAAATATATATTTGGTTTTCATATTTGATTCCTGGCATGGAGCTACTAAACCCTTGAGATTTCCTGGGTGATGAGTGTCTGCTCTTTTTTTTTTTTATTGAGCCTTCATTTATTTACTTTTTTATTGAAGTATATTGGGTTTACAATGTTGTGATAATTTATGATGTACAGCAAAGTAATTCAGTTATACATATATATATACATTATTTTTTTATGTTCATTTCCATTAGTTTATCACAGGATATTGAGTATATTTCCCTGTGCTATACAGTAGGCCCTTGTTGTTTATACATTCTATAATAGTTTGCATCTTCTGGTCCCAAACTCCCAGTCCATCTCACCCCCACAACCCCTCCCTATTGGCAACTACAAGTCTGTTCTCTATGTCTCTATTTCTCTTTTGTAGATAAGTTCATTTGTGTCATATTTTAGATTCCACATGTAGGTGATATCACATGGTATTTGTCTTCTCTTTCTGACTTACTTCACTTAGTATGATAATCTCTAGTTCTATCCATGTTGCTGCAAATGGCATTCTTTCATTCTTTTTATGGCTGAGTAGTATTCCATTGTATATATGTATCACATCTTCTTTATCCATTCATCTGTCAATGGACATTTAGGTTGTTTTCATGTCCTGGCTATTGTGAATAGTGCCGTTAGGAACATAGGGGTGCATGTATCTTTTTTTTTTTTTTTTTTTTTTTTTTGCGGTACGTGGGCCTCTCACTGTTGTGGCCTCTCCCGTTGAGGAGCACAGGCTCCGGACGCGCAGGCTCAGCGGCCATGGCTCACAGGCCCAGCCGCTCTGCAGCATGTGGGATCTTCCCGGACTGGGGCACGAACCCGTGTCCCCTGCATCGGCAGGCGGACTCTCAACCACTGCGCCACCAGGGAAGCCCCTGCATGTATCTTTTTGAATTATAGTTTTGTCTGGATATATGCCCTGTAGTGGGATTACTGGATCATATGGTAACTCTATTTTCAGTTTTTTAAGGAACCTCCATACTGTTCTCCATAGTAGCTGCACCAATTTACATTTCCATCAACGGTGTAGGAGGGTTCCCTTCTCTCCACACCAAGAGTATCTGCTCTTATAAGACTCTCTTTTAGAACACACCTGAGTCTATGCTAATGAGATGTCTGGGGGGGTGGTCACCAGAAAGACCAAGTGATTGGAGGGTTAGACTTTTCAGCCCCACCCCCTGACCTCCAGGGTGGGGAGGGGGATTTAGCTCCATAAAAACTCTCCACCAACTAGACTTGATGAGCTGCTGGTTGGTGGGCACATGGAGGGTCTGGGCAGTGGTGCCCCCAGGACAGGCATGGAAGCTCGGCCCCCCTCCCCCCATGCCTTGCTCTGCACATCTCTTCCATTTGGCTGTTCCTGAGCTGTATCCTTTATAACAAACTGGTCAATGTAAGTAAGGTGTGTTCCTGAGTTCTATAAATCATTCTAATACCTTATCAAGCCTGAGGAGGGGGTCGTGGGAACCCTCAATTTGCAGAAGTATGAGTGGTCCTGGACTTAAGACTGGCATCTGAAGTGGGGTCAGGGCTGTGGGACCCAGCTCTTTAACTTGTGGGATCCGACACAAACTCCAGGTAGAGTCAGAACTGAATTCTATATAGGATGCCCAGCTGGTGTCACAGAATTGGAGAGTTGGGGGGTGTCAGCGAAAACACTCAGGCTCTGAATCCAAAGGGCTTTGAACAATAACCCAGCCATGGCCACTTGGGGATTTTTACCAATAAATCCAACATTTCTTGGAAACTGGCAACCCCCCAAGGAAAATGTGCCGACCCAGAGCCGGCTGCTCTGGTCTGGATAAACGCATTTCCCCAAACTTCATCTTTGAAGAAGAAGAGAAGTTTCCGAGGCAGTTTCCTAATCAGTTGGGCAATTTGTCATGTCTTTCCCATGACCTCACCTGCGGATGCTCCGCAGAGCCCATTTCCTAAGACACGTAGATCACTACAGAGACCAACATCTCCTGCAACGGCGCTGACTCTGTGAGATTTACTGAAGGCTCCGGGGAAGAACCATCAGGACACTCAGCTAATGAGATGGCTTCTTAAAGTGAGGTGTCTGGTGCCTCATCCCTGAGTTTACCCTCTCCCGTCATTGCAGAACGGGACCTGTTTCTTGCTTTTGCGACAGGTTCCCAGGGAGAAGCCTCAAGGTAACGGGAGCGGCACTGCCCTCTTTTCCTGGTCCTCTGTCTGCACCATCAGCTGGGGCTCCTGGCATCCTTCTGTAGCCAGAGGGATCTAGGAGAATGGGATGTGAAAGGGAGGGTAAGCGACAGTCAGAGCAACACGCCTGGCAGTCACTTAAATCATGCTGCAAGCCTCCCAAGGCAATTTTGTAAAAAAAGTTTGGTGTGAAATTTCGGTGGAGCAACACCCCCGCCTGAACATCTGCCTCCCCAACTCTCTCCCAAGAACTTTCTAGTTATTTCCAGAGCTGATGTATTTCAGCCCAGAGAGCCTCTCAGTAGAGCTATTTCTTCATTACATGCTATTTCAGATATTTTTACATTCTCTCCTGCTTTGCCTCAAAGACAGGAAATATTTGTTTTTTTCACCCCTCTTTTCACAATGCAGCTTTCATCTGTGATTCATATCTTATGGCCAAAAAGGTGGATAAATGAACGAAGAGTACTTCTTTTCAAAGAAAATGAAATTAAAATAAGCTACAAACTGGAAGAGCAGTGTGTACTGCCCTGAGTCCCCAGTGCTACAGGAGGAGGACATGGGGACATTTCCAGCCAGCATGAGCATGAAACCCTCACTGTCCCCTGGCCCATGGGGGGCCTGTGACCAAGAAGCTGGAGGAAATGACCTCCCCCTCAGCACACACACATATTCACAAAGAGCTCTCTCCCTAACTGCCACCCAGTGGGCACAAATCACGTTTAACAGCCCCTGTACTTACTGCCAATTGAGTAAAGACCACTATTTTAGGAAATGTCAGTATTTCTCAAAAAAAAATCTATTGTGAGCAGCTCTGATTTCAGGCAATCTGCCTGGCAAGCTGGAGCTCGGGACACACGCAGCTTGTGCCGGTGATGGCCAAGTCAGGCCCACTGGAGCCCTGAGCGTGGCTGGATGGGATGCTCTGGATGCAGCACAGAAGCCGGACAGCCCCTCCCTCTGCAGGTGCTCCAGTGGGACAACCTCAGACATTTGGTGGGACCCTTGGTTTCTTTCTGCCTCAATCCTGGGCTCCTATAACTGAGATGAGAGTGGGGCTGTCCTGGGGGGGATGGGTAGGCACTCACACCTGCCATGGGTAGGGGCTGCCCCAGGCTCACTGTCCAAGTTTACAATCCCAGACTTCTGCTGGGTGGAACCACTCAGACCTGGAGACCCAGCTGGACCCCTACACTCTGACGCCCTTACAGCCCCTCTGTGGAGTGAGGCCTATTTCCTGAACCCCCAGCTGCTGGGGGTCATATTCTGTCCCAAACAGACTGACCCCCCTACAACAAAGCCCCGCCTCCTACACATTGCTCCTACTCTGCCTTCCCAGTGAGCAGCTACGTCCTCTCCAGGGGTCACCAGGATGTGTCCAGGGCTTCTGGCAACAGACGATTCACCCCGAGCTCTCTCACCCTCCAGAAGCGGTGGGCTCAGCTGGACATCACTAAGCATGTGGGGAAAGGCAACTATCTAAAATCAGAAAAGAACCCCAGATTTCAGAAGTCAAAACCTTTGGGCCTTCCCGGGTGGCACAGTGGTTAAGAATCTGCCTGTCAATGCAGGGGACACGGGTTCAAGCTCTGGTCCAGGAAGATCCCACATGCCGCAGAGCAAAGAAGCCCGTGCGCCACAACTACTGAGCCTGCACTCTAGAGCCGGCGAGCCACAACTACTGAGCCCATGTGACGCAACTACCGAAGCCCGCACACCTAGAGCCCGTGCTCTGCAACAAACAGAAGCCACTGCAGTGAGAAGCCCGTGCACTGCAACCAAGAGTAGCCCCTGCTCACCGCAACTAGAGAAAGCCTGCACGCAGCAACAAAGACCCAACACAGACAAATAAATAAAATAAAAAATAATAAAAAGCCAGTTCTTTTAAAAAAAGAAGAAGAAGAAGTCAAAACCTTTGCAGACCAGAACTGTGTTTCCAAAAGCATGATTTGACCAGCGTTGTGACGCTGCTTCCCAAGTACATCAGTGATTCGGGAAAATGGATTTTGGATGCCCAGTGGTGGATCTCTGAGTGTGTGCTAATGTTTGGGGGGAGATAGGGGATAGAGTTTTTAAAGCTGGCGCTGCCCCCGAGAACTTGGGGTCTGCAGCCTCCTAGCTGTGGTGGTCTCACCCACCTGCCCCGACCCTCACCCACGTCTGTTCAGGGAGTTTAACCTCTTCACCTCTCATCTGCTCACGTCATGGATCGGCAGGAATTAGACACAAGGGGGTGACTGGCTTGCCTAAACTGCAGCCTGCCCAGTCAGCTGCCCTAGGGAAGAGATTCTGAGATGGGGGAAGGAAAGTTAATTTGCCTCCTCTGGCTGTGGGTGGTTGTTGGGCTCAGGCATCTGTAGTCAGCTGGGAGGAAATATGTTTCCCTACCCTGAGCAGGAAAGAATCAGGAAGCTGCCTTGCAGGAAACACTGTGGCCATTTGTTGAATCTGAGCTGAATTGGGGGTGGGAAGGGGTATGCTGGACTAAGGTCTGGGGCCATTCTCCTCCCTCATGGCAGACAGACAGACAGACAGTAGGTGGTAGATGCACCCTCTGGGCTGGGAAGACTCAGATCCAGGGAAGAGGAGGGAATGTTTCAGAGACAAGGCCCTGCAGAGTTGGGGGCGAGGGGCTATGTTGGGGGTGGGGTCAGGTTCACAAGGTGCCCTTCATCAGGGAACAGGTGGGCAACACCTGCCTGGCTATGACCATGCAGAGGGCTCTGGGGAGCAGCCTGGATTGGATCTGGCCACAATGACCATGTTCTGCCTCTTTGGAGGAAACACCTTGCTCTGAGCTTTATTTAGCCAGGGGCCATGGTGTGGGAATAAGGACACAGGTGGACATGTCAGCTGGTTGTTTCTCCTTCACTGGTAGCAGGGAACCAACCCCAATAAGCTGACGAGTGTCCTCATGGTGACTCCTGCAGGACAGCCCTGACCCCGAGGTCAGTCCCCAGTTCTCATCTTTTCCTTCCCCTGGGGTGTGGAGGGTACATCCTCAGCTCCCGTACTGGGGAGGGATGGGTGGAACAAGGGGAACCGGGTCCACTCGGCCTCCGGGTTTGGAGGGGAGCCAGGCACTATCACAGTGGAGCCTTCCTTGCCATGACTGAGGGCTGGGACCAAAGCCCAAGAACTGGTGGGGGAGGGGGGCAGTCAGAGACCTGGAGAGTGTGGGAAAGGGGGGTATGAGCCCTCCATGTCAGCGGGAGGCCAGTTTCATTCTCCCATGTACACACCCCCATGTGTGAACACACGTACACATGCACATATGTGCATGCACCCACACACATGCAGAGACGTGTGTATACACCCACACACACATACACACACCCACACGTGGGCATGCACACGCAAATGCACATACGTGCACACACACATCTCGTGGCATTTCAGTGCTTGGGCTACAGACTTCGGCTGAGTTGGCCCCTGGTTCTGTCCTGGGACGTCTATGGCAAGCTCCTATACTTACCTGTGCTTCCATGTCCTCATCTATAAAGTGGCAGCAATCATCGTATGTACCTCAAAGGAGGGCCCCGAGGCATCCGGAGACCTTAACCAGCGCCTGGCACATAGTAGATGCTCCAGAAATGCCAGGTATCACAGCTCTCTCTCAGAGGGGTCAAGCATTCTCACCCCCCGACGCACACTCTCCCATCTTTGTGAAGCCACCGGATGTGCACAGCGGAGGTGCCGGTCCCTCTGCTCTGTTTTGCCTTCAGCCTTGGGGACTAAACCCTCTGTCCCGCGCAGGTGGAGGATGCTCCCCTGAGAGGTTGGGAACTGCTGCAGACCCCAGGACCTCGAGAGCCCAGCTTCTCAAGTTGCCCGAGGGGAAGACCACCCCATCGCAGACCAATATTCTTGTAAAGTATGTTTCAAGTAAATCAGATCTTAGGTGTTCTCACCGCACACACACAAAATCGTAATTATGTTTGATTGTGGCAATCATTTCACAATGTATATGTATATCAAAACATCACGTTGTGTATCTTAAATACATAAATTTTCATTTGCCAATTATACCTCAATAAAGCTGGGGGGAGGGAAGTAAATTGGTAGGTAAATGAAATAAAAATAGACCTATCAGGGACAACCTCCAATTTAAAAAATTATTTTGGATTCAAAGGAAATAAAATAACTCTGCCAAATTGCTGTAAAATTTCTAGATGCTTCCTCTCGATTTCTATGCCCATCTCATCAGTAGGCCCCAGGGATACCAGGCCCCAGACATCAGCAGGTGGAGCATTGCCCAGGTTTTTTAGTTCTTTTCATCAATCACTCAAAACTGGGCACTTCTGGGACCTGCTGGGACTAGAGTGAGGACTGGCAGGGTGAGGGAATTGGAGCTCTGGGGAAGGGATTGCCACTGTCATTGTCAGGAGCGAGAAGAAGAGGGAAAGAGGGTTGCAAGTCTCTGCTCCTTCGTTGGGAGTTGCACCTGCCTCAGTTTAGGCTGTAAAGGAAAAAGAAACCCAAAATGGTTAGGAGAAACTTGATGCAAAAAGACCACTGCAGGGGTGGGGCTATTCTAATTAGGGGAGGGACTGTTCTAATTAAGGAAGGGCCACTCTAATTGAGGGAGGGGTATTCTAATTGGAGGGCTACTGCTATAGGGAGATCCCTGTGACCATATCGTCTGCAAGCATCTCAAGACAGGGAATTGTATTCAACTATATTCCATCCAATCATGGAAAAGAATATTTTTTTAAAAGACCATATATATGTATTGATATAACTGAATCACTTTTCTGTACAGCAGAAATTAACACAACGTTGTAAATCAACTATACTTCAATATAAATAAATAAATGAATAAATAAAAAATTTTAAAAGCGTTAGGCAAAAGCATTTTTCTTTTACAGGCTAGAAGGACAAGTGTGGGGAAGAGGTATGAAATGGAGGGAAGATCAGATAGTAGATGAGAGAATGGTTACCCCAAGGCCAGCCTGTTCTCAGAGGGGCTGTCTTCGGGCTCAGTCGGAGGTGGGCCTGGGGGAGGAGAGAAGAGGAAGCCAGGGTGGGTTAACAAGCACTTTGTTCCTATTGATGGTAGGAACAAGCTGCTCAGCTAATTATTGATCAGGCAAAGGGTGGACCCATGGGGGGCTGTGTTAGGTCTTGTCCCAGGTAAGCAAGGGAGCATGGGGGAGTCATCTAAGTCACATGGGGAGAGGGGAGGGTTGCTGTGAGCAATTCCCAGAGCACCGAGGGCTGGATTTCTTGACCTTGGCTCTGTCCAGGGTCACAGAGCTGGACATCATTGCTCCAGGGTCCTCACAGCTAGGTTCAAGTCACAGCACTGCTCCTTACAGGCCCTATCCAGGTCAGGGGACAGAGTTCTCCAATCTTGGATTTCTGGTCTGTCAGGAGGTCATAGGGAGAGTTTCATCAGATAGAAAATGTAAACCTGAGCTGTCTAGACTCCTCCTTAAATACTGGCTTTGCTATCATACCTCCAACCAGCTAATAAGAGAAGTTCAGGGGGAAACTCTGGAATAAAGCCAAAGGTCTATTTGTGAAAGCAATATTTACCTATGTATTTATTTCTCTTTTCCATAAGTCTTCCAGGATTTGGGGGCTGTAGTAAGCTGCCCTCCTAAAACCCTCCCATAAGGAAGGTGGCTAGACCCATGACCTGCAGATACAGCACAGAAAGGACACCTCAGAGAATACGACAGAGCAACGGTGGGCAGGTCGTCGGAGAGAAGATGGTCAGCAGAGACTCTGAGAAAGGAGCCCCAACCAGTCCTGTGTCCTGGCCGTCCAGCATCAACCAGAGGAGGGGACCTTGGCCCGAGGCCCTCAATGTGCCATTTCAGAGGACAAAGTAGAGACACAGTCTTCCTCCCCTGCATCCAGAAAGCATCCACATCCTCTAGCTGCCCTTGTACCAATCCCAGCCCCCCACACAAAGGGGAATAGGGTCCCCTGCAGCAAGAAAGTGGTCCTGCTTTCCAGGATCCTGAAGGAGAAGACTTGTTGAGCTTTCCAACACAAACTTCACTAGACTAGCACCCCGTGAATGCCGTAGTTTTAACTGTACAGCTTGGGTTGACCTGAGTTATCAGTCTCTTGGGTCTGATCCATCTCTGGGCCGAGAGAGAGAAAGAGAGAGGAGGGGATGGGGGAGGGAGAGGGGGAGAAGAAAAAAAAAAGAAGGAAGAGGAGAGGGAGGGAAGTGTGGTTGCAAGGATGGAGGGAGGGAGTCTCTTCCTGAGAACTTCCCATCCCACGTGAGTGCTCCCCAGAAAACACCTGGGACTCCCTGCCTCCTCTTTACCAACCATGTTATCATCTCTTCTTGCTGCTTATGGCCTTCCTTAAGAGAAAGTTCCTTACCAATAATGAAGCAACTTTGGTATTAAATGGATAAGCAGGAACTTTAAGAAGAGATAAACACCCAAGACCTGAAACACACTTCACAATGTTCTACAATTACCCAGGACGGGCTGGGAGGGCCCCATGGGAACCAGATGCTCTTGAAACTGTGGCTGTCCTCCGACAGCATCTCATGGAGCAGGAGATGGTCTCTTCCTGCCCCCAACTCCACTAAACGCATCCTCCACAATCATAATTACATAATGTGAATTGACATTGAGTCATTCCTTCTTTCATGCTAATTGAAAATTACAGATTTTCCTCGTGCAAATAGCTCTTCATGTCAATTACCAAATGTGGTATCCACCATATTTTAATTAACCCCTCTCCACAGCTCCCTTTGAAATGTAGTTGACTGGTTCATCTTGTCACAATTACAGTCAATAATGACCAAGATCTCTCCAAAGAATATTTCACTTTTTATTCAAAGGATTGCAGAAGGGGACCTTTGCTTTTGCCGTTTCATCCAGCAAGAATGCTTCTAGACACACACACACACACACACACACACACACACACACAGCCTACCTATGTGGTTATCCTGTCCTTATGTTACCATTTCCTCCAAAGTCTTTCAAATTCTCTGACTTAGATTTTTACTTTTCTCCCCTAGAGCTCCAGGGCTTGCCCTTCAAATACTGTGCTTACCCAGTTTTGCATCTTATTACACTCAACTGTGTATACACTGAGTCCAACACTAGATTACAAACTGCCAGAGACCAGCAGCTGTGTTACCCCATGATGCCAGGATTGAGATTTAAGCCTGTGGTGAGCATTCAACCAAGGGGTGTGTGTCAGTCAGCTATGCTACGTAACAAACCACCTCAGAAGCTGCCAGCTTAAAACAGCACACATTTACTGGACTCAGGGTCTACAAGTCGGCTGGGAAGTTCTGTCGATCTGAAGAGGGCTCAGTTCAGCTCAGAAGGTCTCATGCACACACTGATGGTCAGCTGATAGATCGTCTAGATGCTGGCTGATCAAGAATGGTCCCCCCAGGCATGTCCTCGCCTAAGTGGCCTTGCACCTTGCAGCAGGTGAGTCCAGGCTTGCTCTGCTGGTAGCAGGTCTGCATTTTCTCAGCCCACCTTACGATAGCTTGCACTAACTAGTTTCAGCTGCTGTGTGGTCCAGGTGCCACCAGGCTCTTCACATCCATCTCCGTGGAAAGGGCCACAAGGAAGAGAGCACAGAGCCACTGCCAACAGTGGGGGAAGCATACTAGCCATGCACAGGGCTGACTGTGTCCTATACACAGAGCTCATGTCACCCCAAGCTCCACTGGCCATGACTCCCTTCAGGGCTCCAGGATCCCTCGTGGCTTCTTCTCCCAATCTGGAAGCCTTGGGTCATGTGCAGAACACCTCCTTACAGAGGACATGGCAGAGAGAAACTATACGGTGTGTGTGCATGTGCGTGCATAGGTGTGCAGGGGCCCAGGTAGAGGTAAACACTGAAAAAGTCCCACATACAACTACTTTGTGTTGTAAGTGAAAACAGTGGATTTTCTAAATTTATAGGTTGTCTGTTTTAAGTGTACAGATAATTCAAAGTATAAAGGACGTGGGTAGAAAGGGGACTGGATTACATGTGAAGCTCCTGAAATTTAGGACTCCCTGCACCATCCAAGCTCCCCTTGGCTTTAGTTAAGTCCCTTAACTTTTCTCTGTCTTAGTTAAGCTTTTTATTTAAGCGGTTCTCAGGTTAGTCTTGCAGGGTTGCCATGGTGACCAGAGAAGACCACAAATACAAATATAAGTGAAAAGAACATAGTGTTGTATAACTATGGACCATCATTATTATTATTTTTCCTATTGGTGCTGTAAACCTACTGGAAACACTCTTGGTCCAAATTTCCAGGAAGGTTCGGACATCCTCCTCCTGCCGTAGAGAGACGTTTTCCATGTTACCCTAGTCAGTGAGCGAGGGGGTGCATTTCTGTCCATTCACACACTTTCATTCATTCCAACGATCTTCACTAGGTGCCTACTCTGTGCCCAGTAATGTTATAGACACTGAAGATCCGGTCATTTACAAAAACTACAAAATCCTTGTTCACATGGAATTTGCATTCGAGTGAGGAAGAAGAAAACTAAGTAATGAACAATGATTTCAGGTACTCCTAAGTATTATGAAAGAAGCACAGGGGGTGGTACCAAAGAGAAAAATTGGATGAATATCCACCCCTGTGCAGGTTGGTGGTCCCAGAAGCATCCCCTAAGGAGGTGGGATTTATGTTCAGCCCTGTAGGATGAGGAGAGAGTTGAAACTAAGGAAGGTTCAGAGAAGCAAAGCCACCTGCCCCAAGTCTCACAGCTGGCAGGTGATGGATATCCATCAGACTTTGATGTTCCAGGTTCCCCTCCCCTTCCCCCTCCCTCACCCGTCCCCACACACGCACACTACCAGCGGATAATGGCTGTGCTCACTCTGACACTGACCAGAGGGATGAAAGCCTCTCCAATGTCCAATTCCTCCATCCTGGAAATGATGCTTGACCCATTTAGTTACAGTCTAGTGATTCCAGCCATCAACCCTCTGCTCTTTGAAAGCCACCATGACAGGACTAACCAGACCGTTTTCCACACCCACACGCATCCACCCCTCCTGCCGGATCTGACCACACAGCTGAAGGCCTCTGGGAGAAAGAGAAGCAATGTTCCATCCGTGTCGCCAAGCTGGTGCCACCCACGTCTCTCTGACCATGTGCTCAGCCATTGCTTCACGAACCCTCTGCTCTGGCCATAATCGACCCATTCAATGAATTGGCCTTTAAATGCCTGTAAAAGCTGAGACGTCCCCTCCTTCTGGGTCCAAGGTTCTGCTTGCTAAAGAGCTGTGAATAGAAGTAAAGACAAAGAGTCCCGTTACAAGGAGACTTGTGACACTAGCCAGGAGGATAGAGGTTTGGTCAAACTGGGGACAACCTGAAACAAATATAAAATAATCTGTGTCCAATGAGAGTATTAGACAAAACTTTAAGGTCAGTTTAGCCTGATTTAAATATTTCCCACTCATTAGCAATAATTTAGAATACATTTCCTTTTCTCCCCCCAAACTTGAATTTTATTTTAATAGCTCTGTGATTTTGGAAGAGATCATTAAAATTAATGCTATTCTGAATGTTCCAGTGTGCCTAGTGGAGTCTGATCAGTGTTTTTCCTTTTATAGATCATCAGCATAGAACACTTTAATGGCCCTAGTATAACGGCATTCTCTCTCTTTCTCTCTTTCTCTCTCTCTCTCTCTCTGTCTCTGTTAATGATTAATTTTCATAGCCAGATATGAAACCCCCAAGAAAGGAGGAAACATATTTCATTAGGCTTGTCTATGCTGGACCCTAAATAATTCAGTACCTCAGATTAAAATACTCGATGCTCTCAGTGTCCTAATGGAATATAATGAAATGTTCCCAAACGCTCCTGTCTTAAAATTAACATCCTTTGAAATTCCGAGATCAATCAGGGGCAGTGACAAGAGCCAAGTCTAATCCTTTATTGATTTGTGCAGCCACAGAAGGGAAAAGGGAGCCTGGCTTCGTCCCACCCCTCAGGCTGGCCCACTGTCGGCGGGTGGTGTTATTCATTCAGTCTGTGTCCTGATGGACTGAAAACACCAGGTGGTCAGTCCCCTGCTTGTGAGTGACAGGCAATGCTGCTGAGTCTCAAAGACCTGGCTCTGGTTCTCACTCGAGGGGTAGGTTGTGGCCAGTCCTGTCCTGCACACCCATCTGAAGACACCTTTCCCTTCTGGATGGAGGTAATGACTGAGTCACTACTGGCTCAGGCTCTAGGTGGCCCGTTTTTTGAGAGAACAGGTCTCTTATCCCCTCAGCTGCCTCTGTACCACCACTCTGTTTTACTTTTCACAGCTGTTATTACTGCCTAACATTATCTTGGTTATTTGGGGGAGGCCTCATGTCCTTTGGACTCCAGCCTCTGTCCTCTTATAAGTTAACCTCATCTGTCTTGCCCACCGAGATTTAAGCTCAAGGAGGGTAGAGAGGGATTTTTTTCTTCCTGCTAAAACCCTGGTATCTGAAAGAATGCTTAGCACATAAGTATTCATGGATAGATTGGTGGATGTGTGGGTGAGTGCATAGATGGATGGATGATGGATGGATGGGCAAGTGGATGGGTTGTGGTTGGATAGAAAGATGGTGGATGGATGGATGAACAAATTGTGGATGTATGAACAGATGAACAGAAAGATGGTGGATGGGTGGCTGGATGGATGGTGGATGGATGGATGAGTGGATAAATGAATGGATGAATGGATGAATCATGCTTAGATGGATGGTGGATTGGTGGATGGATAGATAGATGGATGGATGATGGATTGGTGGATGGATAGATAGATGGATGGATGATGGATGGATGGGCAAGTGGATGGGTTGTGGATGGATGGATGAACAAATTGTGGATGTATGAACAGACAGATGGATGGATGGATGGATGAGTGGATAAATGAATGGATGAATGGATGAATCAGGCTTAGATGGATGGTGGATTGGTGGATGGATAGATGGATGGATGTTAGATGGGTGAATGGTAGATGACTGAGTGGGCAGATTGGGGGTGGTTGGATGGATGGATGGACAGATGGTGAATGGGTAGATGAATAAAAGGGTGGATGTATGGACAAATAGAAGGTGGATGGGTGGATGGGTGAATGGATGAATATATGGGTGAAGGGGTGGATTGTACATGAATGGATGAGTGTCTGCTTCCTTTTATTCTCTGCATAGAAAACAATGCCCAGCACATATTTGTTGGCTAAATGAATGACCCAAACCCCAAACACAACAACACTGAGAATTTCCCATCCCCATGAGCTTGCTGCTACTTATGCTCTGGCTGAGAGTCTTCCCTCGCAGCGCCCTGTTGACCTGCTGGACCGTGGTATTTGCATCTATATTAGACTAGGAGTGTTCTCTGGCTTCACTGACAGTGAACATCTCCCCTCCAGCTCATCTCTACTCAACACACAGTAGGCCCTCACCCTTCCACACCTCTGGCAAGTAGCCACATGGACCCACATAAAGGGACTCATAAAAAAACACCTTGAATATTTCAACAAACAGCCCCTGGAATCCAGGTGCCTTTCACGGGCATTATGTACTTGCTGGCTGAAACTCAAAGGAAACACAGAAAATGGGAAACCACAAGTCTCTGTATGAAGATTAAAATCGCCTGGTGATAAAACACTCTCATGTATCAGAGTCAGACTCAAGAGGAAACAAGAAAATCCAGCAAGTAAACTGGAATTAGGTCAGAAGGACTGGGGAGGAATCACAGTGAAAGTATCAGTTCACAAGAAGAAAATTGAAAGACAGCAGCGAGTGGGCAAGCTGACTGCACATTCCCTGGGAGACAGGCTGCAGCTGTCCTGGCCTTGCCTCTGGGGAGTCGCCCCCGGCTGGCACTGAGCAGGATGCCCCTGGCATGGCTCAGAAACCACGAGAGAGCCAGGAGGGGAGAAGGGCTGCAAACCCCAGGACACACGTCTGAGGTGTTGTTTGTTATTTGATCTTCAGAAGGTGATAACCTGGCTTCCACACCTCCCTTTGAGGTGCAGGCATCCTGGCCGTGGGTGAGAGAGGACAGCATAACCGGCCACATGTGTGCCTCTGGGGTGTGGAACTGTCCAGCAGGGTGGAGCGACACCCATGTAGCATGTCCACTTTACCTCCCTGTCATTCCCAGAGCTGCGGGCTGCAGGGTGGACCCTGGGGCAGTTGGCTAGAATAAGACAGACCTCAGAGCAGAATCACATGTTACATATGAGGACGTTGGTCTGACACACCCTTTCCTTGTTTGCTACTTTGACTAAATGCTGAAGCACTCCGGGCTCGGTCCCGAAGGCCCTTCCTGGCTTGACCACACATTCTTTCCATGTGATCCCACTGGACCCTGATCCAAACAGCACATCTGGGGTCCCTGACCCCCCCACGTCGACTGTTACTCCAGCCTAAATGCCCCTCCTGAGCCTCAGAGATATGGGCAGCTGTCTCCTTCCACAGCAACTCGACATCGATTATGAAGTTTCTAACCTCCCCTGGCTGAGCAGAACCCTGGAGTCCCTGCCTGTCCCACGGGTCCTGCCCCATCCCCTTCACATGCACCGCGGTGCGTCCACTCACAGGCACTCAGCAGCTCAAGCAAAAAGCCTGGGGGCCCTCCTGGAGGAATCTTTTCCCCTCGGCAGCCCCCATGGCTGATAAGCCAGCAAGGCCTGCAGGCGGGTCTTGGAGTCCTTCTGGATTGCTCTGCTACCCTCCATACACACAAGCCACCATCCCCAGTCAGGACTCTGACAACAGCTCCCAGCAGAGGCCTGCTGGTCCATCCCACGATGTTGACTGAGCCCCCGCTGTGGGCTGGGAACAGTCTATAAGCGGGGAGGGGGGCAACAGCAAACCAAACAGAAGCCCCTGCCCTGGACCCTGACTCGGGAGCTGGGAGACCAGCAACAACACACGTGTGCCATGCTGGCCAGGAGGGAAAAGGGGGAAAGAGCCGGGGGATTCATGGGGGTGGGGGGACACAGATCACGTCTGTCCTGCAAGGACTGGAAAGACGTTGGCTTTTCTCTGAATGAGACGGAAGCCCCGGAGGGTTTTGAGATGAGGAGTGAGGGGCATTACCTGGCTGCTAAGTTAAAACTAGACCCCAGGGAGGCCAGAGAGGGAGCAGGGAGACAGGTAGGAGGCTGGGGAGGCGTCAGGGAGAGATTCCTGGAGAGACACCCCAGCCTGGACCAGCCTGTGGCGGGACGGGGAGAAGGATGGGCTCAGCGTCCACCTTTGGCCTCGGAGCCCACCCTGCAGCAGCCACGTAAGTCAGCTCATCCCACCCCTTGGACTGAACGTGTCTACAGCTTCCGGCTGTCCTGAACCTCCTAAGAGCCAGCCCTCGGGGCCCCCAGTGTCGACCCGTGTCTCTCTCTTGACCCTATTTTCTCCTCTCCCCCTCACTCACTGCACTGGAGCCACACAAGCCTCCTTTGGGCTCCTCCAAAACACCCTGCTCATTCCCACCCCAGGGCCTTTGCACTAGTCTCCCCTCTGCCTGGAGAGCTCTCCTCCAGCCCTCACCTGGCTACTTCTTCCTTCATTCAGTTCTTCCCTCTTCAGAGAGGCCTCCCTGTTCTCTACCACCCCCACCATCACAGTAACCTGCTGTATCTTCTTCAAAATAGCTGTCACCGCTAGATGTTTTTCTAGTTGTTTATTTTCTGAACTCCGCCCCCCAACTAAAACAGAAGTTAATGGGCACAGATGTTCTCTGGCTGGTTTACCAATGTATCCTACATCTGGAGTAGGACTTGGGTACCTAGAAGGCACTCATAAATATTTGTTAATTAGGACTGCATGAAACAGAACAAGTGCCCTCCTCCAGAGCACATCACGGCCTCTGGGGGCCTGTTCAGGCCTTGCGGAATCTCCAGAACATGCCATTTCCTGAACAGCAAAGAGCCCAGATGGCAGGTGAAGTGAGACCAATACCATCCAGCAGGTAAGCCCCAGAGGAGCTCAGCTGCTCGGCAGAGCATACGCAGAGCCTCTGGGCTCACAGCTGCCTGTGGTCGATGGAGAAGTCAAAATCAAAATAAACTGGGCCTCCCTGGTGGCGCAGTGGTTGAGAGTCCGCCTGCCGATGCAGGGGACACGGGTTCGTGCCCCGATCCCGGAGGATCCCACATGCCACGGAGCGGCTGGGCCCGCGAGCCATGGCCGCGGGGCCTGTGTGTCCGGAGCCTGTGCTCCGCAACGGGAGAGGCCACAGCAGTGAGAGGCCCGCGTACAGCAAAAAAAAAAAAAAAAAAAAAAAAAAAAAAATCAAAATAAACTACTGAGGGAAATGCAAGCTGGCTGCCTGTGGCCAAATCACAGCCCGGGGGCCCATCAACCTCCTCTCCCAGCCCCTGGCACCACTCCCATCCCTCAGGGCTGCTCTGCAAAGCTGTCAGAGAGCAGAAGTGAACTCCAACCATCCTGCCTGGCTCACCCCTGTCCAAGGGGCCCAAGGAAGGAGCCACGAGCTTGTGCTCTATCGAAGCTGCCAAAAGAGCCCAAACAAAACCCGACGAGGTCCCGTGACTACGAGAGCAGTGATGATGAGAGCTCCGGTGGACTGTCACCTTCTCCAGCTGGGGCAGAGAATGAGCTCAGGCTGCCTTAACAGGATATCACAGCCCGGGGGGGCTTAAACACAGGTATCTTTGTCTAAGTTCCAGAGGCTGGAAGTCCAAGATCAAGGCACCGTCAGGTCGATTACTGGGGAGGCCTCTCTTCCTGACTTGCAGATGGCTGCCTTCTGGCTATGTGCCTACTGGGGCCCTTCTCTTTGCACCTAGAGAAAGAGAGAGCCCCCTGCTGTCTCTTCCCCTTCTTATAAGAACACCAGTCCTATTGGATTAGGGCCCCACCCTTATGACCTATTTAACCACAGTTACTTCCCTACAAGAGGTCACACTGGGGGTTAGGGCTTCAACCAATGAATCACGGGGGAAGCAGTTCCATCCATGACAAGTGGCTACCTGTGTCACACATGGGTTTTCTGATCCCTGTTTATTTATCCTCTAACAGTGGACTGAGACCCTCCCTGAGTGTCCAAAAGAAAGCCCTTCCCCATATAAAGAAGTATGGACATGAGTAGAGGAATGACATGAAGGCACAAGTCATGTTGATAGAACTTTCTGGAAAGGTTGACAGTGCAGAAAAGAGGAAGGATCCCTGGACAGTGATGCAGTTCATGAACTGAGGCTACTCTGTGCCAGGAACTGGGCGAGACCCCAAGCTGCTGCTAAGCCCAGGACATGACCACCACCAAAGAGCTCACGGCCCTCGAGGGAGACTGTGCTGAAGGGACACATTCATCTCCAGGGCCGGTGTCCCTGGAAGGCACAGAGGATGCCCAGGGGTCAGGTCTGAGGCCATGAGAACCTTGTAGGTATTTGGTTCTGTTCCACATCCGTTCATCCAGGGGGAGGAGCCAAGATGCCTCCAGCTCTGGTCCGTCTGACTCTGAGCCTTGCTTCTCAGCCCCAAACCATCCTCTCGGGGCCCTGCCTCCTTGATCTCCAATGCAGGGGGTGGGGACTGGGAAATGGGGAGACAGAGGAGGTCATGACCACACTGGGATTTGAAAGAACACTCATGGGGAAGCTGAGGGCAGCAGTGTCCAGATTCATCCTGACGCACCCTCTGTCTACCCGGGGCCAGCCTGACTTCCATCACCCGTGGGAGCTCTCCCTTGCCTGCTGCCTAAAGCGTAGCCCACACACCCTAATGCACGAGAGGGGTCTGCTGAGATGAGCTGGGAGATGGAGGTCGGAGGCCAAGGAGGAGGTGGCTAAGGTGGGGACGCCCATACATCAGCAGCCGGGGCGTCGTCCGGCAGCCGATGCAGCTCCCCTTTCTTAGCAGAGGCCACATGGTGTCACAGCCCACAGCTGGCCAGGCCTGAGTAGTCAGTGTCCTCTGCAGTCCCCCGGATCAGGCTCGGCCCACGGGGCATACCTTCTTCCTGTCCTAAGGAGCGCAGGGCTGTCAGCTGTCACCACTGTGCCCATCACGTCTCCAGGCATCAGAGCCTCTGCTGCGACAGGTACCTCTGCCCCATGAGCCACAGAGAGCTCTGTCCATGGTAGCGCTACCCCCACAGCCAGGATGCCTTGGGCGCCTCGGTTCTGTGCTCTCCCCAGGGAGTGGTCAGTTCTTCCAAAGGAAGACCCCCTCCTCTGGTTCCCAAAGCCCCCAGACCCACCTCTGTTCCACGCCCTGAGGTTCCTGGGAAGCTGAGAGGGTCCACAGTCTCACCTCAGTCACCCCTCACACAGAGACTCCCCACCCCTCTAACTCCTCCACCCAGGTCACCCCCAAAGGACTCCATCCCACCTCAGTCACACCCCCAGAGACCCCACTGCACTTTGGTCACCTCCCCCAAGGACACCCCTCCAGTCCTGGTTCCCCCAAGGACCCCACTCTGCCTCAATCACTCTCTTTCCAGGGACCCCACCCCACCTGGGTCACCCCTTCCAAGGATCTCACCCACATCTTGAGTTGGGGGGGGCCCTTTTGGTGATGACAGACGTCTGCTCTCTGGTTACAGCCTCCTCCTTCACCAACCTCGTTCCTTCACTCCCCTAGTTCTCATCTCAACAACCTCACTCTGACCTCTAGACCCAGCTCCTTCGGTTGCCCCCCAACTGGTCCTCTGTCTTCATTTCTACTCAGGCTAGCCTGAATCCATGGATCTTCCACTCCTTTCCACCAAAACTCCACTCACTTGAGTGGCCATCAGACACTGCCTGCAAAACTCCAGCCTAGGTTCCACCTGCCTGTCCTCCCTCCCCAGCCCCACCAGCCAGCTGCACACTGAGCTTTGGTGCCTGCACCCATGTGACCGACCCCCCACCATGTGGTCTCCAGGCCTCCACACTCCTGCGCCTCCGTGGTCACCATCTCTTCCTGTCCTTCCTCAAATCCGAGTTTCCCAGGAACACAAAAACAATCTCAGAAATAATAAAGCATCTTAGAGGTAGCCTGCTCCCAGGAAATAAGAAGCCTCTAATGAGATAAAGGAAAGTTTTCAAAGCGAAAAGAATTGGAACATAATTGATGTGCAGATGGTGAACCTACCTTCGGTAGGAAAACAATGGTGGGGTCATGATGTAGCCCAGGAGGAAGCATCATGCAAACCCCACTTATCAGAGCCCTTCACCCATCCCAGCCCCATGTACACAACTCTCAGGCCATATGTGAGGATTCATCAGAAATGCGCACACACAAGCGACATCATTTCTGCTGGGAATTGTCTTTGATGAGGAAAGGTGGATTCCAAGCTGGGAGACTTTTCTTCTGCTTTGTGGGGAGGATGGATAAATACTACCCGGTGTTTATAAAGTGCTTCAAACTTTGCCAAACTGTCCGTTATCTCCAGCAACTCAGTTGAGCCTTCTAACAAGGTGTGGTACCCAGGGCGCTGTCATTCTAAACCAGGAGAGGGGCAACCTGCAGAGAGGAGATGTGATTGTGCCGGGTCCCACAGCGGGATCACAGAGGAGGTGAGGTCAGGATGGAGGCGTTGCTCTGACTGCCGATTGTACTCACTCTGGACGATAATAGTGAGGACAACACCCGCGAGGGTACCTAACAGCCACCACGGGGCTTACCAAACACTCTACACCAGCTTCTCAACCTCGGCACTACTGACATTCTCACCCAATCATTTTTCATTGTGGGGGACCGTCCTGTGCACTGGATGATGTTTAGCAGCATCCCCACCTCCACCCACTAGATGCTAGTTCTTCCTCCACCCCCAGCAGCTGTGACAACTAAAAATGTCTCCAGACGTAGCCAAACGTCCCCAGTCATGGGATCCCCAGGTTGGGAACCACTGCTCCACTCGATTATCTAATTGGACCATCACCTTTACTTCCCTCTGTGAGAACAATCACACCCTGAGATAGGAATTAACTTGCTCAGAGATGCATCCATGATTCTCTTGGGTTGGCTTCTCTGAATTTGATAATGAACTTGACACAATGGAAAAGGAGGGAAAGGGGTGAAGCCAGAACAATAACTCAATGGTGGCAATTCGGAAATGGCCACTGGAAACTTCCCCAAGTGCGTCCCCAAAAGGTAAGTGATGCTAGGTAAACCTCTCAGCATCGCCAAGCCCTGAGGGAATCAGCCCAGGTTGGGGGGGTCTCAGCGGAACGGCTTCAATGCTGAGAGCACCTCACCAGGAGCCGTTCATCCTGCCTCAGCTCTGGGAACTCAGGTCTTGGACCGCAGGCTGGGTGGGGCGGAGGCCACTGCCCCTTCTGTGCCCTGGCATGGAAGCTTCTGGTAGGAGGCACCCAATGAGGCCCTTGAGCAGGTGCCAGGAAATGCCCTAGCACCGTGTTCCCCGCATGGGAAGCTGGGAAACCCAGCAGCTACCTCCCATGTAGGGGCAGCTTTGTGGTTCCAGAAATCACTCACTCCTTCATTTGGCAATCTCTGGACAGGCTGTGCTCTGTGCCCTGTACCAGAGGCTGGCAATGTGAACACAGACAGCATGAGGCCCCTGATCTTAAGGGCCGGTGACCCAGCACAGGAGACAGTGCACAGCCAAAGTCATGACTCCTCCTGCACATGGTGAGGGACCCAGCAGTGGGGGAAGAGTACTCAGCTCCTGTCTGCTGCAGCCCTCCAGACCGTTCGAGACTCCATCTCAGGCCGTCCTGCCTTTGTGCAGCTAAACAGCAAGAGAAATTCTCTTGCTACAATCGCCCAACATTCACACCTGCAGGCGTGGCCAATCGGCACCTAATCTGTGGGAACCGCCAGAGAATGAACTGGTCACAACAATTCAGATGAACCCCAGAGCTCAGCATCCTTCTCCCCGTCAGTGTCTCTGCAAAGGGTCTCTGCCAGGCGTGAGCGTGGACGCTGCAAGGGGAGAGGGGTAACGGGGACTGGGAGCATCGGAGCCACCACAGGTCACAGGGGAGGGGTCTTGAGGGGGTGCCGGGCCCGGCTGCAGCTGGACACCCACTGCCCTTCCCCTGGGCATCAGTCCTGGTGCCCGCGGTGTGACAGGATGCAATCTCTGGACAGGACAGAGAGCCTCCCTGACCTCAACGCTGTGCCAGGCCAGCCCCCAGGCTTCTGAGATGGCTGAGGTACCTGTTCCCTTGAGTATCCCCCCACCATGCCCCATCCTGCCTGTCACCCAACACATGTCAGCAGAGGTGAAGCTCAGTCACTATTTATCCAGTGAATGAATGAATGATAAACTGTTCTTTGCCCCACTGAGGTATCAAGTCAGCCTATCAAGTCAAACAGATTTCCAAAATAATTGTTTGAAAACCATCACAATTGGGGTTCTGCAGGGAAGAGCTGTAACGTGTGACCCCAAACCTGCCTCGGGTGAGGGAGCTTTGTCTGACTGTGTAGCCTTCAATGGAGAAGGTGCAGGACTTCCCCAGGAGGAGTAGGGGGTAGGGACAAGGTGGAGAGCAGTCCGGGTCAAGAGGAGGTGTTAAGGAATTTTGGTTCTAGCCCAGGACTGGGTGAAAGCCACTGGGTGGCTCTGAGCAAAGGAGGGTCCTGTAGATGGACCATTTGGACCACTTACCTTGAGGTACCACTCCCTGTAGGGCTGCCTCTGTATCCCCCCACCCCCATCCAGCTCATTTCAAGCCAGCTGGATGTGAAATGTCCCAAGTTAGGGCTCAGTGTGTGGTCTCTGAAGCAGTCAGGACAGTACATCAGCTCTCCACATCACGGCCACCAGAGCCCAGGAGGCTCCTCTGCTGGCCAGTTCCTGGTCTTCAGCACATCAGCCTCACCTGCTTGCCCTTCCCTGCAACCACCTTTAGAAGACGTCCAACCTCCACACCTAACCCACTTAAATACGGCAACGCACAACCCTCTGTATCACTTCCAGGTTTCACAAGGCACCTACATCATACTTAGCACGTTTCATTTCCAAAGCGACATGAGTCATCAAAGGGTGGATTTGAAAACTGACACTGGCTTCAGGGAAGAGCAGATCAAGCAAGGACCACGGATTGGCACATGGCTTCTTGCACCTGTGGACTCAACCTTCTCTGGCTCCACAATTATTTGGGAAAGGAGAGAGAGGCTGTGCTCACACAGGGCTTGGCATTTGGTCTGGATGAAACCAGCATGATGTGGGAGAAAACACACACCAGGTCACACCTCACTAGTGAAGAAACTGCCCAGTTATGCATCTTCAGGGACCACCCGAAGGAGGGCAAGATAGCATCATGAGTTTGGTGGCTACTGTTGGCTAAACATGAAGGTTAAACTTCATAACATAGTTTGTGTTATAACTTATGGTACTTCTTGGACTGGGGAAGGCCCCAGAGGGGCTGGAAGTGGATAAGTTACCACGTATTAATAGTATAGTATTAATACTACAAGAATTAATCCTACAATATAGAGGCCAGATGAAACTGAGCAAGTTTGTGCACTTGTGTGTGTGCACAAAAGTGGCTACTGATTTAGAATGATTTAAACATCACAAGGAAATTAAAATTTTCAAAGCTTTCCAATACTACCATTACAAAATCCTAGAGATACTTTTTAAAAATTAACTTTATGATCAAAGCTTTTTTTATCCTAGTAAGAACACAGCACAAGGTTTACACTCTCAAAAAAATTTTTAAGTGTACTGTACAGTGCTGTTAACTGTAAGTGTGAGTTGTACAGGTCTCCAGAACTTATTCATCTTGTGCAATTGAAACATTACACCCTTTGTAAAACATCTCCCCGTCGCCTGATCCTAGCCATTTGACCTTCTGATGCTCTGAGTCTATTTTAGATTCCACATATAAGAGGGATCCTGCAGTGTGTGTCCTTCAGTGACTGGTTTATTCCACTCAGGACAATGTCCTCCGGGATGACCCATGTTGTTGCCAGTGGCAGGATTCCCTTCCTTTTTTAAGGCTAAATAATATCCCATTGCATGTATATATCACATCCTCACCTGTTCACCCGTCGATGGACACAAGTTTTTTCCATCCCTAAGATGTCGTGAACAACTTCGCAATGAACACAGGAGAGCAGATACCTCTTCAAGATCCTGAATTCAATTGATTTAAAAGGAAAGGATGTTCTCGCAAGACATTTGTAGGAACACCTCTGTGTGCAAACCCAGGCACGTGTGCGTGTGCACATATGAGGATGTTCATTGCAGCTGCAGCCCAGCCCATGCTCAGAGGCGGAGGGCCAGGCTTTGATTCACAGGCCAGAGTCAAAACCACCCATGAGAGGAAGCACATGCCGACCAGTTAGACACGAGGCCCACGTTATCCAACAGAGGCCAGGCGCTCTTGTGGCCCCAGGCGCCGGCTCTGCCTGTGCTGTCCCTGGGCTCCCCTGGCCTCTCTTTGCCCAGGCACTCCTCCATCTCTGCTTTGCTTTGCCATCCTGCTGCCCCTCTCCATGGTGACTGGCCTCCCTTTTGTCATCTCCCTCCCATGTTTCTGGCTCACACAATGAGCTTCTCTTCAGCACCAAGGGGGAACCGCCAAGCTGCCCTGACCAATCTCTCCCTGCAGCCCAGCCTGTCTTCAAACATCCTCCCAATGCTCTGTCTTCCCCCACAAAGTCAGCCATGCTGGTGCTCTGTGGATGATCCCAACTCTGAGGATGGGTCTGGCAGGGCTAAGCAGGAGACATGGGTAGGGTTCTGGAAGCCAAGCCTTGACAGGAGCTCTGGAAAATGTGTTTCCAATACCTGGGTATCCTCTGCAGGTGCACAGCAAGCCCATGTCTGCCTCTCATGCCCTCCTGGTCTTTACACCTTCCAGGAGGATGCACAGTATGGGTGTATCACAGGCGAAAGGTTGCTAGCAGGCTACAAAGAGGCGCTGGGGTGTGCGGGGAGCACCCTTATCTCTGATGGCTGGTGCTGCGGAGTCCCACCTGGGACTCTGTTCTTTCAGCAAAAACAGAGTCCCAGGTGGGGTTGCCCTTGGCCTAAGTTCAGACCCACATTGCTATGGCATCCCTGCTCACTAGTCCTTCCCTTTCTGTGTCGGGCAAGATGGAGGACGAGGAATAGAGTTTGTCTGGAGGCCACATCACCCCCACCACACATCCCATCTGCACATTGGCCAGGACTCTCCGTTCAATGCTCGAGTTCACTCAAAAACAAAGACGAATCTGAGAGCACTCTTTGTATTGTTTATGTCCTTTAAAATGTACTGAAATTTGTTTTATGGCCTAGCATATGGTATATCCATGTGCATTTGAAAAGAATGTATATTCTGATGCTGTTGGGTGGGATGTTTTATAGATGGCTGTTAGGTCTAGTTGATTGATAATGTTGTTCAAGTTTTTTTTATTTTCTTGTTGATTTTCTGTCTGTTCTGCTATTGAAAGAAAGGTATTAAAGTATCCAACTATTATTGTAGAACTGTCTGTTTCTCTTTTCCATTGTGTCGATTTTGCTTCATTATATTTTGAAGTTCTGTTGTTGGGTGCATATAAGTTTATAATTATTATACATTCTAGATGGAATAATCATTTTATCACTTTAAAATGTCTTTGTCTCTAGTAAAAATTTTCGTCTTATAATATATTTTTTTCTGATAAAAAAAAAAAAAAAAAAAAAACAAAGACAAGCACTTCGGAATCATCGGCAACCGTGCCTGTGCTCTGCTTTATAGAACAATAGTAGCCTTTGGAGTGAACCTCTCATGCTTTCCGGGGTCAAGTTAAGCACTCATCACCCCGATCTTGCTTCACCCCCATGATGATCTTTCCAGGCAGCTACTGTGTCTATTCCCTGTCTTCTCAAAGAGGAAACTGAGGCTCAGAGTGGTCAAATTCCTCAGTTCAAGTCAAACCACCCCAAGATGTAGAGGCATAAAACAGCTGTCATTTGTGAACTCATGATCCTTGGCTTTGCCAGCCGGCCTCTGTCAAGTTATCACGATCAGGGCAAGAAGAAGCAGGGACTCGGACGGTGAACCCACAGCCTCCATGCCCTGCCACCGACACCTGCTGCCCCCGTCGTGCCCTGCAGAGCTGAAGCAGTCTCTCCCACCAAAGGGGACCGCGGCCCAGATGGATGACGTGGTGCACAGAATGTTTGTGACTAAACCTGGGTTTGAAATGGCACCTCCTGGCTCTCTTCGGTAATATTTTACCCCGACTGCCCTTTCCTGCTCCGCCATGGCCACGGTCTCCCCAGCTGCAGGGACCCCAGCAAACCTCTGCCAGGTTCCTTAGAGGCCCTGGGGTGGGGACAGCTGCTCCCCCGACCCTGTGTTCTCCTCCTCACCTGCACGCATCACCCCCGTCTCCAGGGATGTGAGTCCTGGGATAGGTTTCCCAGGAGAAGTGAACAGGATTGGCCGGGAAGAGAGGAGGGAGAAACCAGCACGTGGGCCAGTGTTGGAGAGAAGGCAGAGCCTGCAGTGACACCAGGACACGCAGCTAAGATTCCGGATGAAACATTTCATGGGCTGCTTGGTGAGAAGCAACCCTTCGTCCTTAGAGTCACCCCAAGTGAGCTGCGCCTGCCACGGGCGCCCCCCAAATTCCTGCTGCCCCATCTGCTCCCAAAAGCCAGGCCCAAGAGGGCCGAGGGAGTCCACAGCACAGCCCATCTGACCCCTCTCTTCACGGCCTTTGAGGGACCTGGCCTGGCCCACGTCATCAGCCCAGGTCAGAGGTCTGGGAGAGCCCTCAGCACAGTGTCCTGCAGGCCTGCTCTCATGTCCCCAGTCCCCCACCACTAGCCTGACCCCCGTTGTCACCCACGGCCTTCACAGTGACCAGCTCCCCAGCCAACAGGCTCCCTTTCATTCAACCATCTTAGCACTTACGGCAGCACTACGGCTCTCTCCTCGGCAGGGAAGGACCCCCAGTGTGGCATTTCAGCCTCTTCAGAATCTCCCATTGCTCGATGCATCACATACATGTACGTTGCATGTGGATCTGTCCCAAGGAATCACGTGTGCCCCAAGGATGGGGTACAGTCAGATAAATGTCTCTTGTGGCTGCTCACAGGGCAAATTATCCAGGGTCAGCTTCTGAATCTGAAATGGCTGTACCTTCGGAGATAGTTCTGGAGGAGAGTTTGAAATAAAGCCCACTCTTTGTCATGTGCATCCCTCCGCAGCTGTACACGCCCTTGGGAGCCCAGCCCCTGGAAGTCTTGTCAATTTTGTCCAGAAAGCAGGAGAGGGTTCGAAAAGCTTCCCTAGTTGGTAATGAGTCTGAGGCAACACGGCCCTAAAATGTGGAGGTGGGTTTCACGGAGCAGTTTCTTTCTCCTGCATTTGAAAGTTCAAAGCTGCATCCTGTCAAGTGGGCAGCCCTCCCTGCAATGTGACTGGCAGACCCAAGCTCCTTCTGTCTGTGGCTCCAGCATCTTCAAGGGCCCTCAGCCTGAGGAAGAACAGAGGGGTGGTGGGAACACGAGGCCCTGGAAGTGACAGAGTCCCTGCTCAAGTCTGATGGGTGAGAACCAGCTCCACAGCCATGAGGGATGTGAGGGGCCCTGTGTACATTGTCCTCTTGAAACAGAGCAGGACGCTATGGTCCTTCCCCCACCATGTCCTCCGCCTGCCTTTTGTCTGTGGAAAAACTTTAGTCAAAGAATAAGTTTAATCAGAGAAGTGAGAAAATGCGGGAGCAAAGGAAAGCAATCAATCGGGACAAAGCAATAATAGTTTAGTCAGTAAGCAAAGTCAAGGACCTTTAGTTCCTCCTCAAGGGCTATACATCTTATTCTCAGCCGTATCCTGTGAGCTGTTTTACAGGTACTAAAACCCCCACCAAGTGGAAGAAGTTGACTACATGATGACCAGGCTGTAGCCATGACATAAGCTGCCACAATTCTGAGAACTGGCCTCAAAGAAATGGGAACAAACCGACCCTGGAACTGAAGACTCACTGTGCTTAAAACAATCAAGATGACGCTGATCAGACGACCACAGGACCAATTTCAACATGACTATCAGAGCTGACTGCTGTTTCTACACGTAGCCCCTCTCCCTGCCTATAAAAGTTCTTGGCCCCTGGTTGTCAGTGTGGAGGGAGTCGGCCTTTGGACAGGATTCTGCCCCCCACCCCGGGTTGCCAGAGTCCAAAATAAAGCAAACTTTCCTTTCCACCAACCTTGCCTCTTTATTGGCTTTTGGAGGCAAATAGCCAGACCCCGCTTTTGGTTACACTCAGAGGAGGTAGCCCCATCCCACGACCAACTCAGCACTGGGGAGGAGAGAGCACACAGCTCCATGGTTCCTGCAGCAGAGAACTATCTGTAAATCCTGCTTAGGATACTGAGTGTGAAGCAGATCCAGGACCCTCACATGGCAAATCAGAGACCCTGTGCAGCCCACTGTCAGGGGTGCTGTTCAGAGCGACCGCGCATCTGTGAGGCCAGGACTCCCAGGGTGTGTGCAGTGCGGTCTCCATGCCTCACCTCTGCAGGAGTCCTGGCTCACCTTGCATGCATGGAACACTGGACAGGCCCCATCTCTGAAGGTCCTTCTAGACTCAGACTTACCCACCTCCAACACCAGGCAGCTCTGCCTAAACCCGGCCCTTGATTCCCTGGATCAAAAAGTGGGTGCCATGATGGAGGCCCAGGAAACACCCAAGCAACCCAAAATTGGTGTTACTTCTCTTTCTCTCCTTATTTGGGGTCTCATCTTCCTTGTCTTCCGTGTCACCTTGCCATTTTGGTTTCTTGGCCACTCTCTCCTCTCAAGCACCATATGGGAAACCTCAAAAAAGCATCCCGGGGGAGCTGCACCCCGCAGTGTGCCTGTCTTCTTGGCTGGGGTGGCTCAGATTCCTCCTTCTTTGGTCAGATATGCTCCCAGCATCTTTACTTCCCTCCCTCGCCTACTTATTTTCAAGGCAGAAAATTCTGGCTGAATCGGGAGTGAGAAGCACATGGTCAAAATAAGAGCCTCCGTTGGGGGTTTGCATTCAAGTTCTTTTGTTTCACAAGGTTTTTTTTTTTTTTTTTCCATTACTTAAGCTTTAATTGTGTACAAAATAAACTTTTCAAAACACAGAATAGTAGGTTATAGCATGGAAAACAAATATTAACAATCATCCCATCATTAACATTTTGATATATTTCCCTCATTTTTTTCATTCCAAGTAGCTTCATTTTAACTTAATTGAAATCATAACGTAGACAGAATTTCATGATATTTTTCACTTAATATTATGTGTAAACGTGTTCCAGGCTATATGTCTTCAGCAGCTTTATTTTTAAAGATTTCCTCATTTTCCATAGAGTGGGTGCTATGTCTCAGCCACATCAGCCCAGGTTGGGTGGGGAACATGGAAGCCACTCCAGGTACTCCCACAGGAAGGATTAAATGCAGGAGATTGGGGCCGTGATGGCTATTGGCGGAGCTGAGGAGGAAAGGGCAGAGGGTTGGGTGGACCCTCCCACTTGCCCTCTGCTCTGCTGGGGACAGTGTTCCCTCGACCTAATGCCTTTCCTGGGCAGACCTAACCCAGGACTATGCAAGAAGAGGGTCTAGGAAATGCAGCTCCAGCTCCTCCCCATGGAGCCCAGGAGCAGGAAGGGGGTGTTGGCAGTGTCCACTGGACCACAGACCCCTGCCCCTGACCAATCCTGTACTGTTGGACCCTCAGATTTTTCCGAATTTTCACCAAATCCCTCTCCTCCCCCAGCACCATAGGGTGTGTTTCTCCCAAGGTCCTGGGCTCCCACTTCAAAACTTGGACTCCCCGACCCTGGCTGTGCACCTCCTTCCCACAAGGAGCCCCAGGACCCTGTCGTCTGCTTTCCCTGTTTCTCAGGGATCCAGCCCTCCTGCTCCTGGTCTAGGTGGAGGCTCAGCAAGTGCATTCTTAGAGGTTTCGTCCCAGGACCCAGTGAGTGAGTGTGCACTGCCCCAACCCCCTTGGCTTATTTCCTAGAGGCCACGGGGACAGTTCCCGGTCCCCGGGAAAGAACAAGCCCCATGTGGATTGGGGCTCTGCTCACAGGAGGGCATTCTGGGGGCTCTTTCTTTCCCTATGAGGCATGTTGGAAAGTGGGAAGAGAGTGGAGGCGAGGGAGAAGATGAAAGCTAACCGATGGCTGGACCAGCCCACCATGCACATCACCTATGGTGTCCTTCCCACCAAGGCATTTCCCGCATGGTCCCATCCTCCCCAGTGTATGGAAGAGGCCATGTCTCAGTGCCCTCCAGCTTCACAGGCTGTGATCCACTCTGAGAGTTACTTTGAAACTCGGGACTCAAGGCTCAGTGCCAATGGCCCTAGCCCAGCCTATCCTCCTGGTCTCCTGCTCCTCTTTCCTGGGATCTAATTGCTCCATCCTGTCCCCAAGTCCTCAGACCCAGGGACAGTCTGCCTCCTAGGGATGCTTCCTCATCCGGGATGGTTTTCCTCTGGTCACCTCATCGCTGCCCTGGCATTGCACCCCTTCCCCCTCAGCCCTGACTAAAGCAGCCCCCTCCCCACCAAGTCATTCTCTGTTTCCCACCTCTGTGTTTCTTTCGTTCATACACAACGTGTAATTATCTTGCTTTTCTGTTTAACTCTCCCTCTGTCTGTTATACAGGCATTTGGGTTGATAAACCTGAAAAATCTCTAGAAAGCATCTGATTAATGCATTTTCCCAAGTAGAATATTTTAGTAGTTGCTATTCAAGCAACAGAAAAGTTGAGAAAGCTTTTATTGCAAATGATGCAGGGACAGATAGAGATCCACACAGGGCTGCTTCTCCCAGGCGCTGGCTCTCTCGAGCTCGCCTACTGACATCCATTAACATTCTTTCAGCTATTTAAAAAAAAAAGCAAAACTGCATCTTATTCTAACACTCTCCATAGGCAGGAAGCTGGGCATTGAATTACAGAGCCAGGGTAATTGCCCGTAGTCATTGTGATGGAAAATGGCAGAAATCACAATGAGTCACAGGGTGGTGGAAAGGCAACTGTTTAGTGAGGATAATTCTGTAAGGATAATTTCATTAATGGAAGTGGGAGACAGTATTTGTGCCAGTGAATACTGTATACATATATATAAATATCCATGGACAACGCCTAGCGTTTAAAAACGACTGCATGCAAATGGGTAGGCATGTGTTTGCCTTTCTAATGAATGCCCAAGCGCTGAATGGTAAAGCACCATTCAGAAGTGATTTGTGATAATCACACAGAGGAAAAATCCATTCAGTGAAAGGAGACGGGAACAAGGATGTTTCAGGCATGGATGTAAAAAGCTTCTATTTGATATGGGGCCACAAAGGATTTAAAAGGCATCAAGGCATTGACAGATTTAACACCTTTCACCAAAGGAAGAACTTCCCTGATTCAGAATTTAGCACATGAAATAAGCCAAGTTCAAATCCGTGCATCTGGAAATGTTAAGTTCTGGAGGACAACACTGGGTGCCAGGAACTCCAGAGAACACCAGGTGCTGGTCAGGTTTGGATCCTCGGCTTCTGGACCAAAACAGGCTTCTGTTTTGCAAAATGAACAGGGTCCTGCACTTTGAATGAAGACGGCTGCTCCGTAGTGCCACATCCAAAGACATGGGATTAAAAATCTGATTGGATATTTTAGGACCAAACCCTTGTCTGCCTGGACAGCCTCTTCCCCAGACACACCATCCTCTCCTCCCAGTCAGCTCAATCCACCAAGATTGCAAAACAACCTCACCCTTTGCAGTGCAAGCCTCCAGAATCAGTCTGGGCAGAGTCTTCTTTTGCATCCCTGATGGAAGAGTTTATGTTTGCCCGTGAGCCAGTCCCAGAACTGGTCCAGTTCAGAAAGAGAGATGCACCTTTCTCCCTGAAATGCACACGCTCATTTCTTTGTTATTTTAATTGAGGCAAAATACACATAACCGGAAACTAACAATGAATCACTTTGAAAGGTACGATTCAGTGGCATTTAGTGCATTTTGTGTTGTACAACCTCTATCTCACACCAAGATCTTGCGTTATCCCAAAAGAAAACCTTTATGCATTAAGTGGTCACTCCCCATCCCCTCCTCCCACAGCCCCTGGTCACCACCAATCCACTTTCTGTCTCTGTATCTTACCTATTCTCGATGAGTCATATAATGAATCATATGGTATGTGGTGTTCTTTTTCCTTTAGCATAATGTTTTCAAGGTTCATCCATGTGTCAGCTGCAAGTATTATTCCTCTTCATGGCCAAATAACATTCTGTTATGTGGATAGGCTGCCTTTTCTTCATCCTGTCATCCACTGATGGACACTTGGGTTGTTTGCACCTTCCAGCTATCATGGAGGATGCTGCTATGAACATTGGCGTACAGGCATCTGAGTTCCTGTTTTCCATTCTTTTGGGTCCATAGCCAGAAGTGGAGGTGCTGGGTCATGTGGTAATTCTATGTTTAACTTTCTGAGGAATTTTCACAGGATTTTGATCCCTGCCTTCCTGGGTTTTCTGGCAGTTTCTCTGTCTCCTTGTCCCATCCTGGATCGGGCATATTCTGAATGTACATCCACAGCTATGCTGAATTCAGGGAACATCCTAATGACCACGTTTGGTGGAGGCATGTCCTGTGTGATGTACACACGCTGGTCCAGTTCAGGCTCTCTCTCTGGGATCTCAGATTGGTGCAGGTAGAGGCAGCAGAATCCATGCTGGACCACGCTCTGGGTCTGCTGGGTCCAAGTGTATCCCCTTCACCAGGCAAGGACTGAGGGAAACCTGGCTGAGGAGAAACCACACACCTATTACCTGTATGTTGAGGTCTCTGAAAATGGTGGTCCCATGCCTGGGTCTACCAGGCCTTTCTGTCCTGGCAGCTTCCAAGAGAACTGGCTGGACTATGGCCAAGGCTGGAAGGAGAGTCCCAAACCCTAATCCCATGAGCCCCACGCTTGCCTCAGTCCCTGTCAGCAGGTCAAGGTCCCTCGGTCCTGCCCCATGCCCAGTTCCCTGGCCTCCTGCAGGGTCCTAAGAACCTCTCCCATCCCTCTCCTCTCCATCTTGAGGACCAAATCCACCTGGTACCAGGGCAGCCTGCACCCTCCTAACCTTTTGTTGGGGATGACTCTTTGATCTGTCAGGGAGAAAAAAGGTAGCTAAAACCTTTATTCTCCTGAGGTCCTCTGTCTGTAGGAAAGGGGGAAGAGGGTTCCCTACCTCTCATACTCAGCACCCTGGCCCAGGGTTCTGTCACCCTGATGCCTGCTCTGGGCCCGTCAGTGACTGAGACAGTTAGTGTGATATTGTGATTTACAAGAAATATATATTTGGTTATTCAGATGATCAAAATATGTTTCTCATATATATTTGGTCTTTGTCCACGGTTCCAAGCTCCCAAAACCCTTGAATTTTCCTGAGTGGTGAGAGCAATAGGTCTTTTGTTACAATATTGGGTCTCTTGTCCTCACGTCCTGAAATTGCTTCAGAGCCACTAAGGTGAAATGGGTGACTTGCTAGAAATAACAAGCCTCTTTCCACCACACCCGAGTGTATGTTAATGAGGTGACTTTTGCGAAGCATCTAAGGATGCAGGCTGGTTGCCAGGGGAACCAACCAGGAATAGAGGGTTGGAACGTTCAGTCACAGCCCCCGATTTCCAGGGAGAGGAAGAGCAGGAGGTAAATCAATCTCTAATGCCCAACGACTTCACCAATCATGCGTATTCAATGAAGCCTCCATAAAACCCAAAAGGAGGGGGTTTCAGAGAGCTTCCAGGCTGGAAAACCAGAATGTTCCCATGTGCCACTGTGCTGGGCTCCAAATGCCACAAGGACCGGAGGAACCCCTTTGCTCAGGACCTCACCCCACGTACCTCTCCATCTGGCTGTTGATTCATATCCTTTAATATCCTCTGTAATAAACCTGTAATTTAGTGAGCAAACTGCTGTCCTAAGTCCTGTGAGCCACTCTAGCAAATGAATCAAACCCAAGGAGGGTGTTGAGGGAACTTCTGGTTTATTGTCAGTCGGTCAGAAGCACAAGTGACAACTTGAACTTGTGTTTGGCCTCTGAAGTGGGGAACAGTCTTGTGGGACTGATCCCTGTGGGATCGGACACTACCTCCAGGTCGACAGTGTCAGAATCAAGCTGAATTGCAGGACACCTGGCTGGTGTCTGAGAAACGCAAAGTCGTGTGGGGAATCCCCTGCCCAAAGCACGCTGGAATTGGTGGCCGGAACCCTCAGCTACTGAGACAAGCTGGGGCTTGGGACCCTTGGCTGTAGTGCTTGCACCTGGACAAATGTCTCCTCCAGCAACAAAATACAAAGAAACTATAAGGGACTAAAAATAACTGCATACATGGGCAGTTAGGGCAAATCATGGACGAGAAGACAGAAAAAGACCAAAAACCCAACAGCCGCTTCTGAAGAGCAGGGAGCAAAAGCAGGGTACTAGGCATGGCCCCTGCACTCAACACCACCAACAGGATAGGCGGACCACCTAAGCCCCCCCTCCAGCCTGACCCCTGGACACACGTCTACCCTCACCCCATATAAGGAACCAGCTCGCCCACCCTCAGGGAGGAAGCAAGCAAGGGAAACTGTTGATTGTTCTCACTCCCCCCCTGCTACAGCAGGGGCCCCAATAAAGCCTTGCCTGAGTTTCTTGTCTGGCCTCAATTTCTATTGATTAAGGGGACCAAGAACCCTGGCCGGTAACACTGCCTTCATGGTCCCCTTTCCAGCAAGCGTGGCTATTTCCCCACCTTCCTCCAAGGTGACAGGGCTCTTCTCAGTAACAACAGGAAAAGCAAAACTTTTGGGGGGGGTGGTGTGGGGAATGAGAGATCATAAAAGCAGATAAACAATTTGAAAATTATCCTAAAGAAAAATATCCTATTAAGAAAAAAATGATGAGCACATGCTATTAAAAAAGATACAGCTGGGGAGAAGAATGGAATCTATCTCACTGAAATGACAGTATGGTCCCATCCAAATTCATAGGCTCCATTCCTGACAATACACGGAAGATATCGTTTATTAAGCCCATTATGCTGCAGGCCTCAGTCAGTCACAGCTCAAACATCGCCAAGTTTATGAAAGACAGTTACAGTCATTTGCAAGATAATTACCATTTTAATCTCAAACCAGCCTGTAGGAGCAAATTGCTTTATAAGTAACCATGTTTTCAGGATGTCATAATGGAATGCTGTGTGGGCAGGCTCGGAAACCACCACGGGCTTGTTTTGTGATTGTCTACAGTTGCAGGGGTCCGCTCTGCGCTCTACGCTCTGCGGTGGGATGGGGAGAGATGGGTCAGACCCCCCCTCTCCGTGCCTGAGGGCAGACACGAGGATCATTGTACTTACGTCTGTCTGATTCATAGCTCTCTGATTAACACAGAGGGAGGGGGGAGAGACAGACAGACAGAGAGACACAGGGAGAAAAGAGGGCAAGAAAGGAAAAGAGAGAGTCAGAGAAAGGGGAAGAGAGAGAGATGCTGTCGTGAACACAGAGAGGAGAGAGAAAGGAGGGAAGGGGGAGGGCGGAAAGCAGACAGGACCCCTCACTCAGAAGCTGGCCTGAACCCGGAGCCGGGTGTGGGGAAGGGCTACCTCCAGAAGCACTGAGATCCCGGGACTCCCACAAGACACTGGTAACAAAATAAGTTGCCAGGTTGACAACTTCATTTCCCAGTGCAGGACCGTCTCTGAAAAATGGGAAGATCTAACTTCAACTGATGTAGTCAGGACACTGCGATGAGGAATCAGTTTGAGAAAGAAAAAAAAAATGATCTGGAACGAAAAGGGGAAAGGCAGGAGCTGGGGAGGCCGAAGAGGAAGGCCATGCTGAGCGAGGGGCGTGTGGGAACCCAGGGTGACTTCTAAGAGAAAATCAGATCAGGCTGGGTGGCTCAGAAGCTGCTGGCCACGGTGGTACTTCCAGCAGCGCTTTACCTCGGGAGTCTGAGGCGTGACCATCACTGTCTGTAGGCACAGAGGGGTGTGCACAGAACTGGGTCACCGCCAGGGGTCCTGCTGGAACATAAAACAAGAGAGGGTGTCCCGTCACTGCCTGATCTGGCGATGTTGAAACTGCTGGGAGCCACCCACCCAAACTTTGCTTTAATTTCCTCTAAAATATGCCCATAACATATGCATCCAACCTTGGTTACCTCCACCTAATGGCATCTGAAATTATTTGAATGGTGACACAGATCAGATCCTAGGAAGGAAGGAGGAAGAGCCAGCGAGGTAGAGCCAAGTGAAGAACATTCTAGAAAGGGCCAGTCGGGAGCCTCACCGAGGAAGCTGAGGACGGGAAAGCAGGCAGTGGGCGTGGCCCCGCGGCTGCCAGGGGTGACTCTGACCATCGCAGTCCCAGAGGGGTGGTGGGCAGATGTGGGACGCCAAATCAGTCCCTAGAGATTGAATACAGGGAAGGAGGTGGAACTGGAGACTGTGGACACTCTTCCAGGAACCTTTGTGTCACGGATTGGGTGGGGGTGGGGAGCAATGGGCCAAGAAATGGAAGAGGTGCGCCCTGAAAGCATCCTTCCTCCTCAAGACGGCAGTGACCAGAGCGTGTCTGTGAGAGGAGGGGGGCAGTGACTCAGGAGGGAGGGAGGTGAGTGAAGCAAACTCACGGTGGCGGGGGGGAAGGGGGTTGGCAAACCAGCTCCAGAGCAGAAGTTCGCGGCCAGCCGGCCTTTCCGGGCAAGAGGGCCCCCTGTTTTCATGGTGAAGCTCACCAATGCCTCCACCCTGCCCAGCTGCAGCATCATCCCCTAGAGATGCCAGGTCACAGAGCGGGTCAGAGAAAAGAAAGACACAGGTAACCTAATTCCCGACACTGCATCCAAACAAGATTTTGTTCTGGAATCTCCATAGATGTTCACATTCACCCCCTTTCTCCTCCAGCCCACGCCTGCTCTGAACTCTGCTTCTTCTGTTCAGGGTACCAGCTCATCTCCATTCACACCACCTGTATATCATCTCTTCTCCTTGGTTCCACCACCCCCACCTGCAGCTCTCTCAGACCCCCCTCCCCCACCAAGCTCCAGATCATTCCACCTCTACTGGGCTTCAGCCCCCAGCACTGACGGTATTCATTATCTATGACTGTATAACTAATCACCCCAAAACTTAGTTTAAACAACAAACACTTAGGCCCTAACACTGCTCCTGAACCTCAGGGACCTGGGAGGGACGGAGCTGGGTGGCTCTGGCTTGGGCCTCTCAGGAGGTCTCCACAAGGCTGCATCACCCAAAGCCCCAGCTAGGGATGGGGGTGTCTTGCTCACAGGGTTGGCATTGCGGCTTCGGCTGTCATCCTGGGGGTGGGGGCTCTTGCCCTGCACAGTCTCCTCCACGGGCCCTCTCTGGAAAGATATCCTAGACCTTTTTGCAAGAAAGAGAGTAAGCCAGCAAGCAGGAGGGCACCCAGGACAGAAGCAGTGGTTTTATAACCCCATCTCAGAAGGTTCTGCTGTGGGCTGCTGGTCACACCATTCGTGGAGAAGTGGGGAGGGGGACGCACAAGAGCGTGAGTACTTGGAGGTGAGGCTCCTGGGGACCCTACTTCCTGACTCTCAATATATGAGTTAGTGAACTTGGCCTTGATCCTGCTGGCACACGGCTCTGAAGAAACAGAGGCGTCCTCATTTTGTACCTTCCAAGGTACCTAGCATGGGATCAGAGTTCAAGTGGGAGCCCAGCAAACACACACTGGGTGTGTGAGCTTCAGATCCATGTGAGCAAACATCCCCTAGGGTGTCCCGTGCCCGATGCAGGTTCCAAGGTGACCGGTCATCTGCAGATGCTGTCACGGGGGTTTTGCCCTCCGTTCCTTCCTTCTTTCCCCTAAAGCGCGTGCAGCACACAACGTTAGGCAGACAAAGTCGAGGGCAGCCAGCAGAGATCTTGCTTACACACTCAAGGTCTCTAACTATTCTCACTCGCGCATTATTTCCCCTACACAAAGAAAGCAGACGCGGAGATAATGCTGTGATAATTTAGCGATAATGCAGTGGCATGTCCCTTATGCAAAAGCGCCGTCGCCCGCTGCCCCACGTGAAGAGACACAAAAGTCTAGGGCCACGGATGCATCCTCTTCCGCTTCTTTCTCTGTGCAAACCCTGCCTCCCCACGGCCTGCTGCTTCCCACCCCCCACGTTTCCATACAGGACGAGATTGTTGTTAGCTGTTCAGATTTAATACAGATACGAAAGAGAGTCAATGAAGGTGATCTTAGGAGACAATACATTTCCCATCAGACAATTACAGAGGAATTTTTCATTCTGATTTTTACAGTTGAAAATCAACCTTGGAGATGATGTTTTCAGTGGTAAACCCTGAAACTCCAATCTCCCTGTCAGTAATGTGATTCTGGAGGCTGACTTGTACAGAACTCACCAGGGTAGACTTCTTGACATTAATATAGCAATACGTCAAATGAAAGCTCCGTCTAAATGAGCCGCATCTCCTTTAATATACTGTGATCCCCTCTGAGAGTCAGGAGAGTCTTGTGGTGGGTAGGGGGGGCTCCTTCTGCCAGGGATGCTGTACAATTGACAGCGACAACGTCCCGTTTCTTGGGAGTTCATTAATGCAGAACAGGGAAAGAGGCAAGTGTTTTGAAAACAGAACAAGAGGTAGCTGTCCAGAAGACGTGGGGCTGCTGTAGCCCCGAAGGACATCCACCTGCATCCTTGCAGACTGATGCAGGGACGTGAACTGCCAATCCCTTGGCCTTCACCGTGATGTAGCTGTCATCTGCCCAGGAAGTCACCAACCAGACCACCAGCCCACAGCCCCACTGGGCCAACCACGGCTTCTCCCCTCCACCCAGGTCATGCCAACCTCCTGGGGGATCCTGTATTTCCCACATGTCCACCTTGCACCTGAAATTTGTCCTGACCTATCCACCACCTGGGATCCCGGTCCACTGAGGGCAAACCACAGCTGCTCCCGGACACACCCCCTCCCACAGATGTCCTGACTTTCCAAAATCTGCAATCTTTATTGTTTTACCCCATCCACTCCAGCCCCCTCCTTGGCTCTGGGCACATTGGTTGGCTTCCCCATCTCAACTAATGCCAAGGGGTCCATGACCCCTGGGTGGGCCCAGGGATCCAAGAAACCCTTCATTTTGGACCAAATTCTTCACGTGTTCGTCTTTCTAACTGGGAGGGGAGTCTCAGGTTCCCATCAGGTTCCCAAAGGAGCTGGGGGACCCAGAGGATGGAACCAGCCCTCCACGGAGATCAGCTCAGCTCATTCACTGGGATCTCTGCTCACTCTGATCCCTGGAGATATGAACCCAGACACCACCCTGCTTGGCCAGCAGACAGCTGACGGGACTGCCCACACACCCTAAGGGGCTCAGACAGTGCAGACACGCAACTTCACTTGAGTAGGACCCGCTCCTCTGAAGTGCCATGTGCTGCCAGTCTGTCCACACTTGATCTGAGCTACACCCTGGTTCTCACTCATGGGATGAGCAGGGAGACAGGCAGGGTCACCCAGGGCTTGGTTACTGCTGGGAAAGGAAGCAACCTGCTCCCTTGGAGGAGCCTCTCCTCTGTCCCCTTTCCTCCGCAGCAGGGCTCAGCCAGGTCAGCTGCTATTACCGCCAAAGCCCACAGGGGTGGCCAGTATCTGCAGCATCTCAGGACAGCAGCCAGCGTTCCACAGGACGCTCAGATGGAACGTTCCTGCACTAGGAAGCATTGGGTCTTCAGACCTGCCATGTTGATACAACACGAGGACCGATGGTAATCTTCCCAGTAAAGCGTCACCTTCCAGTGCATTCCTCTCACACCAAAGAGCACAAAACTGCAGTGGAGGAGCCAACAGCCCACCTGCTACGTGCAGGGCCCCTCTTGAGACTTGTTATGTCACTACAAAAATGCAGGGGGCAGAGCCTGTGTCTGTGATGCTCAAGACAGTCCCTCCCCACACCAGCCAGTCGCAGGGTTGTGGACCCCACAAATGAGTAATCAGATTCACACTTGCCAAGGGCTTGCTCTGTGAGCACAAATCATCCTGTTGCCTCCCTTGACCTTCAGGTCGGCTCTGTTATCATCATCCCTCCTTGAGAAGATGAGGAAACGGGGGCACAGAAATGTTAAGAGACCTGCCCAGGGTCACATAGGGATGGTCATGGGGCATTGGTAGATTTTGCAGATCAAAATAGAGGAAGCCCAGTTAAATTGGAATTTGAGACATATGATGAATAATTTTCCTTTACTCTAAGTATATACCCAAATATCACATGGGGTATACTTACACTAAAACATGACCCATTGTTTATCTGAGATTCCAGTTGAGCTGGGTGATCTGTATATTATCTGGTGACCCTACATGGTAACAAGGGGCTTGAACCCAGGTCTGAATCCAGGCTGTGATGCTCTGAGCTCATGTTCTCTCCAGAGGCGGCCGAGAGCTGCAGAAGAACCTGATCGCATGTCAGCTCTGGGGGACGCTGGGGAGGGAAGTGGCAGGTGCACGAGGGAAAGTACAGACCCTGATCCTTGGCTCTGGCTGCAAGAGCCCCTCTGCTCAACTATCCATGATAAATGGGTAAGAGTGGAGAGAGGAAGAGCTGGGTGGAGGGGGGCGTGTCACAAGGCTCAGGGCTGTAGGAACACTTCTCGTGATAAGGCCAAAGGAATGACCTCAGAGGAGTCCCCTCTGAGTTCAGGGCTAGAGGAATGAACCCAGAGGGGAAGTTGGGCTTTTGTCTGCATCTACGTGTGGAGGGATGCTTCTTAAAGAGCTCTGGCAGGGCCACCGCCCAGGTGACTTGCCAGAGTGAGGCCTCCAGAGCTCTGTGTGCCTGGGGCTCCAATAACTCCAGGTGAAAACAAAGAAAGGAGACCAGTCCCTATAGCTGAACAAGTAACCACTGCCTGAGCCCATCCCCATCGGCTCCCAGCCCCATAAACTCATTTATCTAATCGTCAGTTCACTTCTATATAAAGTGTACCATGCTCCTCTGTGTTGAAGAAACAGGGCTCTTTATTAGCTGCAGTAGTTAAAAAAAAAAAAAAAAATGACTTCCGCCTCCCCAGCTCTCCGGGAATAAATTAGCCCAACTGCATTTTCCTCTCCTGTTAAATTCTCAGACTCCACTATCTACAGATCAGCAGAGACACAGTGCAGTTAGAAACATCCAATTAATCAAGGGACTCTAAGAGTTGTCAAAACTTTCCAGAGTTCCTGATTGCCTGTGACCAGGCTAATTTTAAAAAGGTTTAAAAAATTGACCACTTTTTGGGAACATTCCAACCCTGAAGCAAAATTGAGGAAACTTGGACCAGGTATTTAGTGCAGCTGTCAGAAAGAGAACTTCTGGAACAATCTGGTTTCCTCTCACCCCAGCTTGGCAACATCCACCCACTCCCACAGCCCTGGAGAGGGCTCGTGCAATCCTGAAACATTTGCTGGGCCCTGGCTCTGTTGTAAGACATGTCAGGGGCTTAATGAGATGGACAAGGGTCTGGCTCTACTGAGCAGAGGGCAATACCCAGCTTAGTGATTGTGCAGTGACCTTCAGCTTAAATGAGCAACTTCAATCCAATTTAAAAGCCCACCTCTTCCAGACTGTCATCCAGATTGCTCTAACCATTCCCTGACCATCACCTCTTTGCAGAATGAGAAGCATTTTAAATCTACAGACATTCACACATAAATCACTAAAGGCAGAAACAAGTCTCTTCTATTAAGTGTTTTAAGGACTGGCTTTATTTTTCTCTAGACTCTAAAGGGTTTACCCCTCTTCATCACCTACATGGTTTAGGTTATTGATCTAATGTCTCCTAGCCCCTAAATGTAAGCTCCAGGAGGGCAGGAATCTTTGTCTATTTTATTCCCTAATGTGTCAGGATTGTTGCCTGACACCTAGTAGGTGCTCAATAAATCATGCTTGGGTGAGTGGGTTATCATTAGCAAGATCCTTTACTAAATTCTTTCACTCATCCATCCTCTCACAAACTCAGCCTGAACCCAGTGTAGCCCAGACTGTGTTCTTGCTTCAGGACAACTTAGGATAAGGTTGCAGGCTGGGCAACCAAGGGAGGCTTCACAGGGGAGGTGGCCTGAAGCATTTAGCCAGGTCCGGGTGGAGGGCAGGTGACAGAGCTTCCCAGGTTGAGTGTAGCCTGACCCCAAAAGACACAATGACATCTAAGAAAAAAAGACTAATAATCCACCGTCTTGTGTAACAAAGGATGCTGGTGCTCACTGGGGTGGGCGCTGCACACAGACTTGAGGGAGCTGCAAGCTGGAAGGACCACAGAGAACATTAATATGGTCTCAGTCCATAGTGGACAAAACAGAGGCCCAGAGATGCTGCAGACTTGTCCAAGCTCATTGCAACAGTCAAGGGCAGGTCACGACCAAGACTCAGCCCTGTGTTTTTCCTTCTGTGGCATCAATTACTGACCCTCACCCACATTGCCTCCCACAGAGCCGGCTGTCAGGGAGGATGTGCTGGCGGAAGGTGAGCATCAGCCGACTTACAAAGAGACACAGGAGAACATCTCATGGTGGGGGCGGCTGGGGAGGAGGAAAAGGAGAGCGGACAGCAGGGATGCTGTGAGTCGAGTGCAATGGGAGAGGGCTTGGGTACACTGGACGCTCAGAATCCATCTCGCAGCCCTTGCTTTGAAGGAGTAACCCAGAAAAATCCCTCCGATAAAGAAGCAAGAAATGCATGTCTGTCCAGCTGAGGACAGAAATCTGAGCAGTGAAAAGACTGGCTCTGCCAGACCCAGTCCACCCAAAGTGCGGAGGCAGCTCGAGCCTCCTGCTGCAGAGAAGATGACCCTTCTGCTGAACCTGACTCACAACCCACATTAAATCCCCAAAACGAAACCCTGGGTGGAACCGAGGTAGACTCGGATGATCCCAACTGGAAGCCAGCCAGCTCTCCCCAGCTCTTTATAGACTTTAACTGCATCTCCGAGCCCACCAAGGAGCTGCGCCCTAAGCTCCTCAATCTAGTGTACAGAGAAACAGAGACGTTTGTCCACCCAAGCTTTAAAAAGAAGCGGCCCAGACATGCCTGCAACATTCAGACTTTGCAGGAACAGTCGAGATCCCTGCAGAGGTCACTGTCCACCAACCCCCATGGAGCATGACAGCCACGGATCCCCCGGCCCCTGCACCACAGCTATGCCTGTCGCAGGTAGAAAAGCCCAAGCTGCTGGCCCAGATCCTTCCCCATTAAACTCCCAAACGTTCCTGCATGCAGATCCCACAGGATGGTAAAGCCCGGACACACACACACACCCCAACTAGTGGACACCCTCAGTCTCTGGGATGTTCAGGTTTCCCTCAACACGTTCAGCTCTCTGACCAATGCTAACATCACAGGCAGCCCCGCCCTCACGGCGCCCCTCCCTGATCTGAGTCCTCCCACTGCTCTATGAGTGCTTCCTCCTTGCCCTCTGAGTCTCCCCCGAGTGCTCTGAGACCTGTGTTGGACTTCTGACCTCCAGGACTGCAAGATGATAAATTTGTATAGTTTTAAGGCACTAAGTTTGAAATAATCTGTTACAGCAGCAAATAGAAACTCCTACAGTGCCAAGCTGTGCATCAGACCACACAGAAGGCTACCTGCGAGCAGGGAAACTTGTTTAGCTTGGAAAACATGTCACTGTAAGCTCGGGGAATCTAGACCAAGGCAGCTTCAATTCCAGCCAAGGACCTTGAACAGCAGCCTTTTCAGCACATTTGGAGTCAGACACACCGGGTTCTAATCCCAGCTCAGCCACTTCCTGGCATTGTGACCTGGCCGGGGGTGGGGGGGCAGTTCTTCACCTCTCTGAGGACTGGTTTCTACAAACTGAGAACACTGAACACACAGGCAGAGTTACCAGGAGAAGTCTACATAACATATGTGATGGTTAAGTTCATGTGTCAAACTGACTGGGCCACGGGGTGCCCAGATATCTGGTTGAGCATTATTCTGACTGTGTCTATGAGGGTGTTCCTGGGTGAGATTAACCTTTGAATCACAGACTGAGTAAAGCAGATTGCTCTCCCTGCTGGGGGTGGGCCTTGTTCCATCAGTTGAAGGCCTGAATAGAGCAAAATGGCTTCTTCTTCTCCAGGTAAGAGAGAACTCCCCCTGCCTGACTGCCTTGACCTGGGATGTTGGCTTTTTCCTGCCTTTGGATTCAAACTGAAACCTCAGCTCTCCTGGGTCTTAGGCCTTTGGACTTGGACTGGAACTACACCATTTGTCTTCCTGGGTCTCCCAGTTGGCAGGCGGCAGGTCTTGGGACTTCTCAGCCCCCATAATTGCATGAGACAACTCCATATAATAAATCTCCTCTCCTCTCTCTGTCTCTCTCTGTCTCTCTGTCTCTGTCTGTCTGTCTGTCTCTCTCTCTCTCTCTCTCTCTCTCTCTCCCTCTCTCTCTCTCTCTATATATATATACACACACACACACACACACACACATACACACACACATATCTCCTATTGTGTCTGTTTCTCTGAACACTGACTAATACCATGGGTTATGTTTCTGGCTCCATGCCAGGAGCACAGACTTGTCCAGTCAACGGTGGGGGAGCACTGGGATCTCGACCCCTCACAAGATTTTGTGTTCCATCCACCACTACCCCAGGATGCATGTCCCACAAGACATTCAGTGACTGCCCAGCATTAAGGTCATCATGCTCCCCTCCCTCTTCACAACGAGAGGTCCAGCCCCCTGGTTACCCAAGCTGGGAACTGGTGCTCCCACGGCTGCAGCCCCGATGGCATGGTGAGAGGATGCCGAGTCAGGGTAGGGGCTGGGCAGGCAGACCCCTTCTGTGGTCTCCAGCCAGCCTCCCTCTGTCTTTTAATGCCTTCCTTGGTTTCCCTTCAGTTGTGCTAACTCTTATCATGCTGGACAAGAGCACCAAAATTTTGTCCCCAGTATTTCCATGCCCTGACCCTATATGAGCATCCAGGCTGGACAGAGCATCCTGTCTCCTGGCCCCTGCCTGGGCTGCTGCTTCCTTTGGAAACTTACTTTTCTCCCATCCTCCCAGGAGCTTCTTGAATCTCTGCTTTTGGTGGCATTTCAAAGTTACCAAGCCAGTATCTAAGGAAGTCATTAAAAGAAAACAAGAGAAGCAAAAGAACAATTGTAGTTGCTCCCCACAGCCATGGGTGGCTGGGGGGACCATTCCACAGGTGTGCATTAACATACTAGGAAACGAGCACGAAGTGCAGCCCCCCGCCCGCCCGGGGTGCTCGCCCTGAGCCATACTTTTTTCTGCTTCCTACCATGGAGGAGGGCAAATTGCAAAGAAACGTTGGTGTGAGAGCACAGCTCAGAATTGAACACGGCTCAGACTGTACCCTCAAGGAGGCTGCCAGCCTTCCTCATGCTCAGCTGGCAGCTCCCAGGCATCCTGTTCTTTGGCAGTTTACGAGGCCACCTGCTCCAGAAAGCCTACTTGACTGCTCTGATGCTCACCAGAGGCGAGATCCACAGCTGCTGGAGGTCTGGGGTTGACTGGCACATCTGGACAGGTTTTGTTTGGCTCAACACCGCGGCCAGACAGCTATGGTGTTTGGTTTGGATCCTTCTCATGTTTTTCTTTCTTCTGAGATCAGGGGGTCCCCAGAGCACATTGGTCTCAAGCTGATGATCTCACCTATAGAAATTTGCTCTGCCGGCTTCGTCTGTCCAAACCTTTTATTTGGTTGTGATTTCATCCCTGTGGGAAAGTCACAAGGATGGTACAAAGAACTCCCATAGACCATTTATCCAGATTCACGAATTCTCACATTTTGCAACATTTCCTTTGTCATCACCGCTACCTTTTCGTAAAGGAAAAAAGTTACGAAGCCACAGACCAATTATCAAAATCAGGAGATTTAGCCTTGATACAATACAATCATCTAACCCACTGCACATACTCACATTTCATCAATAGGCCACCTGGGTCCTTTCAGAGCATCCTGACCCCCAGGACCCATACCTACCCCCATGCATCGTTTCCCTGTCTCTTTAGCTTCTTCAACCCGAAACAGTTCCTTATATTTCTTTCTTCTCCTTGACCTTGACCTTTCTGGGGAGGAAAGGGCAGTTACTTCCAGAAGTGCCTCCATCTGTGTTTATTTGTCCTTTCTCAGGATCAGACCCAGGCTGTGTTTTTTCTCAGCCTTGCATGGGGCGATGCTGTATCCTCACCGTCAGGCATGGGATGTCCTGTCCTGGGACAGATCTCTGATCCCCTGGTCAAGGATGAGTCCTCCAGGCCTCTCCCCTGTAAAATTATCCTTTTCCTTTCATAACGAATAAGTAATTTAATTCTTCCATTCTATAAATAGCCTGATCATTATCAAAATTTCATCCACTGTTTTCGGCACCAGTGGATGATGTTCTAAATCCTTTCTTCTTTATTAAGTAGAATTCTAATGTAAGGAGAACTTTCCCTTCTCCCCAGTCTGTTTATGCATTTAATTATTTATATCACTATGGGCTCATTGGTTCTATTTTATTCAATGGGCTTTAATCCATTACTATTGCTCCTTATTTCGATGGTCAAATTGTCCCAGATTTTGCAGCCCTCTTATGCCGGCCCCGATGTTCTTTTGAGAGCCCCTCATTCTATGAGGCCACAAGATATTCCAGAATTGCCTTGCGCTTTCCTTGCCTCAGGCCTGAAAACAGCTTTTTCTCCAAGGAGCCCTGGTCCCTATGGACTGAGAATGGAATTAAAAACCAAGACCTGGGGGCTTCCCTGGTGGCGCAGTGGTTGAGAGTCCGCCTGCCGATGCAGGGGATGCGGGTTCGTGCCCCGGTCCGGGAGGATCCCACATGACGCAGAGCGGCTGGGCCCGTGAGCCATGGCCGCTGAGCCTGTGTGTCCGGAGCCTGTGCTCCGCAATGGGAGAGGCCACAACAGTGAGAGGCCCGCATACCGCAAAGGGAAGAAAAAAAAAAAAAGGAAAAAAAAAAAAAAAACAAGACCTGGATGCTGGGTAAGTGTGATCACTGAAACTGAGTGTCATTGCTTCTAAGCTCTCCCAGTGGACAGAGCTAAGAGATAGTAAATAGATGATAGATTAGGTAGAAAGACAGATAGATAGAGAGATAATAGGTAGACTGAGTGAATATAAACATATGTATATAAATATATATGACATTAATATATATATACATATATGTGTATTTTTATACACTCTGTATGTTTGTATATACATATGTATATACATTATATGTATATGTGTTTGTACCTATTTACACACACACACACAGAAATGAATTCACCCGACTGCCCCTATTCCCATTCACAAGGTACATGCTAATCTTCCCCCTGCCCATATTGTAATTCCTTCCCCATCAGTAAGAGATTGAGCTACCATGATCCTTGATGTATGTACTCATTTGCTCAAAATTGGAATAAAGGGAAAATAGTTTTAGAATCGCTAAGCCATACCACTGTAATAAACAACCCTGCTAACTATTATTCAATATGTGTTTACAGCTTTGTTTTGGCGAGGGGTGAAATTTACATGCTATGAATTGCACAGCTCTAGAGCATACCATTTCATGAATTTTGAGAAAAGTCTATGCCCATTAACACACACGCCTTCCAAGATACAGAGCAGTGCCCTCACCACCACAGTTTTCCTGTGTCCCTTCCTGGTCATATCTCCAAAGGCAACCTCTATTCTGATCTTTTACCATAGCTTAGGTTCAGTTGTTCCAGAATTTCATATAAACGGGATCATAAATACGTATTCTTTTGTATTCAGCTTCTTTTGTCCAACTAGTGTCTGTAAGATCCACTCATGTGTTGGCTATTCTTTATACATCCCTATTTATCTCTGAGTAGTTTTCTATGGTATAAATATGCTATACTTTGCTTATCCATTCTCCTGCTGTGTCCATTTGGGTTATTTCCAATGTTTGCCTATTATAAAAAAAGCAGATATGAACATTTTTGTGCATGTCCTTTTGGGAATACATGCTGTCATTTCTCTTGGGTAAAACCTAGTTGTATAATTGCTGAATCATAAGTGTAGAACTAACTCTGTAAGAAAATGCCAAACTTTTTCCCAAGTGTTTATATCACATTTCTTCCCCACCAACGATGTATAAGAGCTCTGGCTACACTGTGTCCTCACTAACACTTGGTATTACCAGCCTTTTTTATTTTAGTCATCAGAGTAGGTACATAGTGAGACCTCTTTTTGTGTGTGTGTGTGTGGTACGTGGGCCTCTCACTGATGTGGCCTCTCCCGTTGCGGAGCACAGGCTCCAGACGCGCAGGCTCAGTGGCCATGGCTCACAGGCCCAGCAGTTCCACCGCATGTGAGATCCTCCTGGACCGGGGCACGAACCCGTGTCCCCTGCATCGGCAGGTGGACTCTCAACCACTGCGCCACCAGGGAGGCCCCAAGACCTCTCTTTTTTTTAATTGCTGGACATTTAGACTTTCAAAACTATTTGATATTGCAATGATGAACATCCTGGTGCATACATTTTTGCCGTTAGCTTTTGCTATTTCCTTAGGGTAGACTCCCGGAAGTAGAATTAATTGCTCAAAGAATATGAAATTCCAGAATTTAAATTGCCAACTTATGTTCCCACTAAGTGTGCATCAGAATTGCCCCAACTTTTACCAGGATACAGTGTGACCGTTAAACAAAAACTGTGGCCAATTTTACACTGTTGTGTTGGAATATCCCGTGCTTTTAAGAAAGTATTCAAATCAATGCGTCTGCTGATGAATCATCTCCGAGTCACCACAACCAGGTCAAGCAATGGAGCACAGTGAACACCCTAGACATCCACTCACACCTCCCTGAGCCTCTCCCACCCAAGGTGAGGGTTAGACCCTGGCTGGGCTGGCTCCAGTGGGGTCTCCTGAGCCCCCCATGACCCACCTCTCACCTGTGTCCTGCTGCTACTGGGGGAGGGTCCAGTGGGTGTGGACGGACCATTATCCACAGTAGACATAACAGGGACGTGGGTTTTCTATGCAGACAACTCCCAGGAAAGCTCCCATGAATCCAGACATACGATTCCTGAGACATTCAACGTTGCCATCCCAAATGTGTCTTTGATCCCCTGATCATCCGGACAGGCCTATGGCTCCCCTCACAAGTGGGCAGCAAGGGGGTATGTGGAGCATGGCGGGGGAAGAGCAGTGGGAAGGTCTGGGGTTGCCTGCCACCCCATACTGGAAAGCAAGAGGGACAGAGATAAAGTACATATTCTTTTTTTTTATTATTTTATTGAAGTATAGTTGATTTACAATGTTGTTTAATTTCTGCTGTACAGCCAAGTGACTCAGTTATAATACATATATTCTTTTTCATAGTCTTTTCCATTATGGTTTATCACAGGATACTGAATATAGTTCCTTGTGCTATACAGTAGAACTATCATCCGAAAAGATACATGCACCCCTATGTTCACAGCAGCACTATTTACAAAAGCCAAGACATGGAAACAACCTAAATGTCCATCAACAGATGAATGGATAAGAAGATGTTGTATATTTATACAATGGAATATTACTCAGCCATTAAAAATAATGAAATAATGTCATTTGCAGCAACATGGATGGACCTAGAGACTATCATACCAAGTGAAGTAAGTCAGAAAGAGAAAGACAAATACCAAATTCCAGTTACATGTGGAATCTAAAATACAAATACAAATGAATTTATCTATGAAACAGAAACAGACTCACAGACATAGAGAACAGACTTGTGGTTTCCAAGGGGGAGGTGGGGTGGGGGAGGGATGGACTGGGAGTTTGGGATTAACAGGTGCAAATTATTACATACAGAATGGATTTAGAAAACACATCTTCGGGCTTCCCTGGTGGTGCAGGACATAAAGCTCCTTGCAGGTGCCCAGGGCTTGGTGTGGAGCTTGAGAAAGTCAGGGTCCAGTTTGTGCCACCTCCCTTGTGGGCTGCCATGGGAAAAGGGCCTCGATGTCCTAGTATCTCTTATAAATGGGGAGGCAGGGCTTCCCTGGTGGTGCAGTGGTTGAGAGTCCGCCTGCCGATGCAGGGGATGCAGGCTCGTGCCCCGGTCCAGGAGGATCCCACATGCCACGGAGCAGCTGGGCCTGTGAGCCATGGCCGCTGAGCCTGTGCATCCGGAGCCTGTGCTCCGCAATGGGAGAGGCCACAGCAGTGAGAGGCCCGCGTACCGCAAAAAAAATAAATAAATAAAAAATAAAAAATAAAAATATAAATGGGGAGGCAGAGGCCTGGAGGAGGGAACAGTACAGTAAAGTCCTTCCTCATCCCCCTCTTCCTCCTTGAAGGAGAAGATCTGAATCCACAGATCTCAGCTGGGAGGGGAGAAGCCGGGCGGCGTGTTCTTTCTTCCTATCCCCTTATTACCCTCAGCTGGCTGAGGGTCTCTGCTAATCCCAAGCCATTCCGAACTGAAAATGATTAGTTACATAATACAATAGTAAGGCTGTAAGTCTTCCCAGTAGCAGAACCCATAAACCTTGGTTTTTATTATCCACTTACTGCACAGGCCCTGGCTGTTCGTTCATTGCAGCACAATTATCCTACAATTACTGTTATATTGTTAAGTAAATACTCTGCCAGAACTAGCAATTCCGGGGCTCATAAATATATAAGCAAATACCAGGGGAGGCCCGGGAGCCAAGGGAAGGAGACAGGACAGCACAGGTGCCCAGAGCCCCCGAGTGGGAACGTGACACCCTGAGGACATGCCCGTCCACCCTGCAGATGGGTCGCTGACACCAGGGCCGTCCCAGCACAAGGGCCTCCCCTTAGACAGAGTGGCCGCCGGGCTGTCACTCCCGTAGGTAGAGCCGGGCTCCTTTCACAGGTCAGGGGGCATGTGGGTAAAACACAGGGGACCAAGCAAACTCTCCTGGATTTTATTTTTACAAACAGTATGCTCAATGCATCTTTATACAGAACAACTCAAAACTGGAAACAGCCCAGAAGTCCATCAGCGGGAGAGTAGATAAACAAACAGTAGCCCATTTGTACTATGGGATACTAGTCAGCAGCAAAAAGGAATGAACTGCGGGTCCATGCAACAACCGAGAAGCAGCTCAGGACATGATGGTGGATGACGAAGCTGGAACAAGAGAACAGACTGCATGGTTCCAGCGGCATGAAGTTCTAGAACAGACAAAGAGAATCCATGATTTAAAAAATTCTGACCACTGGCTACCTAGGGGATTGACTAGTTAGGGCAGGAGGGAATTTTCTGGGGTCATGGTGATGTTTTCTAACTTAACAAGAGTCTGAGTTACACAGGGATGTGTATGTGTCAAAATTCATTCCAATGGCCTCTCCTGGATTTGTGTTTCGAAAGCGAAGCTGCTAGGGCAATGGACAGAGACTACGACGGCCTCATCTGTAGAAGGCACCCCATGTGGCCAGTGTCCCATGGCCAAAAGGCTAAAAACCTTCACCAATCTCGCTGTCCACCTCCAGGGCACAAGTGAGGGGAGGCCAGCTCTTCTCAAAAGGGTCATCCCACCAGCCCCTCCTGGGCCTGGCAGATGGAAAGAATGTTCCAGAGACCTGTGACCATGCTTCTGCTGACCCTGGGCTCTGGGAGCAACGCACTACATTACTTGATGCTGGAAGTGCTAGAGCTCATCGTGGTTGGTTTTATAGCACCGACACTTTTTGATGGTTTGTCCTATCCACTTCCTGCTTCGTTTTCCCTGGGGTGACCCTGTAGAACCGTCAGGACAAGTGTCCCCCTTCTTGTTGAAAGGACAGTACCCTACAGCTCAGAAAGGCCAAGTGGACTCATCCTAGGGCCCAACACCGAGTTAGTGATGTTGCCAAGACAAAACCTCAGGGTCCCCAGATGCCGGCACCTTCCACGCCTCTTTCCTTACAAAATAGATAAATGAAAGCAAGGTAGATATGTCCTAAGGCAAAATGTGTCCAGCAAGTATGGGAGGCAGGATAACAGTCCCCAAAACATGGTGACATCCTAATCCCCAGGATAGGGGATTGCATTGGTTTTCACGGCAAAGGGAGATGAAGGAGGCAGATGGAATTAAGATGACTCATCAGCTGACCTTGAGCTGGGGAGAGTGTCCTGCATCGTGTGGGTGGGCTTGATGTCATCACAAGGATCCTTAAGTGGGGAAGGAAGACACAGCAGCATCAGAACCAGAGGGAAGGTAGCACGAGAAAGACGCCACCATCCACCCTTGGCTTTGGAGATGGAGGAAGGACCACAAGCCAAGGAACGCAGGCACCTCTAGAAGCTGGAAAACGCAGGGAAACCGACCGTCCCTGGAGCCTCCAGAAGGAAGGCAGCCCAGCCGCCACAGTGACCGTAGCCCGGTGGGACCCACTTTGGACTTAACTCTAAGTAGTGAGTGAGTGTTGCTTTAAACGACTGAACCCGTGCTACTTGTGACAGCCGTCACAGAGACCATTAATACATGTTCTGAAACCTCAGGGGGACCCAGAACCCCTCTGCTCTGCGGGCCCTCCCCTCGGGATGCTCTAGCCCAGACACTCCGACACTTCAAACCAGGACCCAGAGGACCCCCCCAACACCCTCCGCGGGGCCCTGTCTCCCACGGGGCTCAGGGCGTGCAGGATGCCTCCAGCTTCTCCTCGGGGAGTTCGCTCCTTGAGGATGGCTCCTGGAGGGTCACCTTCTCTCTGACCCCAAGCTCTTATGGAGAACTGAGGTCCTGGTAGTACCTGCTTAAAGTTAATGAGGTGATTACCAAGCACAGACTTCAGAAAGGGCAGTATCGCTTCCTATAATAGCACCTTCCACCAGGCTGTTTTACAAGGTGTCTGTTTGTCCCCACTCCTTTTTTTTTTTTTTGTCCCCACACTTTAAACAGAATGCATGCTTTTAAAAACATTCTATTGCATTATCGTATCGAGTGCTCATTCCCTGGAACTTCATAAAACAAGCATTAATTAGGGCTCCAGTTGGTGCCATCTCCTCAAAAGCTCTCGACTGTACCACAAGGCCATTCCACCCTCGGGATGCTCATTTTAAGAACGGCGGTAGGGCTTCCCTGGTGGCGCAGTGGTTGGGAGTCCGCCTGCCGATGCAGGGGACGCGAGTTCATGCCCCGGTCCGGGAAGATCGCACATGCCGCGGAGTGGCTGGGCTCGTGAGCCATGGCCGCTGAGCCTGCGCGTCCGGAGCTTGTGCTCCGCAACAGGAGAGGCCACAGCAGTGAGAGGCCCGCGTACAGAAAAAAAAAAAAAAAAAAAAAAAAGAACGGCGGTAGCAGTCAGAGCCAATATCTCAACCTTTGGTGGAGAAGGAATGAGACTGTATGTACAGAGGGGTGATGGGGAATAGCCAAGACACAAGCCAAGCCCTCCAGCTGCCAAGAGCTTGACCAGCATGTTGCCTGGTGACCCTCTTGCACAGTCAGAAGCACCCTCCGCCTCCCAGGGCACCCAGACCCCCGCCTAGTCCCAAGAGCCCCACCCATTGTCCTGAGAGCCACAGGGTGACACCTGGTCCCCCGGCCAGGAGACACTGCGAGGAACACAAGCGTGGGGTTCAGATGGCTGTGGACATCTTTGACCCTCGTCTCCTCAACAGTGAGAATGATCAGGATATGTCTGGGGTGACCAGTTTGGCCTGGTGTGCTGGGACATTCCTGTTTTAGCCCCCAAAATGCCACTGCTTCCCAAGAATTCTACACTGGGGAGGTCACCCTAATTTTCCATGTTTACCCTGTCAGTGCCGTGGGTAACAGGATGAGAAAATGCTTTCTCTGCCATTTGGATGTCCACATGCCCCTCCAAACTCACTTTCCTCCACACCTGCTTCCCACCAGGCTTCAACCAGTCCCCCCGACCTCTGAATGCGTCGAGGCCCCTCGCCCTGGGTGCCCTCATCTGCGCATCCTCTCCCTAAAGTCTAATGGGGGTTCCGAGGCCCCAACTCCTGCCCCAGCCACCCCCCTCCCATTCTCTTCCCGGACAATCTCCACACCTGCCCCTTGGCCACTTCTCCCAGAAGATCTCAGCCCCGAGGCTTGGGCAGGAGACAAACCTGCAACGTCTGGGGGTCCCAGGTCCATCAGAGCTGCCTGATTAATGCCACTGAAGAAATAAGACAAACACGACAGGGGCTATCTGTGGACTGTGCTGCGGGGCCCTGTTCTCGGCATCTAAGTCAGGGCAATGCGAGATCGTGTCTGAAGCGCTGCCTTTGCACGCAGGTGGGTCTCTTGAAATGCTTATGATGGCGCGCAGTGGGGCTGGGGGAGGAGACGACACCTGGTCCTACATGGCCCCAGCGGTCAGACAGCTGTCCTGGGGCAAAGCCTCTGGTTTCCAGAAAATGTGGGACTAGATTCAGCAGCTCCTGTGATCATGGCTGCAGGGGCTCCTGGAGCCTGAGGTCGGAGCCCATCTGGATGTCTTCAGTGAAGCCCTTGGTGCTTAAACCCACAGCTTTGGACGACCCTGCTGTACAACCCCTGCCTTGCTCTTTTAACCCTGAATCACATAGTCCTGTAAAACCAGTGTTCTTTAAAATTTGTGTTTACATTCTAAGGGTGCTTGGCTGTTCCATCTTTGCAGATCAGATCAGAGTGAGGGCTGGGGGCTACTTACTGCTGCCTGAATCAGTGAGGGACACGCACTTGGTCCTCTTCCCCCACCACCCCACCCCCTCTCTCTCTCTCTCTCAGGAACCTGTCCAAGTCTCGGGGACTAAACTTGTCCCACTCTGCCTGGGACTCAGAAGTTCCCTGAGGTGCAGGACTTTCAGTTCTAAAACCTGGATTATCCCCCCAAAATAGGACGACTGGTCCCTCTCTGAGCCTCTTGAGAGAAATGGGCCTAGAGACTGACTTCAAATAGAAAACACATCCAAGGGACATGGGTCCTTCATCAAATATGAGACCAGGCATCTGAGAGCTGGTTTCCTCAATATTTCTAGAAAAAGAATTATTCTAACAATATTCATGTACATCGCATGCCAATTTGAAGGTCTAATGAAAAAAAAGGACAGGCCAGAGTGGCTGAACCCTGCCTGATGGCATCTGGGGTGAGCCCGGGGTAGGGGACATGGGGCGGCTCCAGGAAACCTGCAGGTTCCAGAACAGGAGAGAAGTTGTTCAGTCCCCCCGGCTGTTAAGCTTCAGCTAAAGGAAAACAAATCTGAAATAATCTCTTGCTAAGTTAGATATTTCATCCTTTGATTCCAAATCAACACTGTTCATTTCTCCCAAGTTAACAAGGCTAATAATAATTATTATAATAATAATAATATAAGCCTTTTAACCATGTCTTCCCCCAGTGGCGGGAAAATTGCAAGCTACCCACTATAATGTCACCACCCACTTCTCACCACATCTCGCCTCATGGGCTGAGTTATTTTCATTGCATTATGTATATTTTAAAAAGAGAGAAGCTGTCACCAGAAGGGTAATTGTCCTTGCCCGTAATCCTGTCTGGATGACGCAGAGCAGCCCTCAGTTCATTAAGTGCAAAGCCTCCACCTGAGAAAATCAATCTCAGCCTAAATCATAAAGACAAAAATCAATGGCCACTACCCACCCCAGGCCTCCCTCGGGACACCAAGGGCTGACTCCAGACAGGCTGGCCCTGTCCCCACAGAAGCCAAGAGTGCGGGCACATCTGGGCAGAGGAACAGGATGGGGGCTTTTAAAATCTAATCAGCAGAAGCCGCGTAAAGAGAAGGGGCTCCGTTTGGTAACTTTCAGGTCGAAGACATTTTTCAAACATTCATGGAGCAACTACTGTGTGCCAAACCCCAGGAAAGGCCCCCAGATTCAAGATAAACACCCAGTGTCTGTTCTCCAGAGCCTTGTGTATGGGGGTGGAAGAATGGGGTCATCTGAGTTGGGTCTTGAAGGATGATTAGGAGGTTGCCAGGAACATCTTTCTTCCTAAGTTTGGAAGTGGTTAAAGATGCCATGTTCTTTTATGATGCCTGACAAGTTTGGATTTCCCTGAATCAACACAGAAGACACTTTGACCAAAATCCAGTCACCACTGCCTGACAGTTCTTTGAAATCCTAGTGTGGCCCTGCCTTGAGGTAGTGAGTAGGTACCAGAAGAAAGCATGAAGATCCCCTTAACATATCCCTCCCTTAAACCTAGAGTTAAAACTGAGCTGTTACCTGCTTCCTCTCCTCTGGGGGGCTGCTTGATGAACCCCGAAAGCATCAGGGATCCTGATTGCCTCCATTTCTTCCTCTGTTTCTTTACTCTCCTAGACTTGGTTCCTTTACTTGTTCATTTGGAGAGCATCCCCGAAGTGCCGGGTGCTGAGCTCGGTGTGAGGCTACAGACGCTTATATGAGAACTGCAGGAGCTCAGTCATGGGCAGGGGTGATAACAAACCACCGTGCAGCACAGAGGAAGGATGCTTGATCTGCCCTGGGGAAATCGGGGTGGACTTCCAGGTGGAGGTGACTCCCAAAGTGATTCCTGAATCTGGAATTGGCTGGGTAAGGCTAGGTGTTGGGCAGGGCACTCAAGGTAAATTGCTGATACATAAAGAAGAGGTACCACACCCTCAGCCGCTTGCTTAGCACATCGCCCCTCGCATCCCCATGGCAACCCTCAGAGATGAGCAACAGCTTCTTGAAGATAAAGAAATTTGCTTAGAAAAATTAAGGAAGTTTCCAGACCTACTTAGCAGGGGAGGGGCAGATTCAGGACAAAGGCTGAGCCTCTGAATGCTCTCAGCCAGGGAACTTTGTCTTTGGAAACAGTATTCAAGCTGCCAACCCCCGACATCAAATAGCCACCTGCCCATGCATCCTACCAATGTTTACTGAGCACCTACTGTGCTCTGGCTCTGTTCCAGGTCCCAGGGTCACAGAGAGGAAGAAGTACACGACCCACGACCGGCTTGATATTTCCATCACCAACCTGCCTCGGACTTTGCTGCTCAAAGTGAGGCCCCTGGATCAGGGCAGCGTCAGCCTGGAGCTTGTCAAGAAATGCAGATTCTCGAGCCTCGTCCCAGACCCACTGAATCAGAATCTTCATTTTGACAAGATCCCAGGTGACTCCGAAGCACAGTCAAATTTGAAAAGCCCTGCTCTAGGGAGGGCAGCGGGTGGGGAGATGAACCCCCCCACCCACGAAGTAAAGGTCTCCGAAGCTTCCTGCTGTGCAAACCACTCTATACATTGAACCTCGATTAATAACCACAGGGCGAAAACTGGTCCTCCAAGGGTCCCATCCAAGAAAGGGTTAAGTGGTGATGAAGACAGTAAATGATTAGGTAGGAGAAGGAGCGAGGGCTGGAGGAGCTGGCCAGGGTTGGGGCGGGGGGGTGTAGTCCTGGGCAGAACTCACCAGGCTGAACACGCCATGCCTACTTCTGCAGGGCTGCCAGGCCAGGGGCCACGGTCATCCTGCAACCTGGGTGAAAGTGTGGTGCACAGCCCCCTGCCGCAGAAGAGGGTCCAGCCACCTACCCAAAGTCAGCAGCTGCCACGGGTTGGAGGGAGACTTGAATCCGGGTCTATGGGTTTCTGAACCTGTGCTGCCCTTCACAGCAGCTGCGGGACTGAACGGTGTGATTCTGTGCCCACCTCCTCACATTCTGACCCTGCCCACGAGGCCACCAGTTCTGTGAAGGCAGAGACATGTCTGGTTGACTGTGTGTCCTCACCACCAGTAGCAGGCACTCATGAAATATCTATCAAATAAACAAGTAGATGAAAATAACAGAGGTGATGCCATTACCTGAGCAAAGCCAAGCTCCGTCTCCAGGCAGACCAAGGGCCAATGCATGTGCCCCGGGAGCAGGTGGGGGAGTGTGACCAGCAGGGTCACGCGGGGCCACTGGGTTGAACTTGGTTTCCGTGTCCTTCTCTTCTTGCCAAATGGGAAAACAAAATGTTCTGTTCACTTGGCAGACAAAGCTTTATGGCGTGAATTGACTCATGCCATCAAGAGGCATAAATAGGTTAGGATGAATAAGGACGGTCAATATCTGGGCGCAAAGCTCAGAGCACCGTGTCAAGACCATGTGACCTTGTAACAGGGTTGCCCTGCCTCTCTTCCTCAGTCGGGGTCCCTCTGCTCAGAACTCTGCTCCCAGAGGAGCCCAGCTGCAGGGGGACGGCATCTGAATCCACAGGGAAGTGCAGGACCGAGCCTCAAGCACGAGTCCTTACCCGGTTTGCTCTGCCGTGTGGCCTTGAGCCTGTAACCACATATCCTGGGCCTCAGTGTCCCTCTGCTTAAACATTAGACCCATCCTCCCAGGATCGGGAGGACGGAAGGTGATTCTCCCCATCGCTCATTTTTTTTCTCCATATGGAGGGACCCGGATTAAAGTGTCCTTCCTGACTTCTCTTCACCTCCCACACATCCCCGCCACGCCAGGCAAGGGGAAGTGACTTGCCTGGGGAGGGAGTGACTTACCTGATGGGGGAGTTTTTGTTTTAATTTCTTATTGCTGCTGAAACTAATTACTACAAACAGTATGGCTTAAAATAAGAAAGATTATTATCTTACAGCTCTGGAGGTCAGAAGTGGAAAAATGGATTTGGCGGGCTGGAGGCTCTAGGGAGAATTTCCCTGTCCTTTCCAGCTTCTGGTGCTGCACGCATTTCTTGACTCGTGGTCTGCGCATGGTCTCATCATTCTGACCTCAGTTCCTGTCATCACGTCACCTTCTCCAACTCTGACCCTCCCGTCTCTCTCTTGTGAGGATGCTTGTGGTGACATGGGGCCCACCTGGCTACTCCAGGATAATCAGGATCTTAATCCCATCTGCAAAGTCTCTTTTGCCCCATGAGGTTGCATATTTACAGGTGCCAGGAATTGGTGCGTGGACCTCTATGGGGGCTTTTCTTAGCCTAGCACAGGGGAAAGAAGTGGACGTGGGAGCCCCAGCCCCTCCCTGAAGAGGAGGCAGATCCTGGTCCCCTTCCCGCCCCCCACCCCCGTGCAATAAACCGTTAGGTGGCCAGACCTGGGTATGGCCAGGTGTCTGGGGATTCGAGCAAGTGTGTTGGCAGCACCTTGATCATCTTCCCCAATAGTCTTGCCTGAACTGAAGACAATTTCCTTTCACTCTTTATCTACTTGATCCTTGTGTCCCTCTCCCAAGCTGGGGGAAGGGGCTGGCGGAGGGTGTGCCCTGTGTCCACCCGATCAAATTCTAACCCCTGTTACATTTCCATGAATGGATGAAAAGACTAAGAAGAACATCCGGGAACACAGATATGCAGGGATGGAGACTTCCAGTGCAGTCTGAGCAGGTGGCCTGAGTCTCGCGTCCACCACCCCTGGGGGTTCCTGACTTCGTGAAAACTCCGAGGTTCTGCGTAGCCAGAGTTTAAGGTGTGATTGGTGTTCCCCATGCAGCCTGGGTGGGCCGCGCTGGGCCTTAAGCCTGAGGATGCTTGAGCTCCGCTGGCTCTTGACCTTGGTGGGCCACTGCGGCTTATGGAGGCTTTAACCACAGGTCAGTGGCTATTTTTTTTACCAGGTGTAGACCTTAGCCGCTGCAGGAGGAATGGGCCATTTTTAGCAAGCCCAGCACAGACACAGTTTTGATGATGGAGAGTCTTTGGGAATATGGACTTTAAGGCATCAGGGGATGGAAACTTTTTTTTTTTTTTTTTTTTTTTGCTGCTTTTAACTGTGTTTCTCAGCCTGGCTGACAGGCCAGAGAGCCAGGATCTAAAACTGCAAGAGTAGCTGGGTTCTGTCTGCAGAGCATCAGCTGGCCAGCGCCCCCAGCAGAGTGAGCGGGGTCGGATCATCTGGCCAATATCCTTCCCTTTTATTCCTTATTTTTCTAATTGCCTTCAAGACTAAGAGAAGGAGGTATAAAGGGAATAACCTTGAATCCGTGGCATTCTTACAAGTCACCGCTTACAAACTGTCTCAGGTGGCACCCGGATCTGTTAGTCACATAAATTCCAGTCTTGGCTTTAGATTTCTGAGGCCCTGATGTCACCACATCTGCAGAGGTAGGAGAACTTTTAGAGGGAGGCTGAGCACCCTTCCTGTGGAAAGAGTTGGGGTGTAGGTCTGCTGCAAAGCCAAGGCTGAAGAAAATAATCAGGCAAAGGCTCGCACCCGGCTCTCCCCTCTGCCTCTGGACCCAGATCTGCTCCGTCTGGGGGACCAAGGAGGAAATGCGGGTTCTTAGAATATGCCTCAGAGCAACTCTCAATGTGGCAGCTGGGCCAGAAGATAGACAAAACGGGGGCAGACACGCAGGTTCAAGGTGCAGACGGGGATTTCCTGGGAGAAAGACAGAGCTCTTAGAAAATAAGCCAGGCAGACAGGAAGGGGAAATGAGAATTTTTCAGATCTAACTGCTCTTAAAGGAGTGAGGAAAGTGAAAAAAGTAAGGCCAGGGTAGATCAATATTAAAGAAAAAATTTGTATCCAAGGGGAACAGCTCTTAAGGGGATGGGAGGAGATGTCTGGGCTCTTACCAACTGGAAAATCCAACCTCAGAGGTGAGTGATGAGACCCCCCCACCCCCTGCTGAAGGAGCTGGACCCTGGATGGGTATGAAACTGCGGGTGAGAGTTAAGGCAAGAGTGACCAGGAGTCTCCCCTTTTGAGGACAGTGACAGCTGCAGGACTGAGACCCTGGACAGCCCACAGGATGGAAAACAGGGAGGTACCTTCCAAGGGGCACCTCGTTGTCTGGGCTGGTGCAGCCAGTGCCCCGATAGAGAAATTCAGGGATCAAAGCTGTAGAAAGAAGCCCAGCAAAGGCAGCAGCATGGCAGGGAGGGTCAGAGCACACCTCTGTCACAGCCTGCATTCCAATCCTGCCTCTGTCCCCTGCCGCTGTGCACCTGGGGTTAAGTCACTCAACCTCTCTGTGCCTCGGCATCTTTACCTGTAAAACGGGGGCTGGTGTGATAGCTACATTGCAAGACTGATCGGGAATTAAACAAGTTAGTGTTTGCAAAGAAGGCAGCAGTTCCTGGCATGCAGTCCGTGCCACACAAGTGTTGGTATATAATCACATATGGCGTGGAGGGGGACGGGGAGGATGAGAGCCTATTGAGACCAGGCCTGGGAGTGGGAACACTGGTCCAGCAGGATTAGACACCAGGGTGCGATCTTCTGAATCAGGAAGGTGATGAGGAAAAATTTGTTTAAACCGTGGTTTTGGCAGACGTAGGACTTATTGATTTCATATTTCTTATTGCAGGAAAGAATCCAGAGGAAAATGTCAGAAAAACAAGTGTCTGGTTTAGCAAACAGGGAAACTAGAAGGCGGGAGGCCCTGAGCGGCAGCAGACACAGCCAGCCCACGTGTGCCGGGGAGGACACGGGCCAAGCTGAGCAGCAGGGAGACCCGGAGAAACTCGCTGGGTCTCCCCAGAGGGAGGGGAGAGCTGCAGAGACACACGCGTGCTGTGCTGTCTAGCACCTGTAGCTACCTCCATCCCCATGTCCATTAATTAAAATGAAACAAGACCTAGGCACACTGGCAACGTTTTATGTTCTGGGGCTTCCCATGTTAGACGTGCAGATGGAGAACATTTCTATCATTGCAGAAGTTTCTATGGGAGAGCACTGTTCTCAGATACATATTGCTCCACACCCCACCCGTGCAGGAAAGATGTCGTGGAGAAGAATGTGTTTGACCCTAAAATGCAAGTCCGTGGTGCAGGGATTGTGTCTTTTTTTTGCTGCTCACGGATGCAGACCCCATCCCAGGACCATACCTGGTGGGCAGAAAGGTGTCTACATCCTTATCATCAGAACCAAGGGATGTGTGACTTTAACCTGCAAAAAGGACATTGCAGGTGTGATGAAGGACTTTGAGAGGGGAGATTATCTTAGGCTGTCGGGTGGATGCAATGTCATTGCAAGGGCCCTTATGGAAAGAGAGAGGCAGGGCAGTCAGAGACATGAGGACAGGGTGATATGGGCCAATGAATGCAGGTGACCTTGAGAAATCGGAAAAGGCAAGGAAACAGATTTCCCTACAGCCCCAGCTTCATCAGTAATAGAGAGACATTTATTTTCACCTTCCGGTCACCTGCATCTTTCTCTCTCTCTCAATTAGTTCCCAACTTGGTTGAAGATAAGCAGGATGTTACGTAGTGAGTATCTGAAAACCATGGAGGACCCGGATCATCTGGGCAATGGCAGGGATCCCCAGGAAGAGAGGGGTGCTGTTGACTGAATGTCTGTTCCCCTCCCCCAATTCATGTTGAAATCTACCCCCCAGTGTGCTGGTATTAAGAGGTGGAGCCTTTGAGAGACAAAAAGGTTTGAGGGCATGAAGGTGGGGCCCTGGTCATGGGATTAGTGCCCTTATAAGAAGAGACACCAGGGAGTCCCCCCTCTCTCTCTCACCATCTCTCTCTCTCTCCATCTCTCCCTCTTTCCAGCATGTGAGGACACAGTGAGACGGCAGCTGTCTGCAAGTCCAGAAGTGGGTCTCACTAGGAACCACATTTGCTGGCACCTTGATCTTGGACTTCCAGCCTCCAGAACTGCAAGAAATGAATGTCTGTGGCTTAAGCCGCCTGCCCTACCCCAAGTCTGTAGTGTTTTTGTTATGGCAGCCCGAGCAGACCAACACAAGGAGTTATCAGTGGATAAGGCAGGAGGCCAAGTGCTATATGGATGTTGATTTAAATATGCTGATGAGTGAGCTGCAGACAAGAGGGTTTGCTTGCAATGCTGGTGTTGACCACTGTCCCCCCACTGGCACAAAAGTGAGGGACACCTTGTTGCCCATCCACACTAACCAGCAGAACCTGGCGGGTCAGTGGAGACCACGGTTCCCCCCACCCCTGGTGCTCATAGCTGTGCCGCCAACAGAGGTCACTGCTTGCAGCCGAGGGACAAGGCCCAGCCCCCAGGTGGCTCGCTCCCCCCTCCACCAGCACCTGGCGGGAGCTTTGGCCTCCCCTCCTTGATGAAGCTGTTCACTAGTCCTGCAGGAACGCCCTCGATGGCTGTTCATGATGTGCCTGCCTCATGAAGCACTGAAACCCATCCATTTTCTGCAGTGGCTGAGCTGAACCCAGACACCTTTCATAATTTAACATCTGATTACATTTTGGGCTAGTGGAGTTGGGTGTTTAAATATTTCAGGCAGGAGCCTAGGTGCTCTCAGCTCCCTGAGCAATAGAGCCCTGGTCTCATTCATCACAGGGGGAGAAGCGGCAGGCGAGTGAGCTATGATATTGCAGCCGTCCTGGAGCAGTTCCCATCCCTTCCCATCAAACACAGCTGAAAGGGGCTGCTTGCCCCCACCGGGGCCATTAGGACACCTAGGAACTGAATTCAAGGCCACAAGTTTCCCCTTTGCCTGGACAATGAGCTGTCCAGACCGAGTGTCTGTGCCTTTCCTGTGGAAACATAACTGAGGCTCTGTCAAATGAAAAAACTACACAACCCAAAAGTTGAAAATTATGTTTTATTTGTCAGACAAAACTGAGGACTTAAGCTCAGGACACAGCATCTCAGACAGCTCAGAGGGACTGCTCCTAAGAGCTAAGGGAGCAGCCAGGATATAGAAGAGTTTTTGCGACAAAGACCAGGTAGTCAGAACATCAAAAGATTACTGTTAATTAAAGAAAACCAGACATCTCAAGTTAAGGAATTTAGCATTTCTCTGTGTATTGGAAGATGCAAAAAGTCAGAGCTCATTGAAATCATTCCTTTGATATGCATCTCAGCTACCTGGGGCCAGTATCCTGTGTTTTCTCATCTTTGGGGAAAGCTCTGGCTTGGGTGGATTGGACTGATTCCATTTCCCATGAGCATGGGAAGCGTGGTGGGATGGGGGTCAGTGGCTCCTCGCAGAGCTGGCCCTGCTCCTGTTGCCCATCTCCTGAGCTCTTCTGTCTCCCAGGATCTGTGCAATGACTCGGCATCATGCAGCACTGATTGTCATGTCAACCCCGGTGTTTAAACATCCAGGTGTTTATCCAGCAACTGCTCACCACCTGCCCACAGGAGGGGGTGCTTGGTGCTGGGGACAAGGGCACATGAGGCTACAAAGAACACATCTGTTATGGGCTGCGCTGAGCACCCCCCGCCAGAAAAATTCATGTTGAAGTCCCAACCCCCAGGTCCTCAGAATGTGGCTGTGTTTGAAGATGAGGGCTTTACAGAGGTGTTAAGGTTAAAATGAGATCGAGTAGTGTGAGCTCTAACCTAACCTGTCTCATGTTCTTATGCAAAGAGGGAGGTCGGGACACAGAGACAGACAGACACAAGGGAAATGATGCAGAGGCAGGTTGGTGAGAGGGTCTCATGGGCCACCGCAGCTTCAAAGCTCAGACAACGAGCACTTCCTTCTTGCAGGGGCCTCTTGTCTCAGAAGGCCTTGGGTGGCCCCTGTGAAACAAAGAGATGAGGATGTGCTGACTCAAATAGTGCCCCCAAAATTCACGTCCACTGGGTACCTATGAACGTGACCTTATTTGGAAATAGGATCTTTGCAGATGTAATCAAGTTAAGATGAACTCAGCCCGGGTTAAGGTGGCCCTAAATCCACCTTGACTGGTGTCCTTATACTAAGAGGGTAATTTGGTCACAGAGGCACACAGGGAAGAGGCTACACGTAGACAGAAGCAGAGATTGGAGTGATACTGCCACAAGCCAAGGAATGTCGAGGACAAAGGGGACCACCAGAGGCTGGGGTGAGGGAAGAGCAGACCTGCACCTAGAGCCTTCAGAGGGAACATGGCCCTGCCAACACCTTGATTTTGGATTTCTGGATGCCAGACTGTGAGAGAATAAACTTCTGTTACTTTAAGCCACTTGATTTACAGGACTTTGTTACAACCACCCCAGGAAACTAATACAAAGGGGGTCCACAAGCTCAGCCATTGACACCAGAGGACAGAAGCAGGGACCTGGCTTGTTTAAGATCTAGAGACCTAGGGGGATGGTTACTCTCACATGGAGGGGACTGGAAGCAAATAGGTTTTGAAGGGATGTTATGGCCAAAAATGTGCCGCAAGCTGGGCCTTGTGATGGGACTTCAGGCTTTCAAACATGGAGCAGTGACATGCAAAAGGTGTGCATTGGGGCTTCCCTGGTGGCGCAGTGGCTGAGAGTCCACCTGCCGATGCAGGGGACACAGATTCGTGCCCCGGTCCAGGAAGATCCCACATGCCGCGGAGCGGCTGGGCCCGTGAGCCATGGCCGCTGGGCCTGCGCGTCCGGAGCCTGTGCTCCGCAACGGGAGAGACCACAACAGTGAGAGGCCCGCATACCGCAAAAAAAAAAAAGAGGTGTGCATCACCCACAGAGAGCACCACCGCCCACACCCTGAAGGATACAGGAAGAAGAGGACCTCCTGCAGCAAGCCTGGGCTGGGGCTGGTAAACCGGGGGATGCTCCTGAGTGTGGTAACCACGGGGCTCACGCCACTGCTGGGACGGGGAGTGTTTGTAATGATCCCTGCTCCAAGAGGTTGCAGAGGGGACCACTGGGCACCTCTGATGGCTGCAATTCTATCCACTCCTTTCTGAATGGCAGCTGTTCTTGTAGATTTCCTCTGCTACTTCTCAGGGGGATACATATCCAGGAAGGTAATAAGTACTCATCTTTTAGGTGAGAGACCACCAGATCCCAAGCTGACCCTGAGAGAGGGCAGTGAGCACAACAAAAGGTCATGGACCAGAGCTGGATGCACGAAGGACTGTGAGTGTCCCTTGGGGAGAAGTGAGGGTGTGCCAGGGTGGGGAGACTGTGCCCATGGAGACAAGAACCCAGGGAAGGGGCCATGGGCAGGGACCACTAACGCCCAAGGCTCATTCTCTCTTTGAACACCCCCCCGCAATGATTTGCTGCATACAGACCACCTTCCTGGACCCCATATGTTACTACAAGATGTTTGTGTCCCCCTATCATTCATATGTTGAAGTTCTAACCCCCAATGTGACAGTGTGAGGAGGTGGGACCTTTGAGAGGTGATTAGGTTTAGATGAGGCCATGAGGATGGGGCCCATGACGGGATTAGTGCCCTTAGAAGAGGAAAACCTCGCTGTCTCTCTGCCACATAAGGACACAGGGAGAAGGAGACCACCTGCCATCCAGGAAGCAGGTTCTTACCAGACACCAAATCTCTGTGCACCTTCATCTGGGACTTCCAGCCTCCAGAACCATGAAAATAAGTTTGGCCAATGGGCTGTGAGCAGAATAGGTACATGCAGCTTTGGGGTCATCTGTCCTGGACCCTCTTCTTTTTTTTTTTTTGGAGTACGCGGGCCTCTCACTGTTGTGGCCTCTCCCGTTGCGGAGCACAGACTCCGGACGCCCAGGCCCAGTGGTCATGGCTCACGGGCCCAGCCACTCCACGGCATGTGGGATCTTCCCGGACCGGGGCACGAACCCATGTCCCCTGCATCGGCAGGCGGACTCCCAACCACTGCGCCACCAGGGAAGCCCCCTGGACCCTCTTCTTGCTCTCCCCCTCCCTGCTGGCTTATAAGTGACAGCCACAGAATCAGAGGTTTGGGGACCGCAAAGCCTGGCCAGCTCATTCCCAGGCAGCATGTGAAAGAGAAAGGAAGGTCTATTCTATAGAAGCCACTGGATCGGGGCCCCCTTCCTTCAGCAGCTCAGCCTGAACTCAGCGAATGTGGTGACTCCAGGCAAACTATTAATGCTGGGTTTCTCAGCTGTAACACAGAGATAATAATTTACAACTGAAGGATGGTGTAAGGATTATGGCATTCTCTACAGAACACCAAGCACCCTGTGTACACCCAATAAATGTGTAGCAAGGCTCCTAGCTGGATCCCAACACTCAAACACGCAAAAAAATGATGCTTCTTTATTTTCTGGAACTAATCTTATCTTCCTAATAGGCCTCTACCCACTGGATGGTGAGGTTGAAGGATGGGGTGAAGGTTAATGGAGTTAAACTTACCTGTACATGGGGTCTCAGGGAACACTACCCTCACAGCTTCTTCTCTAAGTCGCTCTTTACAGACGCACACAACGACTTTCCAAGCTTAGCCCCTCCCTTATCTCCACCCCGAGATGATGTCTGAGGCTGCACATAGTGTGGCAGAGAGAGGAGGAGACTTACCTGCTTTCAGGTCCCTGGGGTCTCCTGGCCTCCTTGACAATCGTACCCCTGGTCAGGCTGACTGACACCCCCACCCCGTAGCCTCAGAAGTCAGCCAGACCAGGGGTCTGAAAACTAGAAGAAGGTTTTCAGATTATTCTGGAATCAGTGACCCTTCAGATGGACCCCATTCCCTGCTGGCCCTCCCTAGAGCTGATCCTCTGAGATCCAGCTGCTAGAGGACCACTTGGAAGCCTTCTTTGCAGGTGTATCTTGTGCCTTCCTGGTGTTCTAACCAGCGGCATCACTGGCTGTGTTCCAACTCCCTCCAAGGTGAGATTCAAAATCACCTTGCTTGCCATGTGGACATTTTGGGAGACAGAGGAAGGCCCCTCCACCTTAATCAGGCTTCACCATGTCTACTTGGACACAACCACGGTGTCCTGTGCCGGCACAGTGCAGGAGGGGGTGGAGGGGACATGCAAGGCTGTCTCCTCCAGCACCCCAGTGGGAAAAACAGCACCTGCTTCTCTGCACCAGGAGTTGCCCTCCATCCGTCCCATGTCCACCACCTCTGACCATCTTCCATCTCGCTTTGTGTTTCTCCTTCCCCCCTCCACCGCTCTCAGGGCTGGGAAGGGGCAGGCATTCCACTCTGTTTATGTCTGATGGCCTTGACCTTCCCCTCCACTTGACAACACTTCACACAGGCTTCTTCCTAACTCTAGACCCCTGACCTCCCTTTCTTCAGAGCTTTTCCTTTAGAAAAACTTGCAGTTGTAAATCCTTTCTTGAGTTCCTTTGAGATGTAAATCTTCAACTGCCCAGAAAAGTCTCTCTCAAGGACTTGGGAGTCATTCCTTTGAGGTGTAATCAGGTCTCCCTGTCTCTGGGGGGAGGGTGGGAGCCTAACTTCCATAAGAGAAGCCACCACTGAAGCCACAATTAGTAAACCCAAGGGGCCTAACCACTTTGACTGACCTCCCCCTAGTGCCCGTCAGCACTCTTCCCCCACCTCACCCAGGTTTAAAAATCCTCCAGCCTTTGCTTCCAGCAAAGTCCACTCTCTCCCCTATTGCAATAGTCCAGAATAAAACTTTCCTTGCTGCTTTTAACAAGCATCTGGTGCCATTTCCCGTTGGGAGTGCTTTCTCTTTATCACAACCCCCAGCATCATTTCCTTCTGCTTCATAAGGTAGCATTTCCCTGCCACTTCCCTGGTGCCATCATGGCAATGGAAGACAGCAGGGACCCGGCTTGCCCATGAAGGTGGTAGTGGCAGGAGATTAAACACTTAGGATCCCTTTTTCAAAAGATCCATTCTTTTCCTGGGTCCTTTGTAAACACCTAACTTCCCAGACTGGATCCTGAGGGATTCCATTCTGGAATCAAGACTGTTAGCCATGTAACGACTAGTATAAGGAAAAACAACTGCTCGATGGGGGCAGCTCTAGGAACATCACACTCCACCCGATTTCCGGGCCTTTTAACAGCCCCTGGTTCACCTCCACCCCACGCTGCCCTGACCTTGCCAGAGTCTTCTACTATAAGTCCAAGCTGCTCAAACTCGGGGGTTCTCCTCAGATCACCCTGTCTCCAGACCTCAGCACGGGGCTGGTTCCACTTAGCATTTGATACCTGGACCTCTCAGCTTTCCCCAAATTGCCTGATTTTCTTTCCTTCTATTATCCTAATTGTCGACCACCTCTCACTGCCATACTACCCCCATGCACACCCTCAGAGTTTATGCCCAAAGAGAGGTGCCCTGCAGTTGTCTGAAATCACTAAATTTGATTGAAGGTGGAGAACAACCAGGAAAAGGAAGTACTCAAAGAGGAGGCATCAGTTTGAAGCACTGTTCAACTGTTCTCCAAAATTAATTGAAAACCTAATTTGTGCCGGTGCTGGGGGCCAGGAAAATGGTTCCATTACAGATTTTTCTGATGTGAAGACTGCAGATTCTTTCTTCTTTTGTCTCTAGCTCCAGCCCTGGGGCAGACCCTGCTGGTTGCCTATTCCAAATCCATTACGCCCTGATCTCTTATTAACTGAACCCACATTTCATTAGGAGGAGCACTGGGTCAGCTGAAGGAACCGGCATTTCATAGCCTCCTTCATACCTTTTACTCTTTGTCCTTCTCCCTTCTTCTGGCCTAAATCACAGACGCTACACCCTAGCACTGGCCCTACCTGAATGGAGAGGATGAGAGTCACCTGATACAGGTGCTGGGAGGACACACAACCTGTGTCCTCAATGGCACCTGTGAGCCACAGCATCCCTGTACCTCCTACATCTGGGTTTCTTGTTATAGATATTTATTATAGTTAACGCAAGCTACACCTCTATGGAACAATGCAAATACACAGAATGAAATCATGGTATGCACACTATCCAGAGATGATTACTGTAATGTTGGTCAAATCCTTCTAATGACACACACGCACGTGCACACGTGCACAGACACACATGAACACATGCAGAGTGGGAGTAAGCACATGTTAACACAGTTTTGTCATCTGCTTTTTCCTTAAATGAATAATCATGTTAACTAATTATGTTCATCTTTCCACATCACCACATACTCTTTTAAACATAATTTTTATGACTGGGTCATATTCAAGTTTATGGTTAGACCATACTTTATATATATATGTATTTGCTTAGAAATCATTTAGATTTTCCCCCTTTTGTTTTGCCATTGCAAACACTGCCAAATTCAAATCTTTGTACACATCAATCTCTATTTTCTTAGAAGAAATTTCTAGAAGCAAAAATGACGAGTGACTGGGTTTGTGGATTTTTTAAGAATTGGTATCTCTTATTACCTCCCAGAAAAGGATTTCTCAATCCACATCCTCCAGCCCTGTTGGAAAGAGCTCGTTTTTCTCTCTGATGGCAGCTAAGATTTTTCTCTTTGAATTACAGTCACCAGGCAGGAAGTGAAATGTGTCTATATGGGGATTCGATTTTACTTAGCCTGCTCAGAGACTTGCTTTTTCCATCTGTGTCATGCCTTTCATCAAGGAATTTCTGGAAAATTCTCAGCCATTATGACTTTGAGAATTGCCTTTTCCAGCTCATCTCACCTCTCCTTCAGGACCTGCCCCTTGGTAGGTGCTGGATTTCTCCTCTTGCCAGAGTCTTGGGGCTTCTCTGTTCCGGACAGTTTCCCTAAATCACTAACTCCGGTGGGCTGTCAACGCATCCATTCTGCCTCGTTTAGTTTAGTTTTATTTGGTTTAATTTCTGAGGGTCTGCTTCTTCCTTGTCCAGACATACCTGCTGTATTTTTTTCCTAATGTCATGTTCTTGCTTTAGAGTGTTTTTTATTCCTTTTATCTCTTGAAATACTTGAAACACACTTATTTTTACATTCCTTTGAAGTTGTCCTATTTTCTGTACTTCCCGGGGTATAATGTATCCCTTTCATTACTTCCGCTGCTTCTCACCCAGGACCCAGCTGTCCCTACAGCGGGGGCACTAAGCCCGACCAGACCCCTCCTTCTGCCCAGCGACCCCAAGTCACTCAGTCCCCACTCCCCTCACCTGCTCCGGTCTCCTCTTGGCTTCTGGGACCATGGGTTTTACTGTCCTGATTTTAGTCTTGGGCATAAATATGTGTCCTTATGTGTGTGCACATGTGTGTGTCCACACACTTCCTGAGGCTCTTCTACCTTGGGTGAGTGGAGCGCCCTGGACCAGCTCAGTCTCCCATCCTAAATGGAAGTCTCTTTACGAGAGATGCTCACTCAATAATTACCTGTTGGTCAATTAATATTAATGGTAATAATACAAATAATTTAATACATGTCTCTGAGCTTTCGGGATCCTTTATGGCCATTATAACAACTATGGCTAACACTACTGAGTTTTGTTGTTGTTGTTTTTTACTTTAATTGAAGTATAGTTGATTTACAATGTTGTGTTAATTTCTGCTGTGCAGCAAAGTGACTCAGTTATACATATATGTGTGTGTGTGTGTGTGTGTGTGTGAGTGTGTGTATACTCTTTTTCATATTATTTTCCATTATGGTTTATCTCAGGATACTGAATATAGTTCCCTATGCTACAGTAAGATCTTGTTGTCCATCCATTCTATATGTATTATTAAGCAGCCTACGTCATCTGATTTGATCTTCCAAAAAACCTCCTCATTAACCCCACCTTAGCAGATAAGAAAGGAAGAGATGAGTTCAGTGAATTGAGGGTGAGGATCTCACAGCAGGCAGGTCTCAGGGAAGGTTTTAAAAACCAGACCCCACCTTTGTCCCGAGTGGACATGAGCTGTGGAGACCTGGTCTCCAGCCTTTACGACCCTGCAGGGGGCCCAGGGGCTGGGACAGCCATGCCATGAACAAATGCGGTCAAGTTAGTGAAGGCCAGAGGGAGGTGTGGACCCGGGGACGTCTGTTTCCACCACCCCATGCTGCATTCCTGATGGGCATGCATGCCTCTGCAAGAACCACACACACACACACACACACACAGGCTGAGGAAACCAAAGAGAAGCTCTGGCCTCATGAGGCTGCCGCCCATGGTGCCCTTCTCGGCCCCTGACCTACTTCAGGCACCTGGGTGGAGGGTGGAGAGGGAAGGCATCCCACCGTGAGTACAGAGCATCCTTGTGGCTCTGCCTCCGGGTCGAGCAGGGCGCCTCCTCTCCCCTCCCACAGCAAAGAGCTGCTCTGGCACCCAGAGGAGTCCCAGACTCAAAGTCGCAGCAACATGACCTCAAGGCAACCCCTCACCCACAAGAGTGTTGGCCTGGTTCCTGCGGGCTGGAATGCATGAGGCCACGTTTTTCTAGAGAAGCATTTAAGTGGCTGTTTCACCAAGTTCTCATTTTTCTGGGAACAAGAGGACCAAGGTGGCTGGGAGGAGCAAATTGTTGTTGTGTCCCTTGTACGGCAGAAGCTGTGGCTGGGGACGGCCCCGGGTGTGCAAAGACCACGGAGGAAGGGGCCAAGTTTCGACTTGAGATCTTTACTCTCTAGACACGGACACAGTGTTCAAGGTCAGCAGAAGGTACCCAGTGCTCTGTGGTTTCCTCCACCGTGGCTTCATTTCCCCAGCTCTCACCTCCCCTAATTCCCGGGGCCCCCACGGCCTCCCTTCCCCTCTTCCTCATCTGGGTTTAGAGGTCACAGTCAGTTTGACACCCTGACAGCCGTGGATCTGCTGTGAATGCTGCAAGCTCGGGATTCCTTTTATCAAACCCATTTTGTATCAGCTTGGGATCCAAAGAGCCAAAGGTAGAAGTGGAATTGGAGAAATACCTAGGGGTTAAAATTGGCATGGTTTGGTGATGGATTAAAATTGGGGAGTTGAAAGTCAGAAAGAAGACTTTTAGTTTGGTCTGTGTTTTGGCGAACCAATGCCCCAGGTGAATTCTGGGGACTTTGTGGCCTTTGTCTGCCCCTCCTTGTAACCAAAAACCACTGGGGTCCCTGTTCTGATCCCAACCCAGGCAGTGGAACCTGCCTCCCAAATCCCAGCTCAAAGCCAAGGTCCTCCTGTTCATGCCAAGACACACCAGAAGCTGAGTATCATAGACCACGGGCAGCTGAAGCTCTCTTAACCTTCCTCCATTTAACCAGTTTCTGGACTGCCCGGCTGCAGAACATGGATCATCCTGTGCCCACCAAATACTCACAGGGATGGACCACTTGACAGGAGTCTGTGCCTTTCTTCTCCCCACAGGAAGTACAGCTTATTGTTATGGGTTTAATTGGGTCCCCCCCATAAAGATTTGATGATGTCCTAACCCATGGAACCTGTGAAGGTGACCTTCTTTGGAAATAGGGTTGTTGCAGACTTCATCAAGCTATTATGAGGTCATGCTGGATGAAGTGGACCCTAAATCTGGTGTGACTGGTGTCCTTATAAGAGGAGAGACACAGACATGCACCCAGGGAGAAGACCCTGTTGCCATGGAGACAAAAATCGGGTTGAGGCATCTGCAAGTCTAGGACACCAAGCATCACCAGCAAAGTCCCAGAAGCCAGGGGGGAGGCCTGGACCAGATCTTCCCTCAGAGCCTCCAGAAGAAACCAGCCCTGCCCACACTGTGATCTCAGAACTCTGGCCACTGGAACTGGGAGCGGATAAAACAGTAGATCGTTTTAAGTCACCCAGTGTGTGTCATTTTGTTACAGCAGCTGAAGGAAACCAGTACTCTTATCTGAGTCCACTGTGTTGTCCCCAGACTCCTGATGCCAGTTGCCTTTGTTACCTTGTAACCAGGTAATTTAGTTAAATATTACACAAGCCAATCAATAGGAGTATGAAAGGAGAGCTTCTGCTCTGAAAACTAGCCTTCCCTGGAAAGAATAAATAAAGGTGAGTTCTTCAGTATATTGCAGTTGAATTAGGCCAGGTAAGCCAACCATAAAAGATTGGAAAATAAATCGTATGAATCGAGAAGGATTCTAACCTCGGATTGCTTTATATATGGCTTCAAGTTCTCCATCCTAAAGTAGAAATCAAAGACAGAGTTTGTACGTGTGGTTTATGTGACAGAGAGATAGGAAAGAGAGATTCAAATTCCAATCAGGGGAGCTGTGCTGAAAGAAACAGGCTTTGTCTTACACAAAGTGATTAACAAAATGATATACATGTTATATATTTTATGCTAAAATGAAAACATTTATGACACATGTGGCATTTTCATGCTTCCCCACTTTACCCAAATTTCGCTTCACCAGATAACCCAGTTGTGTCCATTATTTTCGCTCTCCATCCAAGCTCTTTCCCCGAAGGCTGGTTGAGAAAAATCAAGCCAATGGAACAGCAAGAAGACAAAGAACTTCAACTCTTGGTGTCTAAGTACTTGTCGGAGCTTATGATCACATTTTGAGTGGCCTTCAGACTCTATCCTGTGTTGTTATTGAATGATTCACTCACCAGTCACCTTGACACTTGCTGGGCAGGGACATTTTCTCCCCAGCTCTGGGTCCCTGGAAGGCAAATCCCATCACAGGCTTTGTCCACGTAAAAGACTGCTTGTGCACAGTGTTTGTGAGCATAAGCTTTGGGGAACCTCCTCTGATTCTTTCTCTCTCTTGGTCAGCACCCCTCAGCACACAGAGGTGCCCCTCCATCACCAGGCATGGATGAAATGCCATAATATGGGGTGAAGGGTGGGGTCTGGCTTCCCCAGTAGCCTCTGGGGGCGGGGGAGGGCACTGACACAACCAGAGGTTAGGGTTAGAGTTAGGGAAATGAGCTTTTTCCAATGAGACTCAGGATGAAGGATGGACAGACAAATCCCCATCCTTCCTCCCCTTTACAGATGACTCGCAGGCACCATTTACCTCAGCAAGCCTTCCACAGGTGCCCTTTCTCTGAGTGAACACACCTGCCATCTGCCGTGCCTCTTCACTGCTCCTAATGGAGCAGCAAACAGAAGGGTAATGCGTCCCACTGCTTTGCTTTGTTTGTTTTTTTTTCTCACCTTACCTACCTTCCTTTCCTTCTCACTCTTGCCATCCTGGGCCTGCATCTTCCAAACACAGCATCAGCACTTAACCCTTGCCTCAGGCTCTGCTTTCTAAACAATGCAAAGACTTTGGCAAAGGGTTCTATGGATATTGCAGGAATGATTACAGTGCTCACTGGACCCCCAGTCCTGCTGTACGTGGGGAGCATTCATCATTTCAGGACACAGCCAATCAAGGACATCACTAGAGAAAATCCAGGTATCGGTCACTTATATGTGATACTGTCTGGTCTGATGGAGCTATATTTCTGATCACTCTTTAAAAGGTTCCCAAGAATTTTATGAAAAGTAGGATTTCACCAGGTCATGTTCTCCAGGTCTCATCCCACAGCAAGATTTCATTCAAGCCATCCCAGAAAGTCTAGTGTTTTTCCTGATCAAAATCACCCCAGGAAACCCAGTCTTCTCCGCCATAGTACATATTCCTTCTTGTGGTAATTTAAGTTCTCTCCATCTTTTCAGCTCAATTCAACCTCTCCTTATATTTAAAAATTATGATTAGCTACCCTGACCTCAGTCAGTTTTCTTTTTTTTTTAACATCTTTATTGGAGTATAATTGCTTTACAATGGTGTGTTAGTTTCTGTTGTATAACAAAGTGAATAGCTATATGTATACATATGTCCCCATATCCCCTACTTCTTGCGTCTCCCTCCCACCCTCCCTATCCTACCCCTCTAGGTGGTCACAAAGCACCAAGCTGATCTCCCTGTGCTATGCGGTTGCTTCCCAAATGTAAAGCTATCTACTTTACATTTGGTAGTGTATATATGTCAGTGTTACTCTCTCACTTCATCCCAGCTTACCCTTCCCCCTTCCCATGTCCTCAAGTCCATTCTCTACGTCTGCATCTTTATTCCTGTCCTGCTCCTAGGTTCATCAGAACATTTTTTTTTACATTCCATATATATGTGTTAGCATATGGTATTTCTTTTTCTCTTTCTGACTTACTTCACTCTGTATGACAGACTCTAGGTCCAATCCACCTCACTACAAATAACTCAATTTCATTTCTTTTTATGGCTGAGTAACATTCCATTGTATATATGTGCCACATCTTCTTTATCCATTCATCTGTCAGTGGACACTTAGGTTGCTTCCATGTCCTGGCTATTTTAAACAGTGCTGCAATGAACATTGTGGTACATGTCAGACAGTTTTCTTGACATGGGTGTTTTGCTCAGCTCAGGCTACTGTAACACAACACCAGAGACAGGGCAGTTCAAACAGCAGATGTTTATCTCTCACCGTTCTGGAGGCTGGAACTTCTAAGATCAAGGGGCCGGCAGATTCAGCACCTGGTGAGAGACTGCTTCCTGGTTCACAGGTGGTCCTCTTCTCGTTGTGTTCTCACACAGCAGAGAGAAAGAGAGAGAGGAGGCAGCTCTGGGCCACTAATCCCATCATTAGGGGGCCCCACCCTCATGACCTCATCTAAAGTTAATCACATCCCAAAGGCCCCCACTTCCAAATACAGTCACACTGAGATTGGGGATCCAACCCATGAATTTGGGGGACACAAACATCCAGTCCACAGCACTGGACTTGACATGGCAGAGCTATTTAGTGACGGCCTCTGGACAAGACAGTGCAGGCTCCTCAGACAACTGCGTTCCTTGCCCTGCACAGGTGCCTGGCACCCTTCTTGGTCACGTTGTTGTATATGCAGCTTTGACCTTCACTGTCCTCACTAACTAGAGCCCTTAGCCTGGCGGGTAAGGACCCAGCAAGAAGCAGCCAGCATTCCCTGGCCACGTCCAAGTTGCCAGTAAATAAGCCATTTGTTCCCTGACGATTTTGATCAAAGCCTGACTGTCTTCCAAATTAGGGTTGAGTCATTTATAAAGCGTGCAAGTGTTTGGATTTTAACAGCAAACATCCATCCATTTTAGAACAAATGATTAAAAGGCACTAATTAAAGCCCTCTGATGACTGATGCCCAGGCCCCAGGAACAGATCAGCCTGCCCACTCCTGGCTGGGCCCCAGTGTTGCTGAAACTCGGCCTCTGTTCACTGGTGCCAAATAGAAACTCGGAGACAGAGTTTTGGGTGAAGTAGAAAAGAGTAGCTTTATTGCTTTGCCAGGAAAAGGGGGCCACAGTGGGCTAATGCCCTCAAAATTGTGTCCCACCCTGGAGGGGATGGTGAGGAGTCTTATCATGTTCAAGGAGCAGGGCATTGTCAGCTCATGGACTTTCTTCTGATTGGTGGGTGGTGAGTCAACATCATCAACCTTCTGGTCCCAACTGGTCTGGGGTCTACATGCCTGGGGGCAGCATACAGTTAACTTCTCCCACCTGGTGGGGGTTTCAGTCTCTGCAAAACAGCTGAAAGGACACGGCTCAGAATATCATCTATAGCCCTTGAGGAGCAACTAAAAGTCCTTGAATTTGTTTAATCGCTAAAGTATTATTATTTTGTCTTGTTTGACTGTTTATTTTTTCTCTCTGTATATTCTCACTTCTCTGATTAAATTTATTCTTTGACTTAAGTTTTTCTGCAGACAAAAGGCAGGTAGATGACGTGGGTGGGGTCTATTCTGGGAAGGCCTCATAAGGTCCTGCTTGGTTACATCAGCACATGGCCTAAGGGGAAGTCAGACAGACCCTGGGGGACTGCTGCTCATGTGGATACAGGACGGAGGGTAACAAGACCGGTGGTGCTCACGCCTGTCCCAAATCACAGCACAGAGTCATTTTACCTTCAGGATCGTCTCACTTGGCAAGAAGCAGGCAAAGTCTCCTCCAGCATCTCAGGACCATGGGTGGCATTCCTTTACATTGGTATGGGTGTGTTTGAATCAAAAGCCAAGGGAATAAATCAATCATTGACGCACAACTATGTGTTGTAGACCTAAAACATGCCCAGCATCAAAGCAAGAGTCGGCAAGATTCTCATGGTCCGGGGGCGAGAGAGGATCAGACGTAATAAAGCGATGAGTACAGAACAGCAAGCCTTAGCCGCAGCCTCTGCCCTTTCCCCGACCAGCAGGTGTGAACTCAGGGGCTCCCGCTCTCCTTGCCCCAGCAAACGTCCACCCGCAGCCCAGGGAACTAAACCCCTCCCACTGCCACCTCTGAGGCATCAACACCCCTGAATGTGTTCTCTCCAGGATCCTGACCCTACCCCCCAGCCCTTTGCTGCCTCCAAATATCCTTCCTAAGCATCAGGCCAGATTGTCCCTCTTTTGTTTGTGGGTCTCAGAAGCTCCCCACGGCCCAAGGAAAAGCAGAGACACACTGTGACATTCGTGGGTCCCTCCATGCATAAAAAATACTGATAATAGTCTGTTGTGATGTATTACATTAATTGATTTTGAACGTTGAATCAGCTTTGTATACCTGAGATAAATCCCACCTGGTTGTGGTGTATAATTCTTTTATACATAATAGATTTAATTTGTTAATATTTTTTCATCAGAGATATAGGTTTGTAGTTTGCTTTCAATTAATGTCCTTGACTGGTTTTGGTATTAGGGTAATGCTGACCTCAATATATAGAGAAAAACCATTTAACAAAATCCAACACCCATTCATTATAAAAACTTTCAGCAAACTAGGAATAAAGGGGAACTTTCTGAACTTGATAAGAGACATTAACAAAACACCTTGTTATAAAGCAGAAACTAATAAAAAAAATAGAAAAAAAAAAAGATGAGTGGCTCTGATAACCAAGCAGATAACAGAAAATACACTAGAAAAAAAGCCTCCAATGATATTATAGGGCTCTGGAAACATGATTTTAATAGTCTGCATGCCTCTAGAGGTAGGAAGAGATGTTACTGCTTCTCAAAAAGAAAAACAAAAATAAAAATTCTATTTCTTGTGAGAAAGTGTTAGAAGTAATCATTAAAAAAAAAAAGCAAAGAAACAGAACTCACTTTCTATTTTGTACTAATATTGCTCCCTAAATATAAAAATAAGATAGCATCGAAAAACAACTATAACTGTAAGGCTGTTAGGGATAGCTGAACTGACATGTCAGAATGCTTTTCTTATTTCTTTAAAAATAAAACTTGAATGCTGAAAAAAAACAAAACAAACAAAAAAAACAAAACAAAACAAAAAAACACCTACTGTTAATGGTAAGAACCTAGAAGCTTCCCTCTTAAAAAGGAATAGGTAAGAATATCCCCTCACAATCACTCCTATCACACATCCTGTTGGAAGAGTTAGTTAATAAGTTAAAAAAAGTAATAAAAAATATGCAGATTGGGAAGAAATAAATAAAACTGCCTTTTATTGTAGATGACATGATCATATATGTAAAAAATGCCAAAGAATCAACAACAAAAAAAGTCTCCTGGAACTGATAACTGAATATAGCAAGGTTGCAGGATACAAGGGTTAATATACAAAGCTTATTGTTTTTTTTAATATACCAGCAGTAAACAATTGGAATTTGAAGTTTTTTAAAAACTACTGATAATAAAATATTACAATGACATTAGTATAAAGATTAACATCTTGATTTGTGTATTAAAACACTTTTCTTCAACCTAAAAGTTGCTATTTTTTTCACTCTGATTTTAACAGCCATTAAAACATTGTGTGGGAGCTTCCCTGGTGGCGCAGTGGTTGAGAGTCCGCCTGCCGATGCAGGGGACATGGGTTCGTGCCCCGGTCCGGGAAGATCCCACATGCCGCGGAGCGGCTGGGCCCGTGAGCCATGGCCGCTGAGCCTGTGCATCCGGACCTGTGCTCCGCAACGGGAGAGGCCACAGCAGTGAGAGGCCTGCGTACCGCAAAAAAAAAAAAAAAAAAAAAGTATCGTGTGGGCCCCTAAAACTTCTGCGGGCCCGAGGCGCTGAGCCCACTCCGTCCAGGGGAGACGTCGGCCTGGGCTTCCCATCTTTCCTCAGCCCTGCTCCCACCAGTCCTGCAGCTGCAGCCCCCTCTGCCCTCTCGGCCTCTGTGGCTCTGCTGTTCCTGCTACTCTCAGGGCCTCCCATGCCCTTCCCTGCCCAAAAAGTCCTCCACATGCTTTAAGCCCTGGCTCAAATGTGATGCTCCAGGCCCTGTGGGCGGCAGCCCTGTGGGCAGGGTCCGTGCACCTTCACTGCTCTGTGAAGCTGATCACATTGTAAGACGGTCTTCCTGGCCAAAGGAAGGGGAGGGTTCCTTCCTTCACCCCGCAAACGTCCTCTGTGTGCCTGGCTCTGGGGGTTGCAGGGACGGGGGAGGAGTGGAGGCAAAGAGGGAGACTGAGGATGGAGCGGGGCATCCCTGGGAGGTTTCCACCAGGAGCTGTCACCGTCCTGAGCCTCTGGGCAGACACTGGGACCCCTCCATGTTGCTGTGAATAAAGGTTTGGGCAAATGTGAGCACAAGAGGGTGGCGGTCATCTCAAAACTGTCAGCAAAGTTCAGAGGTCATAACCAGAACCTCCATGTCTATCTGGGCCTTTCCTTGTTTCTTACACCTCTCCAACTCATTGTAAGCAAATCCATTTGGGTGAAACCCACTGCATTTTCCCCAATATTTGATCGCAGAGACATTCTTGTAGTAACAACCAAGCAGAATGAACATACTGAGTGTTTGTAACACAAACTCCCTAACTAATAGTACTGCTAAAAATAGTAACAGTAACTAACTTTATTGAGCACTTACTATGTCCCAGGAACATTTCAAGCCCTTTCCCTGTGTTATGTTGTTTCAGCCCCACAGCCCACGCACACATTAAACTTCGAAGGCATCCAACAAGAGAAGCTCAGCCGTCCAGGCGATGGGCAGGTGAGCCCCCTGTGGGCAGTCCGGATCCAGAGATGGCCCTCCGCCCTCTACCCTGTCCCGCCTGTCACAGAAGGCCTCAAAGATGGGAATTATCATTTCTATTTTACAAACTGGGCTTAGAAAGTCCCATCCGTTAGCAACAGAGCTGGATTCACACCAGGGCTGGTCCACCGGCCAGCATCACGGTGGGTTTGGCTCCAGCAGTGTTTGGTACCCACAACCGCCAAGTAAGCAGACATCATCAGATGTGCCAACACAATCGGGCCACCCCGCCTGGCCGTGAGGATGAGTCTGTCCATCTCCAACGTGGCACTAACGGGACCCGACATCTGCACGACCCCTGGCTTTGAGGGGAGGCTCCAATGGGCGCTCAACCCAAAGGCCTGAGAAAACACGGTCTTCCTGACTCTGGCCCTGCTCACGCATGGGAGATGTCGCACTTAATGGTTCTCCCCGTGCTGGTGTCCCCAAAATGGGAGGTGACGGGCAGCGGTGTGGCAGGGGGGACAGCGAGAGGCCTGAGGAACCGGTGTCCTGGCCTCCGTGGCCATGTCTGTTCACTCATCCAGCGGGCTTCCAGCGATTTCAGCCTGATTCACTGAAATGAAAGCATTGCCATGAAATTTACTTTAAGGTTTGTCTGAAACCATGAGGGCTGATGCAATGGAAAGCTTTTCACTGAATGCTGACAACAGGGTGGAGAGAGGGACCCCAGAAAATACTGGCTAATCTGAGCGGGGCCCTGGGGTGAAGGAAGGCAGGGGGCTTTCTCAGGAGCTCAGGGCATTCCTTGGGCTCCATCTCAGAGAGTGAGTGAGTGACCACCGGGATCTGGTCAGGGCACGGGGCTCTGGAGACACAGTTGCTCGCCTGCTGTATCCACGGGGCATCCCTCCAGCCTCTGGGCCTCAGCCTCCTCTCCTGATCAGGAGGCTCAAGGCTTACACATTCTTAAGGATTAAATGATGCAGTGCTCGTGGTGCACAAAGCATGGTACGTAGACCCAAAACAGGCCCCCAGTAGGTGATTCCTCTGTGTATTATTATTATTCTAAGTCCCTGTGCAATCTAAGCTCAAGGTTACTTTTAAAAGAGTCTCTTTGGTTTCTAGCTTAGATTATTGACAGAAGGATTACATGACTTATGCAGGCAAGACAGGGGTGAGTGTCCCCAGAGCCCTCCCTAGGGTGGTGGGTGCTTGTCACCGCAGGTGCCGGGGGCTGAGGAGGCTGACTGTCCCTGAGTCCCCCTCTGCACCTGGGCTGTTATTCAGGAGGCTGGTGCTATTAGAAACATCCTGATTTTTATAGACGGAAACCGAGGTTCAAGGAAATCACATCATTGTCCAGGTCTGCCTCATCAGTAAGGACCAGATCCAGGATTTAAAATTGGGCAGTTAGACGCCAGCAAGCCTGCTCTTAACAGCTCTGTTCTACCCCAGGGTGCAGTGTGACCTCATCTTATCTAATGACACCTGCAAAGACCCCAGTCCTCACTAAGGTCACATTCTGAGGTTCTGGGTAGGCCTGAATTTGGGGGAAACACCATTCAACCCAGTGCAGTGACCAGTGGAACCCACAGTCTTAAGCCATGTGCACACAAGGCATTATCCAGTCTCCTAATTCAGCTCCAAACCTCCTGCCAGAGAAGGTCACAGACGCCTCATTAGTCCATGCCCCGGATGCCCGCCCAGCCCACTGTCTGGGACCTCACCAGGTCTGAAGGAGTCGTCCCTGGAGGGCGTGGCTTGTCAAATTCACAGCTAGAGTTGGAGACTGTGTATTGTCAGCCAGCACGGCAGGTGGGTGCGGGTTTCCTGGCTCTGGATGGGTTGGAGAACCTCTACCCTCTCAGCAGACAGAGGCACGCAGGTTGCTGTGGGCAGAAACATCCCAAGATGGGCAAGTGCAGCCGCCTGCTGAGAAGCAGTGAGCCAGGCCTCAGGCGCTCACTCACCGGAGATGCTCTCCTGCTAAACAAGGGACTTCCACACCCAACCCACAGCAGTGGTCCTCTGTGTGAGCCCACCTTCGATGTGCTCAGCCATTCAGGTCCACTTTGTTTCTGGAAAGCCCAGGAAGAAAGTAATCATTAAAAATATGTAGAGCTTCCCTGGTGGCGCAGTGGTTGAGAGTCCGCCTGCCGATGCAGGGGACACAGGTTCGTGCCCCGGTCCGGGAGGATCCCACGTGCCGCGGAGCGGCTGGGCCCGTGAGCCATGGCCGCTGAGCCTGCGCGTCCGGAGCCTGTGCTCCGCAACGGGAGAGGCCACAACAGTGAGAGGCCCGCGTACCGCAAAAATAAATAAATAAATAAAATAAAAGTAAATTAAGTTACCCCAGGAGCTTAATAGATTAGTCATCGACTTTTTCCCTCCTGTTGGATCTTAACCTTTTGTGGAAATTAATCACCTAATGGCTCAAAACAACCACAAAGGTTGGCATATGCTCTCTTCACAGCCCTGGAGGGTGGAAGGACCCCCCCCTCCCATCTTCACTTTCCCTCTCCCCCTCCACAGAAGCCCACCCCTTGGATCAGATATGACTATTCTGGGGGCAACCGGAAGGCCCTGGCCGCCTGTCTCTTCCTCCACAGCTATTACGCAGGGGAGGTACCCACCCCACTGGGTGGACACGTCAGCTGAACACACTCCAAAGAGAAGGGCTTTGGTCTCAACGAGAGAGGGAAGGAAAGCAGGCTGCTACTCCTTGTGGGGTCATTCATTCGTGCAGTCACCCTATGAGCATTTATTGAGCACCTATGATATACTGGAGGCTGCGTTAGTGCTGAGGATGTGGAAATCAACCAGACCTGTCACTTCCCTCAGGGGGCTCTCAGTGCAATGGACACACGTGGAACCACATGATCTCAACAATGTGGCCGGAGCAACCACAGGGCACCCTGGGAGTCTGAGAAAGGAGGTTCAGGAGCTTCCCGGGGGAAGCCGGGAGGGTTCCATGGAGGAGAGGAGGCTCTGAGCTTCCTCTTCAGTGTGGGCAGGTATCTGCCATGGGGGAGCTTCTCCAGGAAGGAGCAGCCCGCATCACACCTGGAGGCAGCCAGGCCCAGGTTCAAAACCCAACACAGCCTCTGACCAGCTGTGATGACGTTGTCACTCGGTAAGTCACTTGCCCCCTCAAGCGCCAGTCTTCTGGCCATGGAAGTCTTACTTGCATGTAAGTGACTACACACAGGAGTGGTTATTATTACTGCTGCTGCCAGTGCCCCTGTTATTACAGGTTCCAAGAGCTGCAGCCCCAGTGTTGCTGGAGCTCGGGCTGTGAGGCTGGAGAAATGTAGAAGAATGTAGAAGCTGGGTGAGGAGTGGTGGGTGGAGAGATGAATGCGTGAATGCATGCATGAATGAATGAATGAAGAAAAAGTGAATGAAAGGATATGAGCATGACTACAATGCCACACTGAGGGGCTTTGTCCTAGGATCCTGGTAGGACATGGAAGAGACCCCAGCTGGAGCAGCTCGCTCAGACACGCATCCAAGAAGTGTTTTCCCCACAGCAGCCCTGGGCAATGAGATCTGCAGAGTCCTTCCCAGGCCTCCTCCTGGACCTCCTCCTGGTCCGACATCTTTGTCCATCACTCTGGGTTGACTCTTGAGGACCTGGCAAGCCCTCATCCCGTCCTCCCCAGGTCAACCCCGGAGAAACACCAACATCTTCACGTGGGGACTTCCGCCCCTGTGTAATCCCGCCCTCTGCTCTTGCCGCAGTTTCCTGCAGTAACAAATGACCACAAATCGGCCCTGCAGAGGGCAAGTGAGGGCTGCCTCCAGAAGAAAGAACTGGTGGCAAAATCTAAGGATGCTTACCCCAGCCGGGAAGGTGGCATGGAATGTGTGGTTTCATTTCGGACATTAAAGAGAAGGGCAACTTTGTGATAGACAAGTTCCGGCCTCACATCTGTTTGTGAGCATCTTCCAAGGACAGGATTAGAGCTGTGCCACTCTGCCTGCCCACACCTGTCACCCACATCATCAGGGTCTGGCTCAAACCCGCCGATCTCCCAGGCCTCAAAGTCCAAAGAAGTGGGTGGAGGGAACAGCACATTCCTTTTCCCCCTTCCTGGACCCTTGCGCTGCGGTTACCTTCAGGGTCCATGGACCAGGGGCAGCCAAAAGGCAGCCCCCACCTCCTTCCTCAGCCACGGGGCCTCTGCCTCTGGGATCCACACTGTGACTTTGCAGGAGATGCACACCCAGCAGCTGCTTCTGGCAAGTGAGTGGAGAGTCAGGGAGATGCCAATTTGTGGCAGACGTCTGAAGAAGCTATTTCTAAAACAGCAATTACCAGAAAGGGGAACAAATTACTACTTACTTCAGAGACTTTCACACATGGAGAATCAGGGCCCTACAAAGTAATCAGGGCAATGTGTTTGCAAAACTGCATTATTTATATTGAAATATTTCACCGAGAAAGGTCAGGAACCGAAATTGAAGGTTAGCAAGGAATAAAATACCAGGGTCACCGTATCGCTGGAAAGTCTTTGAAGGGCCTTGATTACCACCACCATTAGGCACTTTAGAAAACTATTAAATAAATCCAGGCTGGTATCCAACGTCAGATTTCTAGGAAAAATGAGCTCAGTTGCCCAAACCCAATGGCAGAGCTACAGAACAGGTGGAGAGGCCTGGCCCAGGCCTGCAGCCAGTGGACGGTCCAGCCGTGCCCAGGGAAGCAGTCGCCGGAGACCCGGCCCATCCATCAGATGTCTGGCAACCACCTGCTGGGTTGCCAAGCAACCACCCAGCCTCTCTGGGGGTCCTCCCAGAGTCACCAGGACACTAATAGCTGGGCGAGGGCTGGGGAGGGAGGGAGGCAGCCTGGGAAAGGGCCAAGCAGGCTGGCCTTTGATTTAGGCCCTGCCAGGAGATGGCAGCAGGAGCTCCCCCGGAGTGGGGCTGGGGCAGCAGGCCCCCTCTTCACACTGTACCCCTCACCCCTTACTCCCACCCCTCCCCAGAGACAAAAGGTGCCCCCAGGAGAGGATCACCACGGACAGTCATTTCAGTAACGCCCTAGGTGTGCTGGGCTTGCACTGCTCTTGTCCAATTTGATTCTCAAAACCTCCCTGTGAGGCTGAGAGGGAAAGATGCTTCATCCCCGCAGTGGTGGCTCCCAAGCATTTGCTGCCTCCAGGCCTTTCCCGGGAAGCTCCAGGCCTCGCATTTGCGAGGTCCAGGCTGCTGCGGCTGCAGACAGTTACCTCTGTGTCCTGGCTCCAGGCGCAATCCCCAGGTCTCTATTCCAGGATCCAGCACTGAACTCACTGAGTGGGGAGCAGGGCTTCTGGGGACAGTGATGGCGAGGGGGAGGCCAATGTGAGAAGTCCATTGGTGGACGTAGCTCACACCTGCCTGAATCCCTTCCTGCCTGCAGAGAAATCCCTCTGGGCTAGGTCTGTATTTCATCCAGTGCCTTGTCCTATCCAGCCACCAGCCACCCAGCCATCCATCTGTACATACATACACACACCCACCATCCTTCCATACACCTGTCCACCATCCATCCCTCTGTATATCCACCCATCCATCTATCACCCACCATTTATCCATCCATCCATCCAACCATCCATACATCTGTACATCCATCCATCCATCTATCCTTCTGTATATACATGCATACACATATGCACCAAAAGTTACCTGAGTGGCTCTGGGACAGACCCCATCAGAGGAGGGAGGGTCCACAGAAACAGAAATGCTGACAGGAACTTTTATCTTCAGTGTCTCAGAAGCTTCCTTGTGGCACTTGGGGCTTGGCTAAAGGCTGAGTGGGAGCTCGACATGTCCTTACTGACCTGCACACAGAAAAGCCGTGCGCTTGTGACCACAGGGCAGGAGCCCTGGGAGGCCTGTCAGACTGTGGCAGAAGACAGAAAGGCGGCAGCCGGAAGGAGGGACCCCCCACAATCTGTCTTCAGACGGCAAAGGAACACATCCAGGAAGGTCAGAGGAAGGGGGGTCACCAAGACCCAGCTAAGGACAACCCACCTGCAACCCCAGCTGGAGAACTTCGGATAGAAGGGTCTAGCCAGAGGGACTTCCCTGGTGGTGCAGTGGTTAAGAATCCGCCTGCCAGTGCAGGGGACACGGGTTCGAGTCCTGGTCTGGGAAGATCCCACATGCCACGGAGCAACTAAGCCCGTGCGCTACAACTACTGAGCCTGAGCTCTAGAGCCCGTGAGCCACAACTACTGAGCCCACGTGCCACAACTACTGAAGCCCGTGCGCCTAGAGCCCGTGCTCCGCAACAAGAGAAGCCACCTCAATGAGAAGCCCGCGCACCGCAATGAAGAGTAGCCCCCACTCCCCGCAACTAGAGAAAGCCCACGCGCAGCAACAAAGACCCAACGCTGCCAAAAATAAATATATATATACATATATATATATTTATTTATTTAAAAAAAAAGAAAAGAAAGAAAGGTCTATCCAGAGCCAGCCACATAATTTGCAAGGCCCAGTGCAAAATGAAAATCTGGCACTCCTTGTTCAAAAAGCAGCAGAAAAGTGCTAAAGGTACTGTGGACATAACACGCTTCCCCTGGACCCACACTGAGTCTTGCTGATTTCAGCACGGGCCTCCTGAAGTTCTGTGTTTGTAGGCCACCATGAGCACCAAGTGTGGGTGCAATATTAAGGAACACTGGGCACACACACCCCATGTGTCTGTGCTACTTACACGCACGCTATTGCCGGTCAGACTTTGCTCGCAAAACACAAGTTCACAGTTAAAAAAGCATTCAGAATTTCAAGACAGAGACCGCAGAGCCTGAAACCAAGAACGGGCCCTTCTGCGTGTGGGTCCCCATGGACACACAGCTCTCATGCCAGTCAAGTTGGCACAGGGTAAGCCTGCTGAAACGAGGGCAGGTCCCACAGGAAACACTTGCCCGAGCTTCCAGGTGGCTCAGTCCCCATCACCAGACCTGGACTGGAGGGCAAGGGAGGGGGCCTCAGGGGATGAGCCCCTTGTTGCCTCAGCTAACGCAGAAACCTTCACACAGGCACACACGGCGTCAGGCTGACACGAACCCTCCCAGGACCCTCATTCTCCATGTCCAGCAAGACAGCAAAGGTGGTGACAGCTCAGCTCAACAGGCCCCCACCAGAAGCTCCCATTTCCATTTCTGAACTTGCAGACATGACCCAGAGCAGACACACCTGCGTCAACAGGACCAAACTATGTTTCCAGCATCCAGGTGGGCTGAAGGCATTAAATTTGGTAGAACTGCCTGTTTGTCTTGCTTTCAGCCTCTCAAGCTATTTTTAAAATCCTTTTTGGGCACTGGAAGGGTTTCACCTCTATGACTACAGAAGCAAGTTCCCCCACAAAGTCCACAAACGCGCATGCACAGAGACGCCCATGGGTGCCCATAGGTGTCATCTTTCGAGCACCACGTGAAATGCACACTTTGTTCCCGAGATGCCATCCCTGGCACCACCGTGGGTGACATCCTGCATCGTGGGGTTCGGGCCAAGGTCGCCCTCCTCAACTCCCCTTTGGAAACCATCCTCAAAGCTGGGACACATTATTCTTAAGATCCTCAAGGGTGGACCATGTTCATCTGTTGAGGTTGGTCACTGTTTTCAGAAACAGCTACAACGGGAACAAAGCCTGGGGTCTTAGGGGCGTGAGTGAGGCACCCATAGCTGAGTGCCCCCGGGGAAGCCGACAGAGCCTCCTTCGGTGGTTAAATGAAAAACACGCCCTCTGGTCTCAGAGTTTTAATCCTCGGGTTTTTTTGTTTTTTTGTTTTAACATCTTTATTGGAGTATAATTGCTTTCCAATGGTGTGTTAGTTTCTGCTTTATAACAAAGTGAATCAGTTATACGTATACATATGTTCCCATATCTCTTCCCTCTTGCATCTCCCTCCCTCCCACCCTCCCTCTCCCACCCCTCTAGGTGGTCACAAACCACTGAGCTGATCTCCCTGTGCTATGCGGCTGCTTCCCACTAGGTATCTATTTTATGTTTGGGAGTGTATAATCCCTGGGCTTTAATCGTCAATGTGTTATCTTTGTGACCTTGGGCCAGCCACTCTCCCTCTCTGCGCTTTGCAACCCCTGTCTGCAGAGTTTGGGTATAAGAATGGCACTTAGTTCTGAGAATTCTTCTGAGGACTAAATAAGTATGTGATGCACTAGGAAGAATCTCTGACGCACGGTAAACACTTTTTATGTATTGGCTATTTTTATCCTCACTGTTCAGGAAAGGCATTCATAGAGGGCCTTGGAAATCAACGACTCTGCAGGACCATGAGGCTCCCCTCAAGGTCTGTCTAAGCCGTCTCAACACCGTCTCTCCAGACCAAGAGAATCACCTGAAACATGGTGATTGTGACGGAGGAAGTGAATTTTTTAGTTTTTGTGCATTTTAATGAATTCAAATTTACAAAGTAACTAGCAGCTGCCATACTCAACAGTGCAATTCCAATCACTTCCAGAATTTCTCAACTTGAAAGAAAAACATTCTTTATTCAAGCGTGAATGGGAAACCCTGATTTCTATCTATATCCCCCCTCCGGAAGCTTCCCAGTCCTCATGAGCTGATTAAAGGCCCTGAGAAGTCCTGCAGCAATTAAATTTTGTTCATCCTAATGCTTCCCAAACATATTTGACCACAGAATCCCTTTTCTGTGCAGATGTATACAATGCTCACTGACACCCCATAGAACATTCCAGAAGGAGAAGTCTGGGTCCACAAGCACAATGAATGTCATTTGGGCCTTGAAAAGCTACCGGAAAGGGATATTTTTATACCTCTTTTCAGTGCTCCTGATTCCAGAAACCAGGAGTTAAAACTAAGTCACTCTTGCATTCATTCAACAAACACATGGTGTGCACTTACCACGCCAGGCTACGTGCTGCGCCTGCAGCCACATAATTGTCTCCTTCTTTGCCAAGCGCTAGGGAAGGGCTTCCCACCTGTCCCCAGACAGGGATCGGATGCGTTTTACAGTACCTGCTGGCTCCTCTCTGGAGGTTCCACATTTTAAAAGCTCTCTGGTGATCCTCCTCAGAGCCAGATTTAGAACAGATGGTGGGGGAAGCAGAGAGGACGGGCCCACCCACCTCGCTGAATCTAACCCAGATGGCTCTTGGTTCCCATGGCTGGCACTGCTCCACATGAGGCGGAAGCCAGCTCCAGCTCACTGATGGCAGACTGGACCCAAAGTGAGAGGAGACGAATCTTTTTGCCCACCGTCCCAGTCCTTCTCCCAGAGGTGTGAGCATCCTCCCTGGAGACAGAGGAGGGAGCAAGCATTGAGGCCTCAGGGACCAGCTCTGCCTTCCCCAGTCAGCTGCCAAGGGCATAGAAACAAGGTGCCGTGCCCGCTGGCTCCCCACACACAGAACCCCTTAATGAATTTTAGATTAAAAAGCCCAGATACCAGCACATCCTTAAGTTGCCTAATGAAGCAATTGTCCCATAAGTCAATCTGGCCCTCCAGATGAAGCCCCCAGTGTGGAAGCGTGACCAGCCTTACCAGGCCCGCTTAATGCAAAATGGGTAAGGTCATTTACAAGTCTCTCAAACGCAGGCTTATGAATAAAATAACAATGCTAGAAAACAAGCTCCAGCAATTTCTATGCATTGCAAACAGCTGGAAGCACGTCCTCAGGGTGCTCTCGGCCCAGCCCTTCAGCCCAACACAGGGCTCTCCTGGCAGGTTGAGGTCCCCAATCCAACAGGTGTGGTCACCCAAAATGCAGGAAGTCTGACCTCTTAAGCATCTGAGACCCCTCCTGCCCCACCACCCCGGAGGGGGCCCTGGAGGCCAGAGGACAAGCAGAACAGTGACAGCAAAGCACATCCAACAGCCTCCACCAGGCCTCCTGCGCTGCTGGCCGAGGCTGCCAGAAATTCCTGCCTCCATTCAAAAACCAGCCATCTATAGAAAATATGTCCATCCTGTGGGGACCCGGCTCCAGGACAGGGGTTCTGTGATGACCCCCACGTCCCAAGCTCACCTGCAGAGGACCCCTCCGCTCCAGGACAGGCCTCCGGCAGAGGCACATTAAAGAAAGAACAAAGGAGAGAGGAGGGAAAAGCATCTCTCAGGATTCAAAACGAGAAGATGAAATGCTCAGGATGGAAAGAGGCTTTTCAAAGAACTTTTCATCCAGTGCCAGCGCAGTTTGAGAGACTCAGAAGAGATGGAGATCTGGGCAGACAGACTGGATGGATCTGAAAGCTGCCTGGTCGGTCGGCATCCTGGGAAGAGACAGACGGGCCGGGGCTACTCGCTCCACAAAGCCTGCAGTGCAAGGGTACCAAGGAGGCTCTGAAATTTCTGCCACCTCCGTGGATTTTGCCCCAGGAACACCCCGGGAGCACCGGTGCCCACCTGCACGGGCTGGGAGGCAGGACAAGCAGCCAGTCACCTCCCTCCTAAGGTCCCGGGTCTCCTGGGTCACAGCCTCGCCCAGAGTCACACTGACCTGGCGGGAAGACCCTCAATTTCCACTCTAATAGGATGTCGCACTGAGTGAATTAGCAGGTTCTTTTGAGTTCTAGCTATCCGTCGAGAACCTTTCTTATCTGAAACACAAAAACATGTGTTGACAAATATTTATCAAGCCTCTAGACGAGGAGTTCACACAAAAGAGGTAATTCACAAATATTGGATCATTTATTAGTTGATGTCATTATTTCTGCCGTGAGTGGCTCTAAGAAACCACCTGCCGTCCTGGGTCCTTCCTCAGCCGGCACCCGGCACCATCCGCCACCCGCCATCAAGACGGGGCTCCCATGGCAGATGTGGTCCTCCAGATCAGCTCCCTTATGGGTCCAGCAAAACAGCAAGGTGACCCCACATTGTCCCCCAACACAGAATTGCTCCCACAGACACCAGCCTGGCCTTCCTTCTGGAAACTCAACAGCACTTCTAAGTTCTGTGAACGTTTCTTTGGGGGCCCAAAATATAGAGGAGAAAAAAGTCCAAATAAAAGCCAAGAGTAAACTCATTGAAAGGAGCGCTGCCAACTTTTAATAGCATTAATCTGTCACAGTCCGCCAGAGGGGAAGCAGCATCTGTATTCTAACTGTAATAACTACATACTGAACAGCCGAGACGTGATTTATTAACAATGAGATTTTACAAGCAAGCCACTATTGACAAATGGCAGCAATTTTAGGCACCCCAGATCAATACCCTTTAATAGAGTCAAATCTCAGCAAATTAAATTAAAGCAAGATTCCAAAATAGCCTCATACTAAACAAATGCATGTGCGTAAAATTGCCCACATGGTTGGATGACATGACATGGGAGTCACCATCATGAGCTGACGGCCACACTTCTATTTATTTACTTGAAAATCAGGATGGGCGCTGTGGTTAAAGGGCCGTGTCCATGGTCCTTCAGAGCTACGTGGTTGGACGCCTGGGATGTGAGAGGGATACACCACAGAGAACTCTGGGCCCCTGTCGAGGAATGACCGCTTGGGAACAAACACCTCCCATACCTGCTCGCCACCACCCACCACATTCCGTCTGGTGTGGAGACGATCAGAGCTTATAGGACAACAGAAGCCCGATCCCAGCTCTGCCCCGGGCGACCTGGGTGAGTACAGACAAATCACGTGTAACTCTTTTCATCCACAAAACAGAAATGGCATGCATCATTGCCACCTCCAAAGTTGCTGTGACATTCAACAAAATAATATATTTGAAAGACCAGGTATGGGTCTGGCACAGAAAGGACACTCGGATATTAGCTAAAGGAGGTGACCAGCAGGACGGCAGCTAGTGAAGCTGCCTCCATCCCGAAAGTGTGAGAACGCCATGACAGCACCCGCAGCGAGCTGCACCCCAGGGAAACAGCGTCCCCACAAAGCTGGAGGATGACCAGGTACATCTGATCACAGCCAGCATTCCCCACAGTTCTGCAGGAAGCCCCAGAAAAGCCTCTCCCATTGGGGAGGTTTCACTCTGGAAATTCTTTTACACCTGGAATTTTCCAGTGCCAGACAGGGAGCCCTTGCTTCCTATATTTAAGTATGGATCCTGGCCCTGTGTGTGAAAGTTCAAGGAACACCTTGGGGAGGCTGCTGTTCTTGGTCAGCAGTTACAGGAGATGACACAGCTTTGCTGCCACCATATCTGCTGGAGAAGGATGTGTTGGAGACTCAGAGACAGCCCAGTGCTCGTCCAACCCTGAATGATGGCCATTCTGACCGGGTCCTTACACCATCACAGGGAGATCTGAAGGCAGAAGATGAGCAGGATCCTCCCTGGCTCGTTCCAGGTAGGAACGGGTAGCAACATTCCGGGTGGGGCACGGGGAAGTGTGTGCTCTTTCTGCGTTCCATTTAGACAAAGATGACAGATGATTCAAAGAGCAGCTAGCTTGAAACGCTGCTGTGGTTTGTGGGTTTTCTTGGCCAACCGCAAGTCCTCCTAAACATCTGCGCCTCTCGCACTGGTCACTGTGACTCCAGACCCAACAAAAGGGACGGGCAGCCATTTCTCAGGCAACCACTGAGCACTGGGCGAGCAAATGGAGAAGAGCTCTAGCTTCAGCCTGGACCTCTGCTTCTAATGAGCTGTGTTTGTTCAGAGGCATCTTGAACCTGACCCCTTAACCCCAACTAGATGAGGGGCTCCCTGGGCCCCCAGCCACCTACAAGTCCCCTGTCACCGCCTTGATCCCACTTTATTATGACTGTATTTGTTTCCTATGGCTGCTGTAACAAATTATCCCAAACTTGGTGGTTTGAATCAACAGAAGTATATTCTCTCCCAGTTCTGGAGCCCAGAAGTCTGGAATCAAGGTGTTGGCTGGGCTGCACTCCCTCCAGAGGCTCCAGGTAAGAATCCTCTTCCCCTTTCCTCTTCCAGCTCCAGGGGTCCAAGTGCCCCCCGGGCTTGGCGCCGCATCACTCCCTCTCTGCCTCTGTCTTCATGGGGCCCTCTCCTCTTCTCTGTCTGTATCCCCTTCTCTTATAAGGACACCTGGAATTGGATGTAGGGCCCACCTGGATAATCCAAGGTGAACTCCTCATCTCAAGACCCTCAGTAACATCTGCAAACACCCTCTTTCCAAATAAATCCCATTCACTGTTTCCAGGGATGTGGACATATCTTTTTTGGGAGGCCACCATTCAGCCCCCTCCCATCACATACACAGCACCTAATAGATGCCTAATTCCATCTGCAGAATGAATGAATGAATGAATGAATGAACGAGCAGTTGCTACCATGGACAGCAGTCAGCAAACTAAAGGGAGCCTGGCCACGGGCACCTCCATGCCTCAGTGTGGATGCAGGGGGGGCACAAAGGCTGAGGCCTGGACGTCCCAGCTGTGAGGGCACCATCTGCCCAGCTCCAGGGTCAGGCTGCAGGGCCAAGCTCCACCGTATCAAATCACGTGGCCACCTTGCACCAGGGCCCCATCCTGCAGCCCCTGAGCCAGTCAGCTTCCGTGCCAACCCAGAGTCCCCTGTCCCACCGCTGAGGAGGATGCGGCTCAACAAGCATGGGTAGTGCATGTGTGTGTGGGTGTGCGTGTGTCCACACATGCACAGGCACATGCATTTTTGTTGTGTGTGTGCAGTGTGTGTAGGTGTGCAGGTATATGCATGTATGTGCAGGCATGCGTGCTGTGCATGCAGGTGTGTTTGTATATTTAATTTTGTGGGCATAATTAGGAAACATAACCAGGAGACCTGTATTTTGTTTGGGCCTGTGATTTTCAGTCTCATCAGAATATTAGTGCTAAAAATTATGAAACATAAATGGGGCTGGTTAACATAAAAGCCATAAAATATTTGTTTCTAATGGAGCCTGGATACAAGCAAATCTGTCTTCAGGCTGCTGAGGGCCATCGTCTTTAAGAAGAGAACTGTCTCCTCAAGCACAAGCAGCAAGGAAGCCCCCCGACCCGGTCTTCAGGGTGTGCCCACACTCCCTCCCCCTGCTGGGGTCTTCTGGTGTCTATGGCACTTGCGAAGGGAGTGGCAAGGGAATTCGCAGTTGCTGGGCATCTGTCGGGGGTCAGACATAGTGGTCGACGCACCTCATGGCACTGAAGCCACACACAACCCCACCCCCATCCGGATGTTTCCGCCATCCTCAGAACATTGAGAACAAGAGACTCAGCCAAGCGGAGGCACTCATCCCGAGTCACACAGCTGGTCCCCAAGATGCCAGGGTGGGCGCCATGTGCTTTCCAGCGCAGGAGTCCAGGGGACACACACTCCCCTTCCCGAGACCTGAGGCAGGAGCAGATCATCCCTCCTGACATAGGCTGGCTTCCCCCTTCCATCAGGGAAGGTCCAAGGCTTCTGATCAAGTGTCTGGGGATGGGGGGCAGACCCAAGAGTGCAGGGAGGAAGGGTTCATGGGCAGGCAGGTTGGACTGGCAGGGTCAGGGACAGCCACGCTGGGGACTTGTGCCTGACACACAGTTCCATTCACTTGTCTGTTCATTCAATGTTCATAGCAGCACCGTTCACAACAGCCAAGACATGGAAGCAACCTAAGTGTCCACTGACAGATGAATGGATAGAGAAGATGTGGCGTATATACACAATGGAATATTACCCGGCCATAAAAAAAGAATGAAATAATGCCATTTGCAGCAACACGGGTGGACTTAGAGATGATCACACTAAGTGAAGTAAGTCAGACAGACAAAGGCAAATATCAGTATCACATGATTATCACTCATATGTAAAATCTAAGTGATACAAATGAACTTATTTACAAAGCAGAAACAGACTCACAGACATAGAAAACAAACATGTTTACCAAAGGGAAAAGGTGGGGCGAGGGATTAGGAGTTTGGGATTAACAGATACACACTGTTATATATAAAATAGATAAACAACAAGGATCTACTGTACAGCACAGGGAACTATGCTCAATATCTGGTAACAACCTATGATGGAAAAGAATCTGAAAAGAATAGATATACATATATGTATAACTGAATCATTTAGCTGTACACCTGAAACTAACACAACATTGTAAGTCAACTAGACTTCAATAAAAAACAAAAATCAAACAAACAAACCAAAGCATTTATGGAGCAACTATTAGGCGCTGGCATTGCAATGGGGCTGGGATGCAGCCATGAGCAAAAAGACATCCTCCCGCCTCACCAAGAGCTGAGTCTTTGTAACTAAACAAGTGAGTAGTACAAGCAGGGAAGGACGAGGGGCCGTGGAGCTCGCAGCAGGGCCCAGGCGTAGAGAGCAGAGGCGTTCAGTCCATACAACCACCTGCTGAGGTCACTGCGAAGGCAGCGTCAGGAGAAGAGCAAGGCTGTAATGAACATTAACTTCCACCCAGAGGAAAGGGTCCTAGAAAACTGGGTCATCCACACGGGAACTTTCACACCAGCTCCCAGGGGGCAGAAAGTTCTGCTTTAGATGGAAAAGCCTCTCTCTGTTTCTGTTTCTATGTCTATCTGTTTCTATCTATTCATCCACGTATCTATGTATCTATACATCTAGTATCTACCTATCTATATCTATTCATCTATGAATTTTTTCACCTATATATCTATCTACCCATCTATCCATCTATCTACCTATCTTTATCTATTTATCCATTTATCCATCCATCCATCCATCCATGCATCTATGCTTTCTATGTATCCATCTATGCATCTATCTGCCTATGTTTGTACCTATGTATGTATGTATGTGTGTATGTATGTATATATGTATCTATCTATCTATGTCTGTACCTATGTATCCATTCATCCACCTATCATCTATCTGTCTCTTCATCCATCTATCGTCTATCTATCTATGTTTGTACCTGTGTATGTGTCCACCCATCCATCCATCATCTGTCGTCATCTATCTCTCACCTATGTATGTATATATGTATCTATCTATCTATGCATCTACTCATCCATGCATGCATTCATTCATCCATCCATCCATCTATGCATCCATGCATCTATCTATATTTGCACCTATGTATGAATATATCCATTCATCCATTCACCTATCCATATATCTATGTTTGCATCTAAATATGTATGTATCTATCCATCCATCTATCCATCCATCATCCATCGATCACTTATTAACATCTATCTCCCATCAATGTATGGTTGTATGTATGTATGCATCTATCTATCTATCATCTAGCTAGCTAACCATCCATCCATTACCTATCATCTACCTATCTATGCATCTATGCATGCATTCATTCATTCATCCATCCATCCTCTATCCATCCATCTAGCTATACACCCATGCATATATCTATGCACTTATCTATCTATAAACCATAATATACACATATATATATATATGAACATATATGTATAATAGATAAATGTAGATGGGAATATAAAATAAGGAAACAGAAGCTGTGATTAGGCTCTTGATCACATTTGGATTCTTGTAGACATTTCTCCAGAGCAGAAAATATTTTGCTCAGTTTTGTTCTTGTGAAATTATAATAAATAAGTAAATAATAGCAGATGACTTCTCTGGAACAAGCATGTTTGCCTCAGAATAACTGGACCAGGATTACCCTGATGAACTGATTATTCTGGACAAAAAAAGAAGTTACCTCTGGAAATACAACTATGCACAACTTCAAATTTTTCCAAAAATTGGAATAGAAACAGTTTAAAGTGCTCCTCTGTCAGGGCACCATGGCCCGTAGTGGTCTTCCTCTGAGGTCTGGCATCTCCAAGGCCCTGTACAGACTTTGGCCAGCCCCTTGCAGCCTTCTTCCTGCACAGAGAGGAGAAATCGGTTTCAATATTGAGCCTGCTCTTGTTTGGGTGGAGTTAACTAGGATTTCCTGCAAGAGGCTGACGTGGAGAGCTGAGCAAATGGATGCTTTGAGTCTAAATCTCCCCTTTCTTCGGCAACATCTCTCAGGAAGAATTTACCCATGACTCACTCACCCCTGGCCCACCGTCTTGATCTACTTTTAAGGGCACTGCTGACATAGCTCCCTTTCCCTGGCTAACATCCAAGGTTTTCATTTCCACAGAGTTGTCAGCGCCCCTCTGTCTACACCCTCACATCACTCGGGGGCCCTTGATGGCCCCTTTTCTGAGGCTGAGCTCTTCATTCCCCGTTCTTCCAATGAGCCCAGGCCCTGCCTTCCAGATGAAACCACCTCCTTCCTAGAAGCCACCCCCACCTTCTGGAGAAGGTTAGTTTATGGAGGATATTGCTCTGACACAGACAGAGACATGGCAGTACGTCTCAGCCTTGTCACGACTGTACACACGCATCACAGAACCGGAATCCAGCCCACATGCCGTGGGGTTGACCCTAGAATGTGCTAGGAGGCATCAAGCATCGGGTCCAGCTTCATCCCGGGCTCTGAAAGGCTCCTTTTTGGTTTGAAATGTTAATTATGTGGCATGGAGGCTAGAACATGGGCTTTGGGTCCCAAAGACAGAGGTTCAAATCCCAGCCCCTCAAGCAGGTGACCTTGGACAGTCGACCATTTCCCCACGTTATGGTCCTCAGTCTAAAATGGGAATATTATACTCATGGCCAGGCATTCCAGTGAGGATGAACAGAGATCTCCAGCTGTCCCCCCTGAGATGTAGTGAACGCACAGCACATGGAGGTCAGGAAAGGCCAAGGACATTACAGATGAGAAGAAAGAGAGCAAATGTATCACATGCACCATGGAGGCCAAGTAAGACTGCAGAATCCGATGAGGCATCTCAAACCCAAATCCATCTTCTTCCATTCAGTCACTTTTTAAGTATGAACGTGGTCACTGCCAGCAAGACCACATCCACTGCAGAGTATTTATGGAGACATCCCACCAGTCAAGGGAGACATATGAGCTACATAAATACAAAGGATAATCCAGCAAGTTCCAAGTTGTACTAAAGGGCTGCAAATCTGTCCTTGGGCTGGGTCCCAGATACAAAGAGAAAGTGTGATTAAGTATGATTTTTTTAAAGTTCTGTTTGGATTTATTCCTAAAAGCTCCTTCACCCAGAGACTCAGATTACTTGTTGGCACAGATGGCTGCCCTGTCATGAATCAGACGCAGAGAATTTGAGCAGGTGTCCAGAAAGAGGTTAGGAAAAAAGGAAGCACAAAAAGCAGGATGACTCAGAACTTCGGTGCCAAATTAAGATGTGTCAGGACCAGTCCCAGGCCTGGGGGTGCAATGCCGTGAACCACGAATGCCTTCTGAGACCTTGTGCTCTGCATCTGCCTGCACACTGGGCAGAGGCTTTCACGGGCATCCCCTGGGGCTGTCCAAGTGGCCACCATCAGCACACCTGGCCAGGTGGGGGCATCTCAGAGATGCAGCAAGCCCCAGCTGGAACGTGCATGGAATGAACAAAAGGAAAAATGACCAAGTGACATCAGAAGACACACAGGACCACAAGCTTGGACGCTCAGCCCAGACAGCGCTGGCGGTCAGACCTGGAGTCCATCCCAGGGAAGAGGCTCCCTCTTCTCTGCCCAGTGTCTGGGGAATGTTTGTCCCTGGGACTAGAGCTCCACCCCCTGCAGCATCCTCCCCAACGGGGCCAGGACAAAAATGCTGCAGTAAAGTCCCCAGGATGACAGAGACTTCAGGAGAGACTCTTGGCCACATGCTTCCTGAGCTTACTCATCTGTGAAATGGGAATAACAGCCTTCCTCGCTGGGTTACCATGCAGGTTACGTAAGGGGTCAGCCAACAAACTCGGATTTGGAGGCACTTCCTCCTAACAGCAGCAGATAAAGAGTGTTCAAACCCCAACTCTGCCACATGGAATGCCACATGGAATAGTTTATTCTCTACATTTAAGGAAAGAAACATGAGCGTCTGTGAGGACTATTCTCATCTTCCTACAAACCTATGTGATGGAGAGGCCCATCTGCCCCCCTGCTCTCCAGTGCACAACATGGCCTCTCTCAGCCCTGGACTTGCTCTGGTAAGTATTGAGGAGCCTTGTTCATTATGCCTTCATTTTCATTATGCCTTCATTTTTCCGACGCTTTGACATCTGGGGCCTCACCGACCCTGGATAGACCACCCCTCACGACCCTGGAGAGACCAGCCAGTTCCTAGAGATTGTAGAAGACCAGCCTCCGAGCACACTTTTCTTATGCAAACCAACCACTGCAGAGCTGTCCCCAACCCCCTCCTCTCGTGGGCTCTCACAGTTCAGCCACTATCACCATCCCCCTGCCCTAATCACCCAAGCAACCAGGGACAACCCTGATGCCCCAGAGCCTGCTGGAGTTATTCAGACTACCCAGCCCTGAGACTGACTCTGCTTCATCCATTCTTTCCTGCAGAAAACACAATACAGGCTCTTGCCCATGTTTTCCCCTCATCCCTCTCCCTCCTTGCTGACCCTGGTGTTTCCCCGTGTGGCCCTGTGTGGTGTGGTTTGCCACCTCCCCTTGGGAACTGTGAGTAACAAACTACCTTTTCAATGGCAATCATCTCCTGACCTGCTGGCCTCACCACACCGAAGAATAATAAGACCTTAGTTGAAAACCGGAGTAACCAGGGGTGCTTGGTCCATCTCCAGCTTCTTCCTCTTGGGGACAGGCTGGCCCAGAGTGGTCACTCTCTGCCTGAAGAAGACTGTGGGAGGCTGCCCAGGCCAGGCAGTGGGGATGGGGGCAGGTCTGGCCAGGTCTGGGGGTGGGACAAGCCACCAAACCTGGCCGGCACACCTGGCCAGCACACCCAAACCACATCCCCACCTGGCCTCTCTGTGCAGGAAGGTGGCACCTTCATTTATATTTCCCAGCATCTCCCGAACTTGGGCAGCAAGAAGAGTGTGTTCACTCAGGGGCCCCAAAGACCCTCCACTCAGTGGAGACCTCTCCCCTGGGGGAGGGGGTCCCCAAGACAGCATGTGACCCCCTAATTCTCCCGCTCCTCCTCCTTCCAGGGACATGGGAACTGTACTCACCCACCCTGTGATGTAATGAATGGTGAGTGACTTTCTTTGGCTTCTAGGCAGAGGCCTAAAACTGCTGGTGCAAGACCACCCAGAACTTTCTTCTCTGGCCACAGAGATTCAGGAAGCACCCTTGACAGGGAGGTGCAGTCTGAGCCATGCCATGAAGAAATGGTTATTCTGGAGAGTTCTCAGCCCTGCAATGTCCTCCACATGAGGGAGAAACAGACAGTGCTGCAGGTAGTCCTGAGTGGGGGTTATTTGTTACCGCACCACAACCCGGTCCGTCCTGACTAATTCAGGGTGGTCAGAGGACCAAGGCAGCACCTGCGGGCTCCTGGAAGGTAGCCTCCAAGAGCACAGGGCAACAGCAGACCAAGCCACAAAGCTCCAACAGAAGAAGGAAGAATGACAGAGATCGTTTCATGTCACTGCATCAGAGACAATCATCTTCTCAGTATCTGTCATCTAAATTGCCTGAGGAGAGAACATTTATTAAAAGTTTTCCATAAGCATTCCCAGCTCTTTCATCATACGGCGTTACTTTTTTTCTTTCCTCTAAGAGCTTAAGCACATTTACTGCCTTTGCACAAAGGACTTTTGCTTCTAATCATATCGATTTTACTGAAATTAATTTTTAACGTATTTTCCAGAGTGTTGTGTATATACAAACTGAGATATTTTATCATATATTAGCATAGCCGTTTCCACTTTTAAGGTCGGTTATTAAATGAGCACTAATTTATTATTGTTTCAGAGGATACAATGTTAACCCAATTTTCGTTTGCATTTTGTCATGTACACTTTGGAATGTGATAGGAAACCGGTAATAGATGCAATAGGATTAAATGCACCAAATTGAATCTTTGGGACTCATGCTGAATTCTAATAATCACTTGATGATCTAGCAGGAAAGACTTCTAAGGGAATGTAACGGCTCACTCCCTGCTTCCACCTGATGTTAGGAACTGGCGTGCTGCAGTCACGCCAAATCCCACCTTGGCCTCTTCCCAGCTCTAGGACCCCTGCCCAGATGCCTGTCCCCTCTGAGACTCTGTTTTCTGACCTAGTAAATGAGGGTGATGACACCTCCCTCTTCAGGCCATTCATCGTTGGAGGAGAAAGTGCAGATGGATTTGCCGTGGCACCTGTCACACAGCCAGAGCTCTGGCCCCAACATTATTATCCTTCGTTCCACGGGGACCCTTCCCACACAAACCTGTTGCATGAATTACTTTCAGTGTGCTGTTTTCTCCACCTCCAACTCAACGTTTGCAGGAAATAGCCTTCTCTGATGTTGCCAAGCATGTGTTTTTGCATTCGTATTCAAAGAGGTGTCCCCCAAACGGGAATGTTGCCTCTTTTGTAGTGTATTCCAGGGAAGCGGGGTCACCTGTCTGATCTCCGTCCATCGGTGATTGGCTCCTCGGGGTCCAGGACCTCATCCAGCCCAGAAGGAAGTCACAGAAACGACAGAGCAGATGCAGCAGCACCCCTCCCCCTCAGGGGTGTTGGCTACATGCTCAGACCCAGGCCACGGCTCTGGTCAGCAGTCCCTGAGTCTGCCCTCTGGGAGCTGAGCCCTTGACCTTCCTCTCCCCCGTTGGACACCCACCACTGTCATCAGGGCAGCACTACTAAGCTGTGCTCTTTTAGGATCTCGACACAGGGTCAGCTGGGGAACTTGTTGAGGACCAGCCTCCTTTCCAACACCTGGGACCCGTGGTAGCATCCATGTCCTGTTCTGCTGGGTTCTGATGCCAGTCCCCTGTTCTCTTTGCCAAGGAATGGTAATGACCCATTGTGACTTAGGCCAAGGACACTGGTCTGCTCACACACACACACACACACACACACACACACACACACCATGTTAGTGGGGACTTCTCCTGGGAGTTTAGTGTGGCGGAAAGCCACAGCAGAGGCTGGATGAGAGCTTGGTGTGGCGGAGAGCCATAGGAGAGGCTGGATGCGAGTGCATCGCGTGACCACCAGGTCACAGCGGCTGGTGTATCCTCCACAGCTGACGCAGGCAGAAGTCCAAGGCTAGGGGTGCACTTGCCACCTGCCAGTTACCCAGCAGGTTGGAGCCCGACCTTCACCCAACACTCGTCAGCAAGGCATCATAGAGACTGCAGCCCTGTGCCTGCTCCCACCGTGGGGACAAGGAAAAAGGGGTCTGGCCAGTGAAACTGGGCAACGACTGGCCAAGTGAGAGCAGGCCCGACCAGCCGGCAACATCCTCCCCTCCTTGGGGACCTGGCCAGGTGCTGCTCGTTCCAGCTTGGGGTGGGGTGGGCAGAGAGAGCGCTCAGAGGAGCTGTGAGGCCAGGGGAACGGCTGACCTGGGGCAGATGTGAAGATGAGGGGGGAGGGAGAAACCCTTCACAGGAGAGACCTCTCTGCCTTCCCGAGAGCACATGTGGGGAAGGGACATATGCACGGCTGCGATGTGAGGAATCACCACCATCCCGAGAGGCTGGTCCAATCCAGAGGAGAGGTGCTTCCCTCCCCTTCTTTAGGATGCCGACTTACCCCGTGACATCACTAAGAATGCCAGGCTCACCCTAGAGCCCAACTGCCAGGACCAAGGGAGAGACAGCAGAGGGGAGACCTGGCTGGCACAGGTGCCCATATTGTGTCATCAGGAGCCAGCTCATTCATTATTCACTCCCACCTCCAGAAAAGAATCTGACTTTTCTCCTGACAAGCACGGCGCCCCTGACTTCCTCTTTTAAGGGGAAGGGAGAACAGTGATGGCATTCTTTGCTTAGTACCCTTCCCAGAGACGCACTGAGGTTGGGGAAAAACCCTCATTAAGTCACCTGTCCTGCTCTCCTAGGATAATATCACTTAGATTCGCTGCTCCCAAAGTCAAGGTCAATGAAAAGGCTGCCAGCTTCCTTCGCAAGCCCAGGGTTAGGGTGGAGAAAGCGGGCAGTGAGGGGCTGCACGAGTGCCCCTCGGGAGTGTGGGCACTCAGTTAAGTAACCACGGTTGACAGGTGGATCACACGAGGTGCTTATTTATAATATTTACACTTATGCTGAGAGGAACATTCTGGCACAGAGCCATTTATCTCATTCCTTTTCAAGTCCTTCCTCTTTTTAACTAATGGGGAGAAAGCTCACTAAAGAATTTATAGCCCTGCTTTGCCAACACACCACATTTCCACGGAGAACATTCAAGTGTGCCACCCAAGGAAGTGGCTTATTGGCTCAGAGCAGGTGGCAGGCGTGGGTCTGTGGTCAGGCAGAACGGGCCCTGGAACCCTGTAGAGTTGATGTGGGATGTGGCGAACCCCACCTCCTACCCAACTCCAGTGGGAGAGAATAGTAATGCCTGACATCGAGGTAGCACATTCACTCTCTCCATCTCGGAGTTCGTGGGGTCCAGTGCCATCATGGTAACAAAGGGGAAAATGAGGGTCTTACAAGGGAACTTGGCCAAGGTGGTAGAGGAGGTCAGGGTCAACCTGAGACAACACAGCGGTCTTCCCCGGACCTGGCGTGGGCTGACTCCAGCCTGATTCCTTCCCTCCTGCATCCCCACCAGCACTGCCAGCCCCTGGCCATCTTCCATCTTGCTCTGCAGCTCAGCCACTGCCTGCCTCCAGCATGCTGCCTGCCCACCCCCCTCTCCAGACGGCTCTGATTTCCCACCTGCTTTCTAACCAGGGAATGTGGTCTGGAGCTCTACCTTGTGTATGTTCCTGGGCTGGATTTGAGTGCAGCAGAGTTGGAAGACACAGCAGGACACTCACTTGGCGTCGTGAAGCTGCCCTCTCCCGCTGTCCTCCACCCCTGAGCCCAGCTCCCCGCCCACTTAGGGCTGCGGTGTGGCCGGGCACAGAGATTCGTCCCACAAAAAACCACACCAGGTACAGGAGCACCAACTGAAGACCCTGCCCCAGAAGGACTGACTCACCCTACGACCCAGGGGTAAATCTCCTCCCCTCTTGGGGGCCTCAGTTTACCCCAAATGGAAGGGGTGAACCACACCCATAGTTCTCAATCTTGGTTGTACATTAGAATATCCTGAGGGGCCTTTAAACTCTGCAGTGCCTGACCTCAGCACTGCCTGATAACAGGGTATCTCTCATGGGGGACCCAGGCATCTGCATTTTCATAACTGTGGCCAAAGGTGAGAACCACTGGCCTTATCTGTGGTCCTCAAAGTGGAATCCTGGGGGCAGTAGCCACAAGGGCACTTGCTATGAGTGCAAATTCTCAAGCTCCCACCCACCCCAAACCACAAGTCAGAAACTCCAGGGGTGGGGTCCTCCCTGGATCCCAGCACTACCTAGAGTTTGCTGGGCGCCATCATCCTAAGCCCTTGGGCTCTCCCCCAGCTCGTGCCTGACCAGTCAGGGCTGCGGGGCACCAAGCCCCGGCGCCCACCAGCCTTGACTTCACGGCCCAGCGCCTGCCTCACGTGTGAGGTCTGTGCAGCCTCCCCTCCCAGATCTGCAGGGAAATAAAGATGAGCGTGTAAAGCAGGGGCCACCGCGAGTTCTTAACAAAAGTTAGCTCTGCGGTTGATTCGCGCTGATCGCGTCAGCAGGCGCCAGCATGCAGCCAAGATTCAGGACCTGCCCCCATTTTGCTTCTGGAGAAGGACGGAGGGGCGAGGCGGGGCTTTGCAAGGGAATCAGGTCCAGCGTGCAGCTCGCGGGGTCTTGGAGACCCCGGCCCCTGCTCCCGCCCGGGCATCAGGGACTGACCCCTAGGAGGACCCGCAGCCTGGGGGATCCGCCGGCAGAAGACCCTCGCGAGGTGGGCGTCCCGGAGGAGGCGGATGGAGGCGGGAGGGTGCGCGCCAGCCTGGGATCCCAGGGCGGAAAGACACCGCTGGACCCCCAGTCGCTGGTGGCGCAGGCACTCACGGAAAGGGACTCATTCCCGACCTACGGTGACAAGTGTCCTTGAAAGCGCCCCGCCGGGCCAGGTTCCTGCCGGGTGGAGGTCCGCGTGCGAGTCCTATAGCCCCGCTGGTCCTCCCGGCGCGGCGAGGGGAGCCTGCAGTGCGCAGGAGCGGCCACCAGGTGGCAGCACCACCGCCAAGAGGCCCGGCTGCTTTGCGGCCGCTTTGGGGGAATGGAGCGGAGCCGGTGGGAAAGGAGGAGCCCCTCCGCGCCCCGAGAGCTCGCGGAGCAGACTGCGCCCCATGAACCAAGTCAGGGCACCAGCGGGGAACCCCAGCGCCCAAAATCAGACTTTGGTGCTCAGCCCCCTGTCGCGCTGGCCTGCGCTGCCAGGCAGCCCCCATCCTCACCTCCCCACCCCGCGCCGCGCCTCCTTCCCACGCAGCTTCATGGGGCTCTTCAAACCCAGCCATGGACAAATCCTGCAGGGTCTGCAAGGTCCTTGAGAACGTTTAAGTGTTGCATTTTTATTTCAGTGAGTCTAAAATATACCCTCCCAGATCGAAAGGCAAAACTTTTACCAGGGAGAATCATTTTCCTAAATTCTGCCTTTTCTTAATCATTATGACTTGAACTGACCTTTAAGCGTTTCAGAGAAATTCTCCAGGGTTCAAGAGAAACCGTTCCCTCCAAACAGATCCATGCATTCACCGATGTTTGATAAACCTTGGGTTAAAATGTCAATAATCATCATAGCTAACATTTACTCGTGCTTGCAACATTGCAGGCTTTCTTCTCCATAGAACCCTCAGACGGAGCCTGTGAGGTGGGTGCTGGCATCACCCCACTCTGCAGATGAGCAGAGGGAGGCGGGAGAAGGTACATCACTTCACACGGCTAAGGCCAGTAGGACGGGGACTTGGGCCGGCAGCCTGACCCCACAGCCCCCCTCCTAACCTTGGGGCTGTACCACTTCCCTTTGGCTTCCTGAAATCCCCATTCGTACCTTCCCCATGCCCCACCTTTACCTCCTTCCAGCTGGAACTCGGATGGGGGCTCTCTGATCCTACAGAATTGCTTGTGGAAAGGGTAGCAGGACCTAATTTAAGCTAAAGTGTTAATGACTGCTGTGGCTTCACTGACCCTCTCTGCTGGGGGATTTTGGGGAATGAAAGTGCCATGGTGCAGGGCTGACCAGAGACATTGTCCAGTGACCACAACTAATGGTGATGTTTAACTTGAACTCCTGGAAAATAGAGCAAACCCACCAGCAAAGGTTGGTCATTCTGGTTCAGAAATGTCCAGAGAACAGTTCCCCAGGCCAGCGTGGTGCCAGGGACCAAGAGCATCTGTGAAGCACCCCAGATGCAGAGGGGGTGGGGAGAGGGTCCAGGAGACAGCAGGCTGTGCCCCCAGGGCCCGTGTGTCTGTCTGGCTGATGCCCGGGGCTGTTTTCTGGGCAGAGCTTCTCCTCTGTGCCTCAGGCAGCCAGCAAGTCCCCATAAACCTGCTTGTGTGGAGTCCGGGAAGTAATTGAGTCTCTCAGGCAAACAAGGAGAGCTGAGAGGCAGGAAAAGCTGAGCCGATGGGCCCCAGAAGGGATATTAATGGAGTGAGTCTACCCAGCTTCAAACAAAAACACATTCCAAAGAGCGAGGCTGCGTCAGCATCTCAGCGCGAGGCCACGCCCTCCTGTCGGGCACCAACCTGACATCACTCTGCTTCACGTGCAGCCCAAGCAAGCGAGGTGGCGGCTCTGTGTGTGTGAGAGAGAGGTGGTCCCCGTGAGCCGAGCGAGGGTCTTGGGGAAAGAGCTTTGAGATCTTCTGCAAGGGGCTTACTGGTCTGTACATCTTCAGATCTTGGCATAGAGGCGGAAGGGGAACAGAATTAAAATCGGCAGCGGGGCAGGGGTGCCTCATTATAGACGGAATTTCTACATGCCTGGGAGCAGGCTATCCAAGATAAATTGGGCTTCCAACGTCACCCCGGCTTAAAAGTCACAACTTGGAGCCATCAGTACCCACCGTGTGGGGAAAAGCACTGACTAGGCGTCCTGATCGCTATTGGCTGAAGGAGCTCAAAAAGGTGCTCTTCTCAGGCCTCAGTTTCCCTTCGTTTTCAAGCTGAGTTCTGAGGGGTGGGCAGTCTGCCGAGGAATCCCGTGCATGGGCTCTGGGCAGGGGAGCAGGGTCTATCTCCCCTCTTCCACTCCCCACCTTCTCTGCAACCCCAGCTTGAACCAAAGATAATTTTTTTTTTTTTTTTTTTTTTTTTTTTTTTTTTTTGCAGTACGCGGGCCTCTCACTGCTGTGGCCTCTCCCGTTGCGGAGCACAGGCTCCGGACGCGCAGGCTCAGCGGCCATGGCTCACGGGCCCAGCCGCTCCGTGGCATGTGGAATCTTCCCAGACAGGGGCACGAACCTGTGTCCCCTGCATCGGCAGGCGGACTCTCAACCACTGAGCCACCAGGGAAGCCCCAAAGATACTTTTTTTAAAAATCTGCTTTATATCTCTGAAAGGAGATTTCTTTTGAAAACATTGAGCATTTGAAGAATTTGTAAAGCTTCTTCTGATTCTGATGTCAGGCAGAAGTGGCTGAAGGCATGCGGTGTCCGTGAAAACTCCCCTGGGCAGCAAAGCAGGTCCAGAACGTTCCACTGTTCAGCTGAGCCACGTGGCGATTCGATCTTCACCTCCGTCACTGGTCCCTTCCTGCTTCCTGCAGGTGCCAGCTTAGTGACACCTTGGACGCTTCGGCCAGCATGCCCACCTGCAAAGGACTTCTCCATCCCCTCCCCCATGACCTCGGTGCTGGGCTGGGTGAGACAAGAAGACAGGCTGTCCTTTTCAGTGTCCTTTTCATAGTCCTTTACTATGTCCTTTTCAGCACATAGTAGGTGCTCAAGAAATGTTCACACAATGAATGAATAAATGCTGCCTCGTTTATGCTCTAAACCCGTGGTAGCCAGAGAAATGTCCCCCCAGAGATGGTCCCATCCTCCGGGCCTGTGACTATGATACAAGACATAGCAAAGGGACTTGGCAGATGTGATGAAGGCTTTACAACAGGGTTACCTGGGTGGGCTGAATCGAATCACAACGGTATAAAGCAGAGAAACTTCTCTGGCTGCAGCAGGAGAGGAGAGGCAGAGGCGGGCCTTAGCAGCAAAGAAGAACAAGGATGCATCTTGCTGTTTCTGCTCCAAAGATGGAGAAGGGGGACAAGCCAGGGGGACGCAGGCAGCCCCTAGAAGCTGAGCACAATCCCATCCAGCAACCAGCTGGGAAATAGAGACTGCAGTCCGACGACCACAAGGAAGTGGATTCTACCAATACCCTGAGTGAACAAGGAAGTGGATTCCCCCCAGAGTCCAGGCCGGCCAGCAGCTTGATTCCAGCCCCTGAGACCCGGGGTAGAGGCACCCGCCAAACCCACCTGGATATTTGACCTCGATGATGAGATAGTAAATGTGTGTTGTGAAGCCTCTAAGTTCATGGTGGTTTGTTACAGCAGCACAGGGAAACTCACAGATTTTTCATTACTGCTGATGTTTGCTTTCAGTTTAGAGGGGGCAACCCAGCAGTCCCTCTGATCCGTCCCCTTCTCCTCAGCCCCACAGAACTCTCCCTTTGCAGCCCCACAGTCACCTGCCCAGTCAGTACCTCACCCTCCAGGAAGGCTCCCAGCTTTCTTTCTTGTCCCCAGGCCCCAATCATGCATGGATATCCCAGAACATCACTGAATCCTATCGCCCCTGCCTCAAACCACCCATGACCTCTAGTGTATGGGGACTAAGACCCACCTGCTCACAGCCCCCGCCCTCCCCCATCTCCCCAGTCCCTCTGAGCGTGGGCTGACCTGTTGGATGTCTCTGAAGAGAAGGTGTCAGCAGAGTCTTCCTCTAAGACAGTTCTGTTCTCTCCCTTTAATGATCCAGAGGCAGGTCCAGCCAGGCTCTGCATCCTCAGGGTGTCCACTCTGGCCCCCTCAGGCATCTCATGCCAGCCCCCAGCCCCCAAAGAGCAGCCCTGAGCACTGGCCCATGTTCATAGGCCCAGGATCCTGTGACGTTGTCCATGTTTAGCCTGGTCACTGGTCACTGCCTCCCGAGTGTGCTCGGATCCCAGCCTCTGGCCTCTGTGTCTTCATGTCCATAGATGCCCTTCTCAGAATCAAGACCAGGCCTTCCTACAAACTCGGAATTCACTTTCCTGCTCCCAGTGTCTCGATGCCTTGGTTAGGAAATCTCTACCCTGTCCCAGTGCATTAACACCCACCCCGACCTCTGACAAGTCCCTGGACCAGACAGGAGCCCACCTCCACTGACTTCGTGGGACGGGACGTGTGTGCAGACAGTGAATGGCTGAGAAGATGAACCTTCACGCACGCAAACAGTGCTTCCCTGTAAGCCGACACCTCCTCCCAGCTGAGGCCTTTCTTCACGCTGCCGTTTACCAGCCAAGTGAGTTCGGCAACCCCTCCAGGCCTTGGTATCTCCGCCTGTGAAGTGGGGCTGAGAGCTCCCGCCCGATGGGGCTGTCTCAGGGATTCAAACAGTGGAGCCCGCAGATACCTTAGTGCTCCACGCACACTGAGTCCCAGAAATGTTGCCCGTTGTCCAATCTTTGGTATAAATGTTAGTTTGCAAAAGTAAACTTGTAATCTCCAGTGGATTGATTGTTGTTTGTTTACACGGTAGTGGTTGTTTTATAACAAAGTGTTTCCATGTTTCATTTCTTCAAAGGACCTAGACCATGTTCTTTATACAAACACGGATTATGTGAGACTATGTTTGAAAATTATAGCATGTTTCCTCGCATATTTGGATTACACACACAACACAGACAGAAGAGTGGATACAGAAGTAAATACACTACTATATATAAAATGTATAGATAACCAACACAAACCTAACTGTATAGCACAAGGAACTCTACTCAGTATTCTGTAATGACCTATATGGGAAAAGAATCTGTAAAAGAATGAATATATGTATATGTATAACTGAATCACTATGCTGTACATCTGAAACTAACACAACATTGTAAATCACCTATACGCCAATAAAATTTTTTAAAAAAAAGGAAATGCCTTTGATGCCTGGGGCTGTGGGCCATGGTGGTGATAACCAGGAACGTGGTGTGTTCTACCTGGCTGCCCACCAGGCTCATCTGGAGAGACGGACGCCAGGCCCTCCCGAGACCCCCAGCAGCAGGCTCTTGTGCTGAGCCCTGGGAGGGCAGGGTCTTTAAAGCTCCCTGGGTGTTTCAGACGTGCAGCCTGGGTGAGTGGCAGTTCAGATGATCCAATCCGGGGATGAGATTTTACAAGATTCTGAAATACGTGCTGGCAGCTAAGCTGGGGATAAAGTAGATCATGTTTTATGATGGACACCTGCCGTGTACCTTTGGTCCATCAAAGATTCCCGGGCATCCCTAGAGGCTCCCCGGGCAGGCTTTGGGATCAGAAAGGGACCTTGATGAGGTCCCTTGAGAATAATCAGTAATCAATATGTTTCCCGGGAGAGAAACTTACCCTCTTCTCAGGCTAAACATCTTTGGAGACTAGGGAATTATGGAATTAAACGTTTGGATTAGGGTGCTGGTTCCACAGCTCAGCTTTAAGAAAACGTCATCCCCTTTCTAGACACACACTCCATATTGAGGGGTGAAATGACGCGATGTCTAGGATTCCTTTCAAAATGATCCCAGGGAGGAGACAGGGGTGGGTGGGATACAGAGAAAACAGGACTGGCTGTGTACACATTGAGGATTTTTGTAGTGGGTGACGGCACATCAGAGCTTATGTTTGACTTTTTTTTAATTTTTATTAGAGTTGATTTACAATATTGTGTTAATTTCTGCTGTACAGCAAAGTGAATCAGTTATGCATATACATAAATACACTCTTTTTTCAGATTCTTTTCCCATATAGGTCATTACAGAGTATTGAGTAGAGTTCCCTGTGCGATACAGTAGGTCCCTATTAGTTATCTATTTTAGGTATAGTAATGTGTATATGTCCATCCCAATCTCCCAGTTTATCCCTCCCCCGCCCACGCACCCCCCCCCCGTAACCATAAGTTTGTTTTCTACATCTGTGACCCTTGACATTTTCAACAGTAAAATGCTAACGGTGATATACAGAAAAGCACAGAGAAGCCAGATTCCAAACACCACTGTCCACCACCCAGGATTAACCCATGTTCACATTAGGTCATTTTTTTCCCTTCGGTTTTAATTTTTAAAATTTAACATTAACCCCCAAGAACGTATTTTCAGAGGAAATGGGGTTAAGACCCCGGGAGCGTCTTCCGCTGGACTTGGTCGGAGTCCCGCTCAGCACATCCTTGTTTTTGTAAGATTTGTAAGGTTTCTCACCGCAAGCTCCCTCTGACCCATGACTGCTTTCCCCCTACCTACCGCCTCTCAAGATGACTTGATTCAATGAATGTCACATGAATCAATTTACTGTGTTTCGTTTTCAGATTGGAAAGTGTCCACAAAGCTACTGCAAACAAGGCATGTGGGGATCTCTAGGCCCCGTCACTCCTCTCCCAGGGTCCCCGACCCCGACCCCAGGCTGCTGTGCTGATTTCCTCCACAGGCCAATCAGCTAAAGCTGCATAAGAACACCACAGATGGGGCAGGGGCGGGGTGGCCTTAGACAGCAGAGATTTACCTCTCTTGGTTCTAGAGGCTGGAAGTCTAAGATCCAGGTATTGGAGGTTTGGCTTCTCCTGAGGCCTCTCCCCTTGTCTTGTAGAGAGCACCTCCTCCCTGTGTCCTCACCTGGTCGTCACTCTTGTGCATGTCCCTGTCCCTGTCCTCATCCTTTCTTATCTCCTTTTCCAGTCCTATTGGATTAGGGCCCCACCCCAGTGACCTCATTTTACCGTAATTACCTCTTCAAAGACCCCATCTGCAAATACAGTCACATCCTGAGGTCCTGGGAGTTAGGACTTCAGCGTATGGATTTGGGGAAACACAACTCAGCCCATAGTACTCTGCTACACCCAGATGTCACATGGTGTGCTTTTTTCCTGCAACAATCTCCACACACATTGTTTACCAGGTGAATAATATTTCCTCTCTCATTTACTTCTCAAGAGCTCATTTTGGCAAAGCCTCTTCATTTTTGGAGGTTTAAGGAAGAAAAATAGAAAAACAAACCAACTTAAATCTCTGAGTTTGAATACAGTCAAATCTCATTAATTCAGGCTTAATACTGTAGGACAATATTCTAGGATACTGAAGGCTTTCAATGGAGGATGACTTCAGAAGTTTCCTTGTAACTAATTGCTCTATCCTTGCCGAGCTGAGAAAAACCTGTTTTAATAAACAGATAAGAATCATTTGAAATTAATAATACATTCAAGTGCAAAGAGCATGCTCATGTTCTGGACCAATTATTCCCCTGACCCAGGTACCCATCCCACTGCTGTTTCTCATCTGCATTCCTCCGTGTGCTGGATTTAGTGCACGTGGTGGAATAAAGGTAAACCTCAGTCCAGTCTGCAATCAAAAGGAAACCGAGGTGGGTAGATGCCTGAACACTGCGCTTTGATTTTCTCTCACATGCATGTGGTCTAATCACCTTCCAGGGAGACTCGGAGACCAAACCGGCTCCAGATAACATGTCACATGGAAGTCTGGATTAGAAAACAGATTGTGCAATAATTAATTCATCACATCCCTTTGAGGTAAAATAAAGGGAAGAACAATCAGGCAACAGTAACTCAGAAAATACTTTCTTCTTTTAAGTTAATGGGCTCCATGGTTTTAAATGGAGCCATAGCCAATTCTCCCAGGTTTTTGCTTGCTTTTAAACGAGGTTTTCAGCTCCCGGTGCAGCAATTAAATGTGCCAGCAAAGCTCCTACTTAGTGCTACTGAAGCACTTAATTTTCGTTAAAAAGATGACATTGCAAGCAATTATCAAGGACAATCCACATTCGCGGGTATTTATATGCATAAGGACACATTGTGACACAGAGATGCATAAATTACCCAGATCGATTGGCTTCTCTGCCTCCTCCTAAGCTCGGCCGCTGGCTGGTCAGCTCTACTTACCTGCTTCCAGGCTCTCCATTTAGGGCCCTTGTGTGGGCTCTGCTCACCGCGTGCTCACCCCACATTCACGCACATCCGCCAGGCCAGTGTTAATCCCTGGGGCATTATGCCACTGGTTCTTCATTATGAACTTATTTCCTCCACGTATGACCCTCTTAACACGTGTCCTTTAATGGAAAGACACAACTTGATTCTGCCTTCTGTTACCCTGCCACCCCTCATGTCTCCCACACTGGTGAAGTTTAAGGCCACCGGGACCAACAGCCTGGCTGCCAGAGCCCCTACAGCAAGCCAGGCACCCCAAAAAGAGCCCTGCCAGAGCTGACCCTCGTAACAACCTGGAGCTGTCCCCCCATGGACGTTGGCTAAGCTGAGGGTCAGAGGAGGTAAAATGATGCGTTCCAAGGTCTCTCAGCTAGAAAGTGGCAAGTCAGGATTTGAATCCAGGTCCATCCCTGCCCAAAGCTCATCATCCTTCTGCTGGACCAGGTGGGGCTTCCCAAAGGATTCTGCAACTGTGAACGGTGAGTGCAGTCCAGGCCACGTCTATGCAGGGTCCTGAGAATAGGGCTAAGCACCTGTCTCCCAGGGTTCTAAGTTAGAGAGGTTGACCTGAAAGGTGAGGGGGAGAGGATATCTGGACCGGCGCTGCTGAGACAGCTTCCGAGACAGATCAAGCACTGAGCTTGCACCTTAATAATCTCGGCTCTGAATACAGATGGATAAAATGTAAGAATAGGAAGTAAGAAAGATGTAGCCAGGCTAAAACAAACGATCAAACAGCAGATAAATAACTCCATGGACCAGAAAAAGAACGAAAATGCAGATACGGCAAAGCCAAGCCCTGGGTCCGTGGACTCCAGGCACCGGCAGTGGTGGAAGTCCAGCCCTGGAAAGTATGGGGCTCAAAGCTCCCTGCAGAACACAGGACCCGGGAACCAGGCCACTGCTTTGCCCCATGGCATTAACAAGCAGTGAATCAAAGGATGCAGAAAGCCTGGGTACAGCTTAGCTTCCAGGAACAGAGGACCTGAAATACCTCCCCAAACACTGGGTGATGGAGCCCTGGACGCTGTCCCGAGAGCTGAGCCCAAAGCCCCTGCCCCGTGGGGCTAACCAGATGCCCAGGAGACAGGGCGGGGGCCTCGGAGTAGCACGAGCCAGAGAAAACCGAAGACCTCTGACTCAGAACAGACCTGAAGACCAAAATCTCAACACACGTAGAAATCGAATGCTAAAAAGCCAACAAACAAACAAAATCCAACATCCATCAATAACACAAGTTCACAGTAGATCAAATTAACTTTATGCGGCCATCTGCAAAGGTTTTCAAACAAATCAGCTTATGAGATGCAAAGAGAAAAATGAAGGAATAGCTCCCACTTATAAAGAAGAAATGAAGATATAAACATTTGAATGACCTCTCTGGGACACCTCACAAGCCGCTGTGGGTTGTGCTACCGGGTGCCAAGCTGGGTGAACACGCCCACCCTCGGGGACTGTGTGTTCCAAGGGGGGGACAGTTAGAGGGTGACACTGGAGCAAAAACTGGATGACAGGGGAATGAGCCATGCAGACTCCAGGAGAAAGTTCCAGCAGAGGGAACAGCGTGAGGGAGGTGGGGTGGGGGGAGGAGGAGGTAAGACACCAGATCCGGGGATAATGGAGGTCAGATCGCATACAGCCTTGTAAATCCCTGTTACGACTTTGGCCTTTACTTGGCACAAAATGAGGCCCTGGAGGTCCCCGGTGGAAGATGGGTGTTACAGCATCATAAAATTCCAGGCGCTGAAACCAAATCTTAGAAGCAGGGAGACCCGGGAGGCTCCAGTTACTGGGGACACCACCCTGGAGGTGGTGAGAAGGGGGTCACAGTCTGGAAGCTGGCAGACTGAGTACCTCGTGTGAAGGAGAGGGACACAAAGAATCCCGGGCAATGGCCCAAAAAACTGGACGGACTGAGTTGCTGTTATAACTGAATGAGGTCAGTTCCATTCAAATATATTAGGAGCCACAAGGAGCATGAGCTGTTGACCTAATAATTCCACTTAAAGGAATTTATTGTAAGGCAATTATCATAAACTTAAGAAAATATTACAAAGATGGCTCATTAAAATGTTACTTACAATAGAAGATTGGAAGCCGCCTACTTATCCAGCAGTAGGAGAAATCAGATCACAGACAGGAGGATCTGTGGTGAATCGGCCAGCCTGCAGCTGTCCCCAAGCCACTCCTGCCTGCCCACCTCTCACTTAGAAGGTGAAAAAGCCAGGCACTCACCTCCCCAGCCTCCCTTTAGCTAGGGGTAGCCAGGTGACCTGTTCGTAACAGAGAAACAGTGAGTGAATGCATGGTCCCGAGTTTCTGGGGGGGTCTTCCCTCTCTGCTATAAGGTCAGACATGAAAGGGGCGCTCACTGGTTCTATTCCTTTGCCATTTTTTCTGCCATGGACACCAATGCATTGCCTGGAGCTGTGGCAGCTCTTTTGGGACCATGAGGTGACAAGCATGGGGGCAGGTGGGAGGTGAAGAGCATTCTAAGAAAGCCAGACAGATCCTGGGCACCAGAACTGACTCCAGCCATCATTAACCTCCAGACTTCTCTCTTTTTTTATTATTTTTATTGGAGTAGAGGTGCTTTACAATGTGTTAGTTTCAGGTGTGCAGCAAAGTGACTCAGTTATATCAGTACATATACATGCCACACCAGAAATAGAATTATAGATGTAGAAAACAAACTTATGGCTACCAGGGGGTAAAGGCGGGGAGAGATAAATTGGGAGATTGGGATTGACATATAGAGACTTTCTTTAGGAAAAAATGAATCCTAGGTTGTGAAGCCATCATGGGTTGGGTTCTCTGATATTCGTTATTTTTATTTCTGTGTCACCACCTGTCCAGAGCTGGTTCCCCTGCTGGGTCTATGGTGGTCTGAGTGAGGGAGAGAATTAACTCCCCTCTGGACAATCTGAATGCAGTAGCCAAACCTCTGCCATCTGGAGGGAGCTGGCCTGGCCCTGCCCACACTGCCCAGTGCAGGAGGGGGGAGCTGAGGGCAAAGCTAGACATGCTGTTTCCACAGCCAACTTTCCCTCGAGGGTGGGGCTCGGTGCCAGGGTGCTAAATCCCCAGAGCAACCAGGAAGTAGACACTGTTGTTGCCCCATTTCACAGATGGGAAGAGTAAGGTTAGAAGGCTGACTATCCTGCTCAAGGTTACAACTGCAGAGAAGTGGGGCTGGGGCTGAACCCGGGGCTGTCTGACCCCAGAGCCCAGCCCAGGCTGCACTTCCTCCCCCAAAAATCTGTTTCCCCGCAAGGCACATGGAGCCAAGTGTGGGGTCTCTGCACCCCAACAGGGCAAGGCAGGGGGCACCTGGACCCTCCCCGTGGATGCCAGGGAGCAGGACCTGGCAGAACCTGGTGCTGTGCTCAGGAGAGGAAGTGGCTGGGCTCTCTTGGGAGGGTAGGTAGGCAGGTAGGGTGTCACCTGAAGACCAACTTCCAGAAATGCAAGGGGTCCTGGTGAGGGGAGGGAAGAAAACCAGGACAGAGCTAACTGGACTGCAAGCTCCACGTTCAAAGCCTGGCACACAGTAGGTGCCCAATAAACGCACAGCAAACGCCCCATGAGGAATGAGAAATGGGTTATTACTATTCAGGTGGCCCCCAAGGAGAGCCACAGGGAGTTCAAGTCATAAAAATTATCTGTAGTTGGGCTTCCCTGGTGGCGCAGTGGTTGAGAGTCCGCCTGCCAATCCAGGGGACGTGGGTTCGTGCCCCGGTCTGGGAAGATCCCACATGCCACGGAGCGGCTGGGCCCGTGAGCCATGGCCGCTAAGCCTGCACGTCCGGAGCCTGTGCTCTGCAACAGGAGAGGCCACAACAATGAGAGGGCCGCATACCGCAAAAAAAAAAAAAATTATCTGTAGTTTATGGCATACCTGTAAAAGGGAATACTATCTAGCCATAGAAATCTTATTTTCAAGGAATATTTTAAGATATGGGAAAATATTTGTCTATAGTTGTTAGGTTAAAATAAAAATCAGGATCCAAACCTAAATATTCGATATCACTTTGATTTTGCGATATTTAGAGTTAATATTTGTAGAAGGGAACGCAGAAGATAAAAAAACAACAGGCATCCCTCGAGACCCCTTGGATCGAGGACGAGTTGTGATGCTATGCTTTATACTCCACTGCATTTTCCAAGTCTCTGTAATAAACTCCGAGGGCTTTACCATTAGAAGGAAGTTACTGCCCATGGCTGCCAGGGGCAGGCCGGCTGGCCCGAATGGCCAGTTCTGCCTTTTTCCTGGTCACCTCTCCTCCATCCTCTGGACATAGTGTGAAAGTGACAACTGATGTCATTTGAAGCCTGCGTCCCGAGTCTCAGAGCTTTGCCCGTAACTGACATCACTGCCCCGAGAAATCGGCTCTCTGGTGGGCCTCTCCTTCCTCCCAGGCCACCGGACAGAGGGACCCTCCCAGCACAGGCTTGCATCAGGACCTGGAATTCAGCAGCTGCGCCTTGGACCTGCCACTTCAAAGAACAATTTTAATTGAAATGGTAATGACGAAGTTTCTTCCCCACAAAGACAGCATGTGCATTGTAAATACCAAGTCCCCTTGCCTGGAAGCTGGCCCACGGGATGCCCTGCAGGACACAAATTCCTACTAAAGAGGGTCGGTCCCTGCCTGGTACCCTCTGTGCCCAACCCGAGCAGACCCGGAACTTGCTGGCAGAATGAAGGCCATCTCGCTGCAGGGTATGTCATGGCGGCTGCACGAATGACCTCCCAAATTCTAACGCAGGTGAGGAATCCACTCTCCATGGCAACCTGGCATGTGGACCAGCCTCCCAGACACTCAGCCACCAGAGTCTTTGTGGTGGGTGGGTGTGGGGGGGTGCTTTTGCATTTGACCCCTCTGGGAAATCTGTCACCGCCTCTTGAGAGGGACGAGGGACTGGAGGACAGAGACAACAGGAGGGCAAGGGGAGGCGGTGGAGCCCTGCCCCACCCTCTGCCTCCAGGGCCTCTGAGGCCCAAGGCCCCAGGCCTCCGAGACCCCATCCTGAGAGCATCAAGGGCAAGAAACAGAAAGAGAGATGCTAAGGAGAGGGCCACATTCCCCGGGGACGTCCCAGGAGATTAGGAAACTGCACTTGGAACACTCTCATTGCTCTTCTGAGATGTGTGAACCCCTGGCGCCCTGGAGAGAGCAGCCCTCAGTGGGGGCGAGTGGGCATCCTGAGCGGGCACCCTGAGTGGGTACCCTGAGCAGACACCACGGTTGGGGGCAGTTCCATCTCCTGCAGTGCTGCCGTCTGAATATAACTCTCCCCATGAGAAGAACGCTTGGTGCTTGTCTACAGGACTGAAGGCCCGGGTCCTTCCAAATCAGGCCAGCCTGAGAAGGAAACGTTAAGCCCTCCTCACACTGCCCAGGCATCCCCAGCCTAGCTGGGTGGAGGCTGGGAGAGCAGAGGATGCTGGGGGTCCCCAGCAGCTGGCCAGGAGGGAGGGGTCCCATCCAGTACACGTGGTTTTTCCCACAAGTCTGAGGTGGTCTTTGGCCCTTCAGACCACCACCTGCCCCTACACTTGGTACCAAGCCTAAGGTGACAGCCCCGCCCAACAGTCCTGTCCTGTTTCCCCACTGGGAATGATGACTGCATTCAAGGTCCCTGTACAGGGCTTGGCCTGGCCTGTAGGAAGCTTTCCACAGTGTGAGCCAGGCTGGTGACAGTCATGGCCCGAGGCCACTCGTCCAGCAGAGGTATTTGGCACCGAGCAGGGCTGGGATCAGGGGTCCCAGCATTCATGCAACAGGTGTATGGTGCAGGCTCCCCTGTCTGTGCCAGGTGCTGGGGCGACACTGATAGGGACAAAGTAAAGAGACAAAGTAGGTGATTAAATAGTTAATCCCACCAAGGGATTGTAAGTAAAAAAAAATATATGGGAGACCCACGTAAGTTAATGATCACTCAAGAAAACAGATTAATTTAACCACAAAACCAAGCAGCAAAAGCCATGCAGCAGAAACATGAGACATGTCCCAAAACAATAAAACAATGGTGGCATGAGACCCACATCTTGCCCAGTGAGCTCAGTAAGTTAATGAGCCCTAGGACATGCTCTCTGCACACATAAAAAACAATAATTTATGGAAAGCTAACATTTCAAAGTGAAAGACCCTCATTGTACTGAGACCTGACATAATTTTTCCATAGTGCCAAGACAGTCCTAGCTTCACTATGTATGAACAAGGAAGCTCCCCTGCCTGGCCTGAAGGAGGAGCTGATGATGGAAACATGACATCTACTCAAGAATGAGGAAGAAGGGGGCCTTTTCCCCCTCCCACTTTTCCTTTGATTATAAAACTGTAGCTCACTATGTTCTCAGGGTGTCACCCTCTCACCTGCCAACTTGTAAGCCTCACAAGCGTCCTATTCTAATAAATCACTTCTTATCTATCACTTTGCCTCTCGCTGAATTCTTTCTGTGTTGAGACATAAAGGACCAGAGCTCCTTGGAATCCCCCAAAACGCCACCTAGCGGTTTCAACACGGCGGGCTCTCACCACCGGGCCCTGGAGCCCAGCACCGAGCTCACCCCTCCCCTTCCTTCAGGCCCCCCAAGCCTCCTGAGTTCCCACTTCCTTCCTGGGACCCTGCTCAGAGCCTGGGAGCAGGGCTGCCAGGCAGAGAGAGGAGTCTGCTCTTCTTCTGACCCAAAGGATTCTGAGGGTGGCCTCCCAGGGTGACAGGTCATCGAAGGAGAGATGCTCATGGACCAGGGTGTCCCAGGGCCACCGAACAGACCACAGCCCGACTGCCCACCGCAAGGAGTTTGGAGTCAGGAGATGGGCTCTAGTCTCGTCACCACCGATGATTAGATTTGTGGCCCTGGTCAGGTCACGTCTCAGAGCCTCAGTTTACCACCTGGAAAATCAGAGGACTGTGGCAGACAGACAGAGGGGCACTCGACCCCCTCCAGCCCCGACCCCTGCAAGCGAGACCATGGGTGGGGGCTGGGTTCCCTCCCGGGAGTTCAAGGAGAAACAAAAGCCAGGCACCCAGACTGTGGCCAAGATTTATCCCCTAAGCAGAATCCCTTTTAATTCCTCTATGAAGATGAGTGGTTCTCTGCATCCCGGGCTTTGCTGGCCTGTCCCATCCATCAGTGGGGCAGTGCTGCGCTGGTGAGACCCCGCACTAATTCACAGGAGGAGACCTTGGGGCCGCGGCTCCCACGAAGACATCCTTCATGCCCTGTCAGAGTACCTCGCCCTTGGCCTACACTCCATCAGGCTGGGGCCGCCCGGTGATGAATGGCCTGCAGACCCCACCCCACTGTGGCACATGGGAGGCTAGGCATAGAGCCACAGCACCAGGGGCCCCTTGGAGCTGGACGTGACCAACCTGGACCTTGCTTCTCCGAGGTGTCCTGTCTCACCTTCGGCTCTCCAGCTGTCCTAGACGCTGGGGTGGATTCCCTTAGGAGCTGGGCTGTGGACTCTGGGTCCAGCACAGCCAGGTGACTGAGCACAGGTGGACGCATACCTGCACATCCATGGGGCAGCCAGGAGCAGGTGAGCCTGGACCTGAGGATGCAGAGGAGAAGGCAGGGGAGAGGGTGGAGGGGAAGGGAGACCACGGTGGACCTGCGAGGCCATGAGAAGGACATGGCTTTGCTCCTAAGGATGTGGGAAACCACTGGAAGCTTCTGGGGAATGGCGTGATCCGATGTACGTTTTCAAGGGATCCTCTGAGTGCTCTCAGAAAGACCTTTGGCAGAAGCAGAATCCTCCTGCGGGGCCGGGTGGTGGGACCCAGAGACACAGCACTGCCTGTGGGAGGTGGTGCGGACCAGATTCGCTGACCGACCAGCCGGGGGGCGTACGAGAAAGAAGAGGAGGTGAGGATGGTCCCCAGGTGCAGCCTAAGGAGAAAGTGATCATTTGCCGTGACGGAGAAGCTGTGAAGACAGCAGGTGTGAAGGAAGTGTCAAGAGTCTGCTCTTACAAACACATCAAGTTCAAGAAAGCAGCAGCAGGAAGCACACGCCCCATGGCGAGCAAGGAGGCCTCGAGCCCTGACTGTGTCTCAAAATGCTGCCATGCAGCAATAATAGCAAGCAGACTGGTGTTTCTCCATTTGTTAGTATTTTTATATTTCTGCACATGCACATGCAAATGCATCCACATTTGCCCCCATCCCAGCAGGATTACTCCCACCCTCTGCCTCTAGGGAGGGGCCGCTGCTATGGGGCACCCAGTGGACACCAAGTGGACACTTGGAGAGGGTCGTCAAGGGGCCACGTCCAAGTTCAAGAGAGAGTCCTGGGCAGGACAGTGGACTTGGGTGTTATTGCACACAGGTGTCATTTTGAATATCATAATATCATTCATCTGAATATCATAACCCAGAGTAGATGGAGAAGAGACCCAAGGAATGAGATCCGGGGCCCCAACACCAGGATTCAGCAACAGTGAAGGGGATGGAGAAGGAACTAACTGCACGGGAGGAAGAAAAGCAGGAAAGTGTGATGTTCAAGTGACGTCCAAGCGGCTCACAAGTCAGGTAAGATGGTTAGAGAAGTGACGGTTGGACTTAGCAACGTGGATGTCAGGAGTGGTCTCACAAGTTGAGTTTTGGGGGTGGAATAGGGACAAAAGTCTGATTTGAGTGGATCCGAGGGAGAACAGGGGAGGAACGGGAGGCATCAAATCTGAATGACTGGAGGACTTCCCTGGCGGTCCAGTGGTTAGGACTCTGCGCTCTCACTGCCAAGGGCCAGGGTTCAATCCCTGGTCAGAGAACTAAGATCCCACAAGCTGCACAGCATGGCCAAAACAAAAACAAAAAACAAAACCTGGATAACTGGGAGAGCAGAGAATGGACTTGACCTTGGAGGGATGACCCAGGGTCTTCTCTCTCTAAGGTGGAGAAGCTGATGGCAGTGACTTGAGCAGGCAAAAAGAGACAAGATTTAGGGACAAGGCAGGGGGTCGGTCTTACTAGGCACTCAGAGAGGGAAAGATGTAGGGTGATGGGGCAAAGATGCAGGCCAGAGAGATGCCCACGGAAGTCCCTTCTTGTTGCTCATTTCTCACAGGAAGGAAGGTGTCGACTGAGCGCTGGGTGGGGAGGCATTAGAGGTTTGGGACATGGGATGGAGGGCTGTGCAAGGAGGGCTCTGGGAACGGGCTGAAGACGTACAGCATGATTATGACCAGAAAGGGGGGCCACGGGATGTTAGTGGTCAAGAGTCTGAAACGGGACCCGTCATCACAGGTGCGGTGGGTCCTCTGTCGGCCATGGCCAGCTGTGCAGGTAAAGGCTTACAGAGAGGGAGAGCTGGACTTAACCAGCATCAGACAGAGGTTGCCAGAATAGTACAGAGAGGAGCATTCATGGCTTTGATCACACATGCAGAGAGAAGGTTATAATGAAGGACCCTGGGTGATGAGGAAGAGGCACGGGGTGGGGGAGGGGAGTGCAAAGCTGGGGGGCCTGGTGGAGCTGAAGGAAGTTGAATCCTGGGTATGTGAGGGATCATCTGGACAGAGAAGCATTTGTAGTTGGTTGGAGACAGTGGGAATGTTTGCAATTACTGGTGAGATGAGGTCTAGGGCTTACGATAGGAGGAAAGCTTGCGGTCATTATTGCAGTGTCACAAGCCACCGCAAAACGTAGGGACATGAGGGGGGGGACAAGTTGTGCTGCCTTCCGCAGTTCTGTGGGTCGGCTGGCTGGGCCACTCTCACTCGGGTATCTCAGGTAACTGCCGTCTCCCCTGAGATACCTCTGTGTCTCAGCCACATAGTGACTGGAGCGAAGTCACCCGAAGGCTGATGGGCTGGGTGTCCGGACAGCTCACGCACGTGACTGGCAGGGGGCACTCCATTGGGCTGCGATGGACGTGCCTACATGTGGCCTTTCCGTGGGGCTTGGGCTTCTCACAGCGAGATGGCCAGGTCCAGAGAGGGAGCCTCCCAAGACTGCGTGTCCCAGGAGACCCAGCAGAAAGTTTCTCGGCTTCTTGGGGCCCAGCCTAGTAAGTCCCAGGACATCACCTCCTCCACACATGTCACTGATCCATCCCAGACTCAAGGGGAAAAGACTGGACTCACTCCCTGATGTGAGGAGGGAGGGAGGAAAGGGTGGGAGGGTGGGTGGGTCCTCATGAAAGACCCCAGAGCCAGTCCTCCCCGCCACCACCTTGAGCCCCGAGCCAGGGCACCACATGACAATGTCCCCCACACTCTCGGAAGCCACCCAGGGTCTGTGAGGAGCCCTCCAGCATCTCTGAGGTGTTGCCAAGGGACCACACTCTTGACTCATCCTGAGGCTGTCTCTTACTTTGAGAGTCTTACCGCTGAGGAGTGGTATTCACACCTTATCACATGTGGTAAAGATAAACCAGTTTGTGCTTTCAACATTCCGTCTGGAAATCTCCAGAGCCCAGTCCACCGGTTCATGAGATATATTTTGTGTTTTTTTTGTTGTTGTTTTTTTTGTTTTTGTTTTTTTTTTTTTGCTGTACGCGGGCCTCTCACTGTTGTGGCCTCCCCCATTGCGGAGCACAGGCTCCGGACGCACAGGCCCAGCGGCCATGGCTCACGGGCCCAGCCTCTCCGCGGCATGTGGGATCTTCCCAGACCGGGGCACGAACCCGTATCCCCTGCATCGGCAGGCGGACTCTCAACCACTGCGCCACCAGGGAAGCCCTATTTTCTGTTTTTATGGTGACACTGTTGTCAGACTTTCTAGCAGGACCCAGCAGGGTCGCCTTTCTCCAGCCTCTGATAACAGCACCCCTGTCTTCCTCCAAGCCACTCAGGGCTTCAGTCTCAAAGTTGGTGCCACTTGTTTTAGGTTTTTGTGGTGGCCACGCTCCTCTTCCAGGCACCAACTTTGTCCTGATATCTATAGCTGAGTATCTACTACGCCAAAACTTAGTGGCTTAAAACAGGATTTATTATTACCTTTCACTTTTCTTTTTTTCAGCCCACTTTTAGTGGGCTGAGTGGACTAGGCTGGGTGGTCTCACGGGGTATCTCATGTGCCGTCATCAGACAGCACTGTGATTGGTGTCATTGGAAGGCTTGGTGCTTTGGGCACTGAGATGGCTCACTTACACGGCGGGCAGTTGATGCTGTTGGCTGGGAGCTATGGACAGAAGTTCCCTCACCTGGCCTCTGCATGGCACAGGAGCCCCTCAGAGCGGAGCTTGGGCTCTGAGAAGGAGCATCCCACCTTCCACTGGTCAGTACATCACCAGGGACAGCCCAGATTCAAGAGGGGGTGATCTGCCTCTTGGTGTGAGAAGCAGTGTGCCCCACAGGGAGTGAAGGCACAGGGGACGGCCACCTGTGGGGACAAGGGACGCGATCCTCGGAAGAGAGGAAGCTGAGGAATTGGGACACTGGGGTGTTGGAAGGAACGTCTCCATGGATATGAAATGCAACAAAAACAATGACACGTGTGGACAGCAGGGAGCTGGTCCTTAGAGACGCCAGCAACATGGAGTGGGAGGTGGAAGATGAGTGTCAGAGCTCAGGTCTTAGGAGGAGAGAGGGAGGGTCAGGACGGGCAATAAGAAGCAACGGGTCCTGTGACAGAGAGAGGAGCCCCGTCGGGGGAGCTGGGCCGGCACAGAGAGCTAGGCTTCATTTAGTTAATAGAATTCGGAGAGCATCACAAGTGGCATTGGGGAAACAAACCCATTGCCCGTGGGTTCTGGATGATACCATGGAAGGAGGTCAGGCTTTGGGGGGAGGGTGGGAGATGACATCAGGGTAGGGGCACCAGGGCTGCATGGGAGGAAGGGTGGCCTGGGAGTCCTGCACTTCCTGCCGTCACAGACATGAACAGGGACAAGGGGCCGAGATTGGATCTTGGCTCCAGGGAAGATGACAGTGGGTGAGTGTTGGGGGGAGAGAGAGGGAGGGAGCCAGTGACGGTGGCATGGAGGGGAAGGGAACGTGTCAGAGAACGCTGTCATATTGTCCCATTGCATCCCCAGGCTTGCAGGTCTCAGCTTCCCAGAGAGACTTTAAACTTCTCGCGGACATGAACCTGCCACTCGTCCTGCCAACCTCACCATGGCCAGTCCAGTGCCCTGCAAGAAGCAATGCTGCAGAGACACCAGATGACAGGTGGGTGGGTTCCTGGGATGCCCTGTGCCTGTCCTGCTGGGATGCAGACCCCCTTGTAAATTACAGGACATTCCTGGGAGGAGGAGTCTGGCCCAGTGTCAAAAGATGGAATCTGCTGAAAGAAAGACAACCCGATCTTATTCTCACTGGTCCCAATCAGAGACAAATATTCCACGAGTCTCTTGATTATCTGTCTGGTTCCAAAGCTCGTGGGATTTGGAGGGAAGAAAACCCACTGTCTCACGGTTGGTGGAAGAGGCAGGCCCACGGGAAGCTTGGCATAGCTCAGGACAGTTTCTGGAAGTTTCCAGCCTCAGGTTGCCTCCTGGTGTTGAGCGGAGAGCCTCTATGGACCACCGGGTTCTCCCTAAACTCCCATCACTGGAGAGTAGCCCGTGGGGCAGGGCACCTCTTGTATCACAGGGGAAAGTGTGCCCTCAGGGTCAGGAGCATAGACTCTGAATCCCTGCTGTCCCAGCCAACCCCAGCCCTGTAACTGCACACACGTGACTCAGGACAGGAACCTTCCCTCCAACTCGGTTACTCTACCCGCAGGATGGGGGGCTGAATGGGGGTGACAAGCCCCTGGGTTGTTGTGAGTTAATATTTGGTGCTTAGTGCAAGAGTGTTACTGGCTGAATGTCTCCCCAAAATCCACATGTTGGAGCCCTAACCTCCCAGTATGCTGGCATTTGGAGGTGGGACCTTTGGGAGGCGACTAGAATTAGATGAGGTCATGAAGGTGGGACCCAGGATGTGACCACCCTCATCATTCCCCATCACCTCTCTGGCCCCCGCCCTCTGACAGGCCTGGACCCCCAGGGCCCAGGGTCCCTCACTGATGAAGGAACAGGACATCGCCTGCATCTGAGACTTTGCACACGAATCAGTCAAGCACCGCGATGGCCTGGAATCGTTCCAAAAGCTACAGTGAGCGATGGGGGAGAAAACACAGACAGAAGTCTCCTTCCCACCAGCCCGCTGTTGGCACTGCCCGGGAAGGAGGAGGGTGGGGCTGCAGGGAGGCGAGCATCCACCCCCTCCAGGACAGGCTGCTGTCTTACTGTCGTTTTATGAGCTGGGGGTGTGAGAGCTGAGATGGCAGAGGAGGTGGGACAAGTGTCAGAAAAGAGGAGCCTGCGATCTACGGGGAGCGTGACAGTTTCCAAGGCTCTTTCACTTGCTTGTTCTCCTTAACCCCCACCACAAGCTCAAGAGACAGGCAGCAGGATGCCCCCATTTCACGGAAGAGGAAACTGAGGCCATGGGGAGGCAGGTGTCCCATCAAGGAACCCAGAGACCACCAGGGCAAAGGTAACTGGCCCCAGGGTCTTTCTGGACTTGAGACGCCTCTGGTGGGCACCAGCTTTTCTGTCTGACCTCTAACTGTGGCCTCAGCTTTGCTCTCTGCTCAGAGAGATGCCCTGGGACGGGTTCTGTGGGCCTGAGACCCGGCCAGGAAACGGGCTTTGCGGTCATGGCAAGGAGTGGGCATGGGGGCAGCTCTGGGGAGAATTCTGCTCCAAGAATCTCTTCAGCCCCTGTTGGGCGTCTCAGGACACTGTCCAAAAGTGCTGGGCTTTCCCGGTTCACGAGCAGAAGGCAGGGTTGGGGCTGTTTTCTGCTCTGGATCCCAGGCCCCCACCTTTTGCAAGCCATGTGGCCCCTGATGTGGTGCCTTAGCCCAGCCAAGCAGCCGGCCGGGCCTTCGGGCAAGTGTCCGTAAGCTCTGAGTCTCCCTGGAGGTCCTGCCGAGGCCCATCAGTGACCCCTGGGGCGGGAGAAGGATCTGTGAACTCCAGGGAAAGTGGGGCGGGGTGGGAGCACAGGAAGGGGGCCCAGCCCAGCAGGGCCCCAGCCTCCGTCCCCTGATCCTACCAGGGAGCTCAGAGGAGTGGAAATTACACCTCAAGAGGCCACCCAGCTGGAGGCGAGGGAGGTGGGGAGGGGAGCAGTGTCCTTCCAGATGCTTCCAGTGCCGGGGCTTCCTGAGCCCAGGGAGACAGGTAGAGGCAGGCACACAGGAGCAAGGGGTGCATGCTCAAAGCTGGCCACGGGATCCGAGGACCCCAGATGAGCACCAGCAGTGTCTGCAGCAATCCAGAGCAATCTGCCTCCCACCCCTCTGCTGACCGGGACCCTCCAGGCGGGCCTGTCCTCCAGGGCTTCAGTCTGACCCAGGAAAGTAGGAAATCTGTCTGTGACTCTTTGACAGGTCAGGACACTTCATTGCAGAGGAGGAAGGGACCAGTCCCCCTCACCCTGGGAGATGGTGACAAAGGGTTAGACAGACACTGGGGTCTTCAATGCCAGTCCACACCACTTTCCTCTCTACCTCCTGCTTTGTGTAAACTGGGCCTGAACCCACAATACGGGTGAATCCCCAGACCCACCAATTTATCCTAGTAATTCATTGTGTGGACATCACCTGATGCTTTCTCCATGCAAGGTGGTAAGGCAACATGGTAGATACAGTGCAACCATTGCCTAAAGGAATAAAGGACCGTAATGGAAAGGAAAATTTTAAAAAAGAATGTGTATATATGGATAACTGAATCACTTTGCTGTACAGCAGAAATGAACACAACATTGTAAATCAACTCTACTTCAATTTTTCTTAAATTACTTTGTATTTGGCTCAAGAAGTAGCATGCTGCACTGCACTTTGTCATCCCACACAGACTGACCCAGAACCAAATCAGAACATCTGCCTGTAACTGAAATTGAATGCACTTTTAGCCACTGGCCCTTCGAGCCGTCAGCTGTTGGCTGCGAATTCAGACTGAGCCCCCTCTACTCACGTCTCCTGGCTGGGGTCCAGCATCCAGAATCGAGGCAGGCAGCAGGCACACACTTTGAGGCAGGGACATTGGTGTCTTCTCTTATTTTAAAAACTGAATCAGCAGCAGTAACCACAAGCTGCTGTTTAGGACAGTGGCCTGGCCCTGCCCTCCAGGTGCTCACCATCTAAGAGACGGGGCACAGAGATAGCAGTCGGAAGCATTGGGGTGACCAGGAGGGACACCCCCATTCTGAGGGCAGAGGGTAGCAGAAGTCAGGGGAGGCTTCCTAGGGAAGAACCTCAAGCCTGAAGTTGGAGCTTGAAGGTTAACTTGAAGGAGAACTCCACCAGCAGTAGAGCTGGGCTGTCGTATTCATTTTCTATTGCTGATGTGACAAATACCCCAAACTTGGTGAGTTAAAACAAAACAAGTTTATGACCTTACAATTCCAGAGGTCAGAAGTCCAACATGGGTCTCCCTGGGCTAAAATCAAGGTGTCGGCAGGGCTGCCTTCCTTCCGGAAGCTCCAGGGGAGAATCTGTTTTCTTACCTTTTCCAGCTTCTGCAGGCACCCACATCCCTTGGCTGGTGACCACTCCTCCACCTTCAAAGGCAGTAAAAGTAGGTTGAGTCCTTCTCACACAGCATCACTCTGACCTCCTCTCCTGCCCTGTGGTGACATTGGACCCACCTGCATCACCCAGGCTAGTCTCCCCATCTCAAGGTCAGATGACTGGCAATCTTAATCCCATCCACAACCTTAAGCCCCCTTTGCATGTAAGGTCACGTATTCACAGGCTCTGGGGATGAGGGCCAGACAGCTTTGGGAGAGGAGAGCATTGCTAGAGGTGTGTTACAGGAGTAGCAGGTGTGCTGGTAAAAGAAGACCACGGCCAGAAGCTGGAGGAAGGGAGAATTTGTGCAAGATGGTCTTTCCTGGTGCCTCATGAACTTCTTATGAACTGCGCCAGTGTCTTCCAGGTCTTAGGAACTTCCACAAGCCCAGAGAATACTGCTCATAACAAGCAGGAAGATAATAATCTAGCATCCTAGTTCTCAGTGGGATTCAAACTATATCACTTTACACGTATATAATAAAAAGTAAGAAAAATAATGACAACTAGAGTAAGGGTTCACCCTGGGCCAGGCACCATCCCCAGCATTTTTGCCAGGCCATCCATCAGCGAACCTTGAGGAGATATCGGAGAAGCTGGACAGCAGGAGAGAGGCCCACGGCACCTCCAGGAAGTGTGACCAAATGAGATTTTTTCCTAAAAACAAACTTAGCTGGGGGGCCTCAGCAAGAGGGAGATTGCTGTGATCAGATACTGGTTTTTGACTCAAGCAATCCCATTAAGTCCAACCTTTCCACGTAGGGGTTAATGGGGTATCAAACAGCCATACTTGGCCACTGATTACCATGTTTCATCAAAGCTGGCAAACCATAAAATGCACTGTGTGTATTGAATTTTAGTTCCATAAAGAGATCTAAAACTGATACCCACCTTTGCTGACATCCAAGATCAACTATCCTTACTGCACTAATTTTGTTTCCTTGGGGTTTCAGACTTGCTGCAGTCTGATCCGGCTTCCTCTTTGGATTCAGAACAAGCCACAGGTTCCTTCAGATGCTAAGCTCAGCTGGGCAAGGAGCTGGGACCAGCCTGCCCAGGAATGACGGGACCCACAGCCCTCACGTTTCTTCCAAGACCTGTCCTGCATCAGGAGAGGGGTCTCCTGTGCAGAAGGGTCAGGGGTCATGAATCCACAAAGGGACATCAAGAGCCAGTCCTCCCTTTGCCCAGCCCCCAATTAGCAACAGCTGACGTTCACTGAACATCTACCATGATTTCATCTGATCCTCCCAGTAACAGGGGAACAAAGGACTGTTATTATCACCATCTTCATGTTACTGAAGGTGAAACAAAGACTCAAAAGTTAAACAAACACAGTTAAAATCTGAATTCAGATTTTGTAGTCTAGTCCTCAGAATGCAAGCCTGACCACTCTGCAGAGAATCCCGACTGGGCTGAAGGGCACAGCTATCTAGGGGGACACTTCTTATTTATCCCATGTCAAAGTGCTTTGCAAGGGAAGTCCTTGTCCCTTCTATTCATTCATTCAATAAATGTTTGTTGAGCACCTGCTATGTGCCACGCGTTGTTCTGGGGGGACGGGATGGCAAACAAGACAGACAGTTGCCCTCACAGGGCTTACATGCAACTTATACCACTTACCATTTACCTGTGGTGGGTCCCTTTGCTGTAACTCTCCTACATGATGTCAGTTCAGCTCAACGTCTCACTGAATATTTATAAAGCACTGACTATGCACCAGGCACTGGAGTAGACACTGGTCCTGTAACTATGGAGCAGGCTCCTGCCCTCCAGGAGCTCATCAAGTGAGTACTGACTCAGCAAGGACCATGTGCCAACACAGAACCTGGAAGGAAGGAGGTAACTCTTGAAGAAGCGATGGCTATTATTAGAATGATGACCCTCGTCCTCACATTCTGCATCAGGGAAATGGCTAAGTGGATCACCCAGGGCCATCAGCAAGTTGGTGCTGAAGCTGTGTATAAAAATAACTAGCAGCTGCCATGTGTCAAGGATGTGCTGTGTGCCAGGCACTGCGTTAATGGTTCACCCCTCTGATCCCAGCAATGACCATTAGGTCTGTACTACTGACCCATTTCCCATTGCAAGCCCACAGCGGTGACATCCGGGTCCATGGCTTCCACCCTCACGCACTCCCCCAGTGCAGGCACAAGCCAGGGACCTCCTGGGTGGACGACAGGGTGACTCTGGGAGGTACAGGGAGCTGGAAGTGGGATTCCTTATTCCAAAAGAGAAAAGGTAGCCTTCCTTGGGCCTCTGGTGACAATCAGTAGCATTAACAAAATTACCAGAAATTAGCTCCTAAACCATGACAGAAATGTGAGCACCAAGGTGCATTAAATCCTAATCGTCGCTGCGATTCAGGCCATGTGAGATGAGACCTAGCAGCTGGAGGAGACCGCAAGAACATGGCTTCAGCTGCCCCCAGTTCTGGTGACCCCCAGTCACCCCCTCCCGCTGTGATGGGGACCCTCAACCCCTCTGGGCAGTGGGAACGTGCCCACAGAGCTCTCCGTTCTTCACACCTCCACCCCCACTGCCTCGGGCCACAGTCCAGCCACATTCAAGTTCCAGTTAACCACTTGCCCCAAATTAGATGGGGAGACTCCACGGGCGAGAACTGACGGATGGGGTAGAGCAGAGAGCTGCCCTTGCCAGTCGTGTTTGCTGGCTGCTATCTGATGGCTCCAGCCTTCCCTCACTTAAGTGCTGGCATGAGACGGACCCAGCAACCAGGCAGGAGCCTCCCCATCGCCCAGTGCCCCAGGAGGTCCCCAGGCCACTCAGCTAAGACCTGCCTGACTCCCTCCATCCCCACCCCACCTGAAAGGGACTGAAGGATTAAGAGTCTGAGAGGGACCAGGGGGCATTTCTGTTGTCCCCCCAGGACATCTCCAACCACATGAAGCCAGATGGGGGACAAATACAAGGGCACCAAAGGCAGCAGCTGCTACGTGCCCACACTTGACTGTGCAGAGGCTCAGTTCAAAGTCAGCACACCTTCCCTCACTTAGCCCTTCCACGAGGCTCTACGTAAGGCACTATGGGTGTCCCTCTCTTATACGTGGGTACACTGAGGCTCAGAGTGGGGTGGTGACTTCCCCAGGGCCACACAGCTAGTAACTCTGAGCGCCATGATTTAAACCTGGTCTCTGTGTCTCTACAGCTCAGATCCTTAAGCCCTCTCCTACCCTGATCCCTCTTCCATAACTGAAATAAATATTTGGAGCTTTTACACTGTGCTTAGAACTGCATACCCACTCACCATTTGACCTCACCGCACCCTGTAAGGTGGGCACCATCTCTGAGGGCATTTTACAAGGAGACTGAGAATCAGGCAGACTAGCTGCCACCCTGAAGTCACACAGTCCAGAGGGGATAGCCAGGATGAAGCCAGTCATAGGATCATAAATTCTGATGGCTCTGCAGAACAAGAATGCCTTATTCGCTGCCCCATCTGGCACATGTTGAGTTAACACGGAGGCCTAGTGCCCAGGGAGAATTTCATTAACTTCCGGAGAATGTGGAATGAACAGGGCTGAGGTCAAGCCTCAGATGCCCCCTTAGATGTGGGGTAACTTAATCTCTCTGGACCCCAGTGTCATTATTTGTAACATGGGACAATACTACCCATTCATTGAGAAGATAAACTGAAAATATAAAGTGGAGAATGTATGCACAGTGCCTGGGAGGACACAAACTCTCAAAAAATAAGCTCTTCCTTTTACAGCAAAAAAGCAGAAAAGTCAGGTTCTGTTCAGAGAAAAAAGGATCTAAAACTCCCAGTCGACTTGCTGTAAAATTCAGCTCTCTTGCCTTAGAGAAGGGAAGTGTGTTTCAAGGCTGTGGTTCAGACACCATCTTACAAAGCCGTGTCCCAGGGCTGAGTCATGACTTGCAGGGCCCAAGGTCCAGACAGGGCCTTGGCTGCCCCCACAGGACCGGGAGCCAGTGGGAGACCCAGACCGCAGGGGAGGCAGACAGGTCACCGCAGGCCGACACATGGCAGCTTCAGAGCTCTCTGAGCCAGGAACAAATCCCACGCCCGGCAGTGCCCGCTCCCTACTGTGCCAGGCTGTGGCTCTGTAGCAGCTTAACCTGCAAGCCCCAGCACCACCACCTCTCCAGCCTCGAACCCCAAACAACGCTGAGCCTGGAGTAGCCGAGTAGATGCTCAGGTCCCAGGCAGCCTGAAGAAAGCCATCAGGCCAACACTCCAAGCTGGGGGAGAGCCCGGGACCAGAGGGAGGCAGAAAACCTAGAGTGATACCGGGGTCCTGTGAATACCAGCCCGTCCTGCAGTTCCTCATCCCAAAGCATGGATGTAGATCTTCCAGAATGAGCATGCAGGGCAAATGAGATAAAGAGCCATCCAGCTTGGTTACTGAGGAACAATAGCCCGGCATGACCTCAAGTCCAACAATAAGGGAGTGATTCAATTATAACACAACCGTAAAGGGAAAAGCTCTCCTGCATTAAATATAGAGTTGGAGGAGGATAATGTCCCTAAAAAGTATATTTTAATTTCTGTATTTTATGTTATGAGACAGATCGTACGTGCAAGAATCTGTGTCATATATGTGTAGAGTTTGTGATGAGCATCCCTTAAGAAGGTCATGGTTGCCAGGACAGTCAAAGCCCCTGGTGCTGCTCTTGGGTTATAATCCCCTCCCAACCCCAAAGAGACACCCACCAGCCTAAATTTTGTCATTCTCTCCCTTTTTCCACATATGTATGTATTACTCCACAATATGTTGTTTCATTTTCTAGGCTTCGAATTTAACATGAATGGGTGGCATTTTTATGTTCTTCTGACATGCTTTTTTTTTTTTGCATTTGATTTCTAGGAGTAATTTTTTCTTTTTTTACATCTTTATTGGAGTATAATTGCTTTACAATGGTGTGTTCGTTTCTGCTTTATAACAAAGTGAATCAGTTATACATATACATATGTTCCCATATCTCTTCCCTCTTGTGTCTCCCTCCCTCCCACCTTCCCTATCCCACCCCTCTAGGTGGTCACAAAGCACCGAGCTGATCTCCCTGTGCTATGCGGCTGCTTCCCACTAGCTATCTATTTTATGTTTGGTAGCCTTCTGACATGTTTTTATGACCAACATTGTTTTCCATGCTTTTGTGTGCCCTGTAGTTCCATCACTTCCACCCTTGGGGTAATGCACCACGATGTATTTGGCCATGCTACTCTTGATGGGGTGTTTGAGTGGGCTCCTTTGTTTTTTCCATTCCAGGTAAGACTGCTGCTACCATTCATGTGTCCTGGAGTTTCTCTGGGATTAGGTGTATGGATGAGGGCTTACTGGTTTGTAAGGTAAGTGCATCTTCAAATTCAGAGAAGGGCAAACTGTTTCCCACAGGGTGCATACCATCTGCATTCCCACCAGCAGTGAATAAAGACCGCTGTTTTTTCATGGCTTCCCAATTTCTTGTATTGTTGTCAGTGTCCCAGCAAAAAAGCAGATTGTTCCATGAAGAGGCGTTAATGAACAGACTACTTCACAAAGAGTGGGCAGGGCTAAGAGAAGGAACAGAGGTGGTGAGGCAGTAGGGGACTGGCAGAGCGGGAAGCTGGTACCACCCCTAGGGGTGAGGGGATAGGGGAAGGGGTGTGGCCAAAGCCCAGCAACAGGGGAGCAGGGAGGAAGGCCGGTAAGAACTGTAGGTGTGGAGAAGGGTAGCTATAGCAGGGAGGAAGCAGAGAAGTCTCCTGGGCTCACTCCCACCTCCCAGCCTGGGCTAATCAGAAGCCAACAGTGATGGAGCCCACGAGGGGCCAGTTGGAAGGGCACAGAGTAGGGCAGGAAAATAGCCAGTCCGTCAGACTTTTATATTTGTACCGATCTGTCAGGGGTGATATGGTTTCTCATTTTGATTTTAATTTACTTCCATGGTTACTAATAAGGGTGGGTATCTTTTCATAAATTATCTTGGAAATTTATTAATATTTTTCTGCAAAATGCCCATTTGTGATATTTGCATGCTTTTCCTATTGATTTGCAGGATTTCTTTGTGTCTTGAAGGTACTAGTTCTCTATCAGTTAATGAGTAGCAAATATCTTCTCCAGTTGGCAGTGTGTCTTTTGCCCTCTTTATGGTACCTTTGGATAAATAGAAGGATTTAGATTTTAATATTGTTGACTGCACTGACCTCTTCCTTAATGATTCATTTAATAGTGTGTGTATGTTTATTTCATGGGTTTACATTCATTCTCTATATGCTCTTCTAAAAGTCTTAAAGTTTTGTTTTTCACTTTCATGTGCTCAATCCAGCATGTATTCTTTATTTCTGTGAGTTCCATGAAAGGGTGAGCATATGATATCATTTTTTCACAAGAATAAACCATTGGTGCAGCATTATTGATATATTGATTGATAGATTAACCCTTCCTTGTCCACTGATCAACAAGGCCACCTCTGAAATATATCCTTTTGTCTATTGCTTTGATAAGACCATAATGTCTTGATTTCTATGGTTTTTAAATAAATCTTCATATCAGAATGAGAGAGTTCCCACATTCTATATTTCTTCTTCAAGGGCATTTTGGCTGTTTTTTGACCTTTACTCTTTCATATAAAGTTTGAAGTCACAGGTCAAGTTCCACATGGCACCCTACTGGAATTTTGGTTGGAATTACAATGCATCTATAGGTCAATTCGAAGAGAATGGACATGTTTATAATATTGTCTTGAATTATCCATAGCTATACAATATTTCTTAATTTCTTTAAATAATTTAAAGAAGTCTCCAACAAAGTTTTTAAAATTTTAGTACAAAGATCTTTCATAGCTTCCATCAGGTTTATTCTGTCTCCCTTTATTGACATTGCTATTTGTAAATTCTATTTATTTAGTTTAAATGTTTAATTCATTGATGTTGGTGTGTAGAAATGTAATTAAATTGTATATTTATAATATATCCAGTAATCTTAATAAACTGTCTAATTAACTTGTACAATTTGTCTCTACATTATTTTGGATTTTTCTAAGACAAGCATATCATTCTGGACACACTGACAGTTCTATAATACTTATTCCTTCTGATCTGTTTATTTTTATTTATTTTTCTTGTCATAGTGCACTGTTTAGTTCCTCCAATACTGTGTTGAGTAGCAGAATGGATAGCGAGCATTTGTGGCTTGAAAAAATGCTTCAAGTGTTTTGTCACCGGATATGATATTTGCTAAAGATTTCTAGATGCTGCATTGCTGCTCTGGAGTTTGAGTAAAATGAGCTTCTATCATAAAAGAGCATTGAATTTAAGTAAACGCTTTCTATACATGCATTAAACTGAACGTATCTTTTTTTCCTGTAAGCTGTTAACGTGCAAGAAATAAATTAATATATTTTCTGTTTGCTTTTTGGAATAAAATCAACTTAGTCACAATAGGTTATCTGTTTTATACTATGCTGCTGTATTTGGTTAGCATGTTTTTAGTATTTTTGCATCCATGTTCATGTTTGAGATTAGCCTATAATTTTCCTTTATCAAACTGTCCTTGTTTGGATATCAAGATTATATCCTTATCATATATTAATTTTGTAAAACTATTCCCTGAAAACATTGGTGTAAGAATAAAAATATTTATTTTTTTTAAATGTAAAACCCAAATGTAAAATTGTCTGGGTCTGGTGTGCTTTTTATAGGAAGATAAAGAACTGAATTCACTTTCCTTAATGGTTATAGGAATATTTAGATGTTTCATTTTTCTTTAGTCAGTTTTGGGAATTCATACTTTCTAAGGATTTTGTCCATTTTGTATGTTTTCAAATTTACTGGCTCAAAATTGTTCATGATATTCTCTTATGAACATCTACCCTTTCCACGAAATATTAGGGAATAAAGTGGTCAAAAAATAACCTGTAAAATATACCAAATTACACATCCAAAATATAGGAGTTTTTATTGCTAGAGTAATTACTGCTGATTTATTACTGAGCTTTGTTTTCTTCTTTATATGGTTTTATATTTTCCAACTTTCTATAATGAACAAGTATTGCTTTTAAAACCAGAGAAAACACACAAATATGATTTGTTGTCAAAAAAAGATTAAAATATTTAAGAAAAGTAAAGCTGGATTATTATTAAACAACATTTGTTCACTTTCCTCTCTGTCTGTTCTTAACTCTCCACCACAGGCCCTACCCCATCCTCTGGACCTTTCCCTTCCTTCTCCAATCAACACCCTCCTGATGGCTGTCTATTGCCTTGGCCATCCTGAGTGACCAGTGGAAACTCTACCTTGAGCAAAGGTACTACTCCCTTCTCCCTCCCCACCATCTCCCTGTTGGTCAGATCTTGGGGCTTCTTCTTTCCCTGGTCTTGCTTCAAATCTTGTGAGAGCTCCGGATCTAGCCTGTTTACTCTCAGGTAATACAAAAGGCTTCCAGTCACTTTTGGTCACAAAAACCTGTCACTTCAGTAATGAAAAGTCCAATATGATTTAATAGTCAAAACTCCAAGCATTGGGCCTCCCTGGTGGCGCAAGTGGTTGAGAGTCCGCCTGCCGATGCAGGGGATACGGGTTCGTGCCCCGGTCTGGGAGGATCCCATATGCCGCGGAGCGGCTGGGCCCGTGAGCCTGCGCGTCCGGAGCCTGTGCTCCGCAACGGGGGAGGCCACAACAGTGAGAGGCCCGCATACCGCAAAAAAAAAAAAAAAAAAAAAAAAAAAACAACTCCAAGCATCATTTAAAGTTAAAGGCCCCCATTTCCAGCCAAGACCAGCTTGATGGCCCAGCCTCTTCTGTCATACTCCTCCCCCTGAGTCCTAGCTGTGCCTTCAGACACACACACATACACACACACTCACACACACACAGAGGCACACATGCACCAGCCCTCTCCACCTCCTTACCCACAGCATTTACTTCATCCTAACTCACCAGATAATCTAACTCCTTGCTATGTTCACCAGCAATTAACGACCTCTCTCCTTATGGGATGTGGGCTCCAGGAGGAAGGACCTTGGTCTACTTTGTTTACACGTGAATCCCTCATGCCCACAATGCCTGGCCCACGGCAGACTTTCAATTCCTGTTGGAATCAATGAACTTTCCCCAAAGAAAGCCTTGAACCTCCCAGTCAGCTGAGGCTGAAGCAGGTCCTTGGAGCTTCCACCCCACATCTAGAGCCTCACTTTGGGATGTGGCCACAAGCAAAACTCAAGAGGGAAGATTTTCTGAGATTGCAGGATGACAGATGCAGACACTGCTGCAGGGGAGCAAAGTCCTACACCAGCAGCTGCTGAGGCTGGAAAGTGTCAGCCCCAGGGGGCAGAAGTGATAGAGGAAGTTCCTTTGTTGGTTGACCCTGAAGCCCTTTCCCCTCCAAGGTGGTTGCCCCTTCTCCCAATTCTTCCCCACTCGTGGCATTGCATCCCACACAGTGCCGGTGAGAGTCTTACACTCCAGGTTCAAAATGCCCCAGTCAGGAGGTCTCAGCCCCCAAGAGGCGGGAGGTGGGGTAGGGATCACTTACGCTCCCCCTGCCCCGAGTAAGGAGGTTTCCCACCACTGACCATCAGCCCCAGGGGCCTCCGTCAGTCATCTCCTGCCCAGATTGGAAGAAGATGCACTTTTTCCTTCCCAGACCCAACAGCCTCAGGAAACTTGTTAATGGAAAGCTGACTCACCCACTGGCCTCTTCAGGGGTTGTCTTGATAAATGTCTCTAACATTCTCAACTTCTTGGTGATAGATCTCAGTGATGGAGTTGCAACAGGGATGGATGCGCCATCTGGAAAATCATCAGTTCAGATGTAATCCATTCAAGTCTCCTGAATGGCCCGCCCCATCCTGCCTCACACCTGAGTCCCTAACCCATGCAGGGTCATCAACTCCATCATCCAGTGGCGGTACCACCACCAAGGCTCCACTCTGGAGGATAAGCTCCTTGGAGCCCCTAGACCTTGCAAGTGATTGGTGCTTTAGGAATTGGCCCATCTCTCTAGAGGGCAATCAGAAACCTCACCCTGCCTTTGCTAGAATAATCAGGGGAGACACTCCCTCCCCAGGGTGCCCCACCAATTTCTGGGGCGTGCAGGTGGAGCTCCCACCGCAGAGGAGGCCAGCCGAGCTGGGAGGTGGGGAAGGGGCTCGCTGTCCACCTGGATTAAAGCTACCTGAAGGGGAGCTGTGAGGAGCAGGGTTCTAAGTCACTGGCTGTGCCACCCACCTGCTGGGTGACACCCTTCCCAACCTTCAGTTATCTCATCTATCAAATGGGACAAGGCAATGCCTGGCTTCTAAGGGTATTGTGTGAAATAATTAAGATAATACATCCGTACCAGTTATGGTCCTTTGGATGCAAAGTACAGCGTCTGACTCTGGCCAATTTAAGCATTTACTGGAAGATCAGGGACACTTCATTTTACAAAATGAGAGGGAAAAGTGAAGAACAGATATCATAAAAGAAAGGAACTGGATCACTTCCTGTCACCTGGGCAGCAGGAACCTGCTCCCGAGGGTGGCTACAACCATTTTCCATTTTTGTGAGAATCAGAATTCTGGGAGAGAGAGTCTGATTGGCTGAGTCTGGGTCATGTGCTCACCCCTTGGCCAGGTGAGGGCGGGGCTTCTTGATTGACAGAGCCACCAAGGCTGCATGCAAGCAGTGTGGGCTCATTCTACAAAGCAGAGTTAAGTTTACCAGAAGTAATGGGAATGGATGCTGGGCTGGTGGTGGGCAGCAGGTGTTACTTGCCCTCTGCAGGTGAAGGTCTTGCCTTGATGACCAGAGCTTTGTGGGTGGTCAGTGCAGGTGACCAATTCTTTTTGTACACTCCAAGCTTTCAAACCAGACTTTGGGAAAATGGGATAGATTGGGTGAGGGCAGGAGAACATCCTAGTGTTTAGCCAACCCACCAAGATACTTGGGAAAACTTGCCCACATTACCCCTGAAAGGCAGGCCCAGCATCCTGATTCTATCTTCAAGCTGTGGGGGCTTTGAGCATTTTTGCATCTCATTTGCTTTCATTTTCTACCATTTCCCCTGACTACTGCGCATAAGCCACAACAGGACAGGAAATACTATCTTCATATACGAACATGTCCATATAAAGCCCTGTGCCTGACACATAGAAAGCACTCAATAAACGGTTCTTTCTTCCTTTGCTGCTCCTGTTCCTCAAAGAGCAAGTGACTCACGTTAAGAAACAAAGCAAGACAATGGCCTGAGTGGCATTAAAACCCATTTTCCAGTGGAAAAAGTAGGGGTCTTGAATCCTAACCTGCTAGAAACTGGGTTCCTCATTTCTCTAAACCTCACCTCTAGTTTTTCAAGCCAGCCTGGTGGGCTGGTGGGTTGAGAGTTGCATTGAGTTGCCACCTGGGGCCCTTTGCTGCCTGGAGCTGGTTCTCCCTTCTTCCCTCCCTCCCCTCCTCCTTTCCTCTCTTCCCCTCTCTCTTTCCCTCCCTTTCTCATCATCTCTATCCATCTCTCCCTCCCTCCCCAGCCCTCCCCCCTTCTTCACACCCCCAGCTCATCAAGGTCCATGCCACATAGCACCTCAAATTTGCTCTGGGGTTCAGTGAAGAGAAAATCTTTAGAAGAAACAAAATAAGGTCTCCCAAGTAGAACCTGACCCATTTAGGTGACACTTATACTTCCATGAGCACAGAATATAACAAAGAGAACATCCCTGGACCTGGGAGGGTGAGTCGCAACATCAAGTCAGATTTGCTCTCAAGAGAAGAGAAATCCGATGGAACGCCACGCTGGGGCTGGATTGCTCTGGGTAGAGCTGAGGCCTCAGAACAAAAGCACCTTTCCCATTTCAGGTTCTGAAATATCTCCTAGGGTTTCACCTAAGCAGGAGGGCAAGTTGGAGGGCTCCTTGAAATACATTCATTTCTTCTTTTCAGTGGTGGGTAAGATCTGGGGCGCTGAGATCATACCACTAGGTTCAGATACCAGCCTTTCTAGCTCTGGGACCTTGGGCCATTTTTTTTTAACTTTCTAAGCCTTAATTTTCTCATCTGTAAAGTGGGAATGATAACATACCTCCCTCGGAGGATTTTGTACAATGATGAATGTGTCAGCTCTCCCCACCCCTGGCCCTGTGTGCTTGCGGAGGTGCACAGGTGCACATGATGAGAATCACCAAGGCATCCTCTTCCAGGTCTCTGATGGCTGCACCCACCTCCTCAGCCTCTAGGAAGTGAAGACTTACTTATTACTTGGATGTGAAAAGAGAGGTTGAAGTTCTCACACTTGGTCTTCCCTCCATGATAGCCTGGGTTTCATGGCTCTCCCTGGGTCCATGGGCCCTAGCTGACTCCACAGGCTCTCCTGGGTCCATGAGTTCTCCCCACTTCCACGGGCTCTCCCTGATTCCACAGGTCAATAAACTGTAAGTGCATCCTACCTCTTTCCGGGGATGCCAAGTGTTCACCCTGGAACTGGGTAAATGACCAGTAAATGGTCCCAGCATTGGGCCCACAGGGAGGCTAACAGGTCTCACCTGGGCCTTCCCCAACCAGCACACTCTAACCAGTGGACAAAGGCAACGTGTCAGCTCAGAGCCAGTGCCCAAGAGACCATATCTTGGGGCATTTCCCCTACTTTGCACACAATAACTCTGTGAACAGTGTGGGTCCCTTAGGTAAGGCTAGGAGGAAGGTCCACCCCATGCACCTGTGGCCCCATTGCAGGTCTTTCCTAAGCCCCCTCCTCTACCCAAGGACTTTGACTCATGAATTGATTCAGGTATGGGGATTCTCAACCACAGAATTCAAGTCACGATTCAGACCTAGACCTTTATTTACTCATGTGTGTATTTATATCGGTTTACAAGTCAAGCAGACTTCAGTGGACTGACATTTGATTTTCATTTCAAGAACCCCGTGATCAATTAACCACAGCAAAGACCTCGGACAAGCAAACTGACCATTCTGCTTTCTGTATGTCCACTCCCCCTCCTTCTCCAACCGCTAAGTGTCGCCACCAGCCTCAGTTCTTCTGGGACCCTTCCCACCGCCATTGCTGTTAAGAGTTTTACAAATTACAGCCTGTGCACTTTCAGTGATGGGGGGCCTTCCCTCCTGATTTTGAGCCCAGGTTAGTATTAACCAGCAAGAAAAAGATTAGATTCCCTCTCAGCTGTTCAGGCTGCTGCATTAAATTACTTCTATAATGTGTTGAATGGTATCTCCCCAAAAGATGTCTCCCCAGTGCCTACAAATGGAAACTTATTTGGAAATAGGATGTTACAGATGTAACCAAGTTCAGATGAGGTCATCCTGGATTGGAGTAGACCCTGATGCAATGACTGCTGTCCTTATAGAACCGGGAAGGTCAGGGGAGAATTTGGGAGAAAACAGGGACACACAAGGAATCCTTCGACAAGGGAGGTAGGGATTGGAGTGATGTGTCTACGAGCCAAGGACGGTCAGCAACCACCAAAAGCTGGAAAGAAGCAAGGCTGGACCCTTCTCTAGAGCATTCAGAGAGAGCACAGCCCTGCCAACACTCTCATCTCGGATTTCTAACTCTCCACATTGTGAGAGGATATTTCTGTTGTTTGCTGGATTTGTGATACTTTGTTACAGCAGCCCTAGGAAACTAGCACAACACCTAAACCTCACAATACCTGCATCTGTAATTAGCAACTGAACCTGACATTAATTATGTTCTTCCTCCTTGGGTCACTATATTAGACATCCATTCCCACAGATATGCCTCCAGATTTTTTATGATAGAAATTAGCAAACTCCTACAGTTCTTTTGCAGGGTAAGCCTTCTGTTGCCATTTCACTTTGCAGTTGGTCCTCTGGGACATGCCAAGGTCTAGTTATCTGAGGACCATGCAGGGAATGAGGGGTGATCCCTTTCTTTCCCAAGGAAGCTCTCTCTGTGTAGGGAGGGGTGGTGTTCTCCAGGAAGAACAGAATAGCTTCATGAGACAAGGGCTGAGCCTGCTTCCTCAGGTTAGTTCCAAGGAGGGGACACACTTCACGCTAACCAGAGGGCTGCAAATTCTTCCACATATTTCTAGTCCAATTTTTAGGTTTCCATTCTTTCCTGATCAGTATCCTGTTTTATTTTTATTTTTTTGGCCACACCATGTGGCATGCGGGATCTTAGTTCCCCGACCAGGGATCGAACCTGTGCCCCCTGCAGTGGAAGAACAGAGTCTTAACCACTGGACCGCCAGGGAGGCTGTGTTTTTTTGTTTGTTTGTTTGTTTTGCGCTACGCGGGCCTCTCACCGTGGTGGCCTCTCTCATTGCGGAGCACAGGCTCCGGACGCGCAGGCTCAGCGGCCATGGCTCACGGGCCCAGCCGCTCCGTGGCATGTGGGCTCTTCCCGGACCGGGGCACGAACCCGTGCCCCCTGCATCGGCAGGCGGGCTCTCAACCACTGCGCCACCAGGGAAGCCCTCCTCTGTTTTATATACAAGACTTAGAGAAACTGAATTCAACTAATAGTGTAATTCAGAATTCTGCAGATCAAGCTCAGAGGGTTTTGTTGTTATTGTTTCTTGTTTGTTTATTTGTTTTGCTATTTCTGCCAGCTGAAAGATAGATCCTAACAGCATGGTCATAGAATGTCATTGAACTTTATACTATGCCTGGACCTGAGTATTTGGAGTTTCGACATTCTTTTACCTTTAGTAATTCCATGTGGTAGAAATTGGCCAGGCCACTCCTGCAGTCCTCAAACTGTTCACACATCACACGGTTTTATGATTGTACCGATATGACCCCTCCATTTCCATATCTCTGCCTCACTCAGCACTGGATTCCAGGTCATTACAGGCAATAATTTCATTAGCTGAATACTATGGGCTGCTACATTTGCACCCCAGAATATTAATTGGACTTTGCCTGCTTCCCATCCCATCCTGTAGCCTTCATTTCTAACGTCTCCAACTGTTCAATCTTCCCTCCTTGTAGCCTTAGAACTCTCCTACTACATGCTAGAAGAGCATAGGTCTGGCCAGGTAGAGATTGGCTTCCCAGCTGCCCCTGCAGCTGGAAGTGGCATTGTGGCTAAGCCCATGAGAGTCAGCAAGCTTGATGTGTGCAGCTTCTCGGTCATGTTCCTCAAAAGAAAGAAAGATGATTGCACTCCAGCTCCTCCTTCCTTCTTTGGCATGCCTTGGAAAGGATGTCATCTTAAACCACAAAGCCACATGTTGGGGATAGCAAAGGCTTCCCAACACTCACACCGTTACATGAGAGAGAACGCACGTTTGTCTTGTTTTAGCCACTCTGCATTGTAGTCTCTGGTATAGCATCTCAGAGCTCATTTTGTAACTCATATAAACCCTAAACTCTGTCCCTGTCCTCAAGCATCTGTTGTGTCCACTCCACTCCTGGCATCAATTTACGCATCAGAGTTCTTAGTTGCAAGCAAAGAAATGATGCCAGATAAAGTTGGTACATGCAAACATACATACACACACACACACACATAAAAGGTATCAAGTCTTCTCAAAGTCCATAGGGAAATAAAGGACCAAGCTTTAAATAAGGAAGAAACAAAAGGAGTTATGGAAGGCCAGGCAGGAAAAGTCATGAAGGAAAGCTTCCTGATCCACATGCCTACCATGCCTGCCACTGCTGAGAAGACTAACACCCGAGTTCTCCCCATGAGTGAGAAGCACTCAATGTAGATTCAACAATCTGTGATTGAGCATCTGATTGGCTGAGAGTAGGTCATATGTGCATCAATTGGCATCTAGTTGGCTGAGAATAGGTCATGAGTACACCAGCTGCCATCTGGTTGGCTGAGAGTAGGTCATATGTGCATCAATTGGCATCTAGTTGGCTGAGAATAGGTCATGAGTACACCAGCTGCCATCTGGTTGGCTGAGAGTAGGTCAATAGCGCACCAATTGGCATCTGGTTGGCTGAGAATACGTCATGAATACACCAGCTGCCAACTGGTTGGCTGAGAGTAGGTCAAGAGCACACCAGCCGGCGTCTGATTGGCTGAGAGTAGGTCATGTGTGCCAGCGGGCTGTGTGGGAGCAGGGAGAGCACTGCCTCCCATCAGGTCCACACTCAGTGTGGGATTCTCTAAAAAGGAAAATCAAGATCCTACAAGGAAGCCGACATCTATCATGAAACAGTTTAGAGAAGTACCCATCTCAGCACCCAGGGCCTCGTTCCACACATGAGAACCCCAGTAACTTTGTGAACCAGAATGCCTTTGCTTTAGGAAAACAGGAAATATTGAAACCTCACAAATTTGGACCCCACGCATTAAAAAAATTCAAAACAAGAAAGGCTTGGGGGTCTCAGCAAAGCAGCCATTCTGATGGGGGCGGGGGGGCTGCTGCCAGAAGAGAGTCTGTGGCTTGTTTCCCAAGAACTTCCTAAGGAAACCTTCATTGTTTTAGAAAATGTTCCAGAACCATGGTCTCGCTCTCAGTCTGCAAGCTAAGGAACCAAGAGCATGCCCAACTTGCAATGTGTATCCTAGCGAACAACGTTGGTAAGTTGTTTGTTTATGACCTAAACACCAGTGTAATGGTTTACAGGGGTAAATAATGCAGATACAGGAAGCAGAATACTCTCACGTCCGCAGGACCAGCCCATTCTCTCCCTGGAGAAAGACTGACCAGGAAAGCCAATCATAACCAGAACGTTGTTTGCTGAGCATGGAGTCAGAACAAGGACAAATATATAGCTTGGGAGAGCCCAGGGCTTCCATCTCATTGTAGAGATGGACTCTCCAAGGCCCTAGAATACCCCAAATCCACCTGGAGAGCACATAACAATTCAATCATTTGGAAAATATTTCTTGAGGGCATATCATGTGCTACAATCTGTCAGCCTTGGTGATAAAATGGCATGTTCAGGGGACAGAAAGAAGTCCATATGTCTGGGACACACTGAGATGGAAAAAGAGGGGTGGAGGAGGGGAGACGCAGGTGGAGGGAGGGCGTGCATGACTCTTAGGCCCAAGGAACTGGGTTTGAAATTTATCCTAAGGAAAAGGGGAGCCCACTGAACTTGATGTGTATTTCAATAAATGGAAGGGAAAGCAGGCAGTTCCATTGGGAAACTATTAAAACAATCAAAAATCACTGGTTTAGCCTGGGGAGGAAGCCGTGGACAGGTTTGAGATCGATCTGGGGGAAGAGCTGGCATGACTCACTGAGAGATTGGGTGTGGGCTGAAGAGCAGAGAGAGAAGGAAGGAAGAACTTGTGTCTCCGACTTGAACCATAGGTACAAGGTGGTGTTGTTGCTCAAGATGAGAAATGTGGGGTCTCCAGGGCACCTGCCTGACCTGCGTTCTCAACTTATTGAGAAATAAAAGTAAGAAGTGGCCGATGGAGGTCAAAACTGTCACTGTGATGGGGGACAATCAGAGAACTGTGCACCCCGGGGTAGAGTGCTCCTGAGAGAAGGAGGAGGATGGGTACCGCTCTGAGTTCCTCCCAGACAAGGGAGCCGCCCCCCTGGAGGGACTGACAAGACAGGAGGTGCCTGAGAAGCGGAGCTCCCCCACCCAGAGGGAGGCTTTGGAAGTGGGGAGGAAGTGCCCACCCCACCCGCTACCAACAAGGAAGATGGAGTGAAACTGGGTGGGGAGGTGAGTCTGAGATGCCGACCAGACATCCAAACAGAGCCCTCCCTCGAGGACACAGTTAAGTTTGGGCTGGAGGAGGCGTCTGGGAAGGACTGGCAAATCTGGACTCATGCACACACGATGCTGCTCCAAGCTGTGACATCAAGTGAGATCCCTGGGGTAGAAGCACAGAGGGACAGCAGAAGGGACCAGGCTGTTGGAGGAGACCTGGAGACGGGGAGATGGGGGCTCCCCATCCTCTGTTCCCTTCCAAGCAAAGGAGCCCCATTGGCATGTTCCCGCTGGCCTTTCTCTGCTCCTCCCTCACGCCTCCCCAGGGCACAAAGCACCTCCTTTGTGCGTTTGGGAGGAGGAATGATGTGTATTTGCAGCTGTAGTCGTCCCAGAGAGCATGCATTCTGCTCCGCTCCCCGGGCAGCCAGTCTCACCAGGGCACTGCCCTGCAAGGGATGCCTCCAGCCCCTAACCCAGCCAAGGGGCTCCAGGGAGGGGAATCTGCCTAATTCCGGGGCTCACACCCAGGAAGCCACCAGCCACATGCTCCAGTGGCCAGCGTGTCACGTCTATAACAAAGACAGCGGCCTCATGCATTCCTGTCTAATTGCTCAGTATTCAGAGCTCAGGCACAGAGGGGCTTGCTATTTATTGGGCCAATGTGAACCCCAACCCAAGCCCTGGTGAAAAGCCACACTGACGGGCCCAGAGACAATCCTATGTCCGTGTCTCTGTGGGGACACCTGCCCATGCCTTGAAGGACCAGCTGTCATGCTCAGCTGGAATTTGGGATAATTATTAAGGGGACCAGGCAGACATTGCTTCAGGAAGTGTCTTCAGAAACTCACAACAATGGAATATTGTCAACAGGCTTCTAAGTGGATTGGGACAGTACTTAAGAAAGGTCTTCAGACATTCCAGAAGGGAATGCAACCTTCCACTGGAAGTGCTGGTTACAAAGAATTGTTATATTCAGTAGCCTCGCTGGAATTACCCTACATAAAAACTTTGCTTCATTTTAAAGAAAAGCACATTCCACACTAAAATTTTATGAATGCCCCATCCCTGCCCTCCATTAAGTAGCTCAAGTTGGTGACGTTGACTATGCACCCAATTTTTATTATAACATAAATACATATGGGTGCACAGGCAAATCATTCTCTGCTTCATGAAGGAATCCACCTTGGGACAAACCTGGTGTCATCCCAGCTCGTTTACACCCTGGTTCTTTTTGATCAGAACTTCATGCAGTGAGGCCATCACCTGCAATCCCTCTCCCAGAAATAAGCATCCGATGGACTAACCCTTCAGTTCCCTCATTCTAGAACATTCTCTCACCTTCTCGTGGGCTGTCCTCTCCTCCTCAGCTCCCTCATGAGCGACTTCTCAGAAGTTTTACCTTTTACTTCTCCTGCATTTCCAGCAACACCTGAAGTTGTTTGATAGATGGTTAGTACCCAGCCTTGATTTTTGTTAGTATTATCTCTGGAGGAGTCTAGAAGGAAGCAGTTTACAGCCTGGACTCTGCAGCCAGAACCTGGGGTCAGAACGCTTGGTCTCACACCTACCAGCTGGATGTACTCCAGAAAGTTGATCAAATTCTCTGTGCCACAGTTTCCCCTTTTATAACAGAGCAAGAGTAATAATACCTATTATCACAGAATGTATTATTGGAAACCTAAGAAGATAGATAGATCTCCATATATCTATACATGCACATATGTGTGTGTCAGAATACTGACCTCCAAGATGTCCACGTCCTAATCCTTGCAGCCTGTGGATATGTGACCTCGCAGGGCAAGAAAGGACTTTGCAGATATGAAGCTAAGGATCCTGAGACAAGAGACTGTCCCCAGTTATCCAGGTGGCCCAATGTCATCACAAGGATGGAGGGGGCAGGAGCAGTCAGAGAAGGAGATGTGATGATAGACGCAGATCAGAGACAGAGAGTGAGAGAGAGAGATTTGAGGATGCTGTGCTCTGACTTGGATGACCAAGGAAGGGGCCATGAGCCAAGGGAGTCGGGCAACCTCTAAAAACTGAGAAAGCCGAGGAAACATTTTTTCTCTTCGTTCCTGCAGAAGCAGTCCTGCCGCTAGGACATCTGACCTCTAGAACTATAAGATAATTCACATTGTTTGAAGCATATATTAGTACACACACACACACACAGAACCTGGCGCAGAGTCTGGACGCACCAAGCAGCCAACACAAAGGTCGTGGAGACACCTGAGCACGAAGCAGGCATGTGACTCTGGGACAGCAAGCACTACCGCTGACTGGATCGGCTGGACAGAGCAGCTGATGGGAAGCCAGAGGGGCTGAGCTTCCCGAGAAGACTAATGTCACAGCCAGCGGTGTGAGTAGGCCCACGCCACCTGAACAGTCTCCAAACCCCCTTCCCACAGGTCACCTAAGGAGGGCTCTCACCTGTGCGGCTGAGGCAACAGTTCAAGTTCAGTTCTGGGGTCTGGGTCATCCGCCATGAGCACCACACAGGGCATGTTTTCCACCCATTTGGGGAAGGGGGGGGAGCTTCCACTCTCAGTGCAGAGGTCTGAGTTTGCTGCATTAGCACTTGCTGGGGGTTCAGTCTGTAAATAGGAATTCTCTCTCTCTCTCTGTCTCCCCCCTTACACCCAATTCTCTTCCTCACCTCCCACCTCATCCCACTGCAAAGACCCTTCCCCTTGTGCCGTGTATGCTCCTCTGTATCCAGCTCCATCCTCATCTACTCATAAACAGGAACATCACAGGCATGTAAACATTCACTTATAAATTTTAGCTGGTTTCACTAAAATGGGATCATATTTGTGCATTTCTCTTTGGTGGACAGAATACCTAGGGCTGTTATACGTGAGGGGCAGGGAGACCACTGTGGTTCTGGGGGAAAAGGAGAGGAGGCTGGTGACGGGCCCCGTGAGGGTGACCATGACAGTGGGGTGACAATGCTGAATGGGACGGCATCCCCAAAGGGGTGGCGTGGAAGGGACATTTAGAAGATCCTGGTTTGGTGTAAGAAGGAGGAAGAAAAAGGGGGAGGGGGGAAGGAAAAATAGAAACTGAGCCAAAATCCCCCAACACCGTTATGAATCGGTGCTGTTTGCAGTGGCAGAGACAGAAGTGTCCATGGCTCTTGAAGTGAAAAAGGGGTGAACAGCCCCAAAATTCACTCCAACAAGATGGACCCAACCCTACAAAGCCCAGCCCAGAGCCCCTCTGAGATCGCCATCAGGGAGTCGCATGCCCAGAAAGGACGGGTTTCACTGTCTTCACATCCTCCCTCTGTAAGCACGAATTTCACACAGTGTTGGGAAGTCAGATAGAGAAAGACAAATACCATATGATATCACTTTTATGTGGAATCTAAAAAAATGATACAAATGAACTTATTTACAAAACAGAAATAGACTCAGACACAGAAAACTAACTATGGGTACAAAAAGGGAAAGGTGGGAGTGGGGGAGGGATACATCGGGAATTGGGGATTAACAGATAATCAACAAGGACCTATTGTATAGCACAGGGAACTATACTCAATATCTTATAATAAACCATAATGGAAAAGAATGTGAAATATATATATATATATATATATATATATATATATATATATATGTGTGTGTGTGTGTGTGTATGTGTGTGTGTGTGTGTGTGAATCACATTGCTGTACACCTGAAACTAGCACAACATTGTAAATCAACTATACTTCAATTAAAAAAAAAAAGAAAAGGACATACATGGGAGGGAGGCTCCAGTAGAAGGGACATGGAAGTGAGTGTGTCAATTTGAGGGGGAGGGAGTCAGTTGCTGTTATGTCATCAATTTAGCTGTTCCTTTTACCAGCAAATTCCACCAGCAGAATTTTGGACGCATTTACTTTATCCCTTAAAAAAATCGCAGAGACACATTTCCTGGCCCTGGCCACATGTCCTTCGCTGTTAGTTAGGAAAATAGAAGAGTTTCCCAGGCCAAGCCCATCCAGCCCAGGAATTGGTCTCCAAAATTGGTGTCCCGGGATGATTTGAATAGGGATGATCTTTCGATTAATTACAGATTTCTCGCTTGAGGCCAGTTGGTTGAACTATCAGCTTTTGTAGAACAGGAAATTGCAGAAGGCCCTTGACTCTCCAGTGGGGTCCCATTAGTGAAGATAAAATAGCAGTTGCCCCACAGGCCCTGAACTCAGCATTCTAGCTGAGACTGCTGCTCAAGGCTTTGGCAGGGCTGCTGCGTGACGTCCCCCCGAAGCAGGTGGGCTGGAGGAGGGGCAACCCCAGTGGGTGCCGGGTACAAACAGAGCAGAAACTGCCCTGATCCCAGAAAATCCATGCTGGGGGACACCCCACTGCACCTCGCTGAGCCCAGGGGCCTGCGTCAGTCAGTTCAGGCTGCCAAAACCAAGCACCGCAGGCCGGGGCCCGGAAACAACAGAAATCTATTTTCTCCTAGTTCTGGAGGCTGCAAGTCCAAGATCACGGTGTTGTCAGGGTTGGTGTCCTCTGAGGGCTCCCTCCTTGGTGTATAGGTAGTGCTCCTCTCACTGTGTCCTTCCATGGCCTTTCCCTTGTTCCAGCATCCCTGGTGTCCCTCTGACACTAGTCAGATTGGATTGGGGGCCAATGGATTCATTTTACTGGGTTGGCCAAAAAGTTCGTTTGGATTTTTCTGTAAGATGTTACGCACTTTTTGGCCAACCCATAACTTAATCGTCTCTTTAAAGACTCCATCTCCAACTACAGTCACATTCTGAGGTCCTAAGGTTTGGGACTTCAACGTACATATTTGAGGAATAGGATTCAGTCCACGACAGGCCCCACCAGAATGGTCCAGCTCTGTACCCAGCATGGGAACCCATCAGCTTCCTTCCTCTCACAACCCATCAACAGCTACTGCTTGACATGTTTTCTCTCCCCCTTGTTATCTTTCAGAAGAAAGAAGAAGAAAATAGGAACAGACAGGAAAATTTAGTGAAGCTTCCATCACCTGGGAGCCAGCCAGCAACATTCTTGAGTTACCTGGGAATGGTTTACCCCATCCTGCTTTGGGGATGAGAGAGGCAGCAGAGAAGAAAAGCCAACTCGAGCCAGAGGGCTTGTTTGAAAAGGGAAATTGCTCAGAGGATGTGTCCTGGGGCCAGAAGAGAAGCAGCCTGAATCCCCAAGACCTTCCACAGGACCCCTCAGGAAGAAGATGCCGCGTCCAGAATGAGGACCTGACCACTGCCTCCACCCCAGACTCCATCGCCATCCTACAGTGGGTCCTCCCTCTCAAGACAAGGAGGGGAAACCATGACTCAGTGATTTTCCACCATGAAACTGTATTGAGGAGGTGTGCCTGCCCCCCAGTGAACCCCGAAGTGACCAGAAAATTAGTGAGGCAGAATCCCCAGTTCCCTGGAATTCCAGGGACCAGAGGCCAAACTCTATGTCATGAGGGATAATCAGAGGCCCAGGGATTAGCTGTGTGTATTGATTTGGCTCCCAGGAGAACCTCTGATTTTGCGCTTGCGTTCTCCTCCTGACTCGGGCCCTACCCTTTGTCTAACTAACTCACTGAGCCTCTCCCAGAGTGAAGCCAAGGATTAGATAATATTTGCAGATAGAAAGGACTCCCTCCAGAATAAACTTGAACACCATTACGCGTGGGTCTCCAGCCAGCCTGAGATCCAATTGCAAATCCTGCTCACCTTTTTGGACAGACGTGGAATAAAGAGAAAGCAGCATCACTTGGGGACTCTGGCTCCACTTCTGAAGCCAGGGCTCAGAGCCTCCTCCACCCGGAGGGAGGATGCACATCTGTTCTGGAGTCGGCCCTCCAGTGAATGAAGGGCACACAAGCCGGGCAAACTTGCTTCAAAGCTCCACCCGACAAAGGTGAGACCACCAGGGAAAATGTCACCATGAGCATAGTTCTGCCAGGACGGGGACCCTCGTGGACAACCCAGAGAGGAAGGGGAGACCTCTGGGCTCGGGGCAGGAAAGCTCCTGCTTGATGCACCGATGCTCAGACTTGTGTTGCCAGCCCCGAGCCATGGAGCCCAAGGAAAAGCAGAGAGTGCACTGTGAGCAAGTGGGTTTCATTCCTTCGTTCACCCGGCAAACATGAGGCCCATGCCTAACATCGGCAGGCCTGGAGCAAGAGAATCAGCGAAGGCCCAGACATAAATCTGACTAGCCAGCAGGGTCTGACCTCCTACCTTAAGCAGGGTCTGACCTCCTACCTTAAGTTCCCGATGGCCCCGAAGGCCAGGCTCCAATTGAGACCCCCCACTCCTTGGGGTTAAGCATCAGAGCACACAGGGAGACACAGGAGAGCTGGTCCTACCCTGGCTCAGGGCTTTAGAGCCAGAAATTCTGGGGACCCGGGTACCAGAGGGTGAGCTAAACTGGGGAGAAGGCGGGGAGGACACACAGACTCCTCACTCGGCTGGAGGAGGTCAAGAGGTCAGAAGGGCCTCCGCTGTCTGTGGCTGGACACGGCACTGGGCCCGGCAGGCACGCGGGTATCCCTGAGCTGCCTCGGCTGATGACCTCTTAGCCGAGATGTGGCGGAGGGATGTAGAAGCAGCTGTCTCAACTCCCCACAGCAAACCCTTTGGGTACAAAGTGAGATGTAAACAAATTAATAATGAGAACAATGAAAATAACACCACCACGTTTCCTTGATTCTAAGATATTTTTCCACCTCTCTTTTTAGCCTGTCTGGAATTGGGATACGTTTCATAATCAGGATGAATGCCGAATGTAATGGGGTTTCACGCCCGCTCCCAGGATGCTGTTGTTAATTCAGTGGGGGCCCCTACAGTCAGGGGCATCTTAGGATCAGGGCTTTCAGCGATCATGACGGAGCCCTTTTCTGGCCCTGGCTCTGTAGGGTGGAAACCCTCCCTGGGAATGTGAGGGCCAGAGGTGTCAGGTGGGGGCCACTTCGGGGCTGTAAAGGGCTTGAGGAGCTGGGGGTGAGGGGAGAGGACTGGAGGGGCAGGCTAGTGTCCCCCTCCTCATCTGGGTCCAGAAGACATCTTACCTGAAGCAGCAGCACCTGCAAGAGATGGGGAACCTGGGTACCTGGGTTTCCATGACAACCTTACCTCCCACTGGGCGTGTGATGGAGCCACCCAGGTCCCAAGGCTGTGAGTTTGGTCCTATTTCACCTACATAAATACCATGGATGTGGGGTAGGGGGGAGTGGGGCCTGGGCTCAGTTCACTCAACATCTCTTCTCTCGTGGAGCTGATAAGCTGTCTCACTCAGGTAAGCGAGTTCTGCTTCCCTCTGACCAGTAAATATTCGAGAAAGTGAAGGAGTTCATTTCCTCAGAAGCAAGCGGGAGCCATGGCTCACCTTCCAAATAAGTAACTGATTATCTCGCTTGCAAATTCAATTTACGGCCTGAAACCAGCCTTTCCTGATGAGTCCTGAGAAGTCCGATTGTCTCGGGAGAATCTGTCAAAAGGAAAGTCCTCCCAGGGCTGGTGGATTCCAGGCAGACCCAGGTGTGGGGGAACAGGGGAGAGTGGCCACTTGCTCCACACCCTTCTGGGACCTGCCAACCATGAACCCCCGACCCAGGGATCCCCCATCTCAGAAAAGCAGTGGATCCCCCAAATGCCTTCATCTATGTTCAGCCTTCTGCTCAAAGGCCTAGGCTGCAGGTGGGAGCATCATTGGGGTCCCCACAAGTGAGGGATGGACCAAGGAACTTCTGACTCAGCTTGTCTCCTCCAAGCCGGTGGACAGTGAAGTTTGCAATCTGGGCTGAGGTTTGGACATGATAGGCCACTCTGGGTGGGCTTCTAAAGCCAAGGATCAGGAGACGCGGGTAACAGGGCCAACCTCATCCCCTAACAGGGATGGGTGTTTTGAGGCTGCCAGGAAGCAAGGACTCTCTCCATTCATAAACTCACCCACTGATTCACGACCGTCTCCCAGGTCCTATGCCAAATCCCCTGGACACCGAAAGAATGACCATTCCTTGTCCTTGAGGGGGGTCATACATTCATTCATTTATTTACTTCCCAGATATTTATTTTAAGCCTGTAACAATGACTCTGGAACTTTGTTCAGCTCTAGTTTGGGATGAGGACTCAGTCCCCACCTCTTGAAAAACTCATAATTCAAAACCACTTGTAAAAAAACCAAAAACTAAAAGAAAAAATATATAATTACCTAAGCCCCTCCATCATTGATAATTCCTGTTAGTGTTTATGTTTTGAGGCTTTGGAAACCCTAAAGAACTTTAGCTTCCTGTAACAGCATGACATGAATGGGCCTTGCATTAGTTACATGAAAAATTAAACATGTATATGGTTCTCAAATTTAAAGTCAGGATTTCCTTCTATTAAATTAACCAGAGACTTAGAGATCTATTTGGTTACATGTTAAAAAAGAGAATTCCAATTTTCAAACACATTCCAATTAAGAAACCTTTCGGCAATCAAGATTTTTCTCATTTTTACATGTTTCCAGAAAGGTACAATATTTGTCACGTATCCTTGGAATGAAGAAAACAGACTGAAATATTCATTGTTTTTCTGACTACGAAATAAAAAAGAAGTCACACACACACACAAAAAGCCACAATCCGGGCCTCCCTGGTGGCGCAAGTGGTTGAGAGTCCGCCTGCCGATGCAGGGGATACGGGTTCGTGCCCCGGTCTGGGAGGATCCCATATGCCGCGGAGCGGCTGGGCCCGTGAGCCATGGCCGCTGAGCCTGCGCGTCCGGAGCCTGTGCTCCGCAACGGGGGAGGCCACAGCAGTGAGAGGCCCGCATACCGCAAAAAAAAAAAAAAAAAAAAAAAAAAAAAAAAAAAAAAAAAAAAGCCACAATCCAAGGCAGAGTGAGAGGAGGGTCCCAAACGGGCTATAAAAGGTGAGTTTTCAAGCCACATAGCCCAGGACTCCTCAGAATTTGCTCAAGGATTCCAAAAGTGATTTTACAAAATTTCACTGTAATTATATTTGAACTATTTTTAGATGTAATAAAAAATCAGCACATTCACCATGGTGTTAAATGGAAAGTTTCACACCTCAGGGACCAGCAGCCCATTTCCCGGCTGACAGGTTACCTCCTTCCTGGGGAGGACTTGGAGCAAAGTCTCGACCGTCCTCCCTGTGGCTGCATCATTGATTAGGTGTGTCATTGACTAGGCAGGCTGCAGGTGTGATGTATTTGGGAAATTAGTCCACACCAGCAGCACCCACATGTGGGGTTTGGTTAATGCCGGGTGGGGGTCAGGCTCAGGGTGCAGGGCTCATTCTCATTATAGATAATAACCAGGGGCCTGGGATGCAGGGGTTGCTGCCACTCTGGAGATGGTTAAATTCTTCCTTAAAACCTGAAGTCTTCCTCTCCAACTTTGGTCTTGAAAATAACTGTAAATCTGTCTTTCAAGACTCAGTGCCAGTTTAATTGAAGAGAATCTTGAGACTGCAAGGTGGACTTGAAAAAAATTGTTCTTTTTTATAACTACGTTCCTGGGAGAATCAAGACTTTCCTGTCAAGGTCCAACTGAGAAGCCTCTGAAATAAGTTGGACGTTGGACTACCTTCCATAACCCCCAATTTCACATGTCCCAGGCATCAATATAGCTTCATTGTTCAGATTTGATAAGTAAATGTGATGAATCTGAACTATTAAGATCAATTGATAGCAATAAAAAACTGATTTCATCTTTTATTTACTTTTTCTTATTTTTGTTATGAAAACTTTTAAACACACAGCAAAGTACAGGGAAGAGTAAGATGGACACACACATACCTACAAAACTGGGTTTAACCCCTGGGGTATTTGATCACCATGACAGCAGGAACTCTGTGTGTTGTGTCCACTGGCAGATCCCCAGCAGCTTAAGTGCACAATGAGTTTGTTGAATGAGTGAATAATTTTAACCACTATTATCATTGTATGAAGGAAAATGGGGTGATGTTTACAACCATGACTGCTAGCACCATGGATTCAGATTCTGCCTCTGCCACACATAAGCTGTGTTACCTGGGGCAAATCCTGGACCTCTCTGTGCCTTGCATCCAATGGCCCATCGTTGACCATCTTTGCCTGAATCAATTATTCCACTAGGGATTGAAAAATGGTCCTTTTCCAGTTCTAACAATCCTTCCACATTTATTAGCTAAGATTCTTCTCTTAAGAACTGTCATCAACCAGGGCTAAATAATTCTTATAGGGAAGGAAGGATACATATTTATTTCCTTTTAATTGCTAGTTTTCAGAGTAAGAATTTTGTGCTTCCAATGGCTGCCAATACATTGTCCACCTCCCTCTCTCGCTCTCTCCTTCTAACTATACTTATATCTCTCCTCTATCTCTTCCTCTGACACTCTTGTTTTGTCTTGTTCTGCTTTCTCTCTTTGGAATATCATTATAAACTTATGGGTTTCTTTTAAACATATTCCCTGTGTTGTAATCACTATTTTTTATGCTCAAATTGTCCCATTTCCAACAACGGGAGTCCTGTCCTGTTGGTTCTTCTGTTCTTTGACAGAACACCTACAGTCTTTGATAGCTTCCTAGCTTTGGGCCACAGCCAGCTGTTCTAGGGTAGGCTCATTTGTATATTTCCTGCCCCAGACCAGGAGTCAGACAATTTTTTCCAGAGCCCTGGTTCCTATTCATGAGGAATGAAGTATAGAGACCATAAATTGATTGCTAAAGATGCTTTTTGCTTCTGGGCAATTTTAGTGGACAGACAGCAACAACACTTGCATTTAAAAAAAAAAAACAAAGATCATAAGATCATACTGATATTTCCAATTCAAACTTACCGTTATATGGATTTTATTTAATCCTTTGATTTCATAATGGTGTCTCTTTTTTTAAGCTGAAAATCTTGGGGCTTAACAATATAAACATAATTCATGAACTTGCTTCATTTTCCTATATACTTTTTAAAGACTAATACCCATATTACTAAAAATAATGACTGTCAAAATGAAATTTAATATTTTTTGCAGCCCTACTGTACCTTGAGTATATCAGTGTATCAATTAAGGATGTACAATCACAGTACTGTATTCTAAAGCAACACTAAATAATTCTTTTCACTGTGTTGTTTTTTTCCCCAGCTCTATTGAGACATAATTGGTATTATAAGTTTAAGGTGTACACTTTGATTTGATACCCTTATATACTGTAAAATGATTACCACCGCAGTGTCACCTAATACCTCCATCATAACCCATAACTATCATTTCTTTCCCTGGAGTACATTTAAGGTCTACTCTCTTAGCAACTTGCAAGTCTACACTACAGTGTAATTAAATATGTATTAATAATTACTAACTAATAGTACATGCTGTATTATATAGTTCTTTCACTTTTCTCCAATTTACATTTCTCTTGGGATTTTAAATTTTATTTCCTTATTTATAAATTTAATTTTATAAATTATACCAAGGTAGAAACCTAGACCAAGATAAATTCAGAAAAGTATCACTTCCATCCTGTCACTTCCTCTGTCTTCTATCTGCCCTTTGAGAGGTAATCATTTGTATTAGTTTTATTCAAAAACTATCAGACTGTGGAACTCCTTGGTGGCACAGCGGTTAAGAATTCACCTGCCCATGCAGGGGACACGGGTTCGAACCCTGGTCCGGGAAGATCCCACATGCCACGGAGCAACTAAGCCCGTGCATCAAAACTACTGAGCCTGCACTCTAGAGCCTGCGAGCCACAACTACTGGAACCTGCGCTCCTAGAGCCCATGCTCTGCAACAAGAGAAGCCACCGCAATGAGAAGCCCACGCACCGCAATGAAGAGTAGCCCCCGCTCGCCACAACCGGAGAAAGCTCACGCACAACAATGAAGCCGCAACTAGAGAAAGCCTGTGCGCAGCAACGAAGACCAAATGCAGCCAAAAATAAATAAACTTATTTTTTTAATTATCAAACTGTGTATACAGATTTACACCTTGACTTTTTTCCATTTAACAATTTATCCTGGTTATTATTTCATATCTTCAAATAGATATGCCTCTCATTTATTTTAATTAAGGAAAAATTTAAGTTCATTCAGTATTTTGCACAGATCTTAAGCATAAAATTCAATGACTTCTGACAAATATATATGCTAATGTTACCAACATCTGAATCAAGATATACATTTAATAAAATATATCAATCAAGATTAATATTTATATACATCATTTTAGAAAGTTCTCTTGTGCCCCTTCAAGTCAATCCAGATCATCACTCCAACAGGCAACGAGATGTATACTTTCTATCACCAGATAATTTTTGCCAGATGTTAAATTTCATGCAAAATAGAATCAGCACAGAGTCTTGGTCAGTATAATATTTTTGAGATTCAAATATGTTGTTACATGTATTGGTAGTTTATTTTTTATTTCTGAGAAGTATTCCAACGTGTGGATACACTACAGTTTGTCCATTCACCTATTGATGGATATTTGAACTGTTTCCAATTTGGAGTTAGTATAAATGAAACTGTTACTGATGTTCTTATATGCATCTTTTGTGAACATGTGTTTTCATTTCTCTTGGGTGAATACCAAGAATGGAACTACTGTATCATATAGCAAGTTTATATCTAACTTTTTGATAAACTGCCAAAATGTTTTCAAAAGTTTCTGTACTGTTTTGCACTCCTACCATTAATGTGTGAGAGTTCCAGTTCTACATCCCCATCAGCACTTGGTATTGGCAGATTTTGCTTTTGCTTTTTAACCATTTTAAAAGGTATGTAGTGGTATCTCATTGTGGTTTAAAATGGCATTTCTAATAATAACTAGTGACGTTGAATCTTTTTCATGTGCTTGTTTTCTTTCCACATATATTCTTTGATGTATCTGTCAGATCTTTTGCCCATTTTTAATTGAGTTGTTTGGTTTGTTTTTATCGAGTTTGAGAATTCTCTACATATTCTGAATATAAGTCGTTCATCAGATAACTGATTTGCAAATATTTTCTCCCTGTCTGTGGCTTATCTTTTATTTCTCTTAAGTCTTTCTCAGAGCAGAAGTCTTCAATTTTGAAGAAGCCCATGTTATCCATTTTTTTTTATTGATCACACTTTGTGTCATATTTGAAAAAACTTTGCTTAATTCAATGACACAAAACTTTCTCCTCTGTCTTCTTCTCAAACTTCATTGTCTAACATGATAGCCACAAACTACATGTGGTTATTTAAATTTAAATTAATTAAAATTAAAGAAAATTTAAAATTCTTTGGAAAACACAGGTATAGAATGTATACCCATTGTAGATGGGTATGTTTTATTGAACAGCATGGTTCCAGAAATTTTAAAGCTTTAGATTTTACATTTAGGGATCTTAAGGAGAAAAGTATGGCTTCAGGTTAGATTTGTTTATTTGTTTTTGTTTTGTTTTGTTTGTTTGTTTTTGGCACACAGATGTCCAATTGTTCCAGCATCATTTATTGAAAAGACTATCCTTTTTATATTGAATTGTCTTTGCACTTTGTCAAAATCAATTGGCCATATATATATGTGGCCTATTTCTGGACTCTGTAGTCTACACTATCCTCCAACACTGCACTGTTTGGACTACTGTAGCTTGATCACAAGTCTTGAAACCAAATAGCATGAGTCTAAGTTGAGAAGTGCACTCTACTCTTCTATTTTCTGGAAGCGTTTGCACAGAGTTAGAATTAATTTTTGTTTAAATATAGGGTAGAATTCACCTATCAAGCTGATCAGGCCTGGAGTTTTATAGCAAGACTTTTAACTACAAATTCAATTTCCTTACTAGACATACCACTATTTAAGGCTGTTTCTTCCTGAGTGAACTAAAGTAGTTTGTGTCCTTCAAGGAATTTCCATTTTCATCTAAATTGTCAAATTAATAGGCATAAAGTTGTTTTTAATATTTCCTTACTATCTTTCAATGATTGTCATGTCTGTAGTAATTCCTCTTTCACATTCGTACTACTGGTAATTTGTGTCTTTTTTATTCTTGCTCAGTTTAACTTTTAATTTTATCAATTTTATTGATAAAATTATTTTAATTTATTTTATTAAGTAAAAACATCTTTTGGTTTTACTGTTTTTCTCTATTACTCTTTCTATTTTTAATTTTATCATTTTATGTTTTTATTATTCTCTTTCACATACTGTTTTCCATTTAGTTTTGCTCTTTTTTTTCTATTTTCTTAGGCTATGGATGTGAAGTCTTTCACTTTTGTAACATAATCACTTAAATGTTTAATAAATTAATAAATGTTTAATATTTTATTAAATAATTTTAATGCTTGAAATTTCCCTCTAAATTCTGCCTTAGCTGCATCCCACAAATTATGATATGCTATGTTCTTATTTTCACTCACTTCAAAATTTTTCTAATTTCCCTTTTGGCTTCCTCTTTGCTCCAAATGTTATTTAGAAATGTGGTGTTTAATTTTTGTTATTGATTTCTAGCTTAAATCTTTTATGATCTGAGAACATTTCTATTATTTCAATTCTTTGAAACCTTTGAAATCTATTAAAATTTTTCACAGAACAGTGTTTATCTTGATGAATGGTCCAGATGCACTTAAGAAGAATGTTACTCAGCCATAAAAAGAAACGAAACTGAGCTATTTGTAATGAGGTGGATAGACCTAGAGTCTGTCATACAGAGTGAAGTAAGTCAGAAAGAGAAAGACAAATACCGTATGCTAACACATATATATGGAATTTAAGAAAAAAAATGCCATGAAGAACCTAGGGGTAAAACAGGAATAAAGACACAGACCTACTTGAGAATGGACTTGAGGATATGCGAAGGGGGAAGGGTAAGCTGTGACAAAGTGAGAGAGAGGCATGGACATATATACAGCACCAAACGTAAGGTAGATAGATAGTGGGAAGCAGCCGCATAACACAGGGAGATCAGCTTGGTGCTTGGTGACCGCCTGGAGGGGTGGGATAGGGAGGGTGGGAGGGAGGGAGATGCAAGAGGGAAGGGATGTGGGAACAGATGTATATGTATGACTGATTCACTTTGTTATAAAGCAGAAACTAATAAAAAAAAAAGAAGAATGTGAATTCTACTGTTTTTGAGTTGAATAGTCTAGAAACGTCAATTAGGTCACCTGGGTTGAAAGTGTTGATAGGTCTTCTATAATATCCTTAATGATTTTCTCTCTCTTTGTTCTATCGATTACTGAGAGAGGAGCTTTGAAATCCCCAAGTATGACTATGGACTGGTTTATTTCTCCTTCAGTTTCATGTCTTTGCTTCATGTTTTTAGAAACTCTGTTGTGATGTGAATAGTCACTTAAGATTATTAGATCTTGGTGAATGTACCTCTTTATAATTATGAACTGTCTCTATTCCTGGAAGGATTCCCTGTTTTGAAGTTTACTTTGTCAGGTATTAGTATAGTCATGCCAAGCTTTCTTTTAATTTGTTTTTGCATGAATATACATTTCCATCCTTGTGCTTTTGATCTATTTATATCTGTATATTTAAAGTGGATTTCTTGTGAATAATATGTAGTTGAGTATTATATTTTTATCTTATCTGACAGACTCTGCCTTTCACTTGGAATACTTAATCATTTACATTTAATGTGATTATTGATATGGTTAAATTTAGGTCAACCATGTTATTATTTATTTGTTGTTTATCTTCTCTGTTTCTATTTACTTCTTCTAATTTCCTGCCTTCTTTTGGACTATTTTAGTACTTTGAAGTATTTCATTTTAGTTTCTCTATTAGATTATTGGCTATATCTCTTCGTATTATTTTTTAGCATTTGATCTATGGATTATAGTATTTTTACCTAACTTATCATGGTCTACTTAGAGTTAATATTTTTGTGTCAGAGTTACTCTTCATCCTTGCCAACCTTTAGTATGGAGAGTCTTTTTAATTTTAACCAGTGTGGTGGGTGTGTAGTGACATTTCATTGTGGTTTTAGTTTTCATTTCTCTGTCTAATGATGTTGAGCATCGTCTCATGTACTTATTTGCCATTGGTATGTCATCTTTGGTAAAGTATCAGTTCAAATCTGTTAGTCCATTTTTAACTGGATTGCTTTCCTTATTAGTATTGAGTTGTATAGATTCATTACCTATTTGGGATAGAAGAGTTTTAGCAGATACATGTTCATAATACCTTATTATCTACATAATGCTTGTAACATCTGCAGATTTGTTCCTTTTTCCTTTTTCATTCCTCATATTGGTAATATGTTTTCTCTCTTTTGTTATTGATCAGTTTTACCAGGAGTTCATAAGTTTTACTGGTCTTCTAAAATAACCTACTTATAGGCATAGAGGGAACTTACCTCAACATAATAAAGGCCATATATGACAAACCCACAGCCAACATTTTTCTCAATGGTGAAAAACTGAAACCATTTCCTCTAAGATCAGGAACAAGACAAGGTTGTCCCACTCTCACCACTATTTTTCAACATAGTTTTGGAAGTTTTAGCCACAGCAATCAGAGAAGAAAAAGAAATAAAAGGAATCCACATTGGAAAAGAAGAAGTAAAGCTGTCACTGTTTGCAGATGATTCTCTATACATCGAGAATCCTAGAGATGCTACCAGAAAACTACTAGAGGTAATCAATGAATTTGGTAAAGTAGCAGGATACAAAATTAATGCACAGAAATCCCTTGCATTCTTACACACTAATGATGAAAAATCTGAAAGAGAAATTAGGGAAACACTCCCATCTACCATTGCAACAAAAAGAATAAAATACCTAGGAATAAACCTACCTAAGGAGAAAAAAAGACCTGTATGCAGAAAACTATAAGACACTGATAAAAGAAATTAAAGATGATACAAACAGATGGAGAGATGTACCATGTTCTCAATTGGAAGAATCAACATTGTGAAAATGACTATACTACCCAAAGCAATCTACATATTCAGTGCAATCCCTATCAAACTACCACTGGCATTTTTCACAGAACTAGAACAAAAAATGTCATACTTTGTATGGAAACACAGAAGACCTTGAATAGCCAAAGCAATCTTGAAAAAGAAAAATGGAGCTGGAGGAATCAGGCTCCCTGACTTAAGACTATACTACAAAGCTACTGTAATCAAGACAGTATGGTACTGGCACAAAAACAGAAATATAGTTCAATGGAACAGGATAGAAAGCCCAGAGATAAACCTACACACATACGGTCACCTTATTTTTCATAAAGGAGGCAAGAATATACAATGGAGAAAAGACAGCCTCTTCAATAAGTGGTGCTGGGAAAACTAGACAGCTACATGTAAAAGAGTGGACTTAGAACACTCCCTAACACCATACAATAAAATAAACTCAAAATGGATTAAAGACCTAAATGTAAGGCCACACAATATAAAACTCTTAGAGGAAGACATAGGCAGAACACTCTATGGCATAAATCACAGCAAGATCCTTTTTGACCCACCTCCTATAGAAACAGAAATAAAAACAAAAATAAACAAATGGGACCTAATGAAATTTAAAAGCTTTTGCTCAGCAAAGGAAACCATAAACAAGATGAAAAGACAACCCTCAGAATGAGAGAAAATATTTGCAAACAAAGCAACTGACAAAGGATTAATCTCCAAAATTTACAAGCAACTCATGCAGCTCAATATCAGAAAAACAAAAAACCCAATCCAAAAATGGGCAGAAGACCTAAATAGACATTTCTCCAAAGAAGATATACAGATTGACAACAAATGCATGAAAGGATGCTCAACATCACTAATCATTAGAGAAATGCAAAACAAAACTACAATGAGGTATCACCTCACACCAGTTAGAATGACCATCATCAAAAAATCTACAAACAATAAATGCTGGAGAGTGTGTAGAGAAAAGGGAACCCTCTTGCACTGTTGGTGGGAATGTAAATTGATACAGTCACTATGGAGAACAATATGAAGGTTCCTTAAAAAACTAAAAATAGAACTACCATATGTCCCAGCAATCCCACTACTGGGCATATACCCTGAGAAAACCATAATTCAAAAAGAGTCATGTACCACAATGTTCATTGCATCTCTTTTTACAATAGCCAGGACGTGGAAGCAACCTAAGTGTCCATTAACAGATGAATGGATAAAGAAGATGTGGCACATATATACAATGGAATATTACTCAGCCATAAAAAGAAATGAAATTGAGTTATTTGTAGTGAGGTGGATGGACCTAGAGTCTGTCATACAGAGTGAAGTAAGTCAGAAAGAGAAAAATAAATACCGTATGTTAACACATATATATGGAATCTAAAAAAAAAGGTTCTGAAGAACCTAAGGGCAGGACAGGAATAAAGATGCAGACATAGAGAATGGACTTGAGGACACGGGGAAGGGGAAGTATAAGCTGGGATGGAGTGAGAGAGTGGCATGGACATATATACACTACCAAATGTAAAACAGAAAGCTACTGGGAAGCAGCTGCTTAGCACAGGGAGATCAGCTCGGTGCTAGAGGGGTGGGATAGGGAGGATGGGAGGGAGACGCAAGAGGGAGGAGATATGGGGATATATGTATATGTATGGCTGATTCACTCTGTTATAAAGCAGAAACTAATACACCATTGTAAAGAAATTATACTCCAATAAAGATATTAAAAATAAATAAAATAACCTACTTTTGGCTTTATTCATTTTCTCTATTGTATATTTGATTTGTATTACATTTATGCTTTTATCTTTCTATTTCTTCTCTTCTATTTACTTTGGCTTGATTTTCTTTTTCTGGCTTCTTGAAATGAAAGCTTAAGCTATTGATTTTTCAGCACATATATAATCTACAAGTATAATGATATATCTTCATTATCATTCAGTTTAAAATACTTTCAAATTTCCAAATTTCCGTTGTGATTTCTTTTTTGAACCGTGGGTCACTTAAGTGTGTGGCTTAATTACTAAGCAGTTGGAGATTTTCTAATTATCTTTTTGTTATTGTTTTCTAGCTTAATTGCACTGTGGTCAGGGAACGTACCCGAGATTTTTTCAATCCTTTGAAAATTGTTAAGGCTGGCTGTATGAGCTCCTGTATGGTTGGCTTTGGAAATGCCCCCATGTTCATTTATTCAAATGAGAAGAATGCACGTTTGTCTTTTTTGGGTGCAGTGCTTTATAAATGTCAATTAGGTCAGTTTGATTAATTATGTTGTTAAGATCTTCTATATCCTGACAGATTATTTTGTCTGCTTGTCCTATCAGCTCCTGAGAAATACATCTTAATGTCTCTCACTAGGATGGACATGCCTTTGTAACTTTTTCATTTTTATATTTTTCTCAGTTATGGGTCTGCCCTTGAAGTATAAATTTACAGAGTCATCCTCACCAGGAGTCCACTCTTATCTGCTTTATATACTGGAGTTCGTGAAATATTCCATTTGAAAAAAAGTTCCACGGCTGATAAAAAAAAAGTGTTTGAAACTTGGCAGAGAGGGTTTCAAGAGAGGAAACATTGATAATGGAGTCTCTCCAGCTTAATAACCGAGAATAACATAAAGCACTTCATGTCCCCAACTACCTCTCCACTGCTGCCTAAAATGCCATCTCTGGGGAAACATTCCTTTAGAAAGCCTAGGATTTTGAGCTAGAATGCTTCCTCTAGCTTCTGGAAGTGGAAATTTAAATGCAAATGAGTCACGCACTAAGTCTATCTTCTCTCTTTGTCAACTGAAATTGAGAGAGAGATAGATGTAAGTTGTCTGGAAAGAGATGAAAATTTCCGAGGATCCAGAGCAGGGAAGGAAAAGTTGGCAAAGGCAAAGGAACATGACAAAATTACTCCATGACCACAAAACTTCAAAGAGTTGGCCATGCAGGGCAGAGGGTCAAGGGTTCACCTATATTTGGAATAATCTCCCCTATATTTGGAATAATTTGGTATAATATTCCCGCCTATATTTGGAATAATCTCACCTCTATTTGGAATAAGCTCAGGCCCCAGGATACGCATCTTTGGCTCTTCATGCAGCTAAGATCTCTCTCCAAAAGAAAAGGACTTCTCTGAGCAACAGTGACCCTGACTTGGTGACTAGGTGCAGGTGACACCATGGTTCAGTGACATATAAGCAGGCCAAATGAATGCTCTCTTGTGTAGAGCTGTTCCCCTGGGGAAGGGGTGGGAGCCAGGTTTGTCTTCTCATCACTGTGTCAGTGAGTCTAATTATTAATGATGTGCAGAACACCAATCACATGCCCAGGGGCTACTGGGGAGGGACCACACAGCTCTTGCTCTGGAAGAACATGCAATCCAGTTGGGAAGGCAATGGACTCATGAACAACCAGAGAATAAGGCAAGGCAACCCAGGGAAGCTCAAGAGTCAAAGCATGTGCTATAGAAACTCAGGGATGATGGGCTTAGAGAAAACCGAAGTCATCAGGAAAGGCTTCACAAAAGGGGTATGCTTCACCAGACCCTTGGAGGATGGTCAGGACACAGAAAGAACAAGAAGAAACCATCCCAAGAAGTGGGGACAATGTGATCAGGGCAGCAGGGGAAGCTGAAACAGACTTTGTGGTCACTGGTCAAAGCAGTAAGCAGGAAAGTCTGCCAGACAGAAATCTGCAAAGAAAACCTTCTATTCTTGGATGTTCAAGGATCTCTTTTTGAGATTTATTGAGTTATAACTCATATGAGATACAATTTACCATTTAAATTGTACATCTCAATCGTTTTTAGTTCACTGAGTTGAGTGACCATCATCACAATTTATTTTAGAAAATTTTCATCACCCCAAAAAGAAACCCTGTACCCATGTTAGGAGTCACTCCCCACTTCCCACCAACCTCCTCAGCCCCAGGTTAGCACTAATCTGCTTGCTGTCTCTTTGGATTTGCATATTCTGAACATTTCATATAAGTGGAATCTCTTATGGGATGAATTGTATCCTCCCCCCCAAATCCATATGTTGAAGTCCTAACCCCCAGTATCTCTGAATGGGATCTTATTTGGAAATAGGGCCATCGCACATGTAATTAGTTAAGATGAGGTCACATTGGGTAGGGCGGGTGCCTGATCCAATATGACTTCTATCCTTATGAAAAGGGGAAATTTATACACAGAAACAGACATGCACAGAGGGAAGATAACATGAAGACACAGAGAGAACGCCATCAACAAGCCAAGGAATGCCAAAGATTGCCAGAAAACCCCCAGAAGGTAGAGGAGAAGCATGGAACAGAAGGAACCAGCCCTGCTGACACCTTGATTTCAGACTTCTGGCCTCCAAAACTGCGAGAGATTAGATTTCTGTTGTTTAAGTCCCCCTACTTTGTGATGTTTTGTTATGGCAGCCCCAAGCAACTAATTTAATATCTGGTCTTTTGTGACCCTCTTCTTTCATTCAGCATAATGTTCCCAAGGTTCATCCATGTGGTAGCAGATGTCAGCACTTCATTCCTTTTTATGGCTGAATAATATTCCATTGAATGGATATATCATGTTTTGTTTATCATTCACAGGTGATGGATATTTGAGTTGTTTCTACTTTGGGACAATGGGAATAATGCTCCACATATGAGTTTTTGTATGGACAGCTGCTTTTATTTCTCTCGGGTGCATATGTAGAAGTAGAATTGCTGGATCATATTGCTATATGACCCAACAATTCAGTAACCTTTTGAGGAACTGCCAGACTGTTTTCCAAAGTGGCTGCTCCATCTTACATCCCCACCAGCAAAAAATGAGGATCCCAATACCTCCACATCCTCACCAACACTTGTTATTATCTGTCTTCTACATTGTGGCCATTCTTGTGGGTGTGAAATGCTCTTTAAGAATCTGTCCTTTGTTTTTTTCACAGAAGGCCATGATTTTAAGATATGTCGTGCTATTGACAATCAATCCTAAGACCTATGTCCTTTCTGACCAAATACTACTTTTATCAAACTCTAAAATCCCCTCCATTCCACCTGAAAATCAACCAAGAGGACGCAGCACCAAGCGACCTTGTCAGCCCCGTGGTCCCCAGGCCCGACCCTTGCAATTACAGGGTGGGTGCGGGGAGCAGCAGACACCACCAGCTGCATCTCACATCCTTCCTTGCAGTTACTATAGAAACTGTCATAGCCACAAGCTCTCCCTCGCCTTCTCGATGTTAATAAACAGCCTCATTATTTTGCAGAAAGCACTTTGGAAAATCAGCAGCCCCAACATTTCATCCTGGTCCAAGTTAATGAGGAAAGATTGTGGGGCTTTTTTGTTTCTTTATCGACCATGAAAAGTGGAAGAGTTATGGCCATTTGTGGACTTTGGCTGTATTTATATTTTATGTATTAGAAAGTGATTTCCACCTCCATTACACATCGCTAATGCCCTCGTTACATTAAAGGTATGGACCAGGAATATTTTTTGCCCATCAAACCACCAAATAAATTGTGGTGAAAGATATGAAGAAGGATAATGTTTAATGGTCAGCTGGGCTGTGACGCTGGGGGAAAGAGAAATCTGTTTCTCAGCCAAATGTCACTAAGAAGAGGAGCTCTAGCAGTTTCTCTGTAAGGAGGGAGTTGGTTAAGGATGGGGAGCCTTACAGGTGGAGCTTTCAGTCTGGGCCAACCCAGAGTTTGCCATTAGTGAGCCAGGAATCATGGTAGAAGTGAATCTGCCCTAAATATCAGAGAGTCCCTCTATACGCAGAGCAGATGAAAGAGAGAGAGGAGGCCCTGCTCTGGAGTCTTGTACTCAGCTGCCCCCCCGCAGGGTCACTGTGGGGACTGACTAGCACACACGTGAAGCTCCTGGCGCATAGCGGGTGCCGAGAAAACCGTCAGTTCCCTATGGCAGGCAGGATGTCACAGGCCCAGAGAGTGGTCCCAGGGAGAAGAGTTACAGGCAGAAGCTGACAAGCTCTTACCACAAGAGGTGAAGGAGGAAAAAAGGATAGGAGAGCCAAGAACTGGCACGATGTGAAAACATCAGTGGAAACACAGCATGGCCAAGGTCAGGGGTGCAAGCTCTGGGACCCAGACCACCTGGTTCTAATCACAGCTCCACCATGTGCTGTGCTGCCTTTTTGGCCCCTAACCTGGCTTGTCTCCATGTCAGCATCTAAAAAGCATCTTTAAAAACTAAAAATAGAGCTACCATATGATCCTGCAATCCCACTCCTGGGCATATATCTGGAGGAAAACACGGACCAAAAGGATACATGCACGCCAATGTTCGTTGCGGCACTGTTTACAATAGCCAAGACAAGGAAGCTACCTAAATGTCCATCGACAGAGGAATGGATAAAGAAGATGTGGTACATATGTACAATGGAATATTACTAAGCCATAAAAAGAACAAAATAATGCCATTTGCAGCAACACAGATAGACCTAGAGATTGTCATACTGAGTGAAGAAAGTCAGACAGAGAAAGAGAAATATCATGGAATATCACTTATATGCAGAATCTAAAAAGAAATGATACAAATGAATTTATTTACAAAAGAGAAACAGACTCACCCACTTAGAGAATGAACATTTGGTTACCAGGGAGGAAGTGGGGGAAGGGATAGTTAGGGAGTCAGGGATTGATATGTACACACTGCTATATTTAAAATGGGTAACCAACAAGAACCTACAGTACAGCACAGGGAACTCTGCTCAATATTATGCAACCATCTAAATGGGAAAATAGTTTGAAAAAGAATAGATACAGTTATATGTATAACTGAATCACTTTGCTGTACATCTGAAACTAACACAACCTTGTTAATCAACTATACTCCAATATAAAATAAAAAGTTAAAAAAAGTGAAGGTTATTGTGAGGACTAAAAGAAAAGGTGTATGTGCAGGGCTGGCACAAAATAAATGCTTAGACGTTTAATAAATGTTAAGTGACAGTGTTCGCGGTAACAGCAGCAGCTGTGGGACAGAGGTGGTTTTCAAGGCCAGAAATAAATGGTCCAGGAACCAACAGCCCTCTGCAGCCTCTGGAAGGCTGCCATGAAAATGTCACTGATGGCTTTTCTGCGGCCCTGGGGACGCTGGGCATGGCGGCAGGCTGTGTTCCTTCTGTGGCCATCGGTTCTAGAGCTGAAAGTATCCTGTGTGAGAAAGCCTTCCTTTGCTTTATCTCCAGCTTACCTGTCACAAGCTCTCGTGTTCCTAAGCCTGGATCTTAAGATTTGGAGGACAAATTACTTTCCTGCCCTGCCAGCCTGGTGTATGCCTTGCCTGACAATTCTCCCATGTTTTCATGGAATGTCAACCAACTGCTTCCACGTATATTCCCTCTTGGAGTCTCACAGAGGTGGATGGGTTTGCACAGGTAGAGTCTGGGAGACCAGCTCAGGGACACGTTCTGGGGAAAATAATGACCACAGGGAATCAAAGAAAGGAGAGGGTGACGGAAGGAGGAAGCTGATTCCAGAGGAAACAAAGGCTGGAAGAGCCAGGACTTGGGAAACCATGAGACGTAGCAGGGAGCAAAAGAGAAGATTCCAGAAAGATTCCAAATTCCAGCCTGGGGTCCACTCACGGAGACAGGGGAGGGGTTGGGGGACAGAAGGGCTCTAGGCAGACAGAGATGGAGGTGTTGGCAGGAAATCACAGGAGTGAGGACAGGTTCTGTGGCATCAGCTCTCAGGACAGGACGGGCCACCAGGATGATTTGGGGTGCACTATTGGAGGGTCAGGGGCTAGCCCTGCATGCTTAAGGTGAGGAGCACGTGGAGGAGACCGACCAGCGAGAGAGGGTTGGCGTCACAGGTCGGGAGAGTCAAGCTTTGTAGGTGGTGGTGATCCCGGAACATCAAATACGAGGGGAAGGAGCATTTTTCCACTGGATTTGGGAGCAACAGAGGGTAATTTGTGTCTCCACCTAAGAGTGAACGGGGGCTGAGGATGTGAGCAGTCTGACCACATGGGGGGAGGAGCGTGCTGGTGGTGTAGCCAGAAGTCAAGGGCAGACAGCCAAGACTCTACTGGATGGTGTTGATCTGTTGAAGAGAAAGAACCTAGAGCCTGGGGGACTAAAGATGCCAGAGGAAGAGCTGTGATGTGTAGGGAGGCCCAGGCCAAGACCCCCTGCCCGGCTCCGGCCACCAGTCAGACCTCCAGGGAGGGGACCTTGGAGGGGCGTGACTGAGGGCATGATGGGAGTCCTGGGGTCCATGGTCCACTTCCTCAAGGGCGCTGGCCTGACTCAGGTCTGGGAAAGGCCACCAGGATGGGGACTGAGGCCGTGCACGTAGCCCCACCGCTCTGACTCCCAAGACAGACGTCCTCCCTGTGGAAACAACAAGGCCATAGCTCAGACGGCACAACCACAGACCAACTAATACAAGAGAGGGAACAAATGGTGACAGGACACAGCCAGAGGCTCCCAGCCCCTCCTTGTAGCTACGCAGTGAAACAGCCAGTTAAGACTCCAGCAGAAGGAGGGCCAGCAGCCTGGTGCCCACACGCTGGAAAACCACCGGGCAGCAACAATCTCTCCTCCAAGAATCTGAAAACTGGTCCATGGCTGAGGGCTTTCCCCCTTTTTTCCTTTTCTGGGCATTTTCTTACCCCAGAGCCTGCAGACCCCACAGCTCTGTGGGCAGGATTGCCAGGTGCTGGCATGATGCTGGGCTGGCGCCTGTGCAGGGGTGGTGGGGTGGAGAGGAGAGAGGCCCCAGCAGGAGCAGAGGCTGCAAACCTGCTCGTTCAGGAAAGAGCTACTAACATGTTCGGTCATGAACTGTGGTGCTGCCCTGGCGCCACAGAAGCAGAAAGAATGAGGCTGAGAGGAGATGTATTAAAATGGACAGGTCATGACTCAGAACAGAACAAACCTCAGGCCCCAGGAAACGGTCAACTGCCTGTTTTCTCCCTGGGTCAATCTTTCCATCTTTTCATCTATGCACCATGTGCGTACAGACGTTAATGTAACGCACTCATAATCTCACTCCATGTATAAACTGTGTATATACAAAATGCAGACAATTGGCAGGCATTACTACTGCTCCCCAAATATTTGCGTCATCACTGCTTTGGGATGCTGCCCACCCACGTACAGGTAGGAACTGTGACCTCATCAGGTGGGCAGAGCTGGACTCAGATTGAACGTGGGTTTGACATTGCTCTTGGGACCTGTCATGGGCTCAGGAGCACGTGGGGCAGGGCCGTTCAGTGCAGGTAGGAGAGGGTCTTCCTTTCGTTTGCTCATCAGGCTCCTGGTGAGTCCCTGTCATCCTCCTGGTGATTCTACTCCAGTGGGGAGAGAGAGTCAAGAGAAATACATCATATGCCAGATGACTTGGGGAAAATAGATGATGGTAGGGAGGCTCAGGGGTGCCTGGGCAGAGGGAGGGACATTTTAAAAAGGGAGGGAGGGGCGGGGCTCCCTGTAAAGACACGACTTGGGCAGACACCTGAAGGAGGTCAAGAGGTGGGTAACGCAGACACCTGGGTAATGGGCTTGCAGGCGGCCCACCTGCGACACAAAGGCCCTGCCATGCGAGGGTGGCCGGAGGGCTTGAGGGACAAAGGCTGGGACAGTGGGGCGACAGCAGAGAAGGCTGGGGGGAGAAGAATGACGAGACTCTGGGAGCTGCCCAGGGCTGCTGCTTGGGGTCTAGAGGTCACTGGACGATTTGGCTTTTCTGTAAGTCCACTGGAGACTGTATTTATTTCCTGTGGTTGCTGTAGCTCATCATCACAAATAAGGTGGCTTAAAATAACAGAAATGTTTTCTCTCATAGTTCTGGAGGCCAGAATTCCAAAATCAAGGTGTTGGCAGGGCCATGCTCCCTCCAGAGGCTCTAGGGAAAATCCGTCCTTGCCTCTCCCAGCTCCTGGGGGCTGCAGGCAATCCTCGGTGTGGCAGACACACGTCTCTCCGATCTCCACTTCGTCTTCAGGGGGTGGTCGCACCCCCCCCACCCACACCCCATGTGACTCCATCTTCTCCTCCCCTCGTAAGGACTAGTCATTGGACTTAGGGCCCATCCTGATCCAGTATGACTGCACCTTGATCCTGAACTAATGACACCGGCAAAGACCCTATCTCCAAATAAGGCCACATTCTGAGGTTACAGGTGAACGTGAATTTTTGGACACTATTCAACCCACTACAGGAAACCCCTGGAGGGTTTTGGGAAGAGGCATGATGTGACCTGACTTGGGTTTTTAAAGTGTCCTTTTGGCTATGTGGAGAACAGCCTATAGCAACAGAGTGGAAACAGGGAGTCAAATTTGGATGTTTGCTGCAATTATCCAGACAGGTGATGGGATGGCCTGGTGTGGTGATAGCTATGGAATTGAGGGAAGTGGTTGAATTCTGGGTCAGTCTTGAAGGTAGAACCGAGAAGGCTTGCTGACAGATTGGATTCCTTTGCCTGCTAGCCCAGGCTCCCCACCAACTAATTTCTGTGCTCTGGACTCAAGTCATTCCCTCCCGCTACTCGGCACTCCTCAAGGCTGCATATCGCATGCCATTAGCTCTCCATCCATCAGCAGGCTGCTGCAGTGGCTCGCTGCACCCCAGGGGCCTGTTCTCTTCCATCATTGCCATTGGTCCACATGGCTTAGTCCCCTTGCCCTCTCCATGGCGGGAGCCGGCAGCCTGTGTCACCCTGGCCAGGCGAGAATGGTAAATGTGCCTTGGGGCCCGAATTGAGGTGCTGGTCCCACAGCCCAGCCCAGCTGTTGCTTTTATGTGGCAGGGCACATTGTAACCCCCAGTGGGGGACAGTGGTCCCTCAGTGTCCTCAAGGCCCCCAGGGTAGCTGAAGTTCTGACACTTCATGCCCACTAGAGAGTCATGCTTCGTGGGGTGAGAAATATTAAAACACCTGCCATGAAGCTCCTTTGAATACCTGGCACCTAAATCTCATGTATCGGGGGGCTCCATGGAAGACGTGTTGACCATGGACCACTGAGGAGCCCTGATACATTGAAAATGGTTGTCCTCACCAGGTGTAGAAGTTTTGATAAGAAGCTACAGCCAGCAAGAAGCGGATGTTGCCTTGAGAAAAACACTGGTCTTCTTTCAAGGGAAAGAAACTGTACAGCAATCATAGAGGCTGTGGGTGTTCTAGAGGCAGGTATAGAAGGATTGGAGGAAACACAAGGGGCAGCACCCCATCAGTAGGTCAATGTCCTAAACAAGTAACCCCGAGTTCAGCTGAGGTTCAAGGAGAGTCTGTTTCATTACTGCCCCTGTGCAGGCCTCTTGGGGAGCCAATCAGGAACCCGCGGTCAGCTCTAAAGCCATGTTAATTATGTCTGAGCCCCATGTCAAAGTCAGGGCACAGAGCCTTAGGAGCTGCACTTCCTGCCAGGCCACTAGGGGATTTAGAAAGGGCCCTCCCACCCCCGCCCTCACCCCCCCCCTCAAAAAAACACTCCTGGGTGATTTTCAAGACTCTCAATTAGGACTGTATTTTCCACTTCTGCCAGAGAGCTGAGTTCCCCGGGTGTCTAAAAAGTGGGTGTTCAAGCATCATCACCCACAGGCAGAGCAGGTGTCAGCTCCAGTGACTCAAGAAGCAGCCATGGGCGAGGACCCTGCTACCTGCAGCTCTAACGGGAGTGGGGCTACACCTGCCTTCAAGCAGCTCAGCCAAGAATTTGATGCCGAGGCCTAACCCACCAGGCATCAGGCATGTTCAGCCCCCTCTCTCTGCTGGAGCATCCATGGGTATCGCCGGGCAGGCTGAGGAATGCCGGGCAGGCTCTCAGAGACCTGATATGCGCACAGAGTCTGCTCACTGCAGGGTCCCAGAGCAGAGATGTTTTGTTTTGTCTTCAGGCAGACAATGGGTTTCCAAACCTGTCTGCTATACAGACCCCTCAAGGAGGCACAGGACCTCAAAATCATCTCATTGCTGTGGAAGAAAAGGCCTCACCAAAATGAATGATGTTGCCTTTTCCCAGATGCTACTCGGTAAAGAAGAGAACAGACCGTTTTCTAGCTAAAATTTTTCCAGATGTGTGTAACTCCAGAAATATTTGCACAGTTTGCCTTAAATTCTTTTTGGAACAGCTTCAGGTTTAAATAAATAACAAAATAATAATATATTCATATAGTTAGAATCATAGGTTACCTGTGTTCTAATCCTTTTCACTTCAGGTTAAGGCATCAGTGTTTCCCCCATATTATTATGGATTCATGAGTCTAATTTTTATGTTTCTTCAAGCACTATAATTAACCGAAGACTTTTTTTTGCAGTTGGTCTTTTATTTCCAGGGTTCTTATGTTGTAAATGTTTCAGTGAACATATGGAATAAGTTATTAATTAGAAAGGCATCCACGTTTCCTCTTTGCCAGGTCTTGTGCAACAGGGCTCCAGCATGAGGAGCTGGCACGGGCTCTGTCCTCCAAGAGTTTGCAATTTATGGAGGGGAGGGTGGAGGAAGAGCAGGAGGAATAAATACCCAGCAATGAAGGAAGAGCGCAAAAGCACATATAAACAGGAGGGAAAATGTCGGTGCAAAAAATAAAAAATACATGAATAAAAATATTTAAAAGGTAGTGCCAACCATAAAAAAAGGTGGGTGTGGGTATGGGAGTGTGTGCATCACACACTAACTCCAGAGAAATCTAATTCCCCAGAAACACTGACAGACGTCGGCCTGTTGTAAACATCAGTCACAACAGAGCCACTGAGAAGACTCTCTGGCCATACTTTGTGTGTTGCAGGAGAACGCTGTCCAGCCTGCATCTTTTGTACTGAGATTCCTAGGAGCCAGTGATGCCTGGAAGGGATGAGAACACTGGATAGACCAAGGCTTTCACTGCACCTGTGTCTGATCTCTCTGAAGCCACCTGGCCCAGGGAGGAAGGTGGAGGTGGTTATCAGCAGATAATGACTCGTTCCCCACGTGGCCCCTACACTGCAGGATCAAGGGCATACCTGGCAGCCTGTGTTCCCCTGGTGCTGAGCGGGTTGATGCTCACTGTGCCGGGCAGGTTGCCCTGCTGGCTGTTAAGGTTCACAGCTGTATACAGAGCACAACAGACTGTGAAATGTAATAAATCTGGAGTTGCCTCTCAATTTCACCAATAATAATTAGAAAATTAAAATGGAAATGTCACCCCAAACCCATAAAAACTCTCAAGTACAGGATGGAAATCTCTCTCAGGAACAGGAATGGCTTTTGTCTGTGCAATACCCAGGGTAGACGTGCCGTCAGATGTGACTCGGGACAGTCACTGCGTCCTGATAGCCCAGCTCGGACCTGATTAATCCCAGGGCCAGCTGTCTTTACATGTCAACAAGCTAACACAACTGTGTAATCTAGCCTGCTTTATGGAGCCTGTAATATGTGGATGGGGGCTGAAGCCATTGCTCTAATAAGGCAGAGGGGAGCAGAAAGCATGTGAGCCACACCTCGGCTTCTCCTTGCCCAGCACCCTGGCCACCAGGCATCCGTTTGGCCAAACAAGGGGAAGACTGGGAAATTATGAACAAATTGTGTACCATCTGGCTTGCATTTTGGAGAGCTGGAACCAGAGGATGTGCACCACTCAGGGCAGAGTTCCACCGTGGAAGTCCTCTCTGGCCGGCTCTGACCCTCTGCCCCTGAGTGCCAGCCTTGTTCCCTCATGGTGGCCATGAGTTCCCTCACAAGGTAACCTAACTGAAAACAAACCCAAACTTACCCCCAATCAGCAAAACATGGGGAAACTATCCACATCATTGTGAAATGATTCTGTGTGTCAATAAATAACGATATTTAGCACTTTTGACCAAAATGGAGTAACAGGGACCAGATTTACCTTCCTGCCTGAAACAAACAAAAAGCTCTATGAGTCAGGGTTCTCCAAAGAAACAGAACCAATGTGATGTGTATATAAATATATACGTATATAGAAAAAGAGTTAATATAAGGCTTTGGCCCATGTGATTGCAGAGGCTGACCAGTCTCAAGATCTGGAGGCTGAATCGGCAGATGGAGACCCAGGAGAGCCGATGTGTTGTTCAAATTTTAAAATGATCAAAAATAGACTTGGACATCAGCAATGAAGCAATCCCTGAGAGATGGGAAAGAGGCAAGCCCTACCATTGCCCCAGCTGACTGCCTCGTGTTTCCAGGCCATGGCACAGACAGAGAATGGTGGATGTCCATCTTCTCCCTGAGTGGAGAAAGCTTAGCTGAGGGTCTCGGGGGACCAAGGCAGCAGTTTTCAGGTCAGAGCACCAGAGAAGAGAGAGTTGTACAGAGATGGAGAACTCTGGAGACCCACAGATTGTCCCTGCATTTTCAGCTGAGTACTGGTCAGCACACATGTGTGAGGAGATTAATCAAGTCCACAGAAAGACCCATGCAAGGATTAGAGGGAACAGAATTCTGTGCTCACACAAGGCAGGGCTGCTGCCAATACCCCAGCTGGACCAGAAAACTTCATAATTCCCAGGGCGTTGGGTAGAATACACAGAACACACAGAGGGGTCTTGCCTCAGTCATGGAGAATAATTACCCCTAGACTGAGCACAAATCAATGACCTCAGCTTCCACTTCAAGCAACTAGAAAAAGAAGGAGAAATTAAATCCAAAGTAAGTAGGAGAAATGAAATAATAATCAAAGCAAAAGCCAGTGATATAGAAGAACAGTGGAGAAAAATAAATGAAAGAAAAAGTTGACCTTTGAGAAAGCCAATAAAACTGGTCAACCTCTAACCAGACTGATTAGAACAAAAAAGAGAGAAGACACAATTTACCAATATCAGGAATGACAGAAGTGGCATCACAACAGATTCTACAGATGAATAAGTGAGTTTAGCAAGGTTGCTGGACACAAGATCAGCCTACAAAAGCTAATTGTACTTCCATATACTGACAATAAACAATCAGAAATTGAAATTTAAAATAATAATATTAACTTCAAAAATGAAATACTTAGGGATAAATCTGATAAAAATGTGAAAAAATCTGTACACTGAAAACTATAACACATTGCCATGATAAATTAAAGAAGATCTAAATAAATGGAAAGATATATGGTGTTCATGTGTCATAATATTCATTATAGTTAAGATGACAGTTTTTTCCTATTGGAGCTAAAGGTCTAATGTGACCCCATTCTAAATGACAAGCTTTTTGTTAGAAATTGATGAACTGACTTTAAAATTCATATGAAAATGCATACAAAGGACCCACAATAGCCAAAACAATTTTGAAAAATAATTAGTTGATTTCAAGATTTATGATAAAGCTACAGCAATCAAGACTGTGTAATGTTGGCATCAATATCGACAAAAAGGTGAATGGAACAAAAGAGAGAGCCCAGAAATTAACCCATAAATATGTGGATAACTGATATTTTCACAAAGGTTCAAAGGCATTTGAATGGAGAGAGGAAAATCTTTTCAATAAATGGTGCTGTAACAATTACTCATATGCAAAAAAAAAGCATTGATTCACACCTGCACCATATATAAAAATCAACTCAAAATGGATCAGCATTCTAATTATAACACTTAAAAAAATAAAACTACAAAACTTCTAGCATAAAAGCTTTGTGACCTTGGAGTAGATAAAGTTTTTTTTTATATGACACCAAAAGCATGATCCATTGAATAGTAAATTAATAAATTGGACCTCATAAAAATGTACAGCTTCTGCTCTTTGAAAGATAGTGTTAATGAAATGAAGAGACAGCTACAGACTGAGAAAACAGTAGTTGTTTTCTACTGACAAAGACCTTGTATCCAGAATATATAAAGGACATATTTTTTAAATGACCCCATTTTTTTAAATGGCGAAGTAGGTATCTATTTGAATAGATACTTCACCAAAGAAGATGTCCAGATGGCAAATGAGTACATAAAGATGCTCAACCTTATAAGTCATTAGGGAAATGCTGATTAAAATCACAAAGAGATCCAGCTACACATCTATTAGAATGTTTAAAATCAAAAATCCTTACCATAGCAAGTATTCATGAGTATGTAGAAGAACTGGACCTCTCATGCACTGCTAATGGGAAGGTAAATGGTACAACTATTTTGGAAAGCAGTTTGAAGTTTCTTTAAAAAGTTAAGCCATATGAGTTAGCCATCCCACACCTAGGTATTTACATTTACACAAGAAGAAAGAAAGCATATGTTCATACAAAGAGTTGTATGCAGATATCCCTGGGAGCTTTATTTGTAACAGTCAAAAAACTGGCAACAACCCAACAGTCCACCAACAGGTGAATGGATAAATGTTTCATGGAATACTACTTAGTAATTTTAAAAAGGAATGAACTATGGATACATGCTACAACATGAATGAATCTCAAAATAATTATGCTGAATAAAAGAATCCAGACCACCACTGCCCCCCCAAAAATGATAGTACATACACTATGATTCCATTTCTATAAAATTCTAGAAAATGCAAACTAATCTATAATAACAGAAAACAGACTAGTGGTGACTAGGAAAATATGGGAGGGGGACACAGGAGTGGCAAAAGGAAAGGATTTTAAAGCACCGTGAGGAAATGTTTAGGGTAGCAGATATGTTCATTATCTTTATTGTTTTGATGGTATATTCGTTTGCTAAGGTTGCCTTAATAAATTACCACAGGCTGAGTGGCTCACAAAACAGATAATTATTTTCTCTGGGAGCTGGAAGTCTGAGATCAAGGTGTCAGCAGGGTTGGTTTCTCCTGAGGCATCTCTCCTTGACTTATAGATGCCATCTTCTCTCTGTGTCCTCACATGTTCTTCCTTCTTTCTGTGTCTGTGTCCTAATTTCTTCTTCTTATGAGGACAAGAGTTATATTGAATAAGGACCCACCTTAATGACCTCATTTTAACTTAAATGCCTCTTAAAGGCCCTCTCTCCAAATGCAGTCACTATTTTTGTTTCTGGGGGTTAAGACTTAAACATGTGAATTTGTGGGGGGGTGGGCACACCATTCAGTCCATAAGAGATGGTTTCACAGGTGTACACCTATGACAGATTGTTCACCTTAAAAATGTGTGATTTATTGTGTTTTAATTACATGTCAGTAAAACTGATTTTTAAAAAATACATTACTCTCAGGTTTTGTTTGTGTTTGTTTAATAAAGAACTCTTCCATTGCATAGGATTTAACTCATCAAAGTAAGGTTTGAGCACAATTGTTAGGAATAAAATAGCTTCATAAATTAAGGCCTGCCTGTATGTTTCTTTTCCCCATTTCTTGTAACTTTTCATGCTTTGCTGTACTAGCTTCGCCCTGGAGACAGACGACCCTGTAGTTTACATAGAGGACAAGCAGGAGATGCGACGCTCTCCGTGGTCCTGAAAAAGACCGATTGAGGGATGAAAGCAGCCATTTCCAGGCTCAGCTTGGGCTGGCAGGGCTCTCTCTCTTGTTAACCTCTCACCTTTATATCTCAGAGGCTCTGGTAGCTAAACAGGCTCCCTGAGCGTCTGCCTGGACCCAAATGAAGGACGTATTGCTTCCCCGTAAGCAACTGGCAATTCCTGGAGAGAAGAGCTCAGCTTGCCCTCACGCTCAGTCTGTCCACAAATGTCCACATGTGCATGATGTCGCAATCATTTTCAAGAAAAGGCTGGTGCTTTACGGAGTTCTCTTCTTCTAGCCATCCTTCCCAGAAGATGTCTCTTCCCCCTAATTTGTCTCAGGGCATTCGTCTGCCCAGGAATGGCTGGACAGAAGCTCCTGAAGGGCCTCTTTTCAGGCAGTTCTTGAGCTTGCTTTAGTTTGAATGACACCATGGCTTAGAAAAACAAGTAAGCCTGGGAGGGAAGGGCCTCATCCAATTCAAATATGCAAGTCAGGGAGGACAGGTCTTCCTAAAGCAGCCTCTACTCTGCTCTCTATCTCATTAGTCTGTTTATTTCCTGCATAGCATTTAACACAAAATGCCGGTGTCACTCACTAGGATCCAAGCCCTATAAAGCATGGGGCTTGTTTTTCTCATCGGTTGCAGTATCCCAAATATCTAACAAAACCTGACATATGGTGGATGCTCAGTGAATGTTTTTTAAATGAATAAATTGGGGTATAAACTCTTATGGGAAATCCTGATCTACTGGAAGACTCCTGCCTGGAGCAAACCCCTTGCATGGCTTCCTCTGTATTTATAATAGTGGGCTAATATTTTGCTTAAGGAGCTGCCTTGGATGCCTGCACAAGGGTGGGTACCTGTACCTTTCCCTTACCTCAATCAGAGCAATTCATTTTTGCCATTTTAATATGTTGGGATTCCATGAAAAATTTTGTCTAGAAATCAAAGGATATCATTATTTTTAAGTGTCTACAATCACTGAACTAGACTTACACTGAGAAAGAAATCATGCCATTTTCATTAGAAGTTTTCGCAAAGGCAAAGCAATGACACCTTTCAAGAGGATATTCCCTTTAAGATCTCACAAACGGAGTCTGCAAATATTTTCAACATCACTGAATGTTAAGAAAGTTTTACAGACCACAAATTTGTCGATTCCAAAGTCTGAGCTTGGACCAGAGAATGTCTATCTTGTTAAATGGGCACCTCTTTCTCCTTCTCTGTTTTCATCAGAAGCTGTGTGAGGCAGGCATAATGCTGCCCAGACAGAAAGCAAAAGAAACTGAAGGAGAAAAAGAGGTGGCGGAGGTGGCTGAGAGGAAACTTGGCTGCATGCAGGGTGGGCTGGAAGGCGGCAGTGGTGACAAAGTATGTGCAGGGTTGCCAGGGAGCCGGGAATCGGGCTCTGATGCTGAGAATGGAGAGAAGAGAACTGGAGGCTTCCTCCCAGTATGAATGCTCCTGGTTCTCCATCATCTGACTCTCCATCAAGAGCAGTTTGAACCTTTCCAAAGGGATCATTCCACCCCGTAACAGCTCAGATCAGGTTCACTTTCTGGATGACGAAACCTACAGCTACAATGGACGTGGCATCTTGCACAGGACACGCTACTGACTCACCATCTGGGTGATGATGGGGTGCACCTAGACCATGACTCTTTCTCTCTCATCCCATCCTCCTGGTGGACAGTGGCATTTACACATAGGACAAAAAGCCCGAAGCACAAGATAAAGGAAAGATTCTAAGATTGACTCCAAGAAAACATTACAAAGTGGTGTATTCAGTGCTGAAAATGGAGTATGAGCAGCCCTTCTGAGATGTCCTTCCCCTCACACTGAAGGCAGGGGTTGTAGCGTCCAGATGGGGGCTTGGTTCTGCAAAGGTCAGAGCCTAGTCTTCTGGTGGAGAGTGTCTGGCTATCTGCCGAGTTTTATCACCACCTGAGCATCATCCTTTGCAGCCCCAATAAAAATTACTGTCTCAGGGCAGTATTGATCACTGGGTAGAGAAGCATGTACTCGAGTCACACACTGGATTCCTACTGGGAAAATGCTGGAAACCTGCCCTTTAAAACTCTCAAAAGAAAATTTCCTGTGCCAATGCTCCTAGACCTCAGATCTTTCTATGTAACCTGGGTAATATTTAATCCATTTTCCATGGCCCATTCAAGCATTCACCTGCATGGGTCTTACCTACATCAACCCAGCCTCTACTGGGACAGCCCTAGGGACAAGGCTGTTCATTGCCTGACTGGGTGGCCTGTTTCTACTTTGAACAGCTCAGACTTTGAGAAGCTCCTTTCTTTCATCAGATGAAAACCTATTTCTCTGAAACCTCAATTCTGTCCTCTGAGGTCACACAGAGAAATGAGTTATTTCCCATCTACAGAAATACCTATCCAACATTCAAAGGCAGCCACCATGCCAAATACCCAACCTTTCTATTCCAGGATCCACCTTACTTGTTGCCTCAACCCCCTTCAGAATCTGTTTAGATTTATAAATAATGCCATCAAACACTAAAGGCATCACAGGTAGGTCTAGCCAATATGGAATAGAGTGAGGCCATGACCTCTCAGGTTCTGGACACGGATTCAAATGCTTTCTGGCCTGTAGAGTTTCTAGAATCTGCCATTATCCTCATTTTGAAATTGGAACATTTTCTTATCTCTAATTTTCTGGAAGCTGTCCCATTCTCCATGATTGCCAAGTGCTGTCTATAATTAAGCCTCCAGCCTCCATGCTAGGATGGAATTGAATAAGCGCTGGAGACATGAATCTGCTCAAGCAAAGCACTATACGGTTCTTTTTCCTGCTTGATTCAAAGCGTCATGCACAAGTTCACTTTTCTTCCAGATCAACTCCATCATGGCAAATGCTCTCTCCCATTTTACTGATAATAACAGCAAGGCATGGAGCCATAAGTGATACCCCAGGGCCCAAAGCCAGTTGGTGGTGAATCCTTGATGCTACGCCAAACCTTCAAGCTCCCAGCTCTGAGGCTCATGACTAGTAAGAGTGATTCTTCACTGTTCTGGAATGCCCCGCCCATGGGGACAGCGGCAGAGACCCCAAAGGCTGCTGCCAATCATGATGTCCATCCTTCGATGGGGCCAGTGAAAGATGTGGTACCACCAAGGGGGCATTTGGAGGTTGCAGATAAGGACTGAGCCTGAGGGCTGTGGACTGGCTTCTGCTCTCTGAATTTTTCCAAGCCTCACTGCCCCGGAACCTCTCACCAAGAGCCAAGACATTTTACTCCTCACAACACGCGGAAAATATTTACTTTCTCTTGGTAATGGCATCCTAAAGGCTGTCCCAGCCTGTCTTGCCCTGTGCTGGCACAGAGGCAGGAGGTCTGATGACAAATGCATCCTGCTGTAGAATCTGAAATGGGGCCCGAAGGTGGCAGAAACTGGGACTTTCCAGTGACTTTTATGTTCCATTCAGAAAGGCTGTAAAGAAAACAAGTCATAAAATACCTCCCCCGTATAATTTGCTGGTTTATAGGTGGTTTCATCACTTTTTCAAAATGGCTATCAAAAGTGATCTTTATGTTTCCCTTATGGCTGGGACCAAAAGCTCTGAAAAAGCCAAGAGAGCAAAGGAAATAGGGACACCTTGGAGAAGGGTGTCCACTCCCCTCCCCGTGGCCAGGATGCTGCGGGTGGGGTGAGGGCAATGGACCGCGCTCAGGACACACAGCTCTGCCTGCTCAGAACCTTCCCGCAGGCACATTAATGGGCCTGAGGCTTGATGGTGCTTGCATCCCACAACACCCAAAAGAGGAGGCCAGTGGGGCTCCTTGGATTTGAATTTAGAGCCAAAAGGACTGTCTACACCTACAACTACAGCAACACAAATTAGGTGAAGGTGGCGGTGGGATTATCCTGCCTCACCTTGACCACCTGGTAATAGAACAGCTTTCTCTCACCCCATCCTTTATCATCTATCCCAGAACTATGAGCTGCTTCTTAGCACTTATGGGAAGTTGCCATCATTTTGTTGATTTTGTATTTCTGCGGTTATTCTTTTTATATAATTAGGGATGGAAATCATCTAAAAACTTTACCAGTAAATGATTTAAATATTTAAACTACCTGCAAATATTTGTTTATTGCCATTTGTATTAATTTATTATTATATTAAATTTATTTTTCATATTAATTAAATTGAATTAAAACAAATTTACTAAATGTTCAGAAATGTATTAAATGTTAAACTATTAAATTATATTTACACTTGACATAATTATAGGCTCACAGGAAGTTGTAAAAATAGTACAGAGAGGCTCCAATGTGCACTGGCCCCAGCTTCCCCCCCGCCGCCCCAGGATAACATCTTACATAATTGGAATAGAAAACCCAATGCAGGAAATGAACACTGTATATTCTACAGACATCATGAAGATTTCACCAGCTTCTCCAGACAGTTGTGTTGATGTCTGCATGTGTATGTGCATGTGTGCGTGTCTGTGTGTATATGTCTGTGTGCATGTGTGCTGTGTGTCTGGCCGTATGTGTCCGCCTGTGTCTCTGCACGTGTGCATGCACATGTGTATGTGTGTATAGGCATGTGTGTGGCTCTACACAATTCTATCACAGGTCAACTCTTATAGCCACCACAGTGCAAATGCAGAACAGTCCCATCTCCACAAAGACCTCCACCCATGACACCTGGTTACACTTCGTGTATTTGTTTGCTCCAAGCCTGAGAGGACCACTACCTGCCCATCCAGCACGGCACCTCACAGGACACCTCCACCAGGCAGGCTCCCCCTGTGTTCTGAATGAGTGCTTCGCTACACCAGGAATTCCTCACCAACCTGGGGCGTGGAAGACTCTGAAGGTAACACAGGGATGGAGAACCTTGTTCTTAGTGTGCGAGGAGGTGAGGGTGATGCAGGCTGCAGGCTGCCTTCTGGAGCTGACTCACTCTGGACTCCTCTGACCCCACAGTTGTCCCCAGAGCGATCCCCAGAGGCCACCCACTCCACCTGCCCCTCCAGTGATATAGGATGAGAGGGATGCTTCATGACTGGGGAAGGCTTTCCCAGGTCCAACTCTCAGGTACAGAAGATTATGATGACCACGAAGTGACCCATCCCTATGGGGGCCTCTAGCCTTTTGACGAGTGACCGGGAAGAAGGAAGGCAGAGACTAAGGAAGCAGCAACACTGCCCACAGCCCGTGCTGCTTCCCTGTGAATCCTCCGCTGCCAGCGTAAAGTGGCTGGAGGGCCCTTCCCCACCTCCACACTCTGCAGTCAGGCGGCCCTGGGGGAGCCACCTCCTCTCCTTCCTTCAGAGGTGCTCTGGGAGTTCACACCAAAGAAACGCCACCTGGAATATAAATTAGGGAGTCCCCTAGGCATTTACAGGGCATGGCAACAACATAGCCCATTCTCTGTGGGCCTGGACCAGAGCCCAGGGCTCCTGCCTCCAGGCCTAGAGATGGCCCCAACTCCCTTGATAACCTTTTGCCACCTTCTTGAGCCTGCCCAGGACCCCAGCTCACATCCACCCTCTCCCAGGCTCCCCTGTGAGCACGGAGGTCACAGCTTCTCTCTGGGGCTTGCAGACGAGTGGATGGCTCTCAGATCCCCATGGCCATCCGCGTCCATGGCAACAGCAGCTCTCAGCCCTCTCCACCTCAGCAGTCCTTTCTCATCTCAGGTTCCAAAAGGAACAAGGCCCACTAGCCTCCCCTGAGATCACAGCTCAGCGAGGGAAGCAGAGGCTACTGGTAGAGCAGCCAACAAGGCTCAGAAAGCTGCCAGCAGGATGTCAGGTCTCAAAGGCAGAAAGGAATCTGAGCTCCAAGGTGGGAACAGGGGAAGGAACACATGTGAGTTTTTAGAACGCGGTTAAAGCAATGCAGCAAGGGCTCCATCCTTGGGTGGGGTGGCCATTTGGGACCTTGCCATCCCGGGCAGGCTGAACAGATCTGGGCTCTGATGGCCATTTCTAGAAGGACCTTTCACTCCATCTGCAGGAGCTTAGATAGGGCAAGACCAACAGAGCCTAAAGCATCACTAGCAGGGTGGCAGGGGTGGGGGTGGTTACTGTAGCAGTGATGGTGACCTTATCCATGAGAGTTACTGCATCTGTGAGAGTTATGAGAAGCTGGGCCTCTAGACAAGGTCATGGTCAGAGGTACCCTGATCTGCAGCCCCCAGGTCCCTATCCCACCCCAGTCATGGCACCTATGATTCCAGAAACTTCTTGAGAGCCGAGACCATGTTTTGTTTTGCTCACCACTGGCCCTCATCACCATGCCCCATGTTTGACATACAGAAAGCTGTAGTTAACAGTACTGTATTGTGTGCTTTAAAATACATTAAGAGGATAAATCTCCTGTTGTGTTCTTATCAAAACTACACACACACACACACACACACACAACATAAGAACATTTTTGAAGGTGATGGACATTGTTAGTACCTTGATGGTATCATGAGTGTTTGCATATGTCCAAACTCATCAAAATGTATACACTAAAAGTGTGCAAATTTTTTGTTTATCAGTCACTTCAATAAAGCTAAAAAATGTTCTGAAAATATACTTGTTGAATGAATGAAAGAATTAGTGAGTCAATCATTTAGTGGACTCAGTTGCTGAATGTTGGGACAAAAATAAGCCCTCATGGATATTTAGTGGATGTTTGGGTGCTTGTTTGCCCCACATACACCTGGTAACATTCACAATAATGTCCAGGAATTGGTCTCTGTCAGGGGGGAAACTCCAGTCTCTGCAGGAGGCAGGCACTGCTTTTCCAGGACACCCAGTGCATCTGGGGACACTGATCATTGTAAAGCTGTTCTTTACGTTAAGCCAAATCTAATACATTGAGACTCAAAGCTGCTAAAGTTCACAGGAGACATAACTGTGTCATTTGATTTGTTCACCAAAGAGCAGGTCAGATGGGAAGGTTACCGTCCTCTTAAAAATATTCTGACAACATTTTTAAAAATTTTAATGTTATCATTTTTCCTTTTCAGAGAAAGGGTTTCTATTTATTGGTGATGAGTAAATGCTCCTGAAATCGGGGATTGCGGACTCTGATCTTCTTATCGGCAGGTAATAAAATGAATGGGCAGTTGACAGAAATGTAATTTGAGGATTACAAAATTTATGAGGAGGCCGCACACTGAGGAGGAAAGTGATGACAACGTGAGTAAGAGAGAGAGAAGGGGGTGGAGGAACGGAAACCTAACAAAAATGGTTTCCCCTGGACTCTCAGCTTTGGAAATGAAGACGTCGGCCTTCACGTCCTGTCCACTGCCTGGCACAGGGCAAGAAATACTAAATGTTTTTTGAATCAGGAGGTCAATAGGTGAAAAGCTCCACTGGGGGGCAATCATGGGAATTAAATGAGATGATACCCAGAAAACGTTTAGTTCAGTGCCTGACATGGGGCCGTCCCTCAGTAAATATTAGATATTTTTATTTTATCATCATCATCGTCATCATTTCATCATCGCTGTCAGTCCCATCACCTAATGACATTGTGTATGAGAACAGAAAGCCCTGTATAAGCTGTATATGTGGCTCACCATTAAGTCTTTCCTTTCAAAGTACTGCACATGCCTGGTTACAAAGCCAAGCCTCTCTCTCATTACCATTTCTGCATCCATCAGTGTTGTGGGTTGACTTGTGTTCCCAGAAGGATTTGTTCAAGTTCTAAGCCCTGGGACCTGTATACTGGCTTTACTTAGATGTAGGGTCTTTGCAGACGTAATCACGTTAAGATGAGGTCATACTAGCTTAGGTTGGGACCTAATGCAATGACTTGACTCCTTAAAAGAAGAAGGAAATTTGGACACAGGCACAGAGATGCACCCAGAGGGAAGAGGCCATGTGAAGATAGAGCAGAGATTGGAGTGATGCCTCTACAAGCTAAAGAACACCAAGGGTTCCAGCAGATAACAGAAGCTGGAAGAGGCAAGGAAGGGTCCTCCCCCAGGGCCTTCATACAGAGAATGGCCTGCCAGTACCTTGATCTCAGACTTCTGGCCTCCAGATCTGTGAGAGAATATATTTTTGTCGTTTTAAGCAACCGGTTCATAGTTATTTGTTATGACAGGTGTAGGAAAGGAATACAAGAGGTGATTCAGCTGATATGTGGGCATCTACTGTGTGCCTGGCACTCTGCAGGGCATCAGGATGGAGCAGGAGAGAAAACGCAATAGTCTCTGCCGCCACACCTGTGTGCTGTGTGCCAGGTGCGCTGGGTATCAGGAACAGAGACAAGGTCTCAGCCATCGTGGACCACACAGCAGGGGCAGAAAACAAATACACAAATTTATCCATATGACTTGGGATCAGTCCTCTGATAGAAGCACAGGTGAGAAGAGGTGTTGGGGGAGGGAAAGCCACATTCCAATTGGATGGGGCAGCTGTCACTCACTGTGTGCTGGGCTGTGGTCCTCGGGGCTTCTTTGGAGGTGCAGTTGCCCCTGGTTTCTCTAACGACAAAGGACAGCAGTCACCACGGGGCCTTGTTGGGTTTCAGGGGTCTCGGGTAGGATCATGCTTCATTACATTGAAAGCCTGCTTCCATGCAGGTCAAACCCCCTTCCTTTGTGGACAATCTTTCTCAAAGTTCTTTAAACCCAGGACAAGTTTGGCAAACATAAACAGCTCACAGTGTGTCCCACTCCCCACCTGGGGTCAGGACCCTGGCAGTTCACCCCCCTAACTTCCGTGTTCTTTTGCATCTAAGAGGACTTTGCTGAGTAATTCTCACAGGCTTGTCACTTCACATGAGCAGCTCTTCCAGAACCCGAAAGCAAATGTGCCTCGTCAGGGCTGTCCCCACCCAGCTGGGCAGGCTCTTCTCCCCCAGCCCCCGTCTGCTCCCTGAGCAGGCTTCCTGTGTCACTGCCGTCACGGGATTCATGAAGCAAATAGCGCAAAGGTTTCCAGTATAGAATACAATTCCTCAAGGCTCATTTTAATATTTCAAATCAAAACAGGGAATCGGCTGTTGGATTTCAACCCCCAGATCCTTATGAAAACGTGGGCGGGCTTGTGGCCCTGCGCTTATGTGGTTATGGTCTCTTTTTCCATTGAGATGTCCCTTATTCACAGCCAGGACCTCAGATGATGTCTCATCGGTCCAGATAGCTCTGCTTCAAAGGCTCAGACAAGGTCTCAGGTAACGGGGGGAAGTGTTCAACCCTCAACCAGGATTGGGGGTTGGGGTAACACACACTGCTGGGGGAGTACATGATGGAGTCAACAAGTATTCATTGAGCGCCATGCTTCTGGGGGCTGCAGGCAGAGCAGTCAGCCAGGCCAATGAAGTCCCTGTCCTCATGAAGCTTACACTGGAACGTCAGTGCCCTTGGGAAGGGAAGGACAGAGCCCCACACCACATATGGGAACCCTTTAAAATAAATATAAAGGAAAGAAATCCACTTATTTGCATATTGCAAACCACAGGGGAAACCTTGTATGACATCTTCTTGGCTGCTGAGACTAAACAGGAAGAACAATCTTCCACCTGGAAGGCATTGCAGAATATCTGGAGTGCGGGGGTGGTAATCAGATCTTTCTGTTTGTTATCAGTTTTGAACAGGTGCTATATGCACAAGGGAAAGTGTTCCAACAGAACCAAAAGGTAAACACAAGGAGGAAGTTTCTTGTGTATTGTTCTAGATGAGCTGTCTTACATCCATAAGCATATATGCATGCACATGTGTCTCTTTGTAACATGAGAGCGGCATGCCATGGTGCCCGTGTTTTACCCGCCCAGGGCTGCATCCTGAAGATTGTCCAGACCTGGACAATCTCTGCCTCTTTCTCTGAAGGGTTAAGGTCAGGGTTAGGTTTAGGGTTAGGGTTCAGATGGTTCCATTGTAAGGATGGACCACAATGCATGGATCCAGCCCCAGCTGGTGGACACACGTACCTTTCCATTTTCTCTCCGGTGTTTATTCTTGTGCATGCAACTTTGTGCACCTGTGCAAATATACCTGTACGATCAAACCCTACCCGGACTTGCTGAAACAAAGGGCGTGTGTATCTTAAATCTTGATAGAGGTCGACAAATCACCCTCCCCTCAAAAAAAGTTACTTCAATTGACCTTCCCACCACAAGAACAATTGTTTCCTTACCCATGTTGTCAATCCAGTAGATTTAAAAATACCACTTCAGGGGGGTTTCAATACTAAGAGTGAAGTTTCTCATTTTTCATACACCTAACAGCCATGCTCTTTTCTTTTTTGTGAAATGTGTCCTTGGATGACGGCCTGAGGAATCGAGAGCACTGGTCCATCAGCCTTCCCTCTGCCATGACCACACTCCTCACTGCAGGCCCAGGTTTGTCACCACCTGCCCTCCTGCATCCAGAAATTGTAGGGCGCCTTTTGAAAGTAAATCGTAACCAGCTCTGTTGTGATGATGTTGTGCCTTCCTCAAGACAGCTGACAGCCCGCTGGCGTTTTTCAAGGCGAGGATTTGGGCCAAAAGGTCTGGAGATGTCACAGGAGCTAGCCGGGAGAGGAGGCGCAGAAGGCCAGCAGAGGGCGAGGAGAGAGGGCGCTGAGCCCAGACAGTGTGTCTCCGAGGGCTGCGCTGTAACGACAGCCTCCTCCCAGCCTGCTGCCCGCCCAGCTCGCGGCTGGTTCCTGGGCTGCGCGCCCTGGGACCCACAGCTTCACCCCTCTGGCAGAGCACCGAGCCATCTGCCGTTCAGGTGGACGAGCAGTTGAACCACAGGCAGCATGCTGATGTCTGCGGGCTGCCATGTACCACTGCAGAGCCCAGACTGCTGGCTGGGGCTGCTTCCTGAGTGGATGCTGGCCTAGAGGGTGGCAAGTCTTCTGTGCCCTACCTGGTGGCAGACGGCTCTGAACCCTACTTGTGGGTGGACACAGAAAAGCATTTCTGGATACCTGGCCTGGATGGCTGGGTGGGCAATACCCACCCACCCCCCCTGCCTGCTGTCCATGGTGCTGAATTTGTGATTCAGTGGCCAGGCCTGACCTGCTCTCAGGATGAGGACAAAAAAGACTCAGCAAACCCCAACGCAAAGACTGAACCTAATGTGAACTCTAGGCTTTTGTTATAAAAGTGCATCAGTATTGATTTGTCCGTTGTAACAATGTCCCACACCAGAGCAAGGTGTTACTAAGAGAGGGAACTGTGGCGGAGCAGAGAGAAGATACCTGGGAACTCTCTGTACTTTCTGTGTAATTGTCCTATAAACCTAAAACTGCCCTAAAGAAATAAAGTCTAAAAAAAGACTCAGAAAAAGTTTTTATCTAAGATGTGCTTTTATCTCCTCTTTGGTGTTCCTGACTTTGTGTTGGGGTACTTGTGTCCCCCTTTGGGGCGATCAGAGCAGGTTTCACTGGGGATGGGGCCGAGGGTAGGATACTGAACACCTAAGTTCTAAGGCCCATGCAGCCAGCAGGAGCAGCAATGAGAGGTCAAGGTTATAGGTCAAACAAGAGCAGAAACGAGGAGGTAAGAACAGACAGCCGATGAGACCAGACAGAGCTCAGAAGTGATGGAGGTGATACAGGCAGAGATGTGCTCTGGGTGGCGGGGGAGCTCTGAGACGTGATACGCAGGTGCCTGGAGCCCCCTCTCCACATCTGCTCAGTCACCCTAAGAAAGACAAAGGCCAGCTCCCCTTGCAGACTGCCTCCTATCCTCCCCATCCAATCACCCTGCCTGGTGTGTGGCCCCTGGACCTCACCATGCACGGGGAAGAAAAGAGCTGTGGAGGCCGTGGCTGTTGCATTGCCAGGCACTGACGTCCCCCCTTTCCTTCGTCCACTAACAGCAATTGTCACGTGCCTAGGATGCGCCCAGCCCAGGGATGGGTCCCCAACCCTGTGGCTCTCAGAGCCCGTGGCTTTGAGTAAAGGACTTGTTAAGATAACTCAATCTGATGGTGAAGGTGGGTGGGAAAGCTGTGCAGGCCAAACACCTCAGGAGCCTCCTGGAGATTCACACTGGACAGGCCAAAATCTTATCCAGGGTCCTGGCCCCCAAGAGACCTGAGGACACGGCCTTCAGGGAGCCTGAAAGGTGGTCAGGAAAGGAGCTGTTGAGACTTGAGTGAGAGGAGAGTGAAGCAGCCTCATGACCTCACCCCGAGGACAGGGACGGAGAGGGACACGAGGAGAAAGGGCTTTGCACCCAGGTGGTATTTGCTAGCACCCTGCTGGCATTAAGGTTTCTTTAGGCCTAAAGATAGGGAGTGGAGCTGCCTCCCCGTTCAAGAATGTCACAATCCAGCTTTCTAGTTGCCATAGAAGATGCCCCTTTTCCAAACCCACACGTCCCCCACTCTGCCTGGCCCCAAGTTTCGGGGGGGAACAGGCAACACGATCAGTGGCCAAAACCGAGAGCTGCACAGACAGGCCTCCCAGGCAGCCACCCTTTGCAGGAGCACCCACTGAGCTCCAGCCACACTGTGTGGGAGGACGGAGGGAACAGGCTGTGATGGGGGAGGAGGTGACGTGCACCAAACGGGGAATGCCGGGGTGGGGATGGGGACCCGGCCCGCACTCATCACAGCCGTGCGGCCCCTGCAGGTCACTCGCTGTCAGCCACAAGGACACTGCCTTCTGCTGCCTCCTGGCACTGGTCCACTTCGGGACTCCTTCCCCCAGGGAGTCAAGCGCCTGCCTCTCATCCAGCACTTACGGGGCCCCCTTGCTCTCCAGGACCTCCTCCCGCTGCCCCACCCCCACCCCACCAAAACTTCAGAGAGCTCCCTGCCCTCCTGGGACTTACCAGCCTGCAGCAAGATGTGTTCCCTGGAGGACTCACCACGCATGCGCAGCTGGGATCCTCTGCAAATGCAAAATGGGCTGCAGACCTGGATAGGAGAGTCTGAGGAGAAGGAAAGGGCAGCTCGGCTCGGGGGCAGGGGCATGAAGGCAGGCGGGACCAGCTGGGGAAGACGGTGAACACAGTCCTGGGAGGCTGGACAGGGCCCCACAGCCCACGGGGAGGACCGCTGTGCAACGGCGTGACCCGAGAGATTCTAGGATGGACACGGGGAGGGGCGGCAGGCTTGTGAGTATCAGAATCCCAGCAGGAGGAGATGGAGGCTGTGCAGAAGCAGGAGAGCTCGAGGGTGGGGCTGTACCAGGGGGCCGAGGACCGCGGAGTGAACAAGGTTAGGGGTGGGGAGTGGGAGGGCTGGAGCCCGAAGGTGTGAAGCGTGTGCACTAAGAAGTTTTTCTTTTTTGTTTTTTTTTGTTTGTTTTTTTTTTGTGCGGTACGCGGGCCTCTCACTATTGTGGCCTCTCCCGTTGCGGAGCACAGGCTCCAGATGCGCAGGCTCAGCGGCCATGGCTCACGGGCCCAGCCGCTCCATGGCATGTGGGATCCTCCCGGACCGGAGCACGAACCCGTGTCCCCTGCATCGGCAGGCGGACTCTCAACCACTGCGCCACCAGGGAAGCCCAAGATGTTTTTTTATTAATTGTCATTGGAGTATAGTTGGTTTACAATGTTGTGTTAGTTTCAGGTGTCCAGCAAAGTGAATCAGTTATCCACGTGCACACAACCACTCTTTTTCAGATTCTTTTCCCATAGAGGCCTTTACAGAATACTGAGAAGAGTTCCCTGGGCTATACAGTAGGTCCTCATTAGTCATCTATTTTATAGGTAGTAGTGCACTAAGAATTTAAACAGCCCAGAGGCAGGTCTGACCTTTGCCCTTGTCTCCTGGGAGATGATCCCTAAGATAAGAGTGTCCTTGTTTACCTGGTGGGCTAAGCTACCAGACAGTCAACAATGTGGCTGGGGAGGGGGGCTGTGCATCACGAGGTATCAGCCTGACCTCAGCAGGGGCTGGACCCTGCAGTCAGTCACGTGGGTGACCAACCAGCTCTACGTGACTGGATAGGCCCCCAGTAAAGACTCTCAATGCTGAAGTTCGGGGGGCTCCCCTGGTTGGCAGTGCCCTGTGTGTTATTGTCACATGTCATGTCATCGCTGGGAGGAGTTAGCACTGTCCACGCCTCCAGTAGAAGCTCCTGGAACTTTCCTGGCCGAGACCCTGTGTGACCCTTCCTTCGACTGATTTTAATCTGCATCCTTTCACTGTGGTAAACCATAACCAAGAGTGTAACAGTTCCCAGGGAATCCTGCAAGTCCCAGTGAGTTCTCAAATTTGACAGTGGTCATGGGGACCCCCGAAATTGCATTTAGCACCAGACGTGAGAGAGGTCTTAGGGACTGCTCCCTGCCATTGCAGCACGAAGGCCAAAATGGGGTCTGGTATGGAAAGCTGGAGGATGCTTGCGAGCACAGAGCGCCCATGTGGTAGTGAGTATGTCCGTTGATACACAGTGAGCTTGAGGTGCCTGTGGGGAGTCCTAGGAGAGACCCTGGGAGGGAGCAAGGAGCAAGTGGGGCTGTTCATTCACTCTCCATCCATCAGCGGTCAAAGACAGGACGCATGGCCAGGACCCACGCTGCACACAGGGATCGCCATGGGAATGAAACACACATGGACAGACAAGCAAAAACCACGTCGCACAAAAGTGTGCTCAGAAACAGTGTTAATGAAGGGAAGGGATGGGGTTCGGTGAGCGAGAACATTCGCGAGGGCTGGTGGGTACAAACGGTGTCTTGGAAGAAGAGACCATTTGACTGAGAGTCGGAGTAGCCAGGTGAGGAGTGGGGTCAGAATTCCAAGCCTCTGAGAAAAGATTCCAGGAAGGTCCTAGCACTGGGACAGCTTGGGACACTCAAGGAGCCAAAAGAGCCATGTTCTCGGGGCCATGGAAAGCCCCAGGGGGTAAATATTTGAGGCTTTGCAGGGCATGTGGTCTCTGTTGCAATCAATCAGCTCTGCCCCAGCAGCGTAGAAGCAGGCAGAGGTGACATGCACACGAGAGTGGGTGTGGCTGCCTGCCAATCAAACTGTATTCACAAAAGCCCGCCGGGGTCAGATCTGACCAAGTACTCCCCAGTCTAAGGTTCCGAACCTCGTGAGAAGCCTGGCTGGGACTCCCCATGAGTTTTATCCAATGGTCCTGACACTGCTTCTTCCCCGGATCCTCTCCACCAGGCTGCAATCCTCTGGACACACAGGTGTTTATCTCTGATATTCATCTCCCTTCCTCTGGACCCTGTTCTACAAACTCGACCGAAAACTGCATTGACCTCTGCACGGGTCCCACGGGTTAGCAGCCCCCGGTGCCCCGTGCATTCACACCCAGGCTCTGTCTGGCCCACGGCGCTAAGAAGCCACAACACCTCCATCTCATAAGCACACCGTGCACTCAGGGACCCAATCTCAAGACCTTACATTTTCCCTGTTAAGTTTCATCCTGTTAGAATTGATCCTATCCCTGAGACTGTCAGTTGTTTAAAATCCTGGTCTCTCACCTGAAATTCCACCCCTGCTTTGAGCTGTCACAGGAGACCATGTGGGAGGAGGCAAGGAGTGTGGGCTCAGACCAGACCACCTGAGTTAGGCTCCTGATATGTACATGCGGAGACCTGTGGCCCTAAGCCAGTCACTCAGCTTTTCTGTGCTTCAGTTTCCCAAGCTGTGATGGGGGAGGGTAATCCTGCCTCACAGGGTTATGTGAGCGCTGGAGGGAAAGCTCGTGGAGGGCTTATCAGATGTGAAGGGTTTGATCGAGGCTTGGCTCTAAGAAACAGCTGCCTAAGCATGAGCACTGATGTTGGCATCAAAAAAGCCCAAGTCTATGCCTGCAACCAAGTCGCCAAAGAAAAACTGTTCTCAGTACAGGGTTGAGGTTAGAGCCCTGCGGCGTCTCACTAGAGACCTCCCCGCAAACCATCAGCCTGAACTCCCCAGGCACCATCAGTCAGCCAGTACTGATTGCCTATGACTAAGGCCCTAGCAAAGAGAGCAAGAAGGACAGCAGACAAATAGAGGATGGAACTTATGAGAGGCTCCTCTACAAAGGGCTTCACCTACAGCCATGACCCTGACAATGCCTGGAGTCCTGGCTTCATTGGTCAGGCCTGGGCTCTCCCTCCGGCTTCTTTAAAATGCAAACACACACGAGCCTGGAGGACCTTAAGAGGACCAGCAGTAGCTCACACCCACTGTGCACTCACTACACGCCAGGCACAGGCCAACACTTGGGTCTTGCACACTCAATCCACCAATATCTAGAAGGTGAGTATTGACGTCACCCTTCTGAGCTCGGGGGGCCCTCTCAGAACTTCAGTTTCTTCATCTGTAAAGTGGGAATTATGGCATTTCCTCCCCCATGAGAGGCTTATGAGGATTAACTGAATATGTACATAAAGTACCCGGAGGAGTGATAGCCCATAGCATCCATGCAATCAGTTACCCCACGTCACAGCAGGGAAGCCACGCCCCCTCTGAGAGGGGAGGGCAACTTCCAGGCTTTCTCCACTGGTGAGGGGCAGAGCTGGGATGTGACCCCAGAGCCCAACCCCAGTCCCTGCCTGTCACCTGCCTCTTGTAGGCAAGAGAGTGCGTCAGAAGACCCCCCTCCTGGATGCTCTGAGGTCAACTTATTTCTGATGGCTGCAGGGCTAGGATGAGAAGGAACACCCAGAAGCCGAAATTTGTCACCACCTTCCTCACCGTGCCCCAGGCTGGAGCATCTTCACTCCAAACAAATCAGATAATCAATAAACTCTCTAGAGCATCCAGGCAGTAAAAAATAGAAAAATATCTTCATGCCCGGAGAACTCAGTAGTTAACTGGAGCGTGAAAACCAGGGTTTATTTGACCGGATGTAATTGGCTTTTGGAAGGAAAGGTAGCAGCACTGATGAACGACCCCAACCTCAGCCCCGGCTGGGGAGGCACTTGTGTGGGACCCCAAGAATCAGGGGGTCCCCGCTCTCTGCTGGAGTGGAGGCTCTGGGCTCCCAGAGCCGGGAGAGGGAAATTTGTCTCTGACAGAGGCGGAAACTGGCTGAGCTGGGTGAGTGATGGGCATCTCTTGCACTGCACATACACCATTAATCTAGCAGTAGGCTTGGGCCTAGGGGATGATGGGAAGGTTCAGGACAGCTCGGGGTCACCTTTCCCATCACTGAGTCCTCAGCCACCCTGGGGCAGACGCCGCATATGCCAGTCCGCCTCTGGCTGAAGGCCAAAGAGAGCACAATAGCCAGGATGGCTGGGGAGGCTCAGGGGTGCAAAGAGGGAATGAGCTGGGTGTAGGAGGGAGAAGAAGAGGGAGTGATTGAGCTCGAAGACTCAGACCTCCTCCCCCCGCATGCCAGGTCTCAGTGGAGGACACCATGCAGGGCCACCTTCATGGTCCCCAGTTGACTCTCAGAGGATGCAAGGCAGGGGGGTGAGGTCAGGACACCAGGGTTACCAGGCAGGCCCCTGGTGTCTCGTTACAAGCGTCACGACCTTGGCATCCAAACATACAGGAATGAGAATAGTCCGGTGACCATGTAATGGGCCAGAGCTGTGCAAACATGATAGAGCCTGAAACGCTCTTAGCACAGCCCCTCGGCTGCGCCCTGCCCTGTCCAGGCTGCGGGGAAGGGGAGGAGCTGGGGTGGGGGAGAACATGACCCAGCAGTGAAGGCTTTCCTGGCAGAGTGAGACATGGGCTGGACCTCACAGGGAAACGTGGACCAGAGGGCGTTTCCAGCCGGACACATCGCCCATAGGGGCGGACAGAGGTATGAATGAGCTAAATTGGCCTAGAAATGGGCAAGACTACCCCAGGGCTCTGCCCGCTGGACAGTTGAGGAGCCAGAGTTGGAGGAAGGAGCTGCTCTACAAACCAGATTGACCCCACGGTCAGGCAGCCCCTTGTGGACAGGAGACTCAATTTCTCCAGTGGTCCCCCGAGGAAAGGATTTAGGCATCAAATGCATGCAAGGGGGCAGCTCCAGATGCTGGGAAATGTTGGTGGGAATCAGGACTATGATTCAGAAGTGGGGGCTTTGAGTGTTAGCCCCAACCTGGGAGCCATCTCTGCAGAGGAGATCTGTTCTGGGTGGGGATAAGGACGAGGACACCTTCACAAGGGCAGCTAGCTGCCTTTTTCTGAGTGTTCTCTGTGTGTCAGGCCCCAGGCTCAGCACTTCCTGACCTTGACAACAACCCAGCAAGCAGACACCATCACCGTCACTTTGTATGAAAGGAAACTGAAATTCACGGTAGTGAGGTACCCGTCCCAGGTCACTCAGCTGGTAAGTGGTGAGGCAGAATTTGAACATGGGTCAGTCTCACAGACTGTTGGCAGACATGCATGCTCCTCTTCCCAAGGAGGTCCCGACCTTCCCTAAGGCACCAAAGGTAACTAGGTTGCAGCATCACCTTATACTTCAGACCAATAAGAACAGCAACTAATTGCTAATGTAAACGGGGGCTTATCGAGCGCTGGGGACCAGTCTAAGCACCTCTCCCTTATTGCATCACATAATCCTCATAACAACCCTCAGAGATGGGTAAAGCATCTCCATTTCGCAGATGAGGAAACAGGCAGAGCTGTCAGGTCTGTGCCCAAGGACACCCAGCTCGTCAGTACTCGAGCTACGGACCACGTGCCCCTGCCCGGAGTGGAGGCCACCGGAGCACAGGGACAGCTGAGGACCACTCCCAGGCATCCACACCTCCTAGTCCAGCCTTTGAAAAGGTATGAACCGGAATGAGCTGACATATCAGTGGGGCCCTGAGAAAATGATTAATGTGACCCAGGCTGGGGACATAAGGGGAATAATGCACTGTCTGAATGCACTGCTCCCTGCTGGCTGTGGGGTACAGATGACGCAGGTGCATCCAAGCCATAGGATACAGGAGACACAGCCCCACTCCGCCCATCCCTGCAGCTCATACAGCTAGGCTAGGGTCTGGACAACACTCACTCCGCTTCCACCAAGATGATCACTGCAAGACTTGCTCCAGAAACACCACATGAGTTCACTGTGGAGGGAGGCTGCTGGGAAGTGTTGCTAGGAGACAGGAGGAGAGGGCAGAGGGCATCAGGACCAGGGGCTCCACGGCACATCAGCAGGCATTGCAGCTGGGTCCAAGAGCAGGAGAAAAGTGATGGACATCAGTCTAGGCATTTTGATGGGCTGGATCCTACCTGACAATGACGAGGGCTCAAAGGAAAATTTGAAATCTAATTGCTGGGTGTCTTGATTTGGTATTAAAGCCATTCCACTGGTAAATATCAAGGAGCTGGATGCTTTCTCTGAGCCTCTGGGCAAAGCTTAGTGGCACTGCCCTGGCAGTGAACAAGGACACACAAAAGCCAGAGACAGAGAGAAAGAGGATGAGAGAGAAAGAAAGAGGGAGTGGGGAGAGAAAGACAGAGAGAGGGAGGGGGAGAGAGAGAGTGAGAGAAAGAGGGAAAAAGAGGGAGAGAGAGAGAGTGCTCCCAGGAAGCGGGGTGGTGAAGGAACCACCAAGCCAAGCCCCTCCAAGACATGTCTCCCCACGTAGTCATAGCCTATGTTCTGTACGGGAAACAAATATTCCAAGGGCCTGGTTCCATGGCAGATCTCTGCATCTGCCTTGCTCACTGCCCACCCCAGCCCTGCAACTTAGCACTCACCCCCCTAGATGAAAAGATGGGGAGAGACCCTGATGGAAGCAAATGTGCTACTTCTTGGGCAGCAGGAGTGTGACGGGGCAGCCAGAGCCTGGGGAACAGGGGTGGGAGTTAGCTTTATGCCCTGCCCAGGGAGGAGGGGAGAGGGGATTTGTACAAAATGTCCCTGATAAGAAATAGCTCTATCAGATTTGCATCTTAGATAGATCACCCAGGAGTCATCTGAAAAAAAGAAATAAGAAAGTTGGATCCTTACCTTATACCTTATGCCAGAGGAAATAACAGATGAGTTAGAGTTATAGGAAGGAAGGAAGGACAGAAATGAGGGCGGGAAGAGAGAGAGAGAGAGAGAAAGAGAGAGAGAGAGAAAGAAAGAAAAAGAAAGAAAAAAGAAAGAAAGAAAGAAAGGAGGGACGGAGGGAGGGAAGAAAGAAAGACCATTAAAGTATTTGAAGAAACCATGTGTTTTCTTTTTTTTTCAAAAAAGGAATAATCCCAGGATGGCAAAAGACACTTCTAGCAAAGATGTACAATCTAGGAGCCCCAAAAGGTAAATGTTAAAACAACCACATAGAGATGAAACTTTCCTGCTAGATAAAAGCTACCATAAAGAGAGTTTTGTTTTGTCTTTTTCCCTAAGGATAAACCACAAAAATTTGTATAAACAGACTTAATTTTTTTTATTACATAAAGAGTTCCCATAAAAATAAATAAGAAAAAGTCTGGAAGCCCAATAGGAAATGACAGCTCACAGAAAAGGAACTATAACTGGTTCTTAAATATATAAACATATGACCCACCTCACTCAGAATAAGATAAAAGCAAATAAAGCCACAGCAGGGTAACTTTATTCGTTCATCAGCTTGGCAAAGATCAAGAGTTTGATAAATCATTGTATCAGTAGGGGGGATATAGAGGTGCTCATCTATTGCTGCTGGGACTATAAATTGGAACAGATTTTATCAATTGTGATTGAATGATAGCTACCAAAATTCCAAACGGATGTACTCTCTGGTTCAGCAATTTCAGGCTTCCCTGGTGGTGCAGTGGTTAAGAATCCGCCTGCCAATGCAGGGGACAAGAGTTCGAGCCCTGGTCCAGGAAGATCCCACATGCCGCGGATGTGGGACCATTTTTTTTTAAGTTTATTAAAAGAGTTTATTTTAAAGACTCTCAATAAGACTTAACATCTTATTTTCAGATATACCAAGAACATAAGCAATATGCTCAGTACATGTTAATCCATGATGAAAGTTGCTCCAGATTTATTATTATTAGATCTACACATACTGTTTAACTTGGTGGTATTCAAAGTTTTAATTAAATACTACATAATTGGATCCAGAAAGTTACCCTGAAGATACACTCCTGATATCTGAAATCATGCGTGAGTAAGACTAATTAGCACACCATTGTTTTAATGAACAAAAATCTGGAAATCGCCTGTGTCATTCAATAGAAGACTGGTTATTTAAATAACAATCATCCATATTAGCATCCAGAATACGATGCAGCTTGTTTAAAAAAAAATGAATGAATGAATAAAGAAAGGACACTCCAAAACAATGTCCAAGACATGTTGTAAAGAAAAAATACCACGTGCAGAACTCTGGGTAAGATACTCCTCCATTCCTGTAAGATAGGGGTGTATAAATGCATGGAGGATCTCCATTAACTGATAACTCTTAATAAATTAAAAATTCTATACAGGCAGTACCTCTATTTCTTAACAATAAAAACCCAAGGAATCTCACAACATTCAAGGATGTCCCAACACATATGCCAATCTACCTTTGAGCTTACAGATTCTTGGAAACATAGTTCATGAACAATTAAGTATTCATAAGCCCAGCCACGCTTATTTGGCGTATGATTAGAATGACCTGTTCTTTTAAAGTTTGTGACACTTGTCCATACACCCGTCCGGGCCTGGTGCTTTCTTTGTGGGAGATTGTTTACTCCTCATCTTATTTTCTAAATGTCATAAAACCCCTCAGGGTTGCTATTTCTTCTAGGTTCTTGAGTCAGTGTGGGTACCACTTAGAACCACACAGGGTGTTTGGGACCAGGACACAGTCAGAGAGACCGCTGTCAAGAAAGAAAGCCACAGGCTTCTTGTCTACTGCCTTCCTCGGCCCCGGTGGTCCTGTCTTGTAGATTTCCTCTTCCTGCCATGAGTCACACTGTCCAGTGTTCACTTCTCAGAGCACTCAGAGACCTACTTGTGGCCTGTCCATTGAAACGCCAATCCAAGGATGGACCATGGCTTCAACTTCTGGAACACAAGTCTCAGCCAAAGTATTCATGGCTGTTCCCTTCCAAATACTCCATCAACCCCCATCACATGGAGCGTGCTGGTCCCCGTTGCCAAGTTCATTCACCTGGGTTCCATAGTTTCATATGACACCGCTATGAGGGTCGGCCTCCATTTTCCTGCTCTACCAGAGGTCTCAGAGGGTGAAATACAGCCCAAATATTTTGTATTTGCCCTCATTACCCATGTTTCCATACCCACCTACTGTATCACAGCAGGTTAATTCACCCATTTATGTGAGCCTCTGGATCCTGGAAGGATATGCACTTGAGACCCTGGGCAAGGTTACAAGCCAAGGACGGAAGACTGACTTAAGATGGGAAATGGGATGACTCTTCCATTGTCTCTTGCTTCAGGATTTATCTTCAGTCTTAGGCTATGGAGCAGGGACTCTGTGGCCCTCGATTTCATCCAGCTGGTTTTCCACACATCAGTGTCTCTAGTTTACGAAATCATCATCATCCTTTCTCAATGCCCCTCATGGGACGTTGAGGAGTTGGCAGTGGTTTAGCAGAGGGAGCGACAGTCAATTCCTAAGTGGCATTTCAGAGACTCTGCAGGTGGGACTGAGCCACCTGGGGACCCAGAAAAGAGGAGACACTGGCAGAGGCAAGAACAGGGCTGGACGATGAGTCAGAGGCAGCGCAGCGGGGACCAGGTGGCCGCTTCATCTGCGGGAAAGTCGTGGCAGGGGTTTTTGATGCTCAGACCGTGCTGGCTGAACACATGGCTCTGGGACCAGCCCACCTGGGTTCAGTGCTGGCTCGGCCACCGCCTGGCCAGGTAATCTTGGGCAATGCACCTACCTTCTCTCTCTGAGCCTCATTCTGCTCATCTGAAAAGTGGGGTAACCATGCTCTGTACCAGGACTGTTCTAAGCACGTCACATGCATGAATTCACCAAATCCTCTCAGCGCCCCGGTGAGGTGGGCACCTTTCGTCACCATCATCAGGTGAGGAAAGAGAAACTGAGGGACCTTCCACGGCCACAGATCCCGGAAGAGACTGGGTGGTGGTTCAAACCCAGCAGTCTGGCCCCAGGGTTTCTCTGTCCTTCCACTGGCTACTTTCCTTCAGTGCAGGGTTGAACAAAATAAGCCTTTAGGATGGGGCATGGCATACACAGAGCCCCTAAGGAAGGGTGAAGGTTATCACTCTTTCTAATGGTGGAGTCCTTGCTCTCTACCTCTTGGGGAAATCCCTTCTCTCTGAGCTCCAGGCTCCTCCTGGCCAGCAACCCCCCTCCTCCCCGCGCAAGGCCGATACCCACGGGACTAACCATCAACTCTAGGGCTGCAGAGGACCTCCCAGCCCTGCAGAGCAACCGCTGCCCTGATCACACGCCGCTCCTTCTCTCTAAGACGCTCTTCCTGCAGGTCTTCTCCCAGATGCCCATCCTGGCTGGTCGGGGTTCACACACGTGGACCTTCCCCCTGAGCTCACAAATTCCAGGACTCAGCTGTGTGCTCCCCTGAGCGTATGTCACTTGCTGAAATTGTCTCAACTTTTTCATGATCTTCCTCTCCCACTAGAGTGGAGACTCCCAAGGCCGGGATCTCATCTGTCCTAATCACCACTGTATAGCCAGCACCCCGAACAGTGCCTGGCATACAGCAGGTGCTCAGTGAAGGCTGGCTAAGTACATGAATGAATGATCAGACATGTCCACGGCCCAGAGGCCAGTTGCACCTGATATCCCATTCCCCACACAGGGCCCAGGAGGCCCACTCACCTGGGGAGTCTGTTCTGCGGTTCTAAGGATTTAGCTGAAACTTTTTTATTTAAATTTTTAATTGAAGTCTAGTTGATTTCCAATGTTGTATTAGTTTCAGGTGTACAGAAACATGATTCGGGTATACATATATATATATATCATTCTTTTTCAGATTCTTCTCGCATATAGGTTATCACAGAATATTGAGTAGAGTTCCCTGTGTTATACACAGGTCCTCTTGATCATCTATCTTATATATAGTATTGTGTGTATGTTCATCCTAAGTTCCTGGTTTATCACTCCCCCCACCATGTTTCCCCAATCAAAAAATGGGCAGAAGATCTAAATAGACTTTTCTCCAAAGAAGACATACAGATGGCCAAAAAGCACATGAAAAGATGTTCAACATCACTAATTATCAGAGAAATGCAAATCAAAACTACGAGGAAGTATCACCTCACACCAGTCAGAACAGCCATCATCAAAAAATCTACAAACAATAAATGCTGGGGAGGGTGTGGAGAAAAGGGAACCCTCTTGCACTGTTGGTGGGAATGTAAATTGGTACAACCACTATGGAGAACAGTACAGAGGTTCCTTAAAAAACTAAAAATAGCAGAAACTCTTGAAGTGGACAGGAGAAGCAAGAGGCCTGCTTACTGGGAGATGCATGCGGCTCTGTTCTGGCCAGGCAATTACCCGAGGAGATAGCATTGATTAACACATTAATAAATAACGTGGCTCTTAAAAGACAGCCTCGGGCTTCCCTGGTGGCGCAGTGGTTGAGAGTCTGCCTGCCGATGCAGGGGACGCAGGTTCATGCCCCGGTCTGGGAAGATCCCACATGCTGCGGAGCGGCTGGGCCCGTGAGCCATGGCCGCTGAGCCTGCACGTCCGGAGCCTGTGCTCCGCGGCGGGAGAGGCCAGAACAGTGAGAGGCCCGCGTACCGCAAAAAAAAAAAAAAAAGGCAGCCTCCGTCGCTGGGGCATAACTGCCTTGGGCAGGGGTGGCCTCTGCCAGCCTCCTTCCTGCTGCTTCCGTCGCAGTAAATCTCCCTGAATGTGCTCTGTGCAGCCCTGGCTGCCCCAGCAAGGCAGGAGGCCTAAGCTGGGCCAGTAACAAGGACCGTCTCCTGGCATCCTGAACCCAAACCTCATGAGGAGGGGCCTGGGCCTTCCCTTATTCCGCTCTCGCCCAGCCATGCCGCAGTAACAGTGCCAAACTGACTGACTTAAAACAGCAGAAATGTATTGTCTCCCAGGCTGGAGGCCAGAAGTCCAAGATCAAGGTGTCCCTTCTAGAGGCTTCAAGGGGGGAGTCTGTTCCAGGGCTCTCTCCAGCTTCCAGGAGCTGGCTGGTGAAACTTGACATTCCTTGGCTTGTAAATACATCACCCAGGTCCCTACTTCATGTTCACACGGCGTCCTTCCTGTGTGTGTGTCTCTGTCCAGATTTCTCCCTTTTACAAGGACACCAGTCGTGTTGGATACAGGCCACCCAACTCCAGTAAGACCTCATCTTAACTAATTACATCTGCAATGACCCTATTTCTAAATAAGGTCACGTCTGAAGTGCTGGGAGTTGGAACTTAAATGTATGAATTTGGGGGAAGACACAATTCAACCTATAACAGACAATAGCTCCGGCCTTGTCCTCAAACTCACCTGGAGGCTAAACTGCTGACCTGTTGCCTTGACCCCTGCCCCACCCTCACATGTCCTCCAGCACCTGGCCCTTGGCTCTGAATGCCAGCCCTGCAGTTGGACCCTCTTGTCTCAGGTGGCCTCCTATTATCTGCTGTGGCCAGATCTGTTCCTGGGAGAGGCAGGTGACATGGTGTAAGAAGCTCAGGTATGTGAACTAAAAAAGAAAAAAGCTCAGGTAGACACGGGTGGAAATCTCACCTCCTCCACTTAGTGGGGTGTGATTTTATGTGAAACATCCCACTTCCCCAAATACAGACCAGGGTTCTTGGCTTCCTTAATCAATAAAAATTGATCAGAGGCCAGACAAGCAATTCAGGCAAGGCTTTACTGGGGCCCCTGATGCAGCAGGGGGAAACGAAAACAAGCAACAGGTGCCCTTGTTCCCTCGCTCCCCAAGTGGCAGGGAGCTGCTTCCTTATATGGGGTGAGGGTAGGGGTGGTCCCAGGGGTCAGGTGGTTGTGGGGCAGTGGGGGGGGCTTAGGTGGTCTGCCCACCCCTTTGGTGGTGTTGTGTGCAGGGGAAATGCACAGTACCCTGTTTTTGCTCCCAGCTCTTCAGAAGTGGCAGTCGGGGGTTTTTTTGGTTTTTGTTTTTTGTTTTTTTTGGTCTTTTTATCCATAATTTGTCCAAAATTGTCCATAATTTTTCTCTTTTTTGGGGGGGGGCTGCATTGGATCTTCGTTGCTGTGCGCAGGCTTTCTCTAGCTGCAGAGAGCAGGGGCTGCTCTTCGTTGCAGAGCACGGGCTCTAGGCGCACGGGCTTCAGTAGTTGTGGCATGTGGGCTCAGTAGTTGTGGCTCACAGGCTCTAGAGCGCAGGCTCAGTAATTGTGGCACACCGGCCTAGCCGCTCCGTGGCATGTGGGATCTTCCCAGACCAGGGCTCGAACCCGTGTCCCCTGCATTGGCAGGCGGATTCTTAACCCCTGCGCCACCAGGGAACTGGGCACGTACACAGTTATTTTTAGTCCCTTACATTTTCTTTGTATTTTGTTGCTGGCAGAGACATTTGTCCAGGTGCAAGCATTGCAGCACTGCAGCAAAGGGTCCCAGGTCCCAGCCTGTCTCACTGCGAGCTTCAGAATCCCCAGTGGACAGTGAGAGGCCCCTCATCATCATCCTGACCCCCAGGACCTGTTGCTCAGCTTCATCTGGGCTGCATGGCCTCTAACCACCCCTCCAAACACACAGGTCGGTATATCCCCCTTTATAGAGCAAACACACACATTGGTGCATCCCTCGGGGAACATTCTGGGCTCCTGCTATGTGCTTGGCAGAGCCCAGAGCCAACTCCTGCTTCCCGCCACGTCTGTACCAGCGGTCAGAGCCTCATGGTGTTGGGGGAAGTGGGGAGTCTTTCCCGAGAATTTCCCATGCATAGCTGTGTGCAGTGGGAGCCCATGCAAGCACCTCTCTCTCTCTCTCTCTCTCTCTCTCTCTCTCTCTCTCTCTCTCTCTCTCTCCCTCCCTCTCTCTCTCCCTCTCCCTCTCTCCCTCTCTCTCTCTCCCTCTCTCTCTCTGATAAGCCTACCTCCTCTACATCCAGGGAAATTTAGTCAGCTCCCCACCCCATGCCACCATGTGTATAACAGCCTAGTTCCTGCCAGAAGCCACCTCCTACTGGGCACCCAGCCCTGCCTAACCACCCTGTGACTTGTCGTGTGCACACACTCGCATTAAATGCAAATGAGCCTTCATGATTATTGTTATTACCGTAATTACTAAGGAAATTGGTGATCACAATCTGCCTGGAGCCCCACCCTGGAGACCCAAGTGCAGCCGGGCCTCAGCCCCGCCAGGCCCCCTCGCCACCCGGACAAAAGAGCCAGCCAAGCCCCTGGGCTCCAGCCCCACGCTACCACCCCTCCTCTAGCCCTGACTTGCAGCAAAAATCAGGCAGGAGGGTGACCAAGGAGGAAATCCTGGCATCTGTGTGACGAGTGCGTGAAACCAGTCTAGAGAGGTGAGGAGAACCCTGACCTCTGTTTACAGATGGGACCACCCACTCTCTGAGAGGGCAGGCGGCTCACTCTCAAGCAGGACCCAGCAGCCTGACTCCAAAGCCCTGTTCTCGCCTAGGACCCTTGCCTGCCTGGCTGTCAGGACAGCCCTGCAGGCAGATTATCTCCCACTTCTGAGATCCCTAGAGCAGGGGACTATGGCCGAGGCTGGGCGATGAACCAGCCCAGAGCAAAGGATTCCAAAAGCCAAGACTAGGACCCAGGGCCTCACTCTAAAGTCTGGGCCTTTCCACCCACCCATTTCCTGAGATGATAAAATGTCCCCCTGGGCGATGATGTCCAGTGCCGTCACCCACGCCCTCTCGTCCAATGTCTCATAAGGGCTGCTTGGCAGGTCCTAGTCACACGGCCCAACCTCCTGAGGCCCCAAATAATTCAATGACAAACACCTCTCGGATGCTTATAAACACATATTAGGAGCACTTCATCCTGGTCCAGCCCCTGAGGGGACATCCAAGCTCCTTTCCAGTGGCCGTTGACAAGGCCCAGTTCCTGCCACCCACGTGGGCTTTGCAGGCTGGAGCACAGCCATTTAAGCTCCAGGATGGGGAGGCCCAGGTATGGGAGTTTAATCACTCACTCACCATTATTCATAGACTTGACAGGTGACATTATGCCAGCTAAGGACAGAGGCATCTGGCCAGATCTCATCTCAGCGCTTCTCAGAGGCTCCCTGGGCTGGCCTGACAGCAGGAACTCAGAGAAGGGCTGAGAGGCACGTGGATCCCCTGCCGAGGCAGGGAGGTCAGGCTGGCAGACCCCCAGGCCTCGCCCACCCAGGGCCGGCTGGCTCGGACCTTCCCTGGGGCCCAGTTGTGTCATGCTTGGCTGCTTTCACTTGTTTGTTTCCAGAATCTTCGGCTCCTGCTCGAGGAGGCTGTGTCCAGGGAAGCTAACCTCATCATCACCGGCCTCTCTGGCAGTTTGCAGAGCTGTGGCCTCCGTCCCCTGTAGCCCTGTGATCACATGGGTGTGGCCAGAGAGTCTCCATGTGGGGAGCGGCAGGCCCGTCCTCCTGCCCTGCCCCACCCCCAACACACACACCCCCGCCCCGGTCACCCTCCCCTGAGGAGAAGTAGCACAGCCCTGACCGCTGGGCGGACACTCCGGCCCAGCTCCTTCCTCCCTCTCTCCCACCACTGCAGAGGAATAAGTGGGGAGGGCGCAGCTGTGAACAGAGGGGCTGCAATCCTCCCGTCCGTCTATCCAGGAGACCCCAACTATCCCCACCTTCCAGGCGAGCGAACTGCACACACAGACTAACTCTCTCCCCCAGGGTCGCACAGCCAGAGTGCGGCGGAGCGCAGCGCGGGCTCCAGATCTGCACCTCACCCAGGAAACCCAACACCCAGGGCACTGAGGCATCGCTGCGTGCTGGTTAGACTTTCCCCAAAAGGGGTCTCCTCCCCCGAGAGCATGTGCGGAGGGCAGGCCTGCTTCCGCCCCACCTCCCCCAGCACTCCTGCCAGACCCTGAGGCTGTGCGTACAGATGAGTGTGCCTGAGCAGGGGCTGAGAGGCCTCCGTCCTGGGCAGGGAGTGTTCTGGTGTCCCTGCTCAGGACAAGCTGCAGCTCAGAGGACCCCACCTTCTGGACTGGGCGTGAACCAGCCAGGGGGCACTGCGCTCACAGGGGGATCCGAATCAGCAAGATTCAGCCCGAATGTACAAACTTGCAGAGGCCAGCCCGACACAGCCACCCCCACAGCTCCCCTTGGGCCTCACAACCTGGGGGTTGACAGCTGGATTAAAACTGCCTATGAAATATGAATGAAAGCTTCTTCAATAAAGCCTGTGCTTGAGCAAAATGTGTTTGTCTACCTCGTGGTGGTGGAAACAGAGCCAGGAAGAGGATGCATCATGGCCCAGAGGAAAAAATACCCCCAAGGACAAGTTCCCCTTCCCCCAGCCATGGGCCATGAGCAGGGCTGTATATCTGTGTGTGCATATGTGGCAGGGAAACGCATGCTAAAGTGTGCACGTGTGTTTGTGTGTGTGTGCATGCCTGTGTGTGCACATGTACGTGCATGCATCTCCATTCACACTTGGTGAGGGGTAGGCACATGTATCTATCGTGTGCCTCCTTCTTTTCCCTCCCAAGGATCTGCTGAGCCCCCAGCCCAGGGAAGCCCTGTTAAACCCCTGCGCCTGAGCTGGCTGCTCATGCAGGAGCGCGTCCTGGAATCACTAGTGATAATCCCAGGTTAACTTTTCAAGTACCTTTTCATGCATCGTCACATTCAAAACTTCCAGTCAAAAGGAATAATTCAGTATATGGATTGTGGTCCTTCTCCTATCTCTGAACGAGAACATTTCCACCCCATGCATTGTGTCACACATGGGTTCCCAAGAAGGCAGAAAGCAACAGTGATGATTTATTTGAAGCCCACTGCAGCGTCTGGGGTTAGACAGACCTGAATCCAGATCCCGACCCCGCCCCCCGCTGTGAGAGCCTGGGACCGTTGCTGACCTCGCTGAGGTTCATTTTCTTCATTTGTGAAATAAGGGAAAGACCACTTGTCCCACAGGCTACGCTGAGGATTAAATGGGATCTCACGTCAGTCAGGCTCAGCCGTTTAGGCCACTGTAACAAGAACATCTCAGCTGCTCAGCCAACAAAGCTGACTCCCACTCTGGTCTCATGTCCCTCACAGGTGGAGAAGGGGAGACAGGCGGGCATGTGCTGAGGGCAGGCCTGCTTCCGTCCCACCTCCCCCAGCACTCAGGGGCTGTCATCACTCAGGGGCTCTGAGAGATGGACACCCACCCCAAAGGTGCTTCCACAGTTCCAGAGGCTGAGAAAAGAAAACATGATAAGCCACGTGCCCCTTCTTAAACCTGCCCAGAAGGGATACCCATTCCTTCTGCTCACAGCTGTGGCTCACAATGAGTCACAGGCCACGCCCAACTTAAGAGACTCCACAGGAATAATAATTGCATAGGCAGGGGCCCCAAAGAAGTGAAACAAAGATTCAGATTATTGGGCTTCCCTGGTGGAGCAATGGTTGAGAGTCCGCCTGCCGATGCAGGGGACACGGGTTCGTGCCCCGGTCCGGGAAGATCCCACATGCCGTGGAGCGGCTGGGCCCGTGAGCCAAGGCCGCTGAGCCTGCGCGTCCGGAGCCTGTGCTCCGCAACGGGAGAGGCCACAGCAGTGAGAGGCCCGCGTACCAAAAAAAAAAAAAAAAAAAAGATTCAGATCATTTATGTCAAATACCAGGTGGTTCCTTCTGGCTTACTCCCAGCCCCTCCTCACTGCTTGGAGTAAACATTTTCTACATTCATTATCAATTTAGTGCCTCCCATCCCCAACTGCACCTTTCAGTATGAGCAGTGTGATCAACAACCAGATTCCTTTCAATACTTCCCCTTCGAAATGAACACAGCTGGGGGCTTTCGTAGTAAAGGAGGCTAGAGAGACTTGGCTGGGGAAAAGGGTGGGACACTGGGAGATCCCCAACCACAGACCAGAACGTGATCTCTCTGCAGCCTCGTGGCCTCCGCCTGGTGATAACCATTCTGCAGCCTCTTGACACAGAAACCACAGGCCCGTGTGATCTGAAGGTCCCTGCAAAGGCACCCAGACTCTCTCTGCAAGCCCTGTGCCACTGTCACATACCCACCTGTGTCCTGAGGGTCCACACTGAGCCATTCCTTCTGCAAGACCCCACAGGGCTCGTGTGCTTTGCAGCCTTGTGCCCTGTCTGGCCACTCCATCACCCTCCAGAGGGTGGCCTGCAGCTTTCCCAGCAGCTCCAGGCCAGCTCCAGCCCAGCCAAATCCACAAAATTCTCTTATCCAAGGGCTGAACCACACTGTCTCCAATGACGTCTGGACACCAGTCAAGTTTGTGCTTCCTCAGTGCCCTCTTGCAGCCCTGAGAACCACGTAGGGTTTCCTTGTACCTTGTAGCTACTTATTTTTATCCACTAATAATCCTTTATGTTAAACATCCCTGTTTAACCTACAGTGTGGTTTCTATCTCCTGCTTGGACCCAGACTCCTATACATCCGAACCCTTGCAGACCCACATGGCAGCTTTTCCCTATCATTGGTCCAAGGGACTGCTTCCCCATCCCTCTCTGTCCCCCACTTCCTTCCTTTAAATGAGACCCCATAACTATCTGTGCCCAAAGCTTCCCTCCTCTTCTTTCTCTGTATTCTTGCCCAGACACGAAAGCCTTAGACTGTGGCAGGCATGGAACTGGGGGCGGGGGCGGGGGGGCGGGTTCAGTTTAGGGGGCAGCAGGAGAATTGATTCACCGCCTTTACTTATGCACTGAAGTTAGCATTACTAGATTGTTCAAAGAACTAAAAAACTGAGGCATAGAGAGGTTTGGTGATTGGCCCAAGTTCCCAGGGAAAAATGACGGCAGAATCAGGACCAAAGCTCAGGTCTCCCAAGTGTCTATCCAGTCCCGATGCCTCCAGGACACGGCCTCCTTGGGAGAGAAGATGGGGAGGACCCACCCTTGCTGACCACGCAGGGGGACACCAGGGCTAAGGTGGTCACGTGAAAGGCTGAACTACACCAAAATAAAGCCAGACATTGTAAAAAAGTACATTAATTAAAAGGATTCCCTCACATAATAGATGTGAAAGCGGAAACCATGCCAGAGAAGTAAGAAGCTGATGCCTGGGCAGCCTGAGGAGAAAGAAGGGGGGGATCTGGACAAAACCTCAGCCCCACGTGAGGACAAGGGACATGGCCTTGGCTGTCAAACGGTGGAAGTGTGGAATCAGTCCATGGCCGAGCCTGGAATCTCAAGGTCTCCTCTGGTCTTTATACACCAGAATAAATCTTCCCTGTGGCTCGGAATCAGGAGAAAATGTGTCTTCTGAGGTTTGGGGAGGTGAGGATACAATCATTCAACCTCAGGAAGTGGAGAACCCACCAAAAACTGAAGGCAACCACAGCATATGGACATGGGGTCTACTCTTGAACTTTCTTCCTGCGCCTTGGCCTCTGGTGTGGCCATGTGACCCGCTTCGGACAATGGGATGGAATGGAAGCAACAGCGTGCAGGTTCTGAGCCCAGAACTTAAGAGGCCTCCATGCCCTTTGCCCTCTCTGTTTCTGCCTTTGCCAGGAGAAGAATGTGCCCAGGCTGGCCCTGCCCCCAGGAAGGGGATGAGAGATGCTTGTGATACCGACCAGGGTTCTCGGCCTTCCCCAATCAATAGACATTGATCAGAGGCCAGACGAGAAATTCAGGCCCCTGCTGGACCTGAGGGGAATGAGAACAAGTAACAGGTTTCCTTGTTGGCTCCCCGAGGAGGGGAGAGCTGGTTCCTTATACGGGGTGAGGGTAGGAGTGTCCAGGGGTCAGGCCAGGAGGGTGGCTTAGGAGTTTTGCCCACCCCTTTGGTGGTGGTGGTGTGTGCAGCGGGCATGCACAGTACCCTGCTTTTGCTCCTGACACCCTGCTTTTGCTTCCGGGTCTTCAGAAGTGGCAGTTGGATTTTTGGTCTTTTTGTATCTTGTTGTGCATAATCTGCCCCGGCTGAGCATGCATGCAGTTATTTTTAGTCCCTTATAATGACTTTGTATTTTGTGCTGGAGGAGACGTTTGTCCAGGTGCAGGCACTGCAGCAAAGGGTCCCAGCTCCCAGCTCCCAGCCTGTGTCACTTGGAGCAGACGACCCTGGCTGCTGCAGTCTGAGCCCTGCTGCCCGGTCAGCCCACAGACTCAGGAGTGAGAAGTGCTTGCGTATCATGGTACGTCTCTGAGATTTGGGTCATCTGGTATGTGGCACAAGTTATGAAATACAGATCCCTATTCCACGTTTCCTATAGAACAAATAACTAAAGGATTAAAAACTACAACAAAAAAAACAAATTTATAGAAGAAAATTAGGGACAATGTTTTTATGACAACAGGGTAAAGAGGCTATTGTACAGTGAGACACAAAAAAGCCAGCACCATACAGAAAAATACTCACAAATGTAGCTACATTAAAAGTGGAAAATTTGATCTGACCAAAGAGGCCATGAATAAAGTTAAAAGACAAAGATAATGCAGAAGTAGGAAAAACATATTTGTCATGTATTTAGCCACAAAAACACTGATGTCCAGATCACAAAAAAAAAAAAAAAAAAAAAAAAAACCACTTAGAAGTCAACAGGACAAACAGAGACCCAGAGACAAAGAAGCAATTCACAGGGGAGGAAACCCAAAGGGCCAAGGAACACAAGGCAGGATGGTATCAGGGAACCTCAAATTAAAACAAGGAAATATTATTTCACACCCATGAGCTCGGCAGGATGTCGGAAGTTGAAGATGAGCAAAGAGGAAATTGCACGCTGCTGATGAAGCTGCAAAGTGAAGCCTCCATCCTGAAGATCAGCTGGCTGTGTTTCATCAGCAGAACTTAAAATGGGCAGATCCTGAGACCTCAGACTTCATTGGGAGGACCAGAACATCAGCATCACCTGGGGGAGGGGAGAGGATCACCTGTTTATCAGGCCTTCAGAATTCTGGACTCATCCGGAAAATGTTGGTGAAGGGAAAAAGCAACTTGCAGAAGATTTTGTATGGACTACTTATATAAAATTTCACACACAAAAAAAGACTACACATTCTTTATGGACAGGCATACTCAGTATTAAAATGTGGCTGGGAGGGATTCATCGACTTCAGAATAGTGGGGAGGTGGGGGGAGGGTAACAGACTAGATAAAGGACGTATAACTCAAGCATCAGTTGAACCTGTCATATTTTATTCCCTTAAAAACAAACCCTGAATCAAATGTGTCATAAAGCTACCACATATTAAGTTTAACTGGTAGGTCCATGAAAGTTGGATACCATTATCCTGCACCCTGTTCTGTGTGCTTGCAAGACTGTGTAATAGTTTTAAAGAGATAATGTGCATGAAAGGAAGCATGCCTGAATGATGACAATGGTTATCTTTAGGTGGTAAGTTTATAGGTAGGTTCTTTTTACTTTTTTTCCGTTCTTATATTATCTTTTTTTCCTTTTGCGAGGATTTATTACTGTTATGATAGAAAAACATGTATATTAACCCGCTGTGTCATGAGCACGGCATGCCCCGGGTTGAGGGGATGGTGGGGCAGGAACACAGCTGTTCACCTGGCCAGTCCCTGGGGCAACTCTGCATAGAAAGATATGGGCACTCCTCCCCTGCAGCCAGAGCATTAAGAAGGTCACTGTGAAAAGAATCATTCCAGGAGACCTAAATCCCTGCCTTATCTAATTTTGTATCCTGAGGCTGATTAATTTAATCTCCAAAGTAAAATAAACATCGGCTTTAAGTAAGGATTAAATACTCAGCAGGGTCCTTAGTCAAACAAACTGATATTGTACATTTTATGGCATGGATTGAGGGGGCCCGGGGTAGGGATGGGGGACCAGAGCGAATACCCTGAGCTAAGGAGAGAAAATGGCCAGTGCTGTGGGATTCTGTAGTGTATTTACCTATGGTCTCTTGTCTGGACACCGGAAGAAAATGCAAGAGCCACAGAATGACAGATCTTCACATAAGAAGAGGCCTCGCGTTCTGTGTGCCCAGCTATCTCCTGGTGAGGGGGGGTAATCAGGGGAGTTAGGTGCAGAGACTGGAAGAAAACACCTGTGCTCTTAGAAAACAACAGAAAAGAGATTCTCCCACCTGGGCATTGCTACCAAACAGCTGCTAAGAGCATGAACTAACAGCAAACATCCCTGGCTCTCTAATTGCAAGAGGGTACCAAGAAAGGTAGGGCAGGTAAAGGATGGGGTGGTCTGGGGGGACCCGCACACCTGAGTCAAAGAGGAGGTAAGGCAGCGGATGGATGCTTCCAGGCCTACAGCACAAACCTGGGCCATTATCCCAAGAATGAGCTCTATCTGCAGAAGGCTCCCCTGTCCCCACCCCTACAGTGGTGGTATCACAGAGCAGAGGCAGACCACTATGAGAGGCCACGTGCAGCAAGAATACAGCACCATAGCAGAGCCCAGAAGGCCGGGACCCAGGTCCTACTGAGCCTTGACCAGTTGTGTGGCCTGAGCATCTCACTCAGCCACTGGTCTCCCTACAGGTGTGTGATGATGACATCCCTCCACAGATGTGTATCGAGCAGCTTCTTGGTGTGCTATTGACTGGGGCATAAAACAAGCCACAGCCCCTTAAAGGTAGGCATTGCCATAGCTGAACAGCAAACTCAAGTTGCTACAGCCAACCCAGGAGGGGACAGGTGTTGGGTAGAGAGGCCAGAAGCATGGCTGAGTCCACCTCGGGCCAACAGTTTATGGACTGTCCCCAAACAGTCATCTTCCCTTCTCCCTCCCAAAATTCATAGCCGTCCCTATAAAGCCTCCCCAGAGATGCAGGGAAGCTGAGAAATATACCATCAGAAGAGAGGGGAGAGCAGAAAGAGCAACTTCTAGGCATTCCCAGCCATAGGATCTCTGCAGGAAAGCAAGCAACCCTCCTGGATTCACGGGTGGTGGTTAAATGCACAGGAAGACTTTTGTGGAATCTTCAGTTCATGGACCTGGAACACGTGCAGACTGAGAGGCTGAGAATCTTCCCCAGCCCAGAAGGCTTGGGTGTGGAAGTACAGAAAGGGATCCAAGTAGGAGGGGTGGGGAGACAGGACCAAGAAGGAACCTCTCGACATGACCAACACAGACATGCTCTCTGCCAACAGCAGTAATCACAAGTAGTAATGAGAGCCTACTGGGGTGTAGACAGCATGTGTGTTGGCAAGCCTGTGTGCAAGGACTGTTGTTGTCTGGGACAGAGAGCTGTTAAATAATCATGCACAACTGGTAGAACATCGGAGAGTTGGGTTTAAATTTGTCATCTCAATATTTGCTTTCTATTTGCCCATCTGTTGTTTATTCCCTTTTTCCTCTTTTTTGTTTTTTTGTTTTTTGGTCTCCTTTCGGGTTGAGTATTTTTTATTCCTTTTTTGGCATTAGATATAACTACTTTGTTTGGTTTGGCTTTGATTTTTAGTAGTTGCTTTACAGTTGATAGTGTATATTTTAGCTTATCATAGGCTACTGTCAAATGATATTACACTGCTTCACATATAGGACAAGAACCTTAAAATAATACTTTCATCCCCCCTTTTGGCTCTTGCATTATTGTTTTCACGCATTTTGCTTCCACATATGCTATAAACCCACACTCCATTGTTGTTGTTGTTGTTTTTAAACAGTCGATTATCTATAAAAGATATTTTTTAATGTTTCACTTTTACCCACATATTTACCTTTTGGGGTACATTTTATTCCTTTGTGTAAATCCACATTTCCAACTGGTATAATTTTCCTTCTGCCTGAAGAATTTCCTTTATCATTTCTTACAGTGGTAATCAGTTAGTAATGAATTCTTTAAGCTTTTTATGTCTGAAAGTCTTTATTTTACTGTCATATTTGAAAGACATTTTTTCTGGGTATAGAATTCTAGATTGACAACTGTTTTATCTTTATGTACTTTACAGATGTTACCCCACTATCCTCTGGGTGACATTGTTACTGACTAGAAGTCTGCCATCACTTTTATGTTTGTTCTTCTGTAAGTAAAGTATCTTTTTTCCTCTAGCTTCTTCTAAGACTTTCTCTTTATGATCGGTTTTGAGCAATTTGCTTATTATGTGTCTTGAGGCAGTTTTCTTTGTGTTTCTTATGCTTAGGATTCATTGGGATTCTCGGATCTCTGGGTTTATAGTTGTCATCAAATTTGAAATTTTTTGCCATAAGTTCTTCAAATATTTTTTCTTCTTCCATTCTCACCACTTTGAGGGACTCTAATTACAAATATATTAGGTCTGTTGAAGCTGATTCTCTGTTTATTTTTTTCAATCTTTTCTTACATGTTACATTTTTGATAGTTTCTATTGCTTATGTCTTCAGGTTTACAAATCTTTTATTCTACAATGTATAATCTGTTGTTAATCATCCCATCCAGTGTATTTTTTATCTCAAGCATTATATTTTTCATCTCTAGGAGTTCAATATTGGTCTTCCATGTCTGCACTTAACATGCTCAAGCTTTCCTTTACCTTCTTGATGTGGAAAACCTAGTTATAAGAAGAGTTTTAATATCCTTTTCTACTAATTCTATCATATGTGCCATTTCTGTGTCTGTATCTTCTGATTGACTTTTCTTCTCATTACTGATTGTAGTTTCCTATTTCTTTGCATGCCTGGTAATTTTTATTGGATGACAGACAATGTAACTTTTAACTTACCGTGTACTGGATATTATTGTGTTTCTATAAATATTCTTGAGTTTTGTTCTAGGATGCAGTTAAGTTAACTGGAAAGATGTTGGTCCTTTGAAGACTTTCTTTTGAACCTTTTTAAGTGGGACTAGAGCAGCTTTGTCCTAGGGCTAATTTTCCACATAACTGAGGCATTTTTTTTTTTGAGTACTCTACCTAATGTCCTGGGAAGAATAAGGTTTTTCAACTGTTACAGGTGAGAGTACCAAGTGTGTCTGGTTCTGTGTGAGGTTCAAGCACTGTTCCTTCTGTTCCTGTTGTAGAGTTAGGATTTGAGCCCAAATTTGAGTCTGACACCAGAGGCCACACTCTTAACCACTGGGCCACACTTGTCCCTCAGTCCCACCCTGAGGGTTTCACCAGCTTCCTAGAGCGGAGCAGTTGGGAGTTGTCATCAGCACTATTCTATGCATTATTAGCAGACTTTGGATGTCCTTATGTTACTACTTAGTAAATTGCCTATCACTCACTCCATAGCATGTGTCCCATCATTATTAACTACTCTTAGCCCTTCATATCGTCATTCCAAATGTGCTGAGCTAGATCCACTCAGGGTCATTAGCAGTCAAGATCTGGATGTTTAACAATTACATTAAGAGCTGGTGCTCACAGTCAGCACATCAGGATGGCATCCCTGTGAGAAGAAGATTCTTAGAAAGACCACTCTCAGCAAGCGCTCCAGGTCTAGTCTTGCTGCAGGTCTAGTCTTGAGAGTCTTGTAGTACTGAATCGGGGAATTGAATGTGATGGTTTCTCAGACTTTCTCCCTCAACAGCTATAAGTTTATAATTATCTACATCCCCTCGGGGAAATAAAAACCATGATCCCTGGTTCACCAGTGAATTTAGGAAAAGAATATAGAGAAGAGTGAGGCAGACCTATTCCTGGAATATGCTAGACAGTTTCTGGAGATTAAAATAATGACCACTAATGGATATACATGTTTAATGTTTCAGTTACTGTTAAAATTAATACCCTGTTTAATATTAATAGAAGCAATGGACGTCTCTGGGGCTGTTAATCTGCTACCGTTCCACTACGTCAAGTGTAAAAATAGCTCCCTGTGATTAGCCAGGTGGGCACAGATGGGCGGAGGGTGGGGAGGAAGGAGAGAGGAACTGAAGAGTAATAATGGGATGATGACAACAGCATGCATTTTAAATGCATTATGGCTCATCAGGATTCTAAGGTAGAACATTTTCTTCCAAGTACAGATACTTTTTCAAACTTCATTCATGGATTCTTTCTTATTCACCCAATATTTATTGAATGCTTTCCAGATGCCAGACACTGTGCTAAGCTCTTTCCTGCTGTGCCTTATTTAATCCTCACAGCAACCCTTTGATGGAGGTGCTGTTATTCCCATTTTAGGGATGAGAACCCTGAGGCTCAAGGTCCTACAGGCAGGAAGGATGCAGAGGCAGAACTGGAACCTAGGTCTCTCTGGATCCACAGTCAGAACTTCTAACTCCAAGCTTTCAAGGCCTTATTTTTCTAAAGAATCTTTAAATCTAGGACCACATAAACACTGCAGGAAATAAATAGGATGGTGGGAGAGAAGATGAGAGAGCTGAGGTCCAGAAGGGCAAGTACTCAGGCCCTGACTCCACAAATGAGAAGAAGACTTGGAGATTTTAATTCCTTAACAGGAACTTCAAAATTTCATCATAGGGCTTCCCTGGTGGCGCAGTGGTTGAGAGTCCGCCTGCCGATGCAGGGGACGCGGGTTCGTGCCCCAGTCCGGGAGGATCCCACGTGCCGCGGAGCGGCTGGGCCCGTGAGCCATGGCCGCTGAGCCTGCACGTCCGGGGCCTGTGCTCCGCAACGGGAGAGGCCACAGCAGTGAGAGGCCCACGTACCGTAAAAAAAAAAAAAAAAAAAAAAAAAAAAAAAAAAAATTTCATCGTAATCCAGCAAATGTGTGTTGAGTACCTACTATGTGCCTGGCACTGTGCAAGACACTGAGAAAACTATGAGCAAGACAGACGCAGCCCCTGCCTTCAGGAAGCTTGTAATTTATATTCTACTGGGAGAGAAAACAAACACATGCACAGCCATCACTAATAGAAACCAAACAAGTACATAGACATAAAATAAAATAAACACAAGTTGTGTTCATCGTTATTAAGGAAACAAGGAAGACACTGAGGTGGGGAAGGGGGCTGACTTAAAACAGAAAGTCATCCCAGTCCTCTCTGAAGAGGTCTGTCTGTTAGGAGCCTTTGGACAAGCAAGAAAGACCACTTCCATATCCTTCAGGGTAAAGGGATGTTGTAGGGGCCAGAGTTCAGAGGAGATCAGGAATGGGGTCCTCCAAGGGTCTGGCAGCAGAAACCGCTCCTGGTGAAGCTGCTGGAATGAAAGGCTTACAACCATTTGTTCCCCCTTCCTTTCCTCCCTCTACTCAAGACAGAACCCCTGGGAAGTCCAGTGAAGAAGGGGAGAGTCCAGGTGGCCTGGCTTGTGTCACGCGCCTGCCCCTTGGTTGGGTGTCAAGAGGACATCTTAATTTTAGCTGCCCCATCAAGGCTATTCATAATAGGGAGAGGCGGTTCTTTAAAAAAAAATAATCAGGTGCTGTTAGGCGTGGAGAATAGATGCTGCAGCACCAGAAAGGTCGACCACAGGAGGAGACACTGCCTAGAAATGAGACTGAAGAATAAAGAAGAGCAAACATTTGAACGTGGAGGGAAATGCAGTCCAGGAAGTGGGGACAGAACGTGCAAAGGCTCCAGGGTGAGAGTTTATGTCAGGTAATAAGACGTGAATTCCATTATCTAAAGGAAAGGGAACTGGTCTGTGCATAAAGATACACAGAGTAAATACATGTGTGTGGACAGATGATGATGATGAAGAAGAATAAAAGGGGGAGGAGGAGAGGAGGGAAGAATGAAGAAAGAGAAGGAGAAGAAAGAGAGAAAGATAGATTAGATAGATAGATTAGATAGATACATAGATAGATACATAGATAGATAGATAGATAATGAAAGGATTCATTGAAAATATAAACTCACTGAGGCAGATAGGTGGAGGGATGGATGGATGGATAGTTTGTTGGACAGATGGGTGGATGGTGGATGGATGGATAGATGGATGGATGGATCATCCTGAGATGGCCTTGTCCCCAAGTCTTCAATCCTTCAGCATCACCTTCCATGGTCCTAAGACATGATTGAGTGTCAGGGCTGAGACAAGGTGAACTGTAGGGAGAAGCTCACTCTCAGAGTCAGGCAAGTGCCCTTCAAGTGGACAGCTCCTTGAATGTGGTGCCCTGGAACCTCACTCACCTCACCCTAGTCCTGGCCCAATTGAGCATTACCCTCACACTTCTTCTGTAAAGAAAATGGACCCTCCATCAGATGGCTCTGTCAGTGTGACTTGGTGCAAAAGCTCAGGGTGTCCCAATAGTCTGCTCCACCTCCTGTCCTTTGGTCCTTTGCTGAGACTAGGTGATGTAACAGAAGAACCGTTTGTATGGTTCTAGACCCAGATCCATGCCATCAGCCTGCTTTGCCTCTCTGGGCTTCAGTCTCCTTCTCTGTAAAACAAGGGAGGTTGGGTTCACCTCAGGCTCCAAATGAGGGTGGAAAAGACAAGAGAGAGACCTGCAAAAACCTTTAGGGCAACCCTCCTTAGATGGCTTGTACTGTCCCTTACCCACATCCCCAGTATTTTCTTCATTTGATTTTATAAATATTCTTTCTATGTGTCCAGGACTGGACTGGACACTAGGGTACAACAATGAACCACACACTGTCCTGCCCTCCTGGAGCTTAAGGTCCGGAAGACAAGTCAGATGGTAAATCAAGAAGGTTGGCAATCACAGTTGTAATAGTTGCTCTGAGAGCAAAATCCAGTGAGCAACAAAACCCTGGACAGGGAACCTGACCCAGACTGCAGTCAGGGAGGCTTCCTGGAGGAGATGACTGTCACAGATGAACAGGAAGAGATTAGGCAGATGATGGGGAAGAGATGACAAGTGCCCGGGGGTCTCAGTCTGAGGTCTGGGGAGGTGGGCCGGACCCTAACTCTGTGGATCCTACATCAGGCCCCAGGGGACTTGCTCAGCTGTGAGAGCCAAGCTGCTTCCAGCTTAGATCACATCATCTCAGAGTCCTTATGAGCTCTTTCCTCTGCCTCTCGAGGCTGGATCTCGCTGAGCACACGGAGGGGTTTTTCAGCTGTGACTTGCAGAGGAAGCAGCAGAGAGTGTCATTCTTAACACACATGCCCTGTGGCAGCCTGGCGTGAGGTCTTAGAAAGATGATTAGGGTGTTTGTTCATAGGACATGATTGCTATATTTTCTCTTCCACTTGTTTATGACTCCCTTTCTATCTTCTGGCTGCTCCTACACCAGGCAGAGCTCACTCTCCAAACATCATCTCATTATCTATTTTCCCCTCGATTGCATATTTTAGGGGCTGGTAATAGGGCTGCCTACAGTGCTATGTATTACAGCCGGAGGATCTGCAGGACTCCAACACCCACACCCCCCTGCCATGTGAAAGAGACAAAATATTTTCATTTCTAAGCCTCTAAGCCTAGAGGAAAAAAGTTATGTAACCGTGTGTCTGCTGTGGCTTCTTAAGAACCTTTGGTGGCTGGAGAAGGAATCCAGTCTTAGCTGGCTTTTCCTAAGTGACAAGTGTCTGGGCCACCTGACGCTGCCAAAGGAGTGAGGTGACCTAAACGCACCTGCCTTCAAGTTCACCTGTCTGTCCGGAGGCACCCAGTCCTTGCTCAAGACAGGTGGCTTCTGGGATGAAGATGAGGGCAGAGCCATTCTAATTAAGTACCTGCTATGCAAAGGTGCTGTGCCTTCTAGTGTCTACTTTGCATTAATTTGCATGTGTATTCATTATCTGTGCTGTGTAACAAATTACCACCAACTCAGCAGGTTTACAACAACACCCATTTATTATTATCTCACAGTTTCCAGGGATCAGGAGTCTAGGTACAGGTTAGTTGGGTCCCCTGCTCTGGGTCTCATCAGGCTGAAATCAAGGTGACAGCCAGGGCTGGGATCTCATGTGAGAAGCTTGGGGTTCTCTTCCAAACTCACTGTTTGTTGGATGAATTCAGCTCCTTGTGGTTGTAGGAGTGAGACCCTCAACACCTCAAAGTCAATCACCATTCTCTTCCACAGGGCCCCCTCCACATCATGGAAGCTTGCTTCTTCAAGGTCAACAGAAGGGTATCTGCTGCTTCAGCTCTCTCTGACTTCTCCCTTCTTTGGTTTCTGGGCTCTTTTTTAAAGGGCTCCCCTGATTGGGTCAGGCCCACCCAGGAAAATCCCCCTTTTCATGAACTTAAAGTCAACTGATTAAGGACCTTTATCACATCTGTATTCACCTTGTCATATAATGTAGCCTAATCAGGCAAATGACATCCCATTGTATTCACAGTCTCTGCCACACCCAAGGGGAGGGAACTATCCAAAGGTGTGCCCCAGAGGGCCGCCTCAATAACCTACCCACCGCAGCTTACATTATCTTTTGTACACGCACCTCCTGGCCTCAGTGGCACGGCAACTCAGGCTGCCTGGATTGAATCTCTGCTCTGACTCCCACTAGCTGTGTGACCTTAAGCAAGCCCCCTAACCTCTCTGTGCCTCTGTTTTCTCATCTGTAAATTGGGTTCAATAATAGTACCCACCTGCTAGGTTGTTTTGAAGGTTAAATGACATAAGCATGTGGCCCACCTTGCACAAAGCCGGGGGTACAGGGAGCGCTCGCTAGATGCCTGACTTTGCCTGATTCCATCCCTCTTCCCCAGTGCAGTGTCAGCACCGAGACCCTCTTTCCCCCAAAGCACCACCCTCCCCTCTCCACACGTTCAGCATCCTCTTCCATCCCAGGAGCAGACAGAGATGGAGCAATTAGCCTTTGGTAATAAAAGTACACAGAGCTGTCGGCCGGGCTGCCAGAGGGATTTCTGAACACCACAGAAGCTTGTACTGCTGCAAGAGAAGTTGTCAGGGGATCACTTCCGAGGTAAAAACAACAAAAAACACCTCATCCGCCCCTGCCAGATCCTCCCTATGGCAAGATATTAAAACGTGGTTATCTGTTTCCGAATTTTCCAAGCCTTCTACAGTAAGCCTGCGTTATTTTTATAATCAGACAAGAAAAGGCATTAAATCTGACTTTTCATTGAAAAGCTTTGTGGTCAGAAACGCCAACTCCTGCCAGGTTGTGTCTGCAGGAAGAGCATTGCCAGGATGGCTGAGAGTCTGCGTTTTGTTCTTTTCTTTTTTTAAAACAAAGATCCATTATGCAAATCGATCGTAAAAATTTTAAAGCATCTTGTCCTGTCTCAATTAATTACAGCCTTCGTGGGCCCAGCTTCAGCAGCAGAGAAATCCTCATGGTGCAGGGATGCTGCCCTGAGAGACAAAGCACTGCCCTTGTCCTGCCCCGGCGACTCTCTCGTCCCTTCAGCCCACGCCTGCCTGTCCTCCTGGCCATGTCGACCATCTCATCTCACTAGCCAGCTGGCCACCACGCCCCCGCACCACCATCTCACACACATAAACACACACACATGCACACACAACCCCTGGCAGTAGCTGCTGCTCCATCTTCCAAGAGGGTCCTTCTCCAACTAGAGTGAAACCAGCAGTCTGTAATTTATGGCTCAGCCCCTATGCTGCTGGCTATGTGAAAGCAGCCACTTGGCTTAGTTCCACCTGGAGAGGAGAAGGGAATCCAGGCCCCAGAAACAGTAGCGGTGACCACCTCTGTCCTCAAGTCTTCTCTCTGTCCCCTCCCCAGAGAGGAGCACAGCCAGGCCCCTCCACAAGCTGCTTCTCCGTCCTGACAGCAGTGAGAGCAACTGAACCACCGCCAGCAGCCACACCCGGCCCTGCCGTCCCCGAGTCTGATGGCCGAGTTTTCTCTAACGACCAGCCTCTCTTTCCTGCCCATCCCCTCCCACTCACCCACCTACCCACTCACCCTGCATCCTGTCTTCTGCCCGCCTCCAGGACCATTTCTGCATCATTCTATAGAACCTCACTCTCAAGACGGGATCTGGAAACTCATTCTCACTGTGGCCTAAGTGGCCAATAACCACTGAAGATATTGGCTGAGGACCCTTGCCCCATTCTATTCACATTTTAAGAGGAATAAAAGGATGAATTCTTTGTACCAGTTTAATAAAAGACTCAACATGTCAGGGCATAAACATGAAGTGTTTTATTTCCCTCCCCATAGCTGCCCCCAGTGGTACTCTGTTCATCTCCTCCACTCTTCCTGCTGGGTACCAGGGCCATTGTCAATATCTGGGAATGCGTCACGACTTTCCTGTTTCACTTATTCGAGCAGACTCAGGTTAGTATTGGGGGAAGGGGAGGTAGTGTTTGGACCAGTGCAGCAGTACAGCTGCTCTTACAAAGCATTCAGGCCATAGAGGCTTAAAACAGAAGAGGATATTTTTCAAGTGGGTGGGAGAGAGTGCCCAGGGCTTCTGGAAGACCCATCAGGCGCCCACCCGGGCCTCACCCTCTGGCCCGGTAAGTGCATCCAGGACCAACCCAGCCTTGCAAACCCACCTACCCATCCCCCACCCGTGAGCCCCAGGACGGCAGTTCTGGAGAGGGAGACCTCAGATGTAACAGGAAGCAAATCGCCCTCCCTTCTCACCGTCTTTCTTTCCTTTCCTTCCCCTGGCCCTCTATCTGCAGTGAATGACATCAACATCAATTTTACGACACCTGCTCCACCCTGTAACCTGGCTGGAGTCCCAGCCCTTACTAACTTGTCTGCATAGCCTGTGTTATCTTCTACCTGTTACGCTGTGTTAGCAATTAGCTTCATGAAAACCTTTGGAACTGAGAACCTTGTGTTGAGTCAAAACCAGTGAAAGCAGTTGTATGGATTCAGAAGTCACAGAAGAGCCCCGGCTTCAGGCTGCCTGCACCTCCACAGCTTCGCTGAGTCACCGGCGTGATCAGTGCACGGTGTGCTCACTGCAGGCCACACACTGCCGTTTGCACCTTCCCACAACCTGCCCCGTTCACATTCACAGCAACCGCATTTGATGGCCTCATTTTGCAGAACTGGAAACTGAGGATCAGCCTAACTAAGGAACTGGCCCCAACGTACAGAGCTTGTAAACTATGCAGCCAGGGTTTGAGCCACGTGGGCTCTGGAGCCTGGGACCTTAACCAGATGGCTTCCTGGTTCCTGGTGGGAAAGGATAAAGAAGGCTTGAGAGGATGGAGCAGCAATTAGGAGAAAAGGAGCAAGCAGGAGAGAGAAAGAGTAGCCAGGAGCACCTTCTGCTGAAACCTTTCTGGGCCTAACTCTGTACCCAGTGCTCAAAGGTGTGCATTTTCAACTCTTATTGTTTGAGGTTTTAAGCTCCTGGTGTAAACACCGCCCAACCCTCCAGCCCAGGACAGCAGAGCTCACCAGGGAATCCATCCAGACCAAGAAGCTCCTTTGCAAAGATGTCAAGAGGAAGGAGAGAGAGTGACCCTGCCCCTGGGAGAAGGAGCCACATGGGAACAGAACGCTGAGAAGTTGAGCCCAGGGCCCTGGTTGAAACGGTAACCGTTGTCCATGGCTCAGTGCCCCTGGCTCCGCCCAGATATCATCCTCCAAACAGAAGGCGCCACTGAGGACCACACAAAGGCAGTTATGAAGGGCCTGAAGTTAAGGTGGCTGTGCTATGGCCTGTTGCTTCCCTCTGGGTGTCCTGAGCCCCCAGCCCAGACCCAACAGGACTGCCACCGAGAGGCACAGTCGAGAGATCTGGAACCCCACACTAGGAGGGAGGGGCCAGTGCATCGTGAGCTGCTCTGTGAAAAGCAAGAGATAACTGCGATGGGTTCTCACTGTGCATCCGTCACGTTTTAATCTGGACCCATCTGTCAGGCTTGTGGAGGCTGGGAGGACACGTCACCTCGAAGCTTCCCGTCACACTGCAGCGGAAGGCTCACAAGCCCTGCAGGAGTCGCATTCTCCCAGTTAGTGATCCCAGGCAGGACCTCCTGTTGCCACAAGCCTTTCAGGCCACACACCAGCTCAGCGTCAACCAACTCACCCAGTGCCAATCACCCCCCATGTCCCCCTGGTCACCCCTTATCTGGAACCCCAGCGGGAAGCCAAGTATCGGGGACCACCCCACCCATCGCGAGCACGCGTTTACTAAGGCATGAAGCAGCAGCAAGTGGTTACGTGCCTGGGTAGAAGAATCAGAGCCCGGACATGACATTTGCACAACCATCTTAGATGGATGACATTGCCACTCCTCACTTTGATCAGGTCCCAGACCAGGACCTGCCAAAGGCCTTTGCGGGATTGAGATGAAGCAGGGAGCAGCAGCTGGTGGCAAGATGCTACTTTAGGCCCAAAGACTGGAGGCCCCGGCACACACTTCCTCACTAGGAAAACTCCCACCCAGCTCGGGCCATGTTGGCAGGGCACCTCCCGCAGTGTCCAACCTGGACAACCAGACATAGCAACCTTGCCCACTGTCATGGGACCCCAGTGCTAGCAAGCAAACAAAGAAGTTTTAACTGCGTAGACAAAGAAGTAATTTAAATTCCAAAAGCACGAATTGAGCAATCCCTACATCTCAGGCACAGAGATTCAAAGTTAGTGAATAAGACCTGGGAGAACCCAGAGAAGGCAGGTGGATCCAGTCACCCTTGGGTGTCAGGAAGACAAGGTCATGACCTAACCCAGCTCTGCATGTGCTAAAGGACGAAAGAGAACACACCTGATGAGCCATAAGCAATGGGATGAGGGCTCAGGAAGGCACCTGAGGAGAACATTCCAGTAACCCAAAGAAGAAACTGGCACTCTTCGGGGCATATAAAGCCCTGAATATGGGACCCTGCCTCTCTTTCCCTGCCCCCCATCCACACTCTGCTACACCCATAAGGACCTTCGATGCTCTGGACCCTTCTCACTGCCACACCCCAACTTTCCACCTGTCTCCATCTTCATGGTCCTCAGCCCAGCAGCATCAGTCGCCCCTGGGAGCTTGCTGGGAATGCAGGATCTCAGGTCCCACCCAGGATCTGCTGGGGCACAACCTGCCCTTTACCAGACGCCCGGGGATTGATGTACAGGCATCAGAGAAGCTTCAGCATGGCCTGCACAGGGACCTGTGTCTGATCCAGCCTCTCCTGGGACTTCACAGCATTTCAGCTCATCTGTGATGCCTTCCCTGCCCTCTTGGATGCAGAACAGCTGATGGCTCCCTCCTTCTCAATGCACTGGGCCCTGCACAGAGCCTGCCAGTGCCTGCCCACCTCCCCCTGCCAGCAGACCATGTGCCCCTGGAAGGCAGGGACCCAGGCTTATGCCTCTATGCATCCCCGAAGTTAGCCTACTGCCAGGCACATGTGATGTAGGGTGTTCAGTCAAAATACAGATTCGCTGAATGAATTAATAAACTGTGCCTGAGCTGTTTTATCACATCACACACCCTTAGGACATTGGCCAGAAGAGACATTAGGACACCGGGTATAACTATTTTAAAATCATGTGATTTGCTCACTGCCTTTTAAAATGTTCGAAGAGAAGGCTGTGACCTTTTGGAAAGAGCCGATTAATGTCAGGGCCTGGGGCCGGTGGCACAGGCTGAGGCCAAGAGGGAGCCTGGAAAAGCAGCCCTGCAGACAGAGGTCAGTCAAACAAGGGATTCCATTTGTCATTTTGTTCCTTTGTCAGGTGATTAAAAGGTCCTCTGAGGTGGCTGTTCCAGGAACCATGTGGGGTTGGGTTGACGCGTGAGGGGAATATTTGGCAGGCAGCCCCCCACCCCAGTTCTTCCTGGGAAGCAGACAGCAGCCATCTGAAAAGGAAATGGCATCCTGCTTTTCAAAGAAGTAAATTAAATTCCAAAAGCAGGAAGTGAGCAATTGCTACATCTCAGGCACAGAGATACCAAGATCTCAAAGTCCCAGAGACAAATTCTCAAGAGAGTTTGGTTTGCGCGTTTTTTTGCCTACACCTCCTTCAAGCTTTGAAAGCTGACCTGAGGGACCCCAGGCTGTAAGGAAGAGTCCAGCGGGTCTGGGAAGCACAGCACGAGTAGAATTATGCACCAAAGAGGGGAGGACATACTGCAGGGGGGGTGGCGGGAAGTGGGGGTGGGCTGCAGTTACTAATTCATTTGGATGAAATCTCTAAATTATAATTAAGGAAGAATCTCTCCAAGTCTGGAGCACGCCGAACAATAAACAGCTGCCTGCTTTGATTAATAGCCAGACCATCGCTGAGCCCGTGCCCGGCCGCCAGAGCCTGCCGCAGTGTGCAGACTTGGGAAGGCTCTCTCCACCAGGACGGGTGAGTTTCTGGTCTTATGACACCGGTACTTCCGGGCTGCCCTGGATGGGGGCGAGAGAGGGCTGTCTCATCAAACAGGTTGGAAAAACACCAAAAATCCAAATGCAAGAGGCATCTCGACTACGGGGCTTCTCAGAGACCCAGGCCACGCTGCCCATGTTGCTGTGACAGTGCAAGAGAGGAAGAGGGGGGGCAGCGATTCATCCCAGAGCCCCTCCTGGGTGGGGATGTGGGAGTTTGAGGTTAGATCTATGAAAACAGCCTAGAAGAAAGCACCCGCTCCCTTGGGAGCACGGCACTCCCGGCTCCTCCCTCCTCTGCACTGACCACCCTGCCACCTGAACCATTCTGTGGACACAGGTCACACCCAGCCTTGCTCTTGGCTCTTCCCATAGCACCAGGTTTCAGATCTGAGGGTTGCGTTATATGAGAATAACAGCTTCTAAGCAGCAGGGTGAGGAACTGGAGGCATCCAGAGAAGGATTCTGGGGAAAAGCTGGGTGTGGAATATTATACGAGAAACAGTAGAAGGAACTGAGTCTTTATTTGGCAGGAGGAAAGACCAAAGAAACCATTACTATTGTTTAAATCCTGCAACCTTCTTTAGAGCTGCTCCCAACATCCAGGTTCTCTCCTTCTCAGCAGAGAATCTGTTTCCCCTACCCTTCCTGGAGTTAGGTATGGTCATGTGACTTGATTTGGCCAGTGACATGAGAACAGAAGTTAGCTATAATTATGTGACCTGCTTCGCCAATGGAATTGGAGCAGAAGTTGTATGGTCATGTGACATATTTGGGCCAGTGGAATGGGAGCAGAAGTTAGGTAGGGTCATGTGACTTGCTCTGGCCAATGGAATGAGAATAGAAGTATGATTATGAGAAGTATAATAGAACAGAAGAATGAGAATAGAAGTTAGGTATGGTCATGTGACTTGCTTTGGCCAATGGCAGGAGAGTAGAAGTCTGTGAGCCGCCATGCTGCTTTCACCTGGCCATTGGTACCCAGTAATACTGCAGATGGTTAAGTCTCTGCACCCTGCTTCCCAGCATGGACGGCATGCGTCAGAGCCCCCAGCCAACCCAACATGGACATGGAGCAGAGTGAGAAATAAACCTCTGCTGCTTGAGCCACTGAAACGTCGGGGCTAGTTGCCACTTCATCAAAATCAAGCCCATTTTAACCAATACAGAAGTTGATCCTAGAAGTAAAATGCTGCTGTAACAAAAATCCAAACTCTGTAGCTTGGGCTTTGAGATCAGGCAACGAGTTTAGGAAACTGATACTGAAGGCCCGGAAGATGGTAGCCCCTGTTATGTGGTGGTGAGACATTTGGGAACCCTGTCACCTTTGGTGACCTGAAGAGGAAATCACGTACCCAGCGCAGCTGTTGCCCTGAGGGAGGGCCTGGAAAGGAGACTGAAGAGCGTGCTCTGGTTGCTGTCAGAATTTGGCAAAGCACTGCAAGAAAGAGGTGAGATCAGAAAGGAAATGGCTGGTTTGCAGACACAAATGAAAGGGAGCCCAGGGAATTCCCAAATTCAGGAATTTGTAGGTCTGGAAGAGCCAAGTTCTTCCCAACCACAAGTGGTAAAAGTAAACATTTTGAGAAAAGACTGAAACTGAGCCATGTGGTGAAGGACCAAATCAAGGGAGTGGTGCCCCTCCAGGGATAAATGAAAGGATTCAGTGGCTCAGGATAATAGTCCAACCAGGCATGTTGTACCCAGTACATCCTCCCAGCTGGACAGAGTAGCCCATGGAAAAAAGTTCACATGTGTGGCTCTTCCAACCAAGCCTGGTATGACAAGAAAGTGTGGTTATGTCTTAGGAGGAGAGACCAGAGGGAAGCAAGGGGGTGAGAAGGGAAAGAAATAGGGAGAATGTGAGAATCATGCCTCCAGAGGAAGTGTGGCTTTGGCTATTGGAAAACAGAGCTTACTGGGCTGGAGAAGAGGAAGTCACCACATGTCTGAGGTGGCTGTACGTCCACAAGGACAGCTGGCATTGGGGAGCAAAGCACTGTGGCATCTGAAGCAAGAAGAGCCCTGCTCTTCTCCAGGCAGGGAGAGACCTGGGAAAGCTGCTCACCCTCCATGCAGAGCACAGTCCCCAAGGCCTACCTCAGATGCAGCTGAGGAGGGCACCAGGAAAACCAAACTCCCAGTGGCTGGAGCCGGAGGCTGCAGGGGTCCAAGGGAGCTGCCCCCGGGGAGCAGAATTGGGGCCTAATCAAAAAACATTCCCCACCCACAGCAGGGTTGACACCTCGAAACATTTGCCCAGTGGGGTTTCAGGACTGCCACAAACAGGTGTGCTCTCTGGTCCCCACTCTGCCGCCTTTGGAATGAGATCATTTATTAGGGAGACCCTGTCCCTGTGCCGCCCTCCTGTCTGGGGCAGGGGGTGCAGGCAATTTGTCTTTTTAGCTCATAGACACCTGAGCCAGAGGGGCCATGGGCAGACCTGGGGTCGAGGCCCCTGTGCCTCACCCAAAATCCTGGCCAAGCCCTACTGGCAAGACCAAGGCTCCAGAGCTCCCCTCCCAAGTGGGCTGAGGGCTGGCAGAGCCCCTTTATATTTATATTTGGAAATACAGCATTTGCTGATTAAAAATAGAACTAATGATATCTCTGTTCAATAGAAGAAGACAACTATTTAGAGGAATTATAGTTTCCCTCCCCTTCCAATTTTCTGCAATCTATGGCATTTCTAAGCATATAGAATTTTTCAGACTCGTTCTAAGAATAGCTTCTCCCAGGATCCATAGAGAGGGCATGAAATTTACCCTTTTCAGTAGAAGGGAAACTGTTCGCAAACCCTTGAAAGAGTCTCCCTGTGTCTGAAGCCACATGAAGTCACCAGAAAAATAGTTCCTGGGAAGTGTCTTTTTATCACGCCAGTGTTGAAAGATCACCCTTTTCTGCGTACAAACCCGCCGAGGAGCCATGATGACCGCTGCCCTGTCCCCGCCCCCGCCATTCCTACCACCCCCTCTTCTCCACAGATGCCTGTCCCCTGGGCCAGCCAGGGCTGGGACCCTCCGAGGGGACCTGCAGGCTCCAGCAGCCAAGACCACCCAGTGGAGCTCCGTACACCTGTGTGAGTCAGCGTGTTCCTCTGAAAACGATTTGCAGTCACCGGTAATAGAAACACATCTAGAAGGAGGCAGTGAAAAATAAGGGGGAAAGGAGACAATTGTACAGGGAAAGCACACAAAACTAGAACAAAAAGAGAAACGACGGACCGGGGGAAATCACAGCATCAAACATGACAAAGAGTCGATATCCCAGCGAGATTAAGACCTTTACGGCCCCAGTGTCTGTTTGGAGACAATCATAAATGTGGAGAGAGCCAAACGAAGCAAAGCATAAGCGTGAGCGAGTGTGTGTGTGTGTGTGTACGAGCGTGTATGTTTAAATGTGCAAGTCTTTATGTGTGTATGAGTGTGCGTATGTATAAAGTGTGGGTCCACGTGGGTGTGTGAACGTGTGTGTGATCAAAGGCGATCACACTGGCAGTGCATATGTATAAAGTGTGGGTCCACGTGGGTGTGTGAACGTGTGTGTGTGTGATCAAAGGTGATCACTCTGGCAGTGCTGAAGCCAGGACAGATGGCCGATGCAGTCCCCAAAGGCCGCCCCGGCTGGGAGGAGCGGCGCGGCAGGCGGGGCAGAGTTCAGACCCCAGCTCTGATGCTGTTTGCGGCCAGACCTTAGGTGCAATGACTTAGCATCTCCAGCTTTGTTTCCTCATCTGTAAAATGGAAATAATCACACAGCTGTGCAGATAAAGGTGAAGGTGCATTGGTGCCTGGCACGCCAACTTTTCCCATCCATGTTGGAGAATCTCCCTTCTGCAGTCAGATGCCCAGGCTGACCAGGTTTCCCTCTGGAGAACTTAGGCTGCTCATCTTCCGTGGTGGCAGAGACACATGGGCTCCAACCTGGGTTATAAGCAGAGAGTAGAACCAGATAAGACCCGGGCCTGAGTAGGCAGGACCTCCACAAGCAGTGGGACCCTCAGAAAACAGGTGTCCCAGGAGCCCACAGGGAGGCAGGAGGGCACAGGGGTGTGGACCTGGGGCTTGGGGTCTGAAAATGGGGTTCAGACCCCAGCTCAGCCAGCTCCCAACATGACGTGGGCAAATCACTGGGGTTCTTCCCCTGGCAGCGAGAACTGAATGAGACAAACCACGGGTCTGATGCCCCCTTGTTCCTCACGTGGAGTGGGGACAACTGGGCAGAGTGTGTGGTTGGAGACACACCAAGGGCCGGGTCAGGGGGGTGAATTCCCAGGGCTGGGTTTTGGTTTTTGTTTTTGTTTTTGTTTTTGTTTTTTGCAGTACGCGGGCCTCTCACTGTTGTGGCCTCTCCCGTTGTGGAGCACACGCTCCGGACGCGCAGGCTCAACGGCCATGGCTCACGGGCCCAGCCGCTCCGCGGCATGTGGGATCTTCCCAGACCGGGGCACGAACCCGTGTACCCTGCATCGGCAGGCGGATTTTCAACCACTGCGCCACCAGGGAAGCCCAAGCATTATTATTATTCCCACGTGAAACATAAGGAAACTGAGGCTCAGAGAGACGAAAGAACTTGCCCACATCACACAGCATGACTGGCACAGCTTGGCCGGGAGTGAGACGGAGAGCATCGTTCTCCCTCTCCTCCCCAGCCATTCGAGGGACGGCTAGCAGGACGTGACTAGCTTTCTGAAGGAGATGACGTCATTTATTCATTCACCAAATCAGCTTTAAGCACCTGCTGTGCCAGGCCTGGTTCTAGGCCCTGGAGATCTCCAGGGGACAAAGGTTCTGCCCTCCTGCAGCTGCATCCCAGCCCCACTGGGAGGAGGAGGGAAGTGAGGACTTGGGTTTGTCAAACTGGCCCCCCAGGCTACCCTGGGGAAGGGCCATCTTCCAACAGGGCTGGACCCTTCCACTTCCAGGCCCACCCTTGAGGGTTTTTTTTGGTTTGTTTGTTTGTTTGTTTGTTTGTTTATATTTTTGGCTGCGTTGGGTCTTTGTTGCCCAGGCGCGGGCTTTCTCTAGTTGCGGCGAGCAGGGGCTACTCCTCATTGCGGTGCACGGGCTTCTTATTGCGGTGGCTTCTCTTGTTGCAGAGCCTGGGCTCTAGGTGCGTGGGCTTCAGTAGTTGTGGCGCGTGGGCTCAGTAGTTGTGGCTCACGGGCCCAGCCGCTCCACGGCATGTGGGATCCTCCCGGACCGGGGCACGAGCCCACGTCCCCTGCATCGGCAGGCAGACTCTCAACCACTGCGCCACCAGGGAAGCCCCCAGGGCTGATTTTAATTGGCATCTACTCTCTTTTGAAAGAATTCCCTCCTGCTTCACAGTGAACTCCTGCGGGGCTACAGGAACATCCCCAAGACCCAGTGAATGAAGGGAGGAGGACAACGGCAGGCTGGCTCCATTCAGGCCGGGCGACAGCAAAATAGGAGAGACGTGACCCTCCTTGAATAAAGAAATGCAAAGTATAATACTGATGAAGTGTCTCTTTCAATTTGCAGACAAACACTTTTGTGATAATGAGGTTGGGGGAAGCTGACATTTTAACACACAGTGAAAGTTTTTACAATAATTCAAACACCCAACCTGGGGAGGGCAGTTAAGTACCCATTCGAAGGAATTCCACGTTGCCATTTACATGACTAAGGGTGATTTTTGTCGTATAATTTATGCTTTTCCAGACTTTCTGAATCATCTATGTCCTACAATCAGTATGCATGACTTTATTAAGACCAAATAAATTATTTTTTTTAATTTATGCCTGGGGCTAAAAGTTAGGCATTTGAAAACAGTTGCCCAGTTATGAAGGCTCAGCGTGAAGCTGGTCCTTTGTCAAATTTCCTCTAATACATCAAGGCTGTACTTTTAACAACAAAGAGAAATGAAGCTAAAACCTATCCGAGGTAGTTTCTCAAGACTAAAGCAGACCCCATGGGACCCAATTAACCCAGGCCCTGCCCCCAAGAACTCTAACCCCAGGCCCCTCCCAGGCCATCTGCCCACCCCCCCACTGCCACCATCTCCTGTCCCAGCCATTTTCCTTCACACCTGATCTTGACAACACAACCCATCTCCCTGCCTCTCACCCTTCTCCTGCCCCAAAAAAAGACATGTTGGGGTCCTCAGCCCCAGGACCTCAGAATGTGACTTTATTTGGAGAGAGGGTCTCTATGGAGGTGATCAAGTTAAAGCCAGGTCATCAGGGCGGACCCTCATCCAGTATGAAGGTGTCCTTATTAAAAGGGGAAATTTGGACCCAGAGAGAGACGCAAACAAAGGGAAGATGATGTGAGGACACAGGGAGAAAGCAGCTGTCTACAAACCAAGGAGAGAGGCCTCAGGAGGAACCAACCTGGCCCACACCTTGATCTCAGACGTCTGGCCTCCAGACTGAGAGAGGATGGACTTAGGTTGTCTAAGGCCCCCAGCCTGTGGTCATTTGTGACGGCAGCCACAGGAAACGAATATAATGAGTCTCTACAAGGCAGTCAGGGTTTTTTTTAAAACCTGAGCCTGTCATAACAGTGCTTAAACAATCTAGAAGCAGAGACTGGAATCTCAGCAGAGACCGCAGGCCCTCCTGATGGGGTTTCCCATCCACTCCGACTCCAGGATGTGCCAGGGCACCGTGAGATGCTCCTCTCATCCCCTCCCTCCCTCCCCAAAAAGCAAACACACATGCACACACACGCACAAACACAAACACACGCACATGCCTCCCCCTGCTAATTTACCCTACTTGCTTGCAGGATGTCAGTTTAACAAGACACATCAGCAGGTCCTGCCTGGAGCCCATCTTTCTTCCAGGAGCTCTGTCACACAGGGGCTGGATCAGTCTGTTTGAGGAGCTACCCTGGGAACTGCACAGCCCTTAGCAGTGTCCCGGCTTCCACTCACTGAATGCCAGTAGAGTCCCTCCCCACCCACAGTTATGACAACCAAAACTGATCCAGACTTGACCACGCATCCCCTGGGGACAGAACCACCCATGACTGAGGGCCTCTGCTCTCAAAACCTTCATCCCCGCAAAGGCGTGGGTGGCATCTGCGTTCCTTACCGCCGTATCCAGCACCGAACGCAGCCCCCTGGCATCGGAGCTGTCCACGTGCATGTCACAGCAGGGTTGGTGAATGAGGAACCAGCCAACACAGGTCAGTGTCTGGTGGATCAGCTGTAGCCTGACCTCACTGTCGCTCCTGGTGTTGGAATGACCCCTGCAGGACCCCCAAACAGCCTGGGGTTGCCCACATGAAACCCCCGTGGGGTCGTCTCCTGGTTCCTGTGTCTCTCCATCCACTGGGACTTTGTATAAACTTGTTACCCATCAAGATGAAAGCCAGATAAATAAAAATGAAGTGACAGATGTGTGGGTACCATCTGATCCCTCCCAGGCAGGGAGATAATATGCTGATACTCTGATGGTTGTATTAACAATTTAATAGAAGCCCAAGCGCCCAGGCCAGGCAGGTCTTGCCAGCACAAGCAGGGGCATTCTGCTGAGTCCTACCCCCCCACACACAGGATACGGGCCAGGGCGAGGATTCCTGGGTGCCCGGGAACCATTCAACCCGGAAGTCTGGGGGTCTGACTCCTTGGCATCCTCCCTGAACAGGGGGAGCCCCTGATGCCCGCAAACTGTGAACTCTGCACACTTGCCCCATTATGGCAGCAGTCCCTGGGAGAAGGGCTGGAAGCAGGGCCCGTTCCTCGAGCCCGGGGTTTCTTCATCTCAGCACTGTCCACACTGACTTTGTCTGAGCAAAGACCAAGGGCCCTGAGGGCTGGGACCACACACAACCTCTTCCCCTTTTTAAGCGTCTGTCCAGCGCAGAACTTAGCATACAGTCAGTGCCCAATAAATGTTTGTTGAGTGGAGACCAATAAGGGGGGCAGGAGAGGAAAGAGATCTTATGCCTGTGGGCAGAGAAGCAGGTGATAGCTTCAGGCAGAATGCTCAGAGCCAGCCCCCGCCCACCCACCTGGTGCTCCCTTCTCAAACCAGCTCAGAAAGTTTGAGGACCGAGGGCGCAGCTCGGGGGGTCCTTGGAAGCCACAGCAGCCTTGGGAACGTGGCCGGGCCCCCTGAAGGAGTGGGGAATGCCAGATGGAGGCAGTGGGGTCAGCCAGGATGCTCTGCGGCCAATGGTTCCCCGGGACACCTGGACCATCCCCACCCCGCACCCCGAGCAAGTTCCAGGAGAAGAGGGGCTTTGCCTTGTTGATTGTCAGCACTGAGCAGGGCCTGTCCCACAGGAGGCACTCAGTAAACATTGTTTGAATGGCTGGATGGACACTGTGATGGGGGGAGTCCCCAAAGCCCTCACTTGAGGAATTTACTAATGCATGTTTCTACCTTGTATTGGAAACACCTCACAATGTATGGATCACTTAGCGGCCAAAGAGCACTAGCTATTCTCAGCCACCTTCTTAGGCATATAGGCCAAGTCAGAGAACCCAGCTGCCACTTCCCAGCTACATGATCTTGGCAAGCCAGGACCTCACTGGGCCTCACTCCTGCCAAGGAGTTCCAGGTGCTTCCTCTTTGTTATCCCTACTATGTGAGCTCCAGGTCCCCAGCAGGCAATTTGTCACAAGCCCAGCCTCTCCTGCAAGGAGGGAGGGCCTGAGCTGCAGCTGACCCCCAGCAGAGTCTTCCAGGGGCTCTGATGCTCCCCAGGGTCCTTTGTAACCAGCCCAGCTGCCTTCCCTGTTCCTGCCCAAGTCTACTTCCTGAGCACAAAGGCTTGCTTTGAATGGCGAGCTGTTTTCTTGGTCTGTCTCATCCCAGAAGGGGCGTGTCTTTGAATGGAGCCCTGGTTACTTTTCTGTAAATATCCAGGTCTGGGCTCAACATGCTCCAAAATCTTCTCCAAAGTTATCATAAAATGTGCACACGTGCACACACACATCCAGGGTATTTGAATCATTTAATTAGGATTCAGCTTTTCTGCTCTGCTGAGAAATACTGCAAGAAAAGTTGAAAGCCTCATATCTCAGAAATCAAATCAACAGGCACTTTTGAAAAACTGACACAAACAAATAGGAAAAAAAGGGAAAAGAAACAGAAAGAAAAAGCTTCATTCAGATGCCTCACCCGGAGTCCACTGCGTTTCCACTCAACTTCCTTCAAGTCAGAGCTGCTTCTCATTCTGCTGCCTTCGCCTCCTAGTTAGAAACCACAATCCATATTTTTAAAATAAAGGAAGAAAGTCTGCGTGTAATTTAGTGGTGATTATTTATCACCCATTCCTGAAAACAGATGCCGATTGCAGTGAAGATCGGCCAATTTATCGGGAGGGAAAGATCTATATTTCCTGCACTAGAGTGACATTACCAGCTTGGGTAACTACTGCATAAACAATAAATTACTCATTGATTAATTGTGCTTCTAGGTTTTTCAGAGTGCTTTTCATGCAGACAGTTGCATATACACTAACAGTGAATTGAAGAAGGCAAAGGCCTGGGGACCCGCCCCGAACAGGAGGGAACAAAGACCATTAATAGGATTACAGAACTCTCCATGTATTTCACGAATGTTCACCTGAAAATGAGGGATTGCTGAGCACACTGGACACACAAATACTCTCCATCTATAAAGGGTGGACTTAAAGCTACACTTCCATGAGATACCAATTCACATCGATTAGAATGGCTAAAATCCAGAACCCTGACAACGCCAAATGCTGTTGAGAGTGTGGAGCAACGGGAACTCCTATCCATTGCTAGTGGCAATGCAACACGGTACAGCCACTTTGGGAGACAGTTGGACAGTTTCTTACAGGGATAAACATACTCTTCCCATATGATCCAACAATCACACTCCTTGGTATTTACCCAAGTGTGTTGAAAACTTGTCCACACAAAAACCTGTACAAGAATGTTCATAGCAGCTTTATTAATAATTGCCAAAAACTAAAAGCAACCAAGATGTCCTTCAGTAGGTGAATGGATAAACAAACTGCGATAGGTCCAGACAATGGGGCATTATTCAGCATTCAGTGCTAAAAAAAAAATGAGCTACCAAGCCATAAAGACATATGGAGGAACCTTTAATGTATATTACTAAGTGAAATAAATCAGTTTTAAAAGGCCATCTACTTTATGATTTCAATTATATGACACTCAGGAAAAGGCAAAAGTATAGAGATGGAAAACAGATTAGTGGTTGCCAGAGGTTTAGGGATGGAAGAGGTTGAGTTGGTGAAACACAGGGAATATTTTAGGACAGTGCACTAATTCTGTATGATACTGGTAGATACATGACACCATGCATTTGTCAAAACCCATAGACTTTTACATCACAAAGAGTAAACCTTAATGCATATAAATTTTTTAAAAATCAGCTAGGAAGTCAGGGGATTCCAAGGTGGTATGGAGACTGTGACAAAAGACTGTAATACAAGCGCCTGACATAACCTCACTGAAGGGGTGGGGGGAGGTGCTGATCTAAGGTGCATTTGGAAATGTGTGGAGTCTGTTGGACTAAAGATAAAAGAAATTGCACATAGGCATTGTACTCTAGTTGGTAAAGTTGATTCCTTCATTAACAATTCTGAAACCACTATACATATACACTAGGACTGAAAAAACAAGTAAATGGTTGGAAGATAGTGGTATCCGGGTTTCCCAATTTTGAAGTGAAGTTTACAGAAAAGCAGGACGAGGAGGCTAGAATGATCCATGTGGTACTGGATTAGAGCTGGAGACATGAGTATGAACTCATGTTTAACTTAATATGGATATAGATGGAGAGATGAGATAGATGATACATAATGTGCATATATACATGGGTTACTGTGATGTTGTGATTAAAAGAAATATGTATTTGGTCTTCATCTCCATTTCTGACACAGAGCTCCTAAAAACCTTGGAATTTCTTAATGATGAGAGCAGCAAAGGTATATCTTGTGTTAATGAGGTGACTTTGGCTACATACTGTATGATTCTATCTATATGTCAATCTACAAATAACAAAATTATAAGGACAGAAATCAGAGCTGTGTGTTGGGGGAGAGGGTAGATTGCATAAGTGGCCAAGGAAACTTTTGGGGGTGATGGAAATTTTCTGTATCTTGATTATGATGATTACACTTACTGTATATATTTATTAAAACTCATCAAACTGTACATTGAAAAGGGTAATTTTCTATATGTAAATTATGTCTTAATAAACCCGACTTTTAAAAACAGACGAACAAAAAAGTTAGGTGACTTTGGTCCTACTCCTAAGGATGGGGACTGGTGGTCAAAAACACCAACCATGTGATTAGAGGGTTGGAACTTTCAGCCCCACCCCTCTGAACTCTGGGGAAGGGGCTGGAAACTGAATCGATCTCCAGTGGCCAGTGATTTAATCATCCATGCCTATGGAATAAAGCTTCCTTAAAAACCCAAAAGGAGAGGGTTCAGAGAGCTTCTGGGTTGGTACATGTGGAGATTCAGGGAGAGTGGCATGCCTGGAGAGTGCATGGAAGCTCCATGCTCCATACCTTCCCTTGTGCATCTCTTCTATCTGGATGTTCTAAGTTACATCCTTTTATAGTAAACCAGTAATCTAATAAATAAAATTTCTCTGAGTTCTGTGAGCTGCTCTAGTAAATTAATCAAACCCAAGGAGGGGGTCACTGGAACCTCTGATTCATAGCTGATTGGTCAGAAGAACAGATAACAACCTGGATTTGCAATTCATTCTGAAATGGGGAGAAGGCAGTCTTTTGGGACTGAACCATTAACCTGTGGGACCTGACACTATCTCCAGGTAGATAGCATCCTAATTGAGTTGAATTGCAGGACCCCCAGCTGGTATCTGAAGAATTCCTTGCATGTGTGGGGAAACACACACACACACACACACACACACACACACACACACACATTGGAAATTGGTCTCAAAACACCTTTTAGTTAGTAAACATACTTTTATTTCCTTGCTCTGTCTACTGAGGGCCTAGAAGCTATGATATCCCAGTAGCAATGAGCACACCCGGCAGCCAGATCTTGGTTTCTAGATACCATTCTCCAATAAAAGGAAGCAGAGCTCCTTAGAGAAACTGCTGATTCTAGGGCTGGAACAGGACATGTACAAGTTGCTAGAAAATAAGAAAGTGCTCAAAAAATCAAAATGATGGGGATATATCAAAGGAACACAGGAGCCAACTGAAAGAGCGCTCAATGGTCAAAGCCAGATCAATTTAAGGAACAAAATAAATACAACTCAAAGTATAGAGAGAAAATCCATGATTTTGTACTAATATAAATAAATGATGGAATAAGTAAATAAATGGGTAAGAATAGATAGATCTCCCTTACAGAGGAATTCCTAATAATTTATGTAGCTACTTCCCATCAAGGAGGTGGAGCATAACTCCCCTCCCCTTAAGTGTGTGCCGGGCATAGTGAGTTCCTTCCAAGGAGGACAGATTGAAAAGGGAAAAAGGAAGTAAATTTCCAGGAGAGAAAAGTGACTGACTCAGCCAGGTGACCAAGGTCAGCATCAGCAGCAGTGGGTCGTATTGACAGCAGGTACCCCTGATACCATGTTATAGGAGGACTGCACCTCTGTGGTTCCTCCCGAGATCCCATCACCCAGTCTAACCATGAGAGAAACACCAGACAAATCCCAACAGAGGGACAGTCTGCAAACTACCTGACCAATTCTCCTCAAAACTGCCAAGGTCATCAAAACAAAACAAGTCTGAGCAATTGTCACAGCCCAGAAGCACCCAAAGAGATGTGAAAACTAAATATGATGTGGTGTCCTTTTCTGGAAGAGAAAAAGGATATTAGGGGAAAACTAGTGAAATCTGAAAAATGAGTGTTTAGTCAATAATAGTACATCAACATTGGTTTATTAATCGTAACAAATGGACTATAAAAATGGGGGGAACTGAGTTTGAGATTTATGGAAACTCTGCACTATCTTTGCAACTTTTCTGTAACTCTCAAGCTATTCTTTTAAAAATTACGCATATAGGGCTTCCCTGGTGGCACAGCAGTTGAGAGTCCGCCTGCCGATGCAGGGGATACGGGTTTGTGCCCCGGTCCGGGAAGATCCCACATGCCGCAGAGCAGCTGGGCCCATGAAGCATGGCCGCTGAGTCTGTGCGTCCGGAGCCTGTGCTCCGCAACGGGAGAGACCACAACAGTGAGAGGCCCGCATACCGCCAAAAAAATAATAAAATAAAAAAAATTTTTTTAATAAAAATTACGTACATACATATATGTAGATATACGGTTTTATGACGGTGTCAGCCTGTCAATAGTGCGGCTCTCAGCTAGGAATGCTTGGGAACACTAACCTGCAGCAGCCCCCTCCCCACTGACATTTCCCCACCTGGAGCCAGTGTCATGGCTGAACCAGCCCTTGTGGTTCTTATTGTGATTGCACGATGCACCTCAACAGCAACCATCAGGAGACTTTGAAAAAATCAAGGCGTATTACCCAAGATTCCACAGGGCACACGGTGGGCATGCCCAGGGCCACACAATGAGGTCTTGGGGTCGAGCGAGAGCAGATCTGGGGCTCTGCCTTTATTGGGGCTGAGGGTTGGTTTCACAGGTTCACTCTTTATTGGTGAATAGAAGAACAAGAATTAAAGTGCAGAAAGGGAGAAGCAGGGACACCCCAAGACCCATTATCGGGTCACTTAGGGCTTTCTAAAAGAGGGCCATCAGGGCAGGACAGCTGGGCTCTTTACCTAGTTGTGTGGCTGGCAATGAGTTTATTGGAGATGGATGTCTTTGAAGTGGATGCCTCAGCCATCCAAAGCTGAATGTCAGGCACTTTGTACACACACACACACACACACACACACACACGCACACACACACATTTCCACAAATAACCTTGGGTATCAATACAGAACACCCCCCCACACCATCCCCCAACATGTTCATAGGGCAGAATTCTGACAGCCAGACAGAACAGGCACACGGGCATTTCATTCCCCCAGACTCTTCTGAGCAGAGGGAACTGCACACACTCCAAGAGGGACCTCGTGTGAGGCAACAGGGAAGGTCAGAGAAGGGCAGAGAAGGCCCAACAGCCTGGGTGTCCAAGCCTTGGCCTCCTCATTACCCCAGCCCACCCTCAAGGCATCTCCAACCAAAGCACGGTGGGTGCTGAGGGTCCAGGATGGCAGGCAAGACTACTGCACCTGAGGCTGGACCCCCCTGACGTATTTCAGAAAGATTTCTCTCAACAGTGGTTAAATTTTTTTTTTTTTTCGGTATGTGGGCCTCTCACTGTTGTGGCCTCTCCCATTGCGGAGCACAGGCTCCGGATGCACAGGCTCAGCAGCCATGGCTCACGGGCCCAGCCGCTCCGCGGCATGTGGGATCCTCCCGGACTGGGGCACGAACCCGTGTCCCCTGCATCGGCAGGCGGACTCTCAACCACTGCGCCACCAGGGAAGCCCGGTTAAATTATTTTTAATGATTTTGCCCTTGAAGAGATAAGCCTTTATTTTCCAGCTATTATGATTAAGTTAAAAAGTTTTTTTTATTTCCCCAGCAAAGAGAACTACATTTGGCTACACCTCCTATGAGATGCCTTACATATATGGCTTCAATGGGTCTCATGAAAACACCACAAGTATTCTTACTATTTCTTATATTGTAGATGAAAAACTGAGCTGATAACAGAAAAGCTAGGCTCAGGCCCTCATGAATCTGGTTCATTCTCCCCTCCTTTGAATGCAGTTAATTGTGGGTGAAGTCGAGTTTGCTTCCCATCAACTTGCTGCGAGCTTCCTGCAACACAGAGGGCAGAGGGCTGCTCTCAGCAGGAGGGATCTGAGGGCCCCCTACAGGAGCTGATGTCAAAGTTGCAGCCACCCAGTTCTGGGCCCTGCAGCCTTGAGCACAGAGAGCACTGTGGACCCACCCGACAAGGCCCCTGTGGCCTGGGTGCGTCTCATCCCCACAGCCAGCACTGAAAAGGAGGCAGCCTCCTGGAGCAGGCAGAGCTGCCCACAGCCCAGAACCCCCCCATACAGACAACATGCCCCAGAGAGAACCACAGCCAATGAACAGGAAGGCCCTCTAAGGAGTGAGGAAATGAGAGTGCGCAGGAAGGGAAAATGATGGAGATTCAGTTTCATCATCAGAAGACAGGAAACACATCACTCTTCAGAAAGACAGTAATTTGCCTGGTTTTACTTGGGGGTTTTATTTTATTTGATTTTTTAATCCATGAAAAGTCCTGGAGGTCTCCAACAGAGCTTTCCAGGCCAATCCCTCTAGCTCCAAAGCACATCCTATACCTGCTTCTTGTTGCCATGGCAACCATCCTGGTCCAAGCCTCCCATCCTCTCTCCAGGGCCTGCATTGCCTTCCAACAGGAGTCAAAGCCATGTAAAGCTGGCCCTTATTTCTTTCTCCTCCTCTCCCACCACACCCCACCTCACCCCACCCCCTCCACAACATGGCAGCCAGAGAGGTCTTTATAAAGAGAGAATTGGACACAGCCACTCCTCCGCTCAGAAACATCTGTGGGCCCCCATCCACTCAGGGGAAGTTTCCCCACATGTAAGTGACCTCTGTGGCCTCACCCCATCCCTTTCTTCTGCCCGCTCACTCAGCTCCACCCACACTGCCCCCATTTTCCTTCCTCAATATCCCCAGGCTCATTCTTGCCTCAGGGTTTTGGCACTTGCTGTTCCTACTGTCTGGAGTGTTTCAGAATCTTTGTACCATGGGCCCCTCCTTCCCCTCAACTTAAATGTCACTTCCTCAGGAAAGCCCACCCTCATCACCAAACCTCGATTCTCCCACCTGCAATCCCTTTCATCATAACCCAAGTTTAGTTTCATCCTGACACCAACCTTGCCTGATGCCCTCTTGTGTGTTTGCCAGTCTCTTTCCTGTACTAGTCAGCAGGCTCCCTGCAGACATGGACAGTCTCTGCCTTGCTCCCAGCCCTATTCCCAGAATCTACAACAGCACCTGGCACACAGTAGGTGCTCAAATGGCTGGAAACCTGGGGAAGAGCCGATGCTGCAGTTCAAGTCCAAAGGCATCTCCTACAGAATTCCTTCCTTGGGGGCGTCTGTCTTGTGTTCTATTCAGGTCTTCAACTGATTGACAAACCTTTAGCAAGATGGAGAAAGAAAAAATATAAAAGACACTCATTACCTATATGGGGAATGAAACAATAGTATTATTATAGAGCCTGTAGGTACCAAAAGGATAATAAAGAACACTGTGGACAATGCTACACACATAAATTTGACAACTTTAACTAAGTAGAACATAGCTTTGATAAATACAAACTACCGCAACCCACCCAATAAGCAATAAAGTGTTTGAATACTTCTATAACTTTTGAGGAAATTAAATTTGTCATTTAATTGAAATTCCCCCCAAAAAAAGATTTCTCCAGGCCCAGGTCATTTCACTGGAGAAATCTACCAAACACTTAAAGAAGTATCAACACCAATTCTGAATAACCTCTTCCAGAAAACAGAAGAGGAAGGAACACTCCCCAATTCATGTTATGAAGCTAGTATTACCCTGATACTAAAACCAGACAAATACAATTCGAAAAAGAAAAACTACAGACCAATATCTCTCATGACAACAGACACAAAAGTCTTTAACAAAATATTAGCAAATATAAACTTAGCAATAAATAAAGACTTACACCATGACCAAATAGGATTTATTCCAGAGATGCAAGGCTGGTTCAACATTTGAAAAGTTAATCAGTGTAATCCCCTGTATTAATAGGCTAAAGGAAAAAAAAATCACATAATCATGTCAACCAGTACATAAAAAGCATATGTCAAAATCTATACCCATTCATGGTAAAACTCTCCCCCAGAAAAGGGAATAAAGGTAAACTTCCTCAACTTGGTAAAGGATATCTAAAAAACCTACAGCTAATATTTTACTTAATGGAGTAAGACTGAATGCTTTCTGTATTCCTAGCAATGAACACCTGGATACTGAAATTTAAAATACAGTACCATTCATATATACAATGGAATACTACTCAGCCATAAAAAAGTATGAAATAATGTCATTTGCAGCAACATGGATGGAGCTAGAGATTATCATACTAAGTGAAGTAAGTCAGAAAGAGAAAGACAAATATCATATTATATCACTTACATGTGGAATCTAAAATATGACACAAATGAACTTATCTACAAAACAGCAACAGACTCACAGACATAGAGAACAGACTTGTAGTTGTCAAGTAGGGGAGGGTGGGGGAGGGATGGAGTGGGAGTTTGGGATTAGCAGATGCAAACTAGTATATAGAGAATGGATAAACAACAAGGTCCTACTGTATAGCACAAGGAACTATATTCAATATCCTGTGATAAACCATAATAGAAAATAATATGAAAAAGAATGAATATATATATATATATATATACACACATCTGTCACTTTCTGTACAGTGGAAATTAACACAGCATTGTAAATCAACTATACTTCAATAAAATAAATTTAAAAAAAAATAAAATAAAATATAGTGCTATTTATAATCACTAAAAAATTTAAATACTTAGTTGTAAACCTAACAAAATATGTACAGGACTCATATGCTGGAAACTACACAATTCTGACAAAAGAAATCAAAGATCTAAATAAGTGGAGAGACATACTGTGTTCATGGATTGGAAGACTCAACATAGTAAAACTGTCGTTTCTCCTTAAATCCCTAAATTTACATACAAGTTTACCACAACTCCTAGCAAAATCCCAGCACAATTTTTGTAGATATAGACAAGATTATTCTAAAATGTATTTGGAAAAGCAAAGGAACTAGAATAGCTAAAACATTATTGAAAAAGAATAAAGTAGGAGGAATCAGCCTACCCAATTTCAAATTTTGTCTTATAGATACAGTAAATAAGAGTGTGTAGTTTTTGGTGGAGGACTAGACACATAGGTCAATCAAACAGAATAGAGAACCCAGAAATAGCCCCACATGAATATGCCCAGCTGATTTTTTACAAAAGTGCACAAGCAATTCAATGGAAGAAGGATAGCTTATCCAATAAATGGTACTGGGGCCACTGGGCATCCATAGTCCAAAAAAAACAAAAACAAGAACCCATGTTCTTATACAAAAATTAACTCAAAATGTATCATAGGTAAAGTAAAGCATAAAACTATAAAACTTTTAGAACAAAAGATAGAAGAAAATCTTTGTGACCTGGGAGTAGGCAAAGAGTTCTTAGACTTGACATCAAAAGCACAATTGGCAAAGGGAAAAACTGATGAATTGGACCTCATCAAAATTTTAAAGTTTGCTCTTTGAAAGACTCTTTTAGGAGGATGAAAAGGCAGGCTGAATGATCTGTGGTGACCTAAATGGGAAGGAAATCTAAAAAAGAGTGGGTATATGTATACGTATAACTGATTCACTTTGCTGTACAGCAGAAACTAACACAACATTGAAAAGCAACTATACTCCAATAAAAATTAATTAAAATAAATAAACCAAAGGCAAGCTGAAGAGTGAAGAGAATATTTGCAAACCGCATATCTGACAAAGGCCTAGTGTCTATCAATAAAATACACAAAGACCTCTCAAAACTCAACAGTAAAAAAGCAAACAAGTTCCCAGTAATATCTGATATTTATATTTGGGTTTCAGTTTACAAATTGTCATTCTATCAACATCCTTGCTTTACAGATGAGAAAGCAAAGTTAGAGACTTCCCTGTGCTTCAACTCCTAGAGGGAGATAGAACTAGATTATTTTCCTTTTTTAATTGATTTTTTAGTTGTGTAGAATATATGTAAGACAAAAGCTATCATTTTAACCATTTTTAAGCATACAGTTCGGTGGCAATAAGTACTTTCTCATTCTTGCGCAGCCGTCACCCCATCGATCTCCAGAATTCTTCATCTTATAAAACTGAAACTGTGTTCATTACACACTAACTCCCCAATCTCTCCAGCCCCTGTCACTCATCCTTCTATTGATACTTTCTGTCTCCATGAATTTAACTAGTCTAGGAACCCTACATAAATGGATCCATGCGGTATTTCTCTTTTTGTGACTGGTCTATTTCACCGGGCATAATGTCTTCAAGGTCCATCTGTGCCATAGCATGTGTCAGAATTTTCTTCCTGTTCAAGACCGAATAATATTACAGTAGACCTGGATTTGAACCACCATCTCTCAGGCAGCCTGCCCCTGAAAAGCCAGCGTGGCTGGGGGCAGTCACCTGAGCCCCCGTGTTTGGCACCTCTGGGCACGTGCCCATCCTCATCTCCTCTAGGCAGATGACATGACCTTTGTTACAAGATGGTACACGTGGAGGCTGGAAAAGGTACCCATGACTGATGAGGAAGAGAAAAACCAAATTGATGTTGGAAAAAACACACAGTTAGCCCAAGCAGAGGAGGGGTCCAAGACCCTCCAGGGACCCAGTGAGAGTATGGGAGACTGAATCCATGAGGGCGGATGGAGGAGGCGGCAGGAGCTGGATGGAAAGGTAGGCTGGCGGTAGGCCCTGGGGTGCTGTCCGGAATTTGCAGGCTGCTCCCCCGGCTGTGTTTATCTCACTGCTGGTTTCAGTGCCACATCCGCACCATGAAGGGATCTGCAATCACAAGAGTGAGGCTGTGATTGTCTACTAAGGGGGGGTTAAATATTGTTTTGAAAACCTATTTTCATCTAATTTATTCTATGCCTTTGAAGACGAAGACGGGAAAGGAGGGACCATAATGTCTTAGACCAGCAGAGGATGGGGGAGGGCTCTCACAGTCCCGGTGAAAATCAATTCCAACCAATTCTATTTCAGCACATAAAGGAGCCAGGCCTCTCAAAGAAAATCAGCCTTTCATAAAATTTCTTGGAAATCTAGCCAAGAAATTGTGCGTGTCTCCCTCAGATAACACTGCTGTATTATAGGCATTTGACTTGATAAGTGGGCTATGGAAAAATGAAACACCCATTTAAGCAGAGTGTCTGGAAATGCTGCCCGGCCGCAGAAAGCCCGGGGGCTGGCGGGCTTCGGAATGACCGGGTGGTGCTGCCATGGGGAGCCTGTGCCATCTTCCACCACTAATGACAGCCCCAAAGTCCTGGAAGGACCCAACATCGGCTCACCTGGGGTGCCACTCAAACATGCAGGTTGCCTGGTCCCACGCCAGCCCTGCTGAGCCAGATCCCAGGAGCTGGTCCCCAGGAATCCTCACTTGTAACACTTTCTCAGACAGTTCTCTGCACAGGACAGGATGTTGCAATGGGGTTTCTGACTTGGTTTTTGCTGAGGGCCAAAGTTAAGAGATGCCAGGGGTGACCTCCACCATCAAAGGCAGAGAGCCCAAGCACCTGTGCGTGACCAGCAAACTGGTCCCAGTTCCTTGTCCTGAGCCGCCTGGAGGGCACGGAATGTCGGAGCTGAAGAGGTGAAGGAAGAGGCTGCATCTGCAAGTCCACTTCTTGGGAAAGAGGCCAGTCTGCTGTGAGCCCCTCCGGGGAACTGGTGGGGGCACCTGCTCTCACCTGGAGGAGGGGAGAGAAGCTTGAGGAGACACTGGGAGGATTTGACATGAGTGTGCGGGGCACAGGTGGAAGTAAACTGGCTCCCAAACAGGAGTCAGTAGCAAAGGCTGTGAGCAGCACAGCCTCGGGGAGGCTGAAGGGCAAGAGGGCTGCGGGGGGTCACATGCCACCCAGGACAGGGCCAGCTGTGGGTCTCCTGGGGACAGATGGCACTACCTGTAGGGTTATATCCTGGGACCACTTTAAAGAGATTCTTCCCAAGAGGATGCCTCAAGGGGTGATGGCTTGGGATCGTCTGTGGGGAGTGGGCGGCCAGGTGCCCTGGGCCATCGAGGAAGCACAGGAGAGTGAGGAGGGGCTGGCCTCCATCATGGGGCTGCTGCAGAGAAGCCAGAGAGCGGGCCATCTCCAAGAAGCCCCAGAGCCCTCAGCGCCAAATGCCCTCTCTGTCCCTTCCTCTTCCCCTCCCACTCCAACCTCAGAAGGACCATGGGCCTTGGGACTGAGAGGGCAGTGGGGTCTGCGCAGGCCAGAGCAAAGAAAGCCACCAGCCCCCAGCCGGCCCCCACCGCAACCTGCAGCCTCGGCCAGGCCCGTGCAGGAGGAGCAGACACTGATGCGGGCCGGAGGTCAGGGTTTCGAGTATTTTACTGGACTAAACACCCCGCTTTAAAGAAAAATCAGACAGCTGCTGAGACTAAAACAATAAGACTTTATTTTCTGAGAGAGACCAGGGACAACACAGGGTCTGGATGATCTGTACAAGTCAGGGGCTCAGCATGCTTCATGGGCCCCATTCACTCCCGGAAAGGCTTCGGCAGCCTGAAGGAGAAGAACCAGAGGCCATGTAGGTGTTGAGGGACACAAGCAGCTCTCCCAGGCCCTGGACACCCCTTGGAAGCTGAGCTGACTGCCTGAGAACTCAAGCCCCCAAGTGACTGAAAAGAAACCCACTACTACAGCCCACTGCAAGGAGAGTGGGGTGAGACTCCATGCCGTCGTCTCATGCCCACCCCCTCCCTACGCACTGTGCATCCCTAATCTATTCAAGCCCCCATCTCTGAGAGGCAGCCAGACGACTCCTTCGGTGGAGGGGGCAGAGATTCCTAATTCCCTGCCCAATATCCAATCTCGCTATCCTCCTTAGAAGTAGGACACGCTTTCTAGCTGGACAATGATGAACCCAACTAAAAGACTATATATCCCAGCCTCCCTTGCCCTAGATGTGGTCATGTGATTCATTTCTGGCCAATGAGATGTGAGCCTTGTACGGTACTTCCAGAAAGTCTCCCTAAGGGCCATGGATGAGATGGCAGGAGTTCCAGCACCCATCTTGGACCATGAGGATGAGGCCATGCTGGAGTGTTGACCCCAAACAGTTTCCTACAGCCACCCACCTCCAAACCACTGTTACCTAACAAGTGATATAAAACATCTATCTTGTTTCAGACACGGTTGCCAGGAAGTTTTGATTAAATGCTGCAGAATTTAACTAAATCTGGGCTGGTAGATATATACAATGACCACTCACACAAATCATCTCACCAAGCACCCTGCCAGCCTGACATGCGGTGGGCACCCAGGGCAGGGTTAGCTTGGCCTCTCTTGTTTGCCTCAGGTGGGAATTGTGTGGTATGGGGGGTTTCACTGTCTATGCCCAGCCAGGGTGATTCATTGAGTTTACTGAAATCGCCACCCACTGGAACTCAGAGGCAGGTAACAATGTGGCATTTCCTGGCTGATGTGATCAGGATTCCATGCCAGGAGAGAAGGTCTGAGCTGTGATTAGACCTGGATCTTCAGGCCCCAGGTTGGCCTGGGATGGCTCTTTGAGGAGATGAAATACAGCAGGCACTATGGGTTGAGTTGTGTCCCCCCACCCCAAAATTCAGATGTAATTAGTTAAGAAGAGGTAAGTAGGATGGGTTCTAATTCCATGTGATTAATGTCCTTATAAAAAGAGGAAATTTGGGGTTTCCCTGGTGGCGCAGTGGTTGAGAGTCCGCCTGCTGATGCAGGGAACACGGGTTCGTGCCCCGGTCCGGGAAGATCCCACGTGCCGCGGAGCGGCTGGGCCCGTGAGCCATGGCCGCTGAGCCTGCGCGTCTGGAGCCTGTGCTCCGCAACGGGAGAGGCCACAACGGTGAGAGGCCCTCATACCGCAAAAAAAAAAAAAGAGGAAATTTGAACACAGACAACACACAGGAAGAACTCCATGTGGAGATTGGGGTGTTGCTGACACAAGCCAAGGAACTACCAGAAGCCAGGAGAGAAGCCTGGACCATCCTTCCCCAGAGCCTTCAGAGAGAACACAGCCCTATCAACACCCTGATCTCAACTTATAGCTCCCACAACAGTGAGATAATAAATTCTGTTGTTTAAGTCACTCAGTTTGTGGTTCTTTGTTACAGCAGCCTGAGCAGACTCACACAGCAAGTTACATCCACATCACCCTTTGCCTTTAGGAGTTTACCTTCTAAGCATCACAGTTCACCGACTGGCTGGTACTCAATGTTTCTTGGTAGGAGGATGGATGGATGGTTGAACAGATGGATAAATGGATGTAAAGATGTGGGTGCATGGAAGGGCATGCGGGTAGGTAGATGAACAGATGAATGAACGAATGAATGAATGAACACACAAGGCAGCTACCAGACGCTACAAGGATTCTGCCAAATGCATCACACGCCTACAAGTGCTCACACCTCAGTCCAGCGTGTGCAGCTGGAAGTGTGGCCGCATCACACCCATGGATTCCACGGAAACCGATCAGCCTCAACACCAGGAAAAAACAGGTTGTCATTTTCTGTAGAACTGCCACAAACTGCCCTGATCAACGACGACATCCATCTGGTTTTACTTTTCACACCACCTATTTTTATTCCTCATGAATAGCAAAGGGGTCTCAAAGGAGGAAGCTGGAGGAGGGTTCGCTGTAACGGGACTGGGTGCCTGTCCCCACGGAGGTGACGGGGCAGGTCTTTCCATGAAGGAGGATGTCCTGCAGAATTTCTTTACCAGACAGGTGAGCACAGCAAGGAGCAGCAAGAAGGGGATGCCAGCCCCCAGGTGTGCCATCTATGGGAGGCACCTCAATAGCAGGTGCTGGCCGACAACAGGAGAGGGTCCAACCACTCACAAGGACTGATGGGACTGAGGCCCTGGGGACAGAGCCACCTGTCACGGTGCAGATCCGGGCATTAGAGAGTGAGCAACCACACACCTTCCCACCATGTGTACCTGGAGGGGTGAAGCTTCACCAAAGACTCAGCTTGGGGCACCATCCATACTGTTGACCTTGACCTAGGTCCAGGGGAATGGATGCCCAGCGGTTCCAAGAGAAGGAGTAAGAATGAGGGGGGCCTCGGAGGAACAGCGGCCCCAGAGGTAAGCTTGCCCTCTGACGCCTGAACGAGGCTCCTGCACCTCATTAATCCTCCCAGGCCCTGGGCCCTGTGCAGCTGAATTGAAAAAACCAGCGTGGTTGGTGTCAGGCTGCCCCCAGGCCTCCAAACGCTTAGCCGTGTGGGCCCCCAGTGCACAGGCCACCAGGTCTCTCCCCTCCAAAAATAATAACTATTGGAAAAAAACCCTATGGGTGATGAGAAATTTCTGGAAGCTGCAGCCAGAAGAAGCAGTTAGTTAATCTACTCCTTTCGGAAGCTCTGGACTCATTTGGCTGGGCTTCTGGGGCACCCATTGCCAATGCAGCCTTGGCTAATAAGTAATCAGAAGATAATTAATATTTGTAACATACAGTGGGAAGTATCTGGACCTACTGACTTATTAAAACCTAAGAACCTGATTAATCAATTGTGTAGTGAGATGGAAAAGAGGCTCGGGTTCAGGATAGGCTTCCTTGGACTCAGCCCTCCCCACCCACCCCCAGGACCGGTGCCTGCCCCACCCCAGCCAACTCACCCCACTCTCGGGTCTCAGTGTCAGGATGCTCAAGGGTGGACTCTGTCCATCCAAGACATCCCTCTCCCAGCCTCCCCATGCTTCCCACTTCCCCATATGTCTCCAAGGATTAGAGGAAAGCAGAGACCCAGCTCTCCCCCATCGGCTACAGTTCTCCTGGGATGGAGAGAAAGGCAAGAGAGGGGTGGGGGGGGGACATCAGTGTCCCCACCATCCTCTTCCTCTCCTGCTCCTTTCCCCCAGACAGCCACCTGGGAGCCCTGGGTATAGCCGCACACCAGGTGAACCACGGCTGAACCTGGAAAATGCCCCGTGACTCTCAGCCCTCACCCCTGCACACAGAGGGAGCATAAAATAAGTAACACAAAGCACCCCAGCAGCCAGGACCACGTCTGTGAAGATGTGCGGGTTCCAGCTGGTCCCCCCCCAATTCCTCCTGCTTCTCCCCTTCATCTTCCGAGCAGCAGGGCAGGGGAGAGATGTGTGGGAACACATGTATCTGATGAGCACGAACGCTCTCCCCAGGCACCTTGATTTCCAGCCAAAACATTAGGATGTTGTTCTACCAACTAATCACCCTCCCTCAGACAGGAGGGAGGTGCAATGAAAAACCTGGCATTTCTGAGAACGTGAGGAAAAGCCGATTACAGCTGAGGTAATTCCCTCCAGGGAAGCCAGGCAGAGTGGCAATCCTGAGTCTGTTCTTTGAGTGTCACGGGAGCTGCGTCCTAGAGATTGTTCTTTGAGAAATGTGGTCCGAGCTGTCTCCATTTCCTCTCTTCAGGGAGAAAGAAGCCTGAAAAGAAACACTCCAGGGGATGCAAATGAGACTCCTAGACTCTTGGATCCCGTCTCCCCACCTGGGCCACCTCTGTGCCTCCTCTTTCCTGCTCGGCTATGGTCCAATCACTTGATTGGTGGGGAGAGCTGTCCCTCATGCATTGGAACGCTGAGGTCAAATTGATTGGTCAAGGAACGGGCATGCGATGTGAGCTGAGCCAATGAGATGTCTGTTCTGGGATTTTTTTTCTCCCTCCAGATAGGAGAAAGGAGTCTCTTTTCCTGGGTTGGAAGATGGCAAAGGAGGCCCATGTGCAGCCCTGGCTCCGGAGGTGGAAAGGCAGCATATCTGAAGGAACAAAGCCCCCTGCAGAACCAAGGCGGGAGGGTGGCTGACAGCACTCAGGCCCGTTCCCTTGGACCAGCTCCATCCGCTTCCCTGTTTCGAAATGGTGAGGTGAAGGCAGTGCAGACTGTGTTCCTGCTATTTCCAACCACAGCTGACACATGCAAATACCCCTATTTGGTCCCAATCATTCCTGGGAAAGGTGCAGTCACTCAGCTGGAGGGATGGACTCAGAAAAAGACAAAATAATTTAAAACAGAAGATACGAGAAAGTGATATTTAGCAAGTTACTGGGACAAATCAGCAAGGAAAATGTTTAGTCTACGAAGAAAAACAAACATTTTAAGTATTTTTAAAACCTTATATGCCTACAGCCCATGAATGTTTTAAGCAGAAATCATCTTACTTGGTCATTTGCAGGCAACCTATCTCAAGTTAACTCCCCCATGGCACTGGGTTTTCAGCAGATTCTTTTTTCATGTGGATTTTTTTCTGGCTTCCCAATAGAGCAGATGAAATAGGTGCTTCTTTTGGGGGAGATGGAGACCCCATGGAGGAGATGAACACTCCCTTGGGGTTCTGGGGACCATGTGGGGGAGATAGAGACCCCCATGAGGGACAGGGAGAACCCATGGGGGAGATGGAGACCCCCTTGGGAGAGATGGAGCTTCTGTGGGGGAGATGGAGACCCTGTGGAGGTGGAGACCCTGTGGAGATGGACATGGGGACCCCATGGGGGGAGATGGAGACCTCCATGGGGAGATGGACACCCTGTGGAGGAGAGAGAGGGTTCTCAATGTAGAACTTAAACAGCCAGCAGATCCAGCCCAAGACTCAGAGAACAAGGGAAAACTCCTCTGCTTTGGGGGGTCAACATCACCCTCCTCCAGACCTGGAACCCTGAGATGTGGGCAAGTGAGCTGAGACCACCCTGGGCAAGACGGCCATCCAGGCAGGAGCACCGGCTGTGTCCCAAGCCCTCCAGTTTGCCCTGGACCCCTTGTAGTTTTCACAAACGCCCCGGAAGCCGGGGTAACACTGACCCCCATCACAGATGGGAAACCTGAAGCTCACTGCCGAGAAGGGGCCAGCAGGATTCAGACTCGGGTCCAAAGCCAAGACCTGGCTCTCAAACCCATGTTCCTTCTGCCGCCTGCCCAGGGTCATTGCTGGGTCATGACCCCCAGCCCCAAGCTCCCTCATCCGGGTCCTACCGCCTTGTGGTCAATCTAAACACAGCAGGTAGTGGCAGGGTACCCCCCCCCCAAGCCACTCCCTGCGACCAGGCAGACGGGCAGGGAAGATCTTAGGAGGCAAAGCAGACCCTCAGCCAGCCCCGGGTGGGAAACTGGCCAAGAGAGAAAACTCAGTCATTTAGGGATATGAACCTACTAGTAACCAATTTGCAGAGAGCTTGTGCCACCAGCAAGGTCTGGGCTGGCAACTGGGGTCCATCAGCCTTTAAATTATAGACAGCTCTATCACTCCGTCAGGCCTGCCACAGAGCCGAGTTGGAGCGGCTCAGCGGTGAGTGACAGCTCCAATAAACGCATCCCTGCCAGGAAAATAGCATTACCATGTGGAGGTGTTTTGGAAAGTACTGAACTTCAGGAAGACATGAAATAAGAATAAAATGGCTCTGGCAATCCTGGGTGCTCCGTCATATTGCAATATGCAGTGGGGAGAAAAGGAGGCCCATCATCTCATAAATCTCTCACGGTCCCTGGTGGAAAGGTGCTGTGTCACAGCTCACGAGCAGCCAGTCAGGAAGCCGGCATCTGGCACACGTGGGGGATCTTTGCCCAGCAAGGAAAGCGCCCCACCCCACCCCACCCCACCCTGGACCATCTAGGGCAGCTGCTTCAGTCACGTGAGGAAACTGAGGCCAAAGTCACACAGCAGTCAGGTCAGTGGACCAGAAGAAGTTCCAATGGGAAAGCACAAGGCAGGCTCCCCAGTACACTCTGAACTGGGGTGATCAAGGGCCTGCCCCCAGATCCAGCTCAGGGACCAGCACAGCTTCTGTACAGCCTGTGTAGCACGCTGTCTGTGACCTTGAGAAGTGAGGAAGGGCAGGTGAAAACCATAGCAACCCCCAGACATCCCCAGCCTGTGTTCGGAAGCCTCCAGTGACGGGCTGAATACTAATCCTAAGGTTCAGCATCCATCCATCTGGTCTACCTGTGCCTCTGTTTCCCCTACCCCCAGTCCCTGTGTCCTTTCCTTTCCTGGCAAATGAGAACCATCCAAGGCCCTCATCCTGCTCCTTCTCTCTGTACCAGGGTTCTGGGAAGACGACAGGATAAGCTCAGCGAGGGCAGGCTTGCTCTCACTCAGCTGCATCCCCAGCCCTAAGGCAGCACCTGGCACGTAGTAGATGCTCCGCAAACTTGCCAAGTGAACAGACAGGGACCGAGCTCCAAGAATAGACTTGGACACCAACAAGAGACTGGTCCACAAATCTCTATCTCGGTGGCGCTCTTACCTCCCCCATGGAATGCCCTTGTCACCCTCCTCACAGAAGACTTATGGTCAGGTAGCCAGACCTCCATGTGACTGCCAGGTCAGCACCCAGGGCCTTAGACTCTACCACCCCCCACATTGGACTTGTCTTACTCAGCTCCCAGAGGAAGTGTGGCTGTCTGCATCCCCCCATCCAAGTTGTACCTCTAACGCTTCGAAAATCAGGGTGGAAGCAAACAATGGCTAAGATGCAAGAAGTCTGAGCTGGACCCGAGCATGTTCCTGAAGTCACACCCCATGTAACTGGGTGGTCACTTAACTCCCTGAGCCCAATTTCTTTGGCCACAAAGTGGAGGTAATGGTCTGACCTTGAAGGACTCTAGCTGGGGAGAAAGAAGGAAATGCATACCTAAGGGCACTTGTCATTATTGAGCTGTCGACTTAATCCCTGGTTTTCTGACACCCCATCCAGCCCCGGAGCATCTGTGCAAAGGGTTTCAATTCTGAAAAAGCACTCCTTACATCTGGCCTCTCATTACCCTCCCTCCCTGGATTTATCTCCTCATCCTTATCATGTGTGGCTCTTCTCAGTGATGTTTTATAGCTGCCTATTTGAGTTAAACAACCGGAAATGATATTCGGGGCCTCGGGAGTGTGTACCCACATCGACGCAACAGAGAATTTCTCAGATGAATCGTAGTCTTCCTGGGTCGGGAAAGCCTCTGACAGTGTTTTCACCTCATTTCCTTGATTCTGGGTGGTCTACGTTCACACCCATCCAACCCTGGCAGCAAAATCACAGCTCAATGGCACGGGAAGGTCCCATCGACATGAGGAAGGGTCTTGTTGACCTTTCTCAGAGGAGAGGGCAGCTGACCTGCAGAGGCGGTAGGAAGACCGGGCAGGTGAGGAGAGGACACTGGGCTCTGATGGCCGTCATCTCAGGTGTAAGCCCCGTCATTGACCCAACAGCTGCCTACAGATGCCTTGTCCCCCCATTGTCACATGAGCACCCAAGGTAGCCGAGTGGGTCTGGAGATCACCACCCTGGGACTTGGAACACTGAAAGTCATACTGACCTTGACCTACTGTGCTAACCTGGAAGCTCCTGCTCTGCCGTCAGATGCTTTATTTGTTACATGAGGAGCAGGAACTAGACCCGAGACTTCATTCCTCCCTCCAGCAAGTGTTTATGAAACATCTACTACAAGGAGACCCTGTGTCCTGAGCAGACAAGAGAGCAAGTCCTGGGTTCAGGGTCTCTAAATGTAACTATTAATAACATCTGTCTGAAACATTCTAAACTAGAGCATTCCACAGGCTCTCACAAGGTGTCAGGAGCAATGCTAACTGTGGCATGAGGTGGGCACGATTCCATCCCTACTTTACAGATGGAGAAACCAAGACACAGAGAGGTTAGATAATATCCTCAAGGTCACACAACCCAAGACTCTCCTCCAGGGTGGCAGGTCCCCAGAACTTGAGGCCATACACACCACCCTGCAGTCAGAGCAACTACAACCAGCCTGTATTAGTTCCTCACTGCCGCCATAACAAATGACCCAAACCAAGTGGCTTAAAACAGCAAACATCTATTCTGTTACAGCTCTAGTCCTCAGAAGTCAGAAATGAGCTTTACAGGCAGAAACCAAGGTGGCGGCAGGGCTGGTTCCTTCCAGAAGCTCCGGGGGGAGTCTGTTCCTTACCTCTTCCAGCTTCTAGAAGCTTCCAGCATTCCTTGGCTTGTGGCCACATCATTCCAGTCTCTGCTTCCGTGCTCACACTGCCTTCTCCTCGATCGGATCTTCCTTCATCCCTCTTCTGAGGATCCTTGTGATGACATCGGGCCCACCTGCATAATCCAGGACAATCTCCCATCCCAAGATCACATCTTTAAATTCCCATTTGCCATATGATAGAATTGCCACGGGTTCTGGGGATTCGCACGTGGATGCCTTTGGGGCCTTCACTGTCTATATCATCTCAGCCGACAGCATAGCCCCATGACAGCCTGTCCTGGACACTCATGATTTACTCCCCCACAGCTCAAGGGAGAAGATTCTGTCCCATTTTACAATGAGGAAACCAAGGGTCAGTAAGATTAATCAGCTGGCCCGAGGTCACCCACCTCCTGAGTCGCAGAGCCAGGGTTACGGTCCAGGTCTCTCTGACCCCTGAGAAGTCCCAGGGGCCCTGACTCACTCACTTCCCACTTACCCCCAACCCCACTCTTCTCCAGAACACAAGGCCCCCAACCCTGTGAGAAACACTCCTGCCCAGAAGGACTCTCATCCCCAGGACTCCTGACCTGGACAGGTGGGGCCAGGCGGGCAGTGGGTCTGCAGAGGGCGATCTCTGGGGGCCTTTCCCCAGGCAGCTTCTCTGACAACGTGTTTTAAGGGTAAGGAAACCCCTCACGACTACCCCTCTGGGCAGAACCAGCAGTAACTGGGCAGATCAGATGCCATTCACATTCGCTATAACCAAAGTGCCATATTTGCAAGTCTTAAGGGGCCAAATTGATTTCCTTAGGCTGGGGTAATAGGCTGGAAGATTAGGGCAATTGAAAGCACAGAAAGTCCAGGATTTGTTTTAATCTGGGATGTGAGACACACAGACATGGACACGGCTGCCATTGAAAGAAAAAGTGTGTTACGCTCACAGATCCCAGAGGAGGGGTCATACCAGACAGGGCCACACGGGGAAGCAGAGGGCCTGGGGGCATGTGGGCAAGAGCCTTTACTGTGGTTTCTGTGGGATGGAAGGGGGCGTGGGCAGAGAAGGCAGGTTTAGGATTGGCTGGTTTGGATAATTTCAGCGGGTTCAGGGGCATCGGCTTTCCTTCGTTGGCTGGTACCTGCCCTGGCGTAACTGGAGCAGGAGGACAGTAGCCCGGAGTATCGGAGTCTGAGAAGGTTCTTGTGGGTAGGGGTTCTGGACTGGATGGTTTGCATTTGAAAGGCACCCTCCCCTTGGGTCTGTCTCTGAGAACTGGCTAGTCCTGGGTGGAGTAACCCCCAGGCTCAGCCAGGCCCCAGATGTCAAAGCATCAGAATACAGCAACTCAAAGATATGGTAATACACGTTTCCTCTGAAATCAACCCAGGGAGGTCCCAGGGCCACCCATACAGAGGCTTCTGTACAAAGGAGAAGGTTCCCCATCCTCCAGGCAGACACAGCCTTGAGCCAGGCCCGAGGCTTGGCAAGCAGGTGCAGGCTGGATTGCAGCACCAGCTCAGCAGCTAGGCCAGGCACCCTTGAGCAGCGCACAACCAGCACAAGCATTCAGAGGCCCTGGGAGGCCATGCCCTCCCCGCCCGGGACCCTGATCCAACCAAGCCAGGGCCGGGCGACTGCATCCCATGGGGACAAATGGCTCGGCCGCTCTGAAAGCGCCCCCAGGGACAGCGCACCCGCAACTGGTCTGGATCCTGCTGGCTTGTGGTCTGCACACAAGTCCAAAACTTCCAAGCCAGATGAAGCTATGTTTCAAAACCCTTGGGGGATAAACATCCTGCTCATAAAATACCAGCGAGGGATGAGAACCATCAGAGACGAGCAAATGATGCCTCAAGAGACGTGCTGTGTTCCGGGGTCTGCCACCTCCCCGGCACAGCCAGGCCAGACCTGGACCCTTCCTGGGGCTCCCGCAGGCGAACCCCATCTCTGAGTCTTCTTTCCCCAAACAAGGAGGAGGCTTCCTTGGAGAAAGCAGTCTCCCCCATTAGAAACTGCAGAACAAATCGTCTCCCTTCAGTTTCCCTCTGCAAGGACCAGAGGGACCCTCCAGAGCACAGCAGTGTGTGATGTAGCTGAACTGTCTGTTTAGCGGAGTTTTTTTTTTTTTTCCAGTGAAAGAATGAAATGAAGGGATATCCTAACCTCAGGCTGTAACATGTTCTGTGAGAGGCCATTTCAAAGCAGAAAGGTCAGCCAGAAGGAGAACGCTGTTTCTAAAACTGGATCCCGTGGAAAAGCAGTCACCAGAAGCGGCCTGAGCACCACTCCCCAGATGCCAAGGAGGCCAGAGCGGGCTGTGGTGCAATCAGGATGTATAAATGGAGCCTCCAGATCTGGTTGAGTTCTGCTCTTTTTCGGACAGATGTTTCTGGAAGTCATATTCGACTGTGGCCACCCCACAAAGGCCAGATTGGAGGAACCCCTCTCTGCCCACCAAGCTCAGCTTCGGGGAAGACTCAGACCCCAGCGGCCCATTCTCCAAAACCTCTTCCCCCTGCTGCCACGATGCTTCCCTGACGCTGGACCCAGATGCGACGGTCAGAGCCCACATCTAGAAACAGAGTCACAGCTGGCAAAGACAACAAGCCCAGCCCCACAAGGACCGACCCAGCCCCCCGCCTCCCCAAGGGGGACACTGCAGGCAGCTGTCCCTTCAGGAGAGCCAAGAGTCCCTCAGGCTGGGATGTCCTGGTCCAAATGCACAGTGTAAGAATTTTACAAGCAAACAGTCCCCAAACCAAAGCCAAGCAGTCTCTGTAATAAACCACGTTTCCAAACACAAATTTTTAAAGCATAAGGAGGTGAGGCTAACAGAGAAACTTAGAACCAAGCAGGACCATGGAAGTCACCACAGCCTGTCTCTGTGATGGGAACAGGCCCAGATAACTGTGTCACCGTGGTGACACAGATGCAGGGCTGGGGCCTCCGCCATGTCCTGCCCCCTCGTCCTATCGTGCAACTCCCAGAGGCAGCTGCCATCCCTGTATGAAGAAGACACGTCCTTCTCCTAAAACACCCTGGAGCCAGCCTTTGAAATCCTGTGTTTTAAATAGTCAGGAATTGCCTTAGTGACACACGTTGTCCCAAGCCTCCCAGGCTGAGAAGTAATTCTGTGATGGTTAATATCGACTCTGCACGTCCGACCAGCTGCTCCAGTGGAAGGAAAGTTACAGGGTCAAGGGTCTGCCTTTCTGCTGCAGCAATTTGGAAGCAGCAGAGAGCATCCAGAAGCCTCGCGTGTTGTTGGAAATGGACATGCAGAGCAGCCAGGCCACCGGGAGGGTAAAGGCGGCACCGGAGCCCCCATTGGTGCTATTGCCGCTGCCACCATCAGTCACTGCTTCCTTGTCTCTGGAACTTTCCACCGGGTGCCGAGGTGGGTCTCATGACAGTGGCTACTGCCAACAAGGCACAAAACGAATCCAATGCGGGTTTGAGGAGTACTACATATAAGCACGTCGGCCTAGGAGCCCCCAGCCGAAAGAGGATGGGCACCATTGGATGATACCTGTGGGCCCCATGGCCCTCTTCTGTGAGGGGAGACAGGAGCGGGGCTGCTGGCCGGCCTCGAGCTGGGCCCACACCAGCCCCAGCGCTGAAGCCCAGACTGTCCCGGGCAGGAGGAGCATGGCAGGGACCCCATGGAACAAGGGGTGGCTCCATGGAGGCCTTGAGTTGAGAGGAAAGGCCATGTACCTGGAAACCCAGCTCTTGAGTTGGGGGCATTAAAAACCCCTTTGGGGCTTCCCTGGTGGCGCAGTGGTTGAGAGTCTGCCTGCCGACGCAGGGGACTTGGGATCGTGCCCCGGTCTGGGAAGATCCCACGTGCCATGGAGCGGCTGGGCCCGTGAGCCATGGCCGCTGAGCCTGCGCGTCCAGAGCCTGTGCTCCGCAGCGCGAGAGGCCACAACAGTGAGAGGCCCACGTACAGCAAAAAAAAAAAAAAAAAAAAACCTTTGGTTGGTGGAGTAGGAGGCCAACATCTCTACCCCTGGGGAGAAGATGCTAGCTTGAGTGCCCTCCTGTGATAATTTCATCCCACCCCGAGCTCGAGCAGGCTCAGACCACAGCCTAAAGACCTACAGCCAGCCTCCCCAGCGGAGACAGGGGAGAGGCGGCTTCTCGTGGCAGGACACACATTCAGGGCATCACCTCCAGGAAGCCAACCTTGACTGCCCTCTGCTGCAAGACAAGGGACTTCCCAGGGCTCCTGTAGCACCTGGGCACATCGCCCGCCATCCACGCTCTCAATACACCCTATGGCTACCTTAATGCCATTTGGAGCAAGATGGGTATAAAAGCTAACATCCCACTGAATTGTAATTGTGTATTCCCTTGTGTTTGCCGTTGCACGCACAGAACTTGGCGAGGTGCCTGCCCATCATTAGGGCTGAAATAATAAATGTCGCAGATCCAGTAATAACAATAATAATGGCCAAAACAACTGCGGGCTCTGGGCCAGCACAGGCGGACTCTTTACCTGCCTGAGCCCAAAAATGCTGTGCCCTGGTTGCATGTGATGAACCATTTAGATGGGTTAAATTCCTCATCCAAAGTCAGCTCACTGTCCAGGGACAGAGGCTGTAGGTCCCAACACCCTCCACCCAGCACTGCGGTGAGCTCAACACAGGGTGGGAGGGGTGAGGGAAGGGGAATTTCACCCGTGTATCAGTGCAGGAGACGAGCGCAGAGGGCCAGGAGGCCTGAGAACCAGTCCAGCGCGGCCTGGACAGGTCACGCCCCCGCCCCACCGCAGCTGTCCTTTAAAAGGTATAATACTGAGCGGACGTGACAAGCATTCTAGCACTCTCTCGAGGAGCCCTGGAAACCTCCTGAGCCTGGAAAGTGGAAACAGCAGCCAGAGGACTCAGTGAAGACAGGAACTCAGAGATGGATGGAGGTGGGAGCTCATGAGACATTACCCGGGGAGGTTCCTGGAAGGAAGGACAAGCCAGCCACCCCCTCTGCGGCTGTCCCCTGCCCTGGGAGGTATCTGGAAGCATCTGGCCGTGGTGTGAACAAATCGTTCCGGCCCTGAGGTATGTTTGGGCGGACTGATTAAGTTTCATTAAGCGGTGTTAAACAGTTAATGCCTGCAAGACCACAGGAAATCATGATTAAGTCTAAACGAAAGGCCACTTGGAAATTTCACTTTCAGGCCTAGATTAGTTACAGACAATTCTATCTGATTGGACTGAACTGGCGTTTAAATGTAAATGTAAGCAGGGACCAGGATATCCGGAGGTGTGGATAATGACTGACTCAGGGTCAGAAGCAGAGGGGGTGTGTGTCCAGTGGGTTTTGGTCTCTCTCGGTTTGTGCTAGGCGGCACATTTGCCAGCCTGCTCTGTCTGTCCAATTCCCTCCCCCACCCACCCATCCCTACACACTGAGTTTGGGCTGCTGTACTGCATTTCTCTGGCCACTATGATAGGTCCAGAGATGAGCATGTAATCCCAGCTGAGCCAATAGATGCCATAGAATTTTTGCAGTGCCTCCTGGGAGAGAGGCCTAGAGGAAGGTGAGACCGGAGCAACAGCAGCCATCTTGCCACCATGAGGATGCAGCCAACGAGAAAACAGGAACGGAGCAAAGCCAATGCAGGAAAGGAAGAGAGTGGGCCTGGGGAGACTGTCTGAACCCCTGGATGGAGGCCCCCTTTCCACCTGGGTGCTTGGGTTCTCTGTCACTAGCAACTGACAAAGATGTCCCAACCAGGACTCCACTGATGTAAGCCACCCCCTCCACACCCCTAGAGATAAAGACCAGAGATGCGTCTCTTGGACTTTTAAAGGAGCTTTCCAGCAATTTGCTCTGAGATTATTTTGATGTGTTTCACACCCTTCTTGAGATGCAAACAGACCCAGCACTGGGGCCCCCACCCAAGCTTTGCTTTGCGGGAGGGAATTCGAAGGGCACGGGGGCTGACCGGGTCCCCCCAGCTGGTTTCTCTCCTTCACATACATGGACCAGGGCCCGGACTAGGGCAAGGCAAGTCAGGCATTGCACAACCCTGCAAGTGAGCCCCTCCTTAAATTTCACGCCCCAGGAGCCTCACGTACCTTCCAAGGCCCAGCCTGGTGTGGACGATGCCTCGTCAGAGCAGCGTGGGGTCGTGGGCTGCTAGTGGGCACTGGGACCGGTTGATCCCGAGTTCTAACCCTGAGTTGCCCACGCTGGCTGGCCTCCAGGCAGGCCTCTCAGGGCTTTGCTTTTCTCATCTACATGGTGACAGGGGCCTCCTTGTATAATTCTTCTGAGGGTGTCTGGCAGTAAGCCAGTTCCAAAGACCACCACACGCCTGCATCTGGCCAGCCTGAACCTTCCTCCCAGCAAATGAAGCTCTTCTGAGGCCAGGGCAGAGCCAGGAGGTGCCTGCTGTCTGCTCACCGGTGACCTCGGCAAGACCCAACGTGCATTTTTCTCTGTGGCTCCTTGGGATGCCTGCACTGGGAAGAGCATTTCAAACAGAGGGGAAATCATTCCTGCACCAAACAAAATGAACGTCCTCTGCTGGGGCTCCCTGGGACACAGCCGCCCCTGAGGTCTGTCCAGGCTGGCGAGACAGGGCTACGACTCCCCACCTGACCTCTGGGTCACAGAGGTGTCCTCCTTTACCCCTGGGGCCGAGTGCCACACTTTGCACCAGCAGGAGCCCATCTCACCCCCCGAGTGCTTGCCGAGCAGCAGCTAATTAATCCTTGAGCAACGTGTCAGATGCCCTATGGTTCCCGGGGAAACAGAGAGACAACCTGAAACTCAAGAGTGTGATCTGTGGTCAGTGCACAGGACGTGGGGCGGCGCGACGCGGAGAACGGCTCAGCCCCTGCTGGCGAGGAGGCACCCTAACCCTCCACCAGACAGAGGGACTCAGGCACCCTCAGCTCCCTGCTTCCCGTGGCCTCCAGCCTAGAGCAGGTCCTGATGTGGACAGAGGAGAACCGACAGAAGGCTCTGATGGAGAAATCCGAGTGTTCCTGGGTCTCTCTCATCCCTGCCACCTGCCCGGGGTGTTGGTGGGCACCCCCCAGCTCTGTCCTCATCAGCATTGCCCCCCACACCGTGAGGTCTTCACTGCATGCCCACGGCCGTCCTGGGGAGCACAGGGAACCAGTCCTGACCAGCCCCGTGGCCCAGAGCCCAGCCCTGCCACAGCTGGGAGCGCTTCCCTCTCCACGCCCAGCCTCTCCTTCCTCTTACAAGTGACAACGGGACCATCAACTCGTTAGACTGTGTGATCACACATGCACAGCCCTTAGCAGGGTGCTGGCGTGGAGCAAGTCCTCTGCAGACTCTAGCAGCTGTGTGTTAGGGTCTCTGTGAGGGGTCACGGACTCCGCTATCACACAGCTCAAAAGGGCACTTCCAGGGAGAATCATCTAAAGGCTGAGGATGATACACTGCCCCGTCAGTGTCATAGAATGAGGAGGAGAAGGCTGAGCACGGCTACAGGGGGTCGGGCACACGGGAGGGGGCTTAAAGCACTCGGAGGATGTGGGGTGGCCTTGCCCAGGGGCAGACAGAGAAGTCCCAAGCTGGGGTGACAATGGTATACGCAGGGGCAGTGGCCAGAGCAGCCAGAAGAAAGGTAGGGGATGTTCTGCCCCAGAGTTCCTGCTCTAAAAGGCCATAGGATCCCCAGAGCTGGGAGGAGCGGGACCATAGCTGAAGGTCCAGGAGGGTGAACAGTCTGTCAGCATTCAAACGCAGGGCTATGGGGCGAAGGACCAACTGCAGAAGCCACAGGAGTGCAAAATGCTGAGTCCCTGAGCCCATCCATCACCAAATACCAACCTCCCTGCCAGACACAAGGCTTCAGGTGACCATAAAATGGAGGGCTGGGGCTTCCCTGATGGTGCAGTGGTTGGGAGTCCACCTGCCGATGCAGGGGACACGGGTCCGTGCCCTGGTCCGGGAGGATCCCACATGCCGTGGAGCGGCTGGGCCCGTGAGCTATGGCCGCTGAGCCTGCGCGTCCGGAGCCTGTGCTCCACAGCGGGAGAGGCCACAACGGTGAGAGGCCCGCGTACTGCAAAAAAAAAAAAAAAAAAAAAAAAAAAAAAAATGGAGGGCTGGCTGCAGGGGTCAGCCCCCCATCCGCAGGTTCCAGCCCAAAGCCTTCCACGCCCCAAGTACTATTGGTGCAGAGATTCTCACCTCATCACTTACTGATGTTTCGGGGAATAAACCTTTGTTATGAGGGTCTGTCCTGTGGGTTGTGGGATGTCTAGCAGCATCTCTCCCCTCTCCCCACACCCCCCCATGCCTCCTCCCCATGGCAACAACCAGAATGTCTCCAGACATTAAGAAATGTCCCTTAGGGGCTGCCCTGGTGGCACAGTGGTTGGGAGTCCACCTGCCGATGCAGGGGACACGGGTTCGTGCCCCGGTCCGGGAGGATCCCACATACCGCGGAGCGGCTGGGCCCGTGAGCCATGGCCGCTGAGCCTGCACGTCTGGAGCCTGTGCTCCGCAATGGGAGAGGCCACAACAGTGAGAGGCCCGCGTAACGCAAAATAAAAAAAAAAGAAATGTCCCTTAGGAGACAAAACAGCCCCTGGTGGAAAACCTCTGGATTAGTGAGAGGAAGAGTTAAAGGCTCCCTTTCAAAAGAGAAAGAGAAAAAATAATGAATATTCTTTCATTCTTCCCACAGACATTTATGGCAGTTATATCGCGCTGGGCACTGGTGACACGTAGAGTTCACAGCCTGAGAGCATTCATCTACGGTAGAAGAGGCACTCAGATGTGCCTAGATGTTTAGTTCTTTAAATATTGCTCCAAATCTATTAACCTCTTAAATATGAAATGCAATCTTTAGGAGCCAGCATGCCATCTCCTCCTTCAAATCTTCCCCAAGCCCCAAGCTGGGGGCCCAGTGCCCCTCCTCCATGTACCCCCAGCAGCTGTGTCTGCTGTGCCTTCTCTGCAGGACCCTGAGTCTTTTTTTTTTAAATAATTTTTACTGGGTGGGGTTATAGTTGATTTACAATGTTGTGTTAGTTTCTGCCGTACAGCAAAGTGAATCAGTCACACATATACATATATCCACGCTTAGATTCTTTTCCCATATAGGTCATTACAGAGTATTGAGTAGAGTTCCCTGTGCTCTACAGTAGGTCCTTATTAGTCATCTATTTCATATATAGTAGTGTGTATATGTCAGTCCCAATCTTCCAGTTTATTCCTCCCCGACCTTTCCCCCCTGGTAACCATAAGTTTGTTTTTTTACATCTGTGACTCTACTTCTGTTTTATAAATAAGTTCATTTGCACCATTTTTTTAGATTCCACAGATAAGTGATATCACATGATATTTGTCTTTCTCTGTCTGACTTACTTCACTCAGTATGACAATCTCTAAGGACACTGAGTCTTTATTCTCCACACACACCCCGTTTGTGTCCTCTTTCAGGTTAAATAAATCTCCCCTGATCTCTTTTTCACTTTGCTGTTTTATAGAAACAGTTGGCATTAAATGGAAATTTAATAAGAACTCAATTATACATCTTGAGGTCGTAGGAAGGAGAATAAAGAACCATCTGTTCACAAGCTTACCTCATAGCTCCAACCCTGTCCAAACTAGACCTTGGTCCTGTTCATTCACGGAGGGCAGAGCTGGAACACAGAGAGACAAGAGAGGAGATCCTTGGGTCCTGAACTTCCGAGGACCCAGATCCAGGGATTGGGAGGCCGGTTAAGAGTGATTTGTAGTATATGCCTTTTTTTTAACCTTTGCCGACATCAGAACCTACACCCACCCCCTCTTGCCATGAGTCTACCAGAGTCTACCCTCAGATCCCAGGCACAGAGCACAGAACCCAGCACATCACACATGCTCTGCAAACAGAACTGAAATGAGCTGAGGCTGATACTATTGCTTTGTTATTTCTAGGAAGCTTTCTAATTTCACAGAGAAAGGTTCCATACTCCTATCTACATGAAGTGGTTCTCTGCCTAAGGAAGCCGGTCATCGGTTGCATGGCCTCAGCTCACATAGCAGCAGCTCCCGAACTGCAGGAGGAGCCTCAGAGGGCCAACAAACACCCCTCCCGTTGCCAGCCTGCCACCCGAGCCCCGGGAACAAGGGCTCCGGTGACCCTCCGACCACCCACAGACTCTGATGAGGAAGAGTGTCTCCCTAGCTGTCTCCTGGGAGCAACAGCAGCAAAGCAGCCCCAGTTACCCTCCAGAGGAGGCTGTCTGAGTCCATAAGCCTTGTCAAGTAGGGGCCTGGGGACCCGTCACACAGAAACATGGTCCAAGAGCTTCCTCCGAGAGGGGCAAAGGGAGGCACTCCACGTGAGGCCAACATGCCAAGTAAGTGCTCTGTGCTGTTAATTAAAACCTGAAAATGGAGCTCTGGAATTTAATTAACAACCCAAGTGCAAAGAACAGAGGTTTTGAGGGGTTTTTTTTTCCTAACACATCTAGAATCCTTCATTAACAGCTGGAAGTGTAGATTGCTTTACGTAAGCAATGAACAATAAAGCAGAAAAGGCACGTGTCATTTCTGAGGGTCACAGTCTCTGCAGCCGTCTATCACCGATCACCGATCTCCCCTCACTGGAGAAGGGCGTGCCAGCCAGGGGGCCTCAGGTGGCCAAGGTTGTAGAGCCTGGAGCGGGGGTCCCAGCAGACTGAGGCTGCAGAGAGGTGCCGATTGCAAACCAGCAGGAGGGCTCACAGAATAACCAGACATGGATGGGACCACCCAAGTCTGTAAAGCTCCTCCTCTAGCTCCCGCACCCTGCCTGTGGGCTGGGGGAGTGAAGGGTGGTGGGGTGGAGAGGGATGGCCTGTAACTACATCTGGCTTGGAGGGACCCTTGGATCTGGGGGCCACCACTGGTCCCTCTTCTCCGGATGGCGGAACAGGCTCTGCGAGGCTGAGTTCCTCACTCCTGGAACGCAGGTCTCCCAGGTCTTGTGTTTCTGCACATCTCAGAGAGGCATCTACAGCTTTGGTTCCAGACGATCTTTTCAAGGGTGTTTAAATAGCAAGGACACCGGAGAGATCATCTCCCTCCAGGACAGAAGCAGGTTTCTTTGCATCAGTATTGTAAAGGTAACGTCTCCCCCCAGGGCGAAAGCCAGGCAGGTTTGCCTGTAGCCCATTCAGAAAGATCAGGGTTCCCGAAGTTGGGGTCCTCAGCTGTGAGATGAACGTCCTGCACACAGCATCTAGGCCACCTGGCATCACACATGGGGCTGGGGGATAAAGAGGGACCAAGGAGACCAGTGAAGCTGGTACTGCCTGCCATGCAGTAACAACAGCCTTTGTCTCTGTGCCGGGGGTCTCATGTCTTCTGCCAGCATCCGTGGAAGGGCAGCGGGCTGCTCGCAAGTAGGGAAAAATATTAGACCATCCACACTCATGGGCGAGTGACATGCGTCTGAGGTCACACAGTCAAGAAATAAGCAGCAAGCAACCCTCCTACACTGTTAGTGGGAATGTAAGTTGGTGCAGCCACTATGGAAAACAGCATGGATGTTCCTCAGGAAACTAAAAATAGAGTTAGCATATGATCCAGCAACCCCACTCCTGGGTATATATCTGAACAAAACTATAATTCAAGAAGATACATGCACCCTTATGTTCATAGCAGCACTATTCACAATAGCCAAGACCTGGAAGCAACGTAAATGTCCACTGACAGATGAATGGATAAAGAAGATGTGGTATATATATATATACAATGGAATATTACTCAGCCATAAAAAAAGAATGAAATAATACCATTTGCAGCAACATGGATGGACCTGGAGATGATCACACTAAGTGAAGTAAGTCAGACAGAGAAAGACAAATACCATATGATATCACTTATATGTGGAATCCTAAATATGACACAAATGAACTTATCTATGAAACAGAAACAGACTCACAGACATGGAGAACGGACTTGTGGTTGCCAAGGGGGAGGTGGGGCGGGGGAGGGATGGACTGGGAGTTTGGGGTCAGCAGATGCAAACTATTATATGCAGCATATGCATGAACAACAAAGACATAGTGTAGAGCCCAGGGAACTATATTCAGTATCCTGAGATAAACCATAATGGAAAAGAATGTAAAGAAGAATGCATATGTACACACATGCATATATGTAAAACTGAGTCGCTTTGCTGTACAGCAGAAATTAACACAGCATTGTAAATCAACTCTACCCCAATTACAAAAAGAAAAAGAAAGAAGCATCAAGCTAGGATTCCATCTCAGCTCAGAAGTGCCCCCAGTCTGAAAGCCTCCCCCTCCCCAACCCTGTCCCTTGGGCACTTGGGTGCACAAGCCAGGGACATCTGGGCTCTAGGGGGTCCTGTCCAGCCTTGCAGCAGGAAATGGAGCCCCAACCTCTGCTGTGAGAGCCAGAACCTTGGAGGGCCCCAGGAGCCCCAAACTCTGAGGGGCGGTCCACACAGGGCCTACCACCTGGCTCCAGGCCCCTCTTGGTAGCCAGCACAGAGGGGACTTTGTTCTGTCTTCTGCTGGATCCCCAGTACCTAGAAGAGCACCTGGCACCCAGCAGGTGCTCAAAAACTATTGGAGAAAGGAGAGGGAGAGGGAGGAAAGAGAGACGGGCGCCAGGAGTCAAGGCCAGGCACTCTTGAGGACAAAGATGGGCTTTTCAGCCAAATCCCAGGGTCCTGGAAAGCTCAGCGTGGGGAGAGTGCCACGTGCAGCCCACTCACCCCTCTGCCGTGCCCACCTGCCAGACTCTCCTGCAGGTGCCCACACCCTCGGTGCCCGCATGGCAACACCCAGGAAAAACATGGTGTGTGAGCAAGTGATTGAAGGAAGGACCAGCCAGCGTGGCCTCGCTGAGAGCCAGCAGGCGCGGGGCCCGGATGATGCATTCATGATCTGGAAGCAGCCGTGGGCCCAGGACTCTCCATGTCGCTGCACAGAGGGGACACACATATAGAAAGTGTCCAGCACACCTGGACACTTAATGAACACCTGTCGAGTGAGGAAGCTCAGAGAACTGAGGTGACTTGCCCAAGAGCCAGCTTCTAGAAAGTGGGGGAGGCAGGACGTGGCCACCAGCGCTCCTGGCTGCCCCCAGCTGCTCCTCAAAGGGTTGAGGGCCCCAGAACGCATCCTGGCCCCGGGGAGGGGGCTCCGCCCCTCATGCCACCTCCCACCCTGAGCAGGACAGGCTCTGGGCTGGTGGCCTGCGAGCTGCAGAGTAAATGGATCCTGCAGCAGCTGCCTCTAGGTGGGCTATTATGTTGCAGAGGCCGTGTCCTGCTGCGTCTTGGGCCCTAATGTCACCTTATTAAGCTTTTCTGCTGGCATGAAATGTTATTCACAACCAGTCTCCGCTCGCAGGGCCTGCACCCCACACGGCACGTGTGCTGAATAATTAAAAAGAAAACAAGTTCCCCAGCAGAACTGTGTGACCTTCTCCAGGAAGACACAGCCCCGGGGGCTGTGAGCTTCTGACCAAGGGTCTAAATGACCCGACAGCCGGGCCACCTCTGCTCGCCCAGCCCCCCTTTCAGAGCAGCTGGGGGCAGCCTGCAGGGGACGTGGAAGATGCCCCACTCTGCCCCAGGTGAGGTTTGGTTTCCTGAAAACATGGTTTGTCCGGGGATTGTGTTTTCATTGCAATGCTATCTGATGGGCTCGGTTTGGGGGTTCAGAAAGATAAAAGTTTTTTTAAGCCAACTGTCAGGCTTCCTGCCTGCCTCTGTCCTTGTAGAGCAGTAGAGACCCCGGCCAGCTCTCTGTCTGTCCCTTGTCCTGTCCTCTGGTCCGGCGAGGGAGTTTCCTTGGCTTTTGTCTGCTCCGGCAGGCCAGCCCACTGTCTGGGACCCAAACCTGAGGGCTTGCCCAGCAGTGTGTGTGTGTGTGTGTGTGTGTGCGTGCGTGTGTGTGCGTGTGCACTCTGATCTGGGACCAGAAGCGACAGGCAGGGGACTCCCCTCTCCGACGTACACACAAGCTGGTTCTCTGCAGCCTCTGGGGTCCACAGGTAAGCCAGGTGTGGCCTTGGGAATCCCACAGCCCTAGGACTCACAAGTTACCAAGGTATACGTCAGGAGCACATTGTCCTTTGAGTTTTGGTCAAAATGGACCCCAGTACATCTCTCATGCCCGTGGGGTGTCCTGTGCCCTCCCAAGGTTCCTGCAAGTCCCTGAGGTTTCCGTCTTCAGACTCCCACCTGCTTGAGTTCTGGCTTTCACTGAGCTCTCCAACTCATTCTCTCCCTCATGTCTTGTCTTTCTTGTCTCTGGGATGCAGCTTTCATGATTTTCACACCACCCCCGTGCTCCCACACACCAGGCATCTCTGTGCATCAGTCCTTTCTTCTGAGGGCTTTCCCAGCTCCAAGGGGACTGGTAGAACCAGCCAGAGTGGAGGAGCAGACATCCTTTGGCCGTCCAGCCACTTCTCAAAGGCTGGGCTTTCTGGAGGCTTCTCCTGGGTCATGAAGCAATTAAAAGCACCCATGATCAGTCAAATTGGATCAAGAAAGTTCCCAGAACAAAATAGGACTCAACGGTTTAGCTTTGGAGGCCCAAGTAGCAAGCACTGGGGTAGGAAGTTCATCCCAGCACCTGAACCTACATCACTGTGCAAGAAAAATGCCAGTGTGATCATCATCAAGTGTTTTAATGAGCTGGGTGAGGCCCTGGACCAGCTCTGTCCACGGAGGACCCTGGAGATGGCACTGCCCTTGGACATGAGCTGCCCGGCACTCAGCTCCCTGCACACTGGAGTATGCCAAGCAGATCACACGGGCTAAGATGCTGGTGCCCAGACTCCCTGGGCCCAGTGAGGACCCCTAGCGCTCAGCCCTTTCCAGGCCTCTAGGAAGGATCCCAGCCAGGTCGGCTCAGACAAGTGATAACACCGTGGGCTTGAGGGTGCGTCAGTGGGCAGCCGTTACCTTGTACCCAGGAGACACATCGGAGTATCTGGAAGCAAAGGGGGCCACCCTGCGGCCATTCACATGCTCCCATCCTCCCACTGGGTGTCCTGCTTTGGGGGAGACCCTCTTGGAGGGAGACCCTCTCTGAGACCCAGATGTCCGCCACCCGGGAGGGCAGCCACAGCCCTGCCAGCCCCGCCCCCCCACCTACCTGTCTCTTTCATGAGTGAGGGGTTCCCGGCCTCCTACCCCATCATGGCTGGCCCAGTTGCCTCCATTCCATCACCCTGGTGGCGGAAGGCCTCTGCATGATCTGGTTCTTTCTACAGGCCAGAGAAATTTACCTGACTAATTTACCATGTCATAAAGGTGGGGGGAGACACAGAATCCTGGCGTCCCCTCCCAACCACTGCCACTTAGCAGCATTCCAGGGAGCCACTAGCCGGGCTGCGGGGTGAGGGGGTCCTCTCCCTGGAGCCCACCTCCCACTCCCCATTTGTCTCCAGCAGACTTCCTCCTAAAGCAAATTTAATGTTGGAAATTAATCCCTGTGTGCTGTCGAAGCAGTTATGTAAGCAGCTTCCTTTTAAAGACCTGGGCCAGAGAAGGGACCTTGGGAGGCACTTACATAAGCTCAGAGATAACGAGCTGCTGTGCTGAACGGCCCCGAGCCTGCTCCAGGCCTCCAGTGCAGCTGTCGGAAGGCAGAGCCTGGCGCTCAGCACAGGGCAAGCCGGAGCGGGGCCATGCAGGGCCCACCTGGCTCCTGCCACCACTTGTAGCCCCTGTAGAAGTGCAGGACCAGAAACAGAGGCAAAACAGGGGATGTCTATAAACCAGGCTTTTCATGTGCCTTCCAGGAAGCGGGCAGCAGGGGAACCTCTACAGGGAGCTCCAAGGTTTAGGAACAACCTTCTCTGCTCTCTGTCCCCACCTGCCCTCACAGGTCCAGCCCCTCTGCTATCTGTAAACCTGCTCTTCCACAGCAAGGAATTTCCTACAGTGCCTTTTTATCTCATAAGGGAATTTCCTTCCCGGTACTTTGTACACCTATAACTCAAGCTTACCCCTGATTTTTTCTGGGTCAGACTAAACAGAACTTCTCAGAAACACTTCCAGCACACAGTAGGCACACATAAAAATGGTTACTGAAAAAAGAGAAGCCAATGACCCTTGCATGTTCATTCAACCTCCCTACGAATCCAAGAAATGGAAATTAAAATGTGATTCCTTTTCACCTTTCAAATTGGTCAAAATTTTTAGTAAATTAGAAAGATACTATTCCAGGCCAATAAAAACAGAGTGAAACAGACACTCAGAGACACAGAGGATGGGAATGTAAACTGGCATAACCACCTGGAAAACAATCTGTCACTTTGTATCTATCAGCCAGGTGAGGCCAGGGTGTGCTACAGAGAAAAACAACCAGAATGGCTGGTAGGAAAGTTTTGATCCTTTATTATACCACATGTCTGGAGGAGTACGGTTGTTATGCTGGGGGAGAGGGGGGTCTGCAGGCCATAGTGTTCCTCACTCCAAGGCCCACGTCGACAAAGCAGGAAACACCTAGAATGCGCCAACCTCTGTGCGGAGGAAAAGGAATATGGCAAAGCAAGAACTGCCTCTAAACTTCTGCCCGGTGGTGACACACATCACTCACCCCTACTCATATTTCATTGGCCAAAGCAAGTCACGTGCTTTGACTTCTAACACAGCTATAAGATGGCTGGCTGGATAGATACATAGATACATAGATAGATAGATAGATAGGTAGGTAGATGCATAGATGGGTGGATGGATGCATAGATGCATAGATAAATAGATATAGATACATAGATACAGAGATGGATAGATGGATGGGTGGATGGATGGATAGATAGACAGATGATAGATAGATAGATAGATAGATAGACAGATAGATAGATAATTGGATACATAGATTGTGTTCCATGAGAGGAGCATGGATTTTGGTCTGTTTTTTTCATGGCAATAGTTTTTATGTTTTGAACATCACTTGGCATACAGTACATTTTTTGGAAGGAAAAGATAGATGGATGGATGGAGAAGAGGTGAAAGAAAGAGGAATAACAAAAGCGAAGGTTAAGTCAGGACTAAAAGGAAACCTATACATGGGAGAATGGTTCAGAGGAAAGGTATCTAACCTCTTCATGGCTGGATGGTGTTGGGAGAGAAGGCTAGTTTTTAACTGAAACCCAGTTGTGTCCCCAAAGTATGTATTTGGGTCATTTGGAACACTTTGACCTTTGTTTTGTAACTTTAGTTCCAGAGAAGGACCAAAAGACTCCAGAGAATCTCTCTCTGGCCCCCTCCCTCCCTTTCTTTCTTCCAGCTCCACAAAAACACAGTGAATACCAGCTCTATCCAATATCATACCAGGCGCTGAGGACACAGACACACTTCCACCCATCAACATGCCCCGGGGCTTCCCTGGTGGCACAGTGGTTGAGAATCTGCCTGCCGATGCAGGGGACACGGGTTCGAGCCCTGGTCTGGGAAGATCCCACATGCCATGGAGCAACTAGCCCCGTGAGCCACAATTACTGAGCCTGCGTGTCTGGAGCCTGTGCTCCACAACAAGAGAGGCCGCGATAGTGAGAGGCCCACACTGCACGATGAGGAGTGGCCCCCGCTCGCCGCAACTAGAGAAAGCCCTCGCACAGAAACGAAGACCCGACACAGCCATAAGTAAATTAATTAATTTTTTTTAAAAAGGCAAAATTCCTTTAAAAAAAAAAAAGTTGCCCATAGGTTTGTGGAAGAGAGAAACAAGTAAAGAGATCTTTGTGGCACCACAGGGTAAGCACAATGACGGAGGTAAATCCAGGAAATGTTGGGATCAAGAGAACCAGCACCTGATAGTCCCGGAAGACCGGGGAAGGCTACCCTAAAAAGGCTAACCTAGTTCAGGTGGCACCTCAACTAGGTCCTGAAAGATGACGAAGAGTTAGCCCGGTAAACACTGAGGCAGAAGCTCACAGGACAGGAGTCTCAAGGAGGAAAATCTTAGGAATTTATTAGTCAGGATAGACCAGACGCTGTAACAACAACCTCAACATTTTAGTGGCTTCACAGAAATCCAAGTTATCTCTTCATCAGGCAGCAATCCAAGATGACACCCCTGGTCAGGTGATGCTCTGGTTGACTCTCTCCCAAGAGGCCCAGGCTCCTTCCAGCCTCTAGGTCCTTGCAGTCACTCTCCACTAATTGGAGAGTCCTCGTTCTCGGTTTTTCACACTAATTAACCAGCTTGTGCCACAGAAATCAAAGAGGTGAGGCAAAGACGGAGAGGGAAAGTAAGTGAGCAGCTGAAGTTCCGCCATAGGCCTTTCCTAGAAGCTTATCCGTTCATCCATTGCACGCAGAACATACACGCATGCACACTGGCACATGTGTGCAAATGCACTCATGCATGCACAGGTGGGCCCAGTCTGCCATCCCAGGGGTAAGAAAGTTGGCCGTGCACTGGGGAGCCCCATCTGCCTCCTCACCAGCCTCCTGCTGGCCTGGGCCCCGCTCTCTGGCCGCCCACTCCTTGAAGGACCAGCACCCACCCTTCCTCTGATGGGCCTGTGCCTCGTGCAAGACCAAGAGCTGGTGGGCTTGGCCAGGCACAAGGGCGGCTTCAGCCGCGGCTCTGAGCTGCCTGCTAAGGTCCTGCGAGGGTTGGCTGGGGGCAGGGAGGGGATGAGCTGCAGGAAGGAAGCCAAGTGGAGCCCCACTCAACAGGCAGCAAGGAATTTCCCGGGCGGCCCACAGCCCCGCCTCCCCACAGGTGGGCTCGCCTCTTACCTGGAGGGGCTTCTGGCCCGTGGACATCCTAGTCTCCGTCCCTCTGGCCCTGCACACGCCCGTCTGCGGCTGCCCACAGCCCCCTCCGCTGGCCCCTCACCACCCTCCCTCTCTGGGCTCCGATGGAACAAAGGGAACTGACAGTGGGAACCTCGGGCTCCAGCCACGTGGGAGGCAGTGTGTATCCACCAACAGCTGGAGTCTCTCTCAGCAGCACCGAATCCAGAGAAAGGACCCAAGCATCCTCCCCTCCACAGCCCACTTCCCGAGGCGTGGGTGCTCTTTGGGCCCCGAGGAGGACAGGAAGGTCCCTGAGAGGCAGAGAAACCCAATGGTTGGTTCTGGCTTCCTGGCCCCAGTCCACCACCTGCTCTGCTGGACTTTGGGCAACGTATTCATGCTCAGTGCCTCACCTGCTGACTGGATAACACAACTGCCACGCGGTCCCCACGAACGTGGCGTGGGAGCCCTGCGCGGTGCCTGCCACACGGGGAGGCTCATAGGTCAGTGGAGTTGTAGCAGCCCCTCCCCCAGGAAGGAGAAGAGGTGGGCTCGGTGTCGCCAATTCCAGGAGGGCCGTGCCCCCCCCCACCTTCTCCCTGCAGTGCCACCCCAGGCAGCTGACCTCATCTCCGGGAGGAGGAGGGGTGCCCGCATTCCCAGCAGGAAGCCGGCCGTGGACCTGCCGCCAGCCGGGCTCTTCATCCTCACGGAGCCCCCGGGGGGCCCAGCTCTGTGGTCTCAGCAGGGGATGAGATGCTGTCCCCAAACTCAGAATCACAGCCTAGAGGGAGGGACAAATGCCACCTGGGCTGCCGGCAGATCCTCAGAGCCTCCGAGGTCGGGGGTGGGGGCGCTGGTGATTCTGGGCAAGTGTGGTGACAAATGCTGGGGGTCGTGGTCTGCCCAGCCCCTTGCCTGACCCTCTGCAGCTGACCCATGAAGCCAGTCCCAAGGCAGGCTGTCTCTTCTACCCCAGTCCCCAAATCCACAGACACTGTTTCCTCAGGACCAGAGCTGCTCATCCCAACTCCCAGGGAAGAGCGTGGAGGAGGCCAGATTCTGCACGACCTCTGGCTTCTGCACGAGGACTCCGGTCCTGCTGGGCCCCCCAGAGCCAGCAGTCGGTCCCTCCAGAGCAGCTCCCATCACCCTCGGCCTCCCTGATTCCACAGACGCAGAGCCGGTGGAGAGGGGCCACAGCCACTCTCGACACCGAAGCTCTGCTGGGCACACAGCGTGTGCAAAAGATCAAGCCCCCTCCTGGATGAGGAGTGTCCACTCCACAGAGAAGGCAGCCCTTCCCATGCTCATGATCACGCACCCTGGGACAGCACCCCATCCCCATGTGGTCCTGGGCACAGTGCATCCACATTCACTGTCCCACCCTGGGAGACAAGAGACCTGGGACAGGCCAGGACCACTGCCCCAGGCCCAATAATTGTCCAGGGCTGGCCACAACCCAGCAAGGCCCATCAGATCCTTCCACAAGATCTGCTTCCTCAGCTTGGCCAGAGGAAACCTCTTCTCCCTGTGAGAGATTTCTCACCACTGGGAGGGAGGTTCCCCCAAGACTGGGTGGGGCTGAGATGTGGAGAAGGTCAGAGCCCTGGATCCAGCTGTGCAGGCAGCTGGATGAGCAGGGATTCCCAGCACCTGGGCCCCATTGTGTGTGTGTGCATGTATGTGTGTGTGTGTGTGTGTGTCTCTGTGTGTGAGTCTGTGTATGACCACCTGTCTTTGTGTGAGCACGTGTGATTTTGTGTGTGTGCCCATGTATCCATGTGTGTGCACATAAGTTCTTTCTTTTCTCCTTCTGTTTGTTTAATTTTGCACAAGCTGCTTTGACGCTTTCAACTGAAAAAATCCCAGCCAACCCACACATGAAGCAACGAGCCTACCTTCCAAGCACTTCCAGTGCTGAAGACGAGGACTGAGCTGATGCATCTGGAATTCTGAGAATCCAGAGGTCAGAGGGAGCCTCTCAACTCTGCTTCTGGCTCAGCCCCTCCCTGGACCACACTCAACCCTCAGCCAGAGCTGAGTAGCTGACTTTAGAACTTTCTGTCTGAGATTCAGCTCCAAGAGCCAGCTTGAGACATACACACACACACAGGCACACAGTCACATTCAGACACACACACACACACCCGTGAGGCTCTAGAGACCTGGGCAGGGGTGTCCACCACCTGGGCATCATCCCACCTGCCTGGCTGGACAGGGGCCTTGAGGCCATTGCCAGGAAGGCCAAGTTTGCACGAGGAAATCCACATTTTCCTCCCAACACTGGCCCGAGCACTCAGGCAAAGGCCTCCCCCGCGCAGAAGGGGCCTCAGCATCCCGCCTGACACCCCATTGTCCTCCCTCTCTCCACCCACCTGCCAGCTCCAAGCCCCGCAGGAGTGACACTGGTAACAACTAGACACACGGGCAGAAACCCACACGAAGACTCTCACACATGTGTGTACATCCCGGGGAAGAACTAAAATCCCTGCTCCTGTCACCATGGCAACCCAACTCTGAGCTGAGGCGAGAGCTTTAATTGGAAGTGCTTATTTGGCTGAAACCCCAGGAATAATCAACAGGAGATTAGAAACATTAAAAACAAGCAGGAGCCACAGAGCATCTTGGAGGAGATGGCGGCAGAAAAGACAGTGCCTCTGGAAACTCTGTTGACGGGAGTAAGAACCGTCTTTATCGTCTGCTGAGGGCTGGTGTGACACCAGGCCTGGGCTGAGCATGTCACTGAATCCTTCCAACAGCACTTCCATCATTTCTCCCATTTTACAGGTGGGGAAACTGAGTCTTGCAGAGGTTAAGGAGGTGGCCCAAGTCCACACGGGATTTCAAGCCATCCTGGAATGACTCCAAAATCCACCATGCCCTTAAGCAGTGTGCAGGGCCTCGTGTCTCCACCAGCGTCAGGTCCCAGGACCTGCAGCTCAGGCACGACAGCTGATCTCCCAGGGCACCCCGGCCGCCAAAGCCCACAGCTCAGCTGGCCTGGGCTGGGTTGACCTCCAGGACACCAGCCAGCGCCTACCTCCCCGTTGCCGCTGACTGCCTGCCTCTGCCTCTGCCCCGCACTCCGCTCCCAGCCACCAGCGTCCACCCTCCAGCCTGCCGTGGGCCTGATGACCCCTGGTGGCAGCTAGGGGGCACTGCACTGAGATGTGGGCCTCCTCCCAGACCCCAAAGAGGGAAGACGGTGCTGGTCCCAGGGGCTCCCTTAGGAGAGCCTCCTGGGAAGGTGCCAGAGTGGGGCAGGAGCGGGGGGCAGCTTAGCCAGCACCTAGCACCTTTTTCAGGTGATCAGGAGTGAAGAGAGAAACCAACTAGCACCCCAGCATCTGCTGGGCACTGAGATGCTGCCTTGTCCACCGGTAAGTGGGCTGTGGCCTGTGGTCCTTCCCACAGTGCAGCAAATGCTTCTGCAGGCACAGGACCCCAGGCTGGACCCTGGGCTGGTCCCCAGGCAGGGTCAGAGATGTGGAAGTGCCCCGCCATCCCACCCCAAGCCCTGGGGCCAGTGAGGACCACAGGCAGGGACCCCAGACCCCGAGCACTGTCTAAAGCAGAGTTGGCACCGGTGCTGCCTAAGGACAGGCTCCCAGGAACCATCCTCACACCAAGCGCCCAGAACTCCAGTTTGCTCTGCAGCATGATTTCTGCGCACAGACGGTGCCGGCTGCGGCGCTGGGACGCGAACACTGAGCAGCACCCAGCAGACGGGCGCAGACAGAGCCGCCACAGTGGCAGCCGGGAGAAGGGTCCTTTTACGCAAACGTTTATCCACCTGGCAATTGAAATTTCTTTTTCAAAGCCCCTGGCATTTACTCAGTTGGCATCTGATTAAATTTTCCCTGCTTGAACTACTCAAATGTGCAAGTCAGTGTTATTCCAAGTAAGAGGACTTGCAATTCAAACAGTGAGGGAGCAGCGTGCAAAGCAAGTGCCATTCCACAGGGGAGTCAGACACAGAAGGCTGCCGGCCCATCTCGGCCCATCCTGCAAAGCTGTCCATTGGCAGCTGCGTGGTGCCAGCAGCTCCTCTGTGTCCTGTGCCGCAGCGACCTGGACCAGCAGGGGGTCTCGGGGCCCGGAGGAGACTCTGAAGGGCCCACACCGTGGTCCTGGGACCCAGGCCCCTGCTGCTAGGAGCCATGGGCTCTGGCCTCCTAGGGTCCCAGGACCACATCAGCCCCACATGGAACCCTGCAGAGACCGGAGGCATCTGGGGTTCCCACCTCCCTACTAAAAGTGGGGAATCAAGGCCACCCCTACCCGCTTGGCTAGCTGTGCCTTTGGTGGGCAACACCCAGGCCGTTGGGTGGGGACCACAGGCTCCCTCTGCCCTTTTTCACGTCCTTCACGGAGAAGTCACGGAGAAGTCAAGACAGGCTGGCCTGGGTAAGTAGGTGGCCATCCCCTGCCCAGGGCTGTGGGCCACCCAGACGGGAGGGGAGACATGGAGAGAGAAGACCAAGTGGCTCTGAGGCTCAGACCTTCAGCCCCTGAGGCCCCAGGCGGACCCTCCTCTCCAGGAAAGATGGGCACCGAGAGGCGGTTGATGGGGAAAGGGAAGGAGGAGGGAGGGAAAAGGATCCAGGGCTCAGAGCACAGAGTCTGCTAATGGTGTGGCTTTGGGCAGGTCCCCTCCCTCTGATCTTCCTTTTCCCCATCTCTTCGATAGGATGGAAGCAGCAGCTTCTCACAGGCTGTTTGAGAACCAGATGGGCCGCTCACTGTGAGCCCCACGTGGGAGCTGCTCAGTGAGGTTTGTGCGTGGGCCCCCTACAGGCTCTTCCAGAGACCCTTCCCCCTCGAGGCTGCCTTGGTGGTCAGCAGGGGGAGGGGCTGCCCCTCCCTCTCCACCCAGGACTTAGCTTGACCTCAGCCCCATCCGGCACACCCGCTCCACTTCTGCTCTGGCTGCGTGAGATGGACCCCTGGAACGCCTGCTTGTCCCCCGGGGTTTTTCTCCTACCAGCTCCTTCCTCCAGACTTGGGGACCGAGTTCTGCTCATCCTGGGGGACCTTGAGCCTTGGGGATGGGGTGAAAGAAAGAGAACAGTCTCCCAGGGCCCAGGGGAGCTAGTCAGAGAGCATGAGTGGGTGGGAGGGCCCTTGCAAAGGTCCCCATGTGGGTTCCAGGGCTGCACCATTGAATCGCTTTGAAGGATATTGCAACCATTCAAAGAAGCACAGTCCCCGGAAAATGGGAGGGGAGGACGGCACTGACCAATCGGGCCACGCTCCCTCTGGGGGTTCTTGATGGGCAGCATCAGGGTGCAGTGCAGGTCACCTGCACTGCCAGTTGGCGCCCCCCATGTCTGACCCCCAGGGACCTATAGCGGCCAGATGGCATCAGCAGGACCCCAGACAGAGCTGGAGGTGGCAGTGTCTCGGAGACTCTGGGGCCCCAGCCAGGGAGAGCACTTCTGCTGGGAAACTCAGTGAAAGACAGTGACCAGGCTCCCAGCACACGGCTGAGGGCTCAGATGAAAAGGCTCCCCACAAAGCCAACAAGGCTCGCAAACGCTACTAAGTGTCCTGGAAATGCCAGAAACCTTGCCGTGGTGAAAAGGAGCTCAGAGTCTGGATTCAGAGGGTGGTTTAACCCCATGGTGGGAGCACAACTCCCTCTGCAATGGGGGCCGGGTGAGGGCTCTGGGACATCTGCCTGCTCCCCCAGCGCTGGGCTGATCCCTCCCGGGTCCGCCTGGAGTCCGCAGGGCCTCTGAGGTTCAGATTCATCAGCAATTGACACTCTGGCTCCAACCACCCCACCCCCCAAACCTAACAAGAGCCACAATCACAGCGTTAACGGGGATAATAATTGCCATTTACTGAGTGTCTCTGACAACCCAGGGACTTGGCATTAGGTCACCGATCCTCCACGAAACCCACATAAGCTGGTGCTACTCTAAGTATCATTATCACTATTGTTATTATTTTTTTAATATCTTTATTGGAGTATAATTGCTTAACAATAGTGTGTTAGTTTCTGCTTTATAACAAAGTGAATCAGTTATACAAATACATATGTTCCCATATCCCCTCCCTCTTGCGTCTCCCTCCCACCCTCCCTATCCCACCCCTCTAGGTGGTCACAAAGCACAGAGCTGATCTCCCTGTGCTATGGGGCTGCTTCCCACTAACTATCTATTTTATGTTCGGTAGTGTATATATGTCCATGCCACTCTCTCACTTTGTCACAGCTTACCCTTCCCCCTCCCCATGTCCTCAAGTCCATTCTATAGTAGGTCTGTGTCTGTATTCCTGTCTTACCCCTAGGTTCTTCATGACATTCTTTTTTTTTTCTTAAATTCCATATATATGTGTTAGCATACGGTATTGCTATTATTGACCCCACCTTAGAGATGAGAAAACTGAAGCTGCAGGGATTCTGAATAACCTTCCCTGGAAGCAGCTGGACCGTGATGCAAACTCAGACCCTCCTCTGACTTTGCCTGGGAGGGGGTCCTGGATGCACCTCCACCCGCAGGCTGGACCTTTGCTCCTGACCAGCCCCCCAGGATGGAAGGTGGGGGTCACGATGGAGCCCTCCTTGGGACAGGACCCAAGCAGGGAACCATAGTCCTGGCCGGCCACCTAGGTCCCTCCAGCAGCCTAAAATTTCCACCAGGCCTGGGGCCAACTCCCCGGGAGAATCATGCAAGGGGAGCCACTGCCGTGCCAGCCAGCCAGCGGGATGACCTCACCCTAACCTGGGTGACGGACCAGCCAGAGCCAGTGGGGTGCCCTCAGGCACAGCTGGAGGTACAGCGACCGGCGATCCTCAAGGATTTATTGAGCACCTGCTCTATGTCAGCACGTGTGTCAGGAACCGTGAATGGCCCAGGCACGATCCCTGCCCTTCAGGGGCTCACGGCTCAGCGGACAAGGAAGGAAGTGAGTGAATAAAGGATTCTACAAGGGAATTAGAGCTGCTTTTCAGGACATGAGAGAGAGACTAGGAGAAGGAGAGAAGGAGACAGAGAGAGAGGGAGAGACAGACACTCGGGGTGAAGGGTGCACTGAGAGATGAGCAGGCCATGCGTCCCACCGGAGCGGATAGGGACAGTCCCACCCCAGGCCACTGTGGCTTCACTGCGGGCAGCTGCTGGGCTCTACTTGGGCCTGGTGCTCTGGGACAGCCCTTCAGTTTCTGGGCTGTGGCTACAACCCCCCAGGCCCAGGTTAAAATTTCCCTCCAGCCACGGAGCCCAGATCTCACAGGTTCTAGATTCCTCCTCGGCCCCCACTCTGTGCCTGGAGGGTCCAGTTCCCCTCTGCAATGCCTCCCTGCAGCAGCCCCTCCAGCCAGCCCAGCGGAGGTCCACTCGGCCCTGAAACCAGGCCTGGCCTGCCTCGGACACCACGTCTGTCTGTCTGCACTGCAGGCTCTCCCTGGCCTCCCCCTGGCCTCCCCCACCCCAATCTCCAGGAGTGCCCCTCCCTCTTGGGCCAGTCAAGAGTCTAGACTCTTCCAAAACCTAAGTGCACGTTGCTGTGCCTTCACTTCTTCTTGATGGAGAAAAGGGCTGTGATGTGACGGGGTTCAGACACGCTACCCCAAACACGGCACGGTGGCACATTGAACTTGCTCAAGTGAAGGTAGAAGCGGGAAGGACCCTCTGACCTTCCCCTGAAGCGGGTCACAGGTGCCCTTCTGTGACAGGTGCCCTCCCTGCACCCGGAGGATGGAAGCATCCTTATCTCCAAGGCGAGGGGACGCCGAGAGGGATCTGAACAAACAGCTCCCCGCTTCATTACCCTGAGCCCACACTCTTTTGTCCTATCACGTTTCCCCATGACTTTCCACTCTTAATCCAACCCAGCATAAAAACACTCAGGCTTCACCGTTTCTTTGAGTCTTCATTTCCTTATCAAGGCTCCCATGTCACATAAAGCTTATATTAAATAAACCTGTATGCGTTTCTCTTGTTTGGGTATGGAGCATCAGTGGAGAACCTAGAAGGGTGGAAGGAAAAATGTTTTCCTCCCCTACAGGTGCGATCCCACACGGGGGCCCCAGGAAGGGGAGTAGGCGGGCAGCGGGTCCGTACCGCCCTCACCTTAGCTCCTGGTCACGGGGACGCTCGCTCCAGCCCCGCGGGGACTGTCCCCAGCAGAAACAGAGCCAGGGCAGGATGGTTACCTGGTGGGAAGTCAGACTGACACCCTCAAACTTCCTCACTGGCAGCCCCGCCCACTTAGCTGGGATCACAGCGTCTGGTGGAGGGTGGGCTGGGCTCTTGCCAGTTGGAAGCTCATCCCAGGGGCTGAATTGCCCATGCAGAGGCTGGACAGCGAAACACAACACAGGGCTCAGGGGAAAGCAGTGGTGAGGTTCACGGCTGGGCAGGCAGCCTCTGTTCAGCTCTGAGCTCTCGACTCTGAAAACACTTAGCTTCACCGCTTCTCTGTGCCCACGTCCCCAGGAGCAGGCGGGAAGCCCAATGCCAGCTGTGAAGCTGCAGCTGGGATATCCCCTCCCCTGGGCAAGGACCCAACTTCCCTCTGGCCCTGAGGCCAGCACCCAGGTGAGGGGAAGTTGGGGAGGAACCTGGCTCAGTCCCTTTCTCCTGGGAAGTGGTTCTTCCCCTGCAGCCTTTCCTTCCTTCCTTCCTTCGCTGATTCATTCATCCGACGAGTATCTCCTGAGCTGTCTGCCTTTGTGGTTGCTAGAACTCCAACCAGCACCAGACAAGCAGAGCGAAACGTCCTGCCAGGTGACAAATTTCGGGGAGTGTGGGGCCTTACCAGAGCAGTTTTGCTCAGGGAAGAGTAATCCCTCCCTGTTTTCTGCTCCAGGAGACGGGGTGGGGGAGGCATCTGCTGGAGGCACAGCAGACCCAGGTCAGCCAGGAGCCCTGAGGCCTGAGGCTGCCTCTGGGAGGAGCTGAGCCCCCAGGGAGGCACGCAGAAGCCCCCCGCCCCTGAAGATTGGAAGGCTTCCCCTTAGGTCTTGAAGCAAATGCCAGAGAGAAGCCCAGGAGAGATCGCCTCACCCCACTACCACCCAGAGAGTGGCTGTGGTCATCCCGGCTACTCAGCAGGGACCCGCCCCGTCTCAGTCTGTCTGGGCTCTAAAACAAAATACCATCGCCTGGGTGACTTATAAACAACAGTTCTGGAAGCTGGAAGTTCAAGATCAAGGCGCCGGCCGATCCGTGTCTGGTGAGAGCCCCCTTCCTGGTTGTCTTCTCAGTGTGTCCACACAGGGTGGGAGGGGGACAGAGCTCTCTGGGACTCTCTTATAAGGGCATTAATTCCATTCATGGGGTCCCACCCTCATGACCTAGTCACCTCCCTAAACCCCACCTCCTCCTGATACCATCCCATTATATTTCAACATGCAAATTTGCGGGGGCACAAACATTCAGACCATAGTGCACCCCACCCCCAGGCTCGGCCTCCTAAAGAGAAAGCTGAGGCTCCCCCTTCAGAAGAAGTTCAGCCCAGGAGTGAGATATCGAACTCCTCAACCAGGGCCCTTGTGCTCCCAGGGGGTCTGGGGTGGCTGGGAATGAGGTTAGCCTGGGTGGGCACCTGCCACGGGGTTAATGAGGACAGTAACACTGAAAGCATAACCCCCAGGGACCCAGTGCCTGGAGCTGGACAAAGCCAGGCACTGCACTGGGCACTTGCCTACAAGCTCTCCTTGGCCCCAAAATGAGTCTGTGATACAGGTGCTTTTATTACCCTGATTTTAGAAATTGGGGAAGGGGCTCAGAGACATTAAGTAAGTTTTCCAGAGTCACACAGCGAGTACTATCAGCAGCGATGGGGCTTGAACCCAGTATTGGTTCACAAACCGGTCCCCCTACATGGAGGGTGAGGAGAAACAGAAGAAAGAGGCCAACACACCAGATCGTCAGGCGGCAGGTTTAGGGAGCCGGGAACTGATACAAGAGGCTTGTCTTGAGCACCTGCCTGCCTGGATCTTCAAAGATGGTAGAGAGGCCTTGACAGGGCTCAGATGGTCTTAACAACACCTGACTCTCTCCGGGCTGCGTCCCAGGAGACGGCTCTGGCTGCAGGAGTGGTGGGCCGAGGGGACATTCAAGGGCAGGGAGGGGTGAAGAACCTCTGATGGCCGAGGTCTAGCTCGCAGGTCACCCGGGGTCACATCCTCTCGATGACCCCCTCCAGCACCTGCCCTCCACCGTGATGGACTCTCTCAATCTCACAGCACCCCCTCTTCCGCAGCGAGCCCAGCAGTCAGCAAGGGGTCCACTGGCTTGGAGGCCACTCCTTGGCGGCTCTCCGGCTGCACAGGAAGCAGAGGTCACAGCGACAGTACAGGCACAGGCAAGAGAACTTAACACAACGAAGCTTAACACAACGAAGTAACAGCTTCCTCCACCAAGAGCCCCGTGACCCAAACCACGGATTTACCAAGTCCCCTCGGCTGGGGCTCAGATCACTCAGGGCGTCACTTGTGCCCTCGTGTGATTTAATAAAGGTGACACGTGAGCAGACTCATCGGCACGAACACACAGCACTCTGCTCAGATGATGGCACACGCAGGTGCCTCCTTGCAAGGCGGCAATGATGTCCAAGGCCAGCCTGTTTCAGAGGCCAGCCTCTCTCATTAGAGAAGTTTTAGTGCTCGGTAAGGATGCTGTGCCGGCTGTCATTCAAGGCTCGCTGGGGGACCTCATAAGGGGGTCCTTGTGAGCTGTAACATCCTCTCGGCCAATGGAGGGGACACAGGTGGCGGCCGAGTGACAGTACCAGAGGGAAACAGGAGGAGAGGGAGCTCGGCAGCTTCAGGAAATTGACCTGTGTACCTGCCATACCTCTTGGCCAGGGAAGCAACACTGTCCAGCATGAGACGACGGTCTGGGGGTGGGATGTGCCAGACCAGCCCCCACCTGCTCCACTCAATGGCACATGTTCCACTGCAGGTACAATATGTTTCTACAGGTCCAGCTGGCAGCAGAACAACGGGGTCCTGCTGGATACTGAGCAGCCCCCCTCACCCAGGGCCGTGAAGTAACTCACCCATCCGGTGGGACTTCCCATCACAAATCTCAGTAGGTGACGCCTCTCCCAGGCAGGATGGCGCCTGGCGTTCCCAGCATCCCCGCGTGTGGATTACTCGGGAGTCGGGGGACGGCTCTCTCCTCCACTTCCACACCTCCACAATGTGGGGCCCCCAGCCGGGCATATGGGGCACCAGGCCCTACTGGTCGATCATTCAAATGTACTAAAGCCTGGGACAGTACTTGGTTCACCGGCCAAGGGGGTTTCCTGTTAGTGATCTAACCTGCTGCTTTAATGTCCATTCTTTCTACCAATGCTGCTGTTTGCCAGTTACAGGGAGACAGACCCTCCATCAGTGTCATGTTCTTCTGCCCAGTCTTGCACATCATGACCTTTGTGAGGTGACTGTCTGTGTATGGAGGGCACCCTACATGGCCTCAGCTTCCCTGATCGCCTAATGCTGGCAGCCAGGTTTGCACAGTGACGGGAGAGCTTGGGTTAGGCCAGGTGCAGCACCCAGACAAAACAAGGCATATTTAGAGCCCTCCATTTGCCAATCCCTCACCTGAGGATGGCCCCAGACTCCTCTGGCAATGGCCTTGAGTGTTGTTTAGAACACACAGGCCATGCGGTTACTGAACCCAAGTGCCCTTCCACACACATCCTGACCCCACAGGGCTTATACGTGATCATCCAGTATTCAGCTTCCCAGTGTCAAAGCCATAGGGTTCATCCCTTTGGAGAAGCCCAAGTGTCAGTTCAGGACTCATGAGTGACCAACAGCCAAGCTGCTCTGAGCTCAGCCTGCTGGCTACGGGGGTTCATTCCTGCTTCCAGGCACCTGAACACCAGGCGTCAGTGGGAACTTCCCCCATTCCCTCTCCACAGACCCCCACAGGAACGGGGCAGGGGCATCTGGAGGGTCCACGTACTCTAAGGGCCTAGGACCACCCACATTTCTAGCGACAGTGGGCTGGCAGACAGGGTACACCTCCGCTGTAAATCAGGTTGCCACCTCGTCAACATGGGGACGTGAGCTGGGGCAGAGGGGGCTGATGCTCTCAACCACCCCTAGGTGGGAAGGGAAGTTCTGACCTCGCTGTGCTGACCCCTCCGTGACCAGCTCTACCTGGGGGAGCCCTTGTGCATTGCTAGGAGCCAGTGCCCTCGGGGGGTGTTTGGGGCACCTGCTCCATCCCAGGGCTGGAACCAAATCCAGGCAGTTCCCTCTCCCCTGTGTCTCTGCCTCAGTGCCCAGCCCACCCCTTCCAGAGTCACAGGCACATCTAACGCAGTGCAGCCCTGCTTGGGAGATGCCCAGAGCTCTAAAGACACTTCACTAGTGTCTTTGCTTCTCAAAGGCAGGGGCTGCTCTGGCCCCCAGGTCCAGGGATGGAGGCACTGTGCCAGGAAGGGAATAAAAGTTCTCCAGACCCTAAATCCCTGCAAAGGCTCACTCCTCTATCATGTTCTTAGGGCTTGGTTAGGCTTGTACCTGATCAATCACAGCTTCTGGGACAACATGCACTGTACCCAACCAAACAACTCCCAGAAACCTTACAGTGCTGCCCGGGCCTTGACTTTTCTGTGGGTCCTACTGCCCATCCCCTTCCTCACAGATGGTCCAGCAAAGCCTGCAGAGCATCCTGCAGCCAGGGCCAGTCTTTACATGTTAACATAGTCTCATCAGTGTAAGGGGCTTGTCTTACTGATGTGGGGAAGGAGGATGGGGACAGGTCTCGGGCTGCCCTCCCATGACATGTAGGAGGGTGCTGTGCAGGTAGCCTCAGGATGCACTTGAAAGGTCCACTATTGCCCCTCCCACGGGAAGGCAAATTGATTTTAGTATCAGAAACCTGTAGTTGTCCATCTTTGCCATGAACCTCCTTGATGATGAAGCCCTTTTACAGGAACTCTTTTGCAAAAGCATGAGAGCAGAACCAAAACTGTGTAAATGACCAAACAAAAACAGAACTGTAAAATGGTCATGGTTAAAGATCTGATGAGAGCTCATTATAATGCCATTGACAAGGAAATTTGGTTATTTCTGTGACATACATTTTTAAATTATGAGTGATAACATTATACCAGGACATATCAGATTTTTAGGAATTTCATGCAAATATACCCTAAAGAAAGTTGAGCATCACTTCTTATTTGACAATACTTCCCATGTAATTTAACATATCAAATAAGCCTAATTAGTTTACTATCTCTCTTTTACAAGGAGAGAAAACACATCTATTAAGATGTTCCAGGGGCCCTCTGGAAAATCCCAAAGTTAGTTCAAGGTCAACAAGACTTCACTTCGAATCTTATTTGGGGAAACTTGTCAAAAATATCAAAAAGTTCATTTAAAACACTTGATTAAATAGGATTACAGGTCATTGTAATACAATACTTAGTTGTCCATTTAACCAAAGTGACAACTAATGACTTCTCAGGCAAATACAGGAAGTTACGTGATTATTAAAAAAAAAAAAAAAAAAAAAAAAAAAACTGGCTCTTTTAACGGGGAAGATTCCGTTTCCTTAAGTAATCAAAGACAAAATGAAGCACAGGAAACTATTTTGATAAAACACAGAATCTTTGTTTTTTAGGCAGATTACTTAAAAGGTAAAGAAAAACCTTTCACAATCCCATCAAGAACAGACCAGTAGTCCAAGAAAACTTTGTTCTTTTATCAGATGAAAGAAAATTGTTTCCTTTTCAAGGAAAGACACTATTGATATCAAATTTATTTTTTTATGCCTGTCCAGTAAAACTTTTACAAATTAATTTTAACAATACTTCTAGAGGGAGAAAAACATCACAGATACATAACATTCATACAGACAGACACAGAGGCCCCATAGTTTTCATTCCAAAACTTGAACTGTGAATCAAGTACCCACTCACATGGCTAAAGACTTTTACTAATATTTGTGGAGAAAACTTAAGATTTGTATTTGCCCTTGATGAGTAATCTTATGAAGGCTGTAGACTAGATTTGGAACAAGGGGACTTCTATAGCAGTCTGCATTTTTATTGTTTTTTTTTTTTACATCTTTATTGGACTATAATTGTTTTACAATCATGTGTTAGTTTCTGCTTTATAACAAAGTGAATCAGTTTTACATATACATATGTTCCCGTATCTCTTCCCTCTTGCATTTCCCTCCCTCCCACCCTCCCTATCCCACCCCACTAGGTGGTCACAAAGCACCGAGCTGATCTCCCTGTGCTATGTGGCTGCTTCCCACTAGCTATCTATTTTACATTTGGTAGTGTATATACGTCCATGCCTCTCTCTCGCTTTGTCACAGCTTACCCTTCCCCCTCCCCATATCCTCAAGTCCATTCTCTAGTAGGTCTGTGTCTTTATTCCTGTCTTACCCCTAGGTTCTTCATGACCTTTTTTTTTTTCCCCTTAGATTCCATATATATGTGTTAGCATACAGTATTTGTCTTTCTCTTTCTGACTTACTTCACTCTGTATGACAGACTCTAGGTCCATCCACCTCACTACAAATAACTCAATTTCGTTTCTTTTTATGGCTGAGTAATATTCCATTGTATATATGTGCCACATCTTCTTTATCCATTCATCTGATGATGGACACTTAGGTTGTTTCCATCTCTGGGCTATTAGCCTCTTTTCCCCTTTTTTCTTTCCAGTCTCAGGCAATCACGGGCAGTGTTTAGTCATCTCCCAAGGTGTTCACATCTCAGAAGTGATAAGACTTACAATTTCAAGGGACAGACAAAGGATGCACGTTTCCTCCCAGGAGTTTTGGGGTGTAATTCTCTATCATCAGAAGTCCAGGGTAATGACTATGTAGAATTGTCCTCTGTGTTGGGGTCAGACGGCATGTGTCTGTTTCTCTGTTAATCACCACAACGTCCTCATCTTCACCCACCTCATTTTCCCCGGGACTCTACCTCTCAATGTCCTGAGATCATGTTTGTCACAAGTGCATTGACTCTCCTACTTTGCAAGACAAAGGTGCTCCCCAGCTTGTCTGCCAGCCCTAAGTGAGCAGAGCAGTGGACACCCACACATCCTTCCCTAATCTCAGCTCTTCCTCCTACTTTCTGACTCGAACTTCAGCCTCTAGTTGGGCATCAGGGTCCAGCCGACCTGCCCTTGGTGGAGGCCAGTCCACTGCACAGCCATCCATCTTTCTCTGCCACAGCGTGTTCTTCACGTCTCCTCAAACAAGTGCATTATAGCAGCTGGTGTTCTCAGGGCACCTCTCTATTTATGCAGCATCCACAAGCATCTGACATACAGGTTCCCCTCCCCAAATAGAGGGCAATGGCTAGCGGGTATTTCCCCCAAAGACACCTCTTCCCCAAGGCCCACTTCCCCTCTCCTGCCTGGTTCGCCAGTGTCGGTTCACAAAAGGGCCTCATACACAGAGGGCAAGGGGAGACAGAAGAAAGAGACTGACACCCAGGATTGGCAGGAGGCGGGTCTATGAGCAGGGAACTGACACCTGAACCTTAAAAGTTCATAGAGAGGCCTCAACAGGGCTCAGATGGTCTTAACAACACCTGACTCTCTCAGGGCTGCGTCCTTGGAAATGGCTCCCACTGTGAGAATGATGGACTTTCAAGGACAGGGAGGGGTGAGGAACCTCTGGCAGTCATGTCCTCTCGGTGACCTCCTCCAACAGCCAGGCCCTCAGATGCCACAGCCCGAGTTCATTTTGCTGCTTCTGAAAACCCACTCTTTCTCTGTGATTTCTGGCTCTCAACCTCTCAAATTCTGAGAAGAACCCTCTCCTCTGTTTTTAGGACAGAAGTAGCAGTCAGCAAGAAACCTTGTGTGAGAAAACCCCCAACACAAGCATTATTTGCAAAGCAGATTCGCCCCAGAAATGGTTTGTCATGTTTTCCCTGCTGGGGACCAGATCTCCTTCCAGAAAGAGAATCTCCTTCAACACCAAAAGGTGTTGAAGTCCTAACCTCAAGTATCTGTGAGTGTGGCTTTCTTGGAAATAGGGTCTTTGCAGATGACCAAGTTAAGATTATGTCATTAGAGTGGATCCTAGTCCAATATGACTGTGTGCTTATATTAAAAGGGCAAATTCGGACAGAGATACACACAGGGGAGAGGCATGGACCAGAGTCTTCCTAGCAGCCCTCAGAAGGAACCAACCCTGCTGACACCTGGATTTCTCCAGAACTGTGAGACAATGGATCTCTGCTGTCTAAGCCCCCCAGCCTGTGGTACTTTGTTGCAGCAGCCCTAGCAGACTCATATAAATGACCAGGCCAGGGTTTCTATAGCCAGCAGAATCCAGTAGAAACTCTGACAAGTAGAATAACCAGCTACCAACCCAAGTGCCCTCTGGAAATACCACTGCTCCAGCCTGGTTCTGAGCAGGAGAAGCCCAGCCAGTTGGGTTGAATGCAAAGAATCTTGAAAGGTTAGCTCAGCCCTGGGTCCCTAGCACTTGCCACTTTGGGCAGGAATGTCATCTCACTCCTCGCCAGGGGAGAGGCCCCCAGACAGCAGAGGCTAAGGACACGGACAGTCGGAGGCAGGTGTTCCCTCGAGCATCTGCAGCAGCCCAGGCAGGGAAGCAATTTTTCAAAACCAGAGAGAGACCGAGACACTCCAAGCACAGGCACTTAGCAGGGTCACAGAGCTGTTTATCTGGAATTATTCTAAATACAGCCTCCCGTCTGGCACTTGGACCCAGTGTGTGCTGCTCCTACAATAGCGACAAGTTTCCGTTATTAAGAGAGAAAGCTCTCAGAGCTGAAGGAGCAGGAATATTTGCAAATTCCATGCAAATTCTTCTGCACAAGCCAGCTACTTAAAGAGCCTTTTAGGGAGAACAAGCATCCCATTAGAGGCTTATTCACCCTCTCCATTCCAGGGACAAGAGCTCCCCCCATTGTCACCTGCTAGCCACATGCGCAGAAGCAACCACAGGCCTGAGCTGCAGCTGTGCACTGAGCCCAGACCCCTCACTGTCGATTCGAGGCCATAAGTCGGGTGGAGGCCAGGGAACCCCCTCCCCCTCAGGCCATGAGTGCCCTCCCTGAGGCAGGGGAGGTGGGAATGGGTACAAAGGCAAGAAGGCTCTAGACCCTGTTGGCCACATGGTAGGTAGACCAGATGGCTCAGTGATGCCAAAGAACTGGAGAGAGGGCAAACATCCCAGGAACTCTGGAAAGTGGGGGCACCACGCCCTGGAGCCAGGGGGAGCAGACAGAGGTGTCAGAGTCTTCAGGTGGGAGTCAAGGCACCAATTTTGCACAAGAGGTTGAGTTAAGGAGGGGACGCTGCAGAGTGCAGATGCTTCCTAGAGGAAGCATCCATTAACTCAGAATGGATGAAGCCATCCCAGCCCAGCGCCCAATGTAATGTGCATTCGATAAATGTCGGCTCAATCGACAGCCTGAGTCCTTTGTGTCTCAGGTCCTCTGACTCTGAATTGCGCGTGCAAAGTGGCATCCACCCTATGACACTAAAGCAGCAGCTGTGAGTACAAATTGCCATGTCCTTTGTACCCAGAGCTGATATTTCCAATAGGCCACAAGGACAGCCTACACACTCAGGGCCTTGAAAGAAACCCAGGCACGCTAACAAGAAACCAGGAAGGGTTGGAACAAAAGATAAAAATCAGACTGATGGAAAAGAATAGCTAAAGTTATTGAAAGTTTCTATTAAGATTAAATACGTCACTTAACCACACAACAACCCTGGAAGTAAAAACTATCGTTACTCCCGTTTTCCAATCCAAGAAACCAAAGCACAAGAAATTGCATCATTTTCAGAGTTCCCTGATGGCCCAGTGCTTAAGACTTTGCCTTCCAATGCAGGGGGCGAGGGTTCAATCCCTGGTCAGGGAGCTAAGATCCCACATGCTTCACAGCCAAGAAAACAAAACAGAAAACAGAAACAATATTGTAACGAATTCAATAAAGACTTTTAAAATGGTCCACATCCAAAAAAAATCTTTAAAAAAAAAAAAAAGAAAACAGAAATTGCATCATTTTCCTAAGTTCATCACAGCCCAGCCAGGAGATAAACTCAGCCCCTCTGGCTCAGAGTCCCTCCCGTTCTGTCCTGACATGCTCTCCTGACCCTGAGCCTGCCCTTACCCATTGCTGGAGACCCTGCCTGGCAGCCCCCGCACTGGGAATTTGTTGGGTGAAGCTATGAGATGGGGGATGCTTAGAACTGCACCAGACCGAGAGAGCCTGTGGCCCATTTCACAGGGGAAAGGACTGCACACATCATCAAATGCTGGCTCCCCGGTTGGTCTCCATCCTTGCATTACTGAGCGGACTAAACAACTGAGTCAGTAAGAAATCCCGCTTCTGACCTGAGAACCTTGAGGGTGAGCAAGCCTGCCTGCTCGGGGTCTTGGGGTGACACGCTGGTGGCGCACAGGCCCTCAGGGATGAGGAAGTGGCAGACCAACCCTGGGAGGGGAACAAACCCTATCCCAGAGCAGGACCACAGCACAGACTACCTGCTGGCTCAACGCGGAGCTGAGGCCGCAAGCAGCCTCCCATCCTCAGCCCCTTAACCCGGCCCCTGGAGACAGTACACCAGCAGCCACCCCTGCCCGTCCTCAAAAGAAAGCGTGAAGCTGCTGGAGAAATGATTTCCCAAAACAGTAAACGTCACCCTGGTGGGGATTCTGGTCCTTGAGCTGCAAACTCTCAAGGAACATTCCTCTGCTCTCCCTTCCCATGGACACTTCAGTCCAGTGTGTGAACTGCCCCCTGGAAGACCATGAACCAGGCCGAGGAGGTGGCCAGGAGTCAGCAGGCAGGCGAGAAAAACCCAGGTAAAGACGGCCCACCCCCGCCGAGAACCTCACACTCACAACGGGCTTTCGTTCCCAATTCCGGGCTTCCTGTTGCCTGCAGAGAAACTCCAAAAGCAACAAAGGGTGTGACCTTAGGCTCTCAGGGACCCCTGTCCATGGCGGCCACCGAAAACCCAACCATCTGTAAAGTTTTCTGTTTGAACTTTGCATTCCACTCTTCATTGTATATCTATCCTTTTGGACCTAAAAATAATGCTCTGCCTGGAAATCCTGGAGTGAACCAAATTCTGGAGCTTCCTCTTATTCAGTTGGATATAACTGCAGAGCAAGACTCTGGACCCTGTTCTGTGTGTGCAGGGGGCTCTGTATGTGGGTGCCAGGGTCCCACTACCTGAGCGCAAATCTTGGCTCTGCTACTTTCTTAGCTGTGTGACTTGGAGGGAACTGAGACACCTCTCTATACCTCAGTTTTCCCATCTGTAAAATAGGGGCAATAATAGTGCCTCCTACACTGAGAGTCCAGAGGCTAAATTATCCAATTCAGGAAATGGGTTTAGAGCCATGCTGGAGCCAGTGGTCATTGTCAGAGTGGCCAGCTTGCAATGCTGGGGAAAGTCGGGATGACTGGAGAGGAGGTCTCTGGAGGCTTCTCTGCAGAGAAGGTGGGGACAGCAGGTGAGCCCCCTGGCCCTGCTGACCCAGCTGCTGGAAGCCTGGGCAGGTGTGATGGCCCTGGAGGCGGGAGGCTGTGATGCCCACGCTGGTTCTCCATCACTGCCCCACTCCCGGAGCAAGCTTTCCCTCCCCTGCCTCTTCCCCCCAAGACTGCTGAAGCTGAGATTTCACACCAAAAGAGGAGCCTTGGGCTTCCCTGGTGGCGCAGTGGTTGCGAGTCCGCCTGCCGATGCAGGGGACGCGGGTTCGTGCCCCGGTCTGGGAGGATCCCACATGCCGCAGAGCGGCTGGGCCCGTGAGCCATGGCCGCTGAGCCTGTGCGTCCGGAGCCTGTGCTCTGCAATGGGAGAGGCCACAACAGTGAGAGGCCCGTGTATTGCAAAAAAAAAAAAAAAAAGAGGAGCCTTTAATGAGAATGGCTGCAAACCTCTCCCCGTTCACGGCAAGAGAGCAGGCACACATCAGAGCTTCTCAGGCACACTTCACAGACTGGCCTTGGGGAGGTTTCGAGATATTCCTCAGCTCTAAGTGAGTGGGGGCAGGCTTCCCCCTTTGCACCCTCAAGGAAGCTCCTGCAAAGGAGGCATCTGGGAGGACGCAGGGGGTCAAAGGAAAGCTCTGGAAACCAGATCCAGTTGGAGGCACTGGGCAGGCCCTGCTCTGACATCAAGAGCCTGAAGACACTCACCTCTCCAAAGCATCAAAGCCCACCCCACCAACATCACACCCAAGAGCTGTCAAGAAAGGGGCCCACCTCTTAGGCAGGTAAGGCAGGCCAGTTGCTAGAACCTGCTCCACACACAGGCTGCAGGTGGATGTACCGGGGGCCTGAGACCTTGCCCATCTTCCAGCCCCTTCTTGGGTGAGAAAAGCTGAGAGCACCTGCAGTAGTTTTCGGCCGCTGCCATACAGATTGCAGATTTAATGACAACACAAGTCTGTTATCTCACAGCTGCATAGTTCAAAAGGATGACACGGGTCCCACGGGGCCTTTTCCATCTCCCAGAGGCCACGTGCACTCCCTGGCTCGTCGCCCCTTCCTCCATCTCCAAAGCCAGAGCCTCTCTCTGACCCTGATTCTGCCATCATCACGTCTCTGCCTCTGACTCTGCCCCCTCCACCCACTTACAAGGATACTGTGGTTATGGTGGGTCCACCTGGATCATGCAGGACACTGTCCCTGGGTCACAGTCAGCTCATGAGCACACTTGATTCCACCTGCAATCTTAAACCTCCCTTTGCCATGTGACCTAACACATTTACAGGTTCTGGGGATTCGGACTTGGACATCTCTGAGACCATTATTCTGTCTACCAATGGTTTTTGTTTTGTTTTTGTTTTTTACATCTCTATTGGAGTATAATTGCTTTACAATGGTGTATTAGTTTCTGCTTTATAACAAAGTGAATCAGTTATACATATACATATGTCCCCATATCTCTTCCCTCTTGCGGCTCCCTCCCTCCCACCCTCTCTATCCCACCCCTCTAGGTGGTCACAAAGCACCGAGCTGATCTCCCTCTGCTATGCGGCTGCTTCCCACTAGTTATCTATTCTACGTTTGGTAGTGTATCCAATGTTCCCATTGCACAGACAGGAATAACAACAATAATCAACACCTGTTTAGTGCTCACTGTGTGCCAGGGCTTTAGAAGCATCATACATTGTTTATTCTTCCTAATCAGCCCTTCGCAGTAAGCACATGATGGACCCCTTTCTATGTAAGAGGGACCAGAGGCTCTGGGAGGCTAAGGGATTTCCTCAAGGTCACTGGCACCACTGTTGACCCCAGGCATTGGGCCCAGGACCCCACGTCAAAACTGCTCTCAAGACCAGACCCTGAGAAGCCAGGACCACACCTAACACCCAGAGGCCGCAGAGCACACACCAGCCCCTCCAGGGAAACCAGTGCGAGTCTCTGCGCTGGGGGCCAGGGTAGCAGGAGGGACTCTGTGACAAGTACCCGACCCGCTGAGGGGCCACCAAGACCTACGGATCCCGAGAAGACGGACCCTCCAACACTCGGGCGGCACGAAGGTGGGAGCCGAGAAGCTGCCGAGGAAGGAAGCCAGTGATCATCCCCGATGGCTCAGCAGCGCCCCCGCCGTGTTTGGGCATCCAGAGAAGTAAGCGTGTCGCACATTTGGGTGGCAACTCATCTAAACATTTGTCACAGCTCTGGGCCAACTGTTAGAATAACTTTTTGGTTGTTATTACAAAGTAATAGATGTTTATTGTAGAAATTTTAGAAAAGGCAGACAAGCCAAAAGAAGGGAATAAAAATTAGCCGAAATCCCAAACTGCGAATGTACCACTTGACATGTTTTTGTACATCTTTCCAGTGATTTTCCTAAGCAGTCATTTCTCTGTTTTTCTAAAACAAGTTCTCTAAAAATGGGCTCATACTTTCTTCCTGTTTGGTAAAATGCCTTTTCTCCTGAATGTATCAGGAATATGGGGGGGAGGGATGTTCTCCCCCCTTCTCATCCCCTGCTCCACCGCAATTCCTGACTGGGGAAACTGATGGGGCCAGAATCTGATTCCAAGAGGGTTGCATTTCCTAATGGGCAAGGAGACTTTGTGTTAGGAGATCACACACACACACACACACACACACACACACACACACATATACATATGTATATACACGTGCATATATGCATACATATAAAAACATATACATATGCATATACACTCATGCACAGATGTATACATAGGAGTACATACACATAAGCACACATATACACATGTGCACACATACACATATATACACATAACGTGCATACCTGTACACTCATACAAATGTACATATGCATGCACACATGGATGCATTGCCTATTTGCATGCACATGTGTGCACACATACATATACATGCACGAGTGCACACACATATCCATATATACACATACACATGCAGACGTATATGCACATATATACACAAATACATGTGCACATGTATGTGTGTGCACATGCAGTACGTGTATGCATGCACACATATAGGTACATGCACATGAGCACATGTGTGCTCACATGTGCCCATATATGTACACATGTGCCTGGACATATATACATGCACACCTGTGTGCTGCGCATGCATACACCTATAGGCACATACACATGTGCACACGTATACACATGCATGTGCACACATACAGCCATACCTATGCACATGCGTGCATATACACATGCATGCACACACACGCACACACACACACAGGCACCGCTCCCTCCTCTCCCGGCACCAGGGCTGTCTCTGGCCGGGGCTGCTTTGGGCTTTCCTGGACCGTTTGCTCTGCTCTCGTGTCCTCCAGGACCCCCTGGTGTCCTCGCCATGGTCTCTGCAGTCTGGCAGTGGGCAGACCTGGCCTTCACAGAGCAAGCAAGCCCAGCTGGAGCCTTGAGCCCAAGCTCTGCCTTGCAGGCTGCAGGGTGGGTCGCGAGCCTGGACCCCCAGCCGACAGGACCACTGGCGTGCAGCCCATCTGCTCCAGCTCACTGGGCACACGCTGCCCCTAGGTTCCTGGGTCCCTGCCAAATGCCACCTAAGGAGCCCCAACCACTGCCTGGCCGTGGTGTCCTTCCTGCCCAGACATCACTGTGGGAAACTGCAGGGCAGCCACGGTGTAGATTATGTAGCCATCCCCACTGAGGGGCAAACAGACAGCTCCCAGCTGTCCCCAGTCAGCACCCGCAACACCATGATCAACACCACACCCGTAGCTGTTCCTGAGGATGAAGTGGCAGAATTGCAGCGGGGGCAGGGCCAGTCCAAAGCTCCCGAGTGGGAGTGAGAAGGAGGGGGCAGTGCAGGGGGACGTTTGGGGGAGCCCAGTGGACAGGGGCAGGAGGATGCAGGCCCCAAGATCTAGGAAGGAAGGCACTTCCAGAATCTTCTTTAAGTGCAAAAAAGCCTTTGAAAGATTCTAAAAGCGTGGCTCTGGCCGCTGCTGGGAGGGAGTTTGGAGCGACTTCCTGGCTTAACTAGTCCGTCCACTGACCCCTGATCTCCTTGCCGAGGTGGCGCCCCGTGCAATGCTGGCCTTGCTGGAGCACAGCCAGAAGTCGCTCTTTAGTTCCTCCCCGGGCAGGGCCAGACCTCCTGCATCCAGCCTGTGCCTGGCACAGGGAAGCACCCTCACAGGGAGTCCTGGTGGTGCACACGCCTGAGCCTTGCCCCTTCGTTCTGCCTCGGCGCCCCTTCCTGAGGCAGGCTGCCACCCACCTCTGCAGAGCGCTTCCCAACTTGGACAGGAGGGCAAGCAGCAGAGCAGCTGGGAGCTAATGGGTCCTGGAACCAATCAATCCCCTGTGGATGCCAAGGGATGACTGTATTCTTGTGTATTGCCTGACATTGATGGATAGTGTGGCGCCTGCTAAGAGTTTTCTGATACCTCAACACATCCTTACTTGGCACTATATACTATATATCGATATATATTGTACTATATATACATACTAATGCTGAACATGAAGTTATTACATAAACTGCCTTCAAAATATCTTTTTAATTAACTTTTTTAAGATAATTGGAGATTCAGGCAAAACTCTAATTCAAGAAGATACATGCACCCGTATGTTCATAGCAGCACTATTCATGATAACCAAGACATGGAAACAACCTAAATCTCCATTGACAGATGAATGGATAAAGAAGATGTGGTACATATATACAACGGAATACTACTCAGCCATAAAAAAAGAATGAAATGGTGCCATTTGCAGCAACATGGATGCAACTAGAGATTATTATACTAAGTGAAGTAAGTCAGAAAGACAAATATTATACTATATCACTTATATGTGGAAACTAAAATATGACACAAATGAACCTATCTGTAAGACAGAAACAGACTCATGGATACAGAGAACAGACTTGTGGTTGCCAAGGGGGGGAGAGTGGGGGAGGGGTGGGGTGGGAGTTTGGGATTAGCAGATACAAACCATTATATATAGAATGAATAAAGAACAAGACCCTACTGTATATCACAGGGAACTATATTCCATATCCTGTGGTAAACCATAGTGGAAAAGAATATGAAAAAGAATAAGATAGATAGATAGATTTATAGATAGATAACTGAATCACTGCTGTACAGCAGAAATTAACACAACATTGTAAATCAACTATACGTCAATAAAATATAAAACACCAAGATCTAGACATTGATATACTCAAGATACAGAACCTTCCCATCACCACAGAATCCCACATGCTGCCATTTTATAGCCACACCCACCTATAAGCCACACTCTATAGCTCCTTGCAACCACTATCTTGTTCTCCATTCCTATAATTTTGTTATTTCAAGAATGTTATATAACTAGAACCATACAGCATAGAATCTTTGGGATTGGCTCTTTTCACTCAGTGAAATTCCCTGGAGATTCGTCCAGGTGTGAACATCAATAGTTGTATGACCGGGTACTATCCCATGGTATGGAGATACCACAGTTTGCTTAACCATAGACTGTGGATGGACATCTGGGTTTTTGGAGCTTTTGACGATTACAAATCAAGCTGCTATAAACATTTTTATGCAGGGGTTTTTTTGTGTGAATATAAGTCTTCACTTTTCTGGGATAAATGCCCAGAGATTCAATTGCTAGTACGTATGGTAGTTGCAAGTTTAGTTTTTTAAGAAACTACCAAACTGTTTTCCAGAATAGCTGTCCCATTTTACATTCTCACCAGCCAGATTTTTCACATTCTCACCCACTTTTGGTATGGTCACTTTTTTTTATTTTAACCATTCTGGAAGATGTGTAAGAAGATCTCATGATGGTTTTAATTTGCATTTCCCTAATGATAATCAAGCTGAACATCTTTTCATGTGCTTATTTGCCATCTGTAGACATTCTCTGGTAAAATACCTGCTCATGCCTTTTGGCCATGTTCTTATTGGATAGTTTGCTTTTTGACGGTTGAGTTTTGAGAGGTCTTTATATATTTGAGATACTACTCCTTTGTCAGATATGTGGTTTACAAATAGTTGCTCCCATTCTACAGTTTGTCTTTTCATCCTTGTGACAGAGTCTTTCACAGAGCAAAAGTTTTAATTTGGGGGAAACCCAATTTGTTAATCTTTCCTTTAATGGATTGTGCTTTTGGTGTCAGATCTAAGAACTTTTCACTGGCCTATATCCCAAAGATATTCTCCTATTTTTTTCTAAGTTTATATTTTACATTTAAGTTCATGATTGACTTTTAATTAGTTTTTGTGTAAGGTGTGAGATTTAGTTCAACGTTCAATTTTTTGCCTCTGGATGTCCAGTTGCTCCAACACTATTTTTTGAAAAGGTTATCTTTCTTCCATTGAATTGCTTTTGCATCTTTGTCAAATATCTGTTGGGCATATTTGTGTGGGTCTGTTTCTGAGTTCTCTATTCTATTCCATTGATTTACATGACTTCCCTTTGCCGCTATGACACAATCTTGATAATGGTAGCTATATAATTAGTCTTGACTCAGGTAGACTGATTCTTCCCTCTGTATTCTTCTTTTTCAAATTTGTTTTAACTATTCTAGTTCCTTTGCCTTTCCAAACAGATTTCAGAATAATCTTGCCATATCTACAAAAAAAAATCTTGCTGAGATTTTGATGGGGCTTGTGTTAAACATCAGTTTAGGAAGAAATTATATCTTTACTATTCTGAGTCTTCAAATCCATGAACAAAATATATTTCTCCATTTATTTAGATCCTCTTTGATTTCTTTTATCAGAATTGTGTAGTATACAACATACTAGTCCTGCACGTGTTTTGTTGGATTTGCATCTCAATATTAAATTCTTGAGCAATTCTAATAGTATTGTATTTTTAATTTGGTGTCCATGTGCTCATTGCTAGGATACAGAAATACAATTGATTTGTGCATGTTTATTTTATATTCTGCAACCTTACTGAACTCATTTACTAGTTCTAGGAGGCAATTTTTGTAGATTCCTTGGAATAGTCTATATAAACAATATTATCTACAAACAGGGACTGCTTTATTTCTTCCTTTTCAATCTGTATGCCTTTCAATTCCTTTTCTTCCCTTATAGCCCTGGCTAGAACTTCCAGAAGTAAGTTGAATAAGAATGGGGAGAGGCTTCCCTGGTGGTGCAGCGGTTGAGAATCTGCCTGCCTGCTAATGCAGGGGACACGGGTTCGAGCCCTGGTCTGGGAGGATCCCACATGCCGCAGAGCAACTAGGCCTGTGAGCCACAACTACTGAGCCTGCGCGTCTGGAGCCTGTGCTCCTCAACAAGAGAGGCCGCGATAGTGAGAGGCCCGTGCACCGCAATGAAGAGTGGCCCCCGCCTGCCACAACTAGAGAAAGCCCTCGCACAGAAATGAAGACCCAACACAGCAAAAATAAATTAATCAATTAATAAACTCCTACCCCCAACATCTTCTTTAAAAAAAAAAAGAATGGGGAAAGTGGATAGCTTTGCTTTGTTACTGATCATATGGGGAAAGCATTCAGTCTTTAAACATTAAACGCAAGCTTAGCTGTAAGTCTTTTGTAGCTGCTCTTTATCAAGTTAAGGAAATTCCCCTATTTTTTCTGAGAATTTTTATCATGAATAGGTGTAGATTTTTGTCAAATGCTTTTTTTCTGCATCACTGATATGATCATGTGATATTTCTTCTTTATCCTGTTAATGTGGTGGATTATATTGATTGATTTGAAAATATTGAACCAGCCTTGCATGCCTATAATTCCTTGGATGTGTTATATAATTCTTTTTATATATTGCTAAATTTTATTTGCTAATATTTTGTGAAGATTTTTGAATCTATATTCATGAGAAAAATTGGTCTTTGGTTTTCTTTTTTTGTACTGTCTTTGGTTTAGGTAACAGGGTAAAACTAATTTCACAAAATGAACTGAGAAGTTTTCTCTCCATTTCTATTTTCTGAAAGAGATTTGTAGAATTGATATTAATTCTTCTTTAAATGATTGGCAGAATTGTCCAGTGAAAACTTCTGAACCTGAAGATATATTTTGTGTGTGTGTGTGTGTGTGTGTGTTTAACTTACAAATTCAATTTCCTTAATAGTTATAGAGCTACTCAAATTAGTCTATTTCATATTGGGTGAGTTGTAGTAGTTTGTGGTTTTTGAGGAAGTGGTCCATTTTGTCTAAGTTATCAAATTTATGTGCACACAGTTGTGTGTAGTTATTCCTTTATTGTCCTGTTGATGTCTGTGGAATCTGTAGTGATTTCCCCCATTTCATTCCTTATTCTGTTTTTGAGCCCATCCACTAAGCTGCTTATTTCAGTTATTGTATTTATCAGTTCTAAGAGGTCCGTTTGGTCCCTCTTTTTATTTTCTATTCCTTTGCTTAGACTTTCTATTTTGACATTTGTTTCAAGAGTGTTTTTAATTGTTTCATGAAGCATTTTTATCATGACTGCTTTAAAATCTTTGTCAGATAATTCTAACATCTTTGCCATCTTGGTGTTGATATTTATAGATTGTCATTTTTCAATCAGTTTGACCTGCTACTGGTTCTTGGTATGATGAGAAATTTTTTATTGAAACCTGGACATTGTTGTATTCTGTTGAGACTCTGGAGCTTATTTAAACCTTCTGTTTTAGATGGCTTTCTCTGGGGCTGCTCCAGCAGCAGAAGTGGGAGAGGAGTGCTGACTCATTGTTGCCAGGTGAAGGTTCTGCAGCCAGCCTCCACAGACACCTGACTGGGGGAAAGAGATCTCCTATTACTGCTGGGCAGGTGTGGGAGTTCCCATCCCCACATGGTCTTCACTGACACCACACTTGGTGTAGCCTCATGGGTGCTTGGCAATGGTGAAGATCCAGACCCTTCATTAGGCTCCCTCTAATGTCACTCCAGAGAGGAGAGAGAGGGGCACCTTGATGCTTCAGGTGGCAGTAGAAGTCAAGGCTCCCCATGTTGTCTCTGGTGACACCACAGGAAAGGGGGACCTTACTACTATCTGGCAAGGATGACAGTCTCAGTTCTGGACCTGGCCTCCTCCTACAGAACCCCAGTGGTGTTTGGGGTGCATACTCCGTGGGCTTTTAAGGCATTGCTCTTCAAAGCATACAGTTCTCTCCAACTGATGTTCTCTCTCGCCTCCAATCAAGGTGGTGTCATTGTGCTTTCCTGGGTCAGTCTTGGGTTTTGCCCAAGGACAGACAGACATTTCTTGTGCAGATGGGGCCCTTTCCTACCCTTCCTGCTGGTGTCGGTGTCTGAAAGTTCAAGGTGCCTTCAACACAAAGAAGATCTCATTCTAAGGATACAATGATTATGGCCTAAAGATTCAAGAGAAAACATAGTAGGAAGAGGACTTGTTCTATATCTGTGCTATGAAATTACAAACGGTGAATGTAACATGAGAACCAGAGAGCAAATTTTTGTTCCCATTTTCCTGCATATTCTGAGTAAGACAAGCATTTGTGGTCATCTTCAACAAAGCACAGGGTCCTTTGAGAGAGTTGCCAGAAGCCAGGATTCACAGACTACGCAATGGATAATGCAGTGTCATGAGTAATGATGTAACCGGCATTAAATACACGGAATTAGGAATTGCAGAGTTGAGAAGATCTATATTAGGTCAATACAAACAGGTTCCAAAGTGTCAAGGTGCTCTGAGTCATCACAGCATTGCTGCCTTTTGCTCATGGCAGGAGAGATGAGATTAACCAAGAATGATGTGTTTAACAGTAAAGACCAGGAAGAGAAGGTTTCTGGACCTCAACAGGAAGAGATGGTGTCTAGACTCTGTGAAGAATCTTCATGCTTACAGAACAATGGACAAATACATATACTTACCCTCTACTTATTATTCTAAATCTCCATCAGTAAATCACTACACCTCACATAGGCCTATGCCTGGCTCAGGCTTCTGTGAAGGTTAAAATGACCAACATTCCCCAGCCCAAGTCTCCACTCAGTGTCACCTCATTGGAGAGGCTTCCCCACCACCCTTTCTGAATTAGCAAGTGCCCTCTCTCCCAACTCTGCTTTACTTTTCTTCCATGCTTTATCACCTCTGTCATTTTTCATGTTTCTTTGTTTACATCTGTCTCCTTCCATCAGAAGAAGGACAGAGATTCCATTTTGCTCATGGCTGCATCCCCAGTACCTGGAAAGGTGGTCTGTGTGGGGTAGATGCTCGATGCTTGTTGGATATTGAATGAATGAATGAATGAATGAACAAGGAAATAGCTATAATAAGTTTTGCATCTATTGCAAGAGCTTGGCAGATGGTCACTGCTGTTACTGACATTTCTAAGATGAGGAAAGAGATTCCCAGTGGTTAATGATTCCTGGTAGGAGAGGGTGGGAGTGGAACCCAGTTGGCTGACCTCAAAGTCCCTGTTCTAACCTCTGGCTTATACTGCAGCCCACCCCCAGGCTCTCCTATGTGTAGGAGGAGGCTGACCCCCCAATGTGCAAAATGGGCTTCCTTGAAAGGGCATCACAACTGCTCACCCCACCCTGCAGGATGGCCCAGAAATCACACCTGCCTCTGCAGCTCTCATTCTGTGAGTCCAGTTTCTGGGAGGAGTACAGAGGCCTGATTCCCTGAGCCCCTCCCCACTGTCCAAAGCCTCCATGGCATGTCCCGTTCGATAGGTTGGATCCTGGTGCCCACCTGGGCACCCGGCCCTCCCAGCACATCCCCCACCCCTGGGGGCAGGCGCTCTGAGCTCTCATGGCCTGGCTCATGGGTGGAGCTCCAAAGCCCACCCTCACACAGGTCACCCTCACCCCAGCGTGGAGGCCAGACTCCTCTGGCCCACTCGCCCCCACTTCTACCAGTTGGTTCTTTAACAGGCCTGGGCACTTCTCCTTTGTCTGGTGCCTGTGTCTGGGCCAATGCCTGCTGGGGCCTCTTTGCCCCTCACTCCCAGAAACTACTCTCCAGGTACAGAGGGCAGAGATTCTGCCAACTGCTGAGGGTCTATCCCAATTTTGCATTCCAGAACCAGGGAAATAACCATAGAAAGGATGGGGGACCCACGGCCCACTGTGAGCCGGCCCTGAGCGGACACTCCATCCATCACCTGACCCCCATACGCCCCGACGGGCTGGAGGGGCTTCTGGAATCCAAGTCATCTCAGAGCCAGTGTCCAGCAGTCCCCGAATGGCCTGATTACTTCCCTTTCCCCAGCACCCAGTCTCCTGGAAAAAGTCATAGGTTCCTTTGGGAGGGCTGGGAGAAAGATTAACGATCTAAATGTTTAGCATCGTAGTGGGGTCCTTCCTCCAGGGGACCCTGCCTCCCCTTTATTCAAGGGCTCTGGGTCTGTGGACCAGCCCCAGCCTGGGAAGTGATGGTGCCTGAGCCTCTTTGAGTCTTTACCTGCCCTCGGGGCATAGGCCCTGCAGGTCCCCTCTAAGGAGCGAAGCCTGTCCTAGATTAGTGCTCACCCATCCTCCTCACACTGTCCTGGGAACAACAGAAGGCAGGGCAAGTGTACCCCACATGCAGCTGGGCCAGACAAAGACCTGCCCGGCCAAGGGGGCATGGAGGTGGGGGGAGGCCACCCCTCTTGGACCAGGAGAGGATGAAGGTACAAAACAGCAGGAGAGCTGGACCAGAGGAGGAAGCTCAGGCCAGGACCTCCCTCCTTCCCCACCCCGGAGCTTGGTCTCAGGGTCCCTTGCAGGAGGAACGGGCCAGTGAGGGCCCACCTCCCACCCGGGATGGAGGCTGGCCGAGCCCACTGGGCAGGGTCAGGAGGCAGCTACGCCCAGGCTCTCACGGTGCACTGGGCTCAGCACGGCTCACATGGCACTTCCACAGAGGAGGACAGGGACTCCCTCCCCAGGCGGGCACAGCGTCTGTGGGTGGCACGCTGTGCCCTGGCCAGAGCCACCTGCTTAATCGGGCTTGGGTCCTTGAGACTCAAGTCGTGTCCTCCTTTGCTTTTATAGAGTGTGTCTGTGCAGAGGATGGGGTAGCGATTTACTTTTTATTCGCTTCCTTTCTTGGCATTAAGAATGTGCATTGGACAAAAATCAGGAAACAGAAAAAGGCGGGGGGGGCGGAACCCTGATCATTTTACCACCCTAAAAAAAACATGAAGTAATATAAGCTACATCATAGAAAGCTTAGAACACAAACGAAAGAAGAAAAATCAGAGGGAGAATTGGACACAAGGCAAATGCGTTCCACTTTCCAGCTCTCAGCATCCCTCTCCCTGCCTCCTGGGGGCCCCTGACCCCTCACACCACCTCCAGCCCCTGGCAGCCACCGGTCTACTTTCTGTCTCCATGGATTTGCCAGGTCTAGACATTTCATGTAAATGGAATCACACAGTTTGTGGCCTTTTGTGAGTAAATGTCATCCTTTCAGCACCCAACCCAGGTAAGTGGCATATTCTGCTTACAGTAAGCGTGTCCACCCCTTTTTATTCCTTCTTTGTTATGAAGTCTACCACCCTTCCGTGGGGGAACCCAATATTTGACCACATCCAGATTCTGTAATGAATAAATCCAGAGCTAACTGCAGACCTCGAGAGGGACTGGCCATCCAAAGTCAAGGCCGGTTTCCCCACAGCAGAATTTCTCCCCCTCAGCGCTCTCGACACGGGGGGTGACCAGCTGTGTGGTGGGCAGTCCAGCTCACCTTGGGATGTTTCACAGTATCGCCCACAGGATGCAGCACAAGAGCTCCCTGGAGGGGGCAGCAAGACGCAGAGGCTCAGACCACCTGCGTGGGAATCCCTGCTCTGCCCCTTAGCTGCCAAGTCACCTGAGTGCTTTTTTCAGCCTCAGTTTCCCCGTCTGTAAAATGGGCGTCCAACTCCCAGGGGTGTTGTGAGAGTTGGGTATGAAAGTGAATATAAAGCACCGGGTGACAGATCCAGCCCCTGCTCCTGGCTCCCCAAGTTCAGCTCATCCTCATTATTAAGTTTATAGGAGGGGTCCAGCTTTCTAAACAGGCATCTGCCTAGAACCAAAGGAAGGCGGGTCCAATTCAGCCTCAGATGCTTGGCGAGGCCCCTGCCAGCCCTGCCAGCCCAGGTACCCCCTCCTGGCCATCACCCACCCCAGGAACAGCCACCTGGAGGCTGGAGTCACTCCCGCTCAGCACCTCCAGAAATCAGCCCCATCCTCTGATGGGAGGGCCCGACCCTTTCAGCACAAGTAAATTCAATCAGCGGAAGGAGCTTCCGTGGCAGTGAGACACAGCTGCGACATCTAACAAGCCACACCCTCCTGGCAGCCAGGCTCTAGAACCAGCTCCAGCCGAATGTGCTTTTGTTTTTTTCAAAAGGCAAATAAATGGGTCAGAAGCCGACCAGGGGAACCGGAAGCTGTCTCTGAAGGATAAGTTCCAAAGGCTAAAGTTAGAGACTCGATTAAGGAAGATTTAATGAGTTAGAAAGAGATCAGAAACAGGACAAACCCAGGGTGTAAATCAAATATTGATCATCGTAAAGGCAAGGCTTGCTAAAGCGTACATCAACAGCACTGGGCCAACTTGCAAACATCTGACCCTCTAAAGAGCTTCTAGAAATCCGGGGCTGAAATGGCAGGGGAATGGATGGCTGGAGGGGGGGATGGTCTCCATCAGCCAGGAGAACAGCGTCCCTGGGAAACAAGAGGACCATGTCGGCTGGCCCACTGCCCCTTGAAGCTCACCTTCCCCAAAGGTGCTGGGCGGGACCCTGGGTGGGAGGAGCCCCACTCCATCTCCCGCTCTGCTCACCCTCGTCTGCGCCAGGCCCGTCTGTCCTAGGCAATGACACGCATCACCTCTAGCCCTCAATCCTGCAGGCTGTCATTCCACTCTTGTGCCGCCCAAGAAAGCTGGGGCTCAGAGACGTAAGTTAGCAACCTGGGCCCTTTGGTTCAAACCCCTCCGCCCTCCAAGGACCCGGCGTCGCCCCCACCCCTCCCTGGGAAGCCTCCCCATCAGCCCTAAAGGTGCGGGTGACATATCCATGTGGGTCGAAGAGGGCAGTGCTCCTCTCACCCTCGACAGCCTGTCCCAGCCCCAGAGTACCAGCCCCTCACCCTCCAGGAAGGGATGTGGTCACCTCTGAGCAGGACGGGAGCAGAAACCCGCAGGGCCCACCCACCTCCCCTCAGCACTGACTGATTCTGGGTAGAAAACCTGCACCTGCTACCTGGGCCAGTTCCCAGGTCCAGCTGGACGTGCTGCAGGCTGATGCCCGGGACAGCTCCCTCTCCCCTTGGGTGCTGTACTAGTCTCCTCGGGCTGCCGTAACAGTCCCACCACCTGGAGGGCTTAGAGTGACAGAAGTTTATTCTCTCATGGTCTGGAGGCCAGAAGTCTGAGATCAAGGTGTGGGCAGGACTCCAAGGCCCTCAGAGGCTCTAGGGGAGGGTCCCTCCTTGATCTTCCAGCGGTTGGTGGCTCCAGCATTCCTTGGTTCATGGCCGCATCCCTCCGATCTCGGCCTCCATCTTCTCGTAGCTGTTTTCCCTCCTCCTTCTGTGTCTCTTCTCTTCTTCTCTTAAAGACACCAGTCACTGAATTAGGGTCCATCCAGACCCAGTATGTCTTGGTCGTAACTTGATTATTTTTTGCCAAAACGCTGTTTCCAAATAAGGTCACATTCACAGGTGCTGGGCTTCAGCTTAGCTTCTGGGAACACAAGTCAAACCCTGACGGCTGGGAGGTGTGTTCTGGACCACGTGGACTGTGCACTGGCAGCCACGGCTTCATCAGGAGTTTGTCAGAGACGCAGAATTCAAGCAGCCCCAGACCTGCGGGGCCAGAATTGGTACCTCACGAGCTCCGGGGCCCCCAGGATACGCTTCTGCACCACCACGCAGAGTTCCCCAGGGAGACTGAGTCAGCGGTCACAGCCCGACTGCCTTCCTGGCCCGGTCACACCCCCTTCCCTGGGGTCCAATTCCCTACTTACGGTTCACCATCACAACCTTATCTCGATGTCTTCAGGAGACCCCACCTAAGACAGGGGTCGAGGGCCCGGGGCTCTCTGCCCCAGAGATCCTGGGTGTCTAGAAGCCACCGCCCACAGCTACCAGCTCACCCAGAAAACAAACGCTCGGGGGTGAACACGCCTCACCCCAGCCAGTGACGGATGGAAGAGAAAGGCCAAGAGAGGCGGGGTCCATTCCCGGGAAGCCCCCTTCAACCCCCAGCACAAAGTGAGCTGACTGCCTCTGAAGGCAGATGCAGGGCCTCAGGGAAAGGAGAGGCTGGTGAGGAGGAAGGGCTGGTCCCCCCGCTTCCCAGCATCACCCTGAACACGACCCTTTCCACAGTCTCCCTGACCCTCCCAGAACCTCACGGCAGGATTCAGGGCCAAGGGGGCCGCGTAGTTGGGTGGAAGCAGAGGAAAGCAGGCCCCCAGCCCCCGCGTGAGCCCAGCTCACCAATTTTTCTGGATTTTCTGAGAGACTTTTCAGATGAGATCACCTTTGCCAACCACAACTTTGATCTCTCCCAGACCAAGGAAGAAACGCAACCGCTTCTGATCTTCCCCAAATTGCTCCGAGTTTACCACGTGGAGCCAAGACCGACTCACTTGCTTTCTTCAGAACATGCTCCTGGCCTCTTTTAAAACCTCCCAAAGAACGCGTTGACCTGGATGTTACAGGACTGTCTCTGTTCCCCATCAAACAAGGAAGTTGCTTCTGAAAGGGAACAAGGCGCCCGAAGCCTCCATGCAATGGAGGCTGACTACACGGGGATCCAGCCCGTTTCCCACTTTCAAGTGGCTCACAGAATTGTTCTGGGAAAGTTTCTGTGATGCGGGGTTGCTGGAGCGGCCATGGCATGACTGCGGGATATCCAGCCCCACCACCTGAGGACTGCGGCGGAGGGCCTCAGCCTCCGTGAGGGCCCAGGAGCCAGAGGCAAAGGGTTCGGGCACATCCAGAGCAGACACACAGATCCAAAGAAGGAAAGGGAGCTGGACTCCGTTCCCAGCAGCCAGGACGAGTTTAATTCAACAAATACTTATTTGATGCCTCTGACGGGCAGCTGGGGTCAGAAGGAAGGGTTCGTGTGTGTCCACAGCATGGGCTCTGGAGCGAGAGCACTGGGCTTGGATCCCAGTTCTGAGCCTTCTAAGCCACAAGGAGTACCTCGGTGGGTGATGAGACCTCTTAGTCTCGGTCTTTCTCTTCTGAAAGCAGTGATAATAAGAAACTTACCCCTTAGGGTAATGGCAAGACTTGGAATTCATGATACACGCGTGCCGAGCACAGCGCCTGGAGAAAATAATTGAAACCCCACAGGGACAGGCTGGGCCAGAAGAGGGGGTGCATCAGCTTCCATGATTGGAAGGTCTGAGGGGCGGGGCCAACCTTGAGGGCCCCGAACATGCCACTGGGGGGTATGTTTGTGCCCACCCTCCCTCACATGCTCTCTCCATCTCCCCACCTCTCTCAGCCCCCTACTCCTCTGTTTTGGCTTCATTTTCAGGAAAGCTGTCCCCACAAGGCAGCAGGATGGCCACCAGCAGACCAGGAGGTCCTGGCTTTTACTATCTTATGGCTGGTGAGGAAAGAGAGAAATGAGAAAGAGAGAGAGAGAACCTCTTTCCCCATTACCCCAGCAAAAATCCCAGGGGTGAATCTGATTGGCCCGGCTTAGGTCATGTGCCCATCCCTGAGCCAATCACCATGCCTGGGGGGCAGAGTTACGCAATTGTCTGGCTGAGAGCACATGACGCAGGCTGGGCAGATTAAAAGTTGTCAGTTTCCACTGAAGTGTCACATAGTAAATGCTCAGTAAACATTAGTTGCTCTTTTGTCCCTATACAGAGAGGATGTGCAGGAACCCATCCAGGTGCTCCCCTGCTGTCACAGCACCCAGCGCTGAGTGCCGCAGAAGTCCTGGACAGTACCCAGCCCGCTCACCAGCCCTGTCGGAGCTCCCCTCCCCTCCCGCCCCTCCCCTCCCGCCCCTCCCCGCCCCTCCCCTCCCCGCCCCTCCCCTCCCGCCCCTCCCCGCCCCTCCCCTCCCCGCCCCTCCCCTCCCCTTGCGTCCCCTCCCCTGTTCTGAGACTGTACACTATCAGCAAGCTACCCAGGGGCTCCCTGGCCCACACAGCCCTCTGCCCTCCCTGTTCCCCAGCTGGTGGACGTCCTCACCCACCCTACCCTGACCATGCCTGGGAATGGCAGCCTCTATTGTCTGCCCTGAAGCTCAGGATCTTCTGCTGGGCGGTCAGGGGCTGGTTGGTGTGTCCAAGGCCCTTCGGTCTGTGAGGAAACTTCAAGTCAGGGGGATGGGACAGGGCCAGGGCTCTCACTGCCTGCAGAAATGGGCCCTTGGGGCTCTTCCCGTGGACAGCGCGGCCCTGGCTGCCCTCCACCCCCACCTAGAAACGGCATTAGAGCCCAGACACAGAAGGCCAGAGAACTTCCGGGAGAACCTGGTCCAAGGCCAAGGGTCCTGCCTGAGGGATGAGCAGGGGACGGGGAGGAGGACCGCCCCCTGCACTCAGCCCAGCAGGGATGTCACAGAAGGAACACAGATGTCACAGCCAACAGCACCAACCCCTCTACCAGAAGAGGCTCCACCAGCGCTGGGGGTCCACAGCTCCATGGTTCCCTTGGTACAGAAGTCGGGTACTCAGTGCACACGCATGTGCACAGACTCTCTGACGCATGGCTTCAGCCTCCGTCAAGGGGGGTGATGATGAGATCACTAGCGTTCCTTGAGCCAGGCTGTGGGAAACGCTTTGGATGCACAAGTGCATTTAACTTTCGTCCAATGACCATTATTCCCACTTCCTTGTACCAAGAGGTTAAACAAGGCACCTGCAGCCAGCAGACCGAGGCTGGAATTCAGCCCAGCCCTCTGACTCCAGAGCCCCTACCCTGGCCACTGCCCACCACGCAGGGCGGCCCAAGAAGGCAGCCAACGGGGGCTGGGTGACAAGCAGCTCTGTCCAGGCAGAAACGAGGGCAGCCGGTATTCCTGGTGAAGAAAGCCTGCCAGCTGGATGGGGTCTGGGCCACCTGGGCCAGCATCATCCCCAGAGGACAGAAAGGCCACTGGGTGTGGCACTGAAGAGCAGGCAGAGGAACTGGAGGGCTGAGGGCACTGGGCTCTCTCCACAGACGTTCAAAAGATCCCCAGAACATGCTGGGAGCTCTTAACCTACATGGGGCTCATGCACCCCCGGAAAGTTTAGCCAGAACTCCATGTCTCTTTCTGAGAAATAATCCCCAAGGGCACCCCGCTCCTCTAGTTGAGAACCAGCCCCAAGTGAGATAGTGGCTCCTTCTACTGTGTCCTTTTTCCCTGCGGGGCACGGGGACACCTGCTCACTGCTAAGCTTGATGCCTTTGGCTGAGGGGACACCTGGCGCTCTCCTAAAACGTCCTCACCTCTCCGTGAGATCAGCAGGACTACAGACTCCACTTAGCAGATGGGGAAACTGAGGAGCCACCCATCAGCTTTTACGTGGTGAGCAGGATGACGGCCAGCACAGTCTCAGCCCTGCTGACTGTGTAAGCACTGGACACACTGCCCTGGGCCTCAGCCACTCGGCCCGACTCCTTCTCCCACGCCGGCCCTAGTGGAGTGATGAGAGCGCGTCGGGCTGTTCCCTGCGAGGGTTTGGGAGGAAGGGGCCCAACTGCGAGGCGAGGGGCAACCTCTCCCTTTCATGTCCGTCTCTCTTCTGCACATCAGTCACAGGAAGGAGAAGAGCTCGCAGTGAGCGTGAATCCGGCCAGTGAAGTCGCGGGAACACTGCCTTGTCCGCCGTCTCTGTTCCCCGGCCCTTCAGCTCTGCCGGGCCACGAGCCACTGAAAGCGATGTGAGACTCACGCTTGACTTGCAGTCTGTACCCCCAGGTTTCAAAAAGGGCGTCTGGCGTCAGATCTGTGAATTGTTTAACAGGATTAATCCAGCTTGCGAGCGCTCTGCTGCTGCTTTGTTCCTGACGAGATGAGCTCTGATTTGAAGGAGCAAAAGGGGCTGGAAACCCAAGGATCCCGGCTCCCACGCGTCCCCTGGAAGCTCCCGCTGACAGAAGCTTCAGCCTGTTGCGTTTATGGCTGAGATGCTCTCAGGGGCTGGGGGGCTGCTGGAACAGAGGCCGGACAGCCCTGGTGGGGGCAGTGGGGACCAAGAGCCCTGGCTTCCACCAGAAGGTCACAGTGACCCGAGGTCTCACATCTGCATGCCACCCCACCCTGCCACCATCCCCCGCCCATTCGGCTTTGTCCAGAAAGCCCAAGACCCAACATCCACTGGAGCTGCAACAAAACCCCTGGGAGAACTTCAAGCCTCAGATCCTGCAGTAAATGTCAGAGCTGAAGGACCTGGATCCCAGCAGCAGAGGCAACTTGGTGCTGTATACACTGAAAGCAGAGGCAGGAGCCAGGTGGTGCAGGTCCGAACCCCAGCTCTGCTACTTTCTACTGGACACCAGTCAAACATCTTAACCTCTCTGGGCCTCCGTTTCATCATCTGTAAAATGAGGGACTGATGCTGATAGTGGGACCTGCATCCCAGGGACTATTGTGAGCATTAGACAAGTTAGTACAGGTCCAGCACTCAGGACAGTGCCTGCCCCGGGAAGCACACAGTAGGTGCTGGGTCTTGTTGTTATTATTACAATTCTTAGATTACGTATTATATTGTAATGATTATATGTTATGTTATTATAAATTTTTACAACACTGTAATTATGTCTTATTATTATAGTATAAATTATTATATCATTATTATATTATCATTATAACATTATTTTAATATCATTATAGTATAAATTATTAAAATATCATTATAGTATCATTATAATATATATAATATTATTATTGTTGCCAAGTGACAGGCAGTCAACTAAGCTCTTTACGTGAATTATCATCTCCTTTAGGCCTCCCAGGAACTCTCTGAAGTTGAAAGCATTTAGCCCATTGTATAGATGAAGACCTGAGATTCTAAAAGATTGGGTCATTTGTCCATGGTTCCACAGCCAGCGGTCAGCAGACACAGGACACTGGACTCAAAGGTGACTGGACTTAACCCCAGTCCTACCACCAAAGGTTGAAAATTCAGATCCCATAGAGTCAGCCAGGTAAATGGCCAAAAATTAGATGACAGACACATGGGCTCAGCATGGGAGACACTATAGGAAGTGGTGGTGATTGCGGGAAAGCACAGCATGTATCCAGTTGAAAGGGGGCAGCTGCTTCCCAGATCCAGGCAATTGGGACTCTGGGATAATGTAGGCTTAGTGGGGCCAGACCTTCCTGTTTTTCAAAAGAAATACAGACTTTGATTTGATTTTTAAATGCTGGCAAATTATTCAGTATTTTTTAAACACAGGATGACCCAAAATACATATATATTGTTAAAACTCTCTATGGGCCAGAGTCTGCATGCAGCCCCCCAGCCTGGGATCCCTGCAGTTGGAGAGACATCCAGAGGAGCCGAATCCTTCCACAGGCCCACACACGGGGCACACGGTTCCATCCCCCTGACCTCCTGAAGGTCTGTGTCCATTCAGAAAGCTCAGTTTTTCCTGGTAGAAGGAAGAAGGCTTGAGCCGCAGTTCTGGGCCGGAGAACAGGATGTGGCACAACTGTGCCCCCTAAGCACGCTCCCCCAGGCACCTGCTCCCGCACTCTCACTCCAAGACTGGCACCACCTCCATGGACCACAGAGCCAACCAGGGCAGGTGGGGTGGGCAGCAGGAGCAGGAGCTTGAGGAACCAGCTTGTCCGCCCTGGGGCCTTGGGTCCTGCTCGGTGTTGGGTGGCTAAGTTGAAGTTCAAAGCTCTGGGAACCTTCCAGGAAACTACCGAGAAGCAATTCTGAGGACGAGGTTTCTACTGAGGCCCTGAGCTCCTGAGCCGTGATTTCTGGTTCATGCCGGGGGCCTCCTCTGGCTTCTTGTGGGTCCAGCTGTGTGTCATGCATCAAGGTACCTTCCAGGCCCCAGGGCCTGGCACCATGTCTGATGGAGAAACAAAGGAACAGCAGGAAACACAGAGAGATGAAAGGAACAGGAGGGCACAGAGGCAAAGTGGGGCTGCATGTGGGGGACAGAAGGGACGTGACCCTGGACCCTCCCCCTGCAGCCAGCCAGGCCTTGCTGGGGCCCTCGGCTCACCAGCCCCACAGGGGGAGGCACAGCGGCCTCTAGCAAAAGGACTCATCAGGGTCGCTTTCCCAGGGCAACTTTGAGCCCAGCCCAGAACATATGCCACTCCCCAAAGACCTCGGACCCCCTCCCATCTGCTGAGCCCACCCTCAGGTTCAAGCACAACTCTGTCTTCCTAAACCACCTTGGACTTCCAAACCCACCGCCTGAGTAGTGACCATTTGGCAAGTGTTTCCCAATAAAGGTTTAGCTCAATCCCGAAAGAGAGTTTCCTTGAGGCTAGGAAGGAAGTCACAGCAGAGAGACTGGCCAGTAAACACCAGCTCTCTGTGTCCCAGAACTGAAGCAGGCACCCGCGCCCTCTCCCCTCAGAATTTAACACGAGGAATAGATGACACTCCACTGGGAGAAGCTGGGAGCCCTCGTGAAGCCCAGCCGCCCACCACTTCACAGAGGGACGAGGCCCAGGGAGGGAAAGGCATTGCCAAGGTCACACAGAGGCACACTGCAGAGCCCTCCTAGTGCCTGGACATCCTGAGTCCTGGGCCACAGAGCAGGGGGGCTGGTCTCTGACTCTGGGGCTGCACGGGAGTGGCCCCCAGGCGCCCCAAGGAAACAGACTGGACTCACAGAGACCATCTGCATGCCAGCCTGTCACCTTCCCCTTCGGATCCAACAGACGCGCTACCTCATATCAAAGCCGATGAGAACCCTTTGAACATTTTATACTTTGAAGGTCCCTTTGACTCTAAACCCAGGCCGACAAAATATCTTTGCAGAAAAAGAACCTCGATTTGTCATGGTACATTTTAGCACATTTGTATGGTCCCTTGATCCAGCCTGGGATGACAATAGCTGCCCAGTTTCACTTTAAATAAGAACATTCACATACAGACAAGAAGAAAGGGGGTAAAATGGGCAATTACTTAAAAAAAAATTTCACAAATGCAAAGACAATTCAGTTTGCTGAGAACGGAGCCCCCGCTGCTGTGGCCGCTGCCATGTGATAGATTCATAACCGGGCAGCGCTAACAGCTGTTGACAGGCCCCAATCTAAGAGGGAAAGGAGAGGACGTTGGTGAGTCATCTGTGGAGCGGAAAATGGGATTTGGGGCCCTTAATTTGCAGGTCACTGGTTTTAATTTAGCCCCAATGCCCTGTCACTAAGAGCTGCTTCGTCTGGCCACTGAGGAAGAACAGGCAGGCCCGGGTCGGGCAGTGGGGGTCTGTGGGAGCCGATCCAGACAGCTGCCAATGGGAAGGCCAGGCTGCAGGAGGACAGGCACCCGGGGCCCCTGGTTGGAGGTGGAAGTCTGTCTACAGCTGGGAAAGGGAGGGCAGCTCCCCACTTCACTCTCCTGGAGTCTTCTGTTGCCTCCACTCCAAAATCCATGAAGTCCAGACTGGCCTGGGATCCCAGGGTCGCCCACAACTTCATAGGAAAAGTAGCTGCCCTTGGGGCCTCGTGTGCAGAATGTGGGTGTCTTGCAGTGGCCCTGGCAGGTGGGTACATCTCTGCTCCCATTTCTCAGAGCTCAGGGAGCACCGAGGTTTGCCCCTACGGGGGGCGGCGCCAGCCCTCAAACCCAGGTGAGCCCAGCTCCAAAGGCAGTGTGACCACCCGCTCAGGTCACCTCCCACCTTCACGGCCCATTCATACAGTTCAGTGGATGCATTTCTACATAGAGTGGAATATAATTCAGCCTTAAAAAGGAAGGAGATTCTGGCACCTGCTACAATGAGGATAAACCTTGAGGACGTTATGCTAAATGAAATAAGCCAGACACAAAAGGACAGATACTGTATGATTCCACCTATGTGAGGTCCCCAGAGGAGTCAAATTCAAAGTAGAGGGGTGGCTGCCAGGGGGAGGAGAGTCAGTGTTTAACAGGGACAGAGTTTCAGTTGGGGAAGATGAGAAAGTTCTGGAGATGGATGGTGGGGATGGTTTCACAGCAGTGTGAATGTACTTAATGCAACCAAACTGCACACTCAAAAATTATTAAAATGGTAAATTTTATGGGGTGTATATTTTACCACTGACTTGGTCTGTTCCAGCTGCTGTAACAAAATACCACAGACTGGGTGGATTGTAAACAACAGACATTGATTTCTCATGGTCTAGAGGCCGGAAGTCCAAGATCAGGGTGCCAGCACAGTTGGGCTCTGGGGAGGCCCCTCTCTTGGTTGCAGATGTCTGGCTTCTCATGCCCTCACATGTGAAGGGGGCAAGAGAGCTCTGTGCGGTCCCTTTAATTAGGGCACTAATCCCAGTCTTGAGGGCTCCACCCTCATGACCTAATCACCTCCCAGATGCCTCATCTCCTAACACCATTGCCTTGGGGGGTTAAGGTTTCAATACAGGACTTTGGGGACACACTTTCAGACCACAGCAGCCACAGAAAAAGATGTACTTCAGAGCCCAACGTGTCTCCCTTCTCTATCCCCCCAGCACAACTTCCCTTCCACTCAGTCTCATTAAACAATCATTTCGTAAACATGATGCTCTGCTGAGCACAAGGGCTGGAAATGAAGCATGGTTTCTGCCCCAGAGAGACCTGAAGCCCAGTGAGAGGAAAAGGGCCAGAAAAAACCCAGCCCCTCACTGTGCACACAGGTACAGGGCTCCGTGCGGGGCCACCCAGGATGAGAGCGTGGCTGGTTCCCAGGAAGAGCCAAGAGGACCATGGGGCACCCTCCACTGGCCGGAAGGGTCTGCCAAACCTTCCACTGTTAATAAACGTCCATCGCTCGGGCGTGAACGTTTTCTTGACATTCATCCCAGAAACCTCTGGGGCTGCGCGCAGGAGTTGAAGGTGTGGTGAAGCTTACCTGCCCCACCAGGTACTCTGTTTCCATTTAGGTGTCCGTCAGAGTGAACCAGGGCCTGTGCTCTCAGAAAGTGAAGGATGTGATGTTTACTCATTGCATCCCTGGCCATTCTTCATGCTCCATCTACAAGGGCCAGAGCGAGAGGTGGACGGGCCTCTGGCTTAACAGCACCAGACGGAGCCGCAACACGCACCCGAGTCTCGCTTCAACCATCATCATCTCGACTTATTAAATCCTGACAACGTCTGTTTGAGGTCTTTTCCATTTCCCATACTCAGGATGATTTTTACTTTTGGCAACTTGTCGAATGTGCTTTTTCATATAGAAATCCCACATGTCTATTGTTGTAAGCCAGTAAGTTTGTCTGGCTGTGATGGAGCACTTAATAGAATTGCTCATGTCGTATAAAGATTCCATATCTGATAGTTGACAGCTTTCATCTTTTTATAATATTTATTTATTTATTTATTCTGCTGCGCCGGGTCTTAGTTTCAGCACACGGGATCTTCGTTGCCACGTGCAGGATCTAGTTCCCTGACCAGAGATCGAACCCGGGCCCCCTCCATTGGGTGCACAGAGTCTTAACCACTGGACCACCAGGGAAGCCCTGACAGCTTTCATCTTAAAAGAACCTGTGACATGAGGCCAGCCACACCGTGCAGCGGTGTCACCAGATAAATATGCTGGATCACACCGTTGGTGCTTCCCCAGACAGTCAGGACGTGACCTCAGGGTGGGGTGACCTCGGGGTGGGGCGAGCTCGGTCTCACCAGGTCGCTCTCACCCTCTGACCTGGAGGAAAGCAACCAGGTCAGAGGGAAGGCTGGTTTCCATGCCAACAGCCTGGCTCCCCAGCGAGGAAGTTCTCTAAGATGCTTTCACGTGAATATGCATGCTGATTAACTTGATCCAAGCCGACCCACAGAAGCAGATTCCAGGATGACCTGGGCTATCGCGGTGGTGGAACATCACACGCAGCTCTGGATGCTCCATTTTAGGCAGTTGGCGCTGCAGGGCTGCAGACTCTGGAGGACTTCAAATAGAGGCAGACACAGTAGAGGACAGTCCAGACCAGGGATTGTTGGTGAGCGGACCATGATGACCGTCTGATCCTCGGCTCGGTGGGTTGAACAGTCAGACATGACTGGAGATCTCCCAAACGCTGTCCCATGGATACGGCTGCCCACAAGGCAGAGATCCCCCTCTCTGGGAGCTACCCCTTATCCACAAGAGTGGCCCCTGGCAGCTCATATATTCTACATGGTCCCGCCCCCTGCAGGCAGCTCAGGAGCACACACCTGACCCAGTCGGATTTCCCCTCCTGGGAGGGTTGAGTTGCAGCCAAGAGAAGAAATTGCTGGTCCAAGCAGCCAGCCTGTAACCCTCAAGCTCAGGTGCCAGCGTGGCCACAAGGATGGAGGAAAAACCTGGGCCGTGAAGTGAGGGAAGAATAAAGAGGAGAAGCAGAAGGGAAAAGAGAGACAGAGGCCAGTCCTGCCCCGCAGTCCCAGGGATGAGCCCTGTGCTGCAGTAGCACGAGTGTTCCCGTCTGTGTTCTGTGATGCACCACTACCCTGGGGTCGGGAGGGTCAGGCCAAGGCAGGGCTGGTCTGACCACAGGAAGTGGCAGGTGAGCCCAGTTCTCGATTTCAACATGCAAAGCCTGTGAATTTCAAACACGCTTTGTGTAAAATCAAACAAACTGTCACTTAACCATGAATGGTAACAACGTTCTTGGAAAACATCTTATTTAAAATAAATAAGTGGCCGACTTTGCCAGTCCACCGAGTCAAACAGAAACTGAATTCATGAATTTGTTAATGAGTCTCCCAGAATGATATTCAAGGGTGTTTGATCTTTGGTTCCCTCTAAACATGTCAAAAGTCTTTGATGGTACCATATCCATATGTGAGAGGAAAAGAGAATGGGAAGCCCAGAAGGGCCCAAGACTAGGACTCAGGACATGGATTTCATCCTTTAAGAATAAAGTGTAACCAGAAAAGAGAGAGAGAGAGAGAGAGAGAGAGAGAGAGAGAGAGAGAGAGAAGAAATTATTTAAAACCTAAACTAAGGATCATACCAAAAATAGATAGATAGATATATGATAGATAGATAGATAGATAGATAGATCCTAAACTGGCTGTAACCACTTCTACCTTCTGTTAATCTACTGCTGCATAACTAGTTAATACAAACTTACTGGCTTACAACAATGGACATTTCTTACCTCTCAGCATCCAGCATCCGTAGGTCGGGATTCTGGGCAGGAAAGCCGAATCCTCCACTCAGGGTCTCAGAGGCTGAAATCAAGGTGTCAGCCAGCTGTGTTCTCATCTGGAGCCCAGGGTCTTCTTCCAACCCCATTCAGGGGTTGGTAGAATCCAGTTCTAACACTGAGGTTCCTGTCACTCTTAGCTCCTACAGGCCACCCTCAGGCCCAAACCACCTGGCCTGCTCACACATGGCAGCATGCTTCTTCAAGGCCAGAAGGAGAACATCTGACTTCTGGAAGGTCTGGTCCCATTGAAGGACTCACCTGATTAGGTCAGGCTCACCCCAGGTCAACTCAAAGTCGACTGATTTGGGATCTTAATTTCATCTTTATCTTTGTTACATAGGTGTCTTAATCACCAAGACTTCAGGTGGCCCTGAAGTCTTCAAGACCTTAGGTAAGACCCTTCTCTTCCCTCCGCTCCTTCCAAGGAAGATGCAGATAGAAATTCCTGCTTGTGGCCACCACCCACAGATCGTATTGGACTCCAGTGAGAGGTACAGCCCCTTCCCTTTGTAAACTGCAGCCACTGCCCCACTGCGTGTGCCCCTCACAGCAGCCTTGCCAAGGAGGCGCTGTCCCTGGTGAGGATGGAGGTGGAGGGGTGGCACAGGGAGGGAAGGGGCCCAGTCTGGTCCTCACTGCAAGCAGAGCCCTCTCACTTCATCCCCTCTGACACCAAGTCCTGCCTGTCACCTGTCCCGACCTCCGTGTGTGACAACGTGCAACCATCTCCAGGACCTTCTGCAGACATCAAACGTCTAAGCAGGAGAAGCCACGGTGAGGATGGTTGGTAATGTGCTCAGGTATGATTTTGCTCAACTTCCCTGCCTGCAGGTCTCAGCTCAGACCGAATTCCGTCCTTTCTGGGAAGGGAGGAATTGAGGCTGGCTTCCTGGAGGAGGAGGCCGGGAGCAGCACCTGGGCTGCGAGGGTCTGGGCGCGGCTCCCAGGCCGTTGGAAACAGGTGCCCGTGCTGTCTGGGATCCAGGAAGGCCAGGAGTGGAGGAGGGTCCAGGAGCAGCCAGGCCCCCCTTCCGTGTCCACTGCGCCCCTCTCGCTCCACGTCCTTGAATCTGAACTGCGGAAGCAGGGACCTTTGCAGAGATTCCTCGTCAGTTACAGCCCCCGACCTCAGCAGCAAGGCACAGGCCCCGCGAGATGACTCTGCTTCTTGCACCCACAACTTTGGGAGGGCTGTGGGCCGGACAGTCATGGCCAAGGGGGCGATTCGGGAGGCTTGGCCTCCAGCCAGGACAGAGCTACAGAGTGACCGCTCGCTGCGGGATGGACACCTCCTGAGAGCCCCGCCCACCCCTCCAGACTCCTCTCTGTTTTTTAATACATTTTCTGATTTAATGAAGGTGAAGTTGACACCAAGGTAAAAAAGCTCCAAATATTAATCAACACTTCTGGCTTGCTACGGTCAAAGCAACCAGCACCTCCCCTCCCTTTTTCACACAGAGGCTGGAGAAGCTCCTGTACCCGCATCTAACTCCCACTGGTGGCCTGCCGCCGAGGCCTCGGGTGAGCCCGGGAGGGAGGGAAAGTCACAGGGAAGGGGCTTTTCAAAAGTCCCCCCAACTCCATCCTAGACATTTGAAATTCATTCCTCAGAACGACCCAAGTGCCTGTAGACTTATGAATGGATGAACAAAATATATCACAGCCATTAAATGGAATATTATTCAGCCATGAAAAGGAATGAAATTCAGATACACACTGCAACGTGGATGAACCTTGAAACATGATGCTGAGCGAAAGAAGCCAGACACAAACAGTCACACAGTGTATGATTCCATTTCTAGGAAATGTCCAGAACAGACAAAGGCCCAGAGTCAGAGGTAGATTAGTGGTTGCCAGGGGCTGGGGGAGGGGCGACGGGGAGTGACTGCTCCTAGAGGCGGGGTCTCCTTGAGGGCGATGAACATGCTTTGGAACTAGATAGTCGTGATGGTCACACAACGTGGTAAATAGACTAAAGGCCGCTGAGTTATGGCTTAAAAAAGGTTCATTTTGTGTTATGTGAACTCTACCTCAATGTTTTTAATCCATATTTTTGCATCAAGGCACCAGGTTTTCAGAAATCTCCTATTTCATTGGTAACACTGCTAGACAAGATAATATCTGTGTTCATTCATTTTAAAACATTTATTGGGCACCTACTGTGTACCAGGCTCTCTTTTAGACACAGAGGGTTGCAGAAGAGAAGGAGACAAAGTCCCAGCCCAGAGAAGTTGTATTTGTGGAGATGAAGGAGTATATCACAGGCTAAGCAGCATCTTAGAAGTCAGAGCCAGGGGCCCCATGGGGATGCGGCAGAGGCTGGGTCATCGCTGCCCAGGAGCAGGCAGGAAAGAGGCAGACCGAAGCCAGTGTCTAGAGGATGCGAAGGGGCGGTGACGGCACCATGGTGGGGCACCCGGGTGGCCAGGACACTGTGAAGTCACTTCACAAAAGCTGGGACGGGGGTGGGGTGCAGATGTGGGGACCTCTTAGAAAACACCTCAGGCGAGCTTTATTTCACCACAGACAGATCTTTGGTATTGCTCTTTTCTTTTTTCTTTTTTTTTTTTTTTAACAGTTCATTCATGTAAAGCTCACAACTCTATGGGGCTTTTCTAGTCTATTCACCAATATATGCAACTATCATCACAATCCATTTTAGATCACTTTCATCACTCCAAAAACAAACCCTGCACCCCTTAGCTATCCCCCTCCACCCCTCCCTTCCGCTAGCCCCTGGCAGCCACTAATCCACCTTCTGACTCTGTGGATTTGCCTCTTGTTTCATAGAAACGGAATCATATAACGTGACCTTTTGTGTCTAGCTCTTTTCACTCTGCACCATGATTTCAAGGTTTGTCCACATGTCAGGATTTCATACCTTTTTTCAGATGAACAATATTCCATTGCATGAATACGTCACACTTTGTGCATTTGTCTGTCAATGGACATTTGAGATGTTTTCACCTCTGGCTGTTGTGAATAGTGCTGCTGTGAACATTGTGTGCGCACATTCTCATTTCTCTCGGGTGGAATTGCTGGGTCCCATGGTTCCGATGTCTAATTCTTATTTTCTTTCTAAAGAACCACTCTTTGTGTTCTTGCCTTGGAATCTGTGTAAATGCAGTTGTTTCTATTTGTCTGTCTGTCACCTTTTCATCCCCAAACGGGAAGATGGGTTGCATGATGTGGAGAGTTTGCTTGGGCTGGTGGATCCTGAAACACTGGCTGTGAGCCTGCTACAGGCACGGGGTGCAGGGCTGAAGCTCTGTTTTTCCCGCTGGCAGCTGTGGTCACAGGCAGCTTAGACAACTTTCATGCCTCTGTCCCTTTGTCTATAAAATGGGGTAGGAGAGCTGTTGTGGGTCACGGGGATCACACGTAACTGGAGCGCTGAGGGCAGACCTGCCACGCAATGTGCTGTTTCTGTGTTCATTCATGACTTTTCCTTGACAGATCTTCAGAAACACTGCAAGGAGCCAGGCAGGTAAACTGAGTCATGAGCCTCTGAGATCCCACCTGTCCAGGACAGGTCAGACAATTTTATGCATTTGTTCCCCAAAAGGAAATTCAGAAAAGAGGGAGTCACGAGTGATCTATAGACTCAACACAATCCCAGTCAAAATTCCAAAGGCTTTTTGCAGACATTGACAAGCTGGTTCTAAAATTCATCGAGAAAGGCAAAGGACCTAGAATAGCCTAAACAACTTCGGTAAAGAAGAACACAGCTGGAGGGCTAACACCACCCAGTTATTCCAACTATTTTCCAATAAATCTGTTTTAAAAAAAGAAAAACAAGAGAAGGGTCTCCCTATATTCTGGTCTTTACAAAGGCTGTCAAATACAGAGAGTTCTGGGCCTCCCTGGTGGCGCAGTGGTTGAGGGTCCGCCTGCCGATGCAGGGGATGCGGGTTCGTGCCCCGGTCTGGGAGGATCCCATGTGCCGCGGAGCAGCTGGGCCCGTGAGCCATGGCCGCTGGGCCTGCGCATCCGGAGCCTGTGCTCCGCAGCGGGGGAGGCCACAGCAGTGAGAGGCCCGCATACCACAAAAAAAAAAAAAAAAAAAAAAATACAGAGAGTTCTATTACATTATTTTAATTACAGAGTCTTATTCAGGAGCAATCACTGTGAGTGGAGAAAACCACAGTGGTCACCACTGGGAGGGCTAACCTGGAGGTCAGTCATCGTATCTGAGCCATGGACACTGATTGACCAATATTAGAACTGTTTCTCACGTGGACAGCTTTATCTAATATGCTCCAGAAGAAGTCATTTTGGACATTTATTAGGTGCCAGGCACCATGTTAAGGAGTTCACGTGCATAATTCTATTAAACTCTCACATCAGCCTATGATGTGGTAGGTTCTGCTTTTATCCTCAGCTATAGGTAAGGAAAAGGCAGCTCAGAGAGGCTAGGTAACTTGCCCAAGGTCACACAGCCAGGAAGTGCTCAAGTTAGAGTTTGAATTCTGGTCAACTTCATTAGCCATGAGGTTATACTCTTCCTGTTGGGAGGCAGGCCTGGGGCCGGGGGTGTGTCCAGCCCTGCCGGACCCACCAGCAGCCATGTAGCAAGAACCCTTGATGATGAAGTTAAAACACCAGCCACAGACACTATATGGAAAACAGTATAGAGGTTCCTCAAAAAATTAAAAATAGAGCTACTATATGATCCAGCAATTCCACTTCTGGGTAGAAATCCAAAGGAATTGAAATCAGGATGTTGTAGAAATATCTGCACTTCCATGTTCACTGAAGCATTATTCACAATATCCAAGATATGGAAACAACCTAAGTGTACACTGATGGATGAATGGATATATATATATACACACACACACACCATGGCATATTATTCAGCCATGAGAAAGAAAGAAAACCCGCCATTTGCAATAACATGGATGGATCTTGAGGGCATTATGCTAAGAGAAATAAGTCAGATGGAGGAAGACCAATACTGCATGGTATCACTTATATGTGGAATCTAAAAAAAACTGAACTCAGAGAAACAACAGTATAGTGGTGGTTACCAGGGGCCGGTGGGGGGCGGGGGAGGGGGGAAATGGGGAGATATTGGTCAAAGAGTACAAACTTCCAGGAATGTAATTAACAAGTTCTGGGATCTAATGTACAGCATGGTGATTGTTGTTAACAATACTGTACTATAAGGACCTACTGTATAGCACAGGGAACTATACTCAATATCTTGTAATAACCTATAATGGAAAAGAATCTGAAAAAAGAAATATAGATATAGATATATAGATATAGATAGATAAATGTATAACTGAATCACTTTGCTGTACACCTGAAACACAACATTGTAAGTCAAGTACACTTCAATTTTTAAAAAAAAATTTTTTGGGGGGGTGTATATGTCTTTTCTTTTTTATAACATCTTTATTGGAGTATAATTGCTTTACAATGGTGGGTTAGTTTCTGCTTTATAACAAAGCGAATCAGCTATACATATATACACGTTCCCATATCTCCTCCCTCTTGCGTCTCCCTCCCTCCCATCCCACCCCTATACTGTACACTTGAGTCTTGCTAAAAGAGTAGTTTTTAATGTTCTTACCACAAGAAAAGAAATGACAACTATGTGCAGGATGGTGGTGTCAGCTAAGGCTATGGCGGTCATCATCTTGCAACATAGAAGTGTATCAAATCACCATGTTGTAACCCTTAAATTTGCACCATGTTGTATGTCAACTATATCTCAATAAAGCTGGAAAAAATAGACACCAGCCACTTTGCCACATGGATGAATTTGGAAACAGAACCTTTGGGTCAAATGATGAAAGCTGAGTGTCTTGAGCAGCTCAAATCCTGTCTCTGCCAGAAACGAGGGAGGGGCCTTATATGCTGGTCCTCCAAACTGAAATTATGGGGGGACAGGTGATCCTATCACTTTGCTGTGAACCACAAAGTATTGTTTGGGGAAAATGAGTTGTCTCGAAAGACCTCAATCAGTGTGGCTTGGTATGCTTATTGAGGCCACCTGATAAAATCATTCTACAGGGAGGCAAAGAAACTTACACAGGGTGGCCCGGGGAGCTGACTTCCCAAGGCAGGCGTTGGATATGTTTAACAATCTCCTTGGAGAACAAGAGTTAGTGGTTCCTGTCCAGAGATCACATAGCTACACTTACAGGACAAAGGAAAGAGAAATGATTCTGCTAGTGTTAGGCAAATAGGTACATGTGGCCTAGAATAAAACTTTCAGCATCGTACACAGGTTCAAGGAGTCCAGTAATCTCTTCTGCATCCCCTACATAACAGTTCAGTCCAAAAGCCCTTAGTCAGGGCCCCGCCAGGCAGGAATCTGCAGGGACTGGAGGGGAGGAGGGGCCATGGCCACCTGGCAGGAGATGCCAACTATGAGCAGAAAGAGAGGAGGGTGGGCCATGAGATGTGACAAGAGGGAGCTGCCATGGTAACAACCCAGTGTGGGGTGTTGGAGCCCCAACAGTGTGAGGACAGAGCAGGGGGGTGGAAGCAGCCAATGTGGGGTGCTGGACCCCAAGCAAAGTGGGGTGGGAGTCGGCACAAGGGCGGGAGAGAGATAGTGGTGATGGGAGATTGGTAACAGACCAGTTCTAGCCTGCAGGATCGGCCAAATAAATTATAGTACATCCGTACCACAGAATATTATGTAGTCATTAAAGCCGATGTTGTAGAAAAACATTTAATGACATGAAAAGATGCTCATGAAATATTGAGGGGGATAAAGCAAGCTGAAAAGACTGCACGTGATGCTACTAATGATGCTCATCCTGGTTCTCTGCTGCTGCTTTTAACAATCCACGCCGAAACTCAGTGCCCTTTGGCTTTGCTCCTGGATTCTGTGGGCCCAGCATGGCAAGGGGCACAACGGGCCGGCTTCTCTCTGCTCCAGGGCACAGGGGACCTTGGCTGGCACAGCACACACAGCTTAGGGGGAAGCTGGAGGTTGCCTCCAAGACATCCTCTTGACTCACACGCCCAGCGCCTGGGCTGAGGTGACAAGGACAGCCAGGACAGTCCACCAGAGCACCTGCAGTGGAATTCTCAGCGTGGTAGCTCAGGGCTCCAAGAGCCTGTGTTCTGGTAAACTAGGGGCACCATGCTTGGCCTTTTGTGACCTAACCTGGAAATCACAGGGCCACGTTCACCATATACTCTGTCTGTGGAGCCGGGCACAAAGACCCTTCCAGACAAGGGGCTGGGCACTGACCCCACCTCTCCTAGGGAGGAGAGTCAAAGCATTTACAGCCTCAGTTAAAACCACCACATCTTCCCTCAAAATAAGCAGGGGGGTGCCAGATGTCAACCACCCTTTTCTAAGAGTGGTGAGATCCTAGGTGGGGTTTTCCTTCCTTTTGCTTCTCTGTGTTTTCTAACTATTCTACAATGATCATGAACTACCTCATTAAAAAGGGAATATATATATATAATTTAAAATAAGGGCTTCTCTTCCCACCTGCTACCCACCATCCCTTCCACCCCCTCGACGCTGCACAAATGCCACCTCCCCGCGGGTCTGGGGGCCCCTACACCCGGGGAGGGGCAAAGCAGCCCTGAGAGGGAGGGCGCCCTCTCAGTCCTGCAGCGTTTCCAGGGGCAGCTCTCAGTGTCTCCTGAAAATCATGTGTGAAGGCCCTGAACAGAACTGAGCTTGAGTCAAAGCACGAGGCATCCCAGACAAGTGGTAAGAAGCCTCTGGGGGTTCAGCCACCCCTCCTTTTCCAGAACCTTCCAGAATGTGAGGGGTTGCGCTCTCCAGATGGTCAGCTCCTCAAAGGCAGCAGAGCTGGGACACCTGAATGGCAGAACCAACGCAGGGACTGGGTCCCTGCAGGACTTGCAAACAGACATCTGCCATCTGGATCCAGTCCAGAGACAAGGGCCCACCAGGTCATCTGAGGCCAGACTTAAAAATCAGGAGGTTACGTATAAAATCCCAACCTCTGGGTTTGCTTGAGAAAGCTGGAGATTTGGTGACACAGGCCCACCCTTCTGCAGCCACCAGCAAGTGGCACCTGACCGACTTGCCCCATTCCCCTGGGCCCCCAAAGTGCCACATGGGCACTCACACCTGGCCGGTGTCACTCACCCACTTAAAGGTCACAGCCTCGGGGACACTGTCTTTGCAGTCCCAGAGTCTCAGCAGTGGGAGGGTCCTCAGAAGGAACCCGCCCCTTTCAGGAATACAGCATGCCTGGCAGACGCCCATCACATCCCACTTAAATACCTCCAGGAGTGGGGAGCTCACCCCATTATTAGACTGCTGTCCTTATTAGAGCAATTCTCCCATCCAAAGACAAATGTACTTCCCTGTGGGTCAGATCAGGCCACTCCTTTGGCTGAAGCCCCCAGGGCCTCCCTTTATGCCCAGAACATCACCTGCAGGACTCACCATGATGCACAAGGCCTGGCCCCCTCTGGCCCTGCCTAACTCTCCAGCCTCACTTTGTTCCATCAATGTGTTAACACTTTCTCCCAGCTTCTTGGATGCACCCGTCTGCCTCTTCCACCAGCACCCCCTTCCCCAGACACCCACGGCAGTGGCTCCATCTCCTGCTTCCGGTCAACCCCCAACCAAAGTCAGTCCTTCCCACCCTGTACTCTCTTTCCCTTTCGTAGCACTTAGCACAATGTGGAATTGCTGTACTTGATTACTTTCTGGGTTGCCTTTCTCCTCCACGAGGGTGTCAAACTCTGGAGGGCAGGGACTGGCTTGCTTTGTCCATTGTTGTAGCCTTGGCACCTGGAACTGAGGTGCCTGTTCTAATAATCAGCATAATAGGTGCTTAATAAACATGGGATGGATGGATGGATGGATGGATGGATGGATGGATGGATAGAAGATGAATGGATGGGCTGTTACTCTGTAATTCATGCTCCCATTTAGGGAATACAAGCAGACCTCATTTTATTGGGCTTTGCTTTATTGCACTTGAAAGATATTGCATTTTTTACAAATAGAAGGTTTGTAGTAATCCTGCATTGAACAAGTCTATCGTTGCCATTTTTCCAACAGTATTTGCTCACTTTGTGTCTCTGTGTCATACGCTGGTGATTCTCACAATAGTTCAGAATTTTTCATTATTATTATATTTGTCTGTGATCTGTGATCAGTGATCTTTGATGTGACTACTACTGAGGCAGGAGATAGATGGGCTCCAGGCATTTACAACTGGCCTCCTGTTCACATTTCTTGGGGCAGGAAAAAGGTGGGCTTCAGGCTGGACACTTACATCTAGCCTCCTGTTTGCATTTCCTGAGACAGGAGATAGGTGGGCTCCAGGTTAGATATTTATGACCAGCCTCCTGTCTGCCCTTCGAGATAGAAATAACAAGAGGAACAGGGTAAGTAGCTGGACTTTGTCTCCTGTGGACACTTTAAGATAACAGTCACAAGATATCTGTTTAAGATAACAGACACTTTAAGATAACAGGAACAGAGAAGGGCTAAACCTTGCTTGAGTAAAAGATCAAGAGGTCTTGTATTTCCCATCCTTGGGGCAAGGGAGACATTGCACCTGTGCAGAAAGGCTCCTTGGGGGTCAAAAATCACCCAGAATAGGTGATGCCAAGGCCCCCATAGGCCTCTGGGCCGGAATCCATCTTGGAAAAACGTTGTGCACACAGGCTGGGGAGGGTCCTAGGGCAGGTCAGGTGTGGAAAAAGAAACCAGATAATTGGCCAAAGGTAAACAAAGACCCGGAAGAACTGCCCCATATAAATGACTTGGCCACCTCTTCACTGTTCCTCCTCACTGGGGGGGACGCCCACACCCTTTCCCTCCGGGTGTGTATCTCTGCCCTGCTTCCGTCTTAACTAAACTGTTTCTCTGTGAGCTCTCCCACGTGCTGTGTTGTGTCTCTAATGACAAACTTTGTACCTGTTTTTACACTTTTTGCCTCCTTGAGAAATGCATTTTTCAGTGGGGGTAAGAGCCAGGGGAACTTTGCTTCTAGACTCTAGCCCCTGGTGAACTAGTGTCTAGGATTCCTGGGTTTCATCCAGGCTGCCCAGGTTCAATTCCTGGGCGGGGAACTAAGATCTCGCTTCAGGCCACCACTCACTGCTGCTGCTTCTCTGAGACCACCACCACTCACTGAAGGCTCAGATGATGGTTCGCATTTCTTAGCAAGAGAGTATTTTTGAATTAAGGTTATGTACATTGATTTTTAGACATAATGTTATTATTGCACACTTAACAGGGTACAGTATAGGGTAAACATAACTTTTATGTGCACTGGGAAACCAAAAAATTCATGTGACACGTTGCATTGCGATATCCACTTCACTGCTGTGGTCTGGAACCGAACCCGCAGTATCTCTGTGGTGTGCCTGTATGTCTAAGTGTCTGCCAGAGACAAAATTCTCTTCCTATCCATAGGAGCTACATGGATGTGGTTGGCCCCGCCCAGGAGAGCCTTTCAGGTATTGGAAGATTCCCAATCCCATCTTCCCTTAATCATTCCCCAGGCTCTGAGGGATGGGCTCCTACACGGTCACTGGTGGCCTGTGTCTCCTCTGACCCACCCTTGTTGCCCAGTTCCTGTCAGCGCTCCTTTCAGGCCACTGTGCAGGGCCACCAATTTTCCCTGACTGCTGTCCCCGAAAACGGGATTGTCCTCTAAAGCCAGCTTATCAACTATCTATGGAGAAGGACACAGGTTTTTATTTTCAATTTGTCATGAACCTGTATTTTTGTAAAATATGGTGAAAATGAACAGCTAGACAAATGAAATGAGGAGAGACACAAAATACGAGCCCCCAGTTTTTTTTATTAGATGCAACAGACATAAAATTACCCTGAAAATGGCTACACAGCTTCTAAACGCTTACTCTCAATGTCTGTGCTTATCTTGTCCAAAGTGACAACTTAGGGACTGCTTTGGAGCAGCTTTGTGGAGCAGCCCCGCAAGCCGGTGGACTTTGAGATGGGGGATCAGGTGTAGGGCCAGCTGTCCGTGTCCCCAGTGTGTGGCAGGGAGGCCTGCAGGCAATGCCCCACCGGCTCCCTGGAGCCCAGAGAGCCAGATAGAGACGGCCCCACCTGCCCCCATGCTGGCCTAGCTCCTTCCACTTGCCTGGGGCCAGAATCCAGGCAAAATGCCTGCTCTCAGAAAGCTGGTGCCCTGGTTGGGGAAGGCAGAAAGGAGTGAACTGGATACAGGGGGGTTGGTGCCAAAACTCGGCCTCTGTGCACTGGTGCCAAACAGAATCTCAGAGTTTTGGGTGAAATAGAAAAGAACAGCTTTATCGTTTTGCCAGGCAAAGGGGAAAACAGAGGGCTAATGCCTTCAAAACTGTGGCAGGGGGATTTGGTGAGGAGTTTTATAGCAATGGTTCAAGGGCGGAGTTGCTGATAAGGATCAGGGTGTGTGCAGGGCCTGCGCTCCTTTAATCTGGCCTCAGGGGGTCTCCTGATGAGCTTCTGTGGTTCTCCAGGTTATCAAACTGTGGCCTTTTCTCTTGAATGAAGAATGCTTCATCAAGTAATTAACATCTTCCATTTGTCGGGGGTTTTAGTTCTATAAAGGGTTCAAAGATATTGTCTTGTGCATCCCTTGAGGCAGAACCAGGACCCTGCCCGAAGGCTGCACTATTGTTTCTTGGCTGCTCCTCCCTTGTCTCTGCATCCCCTCCCTTCCCTGATTACCAACTGTTTGAAACTGCCCTTTGGAACTCAGGGAAGGTCATGGAGGCTGAAGCCTATTCCCTACAAATAAGACATGGGGAACACAGAAGGGCTTCTGTGCCCAAGAACCCCACAGGGTCCTGCTCGGTTTCAGTGGTGGGTGGTGTACCTGAGCAGGGCAGTACCCTTGGCCAGGAAGGCCTGATAGAGGAGATCACAGATCTCCCTGAATGTGGGCAGGAGGGCACCATGCCAACACCGGGCAGAGCATCCAGGCAGTGGGAAGAGCAGATGCAAAGGCCCTGGGGTAGGAGTATGAGAGGAATATTCCAGGACCACATCTGCCAGGAAGAGAAGGGAGGGAGGAAGGGAGGCCTAGCCCTGTCAGTTCACCATGGCTGAAAGTCTTTGGACTTGAACCTGTGGGTAAGAAGCAGCCACACCTTGCCCTTCAGTCCCAGGTGGGGCTGGTAGGGGATTAAGACTGGCAGTCTCTCTCTCTTTCTCTGATGCAGTGAAATTAGATGAGATCACTGACCTCTCTGAGTCTCACGGGCCTTACCTGGCCTATAAAAGAAGGATAGGATACACACACACGCACACACACACGCACACACACACACACATTCCCCAAGGATGTTGTAAAAATTTATTGAGAAGTCACAGAAAGATCTGACATTGAGGCTGGCCCAGTCAGTGGAATGACTCAGCAAACATTAAAAAGAAAGAAAAATGCAAACTTGGAAGGAGACATACTTTAGGCCTATTCAGTCATTTCCACTTTAATGAGAAGTAGCATCAGAGTTCTTCCTTAGGACCTCCAGGTGGGGACTCTTGTGTGGAATGAGGGGTGAGAGGATCAAAGCAAACATGACCAGGCCCCTCTCCTCGCAGGGTTGCATCCAGCTCTGGGGGAGCCATTCCTCCTCAGAGTAGGAAGGAATCCTGGAGGCCAGACCATCCAAACCACCTGAGGGGCTCCTCTGGGCTTGAATGCCCCTAGGGTTGGGGGACTCACTCTCAGAAGGAGGAGATGGCAGGTGGGCAATGGCCAGTCTCCATGATCCTGGTGTGAAAGTTTACATCCCTTACATTCTTTTCTCCCAGATTCATGCCCTTAAATATGTCTGTGCCTATTCTTTGTCCCCTCCCTAAGCAGAAAGGATTTGCATCTTTGCTAACCCTTATAAATTATTGTTCCCGCAGGTAGGTGGGTGGGAAGCAGGAGGAGAGTTCTTCAGAGCAGCCTGGGACCCAGACACTCACATAAACACACACCTACACGCACACACAGGCACACATGCATGTGCACACACGTGCATATATGCTCACATGTACATACATACAGGGGCAGGCCCACACTCACATACCCACACAGGCACACATGCAAATGTGCTCAAATGCACATACATACACACACACCTGCATTCACACAGATGCATAGGCACATGCCTTCATGCACAGAGGCGCTCACACATGCATTCACACACGCAAGCGCACACACACACACACACACAAATGCAGGTTGCAAAGGATTAGCAAGTGTTTGCTGAGCTTCTGCCTGGCAGGAGACTCTACATGGGTATCTGGAGGCTCAGAGAACTTAAGAAGCCCCTGCCCTCGGGGCGAAAGGGAAGGCAGGGAGGGAACCCTTGGTCAGTGCCCACCATGCTGGAAACACACTGCAGGCGTGTATTTCAGGAGGCTGGAAGTCATCGCCATGTTCAGCTTCTCATCCTGTGAAGAAGTTTATGTCAGGCCCTGATGTGCTGGGGCCCACAAGATGTCTGCATGTTTCCTTAGCATCTTCATCAGAGAGGAGTTGATTTTAACCTGGTCATGCTCCAAGCCTGAACATGGAAACATACACATCTCCAAACCACAATCTCCATTCTGCAAACATGGACTATTTGGGAGGCATCCGCTTCAGCCCACTAATATCCTGCACTGAGGCCCCCGAGCCCCTGAAGGGTGTGGTCAGCAGCTGAGAACACAAAGGAGAAAGTCTGACCAAGACTCCCGGAGAAATGGTGAGACAGGTGAGCCTGGTGCGAGGACATGCTCAGAGAAGGATGCTGAGCTGTCAGAGGGCCCAGCAGCCTGGGGAAGGGGCTCCCATGAGCCAAACCTAGGGCTATTGAGCAGAAAAGTAAGTAATGATGGGAATGGATGATAGCCCATTGAAAAACATAGGAAACCATGAGTCCAGACATATGAAGTCGATGAATAAATAAACTTAATAAATAAAAATATAATAGATATAATAGATTAATAGAAACAAATTTAACAAATACTAATATGATAAGTTTAATAAGTTAACGGGAGGGAAAGGAAAGCTCTTCCTTACAGAAGCTCTTCCTGCCTATTAATGAATATGCAGAAGGGATGCTGGAATCAGGAAATGACCAGCCCAGGCTAAAACGTGTGGATGTAAAAGTTCACCTAAGGGCACAATATTTACCTAAATCTCAAAGTATCTCCCCACGAACCTCCTAGTGATTATAAAGGGAAACAAGTAACTTCCAGTAGGTAAAGAACCTGGTGGACGCTCCCCAAAGCAGGTGGTCACCATCAGAAGCCTTGGTACCCAGACATCCTGAGCCTCCAGACACAGCATCCTTTCAGGGATCTGTCTGCTGAATGGTCACCTGGATTAAACATGAGGAAACGAGAGAAAACTCAAAGTAAGGGACATTTCAAAATAAATGCCTATTACCTTTCATGATGCCAAAGTCAAAGTTCCCCGAGAAAGGCTGAGGAACTGTTCCAGGTTGAAGGTAGAAGGAAAACAAAATGCCCCACGTGACCCTGGATTAGAACCTGGACAGTGATAAACAGCAGGTATCAGGGTGTTACTGGGACTGTTGAAGACATTCGAATGCAGATAGATAGATAGATGATAGATAGATAGATAGATAGATATGAAGAGAGAGAGAATGATAAAGCGGATTGGTCAAAATGTGAACAATGGTTGAATTCAGAGAGAGAATATAAGAATTCCTTGCGCCACTTCCGGGTAAGATGGCGGAAGAGTAAGACGCGGAGATTACCTTCCTCCCCACAGATACACCAGAAATACAGCTACACGTGGAACAACTCCTACAGAACACCTACTGAACGCTGGCAGAAGACCCCAGACCTCCCAAAAGGCAAGAAACTCCCCACATACCTGGGTGGGGCAAGGCGGAGAGATTCCCGCACAGAGGAGCGGTGCCGAGCGGCACTCACCAGCCCGAGAGGCTTGTCTGCTCCCCCGCCGGGGCGGGCGGCGCTGGAGCTGAGGCTCGGGCTTCGGTCAGAGCGCAGGGAGAGGACTGGGGCTGGCGGCGAGAGCTCAGCCTGAAGGGGGCTAATGTGCCACAGCTAGCCGGGAGGGAGTCCGGGAAAACTCTGGAGCTGCCGAAGAGGCAGGAGACTTTTTCTTCCCTCTTGGTTTCCTGGTGCGCGAGGAGAGGGGATTAAGAGCGCCGCGTAAAGGAGCGCCAGAGACGGGCGCGAGTCGCGGCTGAAAGCGCGGAGCCCAGAGACGGGCGTGGGACACTGGGGCTGCTGCTGCCGCCGCCAAGAAGCCTGTGTGCGAGCGCAGGTCACTGCCCACACCGCCCTTCCGGGAGCCTGTGCAGCCTGCCACTGCCGGGGTCCTGGGATCCAGGGGCGGCTTCCCTGGGAGAACGCACGGCACGCCTCGGGCTGGTGCAACGTCACGCCGACCTCTGCCACTGCAGGCTCGCCCCGCACTCCGTGCCCCTCCCTCCCGCCCGGCCTGAGTGAGCCAGAGTCCCCGAAGAGGCTGCTCCTTTAACCCTGTCCTGTCTGAGCGAAGAACAGACGCCCTCCGGCGACCTACACGCAGAGGCGGGGCCAAATCCAAAGCTGAGACCCAGGAGCTGTGAGAACAAAGAAGAGAAAGGGAAACCTCTCCCAGCAGCCTCAGAAGCAGCAGATTAAAGCTCCACAATCAACTTCATGTACCCTGCATCTGTGGAATACATGAATAGACAACAAATCATCCCAAATTGAGGAGCCAGGAGTCAGTGCTGTGCCTCTGAGGTGGGAGAGCGAACTTCAGGACACTGGTCCACAAGAGACCTCCCAGCTCCACATAATATCAAACGGCGAAAATCTTCCAGAGATCTCCATCTCAACACCAGCACCCAGCTTCACTCAACGACCAGCAAGCTACAGTGCTGGACACCCTATGCCAAACAACTAGCAAGACAGGAACACAACGCCACCCATTAGCAGAGAGGCTGCCTCAAATCATAAAAAGTCCGCAAACACCCCAAAACACACCACCAGACGTGGACCTGCCCACCAGAAAGACAAGATCCAGCCTCATCCACCAGAACACAGGCAGTAGTCCCCTCCACCAAGAAGCCTACACAACCCACTAAACAAACCTTAGCCACTGGGGACAGACACCAAAAACAACGGGAACTACGAACCTGCAGCCTGCAAAAAGGAGACCCCAAACACAGTAACATAAGCAAAATGAGAAGACAGAAAAACACACAGCAGGAGAAGGAGCAAGATAAAAACCCACCAGACCTAACAAATGAAGAGGTAATAGGCAGTCTATCTGAAAAAGAATTCAGAATAATGATGGTAAAGATGATCCAAAATCTTGGAAATAGAATAGACAAAATGCAAGAAACAGTTAACAAGGACCTAGAAGAACTAAAGACGAATCAAGCATCGATTAAAAACACAATAAATGAAATAAAAAATACTCTAGATGGGATCAATAGCAGAATAACTGAGGCAGAAGAACGGATAAGTGAGGTGGAAGATAAAATAGTGGAAATAACTGCTGCACAGCAAAATAAAGAAAAAAGAATGAAAAGAACAGAGGACAGTCTCAGAGACCTCTGGGACAACATTAAACGCACCAACATTCGAATTATAGGGGTTCCAGAAGAAGAAGAGAAAAAGAAAGGGACTGAGAAAATATTTGAAGAGATTATAGTTGAAAACTTCCCTAATATGGGAAAGGAAATAGTTAATCAAGTCCAGGAGGCACAGAGAGTCCCATACAGAATAAATCCAAGGAGAAATACACCAAGACACATATTAATCAAACTGTCAAAAATTAAACACAAAGAAATCATATTAAAAGCAGCAAGGCAAAAACAACAAATAACACACAAGGGAATCCCCATCAGGATAACAGCTGATCTCTCAGCAGAAACTCTACAAGCCAGAAGGGAGTGGCAGGACATAATTAAAGTGATGAAGGAGAGAAACCTGCAACCAAGATTACTCTACCCAGCAAGGATCTCATTCAGATTTGATGGAGAAATTAAAACCTTTACAGACAAGCAAAAGCTGAGAGAGTTCAGCACCACCAAACCAGCTTTACAACAAATGCTAAAGGAACTTCTCTAGGCAAGAAACACAACAGAAGGAAAAGAACTACAATAACGAACCCAAAACAATTAAGAAAATGGGAATAGGAACATACATATCAATAATTACCTTAAATGTAAATGGACTAAATGCTCCCACCAAAAGACACAGACTGGCTGAATGGATACAAAAACAAGACCCATATATATGCTGTCTACAAGAGACCCACTTCAGACCTAGAGACACATACAGACTGAAAGTAAGGGGATGGAAAAAGATATTCCATGCAAATGGAAACCAAAAGAAAGCTGGAGTAGCAATTCTCATATCAGACAAAATAGACTTTAAAATAAAGACTACTAGAAGAGACAAAGAAGGACACTACATAATGATCAAGGGATCAATCCAAGAAGAAGATATAACAATTGTAAATATTTATGCACCAAACATAGGAGCACCTCAATACATAAGGGAAATATTAACAGCCATAAAAGGAGAAATCGACAGTAACACAATCATAGTAGGGGACTTTAACACCCCACTTTCACCAATGGACAGGTCATCCAAAATGAAAATAAATAAGGAAACACAAGCTTTAAATGATACATTAAACAAGATGGACTTAATTGATATTTATAGGACATTCCATCCAAAAACAACAGAATACACATTTTTCTCAAGTGCTCATGGAACATTCTCCAGGATAGATCATATCTTGGGTCACAAATCAAGCCTTGGTAAATTTAAGAAAATTGAAATTGTATCAAGTATCTTTTCCGACCACAATGCTGTGAGACTAGATATCAATTACAGGAAAAGAGTTGTAAAACATACAAACACATGGAGGCTAAACAATACACTACTTAATAACGAAGTGATCACTGAAGAAATCAAAGAGGAAATTAAAAAATACCTAGAAACAAATGACAATGGAGACACGACGACCCAAAACCTATGGGATGCAGCAAAAGCAGTTCTAAGAGGGAAGTTTATGGCAATACAATCCCACCTTAAGAAACAGGAAATATCTCGAATAAACAACCTAACCTTGCACCTAAAGCAATTAGAGAAAGAAGAACAAAAACATCCCAAAGTTAGCAGAAGGAAAGAAATCATAAAAATCAGATCAGAAATAAATGAAAAAGAAATGAAGGAAACGATAGCAAAGATCAATAAAACTAAAAGCTGGTTCTTTGAGAAGATAAACAAAATTGATAAACCATTAGCCAGACTCATCAAGAAAAAAAGGGAGAAGACTCAAATCAATAGAATTAGAAATGAAAAAGGAGAAGTAACAACTGACACTGCAGAAATACAAAAGATCATGAGAGATTACTATAAGCAACTCTATGCCAATAAAATGGACAACCTGGAAGAAATGGACAAATTCTTAGAAATGCACAACCTGCCAAGACTGAATCAGGAAGAAATAGAAAATATGAACAGACCAATCACAAGCACTGAAATTGAAACTGTGATTAAAAATCTTCCAACAAACAAAAGCCCAGGACCAGATGGCTTCACAGGCGAATTCTATCAAGCATTTAGAGAAGAGCTAACACCTATCCTTCTCAAACTCTTCCAAAATATAGCAGAGGGAGGAACACTCCCAAACTCATTCTACGAGGCCACCATCACCTTGATACCAAAACCAGACAAGGATGTCACAAAGAAAGAAAACTACAGGCCAATATCACTGATGAACATAGATGCAAAAATCCTCAACAAAATACTAGCAAACAGAATCCAACAGCACATTAAAAGGATCATACACCATGATCAAGTGGGGTTTATTCCAGGAATGCAAGGATTCTTCAATATACGCAAATCAATCAATGTGATACACCATATTAACAAACTGAAGGAGAAAAACCATATGATCATCTCAATAGATGCAGAGAAAGCTTTTGACAAAATTCAACACCCATTTATGATAAAAACCCTGCAGAAAGTAGGCATAGAGGGAACTTTCCTCAACATAATAAAGGCCATATATGACAAACCCACAGCCAGCATCATCCTCAATGGTGAAAAACTGAAACCATTTCCACTAAGATCAGGAACAAGACAAGGTTGCCCACTCTCACCACTCTTATTCAACATAGTTTTGGAAGTTTTAGCCACAGCAATCAGAGAAGAAAAGGAAATAAAAGGAATCCAAATGGGAAAAGAAGAAGTAAAGCTGTCACTGTTTGCAGATGACATGATACTATACATAGAGAATCCTAAAGATGCTACCAGAAAACTACTAGAGCTAATCAATGAATTTGGTAAAGTTGCAGGATACAAAATTAATGCACAGAAATCTCTGGCATTCCTATATACTAATGATGAAAAATCTGAAAGTGAAATCAAGGAAACACTCCCATTTACCATTGCAACAAAAAGAATAAAATATCTAGGAATAAACCTACCTAAGGAGACAAAAGACCTGTATGCAGAAAATTATAAGACACTGATGAAAGAAATTAAAGATGATACAAATAGATGGAGAGATGTACCATGTTCTTGGATTGGAAGAATCAACATTGTGAAAATGACTCTACTACCCAAAGCAATCTACAGATTCAATGCAATACCTATCAAACTACCAATGGCATTTTTCACAGAACTAGAACAAAAAATTTCACAATTTGTATGGAAACACAAAAGACCCCGAATAGCCAAAGCAATCTTGAGAACGAAAAACGGAGCTGGAGGAATCAGGCTCCCTGACTTCAGACTATACTACAAAGCTACAGTAATCAAGACAGTATGGTACTGGCACAAAAACAGAAAGATAGATCAATGGAACAGGATAGAAAGCCCAGAGATAAACCCATGGACATATGGTCACCTTATCTTTGATAAAGGAGGCAGGAATGTACAGTGGAGAAAGGACAGTCTCTTCAATAAGTGGTGCTGGGAAAACTGGACAGGGACATGTAAAAGTATGAGATTAGATCACTCCCTAACACCATACACAAAAATTAGCTCAAAATGGATTAAAGACCTAAATGTAAGGCCAGACACTATCAAACTCCTAGAGGAAAACATAGGCAGAACACTCTATGACATAAATCACAGCAAGATCCTTTTTGACCCACCTCCTAGAGAAATGGAAATAAAGACAAAAATAAACACATGGGACCTAATGAAACTTCAAAGCTTTTGCACAGCAAAGGAAACCATAAACAAGACCAAAAGACAACCCTCAGAATGGGAGAAAATATTTGCAAATGAAGCAACTGACAAAGGATTAATCTCCAAAATTTATAAGCAGCTCATGCAGCTCAATAGCAAAAAAACAAACAACCCAATCCAAAAATGGGCAGAAGACCTAAATAGACATTTCTCCACAAAAGATATACAGACAGCCAACAAACACATGAAAGGATGCTCAACATCTTTACTTATTAGAGAAATGCAAATCAAAACTACAATGAGATATCATCTCACACCAGTCAGAATGGCCATCATCAAAAAATCTAGAAACAATAAATGCTGGAGAGGGTGTGGAAAAAAGGGAACACTCTTGCACTGCTGGTGGGAATGTGAATTGGTACAGCCACTATGGAGAACGGTATGGAGGTTCCTTAAAAAACTACAAATAGAACTACCATATGACCCAGCAATCCCACTACTGGGCATATACCCTGAGAAAACCATAATTCAAAAAGAGACATGTACCAAAATGTTCATAGCAGCCCTATTTACAATAGCCCGGAGATGGAAACAACCTAAGTGTCCATCATCGGATGAATGGATAAAGAAGATGTGGCACATATATACAATGGAATATTACTCAGCCATAAAAAGAAATGAAATTGAGCTATTTGTAATGAGGTGGATGGACGTAGAGTCTGTCATACAGAGTGAAGTAAGTCAGAAAGAGAAAGACAAATACTGTATGCTGACACATATATATGGAATTTAAGAAAAAAATGTCATCAAGAACATAGGGGTAAGACAGGAATAAAGACACAGACCTACTAGAGCATGGACTTGAGGATATGGGGAGGGGGAAGGGTAAGCTGTGACAAAGTGAAAGAGCGGCATGGACATATATACACTACCAAACGTAAGGTAGATAGCTAGTGGGAAGCAGCCGCATAGCACAGAGAGATCAGCTCGGTTCTTTGTGACCGCCTGGAGGGGTGGGATAGGGAGGGTGGGAGGGAGACGCAAAAGGGAGGGGATATGGGAACATATGTATATGTATAACTGATTAAATTTGTAAAAAAAAAAAAGAAAAAAAAAAAAAAAGAATTCCTTGCATTATTCTTGCAACTTTGGTATAAATTTGGATTTACATCTGAATTTAAAGTTACAGGAAATCTAACTAAGTTCGGTCCACCCTCCAGCAGCACAGTGTGTTTGGGGGGTCCCCATGACCACTCTCAGGTCCCGTGTTTTTCCAGGACTCACGGAACTCAGAAAAGTCATGGTACGTGTGCTTATGGTTTGTTAGAGTGAAGGGATTCAGACTAAAACCAGCAGAGGGACCAGGCCCACAGGGACATACAACAGTGACAGCTTCTCTGGAAACGACGAAGGACAACACACAATAGGTGTGGTCAACCAGGGAAGCCCAACCAGGCCTTGGTGTCCAGGGTCTCTGCTGGGGGCAGTCACACAGGCATGGCTGGCTGTACAGGACCTTCTGTCTCCAGACTCTGCAGAAGTGAAGGCCCCCACTGTTAAGTCACATTGTTAGACTCTCTGGTGTGACCCAAGACATAAGGAAAACAGACACTCCTGTCTGGCAGGATATTCCAGGGCCGGGCAATGAGTGTGCAGAGTCTGGACACACCAGGCCTGCTGAGCCAGCCCTTCCCTGCACACACGCGCTCACGGCAATGAGCAAACGGAGTCGGAAAAAGTCCGAAGCAAAAGGGCAGGAAGCAGGAGGCAGTGTTTGCAAAGGGCTCGTGGGTGAGCCTGGTGGGGGGATGGGCAGTGGGGCTGCACGGGGAGTCCACAGGGGGCATCCAGGAAGAGTGAGGGACCTCATGCCAGCTGGGGTCTCAGACTCTCAAAATCTAACCCGTGCTCTCACTCAGCCACCCAAGAAACACTTGCCGAGCCCTGTGACATGCTGGTTCCACGTGCACAACGGAAACAAGCAGGCCAGGTCCCTCCCTCCTGGAGCTTGTGGTCTAAGGGTGGGGTGGGGGGGGCAGGCCATCCGTAAGTAAGCAGATAACAGAAAACCATCGCATCTGGGCATCTGGCTCCGCTCCTGGCTCATGCAAAGGGAACTTGCTCCCCCTGTCTCCAGCCTCCTCCCTCCTGCTCTCAGAGGGAGGGGGAGAAGCAGGAGGACCCCAGGCTGCCCCCCGCCCCTCCCATGCCATCATCGGTCCCTTCAGTACAAGATGCAGTGAGGCTCAAGCCCATTTATGCTGCAGAACAAAATCCAGCTTCGATTGCCCAAACCTATGATAATGGCGGGGCTGGAAGGGGTGCACCGTCCCCGCCTCCCTGGGCCACCTGACTTTGCCTCCAGCTGGGGTCACTCACTCATTGCATCCCCGCGGGACTCAAGGACAGCAGCAGACTCCCCTTCTGCCGTAGGGGTTAGAAGGAGGCAAGCTGGGGTCAAGGGACCGTCCAATCCGTACCGAATATTCTGGTCAGCAGTACGCCCCACGACGGCCGCCTCCCCTCCTACGCAGCTTTGATAAACGGATTCCTTAAAGGATCTCTATCCTCATCCTCACCTCCGGGGGACCCAAGGGGACACCTGAGCAAGGCTTTCTCTAATCTTTGCATCTCACGCTTAGTCCCGAGACATTCATAGTCATGGCAGACGGGAAAATAATGGAAAGGTTCTCAAAGCCTATGGGTGGCGTTGATGGGCAAAGCCCTGTGAGTTGCTTCTGCTATTGTTAGGATCCCATCTTACAGATGAGGCCACTGGAGCCCAGAGACAGTGACCCACGTGAGGGTCCCGCCCATGTCCCTCCACCCCGTCACTGCCGTTCTTACTGGCCCTTCTGAGCAGGTGGACGGTGCCTCTGATGCTGGCCAGTCCATCACCTCCCCCGACTATGGGCTACCCGGCGGCTACACGAGATAGGGGTGAGAGATGCACATGGCCTGGTGTGGAGACAGGTCAGAAAAAAACACCCAAATGTGTTCATCAGAACACATGGTGACGATTGCCCCGAAGGAAAGAAACATAGTGTTACAAGAGGAAAATAACAGGAGGGTCCAAGACTTTGGACTGTGGCCAGGAAGAGTGATGGTTAGAGCAGGGGGGGACCTAGGCACGGAGAGAGCATGCACCCAGGACCTGCTGGGGCTCAAGGGGGCCACGAAATGACAACCCCTCTCCGTAGCTGAGTTCTGAACCAACGGAAAACAAATTAAGTGGCAGGGGAAGGACAGTTGTCACCCTCATGACCGTAAGGCAGGGCTGAAGGGAATGACCTGGGCATGGGGGGCTCCGAGTCAGACTGACTCAGCTCCCCACCAAGGGCAAAGTCAGCCCCGGCAGGAGAGTGGAGCCGTGGCAGGGGTGCTGCACTAGCAAGGCTCCCCCAGTGGGGAAGGCAGGGCCAGGAGAAGAGAGCTGGTCCCGACCCCCCTCCACCCAACGGGAGAGAGGTGCATTGACCAGAAGACATCATGTTAAAAATAAAGATGAAATGCCCCTCTTCCTGGGATGCCAATGCTGATCCTCCTTTTTCTTTTTCTTTTTTCTATAAACTTATTTATTTTATTTATTTATTTTTGGCTGTGTTGGGTCTTCACTCCTGTGCGCAGGCTTTCTCTAGTTCTGGTGAGTGGGGTCTACTCTTCGTTGCAGTGTGCTGGCTTCTCATTGCAGTGGCTTCTCTTGTTGCAGAGCACGGGCTCCAGTAGTTGCGGCATGCAGGCTCAGTAGTTATGGCACGCCAGCTCTAGAGCGCAGGCTCAGTAGTTGTGGCGCACGGGCTTAGTTGCTCTGCGGCATGTGGGATCTTCCCGGGCCAGGGCTCAAACCCGTGTCCCCTGCATTGGCAGGCGGATTCTTAACCACTGCGCCACCAGAGAAGCCCTGATCCTCCTTTGATAATAAGACTCCCTTCCCAGGGGCAGAGGCCATCCGGACTTGCTGTGAACGTGCTGATCTGGTTTTTTTGAAACCTTGAAGGAATGTATCCCTGACTTGTTTGATGTTCTTTGTTCTGACAAGACATAAAACTCTGCTGAAAACCGTACTTCTCCAGAACAGAACCTCGGAGTCATCTAAGAGGCTGGCTTCCAGGCTCTAGTCCTCATTTTGGCTCAAGTAAAACCCTTTTCTATTCTTATTTTTGATTGCTTATTGATTATTTTAGTTGACAGCAGGAACAAGCCAGGCCATCACACCCCATGGAGGGTGGCTTCACGTGGTCTAACTTCAGTTTTATTGTCGGCACCCCCATCACAAGAGTGTAGAGCAGGTATCAAAGGAAAGAAGAGAAATATTCTTCATGATAAGCAGAGCAACAGGTTGTCTCTCTCGGGGCCGCCAGGAGCAGAGGGGAAGCTTCCAGAAGGTTCCACTGGAGTTTATGCTGCTCGCCTTGGGAACGGACCACTGAGAGTTTTGTCTCACACTAGGGAAGCCAGGGCCCCTTGCAGCATCCAAAAAGACACTGGAGAGAGAAATAAGAAGAAAACCAGTAATCGTGTCCAGTAATAAAAACAATGCATCTCAGAGTTACTTTGGAGAAGACGAGGAATCTGGAGGGCATTTAGCCCTTACAGCGTGAAATGTTCTGTTAAATTACTAAAAGGAAAGATTCCAGTTTCTTTGAACCTGAAAGATACAGTAAGTACTGACCCAGAACTCTCAGCAGGAGATGTTTTATGGGACCTAATTAAAGCCAAGCAGGAAGAGCGAGTCATCAGAACTGGGTAAGAGAATCCATCACGGGGCTCGGTGAGCAGAGCTGGGGCACAGCCAGCAAGGAGGTAGCCTCCAGGGACAGGACGCGACCCAACTGCACAGATGGCACTCGGGGTGAGGACAAGGGGTGGGGCTGCTCCTGGTCCCAGCATGAGGCCAGGATCAGAAGCAGCACTGGGTGCACAAGTGTCCCCTCCAGTGTCTTGCTTGAGGGCAGGTCATTTGTGCATGCCTGCGCACACACATGCACACCCAGACACATGCACACACAGAGACACATGCACATAGGCGCACACACCCTCATGCATGCAGATACAAACACACTCACAATACACAAACATGCAGGAGTATGTGCATATGCACACATGTGCACACATATACACACAACACATGTATACAGTCAACCAAAGCCCCGTGTGAGCCCAGCACTGAGCTGCTCACCTCTGCGGTTCCAAACTTCCTTGCCCGCCAAGGTGGTCCATGCCCACTGTGAACCCAGTGCCTTGTTGGAAAATCAAGACCACACGCCTGCAACTAGGACACACAGAAGAATCCAGAATCCCATTTCTTCATTCAAGAGAAAATGTCAGTTTCCTAGAGTCAAGAAAATAAAAGCCATATGTATAACTGAATCACTGTGCTGTACACTTGAAACTAACACAACATTTTAAATTAACCATACTTTAATAAAATGTTTTTAAAAAGGAAAAGAAAAGCCTCAAAGACTGGGATTTTTTTTAATGGAGAAATGGGATTTAACAAAGGGAAGGCGTCAGCCTGAAGCTCAGCCAGAGGCAGGGGCCTTGCTGGGCGCTTGGCAGTCGGTTGATCTGATCAGCTTCCAGTCCGACCTGGGTGAGACAGCGTGCGGGGGAGGAGGCCGCCGGCCTGGGGGCCTTGGAGAGCTCTCTACGGAGCAGAGAGGCACGAGCTCCTGCTCCCTGCTTCCCCGGCGGGAGGACCCCCGCCCACCCCTCCCGGACAATGGAACAGGTGCTGCGCCCCACCACCACTCAGAGAGGGTCCAAGAAGGCCAGGAAGATTCTAGAGTTCTGATGTGAGTTCTCCAGCCGCCACCGCTCCCATCCCTCCCCCCATCCCCACCCCAAGGGAAGGGTCAAGGCTCTCCCAGGCAATCAGCAGGCTCCGTCCAAAGCAATCAGGCATGCTGACAGCTCTCTTAGAAAAATGGGAGAAATGTGAGGTGAGCAAGGACACCACTCGGCTATTTTTCCCCAGAGACCCCAAAGCATTTGTATTCCTTATGGCATTTGGGGGCTGCAACTTCACCCAGCTCTTTTACCCCCATCTGTTTGGTTTCATTGGTGGCTGCCAGCAGCGTGATGGAGTGGAGAGGGCCCAGAGCCAGGTGCCACGGCCAGCTCCGCGCCCTAACCTTCTCGACCTACAAACGGGGTTCTCGGGCACCATACGGTCATAGGAGACACCCAGCACCCGAATGCCTCTCCCAAGGCTGACACCAAGACCCCCAGGGGCAGAGGGATTGGGCCGGCTGGGGGTCTGGGTGCCAAGGAAAGGGGTGAACCCCCCAAGAGTACCCCTTGAACCTGCTTCCTCCTTCTCATTCTGAAGCCCAGCGTGGACCACCCAAAACCATCACTGCTCTTGCTGAGGCCCTGGGGGCACATCCAGGCTCATGGAGGGGTGAGCAGGCAGCAGAGCAGAGCTATGACATCCCCTCTACCTGGGTGAGACGGGGGGTCCCAACGCTCCGCCGGGGACACCAAGGAAGCGTGGGGACTGACTCAACACAAGCAAAGGCGGGTTCAGTCCAGCAAGTCCTGGAAAGTGATGAGCTGGGGAAAAGCCTCTAACAGTTCAGTAAACCAGATATCGTCCTGGCAGAACCGCCCAGAGAACCAGGGCAGAGACCATGGGGACTCTGCTAGTGAGACATACAACCTGGCAGACGGCTCCCAGAGAGGATTAGGAGGGCAGCGCTTGGAAAACAGGAATCCGGCTGATTGGAGCAGCATCTCAGGCCAGAAAGGTACAGTTAGAACCGCCTTTGAGAATCAGCTAACATGGGTCCCTTTCCTAACAGCTGCCCCTAATGGAGACCCAACTTGGGGAGACAGTTACCCCAGGCTCTCCCAATGGTCACAGAGGTCCACCTGCCCACCTGAGCATCAGGCCAGGGCTCAACTTTTACCAAAAAGCTCAGCTTCCAGCAGCAGATGAATGCCCATGCTGCATTAGCAGGAGGTGGTATGGGGGAGCAGAAAGGGCCCCTCCCTGTCGACAAGCAGGTAAAACCCAAACCAAAGGTTTTGGAAAGCCCGCTGGGAACACAGATGGCCAGGAGGAGAAGGAGGCTGGGGACAGCCTCCCAGGCTCGGCCTTTTCCCGAGGAACACAGAAGCCTGGGAAGAAACTCCAGGACCCCACACCCCTTGCCAAGGGCAGGTAGCTGTCAGTGGACACGGAGCCAGGGCATCTTGAGTGGCTCTGCCGAGCACTGCCCCGAGCTCCTTTCCTGGCTGCCCGGAGCCAGGACGGGCCTTTGGCAAACTGGGTGCAATCTCCCAGTTCCCTGGAGACTTAGAGACCCGGGTCTCTCTGCAAAGGCCTGGGCCCCACCGAGCCTGTGGTGGGAAAGGCATCTCCTCTCCCCGCGGCCAGAAGCCCCTGACTGCATCACTTCATATCATGTTCAGAGCCTGATTTCCCGAGTCCTGACCACAGACACCCAACCTCCAGGGGGTCCCAACAACCCTCAGAGCCACACCCCTGAGCTCAGAGCCAGAAGAGACAGGCAGGGGACGTCGTCCCCAGCAGGCAGCGGCCGTCTCTCCGTGTGTGCTACACTGACACACGCACAACATGAGCCTTGCTGTGCGAACGAGAGAAGTCAGAAACACAAGACCACGGATTCATTTATATGAAAAGTCCAGAATAGGTAAATCCATAGAGTCAGAAAGTAGCTTAGTAGTTACCAAGAGCTGGGGGTGGGAGTGGCAGGGGGCAAGGGGGAGACAGCTAAATGGTACAGTGTTTCCAATTCCCTGATGAATTGCTTTGGAACTGGTGATGATCTCATAATGTTGTGAATGTACCAAATGGCACAGAAGTATTTGCTTTAAAATTGTTAATTTTACATTATTTCAGTTTTACTTTAGGAAGGAAGGAAGGAAATGAGGGAGGGAGGGAGGGAGGAAGGAAGAGAGAATGGAAGGAAAGAGAAAGGAAAGGGAAGAAAACTGGACAGAAAACGTAAAAAGATGGGAACCTTTTTTTTTTAATGTCTGAGACATTTATATTAACATATTTCCATACAAATAACCCAAAGAAAGTTTAGTATTAGTTGGTTTTTGTTGTTGTTGTTGTTGTTGTTTTGCAGTTCGTGGGCCTCTCACTGTTGTGGCCTCTCCCATTGCGGAGCACAGGCTCCAGACGCGCAGGCTCAGCGGCCATGGCTCACGGGCCCAGCCGCTCCGCGGCATGTGGGATCTTTCTGGACCGGGGCACGAACCCGTGTCCCCTGCATCAGCAGGCGGACTCTCAACCACTGCGTCACCAGGGAAGCCCAGTATTAGTTGTTTTGTTTGTTTGTTTTTTTATACTGCAGGTTCTTATTAGTCATCAATTTTATACACATCAGTGTATACATATCAATCCCAATCGCCCAATTCAGCACACCACCAAGATGGGAATCTTTTAAAACGGAAGACGTTGCTGTATCAAGGGAATTACAAGCCAGCAGAGACTGGTTAGGTGAGGGACTCAAGAGGGACAGAGATTATCCTGAGATCCTGGAAGAGCGCACAGGCGCAATCAGTAAGGCCCATGTGCTAGCCATGCCATTATTTAAAAAAAAAAAAATTCATCCCTACCCAATGGAAGAGGAATAAAACCAACACTGCTCTCCTCTGCCCTTTGGCTGCCCTCCCTGTACATTTAAGCAAACACAGGAAGAAATCGTATTCCTGGTATTCAGGCCAGGCGAGTCCATGGGAGAAAGCAGTGGGTTCAATGGTGACCCCCCCTAAAAGATATGTCTACTTCCTAACCCCCGGAACCTGTGAAAGTTACTTTTTTGGAAAAAGGGGACTTTGCAGGTGTGATTTGAAGTTAAGGATCTCCAGATGAGACCATCCTGGATTCTCCGGGCGAGCCCTAAATCTGATGACAAGTGTTCTTATAAGAGACACATGAAAGAGACGTGGGGAGGAAAGTAGAAGGTCATGTGAAGACGAAGGCAAAGGCATGATGCTACCATGAGGATGGCTGGCGGTCACCAGAGGCTGGACAAGGCAGGAAGTATCCCCCCTCCACCCGGGGCCTCTGGAGAGAGCACAGCCCTGACTATACCTTGCTACAGGACTTCCGGCCTCCAGAACTGTGGCAGAACAAACTTCCGTTGTTTTTAGACCCCGCAGGACGCTACTGCCCAGAGCCTGGCCCTGCAAGCCTGACTCTTCCAGATCTGAGCACGGCCTTCACCTGCTCAAGCATCTCTGTGGCTGTCACCCCAACAATAAAGGTCAAATTCCTTCGAGGTGTCCAGGGAAGTGTGGTCTGGCCCCATGTGCCATTACTGGGGAGTCAGCCCACCCCAACTTCAAGCAGCCTCAATGCACTCTGATAAGCTGGAGTGCCAGAAGTGGGGGACACCGGCTAGGTTCCATCTGCGATGCTCCTAGATTAAGAGACCATGAACAGGGCAGGACAAGGGGACCCTGAGTCCACAGAGGACATCTTACTTTAACCAGCCATGGGTCCAGGTCCTCCGCTGGCCTTGCTGGGCACCATGTCTGGATGGTACAGAGCCATGTGAGGGCAGTGCCTGTTGATGGCAGCCCCATGGCCAGTCTTAGCAGATCTCAGAAACACCCCACTGGGACAAAGCCACCAGGGCTGCAAGAACACTGTCTGCCCTCGGAGGCCCGTGGATGGCACTGCTTGGCCCCATGAAAGCTGGGACCCAGCTGACAGCATCCTGCCCATGGCAGGCAATGGATGAGCCCACCTTTCTGCCAGGCTCAGCCTTCTGCTGCTCTTCCGAAGAACGGCTGAGACCCCAGCCCCATCACTGATGCATATGAGAGATGGTCACTTCTGAGACCCTTTCTGTCCATAGCTGGGGCTTCAAGTCCCAGTGATCAGAAGACTCAGGACAGTGCCCTCAGGTAAGTGAGGCCATGGCCATGGTTGGTCCCTCATGGGCTACCCTGAGGCACTCTCACTGTCTTGCCCAGGAAGTGGTCTGGAAGAAAAGGAGGATGTGGGGAGGCAGTGGCTTACTGCTGCTGGTACTCATGCGACTGAGGAATGACAGTCTCAAGCACTCAGCCAGGCCCCTCCAACTACTCACTGCAGGAGGGCGACACAGGCTGGCCCTGGACTGCTCACACCCTGGCTCTGAATCCTGGCTCAGCCACTTCCTAGCTGTGTGACCTTGGGTAAGTTACCTACTCTCTCTGTGCCTAGTTTGCTCACCTATAAGTTGAAAGTGATAACAATAATAATACCTATCTCACAGGGTTGTTGTAGGGATGTGTTCATATTTCTAAAAGAAAGGAAGAAAGAAAGAGAGAGAGAGAGAGAGGGAGAGAGAGAGAGAAAGAAAGAAAGAAAGGGAGAGAGAGAGGGAGGGAGGGAGGGAGGAAGGAAGGAGGGAAGAAAAGAAAGAAAGGAACTCTCTTTGAGCCGTGGTTTTCCCACCTATAAAATCATAGAATTGTCCTAAAGAAAAAGTGATAGAAGATATGGTGGTTATTTAACACAATCCCTGGAACACAATCCACAATAAAGAGTAGCTACAATCTGTCATCATCATCACCATCATCATCTTCTTCATCTCGTTTTTCATGTGCAAAGGAGACAGTGGTATCTTTCCCACGGACCTCACAGGGCTGGAGGGAAGGCAACAAATTAAATAATACCTCACACATGCATTGTTTTTATTGTTTCTGATCCCAAAAGAAGCTGAGTTGTATTTCTTTTAACCCTCAAACAAGGTTTAGGATATTCCCCCTTTGGTTGTCAGCTCCATTATCCAGAAGTCTCACGCCTTCCCAACCCAGGGGTCACTACCTCACTGTCTTCATGAGTTGGGGGACCCATCTGTTCCTCAGGATTCAGGCAGATTCCCCAGACCCCACCCAGCCAGAACCAAGCCCCCCAGGGAAAACACCCACTGTATCGATTGAGCCTCTGACCTCTGAGCACTCAGCCTTCCTCTGCCCGTACCACGGTGAACTCACACACACACACACACACACACACACACACACACACACACACACACACACTTCACGTTCTCTCTCACCTGCCACAACAAAATGCCACCCAAGTCTCTGGTCCCTTCCGATGAATCACCCTCATCAGTGACATGCATTTAGGCATCAGCTGGCGTCACATGATGTATCTGGAAAATATCAAGCCCATGGGATCAGACAGGAACAATTTAAGAGAAGCTGAGCGAGTCTCATTTAGAAGTCTCCACTCTCTGCTGGAGCCTCCAGTGAGCAGAGAGAGAAGGTGATTTCCTTCCTCAGACAGAGGTCAGTGCTTATCAAGATACTTAATACCTGAGCCTCCCCCACCCCAGCAAGCACTGTCACAGGACAAAAGAGAAACAATGGGAGGGGAGTCAGAGACTTCCAGATTCTTTGCCATGGCCTGGGAATATAGTATGGTTCTATGGTCCACCAAAGAAGTCCTTCCTTCTTTCCATGCATCCATCCATGCATCCTTCAATGCATCATCTATCCATCCATCCATCTATCCATGCATCCTTCCCCTTTATCCATCCATCCATCCATCCATCCATCCATCTGTCTATCCAGCCACCCTTCCACCCATTCATCCATCCATCCATTTCTTTGGTTCACTCAGAAGTGATTCTTTCCCCAAGGGTTTTGCATGCAGACTGGAACCTCCACAGTACCCTGGTCCTTGCTGGAGATTCACCCAAATGTATCAACCTGTTCTGTGTACTTTGGAACTCAAGCTACAGATGGTTCTGGAAGGCATTTTTAAACAGCAGTAAAAATGTAAGACTAGACCCTGTGGGGGTTGTTTTTCAGAAGTATGACTTTTTAAACTTACCTCATAAAATAATTGTTTGGAATACTCCCAGGTTGTTCCATTCGACCCAGTTTTTACAAGGTTGTCACAGTATTTAGGAAAGCCAGATCTCTCTGGGGGCAGATTATTAGGCAAATGCTAAGATCTGCTCAGAAACCTCATCCTGTTACCAGGAGGGGATGCTGCAGACCTCGGCTCACTGGGACCACTTGTCCCTCCGCACAGAACCTCCACCACTGCATCTCAGTCCTTCAAGTGGGACCAGCATCCACATGGCTTCCCCCCTGACCTCGGCAGAGCAGTTGGTTGAACGATCCTAGGTGATGAAGAGGTTGAATGATACCAAGTGACACTTTTCCCCTAGGAATACATAAATAATTTAAGCAAATTAGGAAGAGAAGTATCAGATGTCGCTCTGTATAGATTTTTTTTCAATTCTGAGGCTAGGCAACCAAACTTTTGTATATCTTTTAACAAAAAAATCAACATAGGATACTCCAGGTTGCCTCTTTAAGTTTTGGCAGGTTGGGACTTTGCAGGAGGCATACTGAAAAAAGCAGACCTCAGTGCTACCCCATTCCAGAGGCCCCCCGGGAGAAAAGAGTGGTCAATGTTTAGAGACCAGAATTACAGAAACAAGCCCCAGATTACCTTTATTTTTCATGAGCTGCACCCTCACCCAAACTTAGCAAAATAAGCTGGCCTAAATATTTTGACTACCTTCATCTCTCTTTCCACAATTTGGATTGACTTAAAGAGCCTTTCAGAATTGACTTGATGTAATGCTGCTCTGTTTCATTATCGATTTCAATTCCAGTGTAAAACAAGAAGTTTATGTCCACAATTAGAACATAAATGCTACTGTGCTCTCTAAATATCATACCTCACTGCCGCGGTGCGTCAATGAAAGTGTAAACATACTTTTAATTGACCTTCAGGCACTTTCAGGAAATGTAATTCATAGAGGTGCCAGGATGAGAATCTCCTTTCTTCACTAATACAATACCCTCTGGCTTTGTAAACACTTGCAAAGCCATTACTCTTCATTAAAAAACAAAGACACGTGGAACCCTCCTTGTCAAGGGTCACCTCCACCTATTCAATCCAAGAAGGCTGGAGGGACAATGAACATTAAGTCGTGGGTCCTCCTACGTGAAGGGCATGCTAGTTGGTCTTCACCCACCTAGCAATCGTTTGTTGGTTTGCTTGTTTGTCTTTTTGTCTCTGGTAGCAAACAATGCTTTTAAGGAGTGAAGGTCAAGCATGTCCAGTACCATGGACAGAGCACTGGATTGGCCATTGAGTTTCCCAAAGGAAAAAGTTTTTAACCTTCTGTCTGTCCATTTTTTTCTGGGGGGAGGGGAAGAGGAGGAGTCAGTTAAAACTGAATTAGACATTTTTTCCTATTCAATACTTTAGAAGTCAACAAATGTTTTCTTTTTTTAAAAATTATTTTATTGAAGTATAGTTGATTTACAATGTTGTATTAGTTTCTGGTGTACAACAAAGTGATTCATTTTACATATATATAAATTCTTTTTCATATTATTTTCCACTATGGTTTATTACAGGATATTAAATATAGTTCCCTGTGCTCTACAGAAGGACCCTGTTGTTTATCTATTTGCCTCTGCTAATCCCAAACTCCTAATTTATCCCTCCCCCACGCCCCTCCCCCTGGGCAACCACAAGTCTGTTCTCTACATCTGTGATTGTTCTGAACAAACATTTTCTTAAAGGGCCAGCTGTAAATATATTGGTTTTGCAAACCTTACGGTCTCTGTCAAAACTACTCACCTCCCACACTGTAGCCCCAAAGCAGCCAAAGACAATATGCAAATGAAGTGGCATGGCTGTGTTTCAATAAAACTTTATTTACAAAAGCAAGCAGATTTGGTCTGTGGACTGTAGTTTGCTAATGCCTGCTTTAAGTTAGTAGTAAAAGTGCTGAGAAATGGATAGGGGTGTCAAGAAGAACACCATAATTCAAAAAGATATATGCACCCTAATGTTCATCGCAGCACTATTTACAATAGCCAAGACAAGGAAGCAACCTAAACGTCTATCAACAGAGGAATGGATAAAGAAGATGTGGTACCTGTATACAAAGGAATATTACTCAGCCATAAAAAAGAAAATAATGCCATTTGCAGCAACATGGTGGACCTAGAGATTCTCATACTGAGTGAAGTAAGTCAGACAGAGAAAGACAAATATCATATGATATCAATTATATGTGGAATCTAAAAGAAAGGCTACAAATGAACTTATCTACAAAACAGAAATAGAGTTACAGATGTAAAATACAAACTTATGGTTACAGGGGAGAAGCAGTGGGAGGGATAAATCAGGAGACTGAGACGGACATAGGCACACTACTATATATAAAATAAATAACAAATAAGGACCTACGGTATAGCACAGGAAACTCTACTCAGTACTCTGTAATGACCTGTATGGGAAAAGAATCTAAAACAGAGTGGATATATGTACATGTATAACTGATTCACTTTGCTGTACCCTGAAACTAACACAACACTGTAAATCAATTATACCCCAATAAACATACTGTTTTTTCAATGGGTAGGGGATGAGGATGCTCGTGTCTCTGATATCAGAAGAACCATGAGTGTTGAGCCAGGTCACGACTCCCCAGGGACTTACTCTCCAGTAAGAGATCAGTTTTGTATCTCCTGATACTCATCAAGGACCTAGCAATAAAGCTTTTTTTTTTTAAGTTTATCCTGCATTTTGACCTCCTTAAGCTTTGCCTCACAACCTTAACAGTGAGAAGTAAGAACTGAAACAGGGAAAAAGATTCTGAGATACAGGTGAGCATCTCTCTAAAAATCATTCCTCTACCCCCTACCCAGGTGATCTTCCTGGGACCAGAGTGAGCCCCCTGGAGAAAGGAGAGTCAACTTTTGGGCTACAGTCCCTCACTAGTATCCCAGTAACAGCATCACTGACACTCCCACTTACCTCCGAAATGGCGCAGGTCTAAACAGGAGGTTGATAAGGGAAGCTAGTTCTTTGGAGAATATGACTGGGGGAAAATAAAGGAAGAGCAGGCAGAACTGGGCTGAAAAACTGCTTCAAGAAGTCTCTACGTGGTTGTAGATCTGAATGCTTCTCTCATAACTAAACACTTCAGCAGCTAATTGGCTTCAGCAATTAAAGAACAAAAAAGACTAGATTCAATTTCCACTCCCTTAAAATGCAATCTAGACAATTTATGAAAAGCAACCAAATATACTGCAGAGATGAATATACTTTTTCTTGCCATAACCTTCCTTAAAGGTACTTGGAGAGGTAAAAATATTCTTAAATCAAAAGGAACACCATACTCAATAAAATGGAAGTTGGCATGATTAATTTAGTGGCTCCTTTATCATCATCAGGGACAAATAAAGAGATCTGTCTCTACCTGTTAGGGTTCTTCCTGGGTGAATCCACTTAACAAGGTCAATTACGAAATAAGGAAGGATAAAGCTGCTAGAGAGATGTTCAGACCCCGTGTTGAACCTCCTGCTATTGAGAAAATGCACGGCCTTTGCAGGAAACACAATCCTTGAAAAGAAAGTGTCTGAGAATAACAGCCTCCAGAGTGGAGGTTGGAGTGGAGACAAGCAGGTGACTGGTGTCTGCAGAATCAAGAGAAAAGCTGAGGTGAAAGTTTCTAGAAGAGGGATAAGGATTTAACCAAGCAGGACCCTGTGGGGGCCTTCCCAAGACAGAACCTGCTCCACGTCCTCCACCTGCCTCTTATCTGTAGAAAAACTTCAGCCTCCTAGACTTTACCCAAGTTCCAAAGAATAATTTTCATCAGAGAAGTGAGAAAATACAGAAAGAAAGGAAAGCAGTCAAACAAGACAAAATAATTTTAGCCATTAAACAAAGTCAAGGACCTTTAGTTCCTCCTCTAAGGCTATAGATTTTGAGTCATATCCTTTGAGCTATTTTGCAGATACTAAAACCCCACCATGTGGAGGAAGTTAACTGTATGCTGACCACAAGCACATAGAACCCACCACCAGACTGGTTGGAAACAGAAGGTTGATGATGTTGACTCTCCATTACCTCACCACCAACCAATCAGAAGGGTGTCCACGAGCTGATCACACACCCCACAGCACACTTCCTTCCTTCTTTCACTTGTCTTTAAAAACATTTCCCTGAAAGCCATTGGGGAGTTCGGGTCTTTCAAGCACGAGCTACCTGGACTCCTTGATCCTTGCTTGGCATCTTCAATAAACACTCTACTTTCCATCACCACAACCTGGTGTCAGTAGACTGGTCTTGCTGTGCTTGGGCAAGTGGACCCAAGTTTGGTTTGGTAATAAGGAGTGCAATAGAAGACCTGTCCACAGGAGGGAGAGAGGCAGGCACTGAGGGAGATAGTGAGGGGGGAGGAGCTACCCCCAGGAATCCCCACGTACCAGTGGAAATGAACACGCATGCACACAGCACACCGTGGTACCTTAGTACCACACAGACACAAATGTAGACACACATCACACGTACGTACAGCCATATGCACATGCACACGTGCAGAGACACATCCAACCCACACCGAGACACAATCACACAGGCACAGAACAGATGGGCACATGCAAACACACATGCACACACAAACATCGACACACACCTCACACAGTCACAACACCCATGTACACACAGACACATCCACCCACATAGAGACACAGAACAGGCCAAAACGTGCATTCAAATACACACACCTATACACGCTCACACACAACACAACATATCTATTACACTCCACTGAAGATGAATACAAGTTTGCTTCCAGACCCAAATCTAGCATAAAGGTCGTCTCTCAAGGTGATTGGGAAAACTTGGCATAAAGAAGAAGCAAACAACTTTATCTGCATCTTGCTAAGTGCTGTGTTCTGAAGATGAGGAATTATTAATGAATCACCAATACTCAGCATGTAGCCTGGCACAGAGTAGGTGCTCAGTGTATGCTGCACGAAGCACAAATTGTTTAGAGTTTAAGTCTAGGATCTAAAACCAGTAACCTGAGTTGCTCCTGACTCCCTCCCCACCCTTCCCATGCAGAAAGTGTTTGGGGTGCCCTTCCGAGCTGGCCGCCCCTCCCCACACACAGACTCTTCAGGCAGGGTCAGCACGGCCTCGCTGAGCAGGCCTCTGGTTTCACAATTTCATTCTACAGAAGTGGGCAAAGGAAGTGGCTGAGAGCATGGCCTGCCTGCCTTTGAGTCTCAGCTCCATGCTTCCCAGCTTTGCAACCTCAGGAAGGTTGCTCAGACTCACTGTGCCCCCATCTCCTTGTTGGTGATGTTGGAATTTGAGTTTTAGATGAGATGAATGTCTTAGGGGAAGACTCTCTTTCCTAAGGGATCAAAGATCTTCCCCCAAACCTGCCTAGCCCAGCCCTCTCTACCCCAGCTGATGGCAGTTCCATCCTCCCATTGGATTTCCCTTTCTCGTGGACCTAATATTCGATCTGTCTGCCAGTCCTGCTGACCCCACCTGCAAGCCAGCTCCAGAATCCAGGTCTTCCCCCAGCCCCCACTCCACGCTCTCTCACCTGGACTCCTGCAACAGCCTCCTACCTGGTCTCCTAGTTTCCGTGCTGGCCCCCCTGTGGCGAATTCTTAATTCATCCACCAGAGCGATGATTGACAACACCCATCAGATCATTCCTATTTCACCCAGAGGAAAATGAACATTTTTATGCTGCCCCCCAAGGCCTGCATGATCTGCCCCCCATAACTCTGATCTCACCCAGACTCCTCCTCTCTTTTCCTCGAACACGGCCGACAGCACCCACTTGGGCCCGTTGCAAGGGGTGCTCTCTCTGCCTGGAATATGCTTCCCCAGGTACCTTCAACCAATTCCCTCATCCCTTTCAAGTATTTTCCCCAATGGATCTTCTTCCAACTTTGACCAACTTTGACCAACTTTGACAGCCATCTGTCCCGCTCTGATCCTGGCACCGATATTCCTAAGCTTTACTTTTGTACTTAGCAATGTCACCTTCTAATCTATTACATAATTCACTGCTGTATGATGTAAATCTTTGTCTTTTCTGCCCACCGGTATATTCCAAGGACTTAGAGCAACACCTGAACACATAGGCAGCACTGATTGAAGACTGGTTCAATAGATGAGTGAATGGACTACGGATCAGATGCCGGCTCTTGCACTGTGCTCAGCTTGGAAGATAAAGGGTCAGAAAGAACAAACCAGAAGCCCAGCACCTCCCCCATGAGAGCCTCATTCTCTATTTTCAAGAAGCTCAGTTGTTGCTGGGTTTTTTCCCCCCACTTAAGGGGCTTGCCCAAGGCACTCAATAAGTAAAAGAACAAAATGTCAGAACCAGGACTTGAACTCCAGATCATGTGCCCCATCATTTAAGCTGCTCAAGAAAGGTCAAGGGGTCATGCACACGCTCTGTAAGCTCCACAGTGCCACAGAAAAAACGCTGCAGTTGTTAAAGACGCACCTTATTTTGAATCTCAACAAGGTTAACCTGATAAGCAAACAAGGTTTCAAATGGGAATAAGATCAAAGACGAGGATCCAAAATCAGTTAAAAGCATATATACACTACAAAACGTAAGGTAGATAGCTAGTGGGAAGCAGCCGCATAGCACAGGGAAATCACCTCGGTGCTTTCTGACCGCCTGGAGGGGTGGGATAGGGAGGGTGGGAGGGAGGGAGATGCAAGAGGAAAGGGATATGGGAACAGATGTATATGTATAACTGATTCACTTTGTTATAAAGCAGAAACTAATACACCATTGTGAAGCAATTATACTCCAATAAAGTTGTAAAAAAAAAAAGCATAGTAGGAACATTTAAATAAACCATTCGCCCATTCGTTTCCCTCCATTTTTCTTACGTGTCAGATCCACAAGATGCATTGCTTAAAAATTCATTCTAAGGTCAAAGAAGAAGAAAAACCTAAATCCAGGGAACAGGAGAGCCCTCTAAGTGTGGATTTTTTTTTTTACAAAGATGTATTATGACCCAGGGGTGGAGGTGGGGGGAGAGTTCTGGACTCCAAAGGGCGATCGGGGGCCCCAGGGACACCTCCTCCCTTCCATGCAGGATTGGGTGGGGAGGTGGCTGGGGGCTCACTTTTCCACCAGGAAGGACCACGTCCCGTCCCTCTCACGTTACTCTGAGAACAGCACTCGGGAGGAAGCTCTTCAGGTCAAGGAGCACCTCCTCACTCAGGTCTCTCCCTCCTTAATTTAAGATGATGTCATTTTCATTACCTTTGACCCCTAGAGAGTCTGCCAAGTCTCCATCATAAAGCCTCTTCCGACTGACACCCTTCATTTAAAGGCCTTGGGCCAGTCACTTAACCTCTCTGAGCATCCATTTATCTCCCTGGCTCACTCTCGGGGCTGCTGGGAGAATCCAGTGGAAACAGGAAGAGGGACCATCCCCCTCCCCCCGCATCTTCAACCTTCCCTGCAGGCTGGCTAACGCCCTTTCCTTGACCCACTCCTTCTAGAACCCAGTTGCAGCCCTTCAGCTTCTTTTCTGTGATGGCTCCTCTCTGTGGTTTCCCCAGGCTTCACACACACACACACACACACACACACACACACACACACACACACCCATACTCACATCTATACACAGTCCACACTCACTCTGTCACACTCATACACTTGCCCATATACACTCTTATACACACACACACTCCACGTACACACTCACACATTGTCATGCACTCTCATACATCCATACATACTCACACATGCACACACACACACACAGACACTCACACTCACACACATGCACACTCTCACACATACCATGTACTCTCCACACTCACACATGTGCACCCTCACCACTCATACGTGCTCACATACACACATACACACTCTCACACCTCTGCACACTTGCACACACATCCATCTGCACACTCACACACTCTAAGGTGCAGAGGTTTGTGCAGACCCTTGTCTCTCCCCTCCAGGATTTGAAGCACCTGCCGGCACCAGCCAGGTAGGAGGGGTCACCCCACCAACATGCCCACCAGATGCTTCTACCTGAAGAGAGGACGCCTCCTTTCTGACTGCACCACATTTGCAAAGAATTACCTCCCTCCGGGTAGTAGATTGACCTTAAGATAAATAAGGTGGGCTCTTGCCCAGAGGGGATGGGGGCCAGTTAGGAATCTAGAGAACTGCAGCCTTAGCATGTCCAGCCTGGTAAAGAAGGAAGAGCCCATCTCCCTCCCAGTTACTGACCCCATACATTCTCATTACAGTGTCTGGGACCATGTGGTCAGCCACTGCTATTGGTTTCCAATAGGGTCAGTGGACAACATCTCATCTAGCCTGGGGGCTCAGTAACTGCCTTTTGCCATCTCAGATCCATTACCTCTTTCCCCAAAGCAAGACTCCCTTCTGGGGCCTGCGGGTGCGCTCTGGAATCCTCCCAAGTTGGAAATCCCTCATAAGCAGAGCAGAAGGAAGTCATCTGTCAGAGCTCTGATGCTCCTGGGCAATTTCTAAACGCATCTGTCCTCTCCCAGCTTTGCAGAGCTGTTCAACACCCATCTCAATAAGGAAGGAGCCTCATGGGAGCCGGGGGATTGCCATGACTGGAACCCTTCTACACCAGGGAGTTCTGACCCTATTTGGGTCCACTGGGTCAAAGGGGATAAGGAAACCGTTTGCGGATTTAAGTTTGGGAAGTAAAAAATTTTAAGTCAAGGCAATCTGAAAAGAGAAATCAATTGTGCACAACTATGAGAAGACACCTTACCCAACATATGGCTAGAACTTCACCCCAGGGGGATCTGAATAGACAAACCTCATGCCTAAAAATGAGGTCATTCAACTGGAAATGCCCTCAGAAGCCATTTTTAGATTGAGGTGGTATTGTGTATCAATCGGATACTGAAGACCTGAAATTCTGCTTCATTGACCCCAAATATGGAATAAGATGAAAAGGGATCCAGGAAACAGAGGCTTTTAAAATGAGCTACAGTCTTCACCGGGAAAAATGAAAGGTGAAATTGACTGAGCCAGAACTCAGATTTCAGGATGAACTTGCCACAAGTGGGGCTGTATGTTTTTCAGCAATTGAGCTAATATGGGAACACTTTAGATTACCAAAGCCAATGCCACTTCAAGAAATGGTTCAACCTGCATTTTTCAGAACAATTTGATCAAACGCCTCATCTTTTCTCTTGCCTCTGCCTAGGCACCTACCAGGTCAACCAATGGTACACAGTATTCTTCCCTCCAAAATCCCTTTATGACCTGTTCAGATTAAAAGGATAAATACATCTAGCATGATGGTGGGAAGATGAGCCAGAATCAGACACGCCTACATTCAAACTCCAGCCTCAGTTCTCACTGCCTGGGTAAGCCTTGCTGAGTCCTTGTTTCCTCATCTGTAAAGTGGAGATGCTAATGCCCATTTCTCCTCAAATTGTCACGAAGATCAAATAAAATGATGTAAGGAAGCATTGACCCCAATGCCTGACCAAGTAAGTGCTAAATAAATATGAATATTTGAATAAAGACAGCACAGCCCACAGCGTCTCAATTTTTATTAACAGTGATTATTGGAGTATGGAAGTTCCTTTAAAAACTAAAAATAGAATTACCATATGACCCAACAATCCCACTACTGGGCATATACCCTGAGAAAACCATAATTCAAAACGAGTCATGTACCACAATGTTCATTGCAGCACTATTTACAATAGCCAGGACATGGAAGCAACCTAAGTGTCCCTCGACAGATGAATGGATAAAGAAGATGTGGCACATATATGCAATGGAATATTACTCAGCCATAAAAAGAAACGAAATCGAGTTATTCGTAGTGAGGTGGATGGGCCTAGAGTCTGTCATACAGAGTGAAATAAGTCAGAAAGAGAAAAACAAATACCATATGCTAACACATATATATGGAATCTAAAAAAAAAAATTGGTACTGAAGAACCTAGGGGCAGGACACAGACATAGAGAATGGACTTGAGGACACAGGGAGGGGGAAGGGTAAGCTGGGATGAAGTGAGAGAGTGGCATGGACATATATACACTACCAAATGTAAAACAGATAGCTAGTGGGAAGCAGCCGCATAGCACAGGGAGATCAGCTCGGTGCTTTGTGACCACTTAGAGGGGTGTGGTAGGGAGGGTGGGAGGAAGACGCAAGAGGGAGGAGATATGGGGATATATGTATGCGTATAGCTGATTCACTTTGTTGTACAGCAGAAACTAACACAACATTGTGAAGCAATTATACTTCAATAAAGATGCTTAAAAAAATGATTATTGGAAAGGAGTGTTTTCGAGTTAATAGGATTCTCTGGCTAAGTGGACATACAGGGCAATTAACACTGGCTTCTGTACTCAACAGCACCAAAATCTCAGCAGCGTTCACATAATAACAGTTCATATCCCTCTCATCACATTGTCCAGAGTTGGCCAGATGGTTCCTTTGGGTGGCCTCCAAGTGGTGACTCAGAATCACAGGCTCCTTCTATATTGTGAGAATGTCCTCTTGATACATGGCCTCTGGGGTTGCCAAGAAGGAGAAGGGGAAGCATGGACCACCATGGCCAGGACTGAAAGGGATGCACACCATGCCTGTCCTCATCCCATTGGCTGGAACCCAGTCATGTGACCCTGATCAAATGCAAGGGAAGCTGGGAAATGGAGACTTCCTTTGTGCACAAGAAGAGGAAATGGAATTGATGGTCATTTAGGCAAGTCAGCCAGGGAGGGTTAGATAGAAAATCCTTTTTGTTCAAGCATTGTCATTTTACGGTTTTCTTTTTCTTTTTTCTCTTCTTTTTTCTTTTTAGTGTACTTACTGTTCCTTTGGCTTTAGTAACCAAAGTCTTCTGAATATAGTCTAGACTTTCTTTGATGATGACAAGGTCATCATTCAAAGGGTCAGTGGAAATAAACTCATTATCAGCAATACATATATACAAAATCCATTAGTGTATATATATATATATATATATATATATATATATATATATATATACACTAATGGATTTTGGAAACAAATTTTTAAAAAACCACCAATGGAGATACATAAAATCTGTGAGGTTTGGGTCTATGAATATTGACAACAGCATATTCTATAGAAAAAGTCTTTATTAAAACCTAGGTAGAAACTTAGCTTATTTTCTAGACATACATTGGTTCACTCAAATGCTATTTTGCTCCAATCTAAATTTGACGTAAAGATTTCATTTAGAAATCGGCCTTATCAGGAACTCATTTTGCTTTTCAGAAAGCCAACCAGGAGATCAGGTGGCCACAAAGAAGTAGCCACGTGTGTGTTCCTGGAACGCAGGTGTATTCACAGGCTAGCACATCTGGACAGGCACCAGAATATCTGTGCAACTGGTTAGAATTCAGCTTTCTGAACCCCATCCCTAGTGTCTGGATTTGGGTCCAAGGTAGCTGAATATTAACACACTCTACCAGTGTTGACAGGGCTCAACAAAGTTTGAGAATCCACCAATGTTGTAGAAAGGAAACAGTCTTTGGGAATTAGAAAGTCCTGGATTTTGATCTAAGCTCTCATTCTGACAAGATGTGCTCCCTTGGTGGAGGTACTTAAACATCTCAAATCTCAGTTTTCCCATCCATAAAATAGAGGTGATACCTCACCGTAGGTTATCGAGTTAACCAGACAACAAATGTAAAACCCTAAGTTCAGAGTCTGGCACACAGCAGGGAAGCAATCACTGGTGACTTCTGTTCTTGAGAATGACCTCCGCACATTGCAAATGTCCATTGAAAACCAACTTTCTAGCCTGGAGAACTAAGGGCTATAAAGGTGGTTTGCTTTTACCTGAAAAAGTTCCTAAATGTCCATGGTGAACAGGAAAGAGAGAGAGAGCTACAGAAGTCTGCAATTTCATCTCTAAATGCCTGGGGAGTATCCCCATGAACCATTCCCAAGAAAGCCAACGAGGTGGTGCTGAGAAAGGGGGGTCTCCAAAGCTGAGCCTCTTCCAGGAGAGCCCAAGGGATAGAAAAAAGCAGCCCCCAGACCAGCTAAAACCAGTGATGTAGGGGGTCTAGGGAAGGTGGGTGGCGAGGAGGAGACTGAGAAAGAAGGAGCTTGGGAGATGCTCTCCTCCCCGCCGTGTGTTGGCTCTGGGGAAAGTTCTCCTACACGCGGGGCATCAAAGGCCCAGAAAAGACCTGGGGTGGGGGAGGGGAGCCATGCCTCATCTTGGTGGAATCCGTCTTTATCATCTCTCTCTAACCCATCCACTCTCCTTTCTTAAGGAGAGACGGGGGAGAGGAGAGGAGGAGGGGGACGAGGGGGAGGGGGGAAAGGAAAGGAAAACAAACCAAAGCAAAAACTTCTCTTAGGTAAAAGCCAGTATTCACTACAGTTAAAAGCATTGTTTTATCTTCTCTTTTTACAGTTACCTTCTATTTTTGAAAAATGGATTCTGGTGTTTCATTTAGGGTAATGATACACCTGCATTTCCCTTTGGAAATAAATGTATTTTGCTAAAAAACCAAGTCTATTTAAAGAATAATCATGATAATACAGTACAAGCAGTAAGAAGATAAGGCAAAAACTGTGGAGAAGGTAAGAAATGACTGGGGTCTTGGCTGGGTTGCCCCTCCCCCTCCCCACCCCTTCACCCTGGGGATGAGGGGAGCAGATCTGATTGGTCTGGAGCCCGGACACCTGTGGCGCCTCCTTTGCCCATGTGCCTTATACTCCAGGTATATATATTCCTCTAAACATGAACCCCAGCTTTACCTTCCTCTGACACTGGCAGATGTGGCTTTTCACCTCAACCAAGTGGCAAGGTCTGAGATTCAGGTTTGGGGGATGGGGGAGAAGATGCATCTGTGTGCACTGTCAGCCGGGCTGGCCAGAGACCTGCCGGGGAGCTGGGCCAGAGCTGCAGCTGGCTTCCCCTGTCCTCCCCCAAGCATCTCCCCTAGGGCTTTGCAGGGAGGAGGGGGCTGGGCCAGAGCAGAAGGCAGGGACTCCTTAAACAACATCTTGTCCTAATAGCTGCTACTCCCATCACAAACACAGTGTGGTCGTTCCTGAGTTAGATATGTGTGTATCTCAAACAATCCAAAACATGTTCGAGTGGCCTTGGGATGCTGTGAACAGGTTCTGCTTGGTTAGGAAATTGACCAAGGAAGAAGAAATGTGAACACATCTCCACCACCTGCTAAGATTTTCTTTCACCAGCAGAGTAACCAGAACTAGCAGCTCTGACATCATTTTCCATGCTCCATCATAACTAGGGGTTCATCAGAACAAGAGGTTACTAACTCTGCCCAGGGGTGACCTTCACAGGACATCCACCCACACAGAAGCATTCTTCCCAATAGTTCTCCCTCCTCTCCCGGGTGAGAGCAAACTCAGAAGCCCTTAGGCAGGGACTCCTTTCAAAGGCAACAAAATCACCCAGTCATCTTCTGGGTTTTTTTTTCTCTATATCTTTATGATGGGTAGGAACTTCATATATGCACATTAATAATAAAAGTGTATCCCAAACTTGAGAAAAGGAAATACGATGCCCACTGGCTTTGCTGATATCCAGCTAGAGAATTTTCTAAGTCTGCCTGAGCATCAGGTTCTCTGGGGAGTGTAGATTTGTTTCCTGAATGATGCACAATGGCTAGGAGCCCAGATGTTCTACAGCCCTATAAGTTTAGGGGGTTGAACCTGTCAAAACTGGCAAGGAGTAATGGTTTTATGGCCCAGTGGAGAAGATGACCCAAAAGGTTATACTTCTATTGCCCTCCTAGGCTATTAACCAGTTTCACATTTGACTTAGCAAGCTCATTTCAGCTTGCCTTTCCCAACTGACTTATAAACCGCTGCTCCGGACATACTCTTCAAATCAGCTACTTTTAACTTCCTGCTGGTTCATTAATTCATTCATTACTGAATTAAGTTAAACGTTAACATGGTCTCACCATCTATTTGTAAAAGAATTGTTTTAAACAACAAACAATTGATGTGGACCATTACTTATAGGACAGGTAGAATAATAATAATCAAAATTCAACATTTATTAAATGCATACTCTCTACCAGGCAATGTGCTAGGGGCTTTAAAATTATCATCTACTTTAATCCTCGTAAAAGCCCTACAATATGTGTAATATAATTCTGCCCATTTTATAGATGAAAAACAGAAAGGAAGTAACTTGCCCAAGGTCACACCTCCAGAGGAGACAGACTAGGATTCAAATCCAGGCAGTATGGGCCTCCCTGCAAAAAAAAAAAAAAAAAAAAAAAAAAAAAGTATTGATACAAGTAATGACACAAGTAAGGAAGCCCCCTATCCCATGAGTTTTTTGCAAACTTAACAAATCACAGAAGCATGCCGTAGGTCAGAGGGACTCCAAGTGGTCAAGAATAGGGAGCCACAGAGATGCTTCTGCCAGTCTGGCCCTAACGGATGTCTCTGATACATTTCAGAGGCCAGCCTTTCCCTGCTCTGATGGGGTGGGAGGCATGTAATCCATGCCGCCCTAGGAATGTGCAATGTCCAGGGCTTTCCTGGGTGTGTGGGTTTGGGGTACTGGCTCTCTCTATCTGTTCCACCATCTTCCTGGACTAGAAATGCTAAAACTACATTTCCCAGAAGCCCTTGCAGCTTGAGTTCAGGGTGAGATGCAGATTCCCCCAGTCAGATGCACTCATGTGGCTCTTACCTTCTGAACTGAGCTGTGTGGTGGGTGGGTTGGCCTGGCTCCAAGGGCAGCTTCCTGACTTTCACCTGCTGGCCTGTCCAACTCTGTGGTGTTGCTTTAAAAGTCTTTCCTGGAAACTCAGACTTGATTTCATAAGCCACTTAATACCCTGTAATGAATCCCTTTCTGCTTCACTAATGGAATAGATCTTTCTTCTGCTGCTGAGACCTAAGCCTCTCAGAAATCAGTACCAGGAGTAAAATCTGGGATTGGTTATCTGACCTGACGGCATGCGGCTAAAGGAAGCAAAGGGTGTGCTGGCATCCAAGGATGAAGCAGTGGGGAGAGGGCTCCAGGGTGCACAGAGCAAAGCAATTACCCTGGGATCTCCGAGTAGCAACACTGGTGTCCCAGAGGCCAGGAGGCATGATGACCCCCATGGGCAGCACAGCAGTAATGTGTATCAAAATGGCTTAACTCATAGGACTCTTTGATAGAGGTCAGTTGATCATGGGACCCTGGGGGCTAAAATAGGTGGGCAGACTGCTATGGTCCTACTTGGTCCGTGTAACCAAAAAAATAAAATAAAATCCTCTAGGCCTGGCGAACAGAGGCCTGACAAGGCACCACAAGAGTCACAGCTCCTCACCCAGTTCCCAGGATTGGCTCACAGACCCTGAACCCTTTGAATGAAGAGGAGGCCAGGTTCCCCTGAGGATCAGTGCTGGGTTACAACCTGTATCAGCTAGCCGTTGCTGTGTAACAAACTGCTCCAAAACCTAGTGGCTTGAACATTCATTGTTGCTCCTGAGTCTTTATGTCAGCTGGGAAGTTCTGCTTGAATTTTTTTTTAATTTATTTATTTGGCCATGCCGCATGGCATGTGGGATCTTAGTTCCCTGATCAGGGATCAAACCCACGCCCCCTGCATTGGAAGCACAGAGTCTTAACCACTGGATCACCAAAGGAGTCCCAGAAGTTCTGTTTGATTAAACAGGCTCAGCTCAGCCTGGCCGGCCTCTCCCATGCTCTGGAGCCTCTGTAGGACTGGCTTGTCCCTGCCTCATGGGGTCTCGCATCCTCCCGTGGGCTAGCGCAGTCTTGTCTGTATGGAGGAGCAGGGTCCCGAGAGAAAGAATGGAAGCAAGCAAGGCCTTCAGAGGCCTTGGCTTGCAACCAGCACAATGTCATATAAACACCACCTTCTTTCCATCAAAGCAAGTCACAAGGGCATCCAGATTCAAGGAGAAATAGACTCCACCTCTCAGTGGGAGGAGCTGCGGTCACACTGCAGAGGGGCGTGGACACAGGGATAATAGCAACCATGTTTGCACGTGACCCCCCTCAGCACCGGATGCGATGCTGTCAGCCTTCCCCCCAGCCTTCCCCAAAGGGACGTGCGGCCACTGCCCAGTGTGCTGCCCACGGGGGAGGGAATACCCACACCTTTGAGGGTTGTTGAACACTGGCTTTGAGCCGATGCTAATCCCTGAAATCCTCCGTGGAGGCCTCAGTCAGAATTGGGACTTGTGGCAGGCAGAGCAGGCTGGAGCTGGCTGGCCCGGGCTGCAACACAAGCAGCTTTGCCTCTTGGCACTTGCGATCCTTGAGATCCAACAGGGCTCAAGGTGTGGGTGACAGGTGGGAGACTGTATGGCGAATCACAGTACCCGCCCATCCCCTGGGTTTTGAATGAAAGTCACAGCCTCTGCAGCAAACAACGATTCCCTTTGGAGGCACAGTTCAGCAGTTGCTATCAGGCCTGATGGGGAGACTGTACTTCTAGTCCTGGGCCCCTAAAGAGCGCCAAGGGACCCCACATAACTGGAGGCGACCCAGTCTACCAGGCCGTGCCCTGGGCCAAGCCAAGCGGCAGCCCCCACCTAAGGCATATACAACAGATCAAGTCATCAGGCCCTGGAAACCCAAGAAATTGCACCAGGGAGTGACTCACACTCCAGCGCACCTACTCCAGTGGCTGGGCCATCTTTCCCTCCACCCACCTCTATCATCCCAGGTGTCTCCTGTGACCAGCTCACTTAGGAAGAAGGAACGCAAGCCTGGTTTGCAGACTCTGCACGAAACACTGGCACCAGCCACAACCAGATGCCTCCGCACCACAGCCCCACCCGGAAGGCGAGTGGAAAAGGGAAAGCTTCCCAGCAGGCAGAGCCCCAATGGCACAGCAATTCTCCAGTGGGTCCTGGAAGGAGAGATGAGAGCAGGTCTGCACAGCGAACGTGAGGACTGTCGGAAGGTCTGGCCCCATGGTCACGGCCTGCGAAGAGCACGGCTGGAGGAATTTGGGGGGCAGGCCTCCCAGAATGGCCAGGAGCGTCAGGATGTCTGGTCCCCCCAGCAGAGGAGGCTCTCCGTAGCCAGATGGACAAGCTGACCCATTCTGAGCCTCCTTCCCCAGCCACCCTATGCCTGCTCCGTGGGCCCATTGAGGCAGGGATGGAGATTCCAGGAGGCTCTCAGCGCCCTCCTCTCCCCTCCCCAGGGCAGGGCAGCTCCACCTTCCCAGGTGTGGCAGAGATAACAACCGAGCCCCGTGGGAGCACACACCCTGGGAGAGCCAGACCCTTTCCAGCAAAGACGGGCAGACTAGTTAGCCTCGCTGGGACAGGCATTTATCCAGAATACAGATTTGCTTGCCCTGCGCACCATGCTTCTGCCAGTCTATGGCAGAACTGCTCACCTCAACAGGGATAGGGTGACTGTTCTAGATCTCACAAGATTTGGGGGACTGCTTTCTGTGACTGCAGTATCTTGTGAGGGAGGTGATGAAGTCTACAGTAACCCCGTACAGGGAGGACCACCAAGATCCCGGACCCCATAGGGAGGGTGCTGTACATCCATCCTCCAGGTTAAGAACCGAACCCCGGTGAGATGCTGAAAACAAAGATCACAGAATAAGCAGTAGAAAGAAGTTACGAACATCAACTACGTGGCCTCCCCGGCCAGCTGCATAAACGAGGCCTGTGTCCTGGATTTCCTTTTTCCCCTCCCTTTGCCCTACTACTGTGAACCAGCGTGTCGTAGGTGGTTGATTTTAGGTTTGTGTGATGGGTGGGGTCTGGCTCTCCTTTCAGGACTGAGGACAGTTGCATTTTTATGAGGGATGCTTGCGCTGAATTCTGTGGGAGCAGCTGTCGCTGATGTGGCTGTTTAGGAGCTGAAGTTTGGGCAGGAGCTGGGGTGGGGGACATACCTTCAAAGGGTGGACTGTGAGGGCCCTGTGCACTGGCCTGCTGGTGTCTGCTCCCGCCTCCTTCTAGGTACCACCCTGTTCTGCAGAGGCCAGTAGTTAAAACTACATCTTCCAGAATCCCTTGCAGCCCAGCTCCAGGTGCAGTCTCTGCCATCAAAGGAATACATTCCTGCAAGGAGGGATCATGGACCTGAGTTCTGTGGAAAGGTTGGGGGGTGTGGGGTGACAGCCACTTGGCTGGTGTGGCTCAGAGCAGAGGCCTCTGTGGTCCCAGAGCCTGCAGTTGTAGCTGGGGTAATCCTGTGCAGCAGAAACAGTTTCCTGATGAGAACTAAAATGTTGCTGCCATATCAGAAAACAAAGGATGTTGCAGCCGTCAAGCCATCACAGTACAACACCCCAGACTGTGAGCCCTGAGGGGGCTCAGGATGAGAAAGCACAGGACACTGGCCCAGAGAGCTGAGGTGCAGATCAAAGGAATGATTTCAGTGAGCCCAGACTTTGCGTCTTCCCATACGTAGAAAAGCTCTAAATGCATTAACTTGAGATGTATGGTTTTCTTTAAGTAGCAGTCATCTTTTGATGCTCCGACCACCTGGTCTTTTGTTGCAAAAACTCCTCTATGTCCTGGCTCCCCCACCTGCCCTTCCCCCTTCGAAACAGTTTCCTCAGCGTTATCTGAGATGCTGTGTCCAGGGCTTGAAATCCTCAGATAGTCCGCCAAATAAAACATAACTCTCAACCTTTAGGTGGTGCTTTTTTTTTTTTTTTTCGGTTGTCACTGATCATGCCTCAAAGCTCAGACTGGAGTTTGTTTCTCCAGCCCTCCCAAAAGTTGAAGAAGTCATTTCATGCCCTATACTAAACTCCCTTCTGCAAAACTCCTAGAGTAAAATCCATTCTCTGCAAGGGGATCTGATGCACCTGTTGGGGTCTTTCTACGCTAATTTACTGTTTAGAAATTGAAAGGTTGGGTTAAATTGGGAGATGATAATGTACTAAGTTGGTCATGAGAATGGAGGACATAGAAATGAATTTGGATCATTCAACTCCCACTTCCCTACTTAGGATTCCTTTATTTGGTTTCTCTACAAATATTTCAGTGGTAACTCATCAGCTTAAAGACACACACACACACACACACACACACAGTGTTTTTACAAAAAGAAATCTTTGAGTCCTTGAGCCATGTGTTCTTTGGATGTCAGATGCACAAGCCAGATCAGAGGTTAAATTGGGAAGCAACTAAAGTGGTCTTCCCCACTCTCACCCCCACTCCACCCCTAGCACCAACCACAGGTGCCTTAGGACCTCACTCTACTCTGAGACACTGTCACCTCCCACTATGGTCCTGCCCAGGGAGTCACCAAAGCTGGACAGGAGCCCAAGTCCCAGGGAACTGATGGAAGGAAAATACCAGCATTCATGGTGCATGACAGAAGCTATTCTGACCTCCTTCAGAACACAAAGGGCATAGGGGCTCTTCTTCAGATGAGATTTTCTTCAGACAAGGGATCCTGGCTGAATTAAGGACCTTCTCAGTTAGATAGAAACACAACTCAAACTTGCTCAGCCAACCAGGGGACATTCTTTGCTCATGTAAGTGACAACTCCAGGACATGCTGAGACGACTCCAACAATGTCATCGGGACTTGGTTTCTCTCTCTGTCCTTCAACTCTACCCTCCTCACACTGGCTTCGTTCCCAGCAGGCTGACTTTTGGTGACGCTGTGAGCCTATGTCCCCCAGCTTCAAGATCGGAACAAGATTTCCTCTTTCCAAACAATTCTAGCAAAAGTCCCAGGGTTGAAGCTTCTTGAGTCAACTTGGGTCAGGCATCCAATGCCTTTGGAGAGCCCAAAGGAAAGTTCCCAGTGGCTAGGTCTGGGTGCCATTCCCAGAACAAGATCATGTGGCAGGGAGGGGGTGTCCAGTCCACAAGACCCAGAACAGACAGAGAGAGGAGGAAGACATAATCCCCACTAAACAAAAAATAGAGGGAGACTAGATGCCCGACAAGCAAGACATCAGATGTGCCCCTCTCTGGCTGCACCGGACCAGCACCCCTTCAGTTGGCCCTGCAGGAAGCCAGATCATCAGGTTCTGTGAAGCAGGGGCGGGGCCGTGAGGGCAGAACAAGAATCCCAAAGCACAAGCCAGGCTGGAGGCCGCCGGGAGCACGGCTGGCCCTCTGCGGCACCCCACGGCCAAGCTCGCCTCCGTGCTGGTCCCAGCCCTTTAAGCAGCTGTGGAGAAGACACTCCATTGTTTACAAGACCTAATAACTCTACAGTGTTCAGCTGCTTGAAGTGAACACCGCAGAGCCCGCTCAGCTGTTAAAACGGCATTAAATAGAAGTTGCAGATGGGCTCCCTGTTCCCCAGCAGGAAGGAGAAAGTGCCTCATCCTTCCAGGCCAAGATGCCCTTCTTGGCCTGCTGGGAGGCGGGCCTCCATCTCAGCCTCTCTTCGCCGGAGTGGGCGTGGCCGAGCACACAACCACGCCCATGCGCTCATCCAGCCCATCCTCTTCAATGTGCTTCCTTTATCATAAAACCCATAACTGCTGAGTAATGTCACCTTTTGTCGATCACTGAGAACTTTTGTGCCGTTTGAAGCTCAGAGAAATCCTGTCTACAGAGGGTGGCAGTGGCCGTGGTGATGACATGGCGTGCTTAGGGCTAGGTGCCAGGGCTGTGGTGGGTGGTCAGAGTGCTGGTGATGCGGGGGTGATGACTGCAGTGGGTGGTAGCAATATGGCGGTGGTGGTGGGCAAGGATGGTGGTGGAGGTGATGATGATGGTGGCAGTGATGTCACGAGTGTGGCCATGCTGGGGATGTTGATGGTGAAGGCAACGGCTGGGAGGACAGGTGGTCATGGTGGCCGTGGTGTCAGTCCCACTTTGCTGATGATGACAGTGGCTTGAGACTCTTCAAGCTCAAAACGTTTTGTTCAGAAGAGATGAAAAGATTTATTACCTCTACTCCAGCCCATCCAGCAAATACCCAGGTGGGGCTGCTCCAGGGATGTTTAAACCATTCATCACTGTGTGTCATTGAAGCCATGTGCTTCACGGGCTTCCTGAGTGACTGAAATAGCCAGGACCCATTGTTTGGTCCTTCTGGGAACTCAGCCTTAGAACCCAGCCACCATGAGGTGAGGAAGCCCTGGGCCTCAGTGTCTGCTTCCATGCCTAGAGGGGCTGCAATCAGAGCAGAGTTTTAACCCGATCTTCCTGGATATCAGAAGCTCCTTGAATGTCCTGGAAGTGTTTGAAAAAGTGGGTCGAAGCGTGTTTCTAGGATGGGAGCCCATGTGTATTAGTTATCTATTGCTACATAACCAATTATCCAAATTTAACAGCTAAAACCATTTATCTCACAGTTTCTGTGGGTCAAGAATCCGGGGGTGGCTTAACTGGGTGGTCCTGACTCAGAATCCTTGTGGGATTGCAGTCAAGCTGTCAGCTGGGGCTGCAGTCATCTGAAGGCTTGCCTGGAACTGAGGACCTTTCCAAGGATGCTCATTCAAGGTTGCTGTTAGCAGGAGGCCTCCATTCCTCCCTGGCTTTTGGCCAGTGAGATGTAGTTTCATGCCATATGGACTTCTCCATAGGACTGCTTGAGTGTCCTCACAGCATAGCAACTGGCTTCTCCCAGAGCAAGGGATGCAAGAGAGAGCAGGGCAGAAGTCGGAGTGACTTTTATGACCTAATCTCAGAGGCCACACTCTGTCACTTCTACAATGTCCTATTATCTATGCAGATTGGCTCTCTTCAGTGTGAGAGGGGACCACCCAAGGGCTTAAATATCAGAAGGCCAACTTGGAGGCTGGCCACCATAGCTTTCATCATTCCAAAGAAGTCTTGACCCCCCAAAATGATACACATCTCTGAGTTCTTCAAATCTTGAGGACCAGGTGTCTGTTGCTACAGATTTTTCTTTCTGATTCCCATGGAAATGGAGCCAAGTGATAGTGGCCTGAAATAGGAGAGTGCATATCCTCCTGACCTGTCCCATCTCGCGTAGGTGAATGAGAACAGGGTGGAAGAGGGAAGGAGAAATGTTGCCCCTTGTTTTTCCATCTCTCTTACCAGCCCCATCACTGCCCCCAGAACAAGCCATCCACACACTTTCCACCAAGCCAGGCTGTCCCAGAGAAACTCAGTGGCCCTCTCTCCCATCAGAGCACCTCTGCCTTTTCAAGGCATGAGGCTTCAAGGCAGAGATATAGGGATATCTGTCTGAAACACTCAGAGCAGCAGTCCCTGAGAGAAGGGTGACAAGCTCTATGGTGACAAGCATGGCTTTGGAGGCTGATGAGTCTGAATTCTGACACCAGCTCCAGTGTGTAATGGCTATGTGTCTGGGGCCAGTGCCTCAACCTCCATGAGCCACCATGTCCATCCTCACGGGGCTGTTGAGGATCGTTTTAACAAGAGGAATGAACTGTCACTAAGTGTCCACTCCTGTACTAAGTACTTGACATCTATTGCCTCCTCTGATCCTTGGCATCAGCCCCAGTTTATAAGAGGGTAAAGTGAGGGGAGTTAGGTCTGCTTTAGGCCAAGTTTACAAATGGCAGAGCCAGAAACAAAACCAGGAAAGGCTGATTCCAAAACCTGAGTCTTTAACCACCAAATGGGCCCTGAGGCTGGAATGAAGATGGTGATGGCCATGCTGATGATGATGGTGATGGTGGTGGTGGTGATAATGATGATGCCGATGGTGATGCTGATGCTGCTGATGCTGCTGATGGTGATGGTGATGACTGACAATAGTGATGCTAATGATAATGGTGATGATGGTTATCATGATGGTAAAGATGTTGGTGATGGTGATGATGATGATGCTGATGATGGTGACGATGATGATGATGAAGATGGTGATGGTGTTTATAATGGTGATGCTAATGATGGTAATAATGATGATGAACGGTGATGAAGCAGGGAAAGAGACAGAGTTCCCAGGACAGGGAGGGACTCTTAGGCCAAGATGACCAGTAGGAGTTAGAGGAAATATAGAGCAGAAGGCCAAGCAACGGTAACTCAACAAGCAGAACAGAAGGCCAAACCCAGGGCTGAAAGGAACCTCTCCCAACACCAGGGTGAAAAGGAACTGAACCTCATTCAATTCTCCCATTTCCCAAATGAGCAGACCGAGGCCTAGAAAGAAAGAGCCACTGGTCCGAGGTCACCATCCTGCATCCGTGCACAGGCCCAAGCTCCACCTCCTAGCTCCTAGTGAGGAGTTAGTCACCCAGCCTCAGAGCCCTGGGCAGGAAGGAGACCCTCTCCATAACGAGGTGAGTGCCAACACAGCACTGGGCCATGGGAGGGCTTCCATTCATATCTGTTCAGTTCCTGTCAACTTAGAAAAATTCCTGGTGTACGTCAGACGTCTGGAAGGATGTCAGGCATGCAGCCAGCAAATCACCCAGCCCTGCTTCCTGGGGAGGCTGAGGGGTCCACTGGGGCCCCAGGAAGGCCCTGGTAGGAGGTAGGCCAGCCCTAGGACAGAGCCTCTTCTGCCAACCGCAGGTGCTGTCTCAAGGAGGAGCAATGGTGGTCAGACTCGGACCACCCAGGCCTGGGCTGGGCCAACAGTCAGACCCTGGCTGCTGAGTTCACCAGTTGCCTTAGCCACCATAGGCAGCCCTTGCAGACGCCCTCCCCAGCTATGGAGAGGTGTCCCCAGGGTGACAGGAAGCCAGCAGAAGAAGGACTCCAAGTCTGAAGAGAAGCTGCTCAGGCCCCATGAGCCTGGAGGCTGGAGGTGGACAGAGGCGGAGCTGCAGGCCCCCTCGGTTGGGCCTGTCCAACTGCTCCAACCCTGCCGCCTCCTGATCACCAGGCCCTCCATGGTCCACTGTCCAGCCACCACCCTCCCTGCCACTGAGGAAGGCCGGGGACCTCAACGAGACTCAGCAGTGGACCTGGGCCAGGAAACCCGCAGGAGTGTCTGCCCACCAGGAGAGGGCCTGCCACCCACCCACTGGGCTCCCCTCCCACCACCCCTTCCTTCCTGGCCCCCGAGGCTGCCAAGCTGGCTGCCTAGGTGCCCGGTGTGCACCAACAGTGCCACCATCAGCTGTCAGCTAGGAAATCCGCCCTCTGCCTCCACCAAGACCCGCACTTTGAACAGGGGCTCGGCCCCAACAAGTTGGCTCTGCGTCGGGAACCACAGACCTGATAGAGCCTTCCAGAGTGGGTCTCAGGGCCACGAGGGAGCCTAACAATCATGTCCGTCCTCCTTCCCAGCTGTTAGGTTGGAGCTGCAATGCTGAGGCTGGTGATAACAAGGGCACCAAGGGCCCAACAGAGAAGCCGGGCAGACAGACCCGGCCTGAGGGTGATGATAGTAAAAAGAATAGGGGACATTGCCTGACGCTCCAGTGCCAGCCTGGTCACACAGGCACAGGGCAAGCTTCACTGGGGGTGCCTGGATGGCAGCCGCCACTTGGTGAGAAGGAAGATTTTAACATCTTCCCACCTTGGCCTTCAGATTGTCCACTGAGGTCATTCCTGATGACCCCAGGGTCCCCCGAGGGGATCAGAGCACCTGTCAGGACTGAGCTAGTCTGACACACATGCTTCCAGGGAAGAGCCCTGGATGAACCAGCTTTGAGAGGGCATGTATCTAAACCACCGCCATCCCCTACATGACGACGAAATCCTGGTCCTCGTGGAGGCAGTGGTGACAGGAAAGTGGCACCCAGCACAGGACCTGGCACACAGAAACGTCCAACAGGGCCACACTGAGTGATGGGGCTCCACCCCGAGGAGGCTGTCTGGGGTCCCCTGGGGGCCTCGCCCAGCTCTGCCCACCCACAGCCCCGACACAGATGTGAACGGAAAGCCGGCAGTCCCACCAGAGAGGAAGGCCACAACTCGGGCACAGCGGGGATTCCCAGCTCGGGCCCACACCGGGGGTCCTGACTCACTGGACAGCAGGAGGACCACCTTGACAGGGTGTGGTCTAATATGGAACTTCCTGAGCAATGGGAGCGTCCTTTGTTATGTGTTACCAGCCCTGTTCAATCCTCCCTGACTTTATGCTACAGAGGGGACTCTTGGTGGACACCCAGCAGCTTCAGGATGGGCGCTGGTGGCCAGGGGAGCCAACCACGGGATAAAAGGGAACATTCAGCCCCACCCCCTGACCTCTGGGGATGGGGAGGGGCTGGGGATTGAGTTCAATGACCAGGGGCCAATGATTTAATCAACCACGCCTCTTGTAACGAAATCTCCATAGAAACCCTCAATGATGAGGCTTCCAGGTTGGTGAACCCTGGGAGGTGCTGGGGAGGTGGTGGCCTGGGGAGAGCATGGAAACCCTGTGCCTCCCACCCCACCCTGCCCTGTGCATCTCTTCCCTTTGTCTGTTCCTGAGCTGTAACCCTTTAGAACGAACTGGTAAGCCACATATGTACAGCACTTTCCAGAGGTTTGTGAGCTCTTCTGGCAAATTATCCAACCTGAGGAGGGAGTCGTGGGACCCTCCCCCTAATTACAGGTGGTTGATCAGAAGTACAGGTGGCCTGAGACTTGTGACTGGCGTCTGAAGGGGGGCAGTCTGGGGGGCTGAGCACCTAAGCTGGGGGGTCTGTGCTGAGGCCACAGGCACACAGTGTCGGAGTTGAACTGAACTGTTGCACCCATTTGGTGCCGGGGAATCAGGTAGTAAGATAGCTTCCACGTGTTGCCGTGGCCACGTTAGCAAAGGCAGCTTGATGCCCCTGACCTGTGGACAGCTCCCTCCAGGTGGGCTGCCAAGAACCCCCAAACCGAGTGTGCCTCCCTAAAAGAAGACCTTAATCCTCACCTGGTGTGACACTCGGTACTGCTCAGGGCTGCTTCTGGAGCAACCAACGTTGAACTGAATTCAACTCTCCCCGGTGCTGGAACCCAGACCAGCACACAGCCCATCCACCTCAACAGTATATTGTGGGTCTTCAAGGCACACAGTAGACACCCGAGGGACCTGCTGGATGAATGAATGAATAAATGAATGAGTGAGTGAGCGTCTGGGCTCCCCACACCCACACCCTCACTTCTTATTATGGGCCACCCTCATTTCTCTGACTTCCTGATTGGAACCCCAGGGGCACGGTCCCTGCAGGACATCCTCTGGGCCGGGACTCATGGCTCAGGATGAACTATTCTGCAGGATGTGCTTGCAAGGGCTCTGTGTGCCCGAGTGACCTGTCACAACTCCAAAAAGAAGCTGAGACGACAGTGGCTACTCAGCATTTGTGTAGGAGGCATTGATGGTCTCTCACCCCGACTGCCAGCGCACGCTTACCTGGACGAGGAAGCGCCACAGTGTCCGAGCCCAGCACAAGGCAGGGCCGCCGCTGTCCCACACTTTGGACATCAGTAGCCTCCCACAGTCCGCCGGGAACCTCGCTCATTCCCTAAATTCCAGGGAATGGCGTCTGGGGCAGGCACCCCTGAGGATTCGGAATGGCAGGGCTGCAAATTCAGTCTCAGATGCTTTCTGCCACTGTCGCCGGGAGCGTTCTGCAGGGTGGCAGCGGGGTGGACCTGAGGTTTGAGAGCTTCGTCCTGGGCCTCCGCCCTCCCTGACTCAGCCACTGTCTGCAGGAGAGAGGACCTGGGCACAACGAGGGCCATTTCTGAGCCCAGACGCGGCCGGGCCGCCACCCAGCGTGCCCAGCTCAGAACAGCCCCCTCCGTCCCCGTTACCCACCCTCCCCCAAACCCTCCATCCCGCATGGACACGGAGCCAGTGAAAACCAGAGCCCCGGACGGCAGCCCAGCCGTGTTCCTCCGCCTCTCAGCTCCTGCCCCTGCCTCGGTGAATCGCGGGTGATGTCTGAATGAGCCAATCAGACTTGCTTTTTTTTTCCCAAAGTCACAGACTCTGCCCATAACCCCAGCCAGACCCCCCAGAACCCAACAGCTGGGATGGGAGGAGAGGGAAGGGGTGTCCCCTCACCATACCCCAAGTGCACAGCCAGACAGTGATAGGGGAGTGGCCTCAGTCACCCCAGGTACAAAGGACAGGAAGGTCTAAACTGAAACCCCTAGACAATGACCATTTTGCTAACCTGACAAAGATTCTCTCCTTGACCAAACTCCACAGGCTCCTCTGAGACCATTTCAACCAGGTCTGGAATTTTGGGTTCCTCTCTGCCTTGTCCAGTTTTAGCAAGAATCCTGCTAAGTCAGCTTAGCCAGAATCCCTATCTGCCATATCTGGTCGGGTCTCCATCACCCAGATGATGTCTGACCACCTGGCCTGCCTTCAGCCAGGGTCCCCCTTACTCCTGATGTTTCCTCTTGGTGATTTTCCGTCCACCTTGCTCCTTGGCTACAAATGCCCACTTGTCCATTTTGTACTCAGAGTTAAGCCCAGTCTCTCTCCTGCTGCAAAACCCCATTGCAGGTCCCTACACCTATGTCATGCCTCTGCCCCCCTTGAATGAAGTCTGCCTACCATTCTTTAGCAAGTGTCACTGAATAATTTTTTAACGAAATCTTCAGGAAGAAAAAGTGTGTGAAGTCACGCCAAGCCAAAAGTTTGCTTGGAAATCCCCAAGTGTAGAAGCTCCTTCCCACCTTCATCCAGCAGTTCACTTTGTCCCAATCCGCCCAGCCCTGAGTCCCACTTGGCATGGGCATCATAAAGCAGCATCTCAGGCTGCAGGCTCGCAGTGATGGGGCTGGGCATCAGAGTAGGGGGGCCACGGAGGCTGGGAGCACACGGTCGTCACTGGCTCCATTAGGAGAGGGTCTCTTGTCTGCGAAGTCCCCTATGCCCAGTGCCTGGAGCAGCGCCTGGCACAGAGGACACATTCAGACCTCACTCAGTGGATGAAGCGAACAGTCACCCTGGGAACATGGCCTCCAGAAGGTGCAGGCATGCCCCGGGAAAGGGCAGATCCCAGAGCAGATGACAGGCGCACGCTGGACCCCGGCTGCAGCAGCCAACACCTGGCCACCTGTGGGTGCAAAGGCCTCAGGAACTGTCCGTGATTCCTCACGGGGGCAGGGAGCGCCTCTGCGCCACCATGTCTTCTCAGAAACCCAGGGGCCCCGCCGTGCGGGGGCTGTAAAGGGACGCTGGCCGGGGTGATGCAGGAGAGTTCAGAGGAGGACAGCAGGGGACATCAGCTAGCTGGGAATCACCTGACGTCTGGAAGATGTCACTCAAAAAGACAGATGCAGGAGTCCTGACAAAGAGGGGCCAAGAGGGTTTCCACGGTGACGGAGCTCCCCGGGGAGGGAGGCGGGCGCACAGCCATGGAAAGGCAGCCTGGCAGGTCATGCTGCCCTGGGTGCCCCCACTGTGTCCCAGACACGCAGCTCCCTCTCCAGCCTGGGGCTGCCTCCAGGCTGTGGGAGCATCTGAGGCTGTCAGCCCTGCCCCGAAGGCACTGGCAAACCCCCGTGCCCTTGATGCCCTGGGCACGATGTTCACTCAGGCTCCCTGGCTGTCACTGTCAGAGTTAAGTGGCCTGAGCCTCAGGGAGCTGGGAGCCCCAGGTCCGAGCTCAGCAGGGTCAGGTCCACCCCTAGTCCTGCAACACTCTCTCCTTCTCCCAGACCCGTCACCACTCCTGTCCTGTAGCACACCCTTCCTCCCCTCCGCCCTCAGGACAGGGCTGGGTCAGGCTCTGACCTTGACCAGGAAATGAGAAGCAGAGCCAATGAGAGAAAAAGATACAGAGCTGGTCACCACCCTGACCCCTGGGTCCCTGAGTCTCCCCCAGCGTGGGGTCTCCTCCCCCCTCCAGCAGCCCTATAAATGAGCCCACTGCCACCAGTGCTCCTCCAATCAGCTCCAACACCTCCTTCCTGGAGCTTATTTCAGCCCCAACATGCCTTTTGCTTCCTGCCCTCCAACTCCCCCCCAAAAATGCAAAAAAGCAAAGCCTGGCCTTACTGTAGGGACCAGGGCATCCTCCCATGTGCCATGCAGGATTCAGAGCTCTCCCTCTGGTTTGCACAAACCCTTTAAGGCTCCGGAGACCCCGGCGTGTTGTGAGACTCCTCCGGTTAAGACCCCTTTCTCGAAGGGTCTGTCCCACCCCCTCCTCCGTCGCTCAGTAGGGAACCTCCACCCACCCTCCTCCCTCTCCTCCAGGCAGCAAGGGCAGTCCCAACAACGCAGCATTACCCAGGCCCGTTGCTGCTGTGAGTTCCTCGGGTGCTGCTTTCGTGAAAGCGGGGTTTCAAGCACACACACCCGCTGAGAGCTTGGCCCAGGGGGAAGCAAGACGGCTCTTTGAGCTTTGTTTGATGTCTCACTTTTCCCCCGGGGCTGCAGCCCTCCTGGGAACCAGAAAGCTGAGTCTGGCCCTCCACCTTCCCTGCACCAGGGCTAAAACCACACAGAAAATCAACCAGCTTCCTGAACTGGGGATGGGCGGCTCTGTTTTCCCCACACAAACTCCCTCCTGCCCACTGGCATCAGAAGACGCTCCCTCGGGCTTTGACCACACCAGCGCCAATCGGACACTATGGGAAGGGGTGAGAGCCATGCCAGGGCGGCACAGCCTGGAGGCGGCTTTGCCACAGCCCTGACTGCCAAGCTGGAGCAGGAATGCCCTGGACCCCTGGCCCAGCCTCATCGCAGCTTCCACCCCCTCCTCCCTCCTAGCACCTCCCAGGAGCTGCCTGCCCAAACCACTGGGCACAGGCTTAGGGGCACGGGATCCCCCTATCCTGGGTGGAGCCCCAAGGGCCATCACTGGCGAGGCATCCATCAGCCCTCCAAGAAGTGGGAATGCTATAGACTGTTTATGTTCGGCCAAAATCCATATGTTGAAATGCTAACCCCCAATGTGATGGTATTTGGAGGTGGGGACTTTGGGGGTGATTAGGTCATGGGGGTGGAGCCCTCATGAATGGGATTAGTGCCGTTATACAAGGGACCCCAGAGAGCTCCTGCCCCCTTCTGCCACATGAGGACACTGTGAGAAGACAGCCATCTATGAACCAGGAAGCTGGGCTCACCAGACACTGAATCTGCCAGCACCTTGATCTCATACTTCCAGCCTCCAGAACTGTGAGAAATAAATGTCTGCAGTTTATAAGCCCCTGTCTGTGATATTTCGTTACAGCCACTCGCCTGGCACAGGGATGGGAGCCACAGAGAGAGAGCAGCTCTCCGTCCCAATTACTGTGTCCAGTTAGGGGGTTGTTCCTTATTCTGGACTGTGCCCTTCCTCAGTTTGAGGTTTTGAATGTTCTTCCTTTTATGAAATTATGGTACCAGAGGTAGTTCAGAAGGAATTCTTCTTACTTGGCAAATAAAAAGTTGGCAATTCTAAATGATACCCAGGGATTCTCTGATTTTTTAAAAAATTTTTATTGACCTATGTAATCCAAAAGTTACCCATTAGGGGCTGAAACTTCTCACCCAAGAATGACCCACAAGGAGCCCCTCAGCCTTGTTACCAGGCTTACTCATCAACTTCCAAAATGCAAATTATTTGAGCAGAGACCAGGATGGGGCCCACATGGCATCCTAAGTGGTCTCACAAGAAGGTGGCTGGGAAGCAGAGGGGGAGGCAAAGGAGGAAGCAGAAGGGGTTTATAATTTCCATGAGCTGAGCTTGTCTTAGAGCAATAAAGATAAAATTAGAAAAATTCTCTTCAGAGGCAAGCACAATATTTTATTCAGTCTGAGCTGCTAATGTGCCTCAGTGCACCATCCAGCCCTCTGCGGACAGGAGATGGACGCTGGGTGGCCGGGCTGGGCACTCCCAGGGGGACATAAATCAGGGGGTCCGAGTGCTGGGCAGAGGCACTGGGGACAGACAGCCCACAGGGGCAGCTCCAGCTGGGGGAGCCCAGCCGACTCTCCCATCCTGCCCACCCTGGGGAGGGGAGAGGGTGGATACCCTAGCTGTGAATTCATTTGATCGCCACCAGAATCCAATTTTCCTCCTGATGTGGAGGAAATCATATGAGAAAAATAAGACAAGCAAGCAACAAGCAGGGAGTGATATGGGCCCATTACTGGGACAACTTCATCAGGCAGTCTGAGCAGAATGAAGACCACACCACCTCCTTCCAGGCCGGCACAAATCAGAGACCCCATCTTCCCCGAGTCAAGCAGCCTGGTCCCCAGATTCCGCAGGTGCTATGTGTCTGTGGGTCCAGCCTGGGCCTGGGGAGGTGGGGTTGCTCCAGGAATCCAGGGCCACTTCCTGACAATCTTCTCACTGAATTTCACTCCAGGGCCGTGGCTAGAGGGAGCCCCCAGCCAGGACCCCTTTGGACAATTCAGACAGTGCTCTAAGGGCACATGTTATAAGGCATCTCGCTGCAAAGCCGCCCCTTGACTGAGACCCAAGGAGGGCCTCGCCCCAAACCTCCAGGAATGGCTCAGAAAGCTCAGTCTGTAGAATCGGAGCCTCCTAGAAATCTCAGGAGCCCCTGGGGGCCAAGGACTGGGTCCCCTCCGCCTGACACGGGCCTCTTTCCACACCAGCTCGACTTGAATGCAATCACTCTAGGTTGCACAGGACATCAGGGACAGGGCCCAGCTAGAACCTGCGTCCCCCTGGAACTCATGGCTCCTCTGGCCCCCGGATCCCCTTTGGAGGTGGAATTGCTGACGGGAAGATGTCCTTCATGGGAGAGCCACCTGGCTTCCTTCCTGTACACAAAGATTCATGGCCGGCAGCGGCAGTAACTCCAGCCTCCACGCCGTTGCTCATTAGCTGACATATGTATTTATGAAAGAAAGGCCTCTCTAATTAAAGCGGTCACATTAGCGCTTTATGTATCTCTCCCAGGCTGAACGCGGCGAGGGCCTTAACTGTCTGTGAAGCTGGCCTCAACTCCCGCAGGAAGCAGAAGGGTGCAGGGACAGGCTGTCCTCCCGCCCACACAGGTAACAAGCCCCCAGTACCTGGACTCAGGGGGCAACTCAGCCCCCGCCAGAGAAACCACATTCCTTGCCCCACCCTCGAGGCCCTCCCTGGAGTCTGTGGCCTGGGGGTCCTTACACTCTGCCCCAAGGGCCCGGGGCCTCCAGCTCCCTGGGTGCCACCCCTCCCCCGCCCAGGACACGCCCACCTGCCAGCGCGCAGCTGTGATGGATGGTGAGCTCCCAGGGGTGGGCAGGGCCCGTGGTTTCCTCACCATGGGGTTCCCTAGGGCCTCACCCAGTGTCCCCACACATCTTGGGTGAAGGTGGTATCTCACCCTGGCCCTGCCTGGATCGCCCTTTCCTGCCCATCTCCCACCCATTCTCACCCCGTAAGGGTTTAGCTAAGCGCAGGTTTTTCCCCTCTCGGGAGACCCCTGCCCACCCTGTCCCTGCTCAGGTTCCCACGGCCCCGTGCTCACCTCGAGCGTCTCAGCTCCACGTCATGGGCACATTTCATCCACTGCTATTGAGCAACACGGAGCAGGGGTGCATCTGCCTCTGTTCCCTCAGCTGCAAGCACAGAGCATCCTCGGGGTCACCAGAAGCTTCCCTGGAGCAGCCCCTGCCAAAACCAGCGTTGCAGACCACATTGTCCCCACCAAAGACCCCACCCATGGCAGGAGTTCTCAAAGCCCGGCTGCATCAGCAGCCCCACACAGCTGCGTCGTCCAAGAGTTCCTTCACTACTTACCTGGCCTTGGGGTTCAAAGACCTTTCTAGAACATTCTAGAAAAGCAGTCTTGACTCTCACGTTGGGGCCTGAGGGGCTCGACACACAAGACCCCAGTGGTGTGTTGGATGACTGTTGGAACTCCACCCTGCCCCAAAGCAGGGCTCCACCCCATGCCCTCTGCCCTGTGTCCCCCAGTCAGCCCGCAGAGCACACAGCTGGCCCCAGGCACAGTGGACTTGGTGTGGGGCTGGCTTTGACCAGCAGAATGTGAGCAGGTGTGGCGCGATCTGAGCTAGCAAATGTTCTTGGAGGGCTGACTTGCCCTCTGTGTGTCTGCCATCCTTGAGAACCACCCCTGGGAGGCCCTGGTCCCAGAATGAGGTTCTCCTGGAGCCAAACTGACCCTGACCTTCAACCTGAAGCAGATCCACCACTGTGACCACAGAATCGTGAGCAAAAAAGAAACATTGCTGTTGTAAGCCACTGTGTTTGGGGGATGTTTGTTTTACAGCATTGCTGTAGCGTGAAGCTGCCTAATACACCCCTCTTCTTCTCACCATCTCTGAACCAACTGAGGTAAAGGGACCACCAGGCTGATGGAAACAAATGTCAGGTTTCTACTGATGAAGGTGAGTTCACAGTCTATGGCTTAGGTGAGGGCAACACCAGTTCCCTAACACTCTCCCCAGACATGGGTAGAATCGCCTACCTTTCACAGGTAGAGGCATGCAGACCAGAGCACAGGCCCACAGCGGGCTGGCAAGTCCCCAAGACAGAGGGCAGTGGGGACAGGCTGAGCTTCCCAGGCCCAGGTCTCCTCCCAAACTCTCCAGCAGGGGTTCTCGACACCTCCCTGTGGGATCTCCAGCCCTACCCCTACCCCCACCCCAGAGGAGTGGGAAACAGGACCAGCTACATAGTTTTCAGGGCCCCCAGCCAAATGAAAACACAGGGCACCTTGTTGAAAAATTGTTAAGCATTTCAAGACAGCAACGGCAGAGCATCAAACCAAGTGTGGAGCCCTCCTGAGCACAGGGCCCCATGTGACTGCCTGGTCATTAGCCCGCTAGGCTGTCTGGGGTGGGGAAGAAGTGTCTCCACCCACCGCCATCACCACCGTCATACACCCAGCCTGGGCTTGAAAATGGCTGGTTGACTTTTTCCCTGCACAGAGTGGGCCTTGGAACCCTAGGCTCTCAGAGGCCAAGACCCTGGTGGTGCTTCAGCCTCTCGCCAACCTGGGTTTCAATCCCTAGTCTTGGGAGAGATGGGGCTGTTCCTGTCTCCTAGGCTGGGGGCACATCCTCAAAGAATGGGGCCCAGAAGTCACCCCACCCCCAGCTAGTTAACACCTCCTGCAGGTGCTGGGGACCCCGCTCAGCTCCTCCTTCTACCTGGAAAGGGCCATAGGAATCAGAGGGCAGCACCCTTCCCAGGCATCTTCTCCCAACTCCAGCCCCACACACTGCAGAAAAGTAATCAGAATCCCACCCAGGACACCCAGAAGTCTGTAGTGGGGCAGCCCCTGACAAAGCCAGACTCCCTGTGCAAGCTGACAAATCCAAAGACTCAGGGGAACAAATCTTTGCCAGGCTCCCAAGATCGTGGTCCTGGGCATATGCCACTTCCTTAGCTGTTATGCACGGGGTATCTTAATTATATCGGTGAGCAAGTGCTTGGAAATCACAGTTTCCAATCATATTTCATTTCACATGACTCCGGAGCTGTCAATCTAACTCTGATCCGTGCATCTCATGCAAGCCTAATTGTCTCTGCAGCTTTAAACAGTGACATGAATCCACCCTCGGACATTTCTGGTTCATGGTAGCTAAGGAAAGACCAGGGCTCATCCATAACCCTTAAGAAATATTATTATCCTAGGAAAATTATTCAGTTAGTCTACTTTAATAGCCCTGTGTAGGGCCCTTGATATACTGTAGTCTTTACAGGATTCATTTCAAAAATATTACCTGTCACTTTCCAACCAACTGAAGCAACAAGGAGGCACCCAGCATGGACTCTGATAGGGGTGCCCATTTGTCAGCTTAATATGCCATAAAGAGCAGTGGCATTGCTCCCTTCAGGGCATAAATCTCCCCAAGCCTAGGGAGGGCTTTAGGGGCACAGGGAGGAAGAGCAGTGAGAGGCTCCTGCCAACACACAAGGCGGGAGCTGGAGAAGCACGTTGTCCTTCTCGCCCAAGGGGGCGACCGCTGATCATCTGTACCTGGGGGCCACTTCCCCCTCCCCACAGCAGACCAGGGCCAGCTCTGCCTGACAGCCAGGCAAGCCAGGGCTCACCAACGTCAGCACCCTGGCCTCGGTGTCTGTAATTGAGGAGTGGTGACCTGGCTGCATTCCAGGGATACGGATGTCTCTGGGATGGATGAATGGAAGGTGGCACGTCGGCCGTCCCTGAGACACAGCTGTTGAATGAAGGAAGGAACAAACCGACCAATCAGCCATCTGACACAGCATTCCAGAAGGGCCACAGATATTCACTCGCTGGCCTGCAGGGCTGGGTACCCAGGGAGATGGATGGGCGCTGAGACAATGTCCCATCATCCTCCCACGTCCCATCATCCTCCCACCCCCACCTCTCCCATCATCCTCAGTCTCACCTCCATCTCTTCCCGGAGGCCTCAGCCTAGAGCACCTGCCGCGGCAGCCGCCCAGCCCAAGGACGGGCTGTCACAGCTGAAGCCCAGGCCCTGTGGGGACCCCGAGGGGTCAGGGAGAGGTTCTGGGGTCTGCTCCTGTCTTCCGCCTGGCCCAGGCCTCCCTCAGGCCACCAACTTCAGATCTCTTCCAGGTCATGCTGCTTCCAGAAATAAATTGTTTCCAGCAGTGTCTGCTTCCACACCCTCACTGATTTTTGTCTCTGTCTTCCCAGCTTCCTGTCGCAACAGGACATTTCGGGTGACGGATCGGAGCTCACCCGGCACTAACCAGCCTCTTCAAAGCCGTCCACAGCAGGACCCTGGCCGGGGCTCCCAGTGGCTTTGGGGAAGAGCCAGCGGGACACACGGAGGCCTCTCCCTCTATTCCTCCAGGAAAAGGCGCCATCCGTGGGGCTCCATAAGATGGGCTGCGGGGTCCACCTGACAGGTTCAGACACCCCCTTTCTCTCTCATGACCTTGGACAAGCCACCCAACCTCGGGGCCTCAGCACCCTCACCTGCCAGCCCCAGGGTCCGGGAGGACCACACACAATGCAGCAGGCTATGGTCCAGAGTGGCCTGGCCACCCATGGCATCAGGGACCAAGCACTCCACTCTGCCATTCAGGGTGTGGCCTCTGCATCCCAGGCTCCCAGGAGGGAAGAGGAGCCTGCATCCTGTCGCAGGGACACATGTCCCCCTCCTCCTGCTTGGCAGCCCTCCAACCTGCCACCTTCTGGAAACAACCCCTGTCCCCCCATCCTCTCCCCCTCTCCTGCAGGGCAGGGCACCAAACGCCTGACATGGGATCTCCTTAATCCTATAGCATCCCTGAGGCAGCGACGCTGTTGTCCCAACCTACAGGTGAGAAAGTCGAGGCTCAGAGAGGTGAAGAGCATGCCAAGGTCACCCCACTGGTGAGTGACGGGCACTGAAGGGATAGAACCGCTTAGTGACGAAGACAATGCCGCTTACATCGTGAAGCGCTTGTCAAGGCTGATGGACAGGGAGGCTGAGGCTCGGAGGGTTTGGCCAGTCCCCTGGGCGGGGGTGGGGAGGCAGGACACTGGACGTTCGACTGCAGGGGCCAGGGTCTCCCTCCCCTCTCCACCCTGGACCTTTCAATCTGCCTCCCGGGAGCCTGCTGTGCACACTGGCCATGGGGACAGCAGGGGCAGCAGGGAGCAGGTCACCCAGACCCAGGCCTGAGCATCTTTCCTGAGACCTGACTCACAGACCTGTCCTGACCCTAAAGAGAGAGAGGAGTCAGGGCCCCCCACAGATCCTGTCTGGGTACCCCGAGCCACAAGTCCAGACAGTGGCAGTTACGTAGGCTTGGAGTTATTGGGAGGGAGTCAGGGGCTTCAAGCTGGCACCACCTCCCTCCAAGACCCCCAGTAAGTGTCAAAGAAGACAGCAGAGGCCCACCGTCTCCTCTTGTTCAGGAAATGACCGAGCGTGCCAGCCAGCACGAGACAGGAGGAGCTCAGCAGGGCAGCGCAGGACGCAGGACGTGGGGAGAATGGCCAGTCAGCTCTCTCCTGGGCCCCAGCACCCAGCTCCACAGAGACGCAGTGACCAGGGTCTGCCCGGGCTGGGGGGCAGCGGTCAGGCCCCGGTCGGAGCCCCGAGGCCCCAGTTTTCTATTTCTGGTTCTCACAGCACCTTCTCTTACAGGGTCAACGGTGGGGCCATCCGTCCCCATGCCCAGCACCTCGCAGCCTGACTCAGACCGGAAAGTGGCTCCAACCTCGGCAAGGGGTGAGGCTGGGGCTGCCGGGGTTTGGGGGTGGCCAGGGCAGAGACAGGCCAGGCGAGAGCAGCAGAGACACATCGCACTGGGGGCGGGAGAGATAGAGACACAGCCCAAGAGCCCCTCGCAGAGAGAGGCAGAGGGATGGGGGGTAATGCGGGGGAGGGGAAGAGGGCAGGCTGGTGCCCAGGTGGATGGGCTGGGCCGAGGACCGACGAGGATGCCTCTGTGCATGACCGAGTGGAACAGAGAGCGGAGAGCCCAGTCCAGGAGCGGGGGCCAAGGAGGCTGGGCTGGAGCAGGCTCCCCCTACCCCCGTGACGAGACCAGCCTGGCACTGCTGCATCCAGACCCAGTGAATATCAAAGACACCCTGGACGAGGCTCAGGGGCAGGTAGAGGAGGCCAGGCTGACCCAGCAGGGCCCCGTCCCGGCGGCGGGATGAGAAGCAGAGACACGGGGCGGCAGGTTGGAGCTGAGCTGGGGGTGCCTTGCTTGTCTCCTGGCAACAACGGGGCCCCTCCCTCCCCTCCCCACTGGACCCCACTCCATCCAGCTGACCCACACCACGCACTCCACTGCAACCTAGTGACGGGGAAGGACCCAGGATGTGGCGATGGGTGACCCGGGTTCTAGCTCTGCTGCCGGCAGCAAGTCACACCGCGCCTCTGGGGCTCCGCTGCCCGGCCCATCGAGCGGAGTGTTCGTGGGGCTCTCCCAGGCCCAGGCCTGGCACGCATCCCAGAAAGAGGCTGCAGAGGGCAGGCGGGTGCTGCCGTCAGCCGTCAGCTCTTATGAGCGTCGAGGCCAGGAGCTTGCGGGGTTTGGTTTTGCCTAGCGCTCCAAACGTGAAGTAGCCAGACCAGGAGAGGAGAGGAGGCTGTCCCAAGGGTGCATGGGGCAGAGTAGCAGCATGGACATCCCGGAGCAAGGACGGAGGCGCCCAGCAGCCCCGTGTCCCGGGCGTCCAGGCCGAGCTGCTCTCTGGGGTCCAGCAGCCCGGACAGCAGGAAGATGTCACAAGGTCACCAAGGACCCAGGGGACCCTGTGAAGGCATCCCTGGGGCAGGGAGCTGTCGGCACACCTATGGGGATGCTCCCCCACTCCTGGGCAAAGCCGGTGGAGGGGTCCCTGCCTGTCTATCTCTCCCCGGCCCCCCTCAGAAGGTGGCCATGCAAGGAAGAGGGATTTCTAGGCAAGCCACATTCGGGTGGAATTCAGACCCAGGTTTCCAGCTGGCAGGAGGCCGGACCAAGGAAAAGCCCGTCCAACCCTGAGCCATCAGAACTGGCCCAAGGGGCCCGAGGCCAGAAAGACCTTGACCTTCCGACTTTGAATGCTGAACACCAGCCTTGCCCTCAGCGACGGAAAGAAAGAAGGCATTGCCTACAATTGTACGGCTTCCTGGGGCTGGAAACCAGGAGGCGGGGCTTCCAGATCAGGGCGGCCACGTCCAGCTGTGCAGGTTGTGCATCTGCTGTGAAAGTTGCCCCTCGAGCTGCGGCTGGAAAGGGGCTGAGGCCAGGCAAATCAGGAGGCAACTCGGGGTCACGGCAAGCGCCTGGGCTGATTCCCAGCTTATCACCTCCTGGCTGTGTGACCCGGGCACACGTCTTAACCTTGATGAGCTTGGTTCTTCATCTGTAAAGTGAGCATCACAGCATCTCACTTACACAGTAGCTGAGGAAACTGAATGAAATGTCTTCTGAAAGGTGCCTGGGGCCACACCTGGCACAGAGCAGAAGCTCAATAAACAGTAGGTCTCTAGAGTTACCATATGATCCAGCAATCCCACTCCTGGGCATATATCCAGAGAAAACTCTAATTCAGAATGGCACCTGCACCCCAACGTTCGTAGCAGCACTATTCACAATAGCCAAGACATGGAAGCAACCTAAGTGTCCACTGACAGATGAATGGATAAAGAAGATGTGGCACATATATACAATGGAATATTACTCAGCCATAAAAAGAAACAAATTGAGCTATTTGTAATGAGGTGGATAGACCTAGAGTCTGTCATACAGAGTGAAGTAAGTCAGAAAGAGAAAGACAAATACCATATGCTAACACATATATATGGAATTTAAGAAAAAAATGTCATAAAGAACCTAGGGGTAAAACAGGAATAAAGACACAGACCTACTTGAGAATGGACTTGAGGATATGAGGAGGGGGAAGGTTAAGCTGTGACAAAGCGAGAGAGAGGCATGGACATATATACACTACCAAACGTAAGGTAGATAGCTAGTGGGAAGCAGCCGCACAGCACAGGGAGATCAGCTCAGTGTTTTGTGACCGCCTTGAGGGGTGGGATAGGGAGGGTGGGAGGGAGGGAGATGCAAGAGGGAAGGGATATGGGAACAGATGTATATGTATAACTGATTCACTTTGTTATAAAGCAGAAACTAATAAAAAAAAAGATGTGATATATATATACAATGGAATATTACTTAGCCATAAAAAAGAATGAAATAATGCCATTTGCAGCAACATGAATGGACCTAGAGATCATCATACTAAGTGAAGTAAATCAGACAGAGAAAGACAAATATCATATGATATCACTTATATGTGGAATCTAAAAAATAGTATAAATGAACTTATTTACAAAACAAAAACAGATTCACAGACAGAAAACAAACTTGTGGTTACCAAAAGGGAAGATGAGGGAGGGGTGTTAGGAGTTTGAGATTAGCAGATACGAACTATTACATATATATATATATATATATATATATATATATATATATTTTTTTTTTTTTTTTTTTTTTTTAAATACAGTAAGCCTCACCACTATGCTGCCCAGTAATTCCTGGCCTCGTTTCCAGAGAGAGCTGCCCTAGCCCCTGCCTCCCCGTGGCCCATCCCTAGGGGGCTGTCCATGGACCAGCTCCCCGGTCTGTGCATCATCCCTTGTCTCAGGATCCAAACCACTTTCCCAGCTCAGATGTTTAATCCAGTAGTCACTTCTCCAGGGGCAGGACATCAGGATGGAGGCTGTCTTCTGCTCTGCCCACAGCCATTGGTGCCCAGCTCCTGCCCCCAAGGGAAAGATAAAGCCCTTGAAGGCAGCGTTGGGCTGGGGGTGGTGCTCAGGTTGAGTTTTGTTTGTTTGTTTGTTTTTTAACATCTTTATTAGAGTATAATTGCTTTCCAATGGTGCATCAGTTTCTGCTTTATAACAAAGTGAATCAGTTATACGTATACATATGTCCCCATATCTCTTCCCTCTTGCATCTCCCTCCCTCCCACCCTCCTTATCCCACCCCTCTAGGTGGTCACAAAGCACCGAGCTGATCTCCCTGTGCTATGCGGCTGCTTCCCACTAGCTATCTATTTTACGTTTGGTAGTGTATATATGTCCATGCCACTCTCTCACTTTGTCCCAGCTTACCCTTCCCCCTCCCCGTGTCCTCAAGTCCATTCTCTATCAGGTTGAGTTTTTTTTTTAATAAAAATTGAAGTATAGTTGATTTACAGTATCATGTTAGTTTCAGGTATACAGCATAGTGATTCAGTTACACACACACACATATATAACTGAGTATATCAGGTTGAGTTTTGATTAAATGCAAGACCCTGGTTAGAAGCGTCAAGCTCATGGGCTCCCCCCGCAGCCCAGCTGCCTCAAGGGAAGCCCGTGAGCCGGTGTTTGAGTCTCTTGGTTCTGCCCTTTGAGGATCACTTGGTAAATGAAACGCAAAGATGGGGGCGGGAGGGCGCAGGGTCCGTGAGGAAGCACAACAAAGGAAATCAAACAAAAGCAGCTTCCAGGCAGGCACATCCACCACCAAAGATAACAGCCAGAAGCCGGAAGGCTTCGTCTGGAGTCGTGCCTTGGAGGAACACTAATTGAGCACCTACGACAAGCCAGGCCCTGGGTGCCTGGCCACCAGCATCTTGGAGATGGATGTGAGTCTCCTCGCTGCGCAGAGCTAAGATTCACCAGCCCTGTGAAGCTCGTCTCTGGTTTAACGGCTCGATGTGCTTGAAAAGGAGTTGGGCTGTCGGGGAAACAGCCAGTCGGGCAGTGCCCCCCGGCAGCACGCCCACCCTGCACCCAGCTCAGGGCTGCCAGCACCTTCCAGCCCCTCGGCGGTTTGGAGGCACTTTCTCATGCCTGTTGTTCAGGGGAGGTTAGTCCCAGCTCTACCGCTGGAGCCCCAGGTATGGCACTATTAGCACAGGGACCTGCAGGCTGAGCGGGAGCCAATAGGGGCCCAGCCAACGCTCTGGAATCTTCCGCCCACACTTGGCTATTCAGGCTCCTGGCCCTCCTGCAGCCCAGCTGTAAGTTAAAAAGGAAACATGACCACCCTGGCAGACCCTCTGCCCATCCCCGTTCAGTCCCTGCCAGCGGCGCGCTGCAAACACCCTCAGCTCGCCATCCAGCCTTCCTCCTGGACTGCACGAGACTGACCAGATCTCTGAGAGCAGCTGGGTATGGATGGAGTGGGAAAGGGAGTGACCCAGCCTCCTCAACCTTGGTGGACGCTCACCAGGCGTGTTCTCCTGGGCCCAGGGGAACCCGCTGACCACAGTGGAAGCAGCCTGACATCTCTCTCTCCGTGGACCCCTCCCCTTCCCCAACTGGACGCACCACCTCCCACCAGTCTGAGAGCTGGGAGGTCCCGCTGCACAGAAATGAGTCCCAGGAGCACCAGAGGGCTCGAGATCAGCCTGCAAAAGGTTTGATGCAAATACACACGCATCGGGATCCAGTAACTCAGAGCACTCCATACTTACTCTCTTCACTATTAAACAAATTTTCATTAAAAAAATAAACCTCCTTTTGCACAGCAAAGGAAACCATAAACAAGATGAAAAGACAACCCTCAGAATGGGAGAAAATATTTGCAAATGATGCAACTGACAAAGGATTAATCTCCAAAATTTACAAGCAGCTCACGCAGCTCAATATCAAAAAAAAACAAACAACCCAATCCAAAAATGGGCAGAAGACCTAAATAGACAGTACTCCAAAGAAGACATACAGATGGCCAACAAACACATGAAAGAATGCTCAACATCATTAATCATTAGAGAAATGCAAATCAAAACTACAATGAGATATCATCTCACACTGGTCAGAATGGCCATCATCAAAAAATCTAACAACAACAAATGCTGGAGAGGGTGTGGAGAAAAGGGAACACTCTTGCACTGCTGGTGGGAATGTGAATTGGTACAGCCACTATGGAGAACAGTATGGTGGTTCCTTAAAAAACTAAAAATAGAACTAGCATATGACCCAGCAATCCCACTACTGGGCATATACCCTGAGAAAACCATAATTCAAAAAGAGACATGTACCAAAATGTTCATTGCAGCTCTATTCAAAATAGCCCGGAGCTGGAAACAACCTAAGTGTCCATCATCGGAAGAATGGATAAAGAAGATGTGGCACATATATACAATGGAATATTACTCAGCCATAAAAAGAAACGAAATCGAGTTATTTGTAGTGAGGTAGATGGACCTAGAGTCTGTCATACAGAGTGAAGTTAAGTCAGAAAGAGAAAAACAAACACCATATGCTAACACATATATATGGAATCTAAACAAAAAAAAAAACAACCCTGGTGTTTATTTAAATCGTTGACCCAAGCCAATCTCTCCTTTGGTGAGAGCCTCAATAAGTAGCTCACAGTCTCAGAAAGGACGGGGTTTGGGAGCATTCCCCAGGGGCTCATCCTGGGGTTCCTGACAGCAGGATACAGCATGACCGAGGGCGTGATGCTGCTGCTTCCCTGTGGGCCTCTTGGGTCATTTCCATTATCACTCCACGCATGGGATGCACAGCACGAAGGGTCATAAGAGGTGAATCATGCTTTCCCAGACCCTCTGCAGAGACCAGCTTAGCAGGTCAGCAAACCCCTCTTCACGTATTTACTTTGTGCTTCCTTCCTGCAAAGGCCCTGAGGTCTGGGCTACAAGACTCAGAAAGCCTATTTTCTCAATGCCCATCTTGGCATGTTGAGTGGGGCCATCTGCCTCCAGCTGGGCTGATCCACCTGAGGCCAATACCCCTCAGGGTGCTAGAGGCCTGAGCTTCCCTGGTGGTGCAGTGGTTAATAATCCGCCTGCCATTGCAGGGGACACGGGCTCGAGCCCTGGTCCGGGAAGATCCCACATGCCGTGGAGCAACTAAGCCCTTGCGCCACAACTACTGAGCCTGCGCTCTAGAGCCCGCGAGCCACAAGTACTGAGCCCACGTGCCACAGTTACTGAAGCCTGCGTGCCTAGAGCCCATGCTCTGCAACAAAAGAAGCCACCACGATGAGAAGCCCACGCACCGCAACAAAGGGTAGCCCCCGCTCGCCACAACTAGAGAAAGCCCGCGCGCAGCAACAAAGACCCAACGCAGCCATAAATAAATAAATAAATAAATTTATTTTTTTAAAAAAAGATGCTAGAGCCCTTTTTTTTGTTCATGGTGTGAGAGGGGAACTGAGCATAGCTAATGCTCTAGGGGGATTAACCCCACTGTCCACACATGGCTGGGACCAGTGAGACCCAGTGACATTCCCAAGCGAGGGTGCTTCCTGGTGAAGTTGGCCATGGTGGGAGCTGTGCCCAGGGCCAAGAATCCCATTACTGTGAGAAGTGGTCGATCAGAACTCATGAAGTTACATCGGAACTTTAACAGGGCAATCTAGTACAGAAGTATGAGCCCGCCTCCATCACCGGTAAGAGATAAAATCCAGACTCCTCGACTCCAAAACCCTGCAGAGAAGCGGTTTCCAAAGTTACCTCCATGGAACCCTGGTTCTACAGGGTGTCCCTCAGACAGGGCACTGTGGTTACACAAGTTCATGTTGATGGTGACACACTGACAGCACCTTCTTTAAAATCAGGAACAAAACAAGGATGTGCACTACACCCATTCCTATGGAATATTTTTCTAGAAAGCCTCGTCCAGTGCATTAGGACAAGGAAGAGAAATAAAAAAGAGATAAGGATTGGACAGGGAGAAAGAAGGCTGTCATGCTCACAGATGATATGAGTATTCACACGCCACCCTAACATAACCCTACAGCCAAAGTATTAAAATTAATAAACGAGTTTAGCCATGTCGCCAATTATAGATCAATACACAAAAGGCAGTTGTGTTCTTGAGACCAGCCTAGAGGTTTTTTTTGTTTGTTTTTTTTTTTTGCGGTACGCGGGCCTCTCACTGTTGTGGCCTCTCCCATTGTGGAGCACAGGCTCCGGACGTGCAGGCTCAGCGGCCATGGCTCACGGGCCCAGCCGCACCGCGGCATGTGGGATCTTCCAGGACCGGGGCACGAACCCGTGTCCCCTGCATCGGCAGGAGGATCCTCAACCACTGCGCCACTAGGGAAGCCCCCAGCCTAGAGTTTTAAAATGAAAAATTTTTTTAAAGATACCATTTCTCTATGTGGTGGTTTCATGAGTATTCACTGTAGCTTTATTCTTTAAACCATATTTAAGTTGTCGATACTCTTCTGAATGTATATTTTAAAAGAAAAACTATTAACATGTATGGCAAGACATTAGCAAGAAGTCAATACAAAGGACTCAGCAAGATCTGTATGTTACATTTGGAAAAGATCGCCAGGATACAGAAGTAAGTGAGCAAAAAGAATGTTATCCCATGTGCCAATAAAAGTACACCTATTTATGCACTAAAATGCATAAACATATTCTAGAAGGATCCAAGAGAAATAGTAGTTTCCTCTGGGAAGTGTTACTGGAAGCTGTGGGGGGGAGAGAGAATGTTTAAATTTTTATTTTATACTCTTTGGTATTGTTTGAATAGTTTTACAAAGTACATATTTAACTTTAAAAGTGAAAAGATGTTTTCACAGTGTGAGGTCTTAGAATCTCATGTTTGGACTTATTTCTTTACTAGGGTCTCGTAACTGATTCTAATTAAGGAAAACATTATGTAATGTTTTCCAAATAGCCCACAAACAGTCTTCGACCCATGGTCGAATGCAGGTTTGTTCTTTGCTGGGAACATTACTATTATTTAATGCTAGTGGTCCAGTGGCTCAGACTCTGCGCTCCCAGTGCAGGGGGCCTGGGTTCAGTCCCTGGTCAGGGTAGTAGATCCCACAGGTCGCAACTAAAGATTCCGCGTGCTGGAACCAAAAGGTCCCGCACGCCGCAATGAAGATCCCGCATGTGGCAACTACAACCCGGCACGGCCAAATAAATAATTAAATAATCAATGTTGTGATTTCTAATCCTTTAGAAAAAATAAAATAAATAAAAAGAGGTTTCACTTTTTAGGGGACCTAGTAAATCCAACAGTAGGATCAATCCTACAGAACATTCACAGGAGAACATGAAAGTACACGTACAAGCTTATCGATGGCAGCATTTTATGATAGGAAAATTGGGAACACCTAGATTCCCATCACAGGGGAATGGCCTTGAATGTACGGCACCTCTAGGTGAGTGGAAGTTCTGGCAGGAAACGGCGGCCACCCCAAGCGAGCAGAGTTTGGGAGAACCATCTACAGAGGAGCAGCAGGTTTGGGAACCACCCAGACAGCAGCCCGAGGTGGTGCTGGAAAGTGTCAGGGCCACAATATGGGTGTGAGGGGTGAGAGACGTGGCCGTGCTGTTCAGAATCATGGGACAGGAGGCAGCCACCAGGACAGAGGGGCTGAGGACAGGTGGCAGTCAAAGGCCGGGCTGAGGAGGAGGCAGAGGCTGGAGGAAAAGCAGGAGAATGTGCCCCCCCCAACTCCAGGAGACCAGGCAGGGGAGCCGCGGTGCCAGGCAGCCAGAGCAAAGAGGACAGACGGTGACCATGGACCTGGCTTCACAGGGGCCACAGGTAAACTTGAAAGCGAGGTCTCCGTGCAGCAGGAGAGAGGATGATGGCGGGGGGACGGGGGCAGGCTTCAGACACTGGCCACAGACAGCGCTGCAAGATTTCCCATCCAGAGGAACAGAGCGGGTGGCAGCGAGAGGGGAGAACGGAGAAAGAAATGGCTTTTCTGTTTACGATGGGTGACCGAGAATGACCGCACGCGGAGTGTTCCAGAACAGACAGACGGGCAGGAGTGAGGCCCTCAGGAGTCAGAGGGGTGGGATTCGGGCCCCCGTGGGGGCAGGACACCTGGTCCTCTGTCAGGGCAGGCAAGATGGGGGCCGCCTCGGGCACGGCCGGGTCACAGATCACGGTGGGACCACAGGAAGGCTCTGGTCTGGTGGCTCCTCTTTCCTCCATGAAGGATGAGGCATGAAGGATGAGGCAAGGTCCTGTCTTCTCAGACCACCCAGCCTCCACCCTCTGACTCTGAGAGACAGACCAGAAAGGTGTGGTAGGGCCATTTGCCTGAGGCCTATTTGAGAGTTAGGGCCACAGATCATAGGAGAGACTCAGCCCATGGCTGAGAGCCTGTCTCCCTGTTCCGCTGCCTGGGGGCCCGACAGAGGGGGCCTCCGCCCAGCGGTTGTGATGACCAGCGGTCTCAGGGCTTCAGGGTATGGCGGTAATGAGAGGAAGGGGCTGTGAGAACAGGAGGCAAGGGAAGGGGACAAGATGCAGAGGCGGCAGGGGGGTAAGCATGAGGGTGGCAGCCAGAGGTCTGTGTCAGGGGCTGAATCACATCCCCCAAATTCATCTGTGGAGGTCCTAACCCTCAGGACCTCCAAGTGTGACTGTATTTGGAGATGCGGTCTTAGAGGTGGTTAAGTAAAGTGAGGCCATAAGGGTGGGTCCTAATCCAACAGGACTCATGTCCTTACAAGAAGAGAAAATCATGCCATAGAAAAATACAAAGGCAGACGGTGGGAAGACGCAGGGAGAAGACATTCACAAGACAAGGGGAGAGGCCTCAGGAGAAACCCACTGGCCGAAACCTTGATCTTGGCCTCCCAGCCTTCTGGAGAGAACTGATTTCTGTTGTTTACGCCCCATCTGTGGTGCTTGTTGGGACAGGTGACTAACCCAGGTCGGGAGGCAGCAATGACTGGGGCCACATAGGCCAGTGAGCTGCGAGGTCAGGGTGTGGGTCAGTCATCCCCATGGTGTGTCTTCTGCCCTCATGACCTCCTAGAAAAGCCACGAGCCCTGCCCAGCGCTGTGCAGCTCAGGGAGACACGGACGATGACAACTACACACACAAGAATCCGCCTTCACTTTCTTTGGCCTGGATGTGTATGAAGGGATGATCTGGAATCTGGAATCTGAGGGTCCTGAGAGAGTGCACAGGGCACCCAGAAAGGAGCACTGGTATCTCCAGAGACTCATGGGATCACATTTCTGAGCCGCGCCATTCAACTGCCAGAGTTGGAGTCCAACACTAACCGGGAAAGTGGAAGAAAGGATCAAAGTTTATATTTGGTTTAAAAAGGACCAAACATTTCAAATCCATACTTCTAAAAAACTTTTTTTTTTTTTTTTTTTTGTGGTACGTGGGCCTCTCACTGTTGTATCACAGGCTGCGGATGCGCAGGCTCAGCAGCCATGGCTCACAGACCTAGCCGCTACCGCGGCATGTGAGATCTTCCCGGACCGGGGCACGAACCCGTGTCCCCTGCATCGGCAGGCGGACTCTCAACCACTGCGCCACCAGGGAAGCCCTAAAAAACATTTGAACAAAATGTAACAGGCTACTAGGAGGCCGCCAGCTGCGAGAGGAGCCATCCTCCTCTCCTCCCCTCCCTGCAACGAAGCCTGGGGCCCAGGGAGAGAGCAGCCCCTTCTGGGACATAGCCACAGAACCTGCGCCCCCAGGCCACAGCCAAAGCATGTCACCCAGCCAGGCCTGCAACCAGGGTGGAAGGAAAAACGGCTCCCAAGGGGGGCACTGCACTCAGAGCCGCCTGGTGGGATGGGGACGATGCTTGGGAACAGTCCTGAGGCCATCACACTAGACCTGAGCTCCTCCCCTGCATGAAATCCAGATCCTAACAAGATTCTAAGTGGTAAGAGCTCCTAGACCCCACCTCACACAGGACATTGAGGACCCTACTTCACACAGAGACTGAGGACCCCACCTCACACAGGAGAAGAAGTCACCCCCGAGCGGCCACAGCAGCAGGTCATGGCTGAGCCAGGATTCAGGCCCTTCTGGACCCAAGTTCTGACCATACCTACTGCCCAGCCAAGGTGAGGGAGAGGGCGGACGGAGCCGAGAGAGAGTTCAGGGCCCGCGGCCTCTGCAGGATTCCCGCCTCTGTCTCACCCACTGAAGGCTGGAGGCCGCGAGAAGCCGAAGAGCAGCAGAGGGAGAGATCTAGAAGGACAGAGTCGCCTGCAGCCCGGGGCCCTCGCTGGGCCTTGGTGACCTCAGCCCTTCCCACCGGCCTCACACCCATTCCGACCTGGGTGTCCCGTCTGAGCCTCAGGCACATCAGCTTTTGGGGGGGCAAGGGGGCCGTTCTGCCTGTTCCTTTCCCTTAAGTGTCGTTAGAACACTCGTCTTGGTGACTTTGCCTCTTGGAGACGGACTCATCACTTTGGTGTGTGATTATTTCAAGGTTGAATTCTTGCGATGAAATGTATCTTTAGAGCCTTGATTCACAGATCAATTCGGGATCTGACAACCGAGATGACAGACACTCGAGGCTGACGCGGTTCCTCCGAGCGGCCCCGCTGCTGCAGGAAGGCACCTCTGCCCGGGGGACGGCCACACACAGCAAAGGTCGCCCTGTCTACAGGTCACACTTTAGATTTATACCTGGCCCTCCCTCCCAAGGACCAGAAATCTTGATTCGCTGGTTACGTGGATATTTAAGACCCCTGGGGCTGCCGTCACAAGTGACCAGGTGGCCTCATCCAACAGAAGAATATTCTCCCGCAGCTCTGGAGGCCAGAGGTCCTTCTGGCGGCTCTGAGCGAGGACAGGTCCCAGGCCCCTGTCCTATAGGTGCTGGTGACTCCCAGCAATCCTTGGTGGTCCTCGACCAGCAGACACATCACCCCAGTCTTCGCCTCCACCATTGTATGACCTTCTCTGGGTGTCCTCTTCTGTCTCCTAAAGGACACTCACTGGATTTAGGGACCACCCTAATGGTCCCAATATGACTCCATCTCGATCCTTACCGTAAGGACATCTGCAAAGGCCTTGTTCCCAAATAAGGTCGCATTCTGAGGTTCTGGGTGGACATGGATTTCGTGGGGACACTAGATCACTCTCTGACTTGCACGTGGCATCCAGGGCCTCCCGAACAGCCTTGGACAGGCAGGGAGCAGTGTGGTGACGCCGATGACACATGGCTGGCTGCCCCAAGGGGGGCCGCGTCCCCGACAGGCTCCTTTGGCCCTGCACAGCCCCCCCGACCAGCTCAGCCCTGGCTTTGCTGTGGCATCAGGAGAGCCATGGGGGCCCAGGTGGCACGCCAGCAGACGTGTCCCAGTGACAAGGTTTTGACTGTATGTGGAGCTCCGCCCCCTCCACCAGCAGGAAGGGCCTCTGGATTCATTGTCTGTCCCCCAGACTCAAGGGCAGCGTCCCACACGGGACCAGGGAGACCCCACGGTGCTCAAGTCACACCAGACACGGATGCACTTGAACGACTTCTCGAGGCCACTGGCTGTTTCCCTCCCTCCCCTCCTCTCCTGCTCTTTCTTTGTAAAGGTCTCAGCACACATCCCTGAAAATAAAACTAAAACCACTACGTCCAGATTGTTGGGGGTTAGAGCTGCATACACCCCAACCTTCTCCACTGGGAGGAAGAAAGGTTGCTAAGGAAACAGAACGGTTGTTTTCCCCAATCTCTTCGAACCTGAGGCAACAATTTTAAAAGGTGCCTTAATTTATTTCTAATTAGAGAAAAACATAGCATTAAATCATTATCAGACATGAGCAAAGCAAAGCAGCTAATCTGGCTTTCATTTGACTCCATTTAGTTAAAAGCAGCTTTTGGCCGGGGTGGGAGGAGGAGGGGCAGGAGGGAAGAAATAAAATACTAACGCTAAAAAATGCCCTTGATGGAAATGATAAGGTTCCCTTTGAAAGATGGTGCGTCTTTGTGCAGGAGAAGCAGCGGCTCCCAGCCCTTACGGCAGATCCACCCGAGGAGGGGGCTGGGCCCCTGCTTTCTCGTGTAAATCACCTGGCGCTTCTGCACATGCCAGCTGGACCAGGGAACTGACCACCAGGAAGTCAGAAGTTAGATGAAAATACTAGTCCACGTCTAGGGCGTCGGGGCAGGACACCTCAGGTTCATAAAAGAAGGAGGAAGGCCCGTGTTTTGCAACCCAGAGGGCACAGTGAACTTGAGCTGGGCTTTGGGCCCCAGCAGAAGAGCCCCAAGATGGCGGATCACAGCCATGGCTTTTACTTAACACTGAAAATTTATCGCAAAAGAAATCTCTCAGGACTTCCCTGGGGGTCCAGTGGGTAAGACTCTGTGCTCCCAGTGCAGGGGGCCCAGGTTCCATCCCTGGTCAGTGAACTAGATCCCACACGTTGCAACTAAGAGCCCGTGTGCCACAACTGAGACCCGTGCAGACAAGATAAATAAATAATAAATAAATATAATTTTTTAAATCTCTCTTTTTTGTGAGAAAAGAAAAAAAAAGGAAAAAGAAAGGGAAGAAAAAAACGCTCAGAATGGCATAAATTTTGACAAGCACAAGCCCCCATCTTGTGCCCGATTCTCACTCCCAGGAGGGGCTTCAAATCCTCACCGGCGCCCAAGAAGAGAGGGGTGTGCATGCCAGAGTGACCAGAAGGCCACAGTCCCCGGGGGGAGGGCATTTGGAGGAGGGGATGGGAAAAAGGGCAAAGGGAAAGACCCTCTGTGTGTAGAGAACCTGCTTTTCTGACTTAAAAAAGCATGGACACCCCCCCACGCCCCCCGACCCAGCTGAGACCAGCTTCACCAGCCCCCATGGCGCTGACGCGGTGGCCACTGGGGAAGGCGGGTCACTAATGTGGCCCCCGCTGCTGGTCCTGAGGCGAGGCACCTGTCCACCCCAGCCCCGTCACCCCTGCATCACCCAAGAATCAGCCTGCAGCCCACAAGCCCGAGACCTGCCCCGGCCCCTACACCCCTTCCCGTTCCCTTCTCACCCGCCACCCGCTCAGTCCCCTCCTTCTGATATCAACCCGCTCCACGCCCTGCTCCTGCTTTTCCCCTTACAGACTTTATCACCACCCGGCCAACCATCTATGTTGTACCCACTTTTTATCGTCTGAGCTCCCCTAGGAAGTCAGCTCCTGACCTGGGGCAGGGAAGGTGTCCGTCTCAGGGCACCACAGTGTCTGCACCTCCTGCACAAATAGAGCCCGGAGGAGTGCCCACAGCCAAGGTCGGATGGTTGAAAGAATGAACTAACGAGGGAGTGAGGGCCAGAGAACGGGCATCCCTGGCTGATGGCCTCTCTCGCGCCAAGGCCGGCCGCTGCTTCCTCGAGCGCCCCGCCACCCCCAGCTCCTGCACCTGCAGCTTGCAGGCCCCCCGGGCACAGTGGGGAGGGGCACCCCTGACCCCACCTCCAGCCAGGGCAGGGCTGCTGCCGGCCCCTCGGCACAGCTTGCTAGGGACGGTGGCCTGAGCTACAGAAAGGCCTGAATGGGGCCTCCCTGGTGGCGCAGCGGTTGAGAGTCCGCCTGCCGATGCAGGGGATACGGGTTCGTGCCCCGGTCTGGGAAGATCCCACATGCCGCGGAGCGGCTGGGCCCGTGAGCCATGGCCTCTGGGCCTGCGCATCCGGAGCCTGTGCTCCGCAACGGGAGAGGCCACAACAGTGAGAGGCCCGCATACTGCAAAAAGAAAAAAAAAAGAAAAAAAAAAAAAAGAAAGGCCTGAATGGCCCCCACTGCAGTGTCTGCCTTGTAGACTAGACGTGGGGTAAGGAAGCTGCTGAGGTCCCACCTCTGTGTGTGGGTGAAGTGCGCTCCCAGCAGATCTGCCTCTGGGAAGAGCAGCGGCCCCTAGATTTCCCGGCTCTTGGAAGCATCTGGAAGTGGGAGGAGATGAAAGTGAAGCATCCCCTGCCCACCTCCCCGCCACACCGCGTGCCCCCAGGACAGCAAGCAACTAGGCTCCAGAACTGCCTTCCTTCCTAAAACACACTCCCCGCCAGGGCCTGGTCCCTGGTGACGGGGCCTGGGCCCAGAGTGGCCCGGGGCGTGGATGAGCTGAGATATTGCTGTGCGCTCTCGGCCGGCGTGCAAAACGCAGAGGCCGCCCTTGAAAAGACAACAGGGACATCCGCACAACAGACAGATGGGCCCCGGGGTAAAGTTTCTGTTTCTAAGCCCTAATCCGTCACCTACCCTGCCGATTCCATCCCTGGGATGCTCCCCGTCCAGCCACTTCTCACCATCCCCACCAGCAGCGCTGGGGCAAAGGTGACTGGCTGCCCTGCTAAACCTTCCCCCCCTCCCCCCGCTAGGGATACCATCCCCCAAAGTCACCTGGACACACGACCGCCTGGAAGAAAGACAACGTTTCTGAGACCCCTCGGAGCTGGGTGTGGCCAAGTGACTAGGTTCTGGCCAACAGGATGGGGGTGGGCGGTACAATGCCCCCTCCCCGCCGGCCTGACCTGATCCCTGGTAAAGGGGATGGAGTTAAGGATCTTGAGACGGAACGGTTGTCCTGGATCATCCAGATGGTTGTCCTGGATCATCCAGATAAGTCCAATGTCATCACGGCGGCCTTACAAAGGGAGGCAGGGGGACCAGAATCAAAGCAGGAGAGGTGACAACAGAAGCAGAGGTCAGAGCTGCCCTCCCCTCGGGTCAGGACTAAGCAGACTCTCCCAGAGGCCACAAACCATGGGCCACCTGACTGTCCCTCGGCTTATGTCCCTGCAGCTTATGCTGCAGACAGAAAACTCTGACAGTGGTGAAAACAGCAGAAAACGCTCAAGAAAACTGCCCAAAGAGAAAACGTGTAAAAATTTAGTATTTCGTACAACTTTTTTAAAAGATGTGAAATAATACCAGCATAAAAAACATTACATGGCAAATAATACAGTGTTTGTATAAAACTCAGTTTAAAAACATAATTTTATCATTTTAAATGATTCAGAAAATACATTTTGCTGACAGTAAATCCTAACGTCACAGACGGTGACAATCCCCCGTGTGCCGCAGAGAGAAACGGGCCCCGGGTACACCGGGTGCGCACGTTCACGGTCAGGACTCCCGTGGGGCTGCTACGCAGTTGGTACTGGCAGCAGCCTGACTGGGTGGGAGCACCGCAAACGGCCTGGGGCACGGCGACCCCCCGCCTCGGCCAAGTCCATGGTGCCGAGCTCCGGGACAGGAGCCTGACCCCGAACAGCAGCAGGACGGCCCCCGCCGCTCCTTTATTGGTAGATGACCTTCACGCAAAACGTCTCCTCGTTTTTGTCTTCGTGGTCATTGATGTAAATCAGAATCTCCTCCTCCCCGGCCTTCTGACGGGACGCAAACCGCAGGCCGATGGTGTAGGTCTCACCTCCCCCGACCTGGGAAGAAGCATCGCCGTCCTAGCGCCCACCCTGCCGACCCCTCTCTCTCTCTGTCTTCCAGCCGCTTCCACGCAGGCAAACACACATCCCCCAGGCTCACAGGCCCCGGAACAAACGCTCATGCTCTGAACCAAGTTTCCCAGCGTTACTGTCAAAGCCCTCACGGCTGCTCCTCCCAAAGCCCCAGGGAGACACGTCACTACACCCTCCAGCGAGGGACAGACCCGGGTCCGCCCACCGCTGCTCACTTTCCCTGAAAGAGTCACAGGAGATAAAGGCCTAACTCGCCAGGCAGTCTGGATAAAACTGTTGCAAAACTGCAGGGAAGGCCGCCCCCAGGGCTGCCCCGCTGGGGCCAGGGTGCTGGGTCAGAGGCCCGGGCAGAGTTCAGCAGAGGGTGCCCCTGGGGGCCGCAAGCGCCTCACTCGGGCCACAGGCCGTTCTCCCCCAGGACTTGCTGACGCCCCGACAGGGTCCCGGCCCCCCGCCCTGTGCAGCCCCACACCTGGAAGGCGTTCTCCTTGAACTGCAGCAGGCGTGGGTGGTCGCTGTGCAGGCAGTAGGCCCTCGGGGAGGGGTAGGGGTTGGTGTAGGTGATGCGCTTGTTGGCACCCTTCCCGCCCCCGGCAGGCAGTGTGATCTCAAAGGCCTGTGGGGGGGGCAGGAGTTGGCCCCGGGCTCCTTCTCCAGCCACCTCTTCCCAAGCCCGCCCTGCGCTCCTGGGCCCCAGACGCTGAATAAATACGGCAGACAAGCCCCCCCGAGTTCCTGGTCGAGGGGCTCACGGTACAGGAGGAAACACCCACTCCCCAGGCCCCCAGCCAGAGGGCCCGGGAGGAGGAAACGCCGCCCTGGATCTGGGCAGGCCAGGTTGCAGGACACACCACCCGAACCGCGTGGCCCACGCGCGTCTCACGTCAGACCTTGGAGATGAGGGGTGGGCGGCAGGAGAGGCACACGAGCCACGAGGCCACCAGCTGGTGGGCATCCACATCGACCAGGTTGAGGTGCACGAAGCGGCTGCCCGCCCTGCGGGGCCTCACGCCCACGTGCAGGTCCTGCACCCCGTGAGGGGTCAGCACGAAGACGCCTTTGGGGTCCGTCTTCAGGAACAACAGAGGAGAAGCAGGTCGGGAGGCCGCCCCTCGAGTCATGCAGACGAGGGGTTTCCTGGGAGTGCAGCCCAGAGGCTGAGAGGGTCCCAGGGGAACCCCTGCGCTGGGCGGGAGGTCCCCTGGCCTCCGTGGGATCAGAGGTAAGAAGGCCCGACCTGAGGCCAGACCGGACCTCACCACCAGCACCCACGCCCGCGGGTCACAGCCTGTGTCCCCACCTGTGCAGGGCGAGTCCCCTCCCACACAGCGCGACCCCCTCAGTGTCAGGGTGGCCTCAGGAGAGACAGGGCTTAGCCGGCCCCAGCTCTGAGCCCCGGCCTGCTGGCAGGGCGTCCGCGTCACCCTCGTGATCCAGACGTACGGTTGCAGCTGCAGTGATTCCGGAGTAACTGTTAACATTTCCCTCCCAACAATCCTACAAATCCTCCTTCAGGGCTTACGTGTCTCTCATCCCACGACGGCACATCTCATAAAGGGGATCTGAATGAAGACTCTATCAAAGTCTTCAGGACCGACCACCAGGCCGCAGCCCAGCGCCCACCCCCTCCCCGGGGTGGGCAAGGGTGGGGAGGGGCCAGGGGACACCCGCAAAACCCAACAGCCAACCCCACGCACCCCCGCCGAAGGCCATACCGTCAGCTCCTGGGGGTGGGAGCTGAAAGCCTTCACTTTCCTAACTGTCTGCATCCCCCGAAGGACAAGGGCCAGGCGGGTCCGCTGGCCTGTGACGCAGGAGACGTCCACGCGCTGCAGGGAGTGGAGGTGGACCTGCCAGGTCTGGACGGGCGTCGCCAGCCAGCGGTCCCTGAGCGGGCAGAAGCCACTCACGGTCAGGCGAGGGCAGTACACCAACCGTGGGGGAGGAGCCCGGAGGAGGCTGAAAAGGCGGCCAGGAGGGCGGGCTGGGGTCCAGCCGCCGTCACCCCCTCAGCCACCTTCCCTCCGAGGTGGAAGCTCTCAGGCGGGGCTTCTGCAGACGTGCACCTAGGCCAGCTTAATTCCAAACCAGGCCTGGAGCAAAGTCCATGGGCAGCACAGCATGGATGAGAACGTGGGCTTGGAGGTCACGTGGGCCTGAGCCTGGGGCCCGCATTAGCTGCCTGGTGCCCAAGGACACTGACCCTTGGTTGTAAATGAGGCTCAGCATCACCTGCCCACGGGCCGTCAGGACAACAGTCTGTGGCCACCACACAGCAGGTGCAGGCCTGCTGCTGCCCCTCAGCCGGGTGGGCACTCAGCAGAGGAGACCCCCGCCCGTTCCCAGGCAGGCTGCACCAAACCCTCCAGCCTGCACCGGTTTTACAGGGTCTCAAGGGCTGGGAGATACAACTTAGAGGAAAAGGTAAAGGGACTGGGGTCATTTCACCCAGTCCTCGGGCATCAAAGGAAATGATACCACCTTCCACCTCCCCTTGGGGGGCCTGGGCGGGACCGCTGCCTGCATTCCCTCGGACTCAGAGAGGGGACCCCAGGGACAAGGGCTGCCTGGGCCGTCCTGGCACTGTGCTGAGGCAGAAGCAGCCTCAAGTTTCTCTCCCGGCTGGGCTCCCGACGTGTCCCTTAGGCTGTGGTGCCGCTCTGAGCAGAGGCGCCCTTTCAAGGCCCCGGCCAGTCTGAGAACCGCACTTCATGTGGCCAAAGGCCTGATGGCCCCCACCGCCGTCACAAGTTTAGAGGCAGCCAGGGCTGGCCCACTTCCAGGGCCACCAGCAGTCCCCAGCCTGCCTCCTCACCGCCTTCTCCCAGCTCCAGACCACCAGGGCCCACGTACTCACGCGTAAATGGTGACAAAGAAGTCTTTGATCTCCGGGCTGGGACCACTGGCCACCTTCAGGAACACATCTCGTGGCTCCCCGGGGCCCTGCCAGACGGGGGGGGGGGGGGGGCGGGCACATCACGGCCACACTACTGCCTGTCTGCTCTGACCCCAGCCCCCCAAGTCCGCAGGAAGCAAACGCAGGTGTGAACCAGGCCCCCTCCCCCTAACACGTTTTTCATTTTCTGTACTCATCAGAATTCACTGTTTTTGTCACTACAAAAGAGAAAAATCATTAACTTCTTGATTTCATATTGAGTTTAATAATTATATTCTGCAGGAGATTTTACCCAGTTTCCTAACCAATCATAATAGGATTATGGCCATTATCCTTACACAAAGGCAATTAATAAGTGCCTTAATCACCACTCACTTTATTCAGTTTGCCTCATGTCTTTTTTTTTTTAATTTAAATTCAGATAATCAAGGAAGTGATCTGCTAGCAGAAAAAATGAAAACTCATTCCTAAAGCTCTCACGAGGACGTCAAAGTAGCCCTTCAGCATCTTAGAAAGAAACCACTTAAGCAAAAACCTCAAATGAAGAGGCTGCAGAGCAGGGGTGCAGGTAGTGGGCGGGACCTGGCGGGGAAGGATTTTCCCGGGAGGGCGCTACAGAACTCACCATGTTCTGGGTCTCGCAAATGACATTCGGGTCACTACAGCGTACGTAGACCGGGGGGTTCTCACCAGGCATCCCCACGGGAGCACCTGGAGTGGAATATACCACAACAAATGTCTTTTCCCGAAAGCCTGGGCCATCACAGGGGTTCAATGAAACCTGCCCGCGGGATGGACACTGCCGCCTGCGTGGACACTGGCCCTTCCGTTCCGAGCCGCCTCCCCGGGGACTCACCCCAAGAGACTAACCAAAAGGAAGCGGGGGTGCCATGGAGCCAGTGCCAGACGTAAAAGGCTCGGATCTGTTCTAAAGGCACCAGCTGGAAATGAATCAGCAGGTGGAGGGGAGGCCGGAGAGCTCTCCAGGCCCAGGACTGAGGGCAGAGCAGAGCCTGACACCCGAGGCCGGGCAACCTTCCCAGGGCTGTGGATTTCAGAATGGAATCCGCCTGCCAAGGGCGCCTGTCATCTCAGAGGAGGTGAGAAGGTCACCATGTCAAACGATCAAATGACTGAGGCAAGTGGCAGAATTTACAGCTGTGCCCTGTGTTGTTACAGAGCATCGCAGGATGACGTAAGGACACCACGTGTTGCCCTTGGGGAGAAGCCTTTTCCACCTGTTGAACCTGCCAAATATCAGCCGTGGGGGCAGCAGGACCTGCCTGGAAGCGTGTGCCAGGGCAGCAGGCGGATGGCCTTCTTCAGGAAGGTGAGCTCCGGGTGGTAGAAGCGGAAGACCTGGTCCACCACGTGGGGCTGCAGCTCCACGGTCAGGCAGAGCACGGCGAGAGGTGTGCCGTTGCCTGAGCGGAACAGAACCTGCCGGGAGAGCAGGTGGCACGGCATCAGGACCCGCACGAGGGCTTGTGGGCAGCTGCGTGCACGGCGCCTCCCTGGACGGACAGGGATGGGGGCCCCATGGGGTCCGCTCAGGCCCACGAAGTGGGAAGGACAGGCGTGGTCAGATGCACGGGGTCTGCAGCCACAGGTGCCCACCCGCGAGGATGGGCCCAGCACAGGGTCCACATGCTCAGACCACGCACAGATGCCACTCCTGCCACTTCCCGGAGGGGAGGGACGTGCCAAGAAGACCAGCGAGAAAGGTCCGCAGCCCCGACTCCCCCGCTGACACACCCGCTGCCTGCAGGCTGGGAAGTTGTTCTACAAGGATCTGGACACTAACCTCACCAGTTCCTCGTGGGTGGGAGCGGAGCACGTCCCCCAGACGGTAAAAGGGGGCTGTGCCTAAACCCAAAGGGCCAGAAATACAAACTTCCTTTAAAAAACAAAAGTGACTTACTAAAAAAATTTATTTGTCCAATACAGGTCCTAATGGGGAACACGGTGGAGCCGGTGTCTTTATTCCAGGACTCGGACAGCCCAGTGAGCTCTCGGGGCCCAGGACAGAGGGCGGCACACGGCCAACCCCAAGGCGGAGCAACCTTCCCACATCGGTCGGCGCCAAGCTCGGGCCCCCAGACAAACCTTCCACGTGGGAAAGGACACTCTTCCACTTTGGTGAGTTTTATTAAGAAATCTTTTAGATGTGTAACCGGACAAATTATAACTGGGCAGCCACCCACGAGGCCACGTGGGCTTGGAACAGGCACGCGGTACACGCTGCTCACTCTCTGCGCCCTCAGCACCCTGCCCGTCCGCCCCAGGGAGCCCCTCCTGAACTCGTGATCACTGTCCCCCGTTTTTCTCCACCATTCTCCCCTCTTTGGGTCTTTAAGCGACCCACAGTGTTGGTTCTGCCTTCTTGGAGCATCACCTGAAAGCCACTGCCCTGCACGTCTCTTCCCACATCTGCTGGGAGGCGAGCCCCACCACTGCACCCTCATCCCCGGCAGCTGTGCCCTGACACTCCTGCCGGAATTTCGCCGCTACGCTGGGACTTCAACTCCACAATGACCGACCATTTATTTAGCGGTCGTGCACATAGACACACATAGACACAGACACAGACATACACTCCAGAGCTCTCTCTGCTCAGAAGCACCGGAAGCAAGGGCACCCCAGGCGTAATGAGCACGCTCAGCACCCAGACTTTAGTTTCTAAACACCATTCGCCACTAAAAGAAGCCTTAGATAAACGGCTGATTCCAGAAATGGAGCAGGAAAATGTAAGCTGACTCTGGAACGTCTTGTGTGCCAGGCACGAAGGAAGTGCTCCAAGAATGACAGGGACATGTCAAAAGGACAGAGGCGCCAGCTTGAAGCCGAAGCCACCGGTGGACCAGGGACAATGTGAGCAGCAAAACAAAGAAAGACAGGAACAAATTACAACCCACTGAATGAAACAGGAATTCACGGTCCATAATGGTGACAAACAACTTTCAGGAATGAACGGATGAAGGCCAAGCGCTGCCTCACGTAGACCATGAAAGGAGTGATGAAACCTGAAAGTCACCAATGGGCAGCCATCCTGCAAGAATCGTCAGCGAAGAAAGTTTAAAAAGAATGTCTCTGTGTGTAACTGGGTCACTTTGCTGTACAGCAGAGACTGGCACGACATTGTAAATCAGCTATACTTCAGTTTAGAAAAAAAAAAAGAAGCATCAGCGGATATTAAAACGAGCAGCAGAAGTTGACTGGGGAGCAGGATATTTACAGAGCCTGAATATCTCCCGACAAAATACTTACCCATTACTTTCTAATTATCAACTATAAGATACTTCTTAATTAATTTTACATTGAAGGAGCCTGGCAGACACCATCTTAACCAAATAAGAGAGTTAAATTAACATCACTGGTAATAGAGCAAATCAACATTGTGACCCTCCCAGTAAGAGGTTCTGAGAAGAACACAGCAAAACGTCTGTGCTTTTCCTGCCCTGAATGCACGGCCTGAAACCACCGACGGGCAAACACCAGACACACCCAGACTAAGCGGCAGGGAGCAGAAATGACCTGTGCACGTCAAAAGTACCGAGGCCGGGACCACCAGACGCACCGTGGGACCCTGGGTGGGCGAGGGATCCAGTGCTGGGATATTTGGTAAAGTGCAGGCGGGGTCTGTGATGAGATTTCATCAGTGCCAATTTCCTGATTTCCCCGGTTCTACTGTGGTTATGGAACAGAGTGTCCTTATTTTCAGGACATAGGAGCTCTAAGTTTCATGGAACAATGGGGCAGTTTGTCCATAACTTATTCTCAAATTGTTCAGAAAAAAGTAAGGATAAATATAGACACAGAATGATAAGGCAAATGTAAAATGTCAACAACTGGGAAATCTGGGTAAATAATTCATGAGAACTCTTTGCACTATTCTTATAACTTTTGTCTAAGTTTGAGAACATTTCAAAATAAAGAGTCGTTTAACAAAAAAAGGCACAGGCGCTGGCTTGAAAGGTATGGCCGTGGCCAGAGAGAGGACAGTTTTACAGCCCAGTGCCTGCCACACAGCAAATATAAAACCACGAGTTCATAATAAGACCCCCAAAAAACTGACCACCTTTGGATGTTCCCAGGGCACAACTCATTATTTTTACAATTGATAAATAAAGGGAAAGCACCCAACATTTAGCCTGACCTTCTGGTATTAAATATCAATATATCCAGGGTAACCAAATGGCTGATGGGGGAAAGCTCTTGTTTATAGAAGAGTCACAGCGAGTAAGTACAAGAACAGTGAGAGGATTTCACCGTTTTCCACCTGGTGGGATAACGGATGTGGGCAGTGGATCCTTAGCGGACACGTCGGCCACCATGAACAGCCACCCGCCGTGGCCTCTGCACGTGAAGCCATGGTTGGCCCACAGAGGCCGGCCCACGCCCAGCGTCTCCACAGACAGAGAGCATCGAGGACAGCAGGCCCCAACTCCCACAAACCGACCGTGATAAGATGAGTGACCAGCATGGACTGGACATCGGGCCGTCCTGAGGATTTGTTACTAATTTGGGGGCAGTGATGTCATGTAGCCGGGGTTTTTTTTTTTTTTTTTTTTTTTTAAGTCCTTATCTGTTAGAGATACACGCTGAATAAGATATCTGGGATTTGTTTCAAAACTCCAAACTCATGTAAGGAAAAACGTATTAGCCTCTCTGATTTAAGTTATAGCCCTAAATAAAGAGCCGACATATCCCTTAGACAAAGGCCAAGCTGCGGCTCCACATTTAAATAAAACACAGCAAATCTCCCCCGAGGATGGGGCTGTGGACACAGGGCTGCCAGGCCCTCAGTCTACGACTGCACTGAAATCTGTCCCGGGGGGCGGGCGGAGGGTAAAAGTGTTTCTGTTTTTACTTTCAACCTCCTACAAAAGGCATCTGTCTACCAAACAAACAAACAAACAACAAGAAAACTTCAGAAATTCCTACAAAACGACAGTGTCCCAACCTCCCCTAAGGACATCCCATCAGCAGGCAGGGGGTTGAAAAGTGTGCCCTGCAAACAAGCCGCCCCTGAGGTGGCAATGGGACTGAGTCCTATTTACCAGAAGTAACAAACAGCAGAACCCATGACGCGCTTCACCTGGTCCTATCACAAGACCCCTGGCCGGCACTGCAAGACCTCGGAACATCAGATGGGCGGTCTGCCCCCCCTACCTTGGCGTGTCTGGTGGGCATCGTGCTGGACTTACGAGGTGACCCAGCGTCCGTGTCCTTCTCGAGTCTCAGCTCAGCAGAGGCCTGCGAGAAACCAGGGATCCCCCGGGTCATGAGACGGAGGCCCAGGGTGACAGGCACTTCTTCCTACCAGTGGGGCCTCTACCTGTAGGAACGGCTGCCGCCCTGGGCCCAGGGCTCCGGGGTGTCGTTTACACTCAGAGTGGACCCCAGGCGGCTGCTGTTATTAACCGGCCCACAGCCCCAAAGAGGAAGCGGAGGCCGTGTGAGCTGTGAGGGGTGGGGGTCAGGTCCCGTAACCCAGCTCCACCCAAAGCCAGAGGTCTGGTACCTTCATCACGGTCCTGATGACCTCTTGCCCCAAAAGTGCATCCAAAGAGCCTGCACTGAAAGCTGTGAGCCTCTCGTGCCCGTCTCAGTGACGACCACTGCCCTACAGAGCTGACCTCACAAAGTCAGGAAGAAACGCGCACGCCACGTCCGCCCTACCAGAGCACGCGCTTGCTCACACCCTGACGTGAAACCCCGGAGTCTCTGTGGTTCACGTCGGGGAGCAAACGCTACGTGAGAAGCGGGCAAACAGCAGTAACTGGGGAGTTTAGAAAACACTAGCTCTTCTGAGGTTTAAGAAAGGCTCTTTTACCAATTTAGCAAAGAGAATGAAGAGGAGGTGGTCCAGCCTTTCCTGAGCCCAGGTGAACCACGGGGCTGCTGGGCACAGCGTAGGTGCCAGGACGTGTGGAGGGGCAGATGGGGCGGGGGACGGCCGAAGGCTAACCCTCCCACCGCCCGGGAGGAGGCCCCCATCTCCCACGTTACTTGGCAAATGGGCTTCCCCGGTGCCCAGCCAGCCCCCTCGGCACGGGAAGAATGGCCCTCCCCACCTGCGCCGAGGCCCGCGGACCCGCAGAGAAGGTCTGGAACTTGAAGGGGATGTGGACCGTCTCCCGGGGGCGCAGGAAGAGCTGGGGGGCCGGGCTGCCCCGCGGGTGGAACATGTCCTCTTCCAGGGGCGTGTGCAGGCCGACCAGGTCTTTGAAGTACCGCCACTCCCGACCGTCCAGGATGAGGCTGGAGGGAGGGGAGACGGTGCTGGGCACAGGGTCCTTCCCGGTCGGCCCCAGGACCCGCGAGGGCGAAACCAGCTTGGCTTTCGGGCGGGGCTGGGGGCCCGAGGGGGCGCCCTGCCCTCCCACCTGAGCTCAGCGCTGTCGATCGCGATGGTCACGGTGTGCTGCGTGTTGTCGGGGTTCCTGAGAGCAAATTCGAAGAACTCGGCAGTGCCCAGCATGGCACGGATGGTGTGCCGCGTGGTGACGGCCATGCTCAGCGCGCTGGCGATGCTCTCGGCCTTGGTGCGCTCCCGGTAGGCGGCGATGAGCTGCAGGTCCCGAGCATGCCGGGCACGGATGCTCTGCTGGGCCTGTGGATACAGGGGCCGAAGCGGGGCCACAGTCCCGGGGCGCCCTGCTGCTTGGGGGCTGTCCTCTGACCCCTTCCCCACCCGCCCCAAACACCACATCTCCTTGGAATCACCATCCCACCACCACCGACACGGGGTCAGTTGGGACTGGCCACCTACAGCTCCGGGGGACAGGGAATGGGGCTGCCCGTCTGCAGCACCCCGGCTTCCCTCTGCCCACAGGTGATGTACCCATGGAAGGCAGGCTCTGCCCGCATGCCCCCGAGACTCCAACCACCCACCTGGGCACAGTGGGAATTAAGAGCAGAAGCTACCAATAGAAGAGGAAAGAATGGTCCCCAAACTAAGCCGGGTGACCGGCTCACCGGCCAGGCCTCTGGTGTGACAGCGGGAGTCCTGTCTGCGAGCAGAGTCCCCAGGAGGGGCTGTGGCCGGGCCTGACTGACCGCAAGCTGGGCCAGGGTCCAGACCCAGGCACGCTGCCTTGGTGGGCTCAGCGTGGGTCCTTCATCCATCTCCTTCTTCCAATGCCTTATATTTCAATGGGCTTGGCCACCCCAGATGTGTTCTAGAGGCTGGGGACAGGCTTATCTTTCTCGGGTGCCTTGCAGTAAAAATGAGGCCCGTCAGAGGCTGCTTTGCAAGTCCAAGACCTAGAAGGCATGCCCACGTGCTAGGGAGGTAGCTGGGTGCTGAGGGCCTCCAAAACAAAGGAGGCCCAGGCATCTGAAGGCCTTCGGACTCTAACTCAGAAGGTGAGGACCAAATCTGACCTCTCACTTAAATTGTTTGGGAGACTGACTTTCCAATATCCAAAATGTTGGCCTTTCCCCAGCAGGGGAATTGAAGCTGAGCCTTTAGTTTCTCCCTGGGGATTTAAAAATGGGAGGGTGGTCATGTTGACACCTGAGGCCTCCCTAGGTGGGCATTATATGATCAGAGCTTCTCGACGGGATGGAGCCTCTACCAGGCTGGGCTGGGCTGCACGGCCAGATGTAATTTAGGGTGAGAAACAGACAGAGCTCGGCTTTTCAACCTCGACTTGAGACAGCGGGTTGTTCTGACCTGCCAGGGACACAACCTGTACTGCCCACCAGTTAGAGGCCCTGGGACGAGGGCTCTAGGGGACAGGCCACATGGAGGTGGGCACAGGACTGGCCCGTCAGACTGACCACCCGGCGGGCACCGTGACGGCCACTCTCTGGTTTTCCATAGGCCTGGTGGGTAAAAGCCACAGGCCGAGACAGTGTGGCCCCAGGGCATCAGGTGCCCACATGGCCCCTGGCCAGGTGGAAAGGCTGGAAAGAAGGATCCACCTGTGGGGGCACCTGGCATGACCCAGACTGCGTGAGGCTGCCGTTAGCTGCAGGCCCAGCCTCGGACAGACGCGAGCCAATCCTCCAGCAACAGCTTTACCAATGACTAGAGCCACCAGAGCTGATGTTTTGGTCTCTTTATGCCATAGACCTGTCTTCTTTCTTAATTCGAAACCCATGCAGGCAAAGGTGATGACACGTATTGGACCGCTCAGACCCCAAGAGGCAGCAATTTGCACTGTGGTCCCGTGACAGGTCCAAGGATGGGCAGGGAGACCCGTGGGCCACGTGCTGGCATTTCTGGAAAGTAAAGTCCTCCCTTCCGTGGCGCTTGGCATGTTTTGACAACACAGAACGTGGGACTAGTATCACCAATTTGCTAGCGTGAGGGGCAATCCCGGAGCTCCTAGGGTGTCCCTGTAGAGGGTACGCAGAGGAGAGAGGACGCAGGGACTGACCACTGTCGCTAGGGCAGCCACCGTCCTGAGCACTGCACACAGGTTAAGCCAAGTGACCCTCACAAGGAGGCTGTGACTGTCCCAGGGCACCGCAGGGATGCCAAAGCAAGTGTCAGCCCCACACTCTGTGCTCCTGGCCCCAGGCTCACCACCTCCCCCAGGAAGCCCCGAGACCCTCAGCCTCCTTCGAATCTGACCATCAGGGAGAGAAAGCTGCATCCCAGCTGCCCTCGGCCTCCCCCCAACACAAGAAGTCACACACGGTTCCACACGCTCATCATGTGTGTGCAGGGCCAGCCGGGACACGGCTCCTGTCGACCCTCTTCCCAAGGACCCACTGATTTCATAGAACTCCCATCCCTTCTTCAAAGAAGGCTGAGAAAGCTCTGGAAGGGAGAGAGACTACCGCATATCTGATGCATCAAGTTACTTTCACCTCAATATTCTCCAGGGCTACGAACCCAGGAAATCATTACAATTTAGTGGAAAATTTCCTTGTATTTGGAAATCCAATTACTTCCAAACTCATGGCTGTATTCAAAATGAGGGTTCTGAGCTGTTGATTTCTCTATTAGAACATATCGGGGCTTCCCTGGTGAGGCAATGGTTAAGAATCCGCCCGCCAATGCAGGGGACACGGGTTCGATCCCTGGTATGGGAAGATCCCACATGCCGTGGAGCCACTAGGCCCGTGCGCCGCAACTACTGAGCCTGAGCTCTAGAGCCCGCGAGCCACAACTACTGAGCCCATGTGCCGCAATTACTGAAGCTCGCATGCCTAGAGCCCGTGCTCTGCAACGAGAAGCCACCGCAATGAGAAGCCCACGCACCGCAACAAAGAGTAGCCCCTGCTCGCCGCAACTAGAGAAAGCGTGCGCGCAGCAACGAAGACCCAACGCAGCCAAAAATAAATAAATTTAAAAGAACATATCAAATAAGAGGAAACCAGCCAAATTAATCATAATAACAATGATGCTAACAACAACACCGGCAGCTGTCGGACTGAGGACTTGCCGTGTGCGGGGCCCAACCACCCGGATGCGGGAACCACTTGTGTGCCCCCCGGGTGACAGCTGGCGGAGCCTCAGAGGCTCCACAGGAGGGAGCAGCCTGGGTGCACCGTGGCCGGGGAGGAGGCCTGCCCCAAGCCCAGCCCACGGCCGGCCTCCCCTCAAGGCGTCCTCACAGCCACAGCGCTGCTCCTCGGCCAGCAAGACTCTGCCGCCCTCTGCCGGGGACCCGCTGGTCCAGCCGGCTGTCTGGGCCCCTCCCACTGTGCTCTCTCCTCCCCCCACCAACTGGACTGAATGGTCTTTTGCTTGTTGGTTTATTTCCGTCTCCCTCCCTCCACGGCCCCCCTGAGGGTGGGTCCTTGCCCACCTCTGTGAGCCCCAGGGGAAGGCCGGCCACTGCCTGTGTCTGTCAGGCCATGGGCACAGGCCTGGCCCCTGAGAAGGACAGCGTCTGTTCAGACACCCACCTGCCTCAGTGTAAAGGATCCTAAGGCCCCGGTGGCTTCCTTCTCCTGTAAACTCCCATTTCTTAGGGTCTTATTTAGATGTTTAGTCTAAGGCGGGAATTCTTCTGGCAAGATCGATCCCTCTGACCACCCGTGATGTAGACGTTGTCATGGTTCTGCTCCGCAAACCTGGGGAGCCCTCAGAATCCCCGTCGGAGCTTTCTTAAAAGCCTAGGCTCCGAGGACACTCCCCCCAACCAATGGAGGGGAGCCCAGGAGTCAGCTTTTATCCAAAGCGCGCCGGTAATTCTGGCCTGAAAACTTCCCTCGGTGGCTGAGAGGTCGGGTCTCATGTTCTGTAACCATGCGGGCAAGGGGAAGGTCGGGGACAGGGCTGCTCCCGCCGTGTTCCCGAGGAGGACGGGGCGGGAGTGGGGGGGTGCCGAGCCTCACCAGCGCGCCCAGCCCGCAGCGCCCAGGCTCCGCTCCGCGCTCCCGCAGGCGCACCACCCTCATGCGCTCCAACTTGCGCCTGCGCACGGCGTCCCCCTCACGGCCGGCGCCCTGGGCCCGCCGGGTCCCCTGCCACGGGGGCGTGAAGAGCAGGGCGGCCAGCTCACTGTCCACGTCGGCCAGCTTCTGCGCTTGGACCACATTTTTCACTGCTGGAAGGTTCAAAGAGAGGGCCAGAGGTTAAAGGTCAGAGTTTACGTTCTCTAAGCAGCCACGGCTCCACGCCCTCTAGAGCCCAAGCCTCAAGCTTTTCATAAACCCTCAGAGGCTGGTAAAGGTGGAAATGACGCACCCTGCCCTCCACAGCATCCCTCCCTTACCAGCCTCTCACATAGAAGGGATTCTGTCTCGGTGCTTAGATACAAATGTATTAGTGCCCACTAGGGGGTCTGCTAGGGAAAAGGTCAGCGTTGCACAAGCTCAGGCTCTCAGGATTCTCCAGACACCCTTGCCCAGGACCGCGCCCCTGCTCACCTCCAGCCCCCCCAGCGAGCACCCCCGATGCCCAGCACACCGTCCAGGCTCTCAGGCACGCTGTCCTGTCAGGTCCTCAAACCCACCCTGGGTGCGGGTTTTCAGGAGGCCCGAGCTCAGATCAGGAATCGGGGGCTCCAATGAGTTGTGCCCTGAGGCCCCGGGCCAGCCGGGGTGGGTGGAGCCCAGAGCTTCTCCTCTCTGCACCCGGCTGCCTCTGGCTGGCTGGGCCCCCAGAGCACCATCTCCTTCGGGGACTCTACTCGAAGCGTAGACCCACCAGGAAAGCTGTGTAGCCGACAAACAGAAGCCGTGATAGGCCAGGCCCCGGCAGGCAGGAGAGCTATTTTCTCCCTCCCATCACTGGCTGTGCCACTGACATGCACACGTGGCACATACCACGTCACCAGCTGACACATGAGATTCCCGGGCAATCAGTAAACCCAGCACAGGCGGCAGGTGAGAGGGAGCACCCCAACTTAGCATCATGTCCTTCCTTCAGGCACCCCCAGAACCACGGGAAGTGACTGCGAGCCTGAACTCCGCCGACTGGACCCCACTTCCCGTCCTCGAGTATCTCTGCCTCCTGCTGACGGGCTCCACGTGGTGGTGAAGCAGCTTCCCCTCACTTGCCACCTCTTCTTCCATCACACGTAAACAAGCGCTACTTCCAGGTTCTTCGGGTGCCATGAGATGGTGCAGACGTCTCAAGTGGCCACCCCAAAAGAGCACTTTTCGTGTGTCTGGGGTCCAGCTCCATGGGAACGGGAGCTCCAACCTGGATCGAGGTCAAGCAGCCCGAGGCCCCCAGTCCCGAGTGGAGGGGCCAGGGTGGGAGACGAACAAGGCTGGGGAGTGATCAACTGGCTTGTGTGTTCAGACTGTATCACCCCGACCGTGGGGGTGATGGGACCGTGTGGGACAACTTCCTGCTTCCAGAACCTTGTCCGGGGGGTGGAGACATGGCTTCTGGGCCCGGCCCTCTGGTTTTGACCAAAATAGGGATTGGAAGACTGATAACTCCAGAGGCTCGGGATCCCTCAACAAACCCTCACTGTCACAAGTCCCTGCGCTGCCCAGAGGAGACCCCAACCTGCCGGGCCCCGGGCTGTGGGTTTCACAAATCCTCTCGTACCTGTCCCTGGCGGGGAGGGAGGGGAGGGGAGGCACTCCCTGCTCCATGGAGCCAGCTCTCCATCCATTCTCTTGGTGGCCAAAGGGACCAGCTGGGGATGGGCAGGCACTGGCCCCAAAGCAGGAAATCCAGATTCTAGTCCAAGTTCACGACCCTTAACCACACAACCGGCCATGTCACCTGACCTCTGTGTCTCAGTTTTTTCAGCATTAAAATGAGGAAGCTGGTCCGGAACAGACTCTCAGCCTGCCGGGCTCACGCAGCATGGACCCCTTTGAGCATCTGAATGTACCCGGGCCCCTCTCCCGGGGAAAACATACGAGGACCCATAAAGTTTGCACTGGAGTTTCAGGGGACTCGTGGGATTCTGGAGACCTTCCAAGATGGCACCAAAGGCCTCCCAGTCCTGCCCCCCGCAGCTCTGGAATTCCCACCCAGGGCACAGGTTCAAGACCAACAAAGTCAAGGGCCATCAACACAAGACGCTCATGGCAGTTTCCGATCCACGTGAAATGACCTGCAACCCCTGGGGGCTGCTCCTCAAAGGGCACCTCCCACTTTTCATTCCAATGACAAGTATTTTACATTCAGGTCTGGGGGGTCATTTGAAAGGGGACGGAAAAACTTCCGTGTTATGCGATATTTTCACAAGCCCAGGTCTTTATCTCCCGAGCTTCTCTTCTCCCCAACATGGGGAGTTTCAAATTAGTTTTTAAAAAACAGCCTACGTTCATCCCGACCTTTTCCTCCTGTCCCCTTCTCCTGGAGAGGAGCAGCTACCCGAAAACAAACGCCACTCCTAGGACTGTAATCTCCACCAAGTAACACCGGTGGCTTCCCCAGGGCCCAGCTTAGAGAGCGCTGGGCTGACGATGGCGGTGACTCGACGTGGCCTGCAGGTCACTGAGCCAGAGGCGGACCCACGGCTCGGGCCCGCAGATCCAGAGGGCAGGGCCCCACGACACAGGCGCACGCGTGTGCTCCTGCACACGCACACACGTACACGCACGCACGCACACGCAGCCCTCCGCCTCTCGCTCTGCCGCACCGCCCGCCCACCGCCCCGAGCACAACCCCCAGCCTCCGCCCGTAGGCCCCTCGGTCTCTCCACTCACGTCTGGGAGCTCCGGGCGTGAGAAGGCCACCTCCCGGGAAGCCGCTGGCTCCATCATTCGAGATGACCCGTGACCTGGAAGGTGGCAGTGAGCTGGGACTCCCCACTCTCCGTTCACACAAGTGACCTGAATGAAAAACACCCCCCGCCCCGCACGAGACATAAATACCAGCACAGAGTCGATGACACTCGCCCGGATCCCCGCCCACACCCCACTTTGCACTCTCAGGGTGGAGTTGGTTTTGCAGCAGAGAAACGGCGGGTGGGCAGAGGCCCGTTTCCTTCGAGCTCCCTGCTCTCCAGGCCCACACTCTCCTCCGTCTGAGCAGCAGTCTGCTTTCCCACCACGAGTCGGGGCTCGAGACGCTCAGGGCAGGTCTCCGGGGGGCCTGGCCCCGGTCTCTGGGATGGTCGCAGACTCTCCTGTCAGGCCCTCGAGTGTTGTGCTGTGCCAAGAAGGCCTTTGTGCCCTTCTGCAAACGTCTGCGCCCAAACACGCCTCGGGGGAGACACCCTGAGAGCCCCGGTACCTGACCGTGAGCCGGGGGTCAGGGCAGCCTGCCCTCCCCAGGGAGGCCCCACGGGAGACCTGCAGATACAGTGGCAGCGGAGCTCCCAGGGGAGCCGTGGTCACACGCACAGCCAGGATCACGGGGTCAAAGAAAGGAAAGGGGCTCTTGGGATCTCTAAATGATGCATGACCCCGTAAAGCCTCAGAAGAGGCTGGCAAAAAGACAGCGTCAAAAAGCTCGCCTGAGCCGAGAAGCCGCCAAGCACGAGGACGGCCCCCTCCCACGGAAAGAGTCACAGGAGACCTGGGCGTGGGTGACATGCCTGGATCCGCGGCCTCACACTTGACCGCGGCTGTGAGTGCAGAGGCGGGGCCCCATCTGGGCAGGCGCCGACCCCGCCTCTGTCACCCTGAAGGCCGGCACAGCGTCACCCCACCTGCTGGCCCACGCCTGCCACTCGCTGCAGAACAACCAGTTTTAAAATGAAACAAAAGCCACGACACTTTTTTTTTGTTCAAGAACTGCAGAATGTACAGGGGAAAGCACAGTGCGGCCGCGTCGAACAAGTGTGCTGCGCGCGGCATCCGTCCTCTGCCTCACAGCCTCCCTGGCCGGGTATCTCAGACCCCTTCCCACGAGCTTATCTCTCTCTTGCAGGCAACGTATGAAAATGACAATTTAAGATAACGCATAATGGAGCTAATCTTTCTTCTGAAGATAAGATTTTAAAACCTGGAGTCACTGCACATTTGTGGGCTGGTGAATTAAAAATAAAAATAACCCACACAATCTTGGAAGCAGAATGCTTCTAGCAACTCCCCTCCGTCGTAGGAGCTTTTGAATAATGTCTGCTTCTCACACACAGCTCATTTATTTCTCCAGAACCTAATTGAGTTTTGCCGTTTCCATATTGTCTGTTTTCCAGGCTGTCTGGGATCCTACGTTTGTGAACGAGGGAGCAGGAGCCTCAAACCTGGCTTAATGAGCTCCGCGCTCACGCCTGCTGTTCCATCCCAGCCCCACCTGACCCACGCTGTCGGCACAGGTGGAAATGGCCCATGGGGCTCAAGGTCTAAAATCAGGCTGGGTTGTAAGGAATGGAAAATTCCCCAATAAAACGACAGAGAGGTTTGAGTCCAGAAACCTCAGATGGCTTGGTGTTGTCCCGCTTTCAGTCCTTCCTCAGTCCCCTCGAGGGGGATGGAGTGGGCTTGTCACTAGCCCCACAAGGGCTCACATTGGCCCCTGCCCTGAGGCGGGCACAGGCAGGCATGCCCGGCCTAACGTCCCCTGTCCCATCAGGGTTCTCAGTGGAGCCCCCAGAATGTCCAGGCAGGACCATGCCAGCCACACCCAGCCCCAGCCCCCTGCCCACATGGAAGGAGGGCTGGGGCTTTCCTCGGCGTCTCTGACGAGCGGCTCTCGGGACACCACCTGACGTAAGGCCAAGGTGCTCTGCTCTGAACAAGCACGTCCCTCTGCCTCTCTGTTCCCAAGCTGTGTGGTGCGGAAGTTTAGGAACAGTTCTCTCCTCTCCTCCACAAGGAGGCAGGGCTATGAGCTGAAACTCCAGAGGAAACTCTCTCCCGAAACCAATCATCTTATTTGAGGATCGTCACAGCGATGCCCCATGGGTAGTACCAGAAATAAAACGTGGGCAAGACGGAGACAGCTAATAATACCAAACCCCGACCAGAAATCAGGAACGCCAGACAACTGGTGCCAGGGAAGGCTCAGTGGTCAGGGGAAGGCTCAGTGGTCAAGAACAGATGCTCAGTGGTCATGGGCAGGCACTCAGTGGACAAGGGCAGGCTCATTGGTCAAGGACAGATGCTCGGTGGTCAAGGACAGATGCTCGGTGGTCAAGGGCAGATGCTCGGTGGTCAAGGACAGATGCTCAGTGGTCAAGGACAGATGCTCGGTGGTCAAGGACAGTTGCTCAGCAGTCAAGGGCATACTTAGTAGTCAAGCTAATGAGAGCTCTTCTGAATTCCAACTGAGTGCTGATGCCCACGATGTGACCAGTGTCCTGAGGGGGCTCATGCCCCAAATGGGAAGAAGAGTAGCCACCCAGGAACAAGAGCAAAGCTGCCAGGGACTCTTACCCACGTTGGCCAAGGTCAGGTGCAGCCGGCCCTTCACCACCGTGTGGACGTTGATGGGCTTGACGCAGCCAAACCTGGTCACGTCTCCACTCACCACCATGGTGCCCTGTTCGTGCTCTGTCGCCACGACCTCAAGCTCATGTGAGACCTGAACGGCTGGGCGCCCTTGGCGGAGGAGGTGCTGCGGAGGAGAAAGGACTGGTCAGAGGGTGGCCGAGGCAGGGGCTATCTGCTTCTGAAAACCCAAGTCCCTGCTGTCGGGTCTTTCCCCCAAATCCTTATTAACAAAGTGCATCCCGGTTCACCCACTGAGCAAACCCCAGGGATGCACAAGTGGGCCTGGCAGCCACCTGCGTGGAGCCCCCTCCACATGGAGAAGATGAGAACACGGCACAGAACAAGGGGGGATGCTGAGGAAGCCCAGCTCCGCGTCGGCAGGAGCCCCGAGGAGCCGCCACTGGGCCCCTTAGGACGAAGATGTGCCTCCAGGCAGGGGCGGGGCACGCCAGGCCCCGGCGGGACACAGGGGGCTTCAGTGTGGCAGAAAGGCGGGAGCAGGTCCGAGGAGGGGCCGCGGGGCGGACAGAGCTGGGTCAAGAGGGTCCTTTCCGACCCCACTCTCCTCTGCTAATCAAGTTTAACCCTTCAGAACTCTCCTGAGCCCAAGAGCGAGCGGGGCCGGCCGGGAGGGAGGGCTGGGCCCCTTCTCCCGGGAGGCCTGGGCACGTCACCAGGCCTCTTCACTGTCACACGTAAATGGAAGCGCGGGGCCAGGTTCAGGTCCTGCTTCTGGAATTCTGGCCCTGTCCCTCCAGCACTTGTCCTCTGCCTGTCCCTGGGGCGACACGCCCAGACCAGATCCCTGCTGAGTGGGTCTGGGGCTTCCAGCTCTGGAGACCCTGCTTGCTCAGCAGCTCTTGTCCACATAACGCCAACACGTTCACGGGCCAGTAGCCTCGGCAGCCAGACGGGGTGAAGACCCCTCCAGAGGGTGGCCAGTCAAGGCAAGAAGCGACGCCCGGATGCCCCAGGAGCAGTGATGCCAATAAAAACAGGGTATCGCTTCTCACCTAGGAAACTGCAGAGGTTTTTTTTTCCCCCACCCTGTAAAGGGTGGGAAAGCAGGCGCCTTGGTCATCTTCCGGGAAGAGCGCCGTGCCGGGCCCCTGGGCCCCCTGCCCGAGGCTCCACATTTGCGCACCCGTGACTCGGAAACGCGGCTCTGGGGCGTTCTCATTTGGGGAGAAGATGATGGGGTCAGACCTGGGCTGAAAGCCTGGTCCCAGCACGACCCAGGGCTTCGGCTTCATTGCTGGACACGGGGATCAGGGCAGCAGTGCCAGGGCCAGGCTGAGGACACCGCAGCAGAGCGGGGGGGCAACCAGGCACCGGCAGCAACACCACGAGACCCCAACGACGCTGGTGCTGTGTCACCGCCCAGGAAAGGAGCTGGAGGGGTGAGCCAACGTGACTCAAAGACGTTCCCTGCGGTGTTTCCACCAGGGCAAGGCGCTGAAATGTCCAACAACGGGGGACAGTGCGACGAGCTGTGATACGTCTGGAAACGCAGGAAATATCCACAGGAGGCCACGTAAGCACCTTGACAGCTCAGGACCTGGACTTACACAAATTTTCCATCTTTGCTACATAGATGTTAAAGTGAAGACTTGCTTTTTTTTTTTTTTTGCGGTACGCGGGCCTCTCACTGTTGTGGCCTCTCCCGTTGCGGAGCACAGGCTCCGGACGCGCAGGCTCAGCGGCCACGGCTCACGGGCCCAGCCCCTCCGCGGTATGTGGGATCTTCCCGGACCGGGGCACGAACCCGTGTCCCCTGCATCGGCAGGCGGACTCTCAACCACTGCGCCACCAGGGAAGCCCAAGACTTGCTTATTTTTAGAAAGTAAAATTCCATTTTATTTAAACCAATTCTGTGTCAGTAAACCTGACAGCATGTGTTGAAGGGGCTCTTCGTGGAGGATGAGATCGAATAACCCCTCCATTCGCTTCACTCGCAACCCTCCCCTCGCCTCGCCTCGCCCCCCCTCCCTCCCCTCACCCCGCCTCGCCCCGCCCCACCCCTCCCTCCCCTAGCCTCACCCCGCCCCGCCCCTCCTGCCTTTCACCTCACCCCTCCCTCCCTCCTTCTATTCATCCATTCTCAGCCATGCCCTACCCACGGTGGCCTAGGACTGTGCTGGGGAGGGGTCAGTGGCCATCCCATTCCCACCCTCCATGACATCACTGGCCAGTGTAGGAGACAGACGGGCAATATCCATGACGACCCTGGGAGGCCTGAGGAATGAGGACATCAGCCGACACCTGCTGAGTCCTCACCAGCTGTGACCCCGCCCCGTAACTCTTTGCACACGGGCCCCCGGCTCCTTCCACTGTCCTGAGGGCCTCAGCCCCTCAGGGAAGGGCCCTAAGCCCCGGTGGATGGGACAGTTACAGCCCGGGTCAGCCGCCAGAGGAAGGGAGGGACGGAGGAGCAGGCGGTGCCCAGAGGATGGGGAGCACGGAGGTGGGGCCACTGCGGTACAGGAGCCACGAGATCCCTGGCGGGCCGGGATGCTGAGGAGCAAGGGGAGATGGGACCAGATCTGCAGGCCTCAGTGACCAGCCGTGCAAGGCTCAGGAAGGGAAACCAAGGGGGCCCGTGGCTGGAGTCCAGAGGGAAATAGCTGTGTGGGATGAAGGAAAAGTGAATGAAGGTCAGAGAGATTCCAGAGGTGCAGCGATGGTGCTGTATCCTCTCCCCCATCCACCTCAAGGCAGGGAGGAAAACTCTCGGGACAGCATGTTGGCAAGTGGATGTGGCCCAGTGCCTGGCCCAGAGGCCGCCATGTGACCCTACGTTGACTCTCTGGGGTCCTGGTCGCACGAAAGGGAAGGTTTGGGGAGAAACCCTGGGAAGAAAATTGAATTAATGCATGGACTTCAGCTTTAGAATATGCGGAGAATGGGAAGCACAGTTAGAAAACGAATTAGCTTCTGATTCTAGTTAGAATGAGAGAAGCACCATTCATGGAACTGAGAACAGGCATCAGGAAACTTTTCCCACCCTATCATTCATGCATCCTGTCCTCTGCCCTGAGGGCGCACCTCTGATGGGTCGGCCAGGCTCCTGGGGAACAAGGCCGATCCCGAGCTGCTCTCAGGGAACATCCATCCTCACCGTCAAGGGTGCAGAGGTGACGTCACCTGGTGGGTCGGTTCACAGGAGGAACTGATGACTGGGCGGATGCAACCTAGCATGATCGAGTTTAGACTCTGCGAGCATCCTTTCCTTTTGGGGAAGGAGAGGACTCGGCAGTGTTTTGAATTTGTGAACCAAGAAGCCAGGCCCCTGGACAATGCCCAGCGCTGGGTGATGGCCCACACTGCTGGGCGACAGACCTCACAGAAAGGACCATGGGGAAATGCTACCTTCATCTGAACGGCGGCGGATCCGACGAGAAGCAGGGAGTCTCCGTCCCAGATGTCGATCTGCAGGGTCTGCATGGCCAGGTAGCGGGCGAACCAGCGCTGCTCCCCGGGTCTCAGGAATCCAGGGTCCACCAGGTACTTCAGCTGAAAGCCCGGAGACCCTGTGCAAAGAGGCCCCAGATGTGCCCAGAAGTAATTGGAATCATTTATCATCTTTACACTTGGAGGAGTTTCTGCTCTGGTCATGATGACTCATTTCTGCTTCTGTCAGAGTTACAGCTTAATAAATACATTAATCAAAACATCATAAAATATCCAAATTAACAACATGAAGAGTGGTGTTCAGAAGACAGCATTTCTTTCCAGTGTATACAATAAGCTCCTCCCCAAATAAGGCTGACGTTTTTTACCAAGTCCTAGTGAAATAGTCTATGCTGGATAAGGACAGATGCCCCGACGGGGCCGGCCACGGAGTATGACTCGGGGCGCACAGGATTTAGGGAGAAATGCCGTCTACATCTTCTGTCAAAACCGGGTGGTCACCAGATAAAGAAGATGTGGTACATATACACAGTGGAATACTACTCAGCCATAAAAAGAGAATGAATAATACTATTTGCAGCAACATGGATGGACCTAGAGATGATCATACGAAGTGAAGTAAGTCAGATAGAGAAAGACAAATATCATATATTAACCCTCATATGTGGAATCTAAAATATGACACCAATGAACTTATCTTCAAAACAGAAACAGACTCACAGACACAGAGAACAGACTTTGTGGTTGTCAAGGGGGAGAAGGGTGGGAGAGGGATGGAGTGGGAGTTTGGGGTTAGCAGGTGCAATCTATTATATATAGAATGGATAAACAACAAGGTCCTAGTGTATAGCACAGGGAACCATAGTCAGTACCCTGTGACAAACTGTAATGGAAAAGAATATGAAAAAGAATGTATATATGTATAACTGAATCACTTTGCCATACAGCAACAATGAACACAACATTGTAAATCAACTCCACTCCAATAAAATTTTTTAGAAACCGGGGTATTCACACACAGGCACATAGAGAGCTCAAACTGAGACGGAGCTCAGCACACGGTGCCTAGGCCACCCCGACGCCTCCCGCCCCCAACACACCCAGGAGCCCCACAGAAGCACAGGCCTCTCCAAGGTCACTCCTGGTGCCAGGCTGATCACCACGAGACAGGAGCTGGACTGCGGCCCCCACCTTCACCTTTGCGAAGTGGCATCACCATTCATCCTAAATTGGCAAAGATGTCATTGAAGTCACCATTAGTTAAAGTGCAGGGACAGCAACGCAGGGGAAACACACTGAGAACAACATTTCTGCCCTTTCCGTCAATAACATAACAGTATTTACGTGGCCCCACTGAGCAGAACGCTAACCCCAGGGAGGAAGGCGGATGTTTGCTCGGCAGCCCAAGCGGCCCCGGTCAGGCTGAGGCCCTCGCCCCGTGGGTGCTCACACAGCGCCCTCTCCGCTGTCCTCAAGGCCAGGACAGTGCGGTCTGCAGGAGCAGTGAAGCAGGTCAGGACGGGACCCAGCTCGGGGTGCTGAGGAGCGCAGGGGGAGGGGCCCCGGTGGGCCCAGGAGATACGGAGCAAGGACCGGGGGGGCCCTGGCTCCCACCACAGCTGGAGCGCTGACAGAAGCACCCTCCAGGATGGAGGGGCAGGGACCAGCAGCACGAAGACCATGGGAGGGGGGGCTTCCCTGGTGGCGCAGTGGTTGAGAGTCCGCCTGCCAATGCAGGGGACACGGGTTCGTGCCCCGGTCCGGGAAGATCCCACATACCGCGGAGCGGCTGGGCCCATGAGCCATGGCCGCTGAGCCTGCGCGTCCGGAGCCTGTGCTCCGCAATGGGAGAGGCCACAGCAGTGAGAGGACCGCGTACCGCAAAAAAAAAAAAAAAGAAAAAGAAAATGATTACACAGAGATCATATGTAAACCCAGAAAGTCTAAAATATTTATGATCTGGCTCTTAACAGAAATCTGTTTGCCAACCTCTAGTCTAATGGAAGAAGCAAGAAAATCCAGAATTACACCCAAGTAATAAAAAAGAGTTTGCTATATGATAAGGGTGGCTCTCAAGTCACTGGGGAAAAAGACAAATGTTTTAATAAATAGTACTGGGTCAACTGGATAGACATTTGGAAAAAGATAAAACTAATCCATATCTGCCATCACACAGCAGGATAAACTGCATAGAGATCAGAAATCTAAATGTAAAAAATGAAACCTGTAAATCCTAGAAGAAACCATGCATGAATCTCTTGCTGAGCTAGGGGAGGAGAAAGCCTTTGCATCTATGACTCAAGAATCTAGAAGCAATAAAAGACTGACAATTAGACTACACGAAAGTAACACCTTTACATAGCAAAACACATCATAAGCAAAGCAAAAAGACAAATGACAAAATAGGAAGCATATTTGCAATGTATATCACAGGCAACAGCTAATCTTCCTAATACAGTTCCCAAAACAGAGGACAAAATAGATGAAAAATCTGATAGAGAAATGGAAAAAGATATGAATAGAAGTTTGCAGACAAAGACAAAAGATGCTCAACTTCACTCATTACAAGAGAAATGCACATTAGAACTTCACTAAGATCTATCTCACATCAATCAGAATGTAACAACCAAAAGATCTCAGGCTAACAGAGAGGAGGTGGTGCTGTCTATCAACACCACTGAAGGCATTTATCCTATAATCCCACTGCCAGCAATCTGCCCTAAAACATACCTCCATACACAGAAAACATAAGAAACACAAGGTTACTCATTGCTGCATTATCTGAAATAGCAGAACCCTGGAAAGACCCAAACCTCCATCAGTAGGATGATGGTTAAATAAACCACAGAACATGCACCCAATGTAGGACAATGTAGCTGTAAAAACAATGCAGACGGTTTCCACATGGAGTGGAACTCAGGATGGAAAGTTAACTGAAAATGGCACAGTGAAAAAGTGTATTTGGTATGCCACCTACTGAATAAGAAAAAACAAAAGATAAAAACATAAATAGTTGCTTAAGCCAGAAACTAGAAACCTGGTCACCCCCAGGCCGGTGAGCAGGTGGGGACTGTCTAGAGGGGGTAGGGTTGAAGGGAGCCTTGAGTGCTCATTCAACTATGGTTTTATGTTTGGGGCCACGTAAATATTCCAGTCAAAAAGGAAAGAAAGCAAATAGGAAACTGAAAACAAACTGAAACCAACAAATTCGATTGAACATCAAATAGGCACCATAACTCCATAGAGAAAAGAATGAACACAAGGGCTTTGGGCCACACTCACTCTACATCACTCACTCTACATCCTCAGTGGGACACAGCCCAAGACCAGAAGAACACAAAGAAACCCGAACTTTTGTCAGCCATGTATCGTTAGTATCCAAACCAGCGGTATAATTTTGAAAATACATTGTGTAAATTATAAGGGAAAGTAAATAAGTAAATATATTATCAGGAAGCACGATTTTCGGTTTAAGAGGAAAGAGATACAAATATTTTAGGGAAAAACCTCTAAATTTAAATTAGAAATATCAAAGTGAACTCATGTTTTAATATACATGCCCCAGCTCTGCCCAGGGAAAGGCCTAGAAGCAGCTGAGACCCGGATCAAAAGTGCCCGGATCGTGATCTTTAGAAAGCACTCCCAGTGGGGGGGCCAGGCTCCCGGGAGAAACGGGTGACCGGATCTGAGGCAGAAAACGCACAAGGCGAGCCTGGACACCTTTGCTCCAGAAAGGGAGGACCTGCCCAAAGTCCAACCAGAGCGTGTCAACAGACTCAGGCCAACCCGAAGGGCTACAGCTGGCCAAAGACGAAACAAAGAGCTAGGATATGCAAAGCCTGAACTGTCACTGTTAGAGTAACTCTTACAGTAAGTTCTGACTCTGAAAATTAGAAATTAAAGGGAAAGTATTTAACATTTGTTCTGCCTTTTTTGGAGAACATATATGTAGTTCACTCCTGGTTGATGAGAGAAAGTCTCTTTTTATAGAAGAATGCCAGCTCATAAAGGGAGACCAAATGATAGCATTAGAAGAATTACCATTTTGAAAGCTCCATTTAAATAGCTGATCCAGGCAAAGCACAGCCAAGGATGTTAGGACAGTAGGTGAAGGGCTGTAGGGGTCGGATATTCACATGAAGCCCAAGAACAGCCCCAAGAAGTCTTCCAAGTGCAAAGGGGGAAGCGCCTACCTCTTCCCACTGGAGACACCTGGGGCAGGTGCCCCTACCAAGTGCTCACACGGGGCACCCGCACGGTGACACGGCCTGACCTCGGCGCCTCCGATGGGATGCACAGGCAGCACGTGGCCTCAACAATGAAGAGTTCACACCAAATCCAGGATGAGACTGAGCCCTCAGCCCTTCCCCCAGTGGACGAGAACTACTGAAGGTGAACGAGGTAGACAACCAGGTGAGGAAACAATCAGACACACGGAACGTGGGACATTCTACAACTCGCTCAGTCTCTTCAAACAGGCACCAACACTGGACAAAGAATGCAGGGGACAAGGCTCAATGAAAAGAGACTGAACCCATGATTACAGATAATACATGGGCTTGGACTGGATGTCAGAGCAAAAAACAGCTATAATGGACATATGAGGGGAAATGGGAAAACTTGACTATGAAATTCTTATAATCGTAAGTATGATAATAGAATTGTGTGTATAGAAAAGGACGTCCTTATTTTTTTATAAATTTATTTATTTATTTATATTTTATTTTTGGCCGCGTTGGGTTCTCGTTGCCGCGCACAGGCTTTTCTCTAGTTGCGGCGAGCGGGGGCTACTCTTTGTTGAGGTGCGCGGGCTTCTCATTGCGGTGGCTTCTCTTGTTGCGGAGCACGGGCTCTAGGTGCACAGGCTTCAGTAGTTGTGACACGCGGGCTCAGTAGCTGTGGCTCGCGGGCTCTAGAGTGCAGGCTCAGTAGTTGTGGTGCACAGGTTTAGTGGCTCCGCGGCTTGTGGGATCTTCCCGGGCCAGGGCTCGGACCCATGTCCCCTGCATTGGCAGGCGGATTCTCAACCACTGCGCCACCAGGGAAGTCCCAGATGTCCTTATTTTTAAGTAATGTATGCTGCTATATTTAGAGGTAAAGTGTCACCACGCCTGCATTTTACATTCAAATGATTCTGAGGTGGGGGGAAAGATGAACAAAGAGATGAAGCAGGTATTCCCAAATGCACCAACACAACTTCTGTAGCTGGGGACACGGAATTAGGGCACCTGGAGAAGGCACAGGAAAGACAAGATCCAGTAAGGAAGAGGCGATCAAGGCTGTACTAGAGGGTCCAGACCTAGACGCTGGTCTGGTGGGAGATGCCCCCTTGGCTGGGATAACTCAGGGGCGGGAAGATGGACGAGAGTTCTTTAGGACAATGGATGCTCTTGGCTGACCCAGACTACAGCTCTCACACTAGGGAAGACCCCGCTAGACAAAGACACCAAGAGACGCCTGTTAGAAAAACAACATGTTAGAAAAAAACAGGCAAGAAAGCAAGGGAAATAACAAGGAAAGGCGGCCCCGTGCATGTGGTGTAGAAGGACGGGGACCAACACAAGCAGATGAAACGGCCACAAACTTGGGGGAAGCTTCCTGAAAGGAGCGGGGGACAGTAGTCAGTGAGGGGAGTCCAGAGGCACATCCCGCTCTTGAAGAAAAAGGGGAAACAAAAGAAATTCTACTCACAATGTAGAACAGTGACTAGTGTGGCAGAGGCAGCCACCAGGCCCACGGGCCGCAGGTTCCAGAAGCTGCGGTTTCTCCCGCTGGACCAGATGTGGCAGCCGTTTGGCATGAGCCTGCTGAGGGCTGCCCACAAGGGCGTGTGGGAGCCACATCATGGACTCTGGGCACCAGGATGCAGACCTGGAGGGGAAGCGGTGACCCTCCACGAGAACTGGTGGTCAGGGCTGCCAAGACTGTAAACGTCCAGACTTTGCCAGAAGACAACAACGTCTCAACTGCCACTTTCCATAAGTGGGTCCACCCACCAGCAAAGAGCAATCGTGTGGCAGAGCTGAGACCAGGGCTTTTTCTCTCCGCCCTCATGCCCCCCTGAGTCGCTGCTATCATCTTTGGCAAAACCAAACTTTGGATTCTGGGAACAACATTTTGCTTAAAATAAGCATTCCAGGCTGAGAAATGACTCACTTCGTAAGCTTGGTGGGTGTGGAGCCAATGCTTTTAAAATCTTCTATGTCCTATTTATTCTCTGCATTCTTTATGAAGGTCACAAACCTCAGTCCCTACCTCACAGGATACACAAAATCAATTCCAGATGAATTCTAGATCTGAATATAAAAAGGGAAAAAAGGCTTCTAGAAGGTAACATAGGAGGATATCTTCAAGACTTTGTGGAGGCAAACTCATTTTGTGTGTAGCTTAGGAAATCTGCCCATTAAGGAAAAGACAGATAAATTGGACGTAATTTTCATGGAAAACTACTGTTAACCAAAAGATACCATTAACAGAGACAAAGGCAAGGCACAGAGTGGGAGGAGATATTTATAACATCTGAAGAAGGACTGGGATCAGGATATATGCGTAACACCTACAAACTGAAAAACAGACAACACAATAAAAAATGGGCAAAGCCTTCAAAAGAGGATCTGCCGAAGGCCACAGAGTGTGGAAGGTCATCGGTCAGCCAGGAGATGCCGGTACATGCCCACCAGGAGGTCACGTGAAAGAAACAAACAAAGCCACACACATTACACAATCAGCAAGGACACAGGCAGTTCAGACTTTCCGTCTACTCCAGTGGGTGTGTAAGCTGGCACAGCACTGGAGAAGGAATGCACCAAAGCTAGACCTGTGCTGCCCGGGGACCCAGCAACTTCAGTCCCAGGAACAGACCAACGCAGATGCATACACACACACATGCCCCAAAAGAATGATAGTATATTATTAAAAAGGCAAGAGAGAGCCGGTACTGGTGATGGCGTGGAGAAAAGGGAACCCTCGTCCACTGTTGCTGGGAATGTAAAGTGGTGCAGCCACTATGAAAGCCTCCTCCAAACCTTTTTTGGAGGTTCCTCAAAACACTTAAAAATAGGGTTACCACATGGTCCAGCAATCCCACTCCTGGGTATTTAACCAAAGAAAACAAAAATGCTAACTCGAAAAGAAATCTGCACCCCGCCCCTGCCATGTTCATTGCAGCATTATTTATAATAGCCAAGATGTGGAAGCTACCTAAGTGTCCACCTATGGATGAACAGATAAAGAAAATGCAGTATGTATATATACAAAACATTACTCAGGGGCTTCCCTGGTGGCGCAGTGGTTGAGAGTCAGCCTGCCGATGCAGGGGACACGGGTTCATGCCCCGGTCCGGGAAGATCCCACATGCCGCGGAGCGGCTAGGCCCGTGTGCCATGGCCGCTGAGCCTGCGTGTCCGGAGCCTGTGCTCCACAATGGGAGAGGCCACAACAGTGAGAGGCCCGCATACCGCAAAAAAAAAAAAAAAACATTACTCAGCCATTAAAAAGACGGTAATCTTGACATCTGTGACGACACGGATGGGTCAGAGAAAGACAAATACCATATGATTTCACTTATACGTGAAATCTTTAAAAAAAGAATCAGGCTCGTTAAATACAGAAAGCAGACTGGTAGTTGCAAGAGGTGGGGCAGGGGGTGGGCAAAATGTGTGAAGGGGGCCAAAAGGTACAAACATCCAGTTATAAAATAAGTAAGTCATGGGGGATGTGATGCACAGCACGGTGACGACCGTTCATAACACCGTGTTGCGTATTTGAAAGGTGCTAAGAGAGTAGATCGTAAAAGTTCTCGTCACAAGAAAAACAGAATTTTATAATTATGTTCAATGATGGATGCTACCTAGACTTGTTGGGCTGATCATTTTACAATGTTTTAAATATGTTCAGAGCAGCATTATTCAAAAGAGCCAAAACCTGGAAATGATTCAAAGCCCTGTGACCAGCAGAATGGGTAAACATGGTGGAATATTCGGACAACGGGTTTCTATACAGCCAAGATCACGGACAAACTACTGCTACATACAGCAACATGGAGGAATCTCCCAGACACGAGGTTGAGTGAAAGAAGTTAGATTCAAAATGGTATGGACAATATGATCCGTTTAAGTTCAAAAAACAGGTAAAACTGATGCAGAGTGATAGAATTCAGAAGAGCAGTTACCCTTGGGGAGGTCAAAAACTGGGGTGGGGGGTTGCTGTGTAATGTTCTACAGCCCCATCCGAATTGGGTGGTAGTTACACAGATGTGTTCACTTTGTAAAAATTACACCTTTTACAAAAATTAACTTAAAATGTTAATTTTTGTAATGTAAAATGCAAAACTATCAAACTCCTAGAAGATAACATAGGAAAAAAGCTAGGTGACCTTTCAGATTTGGTGATGACTTTTTAGCTACAACACCAAAAGCACGATTCATAAAAGAAATAATTGATAAGCTGGATGTCATTAAAATTTAAAACCTCTGCTCTGAGAAAGACACCATTAAGAGAATGAAAACGATAAGCCACAAGCTGGGAGAAAACAGTTGCAAAACACATATATGATAAAGGATTTGTATCCAAAATATACAAAGAACTCTTAAAACACAACAAATATGAAAACAAACAATGCAATTTAAAAATGGGCTAAAGATCCGAACAAACATCTCACCAAAGAAGATATACAGATAATAAGTAAGCAGATGGAAAGACACACTACATCAACTGTCATTAGGGAACTGTAAATTAAAACAATGAGCTACCACTACACACCTACTTGGATGGCCCAAATCCAGGACACAGACAGCATCAAATGTTGGCAAGAATGTGGAGCAGCAGGAACTCTCATTCACTGCTGATGGGAGTGCAAGATGGTGCAGCCACTTTGGAAGACAGTTGGGCAGTTTCTCTCAAAACTTAACCTACTTTCACTATACGATCCAGCAATTGGGCTCCTAGGTATTTACCCAAATTAGTTGAAAATGTATGTCCACACAAAATCCCGAACAACAAACTGGAAGCAACCAAGATGCCCTTTGGCAGCTGAATGGATAAATAAACTGAGGTACGCCCAGAGTATCATTCGGTGCCAAAAATAAATGTGCTATCAAGCCACGCAAAGCCATGGAGGAACCTTAAATGCATATTACTCAGCGAAAGAAGCCATCTGAAAAGCATACCCTGTATAATTTCAACTATATGACATCTTGGCAAAGGCAAAACTACGGAGACAGTAAAAAGATCAGTAGCTGGCAGGGTGGAGCACAGGGGATTTTTAGGGCAGTGAAATTACTCTGGGTGATACTGTAACAGTGGATATAGGATATTACACATTTGTCAAGATCCATATAATGTACAACGTGGGGACAGTAAACCTTAATGTAAACTCTGAGCTTCAGTTAATAACACTGTATCAATATCGGCTCATTGTGAAGGTAAGAAGTTGCTAATGGAGGAGACGGGGGGGTGGGAGTGTACGGGGCTCTGGGCTATCAGCTCAGTTTCTCTGTAAATCTAGAACTGCTCTAACAAATAAGGTCTAACCATCCTTAAAAATTCACGGGACTTCCCTGGGGGCACAGTGGTTGAGAATCCACCTGCCAATGCAGGGGACACGGGTTCAAGCCCCGGTCTGGGAAGATCCCCCATGCCATGGAGCAGCTAAGCCCATGCGCCACAACTAATGAGCCCACGAGCCACAACTACTGAGCTTGTGCACCACAACTACTGAGCCCCTGCTCTAGAGCCTGTGAGCCACAACTACTGAGCCTGCAAGCCACAACTACTGAGCCACAAGCCACAACTACTGAGCCCACGAGCCACAACTACTGAGCCCATGAGCCACAACTACTGAGCTTGTGCACCACAACTACTGAGCCCCTGCTCTAGAGCCTGTGAGCCACAACTACTCAGCCCACAAGCCACAACTACTGAGCCGCAAGCCACAACTACTGAGCCCACAAGCCACAACTACTGAGCCTGTACTCTAGAGCCCGTGAGCCACAACTACTGAGCCCATAAGTCACAACTACTGAGCCACAAGCCACAACTACTGAGCCCACGTGCCACAACTACTGAAGCCCACGCACCTAGAGCCCGTGCTCCACAACAGGAGAAGCCACCGCAATCAGAAGTCCATGCACCACAACAAAGAGTAGCCCCTGCTTGTCACAGCTAAAAAGAAAAGCCCACACGCAGCAGCAAAGACCCAGCTCAGCCAAAAATAAATATATTTATTTAAAAAAAATTCATGGAATGGTGCACTTTGTTGTATGCATGTTATATTTAAACAACAAAACAAAACATCTTAAGTGAGGCCCATGAAAGACTCGGTGCTGTGCCAGCTCAACCTTCTGAGGTCTTGAGGAACCCGGTCCATCTGGAGAGAACCCCCAAGTCTGGGCTGCCAAAGGAAGCCCAGATCTGCTCAGTCAGAGGCGTCTTTGGCCAAGACTCAGCTGTGTAAGAAATTGCAAAGCCTTTGTGGACTTTGAATTTTAATTCACCATGACAAGAAAATTTGATTCTGCAGTTTAATTTCTTTGGACTTCCACTTGCAGGGAAATTTAATTTTTGGACTAATTTCTCTCTGGGCAATTCATAATGGAAAGGGGTTTACAGTCAAATCAGGAGCATCTCTAAGTGTTTGGCCTTTTTTATTGAATTAACACTATCATTTAACCTCATGCAGAACCTCCGATGAGCTCCACTCAATCAAGTGACTGGATTGCATTTAGCACGGGAAACAGAATAGGGAATGAATGGTCAGCAATGGGTGCGGAGGGGCCCTGAAATCCATGCATTATTCTGATCCATTTCAGAGCCTTCTGGGGACATAGGCTAAACTATCCACTGCTCGTCCTGGCAGAGGAAAGGTGGTGGGTTTGGGAGCAGTGGTCCCAGGAAGGCTGGGAAACCTCCCCAGTGGTGACTGGTCCCCTCCCCCAAGGAGGGCCACAGCCCCGCTGGCCATAAACTCAATGGTTACGTGAGCTGAGAGAACAAAACGCAGGAAGGTTGCAGGAACACATCGTCCCCAGCCCCACCTCCGTGCAGAGGGATGGCCCGTGCCGCCCTCTGCCCAGCACACCCTCCTCCCAGGGCAAGGGCAGCTCATCGGCTGGTGGATTTGGGGGAAGAAGCAGAACCCAAGCTTCTCACCCCTTCCCCGTCTCTTCTTTTCAGATTTGTCCACAGGAAGAGAGGAGGCCAGGCTCCACAGGCAAGCGGGGGGCGGCAGCTCTGCCCCAGGTTCAAGGTGGACGGTGGCTGCCCAGCCCGACCTCGGCCTGCCGCTCACTTCATGGGGGCCCGGCGAGCACCACGGGCTCTCGGGCGAACCCCATTCCCACAACGGCTCTGACTCTCCACACTGATTCTGACCTTGGACAAGGGAACGGAGCATCACCTGCTGCACCCGTGACTTCTCGCACCCAACAATCTGGCTGACCCTTTCCACTATTTCTTTGTTTTCTAAGCATTTATGCTCATTTTCTAATTTCTTCCCTTCTACTTTTATTGGGTTTGCTCTGGTTTTTTTTCACCAAACTTCTTGAGCTGAACAATTAGATCAGCACGTTAAAAGATACTTTCTTCTTTACCAACAATATAAGCATTTAAAGCTGCAAATTTCCCTGTAATTACCATTTTACTTATTAGCTTTTTTTTAAGTTAATTTTTATTGGAGTATAGTTGCTTTACAATGTTGAGTTAGTTTCTACTGTACAGCAAAGTGAATCAGCTATATGTATACATATATCCCCTCTTTTTCGGATTTCCTTCCCATTTAGGTCACCACAGAGCATTGAGCAGAGTTTCCTGTGCTATACAGTAGGTTCTCATTAGTTATCTATTTTATACATAGTATCAATAATGTATACATGTCAATCCCGATCTCCCAATTCAACCCACCCCCTCCTTCCCCCTTGGTATCCATACGTTTGTTCTCTATGTCTGTGTCTCTATTTCTGCTTTGCACATAAGATCATCTGTACCATTTTTCTAGAGTCCACACATATGTGTTGATATACGATATTTGTTTTTCTCTTTCTGACTTACATCACCCTGTATGACAGTCTCTAGGTCCATCCACATCTCTACAAATGACCCAATTTCGTTCCTTTTTATGGCTGAGGCCATTTTACTTATTAGTTTTGATATGCAATATTATTTTGTCATTCAGTTTTAGGTAGCCATTTCTACATTGATTTCTTCATTTACCTAGGGAAAAATTAGAAATACGTTTTAAAATTCAAAAAAAGCCAGCAGTTTGGAGCCTTCCAGGGGGAGGGCAGTGAATGATTTCTGACCTTGAGGCATTATGGTCAAAGAATGCTATAAAATTAGATTAGAGTCTCTTGGTATATGGCAATACCTGCTTGGTGGCCTAAGATATATACACACATATATGAATAATCAGTTTTTATAAGTTTCAAAGGATACTTGAAAATAACACATATTCTCTAAATTGGTTGTACAGGTTCTATAAGATCATCTCTTTAAATTGTATTTTATAATATTCTCATTAATTTTTTTCTGCTTGATCAATCAATTTACTGACAAAAGTGTGTCAAAACCTCCTATGATTGTAGGTTTGTCAGTTTCTCCTTATAAAGTCCATCAATTTGTCCTTTATCTTTGGAAGCTGTGGTTTTTAGAAGTTCATGGATTCAGAATCATTTTTTCCTAGTGAATTATTCCCTTAATTATTATTTAATAGGCTTGTTGATCCCCAGCAATGCCATGCCTTTGCCTTTTGTCACTTTTGTCTGATGTTAATGTTGTTAAACTAATTTCATTTAATATTTTAACATGTCTTTTTCCACCTGTTCAGTTCTACTCAACAGGCAGCAGTGGTTCAGACCCCAGGTATGTCCCTTACGAGCCGTGTGACTGGCCAAAGACAGGACAACTGGACACCAAAAACAACAACATATTTGGTATGTTCAGTCCACTGCAGTTTAAATCCATCAGTCGATAATGGTATCAGAAAAAAAAGCCATCGGCCCCACCCTTGAAGGATGCTGGGAACTGTCTCACTATTTTAAAAATTAGCAAACAAAAGAGAAGAACATCAAGCATTATTCTGCCTTCTCTATATGAATCGCACCTCAAGGCAACCAAAGAGTTGATGAGGAGAAGCTTCGTTTTAAGGAAGCATTCTGGCTGACAAACGAAGAAGTATTCTAGGAGTAAAACATCCCCACTGCGTAGCGTTGAATGAAGTGATCAATCCATAAGCAACAGTCCTGATGGTCACTGATGGAGCATAAGAAGCAACCCAGGCCTCGTGCTGCTGCAGAGATGGGGACACACCACCAGCAGTACAGACCCCTTGCCCCAAACCAAAAGCATGCATCTGCTCACGCATCTAGATCTAACTCCAATTTACAGGCAAGAGTGGATAGAGGAACACCGTAGATGTCACCACTGGGGCCGCAAAACCAAAGTGCAGGCACTGGGAGGCTCTAGGGGACCAGCAACGTGGCGACTTCAACAAATAAATTAAAGCGAAAAAACAGAGACAGGGTGGTGAGGACGGCTATAGGTAGAAAGAGACTGGAGAGTCACACCATCCCAACGTACAGACCTTACTGAGATCCTGATTTGAACAAACTATTAAAAATTTTTATGAAGTTACTGGGGAAATGTTAACATTGGCTCGATATTAAGTTATAATATGAAGTCGGCATTAATTTTAGATGGGGTAATATTATTGAGTTTCTGTTTTTTAAAAAAGACTCTACGTTTTTAGATCTACATAAGAAAATACCTATAGATGAAATTATATAACGTCTGGAATTTGCATCAAATAGCCCTGGTTTGGGGAGAGACCTGGGCAGGGATGTCACTGATAACGGTCAGAGGTGAGTGGCAGGGGCACTGATTTATTGCGCTGTTCTCTCAAACGGTGAACGTGTGTGAAGTTTTTCACTGTTCAACATTTTCTAAATAATAAAATTCGCAGACAAAGCTTGGCCCTGGATTTCGCGTTTTCCGGTGCCCAGCGCTCACCCGCATCAAAGGAGCCGTCCCTGTGAATCGGCACGAGGAGGTGGGGCAGGGAGGCCGAGCTGCTCTTCCCGGCCTCGTCCAGCTCCACCAGCTGCAGCCGCGGCGTCGTCTCGGGGGGGAAGCGGTAGAACTGGAAGGTGAAATACACAGTCTGTGGCCACGGCGCTGCCTGGTCGTCCTGGGACACCCTGGATCCAACGACAGCTCCGAGTTAACCAAGGGTCCGGGGGGAGAACCCGGGCTTTCGTCACACACTCGCAGGGAGACAGCAGGTGAGAGGCCGCCTCCTTCATCCACACCAGCAGCCCTACTGTGACCTCGGGGAGCCCGCCGGGCATCCCCCCACTTCAGGCGTGGCTGGAGAGCCCAGATCTCGGGGCTACACCAGTACCCAAGGACAGGGCGACACTCCGTCCACGCTGTAACTGAGGACCATAGGAGGTCGGTCAAAGCAGGTTTTACAGCATCTGGAAATGGTAGTGGGTGGGTCCCAGCCAAACGAAAATAAAGACAGAGGGCATTCCGCAGTCCCGTTAAGACCTGCGTAGTATTCCACCAGAGACACACAGAAGTCCTTCCTCAACGCAAGAAATGCAAAAGCCAGGAAAAGAGCAACAGAGCAAATATTCAAGAGTTTACCTGCTAAAGGCAAGAAACTGTAGCACTATCTCGTTGCTTTGCAGACAGTCTGATTCTTCCTTCTGAGGGTTGAACTTCACGGGATCTGTAGGATCCACGGCCTCGGCTGGTTGTTTATGGGCGTCCAGAATCTCGGGAAAGCCGGCAGACCGCAGCAGCGCTAGGGAGGCTCGTGACGGCTTCCCTCCAGAGCTGGAACAGAAGGCCTCCTGAGCCAGCCTCCAGGAAAGGGCCAGCCAAGAGGCAGGACCCGGAAAGCCAGCTCTCCAGGAAAGCCTACCGTTCAGGGGGTCGAAGGGTCTTGAGCACACAGCACCTGCTCTGGGCCCTCCCACACCTGCCCCTCACCTCCTGGTCCAGGCTCCCACGATGATCGGGGCGTGCACAGGTGTGAAAGGCAGCTCCTGCAACTGCTCAGCAGTGGACGTGCCCGGGACCAAGGCCGTTTGGCTCAGGTCAGCTTCCAGGTGGGAGATCCTGCCCTCCAAGGGGAACTCCTGCCCAACACAGTGGGGCCCCAGGTGAGGCCAACGAGGATCCCAACCCGTAACCAAGGATGCTTAGACTTGGGGCTCATGGGTGAACTGCCTCTGTCACATTGCAAATGAAAACACAGGAGGCTCAGCTGCACTGGAATTTCAGGTAAGCGATGAATAATTTTAGTATAAGAATATCCCACGCAATATCCAGGGCACACTTATACTGGAAAGTATTGTTTATCTGAAATTCAAATTCACCTGGGCATCCTGTATTTTATGTGAGTCGAAAAGCAACGAGGAAGGAATCATAATTTTTTTTTTTTTTTTTTTTTTTTTTTTTTTTGCGGTATGCGGGCCTCTCACTGTTGTGGCCTCTCCCGTTGCGGAGCACAGGCTCCGGACGCGCAGGCTCAGCGGCCATGGCTCACGGGCCCAGCCGCTCCGCGGCATATGGGATCCTCCCAGACCGGGGCACGAACCCGTATCCCCTGCATCGGCAGGCGGACTCTTAACCACTGCGCCACCAGGGAGGCCCAGGAATCATAATTTTTTGAACAGCTCAGTAGCACAGGAGACATCTGATGCCTGAGAAGGCAAATTAACATCAAAACCATGTCTACGGAACAGAAAGATGAAACCATCTCCAATAACGCCTGGGAGACTGGGACGGAGCCCCCGAGCTTGTGTAAATGCTTCCCTGTTCCCACGTCACCGAATGCTCTAGGCTTTCACCGCCCACCTCTGTCTAAAGGAAGAGCTTGACGGGGTCTGGGACGTTCTCTCTCCAACTGGCTTCCCAAGCTTCCCGTTTCATTTAGAAGGAGCCCCACGTGACCAGAGGCAAGGAACACGGGCCTCAGGCACCGGTAACAGAAGAGATGAAGGCTCTTCATAATGACACGAGCCCAGGTATATTTTAGAATCAGGCATTTCACCATGAGGGTTTTCAAGGAAGTAATTAAATGAAACATTTTTTCTCAACAGACTTCCAAGGCAAGACTGAAGTTTGCAGGTGAACCAGCAAACTCTACATGAGTCCCCCAAGTTCAGTAGAAGGAAACAGGCCTATTTTAGCCCATTAGCTCCACTGGGATTGGGGACGGTGGGCTCCACAAACTCTCCTCCAGCCGCAGGGCGAGCGTCCTGGAGGGGGAGCTGGCAACTTGGATTGACCTCTATTTACATCTCCAGCAAAACCTTCCCTTTCCTCTCATGTTCAGAGATCTAAGGGCGCTTTTACTTTGTCTTCTCAGGTAGAGCAAAGCCTAAATCAAGCCCTGTGGCAGGAAAAGCTCCCAGACCAAATACCCTTGGTCACCAAGACGGATGGTGGCAAATATTTAAAGCTGGAAGGAGGTGATGTCCAGCCCCCATCCCAGTGCCTGCATCACAGAGAACCCAGGAAGGTCTCGGTCACCTCACCAAGGACCAGGGCAGCTCACAAAGTCAGAGACTTCCACAGAAGTCAGGAGTTCGGAGCCATTCCCTGGAAGGAGGCAGGCGGGAGGAGGGGCAGGCTACTTACCCCCGGGGCCAGGGAGAGCACAGGGCTCCCCGGTGGCTTTGAGGAGGCTTCGGCCGAGCGGTGCTGAGCTGGGTACTGTGGGGAAGCCGCCAGCTGGGAAAGCGACAGCTGAAGGGAAGAAAGCTTGGGTAAGACGACAAAATGCACCCCAGTAACTTCACAAAGTCCCTCCCACCCCCCGCTGGCACAGGCCCCTGGGAAGGAAGGAAGGACTCTGATGCGGCCACAGGGAGCAGTGAGGTCTGGAATCTCCTGGAACCCAGCATCACGTCTAATTGCTTCTTTTCTAACTACCGAGAGGGGCAATTCTATGGTTTCTCCCACATCGTAATATGTGAATAAAAATATTATTAACAAGGAAAAGCAAGTGGAGAAGGGGAAATGGCCAGGGAAGCCGGGTGGGTTCTCTGACACTCGGGCTGCAGGGCCGGCTTGTCTCTGAACCTCTCTGGGTTTCACGTCCACCCCTGGACTGAACTTCTCCAAGACCCCTTCTGATTCTAACCACCTGTGTTCCTACGACATGCACCCGCCCGTTAAAGCAGTGGCCATGGTGGCAGCTGACGTGGGCCCTGGAAGCCCCACTCCACCACTTCACTGCCACGTGACGTGGGCAAGTCGCGTAACTAACCTGGTCTTGCCTCAGTCTCCTCACCTGTAAAATGGGGGTGCTAACAGTACCTAGATCCCAGGCCTACTGTGAGAAAGGGCTTGGCAAGGTACCCGGCACAGGGTCAGGTAAACGTGACTAACGTGAGGAAAACGAACGTTGCTCTAAAAGGCCGGTGTGAAGAGGTGGGGGGCCCTTGCTCTACTGAAGACCCGTCTCTCAAATCCTGGTCTCTATTTATGATGTACACGTTAACAAATGAGACGTCTGTCATCAGCAGTGACAGCTGGCCCGGTGGGGCGGAGGGGGCTGGTGCTGGTACAGAGAAGGACCCAACCCATGATGAGGTGTTGAAGAAATGGGCGAGGGGCACTGGGGGATCCGGGCAGCATCTTAGGGGCAGAGAAGAATTTAGGGTCTGCTCAGCTTCCCTTCAGAGCCCACAAGCTGCCGTGAGCGCCTCCTGCCTCTGGGGCTGGAGGTGCTGCCCTGTGGCCCCTCAGCACTTAGGGGCACCATGCCAACCGCTGGAGGGAAAATGCTGGGACAGGCCAGCAGGGCCCGGGAGGCTGTCCCCAAACACGTGTCTTCGGGCAAACACCACATTCACTTCTGGTCCAGTTTCCCAGCTGCACGGTCCACATTGAAGCCACATCCTGGGGACAGCCCTGGATACCGAATCATTCAACTTTTCCAGAAAGTCAACGTCCAGGGTGATGTTGGCAGACAAGGTCATCAGGAAGACAAGCCAACTCTGACCTCATTCAAAAACCACGCTGGCCGGAGCCAGCCCCGAGCCACGGGCAGACCCACAACTGGCTCAGGATCCCTGAGGGGCGGCCGCAGCTCCTAGCACCGGAGGAGACGTCTGCTCTCCGACAGGCCCGCCGACGTGCTGGCCTCTGTCGTCGCCGCCCTGCCCCTCCAGCACCAGCTGCTCGGCGCACCTGCCCGGCTGCTGCCTGGGGAAGCCACAGCCTCACCGGCGCCCTCTCCTAGCAGAGGGTCAGGAGAGGAGGCGGCAAAGAGCGCTCCTCCGTGTCTCAGAAGAGGAAAAAAGGCCATTCAGTCCTGAAAGGTTCCCAGCCGTCAGACATAATTGCGGGAGAACGCATCAGCTCGAGTGCGGACACAGGCCTTCCACGGCAACTGGAGGATCGTTAACAACCAGCAGAAGCCACGGCCCTCACAGCCGGCGCCGGGAGCAGGGCACCAGGGATCCGCCGCGGAGACAGGCAGGAGGGCGGCTGAGGATACCTGCACCCCGACCCCTGGGGGACACTTCCCAGCCCACACAAGTAAACAGGACATCAACTGTTCTTAAAGATGCAAAGGGGACTTTCCCGCACCCAGAACCTTTAAATACTTGACTGTGGAATTCCGAAACAGGCCTCTCGGGCCTGGACTTACCCCTGGTCCCGCTGGCGAGTCCTGCAGGGTGGTGAGCCCCCGGGGCGGTGGTGCTGGCAGGCCTGGGAGGAAGCACAGGGGCCGGGGAGGGGCCATCAGCCTGGGTGGGGCAAGGGCACCGGAGCCCGGCTCAGGCAGGCCTGGCGCGAGTCTCCCCTTGGCGGTAACCGGTGCTCGGAGCTGGGCAGCGGCCACTGGGCAGCCCCAGTGCTTGGCGAGCAGACCCGGGGCGCCGTCCCCAGTCACCGCCTGCAGGATGGAGCTCGAGCTCGCTGCCCACTTCCTCGGCCTCCTTCTCCCTGCTCATGAGGCTCACTCCGTGTGCGCTCAGGGAGATGTGAGGCTGTCAGACACCTGAGGCTCTCGTACACACACCTCAAGGCTCACCGGCCCTTTCCCCTGCTCACCCTCCCCTGCCTTCGTGGGGCCAGGTTCTGATGTCTGCCTGGGCCGGTGCTTCCCTGGCTGGGGCCCACTTGCTGTTCTGTTACATAAGAAACTTCTAAACAGACGCACGCACGGCTGGGAGCTCCGGCTCTCCCATCACTCACAGCCCGTCCCCTGAGGCCCGCTCACTCTAGGGGTGTGAGTGCGGGCGTGTTCGTACCGGGAATAGTCGAGGTCGGTCCTCCACGGGGTCCCTGGAGCGAGGGGCCGAGGGCGCCCCTGCCCTGGGTGATGCGAGGCTGGTTCCTGCAGCGCCTGAGGTGCCCGACTGCGGAGGGAGCAACCACCCCCACGGCGCTGTCTCCCCCACCCGCCAAGCACGGTCACCGCACGGTGGCCCGGGGCAGGACCGGGCTGGAGTCTGCCTGTGCTGCTTCCACCCCCATCCCAGGCCCTGCACTCCTGTCTCGGAGTCCAGGCATCACTCTAGTCCCTGAAACCCCCAGACTCTGAGCACTGTGCTCCGGCGTCTGGGGCCACCCATCACCTCCCCATCAGCCCACACACGCGCGCTTCCGCCGTCCGCCGCCAACATCACCGCCTCCAGTCAATGGTGGGGCTGCCCGCTGACCGGGGCCCAACCTGACAGGGCCCCCTCCGCTCCCCCGAAGGCCCAGGTGGGACCGGGCACCTGTCCGAGGTGACATGTCTGGTCTCCCTGAGGACCGCACCTTCCTAATGCACCTCGGTCCCCTTCACAGTGACCCGACTCTGACCGCTGCATGTGGATGCCACCGCCAGCTGGACTTCAGGACGTCCTGGGCCCTGAGAAATCGTGCCCCACCCCCAGGTAACTAGCCCTGCTCCTGTCACCCGCGTGTGGCCCTGACTGCCCGCACTTGGCCCGCCCTCCCTCCCCGGTGGTCTCTGCTGCCCAAGTCCCCACATAGCCACGTCTGAGCCCCAGACCGGGTGCCGCCCATGAGCAGCTCACCTGAGCCCGTGGCCCCCAAGCCCCAGGGCACATGGCATGGGGCAGGCGCGGGCGGCACCTAGCACCTACCAACCGGCCAGCGCACACGAGGGCCATGACTCTGGATGCTGTGCAGTCTGAAGGGAGGACACCCGGCTCCCCTGGCAGCCCTGAATCCCAACACAGTGCAGCTTCAGCCACCAGGCAGGAACCGCACGTGGGAAGCAACCCCCTAGCCGGCCCTGCTGTGCCCTGGGGCCGACATGCCCCCAAAGCCCCTTCCAGCCACCTCGGAATCCACCTGGAGAAGGCACTGCAGGCTCACCCCAGGAGAAGAGATCTAGCTGATGAGGAACAGGGGGCGGGGAAAGCGGGGTGCAGCGTGGAGGGAGGCCCCCAACTCCGCTGGTCCCCCCTGAGCTGAGCTACAGGCTCTCCAGCCCCTCGCCAGCCCAGCTCCTTTCTCAAAGCCAAGTTAACGTGATTCCAAAGAACTCGGCGCCCTCTAGTCCAGGGAGCCTCCGGTTCCTGAAACGAGCTCCCTTTGGAGGGAGTTAGCTTAGCTTCCCAGGAAAGACGTCATCTCACGAGAAGCAAAACGCAGACCAGGATTCTGCCAGGGCCCCACTGTCCTTGAAGCCACGTGCCTCTCCCCAGACAGCAGGGCTCCGTGCAGCCACTCGTCACCACCACCACCCCGCCCCCCGGAATGGTCTAGAAGATGACACAGAAGAGCAGCACGCCGGGTTCTCCTTTGTCCCACCCTAAAAGGAGACTGAAAACTACACGGGTTGATTTTGGCAGCGAGGAAAAACCTGCAGGAGGAAATGGCTCCGTTTTCCTCTGCTCGGAGAAGCCTGGCGCTTGGGAGCCGGGCCGCGTGTCCTCTAGTTGAGGAAGATCTGAACCTTGTGGAACGTTACACCCTCCAAGCCCGTTAAACTCCTCACACGCTCGTTATTTCCCCAGTTCATCTAAGCTGGGTACTGCGTGGTGTTTTTGAGGTGATTCTTTACATCCTGACTTATACAATCTTAACCTCCTAGACAACCAAGCGCACAAAAAAGGCTTTGCAGCAGATGAAAGCAGTGCCTGCTGGGGATCCCAGGGCCCAAACCCACACACCCCAGCGAGGCATGGGCTGTGAGAAAATACACCAAAACCACAAACTAACTTGGTTTCAAACCTTTCTGTTCTAATGTTCCATGCGGCGGTCGCTGATTAAGTCGCTTCGCAAACTACACAATCTAACGGTCTTGCCCGGACAACACAGTGTCCTCCAGAGGCGTCCACTGTCATTCCTCCAAGTCTCCCAAAAGCCACGACGGAGGCGTGGAGGTCTGACTGGGAAGCCTGCCTTCCACCACTGAGCACAACCAGGCTGTGAGCTGCCGGGGCCGACAAGACCAAACCATGCGGCGGGCCCTCACGTGTGTGAAAAGGCCGCGTGCGTGGTGACATCTGCAGCGCGCACAAGGACGTGTGCACAAAAACCTCTGCTGCAGCACCGCTGAAAACGGCAAACCAGGAGAATGGCCCACGTGTTCCTGAAAATGGAAGCCCTGAATTAAAGCTGGTCCATCTGGGTGTGGAGCCCGGAAGCAATTAAAAAGGGGGAGGTCGACGGGCGGGTCCTGACGTGGGACCTTGCCAAGACAAGTTACAGAGCGGGAAGCAAGTTACCAAGCAACCCGCGTAAGGGAATCCCACCTCTGTTAAAGGAAAAGAAAGAAAATGACACGTGGATGAAGGTCTGTAGGTAAATTCATTGAAATGCGTGGAATGGTAGGAAGAGTGAGGGGCTGGAGCCCCACCCTTTAGACGTGTGAGTAAGCGTGTTTTCCTGTACTGCCCGTGGAATTTAAAATAACTTAAATTCTAGTTTACTGATCATTATCAGGTATGTCTTTGTGTCCCTGTTGGAGCCTGACGACGCTCCTGGCTGAACCGATGGCACCAGGTGGCCCGTCGCAGAGGATGAGGTCCCGCGGCAGGGGATGCTGATGGCTCCCCAGATGGGGCCCTCCTGTCACCCCACTGGGAATAACATCCACGTCTGGCCGTGGCGCCGCGGGGCTCTGGCTTCAGGTAAATCACCTGGTGGTTAAAAGAAGAACGCAGAGACTAAGACAACGGCTTTGCCAGGCGCTCTCTGCAGCTCAGGGACACCTCAGCCTCGGAAGGGACTGAGTCAGCGGTTGCCATGCCACCCGAGCCAACCGCGACACAGACAGACGCAGACAGGGCCACACCGAGTGCTTGAGACAGACACGTCTGCAGCTGCGGCCGCTGCGCCCCCGTCTGAAGATGAATTTCCCCGACACCCTATTGCTCCCCGATCAGCCTCCACTTGCTGAAAAGCGCTGTCGACAGAAGCTCAAGTGTTCAGTCCACTCTTCAGTTCAGCTTCTAGAAGCCCAAATGCCCTACATTTGACTAAAGGCCAGGAGGGGGCTTGCGATCTGCCCCAAACCTGGGCTGTCCGCATCCTGCCAGGTCACACACCTGCATCCCACGCTTCTCTGCATTCAGCCTGGGGGGAGTGGGGAGGTGTGCAGGCCACGAGGACCTGAAGCCCACTCCACGCTCCAGGGCAAGAGGGGCTACTTTTCAGGTCAGCACTTCTCAGACAGCATTTCTGACAAGTCGAGTGCGCGAGCATCACAGAAAGACAGAAAGTAAGTACACAGGCACGAGAGAGCTCAGGCAGCAGGCTTGGTGACCTCCTCCAGGCTGGAGAGGGCAGAGGTCTCTCCACTGTCCTCCCTGGGAAGCCTGGTGGGGTCCCCATGCATGAACACCAACCAGGAGCTGGCCCTGCATGAAAGGCAGCATTCAAGCCCTTTACCCCACAGTGCAAGCTGCCCTCCAGAGAACGCTTTTGCTTGAACGTAGCTGCGCATTCTAGGGGTGGGGGGGCGGAGGAAAAGAGAATCAGCCGGCAGGGCCTGATGAGCCGGATTCGTGGTGGAAAAGGCTGCCCTGCAGACAGACCTGCCTGTGCTTAACTGAAGGGAGAGGAGGCTGTTGCTTAGCAACCCTGGCAGCTCAGGGCCAGGCAGGGAGGGGCCAGGCCTCGGACCAGGAAGGCGGGGCTGTGGGGATGTTCCAGGATGGGGCCCAACAGCTTGCCCCAGGGCAGGGGGAAGGAAGGGGTCGTCACAGCCAAAGACACAATTTCTGTGATTTAAATAAAGATTGTGAAAAACAGCTTTCCCCCGTCAGACCTTGAAAATAAAGGATGACTCAGCATTCAGTGGTACTCCAGACACTAAGAATTCACAAGGCCGACCCATTTGAAAGGCCGTTATTCCTAATTATTTGGGCTTAAAAAGTCATTCTCTTGAAGACTTTGATCACAGGAATGGAGGAAGTGAGCAAAATCTAGGAAGAGGTAAAGGGTGCTTGTCGATGGAGTGGGTTTGGGTCTCTTGTGCTGAAGGAATCCAGAGGCGCCCTGTCTCGGCGAATCAGGCCCAAGAGGAGTAGGAAGTATGAGACGTGCCCAGAGCCCCAGGCCGGGGTCACCTTCAGAGACCAGGCTCAGAAGCGTGATCTCCCTCCTGGAAGCCCTGGCTCTGAACCACTCACTCAGGCTCTCCGGCAGATGCTGCTCAGGTGTGTTAGGTTCCCGGCCGCTAACTTCCATCCCCTGCTCAGTCGACACCTTTCACTCTCTCCACTGCTGCGTGATGTCCTGGATGACACGAGTCGGGGCAGGCGAGCTGCCTGTCAGTGAGGACGCTCTCGAGCGTGTCGCCCGCACACGAGGTCACAACCACGTCAAGCGTCCAACTCAGTGTGCTCTGGGAAACACCAGGGTTATGTATTTTCAATGGCCCCTTCTACCCGGCTGTTTTTATATCTATTAAGCAGACACACCAAAATTCTGATGCCACCAGAACATTCAAAAGCAAAATATGGGTCAGGGAAACACCGGGTTCCAAAACCTGGAGACAGAGGGCCCTCTAGCGGCCCCGCACACACCCCCTTGCGGAGGGCGATGAATGGACCTTTGCTCCCTGGTAATTTTGCAGAAAAAATAAAAAGGATAATTCATAACAGAAAGCCAGAGCACCTCACTTAAAGTGACAGCTGCATATCATTAAGATTTCCAAAGGAACCGTATAAGTTGGTAAAATATTGAAGCAGGAAAAGTTTCCATCATAAGTTAAACATCAGCCGGTATTTAAGTCTCTTACATTAGGTCTTGGGAGGCAACGTTTTCAAATGCTTGGAACCCGGGGTGAAGGCGATCACGTAAATGCGACATGAATGCGGTGATAAATCCAAATTAAATAAACCAGATGGAACCAGGTTCCATCCACGCAGATCTGCGGGTCCCCGAACGGGAGCTGAAAACCAGATGACGCTGCTACCACACGTCTGCACCAGAGCTCAGTCCCTGAGTCCTCCAGCAGCTGAAGCATCCTCTCCTGTCTGCCAAGGACGCAGCAATAACCCTTCTGGTAGAGAACTCAAAGGGTTCTCTGCACCCGGCAGCTCTGAACCTTAGGAAGTCACGCTGGGGCTCGGTGAGCCCCACACAAGGGAGAGTAACACCCTCCACCCAGTCACCCAGAAAGAGGCTAGGCTCAGCGGGCGACAGGGTCATCTCGAGCCCAAAGCAAGAGGCCTTGTGGGGGAGCCCTCCCTGTGGGGTCCCCACACCCCCTGAACCTCCACAGTGCTCCCTGGAGCCCACACAGTGCCCTGCTCTGTGCCCAGCAGACTCTCTGGGGGTGGAGATGGTGGGCTTCTGGAAGACAGGCCGGGTCCCACTGGCAGTAACTATCAATCTCCACTCATTCAAAGATCAAGAAATGCAGGAAAAGATGGTCAAAGCTGGGATGCAACTACGCGGTAGAAACAGCTGAGTGCAGGGAAAGACCTGGGACAGGAGATCAGGCCCTCGATCCATCAGGTGCATCCAGAATCCACCCTCTCTCCCGAGGGCAGCACTGATGGTTTCCCTTTGGGGAATCACCCTCCCAGCCCTTACCCCCTGTGGTCAGGGGGGCTGGCCCAACCCCACACAAGAGAGGGTGTGTGACCCAGGATGCACCTGGGTCACCCCCATCCCAGTCATTCAGGGTACAGCAGGTGACCCGGCAGAGGGCGGGGCTCCATCTCAGGACTCTGACTGGACAACTGAGCAAAAGAAGTTCTTCCTGCTGGGATTCCTAAGTCCGAGGATAACTGAGCAGCTCCCAGAGCCACCATGTAGGGAAACCCTGCCTGGAAGGAAGCCACCACGGACAGCTGGAGGGTGAGCAGACAGAGGTGTGGGAGACAGACAGACAGACAGATAGACACACCAGGTCTTCACCACATCACTCAAGGGCCAGGGCGCAGCCAGGCCTCACGTCAGGGCCTTCCATCACGTGAGCCAATCAGTTCCCTCTCCATTTCAACTACTTTGAGTTGAGTTTCTATCATGGAAGAGTCCTGAGTGACCCATTTCTCTACCCACACGTGCTGAATGCTCTGGGCACCAGAAAGATGGATCAGCAGGGTCCCCGCTGGTGAGATGCTCCTATGATCGTCTCTAATGCCAAACAAATACCCACACCAGGGATCGGCACCTCTTCACCTTCCGGGGCCTCGCTGGGACGCTGCGCAGCCCCTGAGACTGGGTGGGGCCACACGCCAGCTCTAGCCCCTGAGCTGGGAGGAGGGAGGCGGGTCATTTCTGGGCCTTTCTTTGTGCTGTGGGGGGCGGCCGGAGATACTCAGGTGACAACTGCCATGTGTGACCACAATGAGCAGAGCCGCCACCAGCCCACACGGACGTGGACTGAGAGCAGGAAACAAAGCTTTCTGTTTTAAACCAGTGAGATTCAGGAATTATCTGTTACCAGGGCAAACCTGGCTGATACACCCCAAAAGCAGTAATGAGAAGCAAGAAACAGACAACAGACGATATAAAGTAAAGAGCAGTCTGTCATACAGAGTGAACTAAGTCAGAAAGAGAAAAACAAATACCGTACGCTAACACATATATATGGAATCTGAAAGAAAAAAAAAAAAGGTCACGAAGAATCAAGGAGTAAGACGGGAATAAAGACGCAGACCTACTAGAGAATGGACTTGAGGATATGGGGAGGGGGAAGGGTAAGCTGGGACAAAGTGAGAGAGTGGTATGGACATATATACACTACCAAATGTAAAATAGATAGCTAGTGGGAAGCAGCCGCATAGCACAGGGAGATCAGCTCGGTGCTTTGTGACCACCTAGAGGGGTGGGATAGGGAGTGTGGGAGGGAGGGAGACACAAGAGGGAAGAGATATGGGAACATATGTATATGTATAACTGATTCACTTCGTTATAAAGCAGAAACTAACACACCACTGTAAAGCAATTATACTCCAATAAAGATGTTAAAAAAAAAAACCACACAATCAGTTGTTAAATTTAAAAAATAAAACTCCTTTTTCCAAATAAATAATAAATAAAATAAAATAAAGAGCAGTAGCTACAAAGGCCAGGAGATGCAGAAAGGAGGCTCTGCAGGGAAGAGACATCTGAGCCGGGCTTTAAGGATGAGGGCAAGGGCCCATGTGAAAGGGCAAGAAGAGTTTAGTGTATTTTTTAACGTGGGGATACGTTAAAACGCTTCTATATTCTAGGTAGAAGCAAACAGAAATTGAACCCAACAATTGAGGAAGTAAGAACACTAAAGATCAAAACGTATGAGAGTACACGCTGCACCTAGAAGAAAACTGCAGAACCTTAAGTGATATTATTCCTAAACAGATAAATGGAAAAAATGCTAAGCATTCAACTTTTTTTAAACTTTTTAAAAATTAAGAGGATGGACTTGATAAAAGCATATACAATTAAATTTTCATTAAGTTAATTAAAATTAAAGATACAGTTAGAAACAAAAACAAAGAACAGGAGAACCAATAAGTAAAACCAATAGCTAGTTCTTTGAAGAGAATGATGAAGTGAAGAAACCTTGGATAAGCCTGACCAAGAAAGGGAGAAATTCACCAAAATATCAGGAATGAGAAAGGGAACCTAATCACAGATACTTTCAAAAAGAAACAACCAGCCCAGAATGGAGTCACATGTCACTTGTCACTTGTGCTAATCCAGTGTCACCGAACCATGGCTTAGTACCTAACCTAACTGCAGTTTCAATATTCCCCAGGAAAGTGGTCTTAACTGGCCAGTTTGGAATTTTCTGGTTGGCACCAATGAGGTAACAGCCACGTGGACCCCTTCCATCCCCCAGAGGAAGGTGAGGTAGCCCCCTCCTTCCTCACCCCCTCCCCCTTCTGCCTATAAACGTCTTCCTTTTTGTTCAGCTCCTCCAAGTGCCTTTCTACTTGGTAGATAGGATGCTACCTGATTCATGAATTGTTCAATAAAGCCAGTTAGAGCTTTAAAATTTACTTGGTTGAATTTTTGCTATTTAATGATACAAATTAGAAGCTTTAAATTAGATACAATTTTAGCCCAACATCTTTGTAAACTAAATGAAATTGACCATTTTTCTGGAGAATATGTATCCCAAAAGGTAACACAAGATGAGATGGAAAACCTAAATAGATCAATAACCATAAACAGAAATTTAAGTGGTTGTCAAAACATCCCTTCAAAGGGCACCAAGTTCCTGATGGTTTTATAGGTAAGTTTTATCAGACCTTCAAGAAACAGGTCCTGCCTTCTGTTTAAACTATTTTAAAGCACAGGAAAAGGTAGCAAACACAGAAAAAGCTTAAAATTTTAAGTGCCCACCTGACTGGATCACAGGGCGCCCAGATGTTTGGTTAAACATTATTCTGGGTGTGTCTGTGCGGGTGTTTCCGCATGAAATTCGAATTTGAAGGGGTGACTCAGTTTTAAAGAAGTTTGCCCTTCCCGCTGTTGGGGGGGGGGGGCGGGGGATGGAGGCCTCGTTGAATCCATTGAGGGTCTGTATAAAACAAAAAGGAGGATGAAGGAAGAACTTGACCTCTCCTGCCTGACCGCAGAGCTGGGTCATCGGTCTCCTGCCCTTGGCCCCCTGTTCTCAGGCCTTCAGACCCAGATGAAATCCACGCCACCGGCTGCCCTGGCTCTCAGACTTTTGGACTCAGCCTGAATTACACCACCCGCTTTCCTGGGTTCCAGCTTGCAGACAGTAGATCACAGGACTTCTCAGCCCCCGTAATTGTGTGATCCAATTTCTCATCATATATCTCTTCCCATACTGTATGTATATCTGCTTCTCTAGAGAACCCCAAGTAAACACTCATTTTACACACCTAGCATGCTCATAATACCAAAACTTGATAAAGACAACAAAAAAGAAAGGATCTATATATAAAATAGATAACTAATAAGAACCTGCTGGAGAGTACAAGGAACTCTACTCAATACTCTGTAATGGCCTATATAGGAAAAGAATCTAAAAAAAAAAAGTGGATATATGTATATGTATAACTGATTCACTTTGCTGTACACCCAAAACTAACTCAATATTGTAAATCTGTAAATCAACTATACTCCAATAAAATGTTTTTAAAAAATAGAACCCGGGGCCTCCCTGGTGGCGCAAGTGGTTGAGAGTCCGCCTGCCAATGCAGGGGATACGGGTTCGTGCCCCGGTCTGGGAGGATCCCATATGCCGCGGAGCGGCTGGGCCCGTGAGCCATGGCCGCTGGGCCTGCGCATCCGGAGCCTGTGCTCCGCAACGGGAGAGGCCACAACAGTGAGAGGCCCACATACCGCAAAAAGAAAAAAAAAAAAATAGAACCCACTAATATAAACAAATGCAAGTAATAATTCAATAAATAATAAGAGTGGTGTCTTAAATCAATGGGGAAAACATTAAGAATTAAACA